>NC_135023.1:4518604-5866604 GCF_051020955.1 Megalopta genalis | reverse complement strand
ACGTCTTCGCGACACTGGGATCCATTTCTTCCTTATTACTCGGCCCGCGAACCTGGAAGAAGAGGAAAGCTGAAAAGCGGTGCGGCGGCGGGGCGGGCGGGCGGGGGGGGGGAAGAAAAATTACGTTTCTAAATAAGACGTAAGCAAGAGGAAGGGCCGGTAAAATACGGGGAAAAGGAGAGAGCGAGAAAGAAAAGAGAGAACGAGGAGGAGAAAAGAGAGAGAGAGAGAGAGAGAGAGAGAGGGAGAGGAAGAAAAGAGAAGCACAAGGGAAAAAGAAACTGCTTCCATAAACGTTCCACTCGCGGAATTAAAAACACGGACAGAGGGAAAGGGAAGGCATGAGGGGGAAACGCGACGCGGAAAGTAATTTCAAAGTAGAAAAAGGGCGGGGACGAGCGACGGCGAGCGGCGAAAGGAGGGGGTGAAATACGAGCGGGCGGGTCAGAGGGGAAAATGAAAAAGTCGAATCAGATAGAGAAACAAATTTCCTTCCAGCTCGTAACAATAGAAAGTCAATTCCGCCTTTATTCCTTCGGCCAACTTTTACCCGCGCCAGAAGTTTTCGTTTCGCCGCGTTAACGCATCCCTTCGCCGCCCTCCGCCGCCCCCTTTCATCCCTACACGATTTTATTCGCGAGCTTATTTTATCTGCGTTTATTACCATCGTTTCGCGAACAGTTTCCATTACTCCTCTCTCTCTCCCGAGGCATCCGCGAAATGGAAATGTTTTGCTAGCCGGAAATTTATACAAAACCGAACGAAAAGATTCGATTGAAGCGCCTGGAAATGAATTGGTAGAATTGGAACGCTCCGGGGAGGGAGACTGAAAGGGGCTGGATTCGGTTTGAAATTTTCTTTGATGCCGTTCCGCTAGATTTTTTTTCTTGTGATTCCGCGCGGTCTGCTTTACGCTCTCGAGACTTTTAATTATTTTCTTCGGCTTTTTTAATCGTTCCGTAGCCAGCGGGAACAGAAATATTCCCGAGCGATATTGTAAATATGATTAAAAATTCTTCCCAGCGAAACAACGGTACTTTGAATCGTCCTATAGACAAGCGGTTGCAGGAAATCCTTTATTAGAAGCTCCGTGTAAAATTACCGTGGGCCGATTAAACGAATCATGTAAAAACGATTAAACTTTCCAAATTGATCCGAATCCTTCCTAAACGAATAGCAAAATTCGGACGTAACGAATTAATGAAGATTGATGTACGCTAATTAAAGCGCGTTTTAAGAGCTCACGAAATTACTAGTCACGGTCGAGCGGAGTTCCAGTTTAAAAATTAGTGCGAAAAGTGGTTGAAGCTACGCCTGTTATTTTTCTTTCATTATGCTGAAACTGACGATGCGCCGGCGTATCTGAGAGGCGCAGCAGGCTTTTTGCGAGGAAACCCTGATTTTTTCGTGGCCGGTGTGTAGCGGCTTTGGACGGACGGGCCTCGAAGGGAGTCGCCTTTTTTGAAATTATAATGAAGCGAGCCCCGATCGATCCGGTCTACGTTTAATCGCGCATAAATTGAGCAATCCTCTTTAATTACGGGGCCTCCGGGGTCCCGCGGAAGAAGGACTCGGCCGAGGATTTACATATTCCGAGGCACTTTGTGGGCCAACAGCCCGAAATCGCGTTTCCTGGTCCATCAGAAAATACGCCTGCCGCCCGAGACACACTCTCGATGCAAATCCTCTTTTTATGCGACGCCGCGAGACCAGGAAGCCGGAATAATTTGTAATTAATTAGCCTTTACTTCGGTCTCTGCCCCCACAGCTCTCCCCCCTCGGCATCGAGACGGCCGAACGAAATAATCAATCGAACGAGAACGTTTACCCGGTTTGATTACAACGGAACACTCGGTAGCGTGGCATCGTAATCGAACGATTTATGACGGTCGTTAAAGTCTCCTTAACACTCGTGGCATAAAATAAACGATTTTAATAAACAGTTCCGAGCTGCTCTTGATGGCTATACGTCGTGCCAACGAATTCTCGTAAAACGACTAACTAAAAATTCTTTGGAACTTCGGCGCTGTTGCTGCTTTATTCGGTTCTATATTTTTCTTCAACCCTTTGCCATAAATACTGTCACCGGTATCAATGCTTCGAAATCTTCTCGCTTTATTGGCATTATCGAGCAGATTACTTTATGCAATAATAAGAATCAGATAAAAAGATCGTTTCAATGATAATTTTTATGGTTTATCTTTCTTCTCTGGCTGGACACAAAATTCCACTCGACTCGATAAAAAATGCCCATCCGCAAAAATCTGTTCAACGTATCCAAGCAGTGGTGCTTTAAATCTGAGCGGCGAAGGATTAAACGTTTAAAGAGCTGTTGACACATGAACGTATAATAAATGTGTAATATTCATTCGACAGAATTTTGTAAAGTTAACTTGAAAATATACCTATAAATTCAACGCGTGTTTAATATTTCTGAACGTTACTGTACACGAAAATCTGGAATTGGTTAACAAAATATAGTTGAAAAATTTGTTCGCTTGTTGTCGAAACGTTCGGAGGCTCGTCTGCGAGCAACTGGAAGACAACTTGCGAGCGGAGCGCATCTGCATTCTGCGACGCGATACCCGAGAGAATCGGGGCCTTTTTTGCGGCCGTGATTAATGCGCGTCCACTTTAAGAGCCCTCATTGGCCACAAAATGATCGGGCCAGGTTTTTTAATTCGCTCACGTGTCAGCTCGGGAATTACCTTGTTCGACAACGAAATCATTAAGGACTGTCAAATTTTCTGTAACGTTCCCGAGGCTCTTAAACGACGCACGGGCCCTTCGTCGTTCGAGCGCGAAAACCTTACAATTAGTTGCTACCTCTGGGCGACAATGACGATAAAGAACGACCATGGAAGTGAAAAGATCGCGGATCCCGGCCGCAGAGAACGGTCGATAAAGTGGAACAGATCGGAATGAATGGGCGTGAATACTTTACGAGGGCCGAATTGATTTTATTCATCGAAAATTTATGCCGGCTCGAGAGAGTAACGAGCGCGGAAGTGTCGCGAGATTAATGCGGCTGATTTGAATTCGCTGGCCGAATTAATTCATTGACAGTCCCCGCTTGGAAAATACGATTCACGAGCTTCGTTCGTATCGACGGGAAGATTGTTTTATTAATGTCTCGCTCGGCGAAATAAAAACTTCCGCGTTAGCGAAACCCATTGTGCCCGGTGAAGTCGAACAAATTGATACGCGAATTATGCCCGCGACGTGGCCACAAACGATTACGCGATGCGCTTTAGCGAATACAAGTCGTGAAAGATTCTTCCTCGCTGTATAACGCGGGGCACGTTTCTCAAATATTTCAACAGACCGTTTGCCAAAAGTTTCCTGGAACACGTCGAAAACCGTATTTCTCATCATCCGAAGGAACGAGGCGCCTTCAAAAATGGAGAATCGTCAACGGAGCAGCGCTAGAACGCACCCATTGTTCCACCTCATAGCGCGCAGCGCGTTTTAAAAATGTTTTAACAATCCGTGAAAGCTTTCCCGCGGAACAATTCGACAGGAACTTTCACGAAACAAAAGTATCGTAACAATAGTTACGAAAATATTCGTAACTGTAATTTTCGTTCTCGCAGGATCTTCCGTATTTTCGGTTACAATGGAAAATATAAAATAAAGCGTGGAAATGAAAGAGTAGAATCATCTGATTCATTTAAAGTGGCTCATTAAGGTCTATAGAAAGAGAGAGAATGGCAACAAAAGCCTCGCTTTAGCGCAAGCAGCTTTCCCGGGCATATTTCAAGAAGCGAAACTATAAAAGCTCGGAATAAAGTACGAAATAAAAGCAACGTTACTCACTTGAAATCGTTCGTTGAGGCGCCCGAGGATCAGAAGAATGGTAACAAGCGGAGGAGCTGAACGTCACGGAGACCTCCCCGTTTTAATTCCGAACCCCATCGCTTTCTACGGTGAAAGCAGCGTTCACCCCCCGGTGATCTCTCGCCGCGTCGTGTTCTCCGGGAAATAAATCTCCAGGCTCTCTCTCCGCCAGCAGTTTTTCGATCTTCGAGGGACCGTCTCCGAGGGTTACCGTAAAACTAAGCCCGGCACGGCGACCCTGGAAAAATCGGTAGAAACCATCGTCGACACAATAACATCCGCCATTGTACAGCTTTCCAGTGTTTATTGCCCGGTGTCTCTGGGTCACTGGGTGCTATGCATTTTCACGTGGCCACCACCGAATCACCCTCGGCCGACCGTTGCAATAAATTTCCCGAATTTACCAAGGTCAGCCATAAACCGACCGCTCGGTAGCGAAACGGTAAAACCCGAAAGTCTATGACTATTGCATACCCAACGTCCTTTTCTGCACACTCTTCCGAATTAGTATCCACGCTAGGGCAAAAGTGATTTAGGTACTTCGATGGTCAGATTATTTTTTTTACTAATGCGGTACGTCCTGTGCTGTTGCTGTTCAAACTAATTGAGAGATTGCATTTGTTCAGACCTTTCGCCACTTTATTACTATGTTTACGATCTCGACGACTTTAAAATAAAATTAGAGGAACCGGACAATTGAGAAGAATTATAGAAATTTAATAGTTAAGTGTTGGCTTAAGGATCCTCTAAATCACAGGAAAGTGTACCAAGAACGTTTTATGCAGAAATCTGTAGTAATCGTAAAGAAAGAAATAAGATTGCAGAAAATTGTAAAAATATAAAATCTGCTAAAACCTTTTATACGTGCTCGGTGAATAATGCGGAAAAATGTTTGTAGACAAATCTGCAGCCCAGTAAAGCATGGAAAAGGTAAAATTGAAGGTATAGAAAATGTAGAAATTTCTAGGTTAGCTTTTGTCCCGAGCGTAAAAAGCGTAAAGAGCTGAAAAATTCTGCCGAAAAATCTACAGTAAAAGCAAATGACAGAGGATGCCTATGGAAATCGAGTAGCCAAGTTTTGGGACAAAACGGCCGAAAATCGGGCCAGGATAATGAGAGAAGAATGGGACGCGATGGACGCAGTCACGGTGGATGGAAACGGTGGATCGGGGATCTCTCGTGTTCCACTCTTATCGTTAGTTCCCACGTTGTCGATCGCAAATTCTCGCTTTCTCGGGCCAGATGCCGGCACTTTATAAAGATCCCGGACAACGACGTTGTAATGTCCACTCTCGGGCCGATCCTGCGCCGCAGTTACCCGATCCCCGTTTTTCTTTTTTCTGTGCACGGTCCGGTCGTCGTCGACGACGGTGGAGAACGGTTTTCTGCGAGAAGAACCAGAGGCGAGAGAAAGGAAAAGGGAGAGAGGGAGAGAGAGAGAAGGGATAGGTATAGCAGAGCAGTTTAATTCGCCGGTTAACGAACAGCAGGAATTAGCGGGCCGGTCGGGCGAGGAATTTTATGGAAAAATCGGGGGAAGGTATAATTAAACGTTCGCCGGCCGCGTGGACCGGGCGGTATCGTGTAATTTCGTTACGAATAACGCTTATTCCGGGAGAAAGTCGTAATGAGCGTACACCGATTACAAAGTGCCACCTTAATGCGACCGCCGGCCGGCCACCGGCCGCTTAATACGACCGCCTGCTTTTTGTACGTTTCAATTTTGGGAACGATCCCCGGGCCCCAGGAAGCGCTGACAACCGCAAGGAATCTCGTTAACCCTTCTGACGGCTGCTCTTCTTTTTTCCTCTCCCCCTTTCTCTCTCTCCCTCCCTCCCTCTCTCTCTCTTCCCAGATCTCCTACCTGTACGCACACACGGCAATTTCGAAGCGTCACGGCGCGGCGCGGCGATCTTTTCTTTTGCATTCCCTGGACGATCGTTGCCGTGTCTTCCCGGTTTTATGACTATATTAAACGCTCTCCTCTTCGCTCTACCTTCTCGGAATTATTCCGCGGAAACCGTGGATGCCCCCTGTACCCCATTCCAGAGCCGATGGATTGATTGTAGATCGCGTCGATGATCGAAATTATTCGGAATGCTACACTCGGATGCGTCCGGAGCGGCGTCGGAAGCTGTCAGTTCTTTCGCGATTGACAGGGCAGCGTAATTAAGTTTTAATTGCGATGTATTCTGAGCCCGTGTCGGGAGTCGGGAGTCGGGAGTCGGGAATGAGCGGAGCAGCTCTGTGTTTTTGTTTTATGGTTTATTGTTGGAGCAACTTGTCCCGGACGGCTTAATGGACAGCTTGTTTCGCCGAGACATCGTTCCGCTACTCCCTTAATCCAGTTAGCCGACGTTGTTTGTTTTTTAATGAATAAAATCAGGTAAAAATCGGATCCGACGTTTGTCGGATTCAATATTCCAGGATTGTCGGAATTAACTTGTAGCGAATTGCTTGGCGAATAATCTTGACATAAACGTTATTTGGCTTGCTTGCTTCTGAAAAGAGATAGAACACACTAACGATGATCCCTAAAACGGGACGGTCCGATTATTTTTAATTTTTTAATTTGCAGCTTTTTAACGGCCTTTTTAACAGATCTTTCTGTTACAGAACACCATGATGGACTGCGGGGGCGACGGAGGGGACCTCGAGGACCTCGTTGACCTGGCCACCGACGTTGCGGACTCGTCTCCGACGATTCGAGGTAATTAGACTCTGCTTGCCACCCTTCCCGCGGAGCATCGGCTCCGCGAAAGCCCATTTTACCGAGGCGCGGAGTTAACTCGAACAAGCATCACGATCGTCGGACCATTTTTCTTAATCCACGACTAACGATACCTGCGACAGACGGAGACTAATTTCTCTTTCGATCAACATCCCTGCAAACGATATTGTAACGGGCGATGCTGTTCGCCCGAAGGCTTAATCCCCTTATAAACATCTTTATCGCGGAAACACTTCCCAAGAGCCTCGCGATAATTATCTCGCAACTACCCCATAGTTCCCAGCGACGATTCCACCGGCAATTGCCTCCGAATGTCGCAAGTTTCCCATTCTTTGCACGAGCGACCGCTATCTTCGAGTCGCTCGTAAACTCCACCACGAGCTGCCGCCCCGGATCCCATTCCCCTCTAACTACCCTCTTGTCTCGCACCCCTTGGCCCCCGTTCAACACGTTTTATTTACCCGTTAATTAGATCGTCGACGGGGGCGGCATTAAGAGAGCATCCGGCGTGTAACGAGACCGAATAATCTTAAACAACGCGTCGGGCTCGTCGGAATCGTCGAATAAACTGCAGAAGGAATCGGCGGCAGTCCGATCTGTAATATTCCCGGGGGCTCCGGTAATTATTTAGGCTCTTTGTCACGGTGCTTCGCGCAGTCTCCTCGCGTCATCGAAACCGTTGGCAATCTCCGAGGGCGAACTCGGAAATGGAAAATCGTCGGCCGCGAGGACAAAGGGGAAATAGTGTTTACGGAACCGAGTCGCTTCGAGGGGCGCGGAGGGATTCCTGGCGGTAATCTTGATTGTGATCGGGCAACGAGGGTAATTGAGGCTTTACGAGATCATGCGGCGACTGCAGGCCCGGTGGTTCAATGGTCGGAGCGATTCCACGAGTGTCTGGGAGCAGCACGATTAATTAGAATTAGGGTGTCTCTTGATCGTACGCGAGCTGCGATTTGTCACGCTGCGCCCGATCTTCGTTCGACGTACGAATATTAACCCCCTCGATTCGGATGGAAAAATTAATCGTTTGCAATTCTTCATTCGATTCGAAGAAGAATACCACGATTTCATTTACCGTTCACCATTGTATAGTGTCGGGTGAAATTAAAGGAGGCTCGAATTTTATTCGACGGATCTACACGAGATATTATTCGAATTAAATTTTATTACAACTCCGATTGGTAACCGATGTTGTTGGAGATGAGATAGCATGTAGGAAACAGTTCGAAATTTGATGGGATTGCCAAGGACAAACAGCTTCCGTGTTTCCTGTCCGGAGTCAATGCTCTTCGACCGAGGGGAGGAGAAACCGCGTGAAAGGGGGATGGACCGAACGAGGAAAAAGATCGTAAAGAGAGAAAGAGAAAGAAAAGGAGAAAGAGAGGAAGAAAACGAAGCAATTTCTCGGGGCGGGATCCCGGGCGCGAGTGTGTCTCGGCTGTCAGGCGAGATCGTCCGGGATCCATGTAATTACGTCCTTCGGGATCGGCCGATGACTTCACGACAAAGTATACCCTCTCGGTTTTACCACTTTATAATCAACGAGCTCGCGTTCTCCCCCTCCCATGATCCCACGGTGTCCGCTTGAACGCGTACCGTAATCGCTCCTAATTACCCGGTCCTCCTGTCTCTCGCTCTCTCTCTCTCTCTCTCTCTCTCTCTCTCGCTCTTTCTCTTTTACTTGACGCCAAGAGTTCCCACCCCGGGCAACGGCAAACTTTCGGTCACGCGAGCCCACACGATCCACGAGTACCACGGGGCACCACAGAATTCAGCCTCCCCTCAGGACTCGGGAACCACCGTGAAACGCGTGCGTGATCGCACGCACCCCATCGCGGTCCTTCAAATTCTTTTTATTTCGTAGGATTTTTATGTGCCTCGCCTCCAGTCGGTTTTAATTGGTTGCTCGGGGATCGATTCCGTCGCAGTCGGTCATTACCTCGACCACCATGATGAGCAACAATTGTCTGAATGCCCTTTTTATACTCGTTCGAGAAAGATTCTGGCTCTCGATACGTTCATTAACGAAGTCGAAATTGAAAAGTCAGTATTCAACCATATTTTATTGTACAATAAGTGGACGATTGTTTTAGGAACATTCAGTTTTTTGGTCATTTCTGGTGAATTATACCTGTACATGCAAATTAAATAACTTCTCGCTCGAGGACCTTCGCGCAAATAAAACGCCGTGATTTTTGCTTTATCGCGAGAATATTAGATAATATTTTACGTCAACGTGTGCAATGACGTAAAAAAATACGCGACATCGTTGCGCGTCAAGGGGTCGAAAGTTGAATCGGGAATTATGGAGACGCGGGAAATGGATTCTTCGTGTCCTGATACAGCGGCTGGAGCAGTGGGTGGTTGGATGAATTCTTTATAGGATTGCTTAGGGGTTTTACGAGGGCTCCTTTAGTCGAGGTTGTTACGTCGATGGAGAGATGAGGAGCCGATGTCATCTAACCATCTGTATCTTCAAAGAAACATCGCGGCGAAGGCGGAATCTCGGCGGAACATCTGAACGTGGAAAATTCCGGATGGAGATACGAGAACTCTTAAAACTTCTTTGGAACTCGTCGTCTCAACGTGGAACATTCTATTAGCGAAACTCGAACAGAATCGACGAGTAATACTCTTTCGCTGTTCGGCGAGGAAACGTTCGAATGCCTCTCTATAAACCATAAAACCGAGAGGGACGGTCTCCGTGAAAATTCGTAGCCGGAGCGATCGAGGAAATTACAGGGAAGATCCGGATCGTCAAAAATAGATCGGAGAAGAGAGAGAGTGCACGCCGGCAAACAGCATTGATATTTCAGTAACGTCGGTCGGCAACGAGAAAGTCCCGCATCGGAGGAAATATCCTCGTAAAATGTTATTCCCCGGCATCCATAAGGAGGCAGAGCTGACGCAGAAGCTTCTTACGCGTCTCGCAAGAACGTCTGCGAGGATCGATCGCGAGATTACATAAAAGTCGTCCGGAATAAATCCTGCGGGAACATCTTCGCGAGAATCGGCGAATCGATCGCGGAGGGTATATCTTCTCTGGGTGGGGATGTTTGGCCCGAAAAGAGATTTATAGATCGTAAATCGGCGTCGCAGTCCCTTCTCTTCCCGTCGCGCGTCGTTCCGGACGGTGTCGCGCGATATTTCTCGGAAGATTGAAACTGGGAATTGTTAGAGGACCGCGGCTCGCAATTACCATATAAAATTCATGTTTCGAAAAAGAAAAAAGAAAGGAAAGGAAGGGGGCCGGGCTTCCGGGCCGGCCGAAAGCGGAAAGTTATTTTCCCCGGGCGCGTGATTAATGGTAACGACCCACAAAACTTTAATGAATCCCACGGACCTCGAGAGAGCAGCCTCGTTATCGGCTGTCTCGGCTCGATTCCATTCGCGATCGTGGTATTAACGAGCCGGTGATCGAGTTTCGAGGTTTATTTATTAGCCCGTTAATCGACGGTCCTCCGCCGGTTCCTTAATTATGTTTACACACCGAAAACTTTGTAGCGGGCTCGCGTGCCGAATCGATGTCGTTATCTTCCGATTCATCTTTAATTCCGTTTTTATCGCGCCGCCCGGGGAAGAGCTGTTTCTGATTCGATCGCTGTTTTAACACGGTCCGGCGAAACGAGTGCACGCTGGCGAACCGAACGGGAGAGTCCAGAGAATCCGAGGAGAGTTTAACTTCGTTCCCGACAGCGCCAACTTAATAGAACTCCGGGGAAACTTCCCGGCTAATTCGCCCTTTATCGAAGCAAGAAACTGAAATGAAACTTCTGCTTCCGATGGAACTGTACTTCATCTTTCATTCCGGGGACGTTCACGGCACCCACGCGTTTCGCGAATTGCGTTAGCCTTCGCGAGAAGGGTGTATGACGCGCGGGGAATCTTCTAGCGCCGAGAAGACGGTCTTCGGAATTTATCTGTCCTCGAGATCTTCTCGACGCTCGTTATTTTTCTATCAACGTAGCCGACAAATCGTAACGGCCGCGGATCATTTGCGATCGATATCGAACTTCGCATAATTACTTTTTCTTTAATTTCTCCATTCTATTGGAACGACAACGTCTCAGTTGTTGAAGACATCGTGCTTTGCAAGATTCTTCTAGGATGAACTTTCCACAATTTGTAACTTCCGTACAAAAATCCTGCCGTTTTAATTGGAAACGATGTTCCTAAGATAATCAAAATTTTCGGCTTCAATCGGATTGAAAAACTCATGGTCGACGAAGGGACGGTCCCGTCGTTGATCGTGCATGCGAAATTAGGTCGTTGCCATTTAGAGGAGCGATCGTCGCGATTCCCAGGAGAGCGGAATCGAGAGAAGGGCTAGGGGATGAGAATGGGCGCCACCCTTCCCGATGAAAAGAAACGTTTCCTGGGATTTCTGCGCATCCCACGAAGGGCATGCAAACACCGGAGGCGAGAAGGGGATCGGAGGACGAGAGGATGTTCCCGTGAAAGCAACCAAATTCCCCATATTCCACGGGAAAATTCGATTATCCGTGTTTCCGCGGACAAAGGACCCCGTTTAAGCAAACCTTTCTCGCGCGGCGACCGCACGTGCACACGTATGTGCATGTGCACGCGATTCCGTTGTTATTTAGGCAGCGGGAATTACGTTTAGGGACAACTTGGCAGTCCCGTGAGTTCTGTATAAATAAGTTTTATGACAAGAACGCCCGGCCAGAAGGTGCTCTAGCGACGATCCGCGGTGATGCCTGTCGAACAGAAATAGATCGAGCGACTGTGATCTCATCCCGCGATCGTAAACTCTTTCGGATTGAATCGTCGATCCTGTTGCTGGACCACCGCAAGTGCTATTGTCCGTGCTGGTATTATTAGGCGAGTCGAAACTGCGATCGAAATTGTGTAGTTCTTGTTGATCGTCGAATAAATTGCTTTACTGACAATGATTTCGTTACGCGATGATCCATCGTGATTTGCTAATTTTTTGAAAAATATGGAAACGAATCGGTCTCGTCTGTGCAACACTCTTAATCCTTTAAGAGACCACGATTAATAGCTGTAGATCTTAGATTTTAGGCGATCGTGGAATATTGGGAATGAGTTATTTCGACCGGTTCTACCGTTAATTAATTGCTGGCAGAGTGTCGTGGATGTTAACGGAATGAGTGTTGTAACGGCGCTAAAGATAGGGGGATGCAGGAGAAAGAGAAATGGCGGAATCAGAAAGAAACATGGTGGAGGATAAAGAACGATGCGCGAGACAGGTGTAATACACTGGGGCAAGATAAGTGCGGGGAGAAACAAATGTAGGAAGAAACGTCGAGTTCATTGGGAGAAGTTGCCAGCGAATTTAATTGGGAACTCCATTCGAGATTGCTGCAGTTAAATAGCGGAGGCAATTACTTCGGCTCTGAGAAATGAGATCCTAGCACAATGAGACAGCCTCTCTCGCTCTGGCGCGAAGAGTAATAGAAAAATATAAACGCCGCACGGTCTTTGCAAAATCAATATTGTTTTCAGTTCCTAGAATATACCCTTTCTACGTATGTACGTATATCGCTAATTAAATCACCGAGAGACGTTTTCAGCCAGTTTGCCGGCCGGAGCGCCAATGTTTCGAGTCGATCAACGTTTTAATTGTCGCAAGGGGATGCTCGAGGGTTCAAGGTGTACCGCGAGAGATCGTTTCCGGACGGTGGCCGTGGGACACCCTTCAAGCCCTTTAAATCGTTGACTAACCTAACCCAATCCGGCCTCGGCCCGTCTCGGAGCCCATAGAAAAGGAGACATTTAAATCTGGGTATCCCTGTGGGAACGTCCGGCGTCCACGTCCTGGGGGGTTGTCCTCCGGGGTGGGGGGGATGAAAAACAATGAACTCGTTTCGGACTGGTCTCGAGTCCCGAGTCCCGACTCTCCTCTGGTGTCGACGGACGACGGGATAAAGAAAAAAGGGGCGCCTAATGTACAAAGCCTCTGAAAAAATGGTCTATCGTGAAAAAGTCGTCTGCTCCGCGAGGGGGATAAGGTACCGAGGTATTCGACCGTTTCCTGGTGGTTTCTGGCCGACGGAGATCGCAATCGGGACTCGTTTGCCCCTTTGATAGTGAAATTAGGCGATCCCCTCTTGCTATGATATTCGAGACGCGCAAGAGAACGATTTCTACCTAGTCCGACAGGGTCTTTGACAATTTAATCTTGATTCTATTTGAAAATTAAACAACTGCGGGACTGTACATATATTTTGTCGATATTGTACTTTTATAAATCGTTGAGAAAACGTCTATCGTTCGTTCGAAATTGCAATAAGCGAAGCATCGGTGTTTCGATACTTCAGGATTTCCCTCTTCCTCCGAGATATCGGAAGGCATGTTGCAGCCCGCGCAAAATAACATTTTGCATATTTTACCAAATTTGTAATTCCGTAGATCGTGCTCCTTCTTGTTCATGTAAGACTGTACCGAGCGAACGAACGATTTCCTTCTCCCCCGGAAATATTGGAAAGACATTTCGGGCTCGGCCGAGCCATTTGTTCGCGGCGTTTTCTCGAGAGAACCCGGCGGTATTCGAATCGCTACAAACGCCATTTCCGCGGCCAAATGGAAGATTTAACTTCTCCGAAGACACCTCCCTCGTCCTGCCATTTATCAAACGCGGTATCCTTCATCGCCCAGGTAAATACTATATACATCCGCACAAACAGCATTTCCATAAGCGGACGCAAATTCTGTTTCCCAACTACTATCCAGCCCAACAGCGGCGCGTCGTTACATAATTCATAACAAGAGCAGTCTCTTCCACGTTCAATCTCCCCTCGCACCGCTGCTCCCCCCTCCGACCAAAAAATAATGGCTTCGAGCTTGCTGAAAGTTCGCCCAAGATTCCCTCCCTCTGTTTCCACGGTTCTAGTCAATTTCGGGCCAACTCTGTGCTCCGCTCCGCTCCGCTCCGTTCCAATAACTGTCGAGACAAGTATGAAAGACTGACGCACCTCCAATTGATGGGACTTCTTGGTTTTGCTTCTCAGAAGTTTGGCCACGGCTTCCGCGAAGCGGCAAATTAACTTGGTCTTCTTCTCCGATTAAATCTTCATTCAATTAAGTCCGCGTTCCTTCGCGTCATCTGTCTTCGATGCAAAACCAACAGGTTTTGATTAATCGACTTTCCGGTTGCTCGGATATTGATGGGCTTCCGACGACCATTTGTTAATTCATTGATTAAGTCGTTATTGGGCCGGAGAGCGACAGCTTCTTCTTTTTGTTCTTCCCCAGGGATGGTAAATCATGGGCTGATCGAACTGTTCCCTCTTCGAGGATATCCATCATGTTCCCACGAACAGGTACGAGCAAAGTAGCCCAGCTCGGCGACCCTTGAAGCACTCTCCCAGCCCCGAGAAGACTTAATTTCCTGGAGTCAGCAGTCCCTTCGGATCTCCGCAGTCGCTACAAATTTCGTACGATGTTCCCATCGATTCCTGAAATATTGCCCCATAAAGAATCACTTAATTGAACGTCCCAGATATTATCTACGACGTTCCCAGGTAAACTTCGGCAACTCTCTCGCCTCCTGTGTCCCAGTTCTCACACTTTCAGGGATGTTCGACATCCTGCAGAACTTCTGACCTTCGAGTCCGTCGAACTTTCCTCGGACATTCGAAACATTCCGTGAATCGTTAGCGTTCATTCAGAAAAGCATATGATTTTTACTTCGTTCCCAGTTTTCACACGCTCCGAGTTCGGAACGCTGCAGTTTCGAGGCAAGTCACTTTCTCCGCGTGGAAAAAATATGCCCGTGTCCTTCGAAGATTGTAAAATATATCCTGAAAATTTCAAATCGATGTCTCTATTGGTTCCGCTTGAAAAAATTCCCACAGATATCGTTTTCTATGCGGATCTGCTCAGCTAATTTTGAACACATGTTTCTTACGCAATTCTCAATGTTCGAACGACTGTAAGTTTCAACAAGATCGCAATTTTCGCATTAAAAAATGATGTTCCTATTCTTCAAAGAATAGAATCCGAAAATTTCAAGTCGACGCTTCCACGACTTTCTTCCACAAAAATGCCTACATCGTTGTTTAATTAAAAACGTGTCTCCAAAAACGCTCTCAACGTTCGAGCCCCTATAATTTCGAACGAGATCGCGATATCCGCATAAAAAGAGCAATGGTTATATCTTAGAAAGCCGGTCAGAAGGGCCCCCCAGATTTTGGAATCGATAGGTCGACGAGAGTATCGTTGGAAAAAATTCCCAAAGGTATCGGTTGCAACCCCTCGACTGGACGTGGAACATCGCTCCACAAAGTGCCGTTTAATTGAACACCCCCCGCGCTGGCATAATCCTCGCGGTTCCCATGAACAGGTAAGCTACTGGCCGTACCTGCCGCGCGACCCCTTCGTCCATGGTTCTCACAGGGGAGGAAAGCGTGCGTATCCACCGGCAGACGGCCGCCGAGGACGAGAGAGAGAGAGAGGCTCGTGCGAAATTCGATGATTCGCAGGACGGATGATGGGGTGGGTAGCGACAGGTAGTTCCCATGGGAGGCTGTCGGCCAGGGATTCCCACAGGAGCGAGCGCGAAACCGGGCCACCGAGTCGAAACCAAATTCCGGTCCCGGCCGCTCTCGTCGCGACCATTCTTTTTTCATTCCCGCTTTATCGCGAGCACAGAGGAATCGGGTTCGTCATCTTTTCACGCGATCTGGTTCCCTCTTTTTCGCCATTCTACGCCGTGTCTCTCGTTGTTCTTCGAGCCGGCTATGTGACTCGTCAGGGTACTCTTCGCAGTCCTCCTCGGGGTGCCCGTCCGCCAGAAATTCATGACGCGATCGTGCACCGTTCGCTCCCGCAAAAGTCGACTGGTTCTCTCCGCGAATCGTATCTGGAACGAGTCACGCTCCCGCCGGAGATTAATGGCGACCCTCGCGACACCGGGGCGCGATTTATGACGTTTTATTTAACAAATTACGTCCCGGTGTCGGGGTTGCTGGACTTCGAGGCGGCTTCAACCTACGACACCTTCCGTTCTCGCACGGACCACGCGATTTACGATAGCTTCGGTATCGTCATTTTTCAAATAACAGCATCCGCGCGTCGCTCAAGGTAGCACGATCAGGAATGCAGTCCCCGCCGCGCGCGCTTCGTTAAGATCTTGTGAAATTATTAAACCCGACAGGCAGGTGCGACGAGCTTGGCTCGTTTAAAAAATTAAAAGGAGCATCGTTCTTGTATTCCTTTCGCCTCCGCGCCTCGCGAGCCACTTTGCGCAACATTTTCCATTGTTTTTGCCCGGTTAAGCTTCGAGTCCCAAAACATCCTCGACAAAGGCGACCGCTCGACCTGATTATCCGTCGAACAAGACAGTCGATCGACCCCGGGCGATAACCGATCGACATCCCGACACGGAATCCATTTCATCCATTAAACTGTCTCAAAGGAAACGAAAGAGAGAGAGAGAGAGAGAGAGAGACAGAAGGAATCCCTTGATCGCAATTAAGCTCGCTTACCGTTATCGGACACAATCGGCATACACAAATTGGTTTGCGCAGATGCTGCGGAGAGGTTGCTGACGCTGTTGGGCGTGGACGAGGAGTACGAGGACCTGTTGTCTTCCTCGGAGGACGAGGGAGTGGAGCTGGACGAGCTGGAGGACGACGAGGAGGAGCTGGAGAACACGAGGCTGCTGCATCAGCTGGCGGCATCTCTGGCAGCGGAGCTGAAGCAGTCCCATCAGAAGCAGAACTCCTCGTCGAGGCTGTCGAGGAGTCCTCGCGACAGGGACCGGATGGACCTGGAGTCCAGCTACCTGGATCACGACTGCCTGGACGAACAGGACGCCGAGGAGACGTCCTATCACGAAGAGATCCCGGAGAAGTGGCAGTGCTCCTCGAGTTCCCGGGGCAAACAGGGTCGATTCATGGAGTCGCTGGAGCGTCTGGACCGTCGTCTGAGGATGGAGGACGATCTGGAGGACGATTCCAGGAGCCAGGAGCAGGTCCCGCCGTCCTGGGGAGCCGGCTGGGACGCCTGCGCCTCCGAAGCTCTGAGATACCTCGTCGAGGACGAAGGTCTGCCGCCCCATCATCCCACGGTCCTCGCCATGAAGGACCATCTGGAGATGCAGAGGGGACGCGCTTTCGCTCAGTACACCGCGTAAACACCATCGATCTACGATCCCATCGGTATTTTTTTAGCCAGCCTCGCCTGGCCCCGTAGATCGGCCCGACCGCTTCTAGACGGAGGATAACTATCGAGACCTCCGGGCAGCCTGATCTTGGCTACTTTGTGCCACCTGTTACGGTGTTTTCCGAGAGAGTGCGAACTTGGGACATTTCTGTTCAAATGGTTGGAGCCTTCGATGATCGGTTCGCCACGGTCGTGGATTAAAGATTATTCGTCATTTCGTTTGTCGTAGATCCAGAAAGTCTGCAGTCGATTCTCTTGATTTTGAAATCTCCGTTGTCTTTTTCTATTTAACAGAGACATAGCTTTACGCGATAGTGAACTCCCCTCTCCAAATGATTGCTAGCTCCGTTGTCCCTTCCAGAAGCGCCTATAGAGCCTCTAGAAATTCTTCTAGACGAGCTAAGAGAACAATTGGATCGCTTCTGTTCTCGTCGCGCGAATCTTTCTATCGTTTTTCTACCTAAAAATCAATTTTGCGACGAGGGACGATGACGCAGAGGTAGCAGCAGGGTTCGCTGCTGAAGTAAATCGTTTCGTACTAGATCCGTCGAATGTTAAAAGCTCCCTGGACCCTGTGATTCTTCGGGATCCGAGCACTAAATGGAGGACGAGCTCAGCTTCCAATGGCGGATCAGGCTCGGACGATTTCCGTTCGTCCGCCGAATCAACCTCCTTCCACCACCGTTTTGTTTCCCCCCAACAAAGCGAGCCGCCTTTTCATTGTTCTCCCATGAGCGCGATGCGTTTCATCGTGTTCTCCCTTCTTCGTTCCCTCTTCCCCCATTTCATTTCTTTTAACGTCCACTTTATGTATCGTCGTTAGCGCTATCAATAATCGTCGTCGCTACAATTAGCATTATCGTTCTTCTCTTTATTATTCATTATTTATTTTTACAATTATCGTGATAGGATTAAGGGATCCCGCGGATCGATTCTCGTGTCTCGCACTCGCACTCGCTCTCGATCCATTCGACGTGTTAGATTCGGGGAACGAACGTCGATGGAAACGATGGAAACGCGGATGGTTCATACGCTGGATCGATATGAACGCGGGGGTGGGCTCCACCTCCGGCTAAATTAATTTCCACGAGGGTTGTAGATCGCGAAAAGTACGTGTATCTTCGGCAATTTGCAGAAACGATTCAAAACGTCTCGAATGTGTATATTATTTTCAATTGGTCTCCATGGAAACTGTACTTTCCCACCCGGTATTCCGAGACTTTGTCAAATCCCGACCTTCCAACCCCTGAGTAGGAAGAATTTTCCCGGCGTTTCGACCCTTTCGGTTGCATTCTTTTTATTCGGAGAAACAGAGAGAGAGAGGGAGAGAGGGGAATTAGTTTCGATCGATTCAGAAAAAGGTGTTCACCGTTTCGAGAATAGTGGTTGAAACGCTGGCACGCTGAAAGCAGGATTAAAGACACCCCTAGGAGAAATTCGTAGACTATTTTATCATAAGTGCGTGAGAGAGCTGGGCGCCGGAAGAAAATTATGCATTTAATTGCTGGAACCTTGCGCCGCGTTATGCTTGCGCCGAAATTACATTTTCCACCCTCCAGTCAACCCTAATTTTGATACTGAGCGTTCGGTCGTAAACAAAGTCCGTGCACCTTTATACAGAATCTCAAAAGAATTCGCATTATCCTCTATTCGCCAGGATTTTGAATAAACAAATTCTGTTAAATAACTTGTAAACTCGTTAAGAAAATATTCGAACGAAAATATTGGTCGATCGAAAATAATTTACGCAGTGTTCTTTTAGACAATCGTCGGTCAACTCGGTGGAATATTTAAATTCGAGGTTAAATTAATATTCGATAAATATATCGAACGAATCGCGTAACGCGGCGCAGGGTTCGATCATCGATCGACCGGCGAATAGTATACGAAAAATGAGGATCCAGTGTCGCCGGAGGAACGACGGGAAAGGACTGTTTTAGAGATCGGCGGCGCGTAACGAGAGTTAATTGGCTAATTAGGCGTACGAAGCTAATCGCGAATCGGTAGATCTAGATAAGGAAAAATCGTTTCTGGTACAGGAGCGGTGTTCGACGTCGACATTGGATCGGTCGAGGAAAGCTAGCTGGAGGATAGATCGCCGCGAGTGGTTCTTGGGATCGACGAACGACCTCGATCGCGAATCACTCGCCGTCTAATCAAAGCGAAAACGCATTTTTCTTTCTCTCCGGTAAAGACAATCGATCCCGCGATCGAAGGCGTTCGCGGTCCATCAATCGGGATTCTTGATCCTCTCGGGAATCGTTTCTAAACGATCGACGAACGTCGCACGGGATCGTCTCGATCGGATCGTCCCTTGTACATATGTATGATATATCGTTTTAACTTATACACGACTATTGTTACTTTTACAATAAATCATTGTAGATAACATTGACCAGCAAATAAACGAGCGATAAGTTAATTTACTTTCTGACTTGATCGATCGACCCGCACCGGACATTCCTATTTCTGTAGTCGTTTCATCGAGAAACCTTTCATACGGCACTTTAAATGATTAAAGCTGTTTATTTCGACCCACGTTTTCGAGACGAACGATCGATTTGCTGTTTCGAGGTTCTGCTGTGCTCGTTGGTCCATTTTTCAGATGATCTGGGCCTTCTGCCAACCTACGTACACAGATGGACGGAGCTCTTAGGCTGATCAAAAATCAGGACCGTCGATGGAGGATCAAGGCGATCCGCGTTGCAGCTGTTCTACGATTTTAGGTAAGAATTGTGTCTCCTTCGATTAAACGATACCTCGATATTCGATCTCGATATACAAGTTGTACTACTTATTATAATTGAAATAAATTCGTTGCTCTTTCAAATCATTGAATTAAATCGCACATATTAAACATTGGACAGGAACTCTAGACTATGTATCAAAAGCTAGATAATTGAAGAACTACAATAATTAGATCAAAAGCAGAAATAATCTAACGATGAATTTGTTATTTCAAGGTGAGCACGATGCCAACAGTTGAACGTTCCATTAAAAGAATTTGTCAGAACTGTGCTTCTGTTAGAATCGCAGAAAATCCAACGGCCCGGTCACGGCGATACCTCGGTTCCCCTAAATCTTCGAGTTCCCCATTGAAAACCTTCTCGAGATCGATCATCGGTCTCGATTCCAAGGATCGAAGAAGCAGCACGAGCCTATATGGTCGTCGAAGGGATCGTTTTCCCCGTTATTCGTGCGGCTCAGCTGCGCGCAGGTTGACATACGCCTCTCCTAGGCGTCTCCTACGCGGGTTCTATCGTGATCGAGGGTCTAGGATCGGGAAAAGACCGATGCCGGGCCTATCCGGCACGCGACCAGCTTCGAAGGGATCCTATGGGCAGCTTTATCGGGCGGCATGCGGCAGCTTGCCTCGGGGATCTCTACGCCAATGGGGCATCTGGTGTCGGCTCGTAGCACATGCCACGCATCTGCTCCGTCGAGGTACTTTTGTTGTCTTCGACGTTCGTCCGGCGAAAATAAGTCGAGGCTGCTGTTACCAAGGGAATCTACGCGCTTTCGTTAGCCGCCGCCACGCCGACGATCGTTGCCGACGATCTATCCCGATGCCCGGTCCCGGGCACAAGTAATTACCGATCACTTTGTCGGTAGTCGGTCGTTGGTCGCCGCTCGATGCTAATCTGTTCGAGTTCTTCGTGGATAGATCGAACGATCGGCAATCGCCGATCCATCGGCGCCCTTTTCTTCTAGGGGATGAAGGACGCTGTGGCATCTGCGGGCTGCTGTGCCAGAATCCACCACAGTTTTACACTCTACAATGTGCGCCGATGAGCGAGCCTCTTAATTTTTGGAGCTTTAAGTACTTTTTTTAAGTATGTCTTTTGATCAACGCTAGATTTAGGGAGCTTCGAAAGCAGCTGTTTTATGTTAAGGTTATAAAAGTAACGATGACATTCTGACTTTTAACAAGTGTTATTCTAACATTTGCCATAAGTAATGCAACGAACAAGTAACTCGTAAATGTGTCTTTACAAACTAATAGTTCTCTAGGCGAGCAAAGTATGCTAAATATAGACCTTGTTCGTTTCACTTACGCGGAAATCAGAATCCACGGTATATATTAATTCTCCTTCCTGTTCTAGTCGCGCGGTCTTCCCTTTTTATCGGATAAAGAAACGGTAACGCAAGCGGTCGAGAGACGCAAAGATTTATGCTCCGATTTGAATTTGTCTCGTTGATGTCTCGAAACGCAACCTGGCCAGCGGATTTCATCATCGACTACTCCGTTAATCCCGAACGCGGCCGGATCTCTAATCATCCCCGGAACATCCTGCCGGGTGTTTCGACGCCAGCTTTTTTTGCCGGGCCCCGAAATCGTTTCGATTTTTTCGGAGGCAGCACCGTTGTTGCGGGCCCCCGACCGTTGGTGGGGGTTGAAGGGGAGGGAACAGCTGTTCCCGAAACCGTCAGGTGGTATCCCGATGCTCGTCAGCTGCGGGGGTGAGAATACGAAAAAAGGGTTGAGCGCAGGAGATCGTTGCACGCGCGACCGAATTCCCCGGGCCCGGTCGATCGGAAAAATCGAGACACCAATATTCCTGGGACCGAAATTCCGTCAGGGTTCCATGGGATCCCCGTAACCGCCGCCGAGGAACGCTATAGCGGCGCGTGGACGATTTTTGGGGCGTTCCTCGAGGTTAATCGAATTTTTCTGGCCGACTGGAAAAATTCGTCCGGACTTGAGAGAATGCGGCCGGTTGCAACATGGACAAACATCTCGAAGATTCCATCGCGAGATTAAAGTATTATTATTATAACATGTCCGATTAATAGGACATTTCTGTCCTGTTACGAATCGTCCAGCTTCGTCGCAAGAGAACGCGAGAACGCGAAAAGACCGTCCGAAAAAATGGAATTCGATGGACGCGAAACCACGAACGAGGCCCGCCAAAGACCGCGCTCCGTAATAACGCGGAGACTCGTTCCAGGCGAAAGAAAGTTCTCCGTCGAAGTTTTCGCATCGCTCCATTTTCCAGAAAACATGGCGGAAGTTCGAAGGGAACTTCCTGTCGAGCAAGTTCGCGGAACTCCCGGCCCGCGTCGCGCCGCGCCGCACCGAGTAAATTATTCCCCTCTACGGAAACTGAAGTATCAATCTCGAGCGTTCGCTATTGAACCGTCAACATCCATTTTAACTCGCAACAAAGTTAGAATCAACAGCCGAACGATTCCCGGACAGCAGCCGGGAAAAGTTGATCAGTATGCAGCCCGCGAATTCGGCTCCCTTCGCGGAACGGTGGCCCGATCCGCCGAATGAAAAGGGAGCAAGAAAGTTGCCGATGCTGCAACCGATTCGATCGGGGGGGCTTCGCTTTGCCTAATTAATTCGGCTCCCGGTCTCGGGAGCCGCGACAGTTTTTCGGGATCGGTTCGTCGTCACGCCACGCCGGGTGTCGTCGAAACCCGGGATGAATAGAACGGAGCGTCGCGAGCGGTATAGGGCGACCGGTTTTCTTCGATCCGACTTTCCTGTCGAATCTTCTTATCGGTACCTGTCCCGACGATTTATTCTCCTGCAACCTTTATCGCCGTGTATCGGCGGGGCCGATTCGCTGTCCAAAGAAATTGAAAGAAACTGGTTTCCGTGGAATTTGAAGTTGAAGGGTCCTCGGCGAGCTAACGGAAACCGACCGGTGGTGGTTGCTGACGATGAATAAAGCATTCAACTTCCTCCGGCAGAGCCGGGTTACTCTTCAATTGATCTTCCTGCTACCGATTTTTGCAGCACAGATCACGTACACCCGTAGTATTATACTTTTCTCGAACGACGTCCTGTCACTGACCCGCAGATGTTTGTACTACTTTGCAATTTTATTCGCGACGTTGTCGCATTCCGTTCATGAAGCAACACGATTTCACGAGGCAGCTGTTATTTCAACTTCTATCCGTCGACGATGTCGGCGAATTTATCCGCTGCTCGCGGTTTGGTTTCTCTAGATTTCAATTTTAGAGGGCCGCGGTACAGCGAATGCGAAAAGAAATTATAAAATAGAGTGGACGGAGTCTATCGACGAACTGTGCCTTCTATGTTGCCACGGCAGGCCCTTTGTTCCGAATTTGGCTCCCTTCTATCGAAGGCCCGACAACTGTGCAGCCAAGGTGTTCAGCACGAGCCTGTCCCTAATCAAGGATCAGTGTTTCCTGGCAGATGTTTCTGATTTTCCGAAACGAAGCCCCCCCTCACCCCTCTCTGACCTCTCAATATCAGCTTTCTCCTCTCCGTTATCTCGTCCTAAAATCGTCTACCCAAAAATGTCTAGAAACATCGTCCCGTTAAAAAAGTCCTCTCCACAATTTACCAAACGATTCTCCGAACATTCCGAAATAAATCTCCATTGTCTAAATTGTTATCGATATCTTCGGATTCGCGAGCATATATTCATTTCTTGCGCGTTCGTTCGAATCTTTTGTTACGGCAGAAAATGAAGTGGAGATTCGATACAGCGATTAGTTGCTGGACTTTAATCGAGAAGTAATTCAGAAACGCGACCGCCGAAGTGAAAAGGTGGCTCATGCTCCGCGGCCATGGCCGGTAAAAGCCGGCAGATGTATACTTCCGGCAGCTGTAAGAGCGGTGTCGTGTGCCTTTATGCTGCACGCGCCGATTGGCCATTAAAGAATAGACGCAGCTGGGGGATTCGATGATTTCCAGCGAAATCAATTTCCGACCTGGCCGATCGATACGCGAGAAAAATCGATACCGAGTCCTGGAATTTTTCTATTGCGCTTTTAAAAATTGTTCTCGATCGATCAGCGTTTGCAACTTTTTTTTACCGTTCCGAGCACAAAGCGAGAGTTCCTAAAATAATTTTGTCTGTTGTTCGATGCTAAATGGTTTAATAAAGTTTGCACGCGAACGGACGGGCGTCGAGCGTTGAAAAATTCATGCGATACAGTTTCGTGTACGCGAGCAGCGATACGCAGTTTTTATCACGGCGGAACACCGACCGTCGAACTTGCGCGACCGTGTGTGCACGTGTTTTTTTATTTATTGAATGCCTTGCAACTCGTTGCACATGTTGGAACCATCTGTCGCCGGCACGAAACTTTTCACTTTCGTAGTTACGGCCGCGAGACTTTTATTGTCCGCGTACACGTCGCTGTTTCTGTCTCAACGATTTTTATGCCGGCCAACTTTTTCCCCTCCCGTTTCCCTTCGCCCGCGAAAATGGACTTTCGAGTTTCCTCGCTGATGGACGAATAATGTTGCCGCGCAACGATTTTCTGCTTCAACATGTTGCTGGATGCCGAAAACAATCCGGCAACATTCAGCCGTTCGACGATCGTTCATCTGATTTCGTTAACGTAAGATCGTGACCGATTTAAAAAATTCCGACGTTCCATTTCGGATGAAATACGTTCCATGAGACGATTATGTATCGCGTTCGTTATCAGCTTCGAGCATAACGACACGACTTTTGCATTACTTGCGAAGAACGTCGAATTACAGTAATGTCTCTAATTGACACTCGGATTGTCCACAAAAATTTTGGAAGAGGAGATACGATTGTTCGAGCCTTGCGGCTCGTTTTTTATGGTTATCGATTGTCAACAACTACAACGCTCGAATAATCGTATTTCCTCTTCCCAAATTGTCCATTTTAGTGGACAATCTGAGCGTCAATTGGGGAGACATCACTGTAATTCTCTCGATATTAATATTTAAAATTATGACAGACGACACTTAGAAAATTCACAGCTATTCTTTGACAACCTTTTTGTCGCGTTTTATAAGAGATGCGTCTAACGCAACTAATAGAGTAAATGTAACTATGAAAGAGTTGCGATACTGTAAATAATAAATAAATGCAATCCAAGAGGAATATATATAGAATAATTTGAAGAACACATTCATGTGTGAATATTTTTCTTCGTTCGTCGTTATAGCGTGATACTTTAGTGCGACTGTTAGCAATGTAGATACTACGCACGTAGGTAAACGAAGCAGAATTGATTCGAACGATTAGGGGAGGTGATCCTCGGAAGATCCGGGCGTATTGTGCGCGGCAACAACCTTGTCCCTGTCCAAACTATTCCACGCCGTAATTCGAGCGATTCTATCTCTTGTCTGCATCGACGTGCCACAATTCTCGGACGTGGCAATTCAGCCAATTTACTCGATTCCTTCGACGTTCCACAATGGGTCGCCAGGAGACCCCATCGCGGCCTCGATGGACGATGGAATGCAGACAGTTCCAGGCTCGTGGGGCCTATTTTCGCTTCCACTCTCTAATCTTGCAAATAATATCCTAAAACCTCCGAACGAAATGCCAGCACTCCTATAAAATCCGCATTACATTCGAGAATTTATAAATTGATACAGCCCCATTCGACAAAATAAATAATTCACATCTTTGCGCGATGTGTTACGAATAGACCGTGGATTTTTATGCGAAATAAAAATTGTCCGCATCGATTGAAAGCGATAGAAACTAATTAGCAAATTCATTTCTTCTTTAGGTGTTCTAAAAGATTAGAAATAATGCATTGACATTGTCGAGTTCTTTTAATCGTTTTACCATTTTAAATCGAGTTTATTCAACCGAGTTACGAAAGATTGATTCTTTCCAGCACGGAACGACTGCTTTCGTCATTATGCTCTTCACGATTTGAAAAATGCGGCACTCTGTTTTCTACAGAGAGAGAGATAGAGCTAAGATAAAACTTTTGTTTATTAAAACAAACGCGCGCACCGTTTCCGTCGTTCTCGCGACTCATCGAGCGAGCAAACTGGCGAAGATCCTTGCCCGGAGGATCCGGGTAAGCTTCCCGAGGAGGATCCTTTCGAGGATGCTGTATCCAGGACTTGCCGGCCGATAGCGAAAAAAGAGAACACCGAGGAGAATAATCGCGAAATCTTCGTACATCCCTAGAAATCTTGTCGCTTTCCTTTCGACACCCGGATTCCATCGTTCCATCCTCCGCTCCATTGTCTTCCACTTTCCCCGAACAGGCTGCATAATAAATATCTCCGGACAGGAATTTCATCGGTCGCGAAACATCGTCGAACGAACGACGTGTGTGACACGATTGATGCGGCTGTTAAGTGTTTCTCTGCCGGGCCTCGTCACTGGGTTAAACCAGATGGCAATTAACGTCGATTTGTCGATAACTCGCTTGCATAACTGCATTCACGTGCGGCTACAATGCAGATGCGGAGACAACAAGCTCCGCAGACACTTTAATTAAAGTCGCCGATATTCAGCACGCCCTGCTAATTAAACTGCCTCTCCTCCTCCTCGTCTCTCTCTCTCTCTCTCTCTCTTTCTCTCTCCCTCTATCTCTGTTGAAGTTGGAACACACCTGGACAACAATCGAGCTGCCTAGAAAGGTAACGCGAGATATTGAAGTTAGGAAAGCTAAATGGCCGGGGCGTACTCGCCGTGTTCTAAGAATTAAATACCAGGGAGGCGCTGCTGCGACCACGGAAATTATTATATTGTCTTTTAAACGTTCTCTCGCCAACAGACGCTCCGCTTATCTGCATAATCCTATTTCCATAAGCTCATCCCCGGCGTGTTAATTCGCGTCATTACATCCGCGAGAAACCCTTTACGTATTCAGGCCTCTTAGCTCTCTTAATACTCCTTCGCTTGTGTCATTGCGTCCAACGACGAGAGCAAAGACCGTTTATCGTCTCTTCGTTCTCGCGAACGTTTTCTTGCCACGCTGTTCGAACCGCGGCGTTCCCGAGCAAATCAAAATAGAAGATCAAATAATGTAATAAGAGATTACGATGTACACCGAGCCCCGTGATATTCCCACAACATTCCGGGCTATCGCAGAAAATTGTCCGGCGATAGGCTCCCGAGCAAAACGCCATAAATGGACGCGACCGACGAGAGCCTCCCGATAATTCGCTTCGCCTGGCTACGTCGCAAGAAATTATGTACATAGAACGGTCTTGAAATCAATAAGTACACTGATCGATGCTTCTAGGAATTTCTAAATAAAACGGGAGCTGCCTTGCACTCTATCGACAACTTTCCGGTACACCTTTGTATCCTGTACTCGCGTAAAGTTTCGAACGAATCTGTACAAATTTCACTAATCTCGATTGTTAGATAATTACACTTTGTATCTAATTGTGTGCACAAACACTTTATTCTTTCCCGCAAACCATACCCAACTAATAAATATTGATCCAACAATGATTCTCGCATCATCGAGTAATTTACCTTAAAATATTGCCGTGTATTTAACGAGTCGAGGCAACGAGTAGTGGAGAAGATTACAGAGCAAAATTCCACGTAACATCGAAAAGAGCGAGACTCTTCGAGCGAGAGAAACAGGAACGAAAATTGCGGAGATTTCGAAAGTGGGAGAAGGAAGGGTTTCGAAAATATGTTAACCCTTTGGAGGAGCGATTCCGAAGGGTCGGAGGATCGCGTGGGGGTCCGCGTGACAGGGTAGGGCAGAGCGAAGGCAGCCGGGTGATCGTTGGAGGTTTAAAAATCGTTGGCACGCGAACAGTGGCCGGAAGCGAACCCTCGGCACGGGGGAGACTACTGTCGAGGGTGCAAACCTGAAAGAGGTGGGTTCCCTAGCCGTGTCTCCCTTCCTCCGTCTCTCCAGCCCGCGGCGCCTCCCTCGCCGAGAATCGGGACTCGGGGCTCGGGGCCCACCGCCGCCGTTTTCCCCCCATATGGCCGGCACATGTGGGTTCCCCCGTGGAGAGGAGGGGGAGCCGAGTTAATCGGGGAAACCAGCTGATGGTCGCCCGTCGCAGTCGCCCGTTTGTTGGCCTTCTTCAGTTACTCTTGGACCGTGCTGTGCTCCGAATCCGCTTTCGCGGCGTTCCATCGATCCAGCTCCGATTTCCACGATACCGTTCTCCACGGTCATCATCGACGTCCTCCTCCTCCTCCTCCTTCTCCTCCTTCTCCGTCGACACCGTGAGAAACGACCTTAACCCGTTGGTTAATTGGATCAGGACCAGGGAACGATCCGAAGAAGGGAGAACGAGGAGGAAGGAGAAGAGAAGAAGAAGAAGAAGAAGAGGACGCTGCTGATCGACGAGGTGGGTTCAATGATCCTATCTTCTGGCGACGGTCTTCGAGATTTACCTCTCCCGCGCTTCGTCCTCGGGATTCTTCGCTCCCCAGCTTCTGTGATTCGGGATTGCTTTATTCTTCGCGGTTCGGGTTTCGGAGGTTGTGGTTCGGTTCTGTCAAGGGTGGTTCGGACTTCGGGGAATGGTTTCGAAAATGTTCGGAGTTCATTGCTGCGCGTCTTCATGGTCTTCGTTCGGCATTTGATAACTCTTCGTGGGCTCTTTTCGCTCGGAATTCAGTATTAGAAAGAAAATTTGTCTTCAAGTTTGTTACGTTATATATGTAATACTCGGCAGGCTCTACAGTTTCTTCATTCGTTAGCAGTTTTATCAACAGTTTGCGACCTAGTTTCACTGTCTAACAGTTTCATGCTAGCTCGCTGATACACTTGAATCGTTCGAACTGGATCCAGTGGCGCGAAAAATGAAAGCTACATTTTCAAGGAAGCGTTTGAGGATTTCTATCGGCGAAATTTCGACTTTGTTTTGTCGCGTTTTAAAGCGTTTCGTCGGAATCCGAAATCAAGTGAAAAATATTGTGTCCGTGGTGCGCGCAAGTCTCTCCGAATCGCAATTAACAAGTTCAATCAGCGGATCGGCGATTGATCAATTGAAACGGAACAACACCGGGGACAGAAAAAACCCGAATCTTTCTCTCTCTCTCTCTCTCTCTCTCTCTCTCTCTATCTCTCGCTCTCACGCTCGCTCGGTAACGAATGGCAATTAGATTTTCAAGTGGAATTCACAGATGGTTAATCAAAAGCTCGCCGGGACGCGAAAAACAAACGCGACTTTCGATCGCGCTCTGGAAGCCGAGGGCCCCGAGGCTTAACATGACAGAGCCAGTAATTGAGTTTCAAAGTTTAATTCGGAGAGCGTTAATCAAAAGCTTCGGGCCGAATAACTTGACGGAATAGGAATTAAACGCGCCGGCGAGCTAATCAAAACGTTGCCGGGGTTGTGCCTGTCTCCGAGATCGACGCTTCCCAAGAAACTCGAATCAAAGATCCACAATTGAAAATCAAAGTTTCACTCGCGTGTACACGTTAAAACTATCGCGGGAAGCTCTCGCTTCCGACGTTCCATCGAGGAGTTGGGAACGGGCTAACTGAATTCGACGGCTGAAACTTGTCCGGCTGGGTAAATTTTTAATAAATTCGAACTAGACGACCGCGCGATAAGAAGATTACGCGTTTAGCTTGTCGCGAGTTAGCCGGCTTATGTATAGAAGCCGTCCAACAAGTTCTAATGAAAACGGATTATCGGCAGAATAATTGAACGCGGAACATAAGAATCTTGGATCTACTCTGTATAGGTGCTTACTGGATCGGATCGTTTAAACTTGGGGTGTAATGGAAACTACATTTCGTTCTCTCTCTCTCTCTCTCTCTCTCTCTCTCTCCCTCACGAGATGTTGGCAACTATAAAGGCGAGCCGCGAAGAATGATATCTTCGTATGCTAGAGCTGACACCTTACAATTCAATCGCGGCGACTGTCCGAGAGATTTTCCTGTAGTTCGTAAATCAAATTACAGTAATGTCTCTCTAATTGACGCTCAGATTGTGCACAAAAATGGACAATTTGGGAAGAGGAGGTACGATTATTCGAGCCTTAATTCTCGTTTTTATAGTTGTTGATAATTCGTAACTATAAAACGAGGCGCAAATTGTCAAAAATCTTCCCAAATTGTCCATTTTTGTGCGCAATCTAAGCGTCAATAAGGGAGACATTACTGTATCTGGAATTTCGTAATACGATAACGTCGCTGGTAATTGGAAGATGATTTCACGATGGAAAGAGCGAGTTTGCAAGAGTTGGAGACAATTGTTGCAATTGCAAGGAATATAGTTCGTACAGCGCGGTTTAAAAGGGCAATAAATTTGAGTAGACGCGTGGGTGGTATTTTATTCTCGGTCGGACGGCCGTCGATCGAGTCGCAATAAAAATTTGCATCGAGCACCGTCGCGCCGCGCCGTCCCGAAACTTCTCGAATAGAAGTTGTCGGCGAGAAGAGAGGGGCAATCTGAAGCCTGCACGTCCGCGAATTTCCGAAGAAGATAAATGTTTATCGTGCCTCTGGAGCGGAAGTGGAAAAAGTTAAAGTGGCCGGGGCGAGTCTGCGGAACTTACCGTTCGGGGGCCTGTGCTTAAACTTCCCTCCCCCCCGAACAGAAAATAGAAGACGGTAACCGGACTTTTTTTCCAGCCATAAAAGTAGCAATTCCTGTATTACGAGCTCGTCAGAATTATTGTTCTCTTTCCTTCCTCGCTGTCGAACGGGGAAGAGGGAGAGAAACTCGGCCAATATTTCCAGCGTAAAACAGGAGATTCCGAAGGACGTGGAAACCATCTAGAAACTACTCTCGTAAAATGCAATTCCCCGGCGAGCCACCCCCGTTCGCCGTTCTCTTCAAATAATTACTTGTTTGAAAACTTCCCCTCGGGGCTGCTATCTTTCGTTTTGCGCGAGGTGGCGCCATCTTGTATTAAAAATCGCGTTCCGCTTTCTTTTTCCGTGCTCCCTCAATTTTCAGAGGGAAGAAACATTGTTATCTCGATGAAACGTGTTCAGCGATGCAAATTCGCTTTTAGTCGAATTTCGTTGAATAAATATGTACCTTTAGGCGAATTTCTAATGTAGCAAGTTAATGTTTATTCTGATTTTTCTGTAATATACGCCACTGTACCAGGAATAATCAAAATTCGCGAGATAATTTCTCGATGAAGGGAGTTAGTTCTGAAAATCTTTTACAAATCGTATTATACTTTCGGTAGGGTTGTTTATTGCACTCTGTTCGTTAGGGGGCGTACATTCGTACAAATTGATATTTTTCAACGTAATTTACATAAAGGGGATTTAAATGGAGATTCATGGCCGCTGTTAAGGGTTTTACGAGGTTCGCCATACAGGAAAAACTTTATTAATCTTTATTAAAGCTTTACGGCTCCGCGACTCTATATGTATGTGGCGTTTCTGCACTGGGCGTAAGTGAAAGATAAATGTAACGTTCTCTCTTGTTTTTTATTATCGAAGCATACGAATAGTATGATTTAACTTTAGCATCGCGATATCCATTTCGGAGGAGAACGTTCTTACCTATAAAAAGAAATACTAAAAACTTTACTGCAAATATCGTAAAGCCAGCCTCCACTTTTTCTACTCTTTACCGGCGCAAGTTAGCGTACCGAATTTATGCTGCGCGAATAAAATAAGGCGCAGAAAATCATTTGCTGCAAAATACATAAAATTCCGATTCCCGGGAAAGGGTTTATCAACCGATTATTTCTCGGGACACGAATCGCTCGAGCCACATGCTATTTTTTCGCTCGTACATTAAAAACGTACGTTTCGAAGAACGAATAAAAACCGAGCGCAGCATGAGAACGCTATCGTAAATAAATCAAACTCTTCTCGTTCGACTCGAACGAGGGAGATTAAATTTATCCTAATACTCGGAACGATAATCGGGATCTTCGCGTTGCTGAAAATTCCGCGAGGTTGTATAATTTTGGGGGATGATCTCCGTGAAAGCCGTGAAACCAGGATAGGTTTTCCAAACGATCGGGCGGGAAGCTGACAATGAATAGAACGGAGACAATGCAGGCGAAGTTTTCGAGTAAATGTAACACACGGAGTCCTGTATTTTGGCCATTGAACCGCGCCGGAGTTGGCCGCGGTTGGCACGGGGGTGAATCTGGCGATGGGGGATGGGAATCCTTAGTAACAGTGTAATGCCGAGTATTGATTTCGGGAGGGGGCTGGCTTTAGGCTTGTGTTACATGTGTATACACGGCGTCCTACAAACATCGGTCGACCGGAGCAAACGTTTCGAGATCGAGGACCGTGATTAAAGCCCGGGCTTTTCCAGCGTGTTGGTCGGACGACGAGGCTCTGCTCGGGGACCGGAATCGGCACTAATTAGCACGATAAGCGGAAAAATAAGGAACGCCGATTGGGATTTGTTTCGTCATTAATTGCGTCCTTGAAACGATCCGGTCCTTTCGCCGCGAGACTTTCGTTCCTCGCCCCCTTTGACGGAGAATAAATGTCGTACGCACGGTGGCGCTTTTGTCATTTGTGTGATTACTTTTTAAGGCTCGTCGCGAGCGGACCGAGGTAATTTGCGGATTTTTCTTGCGCTCCGATCTCGTGATAAACGAGCAATCGTGCGACGTGCATTCTACCTTTAACGTTGCATTTTAAATCGATCGCCGATCGACAGGGGAAATCACAATTTTATAGAACTGACTTTAATTTCAAGATTGAGAGAATTAAAATTGACACCGTTTGACAGATTATCTTAGCACTTTACGGAGCCGTAATCGTCGATTAAAGTTCTCTGCAAGTTCTCACACGCGAGTCTCATTGAAGTTTTTCAATCCGATAGAACGCATTCGAAACCTTTTAGAAATTCTGTACTTTTAGTTGTGAACTTTTCACGAACAATAGGCAGCCACGTCGGGAACAATGGGACTTCGTCTGGTTAAGGGTGGTTGACAGTAAGTAATATCTTGCAGAGCGAATTTTAGCGGAAGCAACGGTTGTAAACTACGGCTTGACGATTCGGAATCCTCTGTTTGACTGGAACGATGCGTGGCTACAGGGCTCAAGAGCTTTTTGTCGAACGGAGAATAAAGGGTTTAGCAAATGGAAGTATCGAGTTTTCGAAGCGGCTTGCTCGGCTAGACCGAGCACTTTTCAAAATAGAATATTCGATCTCTCGTCGTGGCTGCCGGCGTGCAGAGCGTTACAGAAAGCCACGGAAGATTGAATTCTGATCTTTAACGATCGCTGCCAATGGTTTACGAAAATGTTCGCTTGATCTCCCGACGAATCCGGCTACAATCGATTAGCATCAGCGACGAAACGTAAGAGAGAAAGTGCGAAATAAATAGAAAATTACAAGAAGGATTCAATTTTCGTTCAAAGTGCAGAAATTAAAAATTGAGGTTCTCCGATGTAATAAAAATTTAGCTCCGCAAAAAGATACTAAAACGCGAAGGGGAAAATCGAATTCAATTTAAGATTAACCGATCGATAGAAATTATACGAAGCATGTAAAGAACAATTATTTTCTCCAGCTGTAGTAAAAATTTGGTATCGCGCGTTGAGAAGAGAATTATGTTTTCGACTCACCCCGGGTATCGCCGGTTCTGATTGGGTTCCGTGTGATATTTCAGATGATACCGGACACGGAAAGCGTCTGTCAGACTTCGGAAGCTGCGGTCAGGAGCACGGATGTGTATCAGAAGATTAAGAATACGCCGGAAGGGGAAGCGGCCTCGGTGACCGCGTGGAAGCGATATCAGCAACTGGTGGCGATCGTCGAGTCCAGGGGCGGAAAGTTCAACCGGAAGTCGATGATCGAAGCAATCTTTCGCGGAAACGATCTCGTCTACGCGAGCCACTGATCTCACCGATCGGGACCATCGTATCTCGATCTTGCAATCATCTACCAAAGCACAGAGTCCTATTTTTTACGGTGGCGTAGAAACATCCTAGTTTTAAGGCCGATTCGTTATCCCAAAGGTTTCAATTTTGACGAAACGATACATCTTAGACCGTCGCCGCGACGTTTTCCGAGCTGCGGCTGCTTCTGCGAAGACAAACAAGGAACGGCAAGAGATTTTACGGTCTGGTTAGATTCTATATAAACGATCGAGCTTATCGTCTAATTAAGTAAGAGCAAGAGCCGCGCTTATCGAATTTTTTCGAGCCGAGATTTTTACGAGACCCCTGTACACGTAATTTGTTCGACCGAATGAAATTTAAAGGCGCAGCATCCGTTAATTCGCCTGCGACGCGACTTTTAATCATCGGAGGATGTGAGACACGTTCGACTCTCTCACGATGCCCGAATAATTCTGTCGAATGCATAAAATCTATAGTATAAGTTTTATGGGGCTGTCGAAGGCTCGAGGTTTAATAACGAAAAAGAGATTTTCACGACGATTTCTTTACGATCCTCGTTCTCGGCTCTCTCCTCGGTGTCCGCGAAATCAAAAAACACGCAGCATTTACAGACCCTAAAATTTAATAACGGCAATCTCTTCGCAAAAGACGCGCGGCCCTGTTCTGTAAAACGCGAGCCATACCTCCCACGTCAACGACTGTATTAGCGAATAATTTTCTTTTAGTCGATCACCGGACCAAAAAAGCCTGGCGCAACGACGCGACGCCCCGCCGAGCCGAGTCCAGGATCAGCCCGATCCGCAAATAATTTGACAAGGCGCGCGTCTCGGCGACGAGAGCCGGCCGATTGCGAAATCGTCGGCGTTTATCCCGCCGCAGAAAAACCGGCCGATTTTATCCGGGACGAATTATCAGCGTTCATTAACTGCAACGATTCCCGTTTTTGTCGCGCCGCGGCGGACGAGTGCATTCCCGCGTGGATGCACGTTGCGTAACGATGCACCGTGCGTCCGTATGTATATGTATAAATGTGCGTGCGTGCCTGGGCTTGTACGAGTGGATCCCCACGGTTTTTGTCTGGGGGGCGCGTCGAGCCGTTTCTACGCCACTGGCGCGCAATTAGAGAGTTACATACTACTGTTCCGTCTTGAAATAATATTTCGGAGGCGAGCGCGTAACATAATGTCACGGATTTCTCTACGATTAACGATGCCAAACCGTGTATTGCTAGTCAACGCGAGCGTAATAAAACGCGCTGTATAATTTAATTAGGTAATTAAGCGACGATTAGGAGAGGAGGGGTCGCTATCGGAGGGCGTGCGCCATTTAATCTCGTCGAGAACGAATCTCGCTCGTATCCGCCAGGGGGGGAAAAAAACAACGAATACCGATACTCTGTACACGTAATACGTAATAATTGCGGGCTGTCAGCCAATAAGCAGCCTTTACGACCGCCTACGAACACGGCTCCGGTTCACTGAAACTAATTAAGCGACGTTCGAGGCAGTCGATAGAGATTCTAGAGCTGGTACACACCGTCGCTGTGCTCTCTCTTTCTCCTCTCCCTCGTCGCTTTTGCAATCGGTCGATCGTTTATGCCTCGCGCGTTTATAGCGCTCGCATGATTGTCCACGGCCCGATATGAAATTTCATGAAACACGTCGAATTTTTATCCGTCTGCCGAGCTCCGTGCCCCGTCTTTCCGTTTTGCTCGGTTTCTGCGAGATTATATTCGCGCGAGGCCCGCGGTCCGACGATGCTTATTTATACGGAGATATTTTAGTTTAAGAGGATCAATAGCAAGAAATAAAGAGTCTTTTTGCTATACCTAACGAGCGGTGCATTTTGATGGGACCATTTAGGGACTGCGGGATTCGAGTGTGATTCTGGAAAGAAAAAGAGGAGACGTTAATGACACGTTTCAAATCGAGACACCTCGATTGGTCGTTCAAGGGAAGGCAATGAATTTTAAAGGGTCGTTACGTATCGATTTTAGATTGCGTTCACGTGTGGGAATCTTTTCATTTTCGAGACCTTCGATCCAAGTTCGAATATCCCATTTTATGACAGGTTCGATCAGCTTTAAAAGAAACCATTAAAAATACCCTCGTTTTAAAGCGGTTATTTCATATCGATTTTAAAGGATGTTCCCGCGGGATCATTTTTACATTCGAAGGCTCGAATGAAAGCTTGAACATCGCGCTTTAAGATAGATTCATTTTCGTTGAAGCAAACAATTTTAAATCTGGAAGAATCGATGAATCTCGATCGACTGTTCAAAGAACAACTCCCTCGATTATAATGGGTTCTTTCGAATTAATTCTGGAATGTGTTCCCGTGGATATTTTTTAACGTTAGAGTGCTTAAATCGAAGCTTGCGCATCGCGCTATACAATGGCTTCGTTTTGATGCGAACGAAAAATCTTAAATCACGTCGAAAAAATCGATGAATCCAGGTCGATAGGTCGGAGTAAAGTGATTGGATTTCGATCTGGTATCGCAGAGATAAATCGGGACACGCGTTGCCACGTACACATGTATTTGCCGAATTAAATATTACCATACAAATATACAAGGTATATACAAAACGATCTCCATACAATACCGAAGGGGGGTGGGGAGCGCAAACGCTTACAAAAGATTTTCTTACGTAATAAAACCGGCGGAACGTAACCGCGGAAACAATAGGAGTATATTTTACAAATATTTTACACGTGCCTGCTCGCGTTCCTGTTTAGCGTTCGCCTGGCCCGCGCGGAACGTAATTCAGCCCGTTGCAATTTCGATCCCGTGCCTCGTAACTCGTTCGCGCCGGTGATTTACCGTCAGGCGCATCGCCGTAATGCGTTGTCCTGTTTAAACGCGGGTCCACCTCGAATAAACTTCATTTCCATTTTGCTGCTACTCCAGTCACGAATTATCTTAGCACGGTTTTCCGCGCGAATGCTCGCGCAGAATCGACCATCGAGAACCATCTCGCCGTTCTCGCCCCGTGAACTATGAATAAAACGTTCCCCGCATTGTTCGAGCAGAGTGCAGCAGCCCGATCGCGGCTTTCATCGCATTGACACGGCGCGATAGCGATCGCGACGATTAAAAACCGCCGGAGAAGAATGATACCGACAATTGATTTAATTAATGATTTCTTCGAGCCGATGCGGTGCGTTCGCAGACTTTCCAATCCGACTACTTCCGCGCGGCAGTTACATAATTCCCTAGATCCGAGGAACTGCTGCGATTTCTCCCTAACTTTCCTAAAACGAAGCTTCTTCCATTTACAAGAACACTTTGTACAGGCTCCCCGGGTCGTATAAAAACAGAACTCTTTTAATTTCATAAGCCGGCTGCTCGTCCCTTTCATCTATACAAAGTTGATCCGCCACCTTGAGCCATTTCAAGGATCTTCGAAACTCTAGGTATCGATCGCTAATTGGCCGGGATTTTTTCAGAAATTTTCCGAACGTTCAAGAATTTTGTATACAATAAATAGTGAACGAGTAGCTCCGGGTAACAAAGTTAGTTAGTACTCTGTACAGATACGAGCAGCCGCGGATCTCTTATTTCGTATGAACACTTTGTACAGTCTCTGTCATCGATCCTCTAGTTCCGAAGAGTCCTATTTATTCGTTAACGCCTCAGCCATTCTCTTCAGAACAATCTCTCTACCTTCGTCAGCGGTAAGCTAGCTCCGATTATTATTCAGCTCCTCTATTCTCTCAAGCTATAATATCCTTCGTCTCGCTCTTCCAGGTTCTCCAAGCGGCCGGAGAACCCGCGGTCTATCCTCTAAAATCGTGAACGATCCTAAAAACTTTCCTCTAGCCTTCATATAAACTCGGTGACGAAGATCTTCTTGAAGTCGGGCGCCGAGCCGCCGATGTCGTGTCTGCAGAGCTCGCCGTTATCCAGGTAGCTGACTCCGGAGTTCGTCAGGATGCTCTTCAGGCTGTCGATCGACAGATCGGGCAGCTTCCTGTCGACGGTGAGCTTGTCCAGGTCGTTCATCGAGAAACCAGGACCGATCCTCTTCTTCTTGAGGTGGTAGGACTGTATGCTAGGCTTGGTGTCCGGCGCCTGCCGCTTGCTCCTCCTCTCGTCCTCCGCACCGTGCTCGATGATCCTCGGCGTGAAAGATCGCATGTTGACCTTTACCTCGCCGCCGGTTCTCTTCGAGGGCAGCAGCTCCACCTGCAAAACAGCACGTTCTCACGATCCGCGATTCCGCAACCCGAAGAAAGGCCAATAAAGTGCCGAGCGGCTTCGATGCGGTGTTCATGCTCGCCGCAGAGATACGCGGCCGTTTTGCGGTGATCCTGCTCGGAGACGAACGTGCGAAAAGCGTTTAGGCGTGGCCTTCCGGGAGAGGAGCGGGACGAGGATCCGGGCGAGGAGAATCTTACACGATGGAAGATAGCTTTTAAACTTGAACCTCGGCCGAGGCGATCGAGGGATCTCTCCCGGGATTACCGGCTGGTTAACACCTTCCCAAGTTCTCCTTCGTTCTGCTTTTATAGGCGCTTGTTGATCTCCTTAGCGGGTTCATGGAATTTTGTTGGATCGTGCTTACTGGGATTAGCTTGCCGAAGCGGTGCTTTTTTTTGGATACAGGAATTCTTGACGTTAAATTCACGTTGGTTGGTCAAATCTAGAGAAGGCCACTTTGCTACCATCAAATGTACTTACTTAGTGTTTTAAGAAATGATCGGTAGGCGAAGATTAGTTCGAAGATGCAACGAGTCCCAATTTTCCACAAGGTATTATTTACACGGTGATGTTTCGCGATCGAACCTAGCTCTACCGAGATGCATAACGCGTAGACCGCGGATCTCCGTTAATACAAATTAACGACGTATTTATAATTAGCGTTAGAGACGATCTACAGTCCAGTAATGATTAACAACATATAAAGGTGTACGTAATGATACCTTCGTTCCCTTACGTTGAAAATATTCGAAATCATCGTTCGCCACCGTGGTGACGGAGCAGCAGCTCCTGCTTCGGCTTCGGCAGGAGCTCATCGTGTCGAAGTCACCGTTCTCAAGGTCGCAGCTCTCGTCGTCGGAAGTCTCGTATCCGTCAGCTTCGTTCGGAGCATCCTGTCTTTGGGCATTCTGCTGCACGTCCTTCTTCGGATCCTGCTTCTTCAAGTCGTACGTCCTCGAGTCGAGAAATGGTCGATGATACCTGAAAGCGTGAGCGAATATTATTTTGTGTGCCGAGTACACAACGAGGTTGAACGGTTCCTCTACAGAACCAGCAGGGATCTTTTAAGATCATAGTTTAAAGGAGTTACAGATTTGTCTGCTATTCCATGATTCTAGGATTATAGATTAATTTTCGAAAAAAAGAGTGCTTTCAATTTGTAGTACACGACAATGATCTTAAATATTCGTAGAAGCAATAAGAAACCTTTAAGTTTCACAATCGACAAGAATCCAAATTTGTCTGCTATCATATTTTAGCGGCTAATGAACTCGTTAATAGTAACTCCAGCTCACGATTGGCATCTAGCATGGTCGAAGCTCTGATTCCTTCTCAGAGCAACTCTAGGGTATCGAGGTTGCTCCTGCAGATTGTTATCCAATCCTATGATCAAGTTCTCCAATCCCAGTACGCTCCTCGCGTGCCTCCTCGGAGGCTCCTCTCGAATCTCGTCCAAACTCTTGGTGAACTTTCGCTTCGGACAGGGCTCGTCCAACTGGACCAGATTCTCCATCTTCTGTCCGAAAACGTCCGTGCTGCCGATCTTCCACCGATTGCCAGTCAACTCCTGGAAGCTCTCGTTCGGTCTCGGCCGTTTGTTCAGCTGTTCGATCGCGGTCTTCTTGGCCGGCTCGACAGGGTTCGTGTCCTGACGCGGCTCGAACGTTGAACTGGTGAACGAAGAAAGCTCCGCCGGCAGGGAGGCGTAATTGCTGTCCTCGTTCATCGATTGTGTCCGAGGATAGTGCTGAATGCCCATTGTGATCGTTCCGGTCTTTCCTGTAAATTGATCGGCCGGTTAGAAAGATGCTTCCAGCCTCGAAGTTAATCGACTTAATAGACTGTGGCTCGGCGCGGATCGATTTAATTGATTCCTCCGCTTTAACCTTTAACGGCCGCGTCCCGGCACTTTCTCCTCGCTCGTCGGACCCGTTTCACGGCTAGCATTGTTTGGCCAAATATTTGGGAGACGTCTACGCAGAGGATGCTCGCAAGATCTTGCGAGATCCGTTTCATTTTCAATCGAACTATGCTATTTTATTTTCAATCGTCTACGTACTATTTTGTTGTTGTCAATCGTTTCCATCTGACCTTTGTGCTGCCACTTTACTCGAGTTTAAACACGATCTAATCGCACCACGCTGATCGTAGAAAAATGAGAGATGGAAGATGCCGAAATCTGGATCCTAGGATTTTCAGCGAGTAAATATGTTCAGCTCGCGAGGATTGTAGTCTGAAATGTTTATGAAGGGATGGCTCGGTGACGTTATCGGAAACGGAACTCGCAGGATGTTGTTTTCAAGGACACGACGTAATGGCCCCGATCGAGGATACGGCGATACCGTGGGACGTGACCGGGGATATCGATTTTCCAGTTGAACGGCGGCCCATTATTTAAGACGTTCGAGTTCTCGCAGGTATCTCCGAGGAGACTCCGTCTACGATTATCGTCCTACGAATTTCCTCGAGCGTGTTAAGCGGGTCGCGTGAGCCTCGCGATCAAAAATTCAGAGCATGTTCGCCAATCGGGAGTAGCTCGTCGAGAGAACCATGCGATTTCTTGTAAACACCGACTGGTAACTTCTCTCCGAACAATGGTATCACCGCGTGTCTTTGCTAGACAAGCAATACGTCGATGTCTCTGGAAACGACTCCATGCTTCGAACGAATTTTATTTCTGTTATTATTTCATTAATATATAATATATAATATTAATATAATATATAATACTTTATAATCTTGATAAGTATCTCTTGCTTCTAAGAACGACGATCAAAAATTGCTTCTACAGATTTAGAATCAGTTTTTAAGCCGACGATACATTCGGTAATCAACTTTTGCTCGATGTAACACGTGTTTAACCGTTCGAGTCCCAGGGGTTATTCAGAAAACACGGTCGAAAAGCGACGAACAGCGTAATAGCGCTTGTCTTAATTGATCGCGAAGAGAACCAAGCGGCGCGATAGCGGTCGTCAAGATTGACAAAGAAACAAATGAAAAAAAGTAGCTGTGCGATGTACGCGCGTCGCTAAAGTTTGATCGCGATACAAGATCTGAACAGCGCGATCGCGCTGCTTGGGACTCAAACGGTTAAGGATGTGGACGAGAAACAAATGCGAGGAATTATGCGTCGTCTCCGGGAGACGCTCCCTGCGAAATCGATCCGCGGGAAGTTATCGGCGTAAAAAATCGTTTAGCACTGTCACGGGTCAACAGCGTCCCGAATAAAATATCGTAACGGTGCCGACAGTTATCGAAACAAATGGCGTCGGCGTTAAACTTTACGAGTCCCCGGATGAACGATGTCGCAACGACATTGTTCGATGGAGATGTGCGTTCACGCCTCTGCAAATATCGATTGCGGATCGGCCAGGATTAATGGTGTAAGTGTTTCTAAATGGCGAACGTATCGAATGGAAAGTACGTACGTTTGCCGCAGTCGGAACGGAATCCCTCGTTCGCGAAAAATTCTAGGGGACCTGGTAGGGGCAAGGGGGAATATGTTTGCAGTGGATACACCGGCATTATGCTAATAAACAGTTGCAGGCACGGGCTTTGTTGCACAAGAGGCGAGCGTGGCGGTGCGCGAGCGAGCACATTTGATATCGGATTTCTTTTTCCATGCATCACGAAAACCAAAACGGAACGAGATTCCTGACTAGAAAATTACGGGGATGCCTCGCGAAAACCGTAATTCGCTGTAGGGACGATAAAGGTACCGTGCAAGCGTGTAATGAACGTAATTGCGGTAAGTGGCGACTAGAAGATTGCTACAAAGTTGGAAACGATTTTTTTTTTAAGTGAAACGCCAAGGATAATCGCTCTTCTTTGGCGAGTTGCTCCTTTACAAAATTTAGAAACCGTACGGAATTCAACGCTACGCATAATTCTGCTGGCAATGAAACGGACGTATAGCAAATTGATGTTTGAGTAAGCCGCATTTTTTCCGACTCGTTCGAAACGTACGAAATCTATTAGAAATCGATGAAATTATATTCCGATGATAGATCTACGTTCAATTTATGTGTTCTATTCGTAGCAACGTCTTAGTATTGTAAGAAAAATGGGAGTTCAACAGGTAATCAGCGAACGGCTGATTATCGACGTCGATCCGAAGCGATTTTCTGAATTCGAACGCGTTTCGGTGCATTCCTCGGAGAGAAAAACGATCGTAGGAATGAATGGAGGTGGGGCTGGTCTACTCGCCTCTGTTCTGATGGTTGTGCAACCGTCCGTAGAGGCTTCCGTTAGTCAAGGGGAACTTCAGGCCTTGGTTTAAGTTCAGCTGCAGCTTGTACTCGGCGTCCTGCTCGAAGTGTCGAAACTTGCCGTCTATGCCGCCTGCGAAAGGAAGCGTACCAGTGAATTTTCGTGAAATCGGCGAATTTCTCTCCGCCTCTCTTGCGAAAATCCGCGAACGCGACTCCGGTTGTCCGGGCCTCTGGCGCTGTGCTGCGAACGAAACCGCGAAATCCCGCGCGGGGAGGGCGCGCCGCCGAGATCCCGATTAATCCTCGAAGCGGAGAAATTAAAAATTCCATCAAACCGGACCGGATTTGGCCGCGCGTTTCTCCGCGAAAAAGCAACCGGTCGTAGGAGCGAAAGGGAAATTGGCACCGCGATTCGTATCGGCGGATCAAGCTCGCGGATTTGCATCTTCCAATTAAAGCCGACCGCGAAAGAAGGGAACAGCGGGGAATTCGTCCTAAGGTTCTAATTACTTACCACCGCGAGATCGCCGCGGCGAGAATAAATCATCCTCGTGGAGCGGGACGTTATGCAAATCTTGATTAATGACTTGTTGGACGGATAGGCGGGCTCATTAAGGGAGAGAAAAATGAGTCGCGAGAGTGAAGGGGAAATTAGCCGAGTAATTCGGGTCGGGGAAATTATAGCCGAGGTGTATCACCGCCAGAAAATCGCAACTTGCGGCAATTAAAATTCGCCGCGGACGTGCATGCGGCATCATCGCGTTCCTCGCGAACCCATCGTACAAATTCCGCGCTTTTAATCGATGAAACGGGCAGTTTGTATTCTCCCTTCGAACTGTGCTAGCAGCGTTCGTTGCGGATACGTGGCGATCCGAGGTACGAACGATCGAATGAAGGGACGAGTCACGAGATTGGGACGAATAATGTCAGGGCTGATGGGAAAAACTAAATCGTACGAGTAAAAGGGAAACGATGCGGTGTGCGGTTACCGCGATTGCGAGAGACTGCGGCTGTGTCGCATAACTGATATTTCTCCTTGGCGATTACGCGTTGATGCATCTCGATAACCCGTTCCCACGCGTGCCACCGGGTCAGCGCGTGCATTTTTCATCCGCGAATCGATGCCATCCGCCGTTGTGGAAATACCACGGAATCCTGTTTCTTCGATCGTGTTACCGGACTCGACGCGAGCCACGCGAAACGCCGTTTTTTCGCGGTGATTGAACTTTCGTGCCGCGAAATATTAGACGAGCCTCGAGAGACCAATGTCCGAAGATGCATCCGGAAAAGTTACCGCGCCAACCCTGAACCCGAACAACCGTTACGACAGCCAGCTCTGTTCCGATCGAGTGTTCTTTCAACTTGGAACGCACGGTGTTTTCGCCAAGCGAAACACCGCAGTGCGACGCGTCCGAAAATTCGGCGAAAATTCACCGAAGTACTTTCAGGTGCGCAGAGTGCGACCGTAAAGTCGGCGCGCTCGAAAAAATTGGAGAAACGTTCGATTTGTAATTGTTTGGCGACGGAATGCTGAAAATTGCTGCACCGATGATGCAGCGAATTATATCGCAAGGAGATCAGAATAAATATATGTTCGATGGTTTTAGATTAATTTGAGTTCTCGATGTGGTGCAAGCTCACCGTGAGACAATCTCCTCGCGTGATCCTGCTTCGAGTAAACTTTGGCCACGTAGCGGCAGAACATCTTGTCGAACAGCGCCAGAAAAACTGGTAGCAGGGTGTCTTTGACGAGAGGTAGCCACGTTGCGAGATTCTGAGGTGTGCAGAAGTCTGTGAGGAGGCTCGGCTTGATCGATATCACCTGGAAAAGATCGTAATGAACGTGCTTAAAATCGCGGCGAAAGACAGCGGAAACGAAGCACCGTTGAACAAACAAAATCGTCGCGGAAATGGCTGCTACGCGCGACCCATCCTACGAGAAATTCCGCAGGCTCGCGAAGCAAGAAGTAATGGGAAGAAAGGCTCGTTTTCGACCGGAAAACGCGCGAGAGGCTAACAACGGCCGGTGGAATTTTTCCCGGACTCGCTGAAGCCGTAAATGGGCCATAAAGAGTTTGTTGCAGCAGACAACCGGCTTGGCGCGGCTCGACGCGGCGCATCTGTCAATAATTCTGCCGAAGAAATCGTGTCGAGCACGAGCGCGAGCGACCGCTTTCCCCCCGGGCGAAAATCGGTCGAATCGGAATGCAGCCGACTTGCATATCGCATGCCACTAATTGTTCGGCTCGCGAAATGCGTCGATAGACAAGGGACGCGTGCGCCGCTGCAATTTAGCATCGCGAGCGGCGCGGCGCGGCGCCGATGAGTCCCAATGGAGGGCAGAAAAGGAGAGCCGAGACAAAATATAGCGAACGAGGGAAACGGCGAAACACGGCGGCGGGGTCTTACGTGGCCGCTTTACTTTCGATTTTAACGAGCCGCGCGAGCGGGAAATTTCCACAGTGAAAACTCGCCTCGGTCGCGCTTTCAAAAGCGCGCGATCAAGAGCGTTGCGCGTCGCGCGCCACGTACGCGAATTTTTCTGCGCGGTTCCGTCCCTACGCAAACGGATCCTCCGCATTCCTTGGATCCCTCCCGAAAGTCAACGGGTGTTCGAGGACGAGCTGAATCGGAACAATGATTCAGCGTTGCCGACACACGCTGTGTCGATAGAAGTGTCTGATTAATTGGGGCTTGGAATGGAAGTCGCGGTTTGGAAACGAGAGTTTCACTTTTCGAGTGTTCACGGAATGGCCGCGCTTCCTTTTTCGATGCCCGCCGCTGCTTAGCTTTGTTTTTCAAACCCTGACGATTATTGCAATCTTTGCGAAATGTGTAACACACGCGATTAAATGTAGAAACGTGGAACGCGCGGCTCCCGCGCGGCGTATTTTTACAAAGCTTCCAGAGATTTAGAAAACCGCGGACTTCCAACGATATCGTACGGCATCTGTAGCGTTGCGATCGATAACTTTTTATTTCCACGGTCCGCCGATAATCGCGATTCATTTTTGCGCGGCCAAAAGCGTTCTGGTTCGAACAGAGGGGGAGGGGAACAAATCGAAAAGCAAACGATTGCGTAACAAAGAAAGTCTGGACACTGTTTTGTCGGTTTACGTAAAAGTTAATGGCACGGGCGGAAAAGGGTTTCGGGTACCGTAGCAACGGGAACCACGTGTGAAATCCATTTCCCCGGGATTACGGTGGAAACGATTTACGCGAAGCGATTCCAGGATCGCGGCGTTTTGATAGGCAATCACATAAATTACGCAATCTAAAATCCGAAGCGGCGTGTGCGTGTGTACGCGATTGAAAGACCTCCCGCGGGAACGCGAATCTCGGATCTCTCTTTTTCAATTTTTATCCGCGGAAACGATGTGCTCCGCATTTCCGAAATCCTATGAAATTAAAGAGGCGCCATTCTGTTTTGTACACCGCGCCCGGCTTTACATAATACGTAATTACTGGAATTTCTACTGCCTTATCGCGGTTAGAATTTACAGAGCACGATGTGTATTTAATTGCCACAGATCCCTCTCGGGGTTTAATTCATTGAATTCACCAGCGAAAGAAACTGAAATCTAATTAAGCTTCGATTTCTTTCAATGGATCTGAGAGAACATAACTCTGGACAAACTTTCACAGCCATCACCGAGTTAAGCGTATTTGTCGATTATTCTATGTATACATTTCTATGAATTCTTGTAAGAGCAAAACGCTGGATGATTTATTCAGGAGAGCATTTACATTTTTACACTCGGAACGATTAGGAGGCGGCGTGCAACGCGTGTTCGAGATCCTATTCGGCTAAAAGTCGAACAAAAACGCTGATCTTCGAGGAAGATTCCGCGGCAGGTCTCGCGAGAACGCGTGTTCCAACTTCATCCGTTTGTAGTTTATTAATTAGCGGAGCGCTCGCCGAAAGTCGCGCTCCCGTGGAAAGGGAAACCTCGAAATATCGTTCCACTAACACAGTGAAACCGTTCACGGCCGATCTAATCAAATTTCGAATTTCACTCGAGCGCCGCGCCACGCCACGCAGTTCTCGCCGATTACCAGAGATCTTTTGCGCTTAGAAAGCAGATGGCACGAAGAAACGCCGCTGGAAAGCCGGCAAAAATATTGGCTAACGTTCCCACACCGTGATCACGGTGACTTAGAGGTCTTTCGCGGGAGGAGAAAATGAAAGAACGTATTCAGATTTGCACATCGGGGCCGACCACCGAACGCGCCGTTTTATTCACGGGCCCTCGTTTTTCGCGTCGATGGACCACCGATCCGAAAGTCCGTTTCTAAACTTGTAATTAAACGAATTATCGAGTACAGGATATTTCGATTTTATTCTCACCACACGAGACGATCGAAGAAACTTTTCCTGTATATGTACAAAGTTCTGCAATTCAATGATAGCGAATAACAAGCTCCGTATAAGATGAAAATGAAATAAAAGGTTGAGACCACGTTTCCACGAAGCCATAGTTGCAGATAATTTGATTATACATGCAAGGGAAAGTGAAACTTCAATCCTCGCGTCTGGGAATTAGTCCGTAAAAATGTGAACCACCATAAGCACTCTCCATTCTAATGAGAACCCTTTTCTACGCTATCATTTCGTACAAATCTGGTGCTTAACATTTTCACATTTGCCCTGCAACGTGCTCCGCGGCGCCGATACAATGTCGGATTTCGAGATAAACCGCTAATTATGAAAGTAAAAGCGTAGCACGGAATAACATAATGCTCTTAATTTCTTTCGGGTTAAAAAACGACCGAACGCCGCGATCAATCTCGCTGACAATACGACGATCCACTTTCGCCAATAACATTTTATCTGCAAATAATTACAGATCCGGCGATTCTTTTCTATTTCTAATTACATTACGGCCGACTTTATGTTCCTGCGAGTTTCCCTCTCTCGATTTTACACGCTCCTCGATCATCCTGATCCTGCTATAAATATATCGCGTATGTATATTCTACCATGAGAGAATAAAACGACGATCGAACGATCGATCGGCTCGAGGATCCGCCCCTGATTTCCAGAGCGTCAATTATCCCCGCAATTAGAGTTCCCGAGAGGATTTTCCGCTCCGAATCTCCGGAGGAACACGACAGTACACGAGCGAACATACTTTCGACGCGCGATGCTACGCGGTTTCAATACGTAACAAGCCCCATGTTAAGTTACACGCGTGCTACACAACCATAACGATCCTCATCGCGCGCCCATGTCCGGCGTCGTATTTTTCTCTCGGTTTTCTCTCGTGCCCTTCGAGTCCTCGTTTCATAGGTATCGGCTGTATAAGCCGTGGACTATAGACGACCAGACGCACACGCGAGTTTCTCCGATCAATTCCAGCAACAAACTCGCGCTGAATCCGAAACGAGCTCGCTTTTAATTGCGAGGAGTCGCGTGAAGCGTCACGCTACACGCGCCGGACATCGCTTAGGATCCGATCGATTTTCAGTAACCAGCCTGCATACACGGTTTCCCTTTAAATCCAGGTCGAGTCGAGTCGATCCGGATCGGCTCGATTTTATCGGCTCGTTCCACCGGACGATCCCTGGGAAATCCGTACGATTGTTTAATTGCACGATCCCGCTCGCCGATCGATGATTACGGGAAATGGAGTACGCGCTCGGCCAATGGGAACTCGCGCCGCTGCAACAGAATTCATTGACTTCTTCCAACGATTCTCCGATCCTTAAGCAAGTCTCGACACGAACTAATTCAACACCCGGTGTAATCTGATTTTCACAGACACATTCTACAGACACTCGTAAAAATCGTTTCTCGATTTCTGCTCTACTTTTTCCTCGTTAAAGCAACACGCCGGGAATATTAACTTTTATCTATGCCTCTGTTGCGTATAATACTCGCATGGATGTGTAGGATAATTGATTTTCTGTAAAGCTTCGAGTATTTCATAAGATCAAGGCAGTAGATAGCAGAGGCCTGCTATCGGAACTAAATGAAATTAAGATAGAGAATTCCTAGTCCGTTATTGAACTACGATAATTCCAGATAATAAAAATGTACGACTAATTTCAGATGTCACGAATGATTTTAGGAGAATTAAGACCAGAGACAAATTTAATTTATTTAATACAAAATCATGGAAGCGAAAGTAATTCAGAAACATCCTTCTTTGCTAATATGGATCTGTCTCTTGTATTTTTTAAATCCGCAGCCAACAAAAATGAAGAAACATTTTAAATTCAATTGTAGATCGTCGGAGCAAGCGATGCAAAGGTATTCGGCAATTTTTCAAATCCGATTGTCAACGAAAAGGTGCACGAACGACGGAGAAATGCGACCGCGACCGACCCGAGCGCCGGGGACTTGAACGCCCGCACAGAAGCCAACCCAATTAAATGACGGCCAGCGGCGGCGATTACAAACACAGTGCGTCACCGGCGGTCGCGATTATAAATATTAACGAGCAAGAGGTCTGGCTAGTTTCTCCGTGGAGCATTTAACGAATCCCAATCGGGCCCGGCATCGAGGTCGTCGGCCGTATTAAGCCGTTCGCACTTTCGAATATTTTTGACGCGCGTTTTCGGCGCGCGCCCCCCCTCGTCCCTGTTTCCCATCGAGCACGAGACAATCGGCCACGCTGGATGAATATTGATAGGTCGTGAACTTCGATCGAGAGTCAGGCTTGCACGTGAAAGAAGATCGCCGGATTCGTGCGAGGAGACAATCGTCTGTTTCTGTCTCTGTCGGCCCGTGCAGCTTTCTAGTCGATGAACGGAATTCCGGTGCGGGAAACAGAGAGCATGGTCGATGCCACCGGCTGCTTCCGGATGGCAGAGACCCACGACGACTTCCGGTTCACCGGGGACCCTCGTGATCCGGTTCAGTCGATCTTTTCATATGAACTCGTTCGCGATTGTTCGCTCGTTTCAGTGACTTTCCGCGCTCGGAAATCACCGTAAACCGTTTCCAAGCTTATCAAACCGAAATTAGAGCGCCGTAAACAAATAATGAAAACACGAACCGTAAATCTTAACGCGGAAATCCATTTTCGTGAATTATTTCGCAAAGAACGAGAGAAAGATTGAACTTAAAAAAGTTCTCTCGCGTTCTCTATTAATTACTGAACTAGTTTATTTAGTAGCTCATTGTTCCGGTCGAAGAACAAAGAAAGTCACGAATTGTTTACGAAACGCTAGGATCGATTGTTGCATTAGCTTCGACGGGGAAAAATGAATTGTTCGAAAGATACAGCGGATATTAGCTGCTAACGCGCCGATAAATATTCACATTAGGAAACAACGGGCCGTAATTGGACAGCAATTTATCGGGCTAATTTAATGAACGAATTATGCGATCGCGCGAGGCTATTACAAAGCGGGGTCGCGCAATCGTGCGCTTTTAATCGTTCGCAAATGATAGATCAGACGTGAGTCGGGTCCATCGATTCCGATCGTGTAACATTGTCACGGCTCGCTGCGCGCCCGCGATTTCGTGGATATTACGAAATACGGCTGTTATGGCCGAGACGGTTAGGTCGGAGCAAATTTGCTCGAGCCAACCAACTTCTATCGGCGGGATACCGAGCGTTTAATAAATCCCGAGGCGATAAATCTGTCGCGAGAGGTGGCTATTACCGGCTATCGAGTATCGACACCGAAAAAATCACTTTACGCTCACGCCGTTTGCAATTTTTCAAAATGATTTACCCTTTGACTTTGTTGTTCGCGAGCGCTTCAGAAATTTCTCCTGGCAGCTGAAATGCTGTATTATAAACTGCCGACTTGGTAACAAAATTATATTCGTGTTAAAATCATCCGAAATTAATACGTTCAGAATCCGTAAGGATCCTGGTAATTTTCCTTCGAGAAATGTTCTCCTTAATTTGAACGCAAAGTTGCGAAACTTCGTATTCAAAATCGACGAAGAATTTACCTAGTCCATAAAAAGATATTGCAAAAATACGATTCCAACTCGAAACAAAGTCTCGAGCGATGAATTCGAAGCGAAGAACGAGCAAAGAAACTTGCGGAATCGACTCACCAGGATGGGGACATGCTGGAAAGCGTAGCAAGCGAAGAGAATGCTATAAATCGTCGACTTCCCGCTAGCCTCGTCCACCTGGACCTTTTTCTTCCTCAAGCAGGCTCTGCTATTGGTGGACCCGCTGGTGCAAGATCCACTCGAAGGATCCCACTGCTGTGGATGACACTCGAAAGCGCCCGAAGAGTTCTTGGAGCTGGCATCCGACAGATCCGACACCGATTTCAGCAGTTCTCCCTTCGGTGTCCGACACAGCGTTCTGACCAGAGCCAGAAGCAGGCTGATCACGGTGGTCAGCATCAGCAGACACCTCAGAGAGTTGACGAAGACGCCGTACTTCAAGGAGATCTCTTGCGCCAGGAAGACGCAATGCTCCGGCTCGAAGTTCAGGACACCCGTCACTCCGATGCACGCGCTGATCACGCTCAGGCTCACCAGGTGATACTTAAGATGATTTTTCGTCAGATGGACGTCCCTGGTGCTGATCGCGGTGAAAATCGCGATCGAGGTCAGGGTCAACTCCTGCAGGATGCTCGAGGAGTTCAGCATCCAGACCAGGGTCGAGCAGAACTCTGGAAATTGGAGATCGTAGCGATTAGCCGATGACTCGGAGAATTTCATTACGAGATCTTTGGGCTCGTTAATTCTTCGAAACGAAAGTGTTCGTATGGCCGGAAGTTATTTACGATGGCAGAAAATAACAGCGACGACGTAACGGAGGACGCACGCCGAATATCGATCATCTAAATCCTTGATAACCGGCTCGACGCTCGTCAAAGAATATTTTTAGGTTGTTGGGCAACGCGAAGCTATTTATTAATAAGCAGCGACGTTCCTCGAGCAGGTTCGATTATGGGGACAGACTCGGAGACGAGCGTGATTCATAGATACCTCCGAAATGGTTGCTTGGCCGAATCAGCGTGAGGATCGCGTAGAAAAGAAGTCCGAGCTGGTGCACGAGACTCTCCGAGAGAATGGCCACTGTGAACACATCGATCTTCCGTTTCGCAGAGGATGGCTGGCTCTGATAGATCAGCAGCGACCATGACAGCAAGAGGATGCAGATCGGTGAACCCACGCAGGTCGGCAGCCATTCTCCTACCTCGCTTCGCATCTCTGAAAACAGAACCGTAGTCGTCTCCGTTAGTGCTCATCGAAAAATTAATCTCTTCTGTCTGTTCGAACGAATGTACAAGTCGCATTGACGCTACGATCGCGCGATTTTTTAATTCGCGATTGCACGAGATTGCAAAAAAACGTTTCCGAAGAATTTGTTGCTTGGGCAAACGTTGCGGTAAAGATCACTAAAAATCCGAACGAATATATATCATCGTTGCTTTTATAAACAGAAATAAAATAGCTGCTTTTAATGCTCTCCGTAAAGCTGGCGTTGACATCGAACAGATGTAGAGAGCACATTATGTTGCAAGAGTCGCAACTAAAAATACATAGTGAATATCGAGGAGACAAAGAAGTCTCGTCTGGAACTTCTTGCAAAATTGTGCAACGAAAAATGTGAGAGATGATTGAAGACCGTCGAAGCGAGGGAAGTAGGATATTCTTTGTTCTCGGTGGAATTCGTAGAACCGCCGCGGCAGAAACCAAAATTAATCGTCGCCAATTTACCCAATTAAGCGTACCTTCACGCTAATTTGCTCTCGAGGTTCGACAGAAATGGAACAAACTTTACGAGCACTAAAGTTGCGCGGACTATTCATCGAAACGGCCTGGATCCGTGCCAGTTTCCCCGACAGAGATCAACGGTACGGAAACTGCGAGGAAAGAAAAGTGTCTAAGAAACCATTCCACGGGGTCCAGGAATCCGGCGCGGGGGAAAGAGGAATTTTCTGCGGGGCGGCAAGAACGAAACACCGATGCTCAAAAATATTTCATCGCTCCGCTGACGATAAACTCGCCTTTTCCATAAAAAACCGATCCGATATTTCATCCAGCTAAAAATATCGATAAAAAGGGACCGTGGGGCTTCTGTTATTCGAGCATGTGTTTCGCACGTGTTGCCAACGTATTTCCATTAATAGATTCTGCCCATAAATAAAGCACAATGCATTTTTCTATAAATAACAATAACAATTGTACAGATATTAATTATCCACTGCGAGAAAGAGAGAGAATATTTTTGATCGTAGAGTCAATGAAGTCGATAATTGCGGTAAACAGGCTACGAAACCAGTCGTTAAATCTTTCTCTTCCAAATTGGGAATATTAGAAACGATAGTTTTCTAATGGCACGCTAAAGCATACAATAATTACAGAACACGCGCGTCTTCGTTGCTTTCAATCGAGGAGATACTGCGGGCGATGAAATATACTTTCATTAAACGAACTCGCCTCGTCTCTTTAATTGAGAACAATCGAGTCGAATGCATTTTCCTTCCGATTAGCGCCGCCATTAACGAGATAAGTTCATTGAGGAGCACCGCTCTGCTCGGAAGATAACAGAGAAAGAGGATCCGCGTCGCGTTTCTCGCGAGCGAGAGTGTTGATACCTTAATCTCGATGAAAGCCCGGGCAATTAGCGTCGCGCGCGGCGAATTACTACATCCTTCTGCCACGAGGAAGCGCGGCCCGGAATTATTGTTGTTAATCAACGCGACCGGTTACCGAGGAGCGATTGCCACGGGAAAGAGGAAGTCGGCGGAGGCTTCCTTTCCTGCAAGGAAAATGTCAACCGTGGCGAGGACGTTCGAAGAGGATTCTCCGCCGGCACCGAACCCTGTCGCCAGTTTTCTTCCTCGTTCCGCGCGTTCGGTGCCCGGTTTTCTCTGCTCCTCTCCGCGACTTTCTATTCCGCCTGCATGGTCTAATTTATTATTGGGACCGAGTTTAACCAGCGAATTCCGGCACGCCGAATTCCTACGGAATATTTACGGCGATCGGGCCTGAGAATATTGAGCAGCTGCGCTCGGTGTTGCTCGATCGTCTTCGCGATACTTGCATCTCCATAACTGTCTCTATCTTCAGCCTTTAGTTTTCAGTCTTGAGTCTTCAATCTCTGGTATCTACTCTCCAGTATTTAGTCTTTAATCTTCAGACTCGAGTCTTCAATCTTCCGCCTCGAGTCTTTTATTCTCGAAGTTCGCGCCGCGTTCGAGGTAACGAGACTCGAGAAAAATTGCCGGGAGCATTAAGGTGACGATATTTACTGTGAATATATAACGAAGTCGTTGGAACGAGTCTTCTCGAACGGTAAAACTAGCAGGCCCGATATCGCGACTCGTTTCGTACCTAAATCATTGGAATATGCTACCGCGAGGCTCTTCGGCAGGCATCACCGCGCTGCAGGCCGCTGATCTTTCATCACCGAAGGGAAAGTAGGATTCGGGTTCTCCGACAGAACGCGATATTTCCCTGGAACGAGGACGTCGCTAATGCCACGCATTAAACCCGATAATTCCCGTACTATTTCGCCACGAAGACGTCGCTGCGCGATTGTGGAAATACCTCTTGAACTGTCAGTCGAAGGAACATCCTCTTCCTGCATCTGGTGACACCGGTACACCCCGATCAGAAACGAAACTCCGAAAACATCCTCGAGAGCACTCCAAGCGCGCTAAACAACTTCGAACATATGGATCTTTCCGGATGAACATCCTCGAGAAGAAGTAAATATCGAACGAGCTGTTCGTCGAACGCACCGCGCAATCGAAATGGTGCAAGCGAAGGTGAGCGAACTTTTTAATTTCCTAATTATTCCAACGAAGCTCCAATTATTTTCCAACGGTTCTCGACCGCATCTGCCACCTCTTTGTATCTACCAAACATTCGGAATGCCCAAAAGTAAAAGGAAATCAGAAGGTAAGCTCGTTAAATGTAACAAACGAAGCGATCGAATTCACGCGAATTCTGTGATTTTTCTCGGGGAACGCCGACGATTTCACGGTGGTCCTTATCGAAGCCGCATCTCCGATCGAGGATTCTAATTACGTATCTCGGATCTGCGCTTCCGAGTGCCGGTCAACCGCCTGTTTCCTCGTTTCGAAGCGGCTCGGCGCGCCGGACTTTCACGAGCGGCCGGTTAACGAGCCGAACCCGCGTCGTAACGCGAATACTCGTTTTTTCCCCGAGTCGCGGAAAATTATCGCCGCGCTTGTGGACGGAGAAGGAAACACTGATATTAGCGAATTTGAAAATGGGCTGCGCCCGTGGAGAACCGGTGGCGGCGGTAATCGTTGGTTGGCTGCTTGCGCAACCGATTGGATAAACACGATCACCGTCGGGAATAGGAGTGGAAAATGGGCAGCGCGCGCGAGATTATTCCGTCTGGAAAAATTCGAGTAATTATCGAGCAGGTAGTGGACTTGAAATCGGCCGAGCACGCCAGTTCTCATGTACGACTCGTGTACGCGGAGAGATCCAGCGATTGCAACTTGTTGATCGACGGTTCATGATTGGGAGCGCTCGCGGAGCCTGCACGCGAACCGTGGTTGCACTCCGATTCAGAAGACCCGCTAACTGCCGAACACTTTCTTGGGCAATTAAGTACACTGCAGGGTGCGCAATTATTGTTGTCGAAAGTTCGAACCATCCGGCAGAGAAAAGTTTCTGGTAGATTCATTTTGAAACGTTGCTCGAGGCGTCCGAACAGTTTCCAGGAACGACGACGCAATTTTATTTGATTTTCACTCGCGGATGCGCGATCATTTTAAAACGATGCTTCCAATGCTGAAAGATTTTCAGAAACAATGAAATCGAAGATCGAATCGAACGCGACACAGTTCTGTTCCCCTTTTGTTTCAGGCTACACGATTCTTCTTCTTTCGAAGGATAAACGAAGAACTGTAGAAACTTGTAACGACAGAAAATCCTGAAGAAATAACAAAGTAAACGGAAGATCGAACAAAGTTTGAAAGAGCACCGTTCCATTTGAAATGTACTAAAACAATGGACAAAAAGATCGTGCTCCGATTTCAATGCGTTCGAGTTCATCGAGAAGATAACTGCGAAGACTGCACGAAGACTCCGCAGAAAAATGGAGCAAGTTGTTAAGTATATTTCCCTTGAACGTAGTAAGCAGTAAAGCCATCGTGCCCGAGCAGCAGTAGTCGAGCGTGAGTCAATTACGGTTGTTTGAAAGGGCCATTAAGTAGGAGGAACGTCCAAGAAGATATTCTTGATGAACGCGGAGGTACGAGTCGACGATCCTCCAGTTATTTCAAAGAATATCAGATTCCCGGTGGCAGCCATAAACCCCCGGACCCTGTAAGTAGATTTTCCAAGTGGCTTTTCCCCGAGTCAAGCTGCTTCCCTCCCGTTCCGGCCCCCACAGATTTCAATTCACGTGGCCTGAAGACCGCTCGAGAGGACACGGACGGAGTGAAATTATTCCCGGGCTACCGGCGGATTCAAACCAGTTAGAGGGAACCGCAGAAACCAGGTTAATTTTCCTCCGGCTGATAACAATGTCGTTCGAGGAAACCAGTCTTGAAAATCGTTGTCTCCATTATGCTCTCGAGTCTTTCGCCCGATGTGAACACATCTTTCTTCCTGCCGTTTGCGCCGGATGTAGGTTACACGAAGAAAGTTCGCGTTTCCGTGCTGCTCTGCGGATTATTCGAAAACAATTCACTTTCGCGGGCCGTTTCGGCGGGTCTCCTTAAATCATCCCCGAATCTCGCCGTTTTCCTACGATTTTATTCGACTTCGCGTATTAGGAGCTCGTTGAATATCCATGCAGATAGATTTATCGGAGACAACGAATATCATTAATTTCTTCGGATCGGAAACTTTGTCGAGGCGACCATTTGATGGCAGTGTCGAGTACCCGGAACGGAACTATCTGCCATCGACGCTAAATGTTCTGGGAATATACGGAATTTTCTGTGTAATCGAACAGAGATATCTGAGTTTGATTGCCGGTACAGAAACGGAACTGATGTAATAATTTAATGGCGTTTGTTAGCGAGAATGCTGGACTAGGGAAAATGAAAAACTATTTTAGCTGTTGACGGTAACTCTCTCTCTCTCTCTCTCTTTTTGGAGATGCTGGAAATTTTTATTTACTACCACTGTTGGGTGTTCACGAAGACTTAAAAAATATTATTAAAAATATTAAATACTCTCAAAAACTTGGAAAATAAACGTGCTATCAATGCTCGAGGAATGCTAAAAAAATGTTTGCCGTGGGCAATAAACACCTCAAAGAGCCTAACAATAATTTCCTGCGAACGTTCGGTGTCCAAACAGGCGAAAAATAATAATTTACCGCCGATATTAAACGCTGCTAGTAATTCGAAAGAATTATTTTTACTACCAATATAAAATACTTCAGAGAAGTTTAAAAGAACGATTTCCTGCGGCCAGGAAACCACCCGAAAACAGTAATCTTCCCCGAGCACCGACTACCCAACCGAACCAGAAACAATTACAGCTGATATTAAATCCCCGTAGAATCCGAAGAGAGCCGAAAATGGAGCCCCATAAAAACGTGGAGTCGCCTGTCCGGCAGGGCCCGCTTTATAAAACAACGAATTTATAGGCACTTATGGCCGCGCGAAGCCGTTGGCCTACCCGGTTCTATCGGAGATTCTTCTACGTTAGGGTACTTCTCCGAAAGATCGTGGGCTCATCAAAGACGCGATAACGCTCTCGAGCATGCTTCCTAATCTCGTTTAAGGCGGCTAACACCGGGCAACTATGTATATGTACGTTCTCGGCCAGTATAGTCTACGGATTATGGGACGCGACGGTGAGAGGTGTGTCGTTCGATTAGGCTGGAATGCCGGGAGGTGTAGCATCGGCCAAGGTCGGAAAAAAATGCTCGCCGGAGCGAATCCACGCGAGGAGATCCGGAGGATCTAGACGCCGAGAGAAGCCCGGCCTTGTTTCGACCAAGGAAGCGTTCACCGGTTCGGAGGAAACGAAATTCCCCGACGGGAAGACCCGCAGGAGGGCCGTCCTTGATTCTGCGGGGATTCGCCGGGGCCCTCCGCGCTCTGGCAAATTTTTAGAAACCATAAAAAACGCGCAATAACAATTATAAAATGGGAAATTCACGTTCGATCTGTCTCCGACGATTTCAACTCCAGAACCTTGACATTTCATTCGGTATTACTGTTTGATCTGATTTAGAAACGTAAAATCAATCTTGAATCCTTTGGAAGAACCCTTGATTCGCGATGAATTTGTTAAACGAAACGAAACTTCGAATGCCAGCTAGGATCCTTGAAAAGCTGCATAAAATCGGAGCGTTTTCTTGCATCGATTATAATGATTGCGCCGATCTTTGTCCCGCGTGGCGTAAATATCGGCCGCGTGTTTTCCGATGCACCAGCGATCGGCGCAGGATTAAGAGATGGATCTGTGATTTATCGGCGCGCGGATCGCGGCTGGATCGAAGGGGGCCGCGATCATCGGCCGGATCTAGGGACCGTTCCTCGCAATTGCTGGCAGTGGGACGGAATTATGTTTTATGATTGTGACCTTTGGCCAATTAGAGGCTGGCGAGCAATCAGCCGGCCTACGTGAAAACGATATCTGGTGTCACGAGCACCGTGCCCTCGGCGAAACTGTATGGCTCTCTAACTCGGTCATGTGAAACTCTGTCGCCCACTCCGTGTAGCCCCGTCTCCTTTCCTCTCCCGTTCTCTCGCCGCCTCTATCCTCGGCGCGGAACGTTCCTGTCTCTTCCGAGCCTCGGGAAGGATGCTGGCCTCCACCTTGAAACCGTTTCTCACGATTAATCAACGATCCTCCAACGGGAACTCCGTTTTAGCACGGCGATCGAGGCTCGTCCCGATCCGACGCCGAGCATCGCGAACTTGCGAAACAAATCGCGGACGGAATCCGATAACGGCGGGCTTCCGCGTCTGGATTTGGCGAGCACCGTGGAAACCAGATTTCTCGGCGCGGATTAAAAAGCGTCGCTCGATAAACGAGCCGGGATCGAGAACGATCCTTGGACTTTCATCCGGGAAGACCTCCAATTAGAAACCCGTCGATCCGAGCATCGGGTCTGCGGAATCGACTCGGCAGGCTGCGAGATTTATTCGACAGTGGAAAGCGGGCTCGCCGATGATAACGCTAGCTTGTAACGATTACTCAGCGACGCCTGAACAGATGAACACCTGACTGTTCCGTGCCCGATCGATGCACTTTGCCGGCACGATTGCCTGGAAGTCGGGACTTGAACGGGATAAAAGCGAACTAGTTGAGCTCGATTTCAGGAATTGACAGATGACGGTGACCGAGTCTTTTAGACAGTCGCGTGCATGTTGGCTATCATTCTGAAATCTAAGAAATCTGAAGAACAGCCTTTGACGATCCGAAGTGATCGAGGCGTAGGAAAACTTGGGGAAGCCGAAGAGTGTCTTGGGCCAAGATCCAGTTTTATTAAAATTCAGAGAACATGAAGGAAGCCTAGTAAGACCTAGCAAGACCTAGTAAGACCTGGTAAGACTTAGTAAGACCTGGTAAGACTTAGTAAGACCTAGCAATACCTAGTCAAGGCCTGGTCAAATTTAGAAAATCTGATGAAGGCCTAGTAAGACCTGGTAAGACCTGGCAAGACCTAGCGAAGACCATGTCAAGGCCTGGTAAAATCCGGGAAATCTAAAGGAAGCTCGCGGACCAATAATTGAGCAAAAATTCGGGCTAGCACCCCGAGTATTCCGTTTGCGGCCGGGTTACGCATCTGGCGAAGGAAACGTGATACGCGATTCAGGAGAGAAGAGCCTAGTCCGCGAAATAGCCGTTCTTCCCTGACCTCGAAACCACGCGGAACACAGACAAGCGTTGCCGGTTGCGTCGTCGCCGTCGGAATTTGGCACGCGCGTTCCACGCAGAGAGGCCACCTCTCTCTCTCTCTCTCTCTCTCTCTCTCTCTCTCTCTCTTTCTCTCTCCTTTCTCTGAACGAAACACCCAGGCTTAGAAGCAGCTCCGAAGCCGTACCGAGGTCTATCGAGCTCTAGGCAGCCGGCCTGAATCTACCGGAGACGATCAACCTGGCCACCGCTGCGACCGATAATGTGTTCGCCGATGCAAACCGGACGGCCGCGCCTAATCTTCCCCTGCCACCGAGACAGATCGGCTCTCGGTTACTTTCTCGCCAGTATTCGTAACCCACTTCTCGGCAGGACGATGCAGTCACCCCGGTGCCCGGTGGTGATTGCTGGCGCGACGCAGCAACCTGGCACCGGTGCCAACACTCGATTTAGAAGGATCTAATTCGCTCGAGTTACCATCGGTCGTTCGCATCGGCCTCTCCTCCTCGTCCTCGCGGTTACTCAACCCCCGATTATTCGCTGTGCCGCTTCCGCGTGCCTTTGTCTTCGCGATTATGCTTTCGGCCCGCCTGTCTCGCTCTATTTTCAACCAGCCTCCAAGATGCCGCGCTCCGTCTCTTTCAGCTTCTCTTCGTCAAACGCTCTGTACCCGCTACGCCGATCGAACGACCGGTCACGCGTGTCGCATCGATTCGTGAACACCGTTTCAAGCATCATCGAATCGTCGTCGTTGCAGCGACTCATGGTCGAGCTAATAATTGTCCGGCGACGATGCCAGCTTCGCAAATATTCTTCGTTCTTGTTTTCGCTGACGAGCAGCGTGACAGATAAACTCTGTGGCTCCTGCAGCACCAGCTGCACACACTGCGACAGAATTTGTACTCCAATGGAATGCGTATGTAGGACAGCGATTCGCGCGATCTGTCTATTTTATCTCTTCCGAGAGACTAATAACATTCGCTTGAAATCGCCGTTATTTTTTTAAACGTATCCTAGAATCTTCCGAAGCGGTGGTTACTCCGATTTATGGAAAGTTATCGCGGATCGTGGATGCGAGAATAATGAAGAGAAAACAGGGATTTCGTGTTTAGATTCGATTACGATGTAACCGCTCCGTTTCCATATCGAAATCTTTCTGTATCCGAATCTCTCGACGGAGGAGCGCGGAGGGGATCGATGTGCCGTTGTATAAATTTGATTCTCTCGGCTCTTTGTTTTTTTTAAGCTTAACGTTCCGTGCCGCGTGGGCATTTACCGTAAGCGAGGCTCGTTTTATTTCTCCCGGGAGAGAATAGCCGCAGCGCGATTCCTCGGAAACGTAACAGCTGATCGTCTAGCTCGCCGTTCCGAGGATATAAAAAAGAATTCTTGTAACTAGATAGTGGTTTTTAGTGCACAGTAAAACTGCTATTGCCGAGCGTGCTCCATTCGTCATAGCGTACGCCGCGTTCCAGAAGCAGCTCTCAGCCTTCACCGGTCGCAATTTTTACTGCGAGCTCCGTTCCACTTAAAACTGCACTGCATAAAATCTCCTGTTGCCGGCTATCGGCCCTCCGCCGAGACCACGAACGCTTAATATTCAGTTTTATCGAATCCGCGAAACGATTCCAACGCCTTCGACCGATGACGAAGTAGTCTACGTTAATTAATCACCGGGTGCTTCGATGCAAATTAAATAGCTGCACAGATTATTTTTATAGGGTGTTGATGGCTTGCTTGGAAAACGCGGCAACACGTATTTTCACTGATTTCGAATTAATCTTGCTACGCGAACTCGAGGTGCACCGAGCGATTATTGTTCGAATAAATTTGATCGGGGCAACCGTTCGCGCCTCGTTTCTAATTTTTCTAACAACTGGAAGACAGTGCCGATGGCACCAAGGCCCACGCACATTAGAGCGTGGCCGATAAGTAGAAAATATTAGTGTCATTCATAAATTAGGGACACAGCAGTCAGTGACCAATTAGCGCTTCGCGCAGTCATCGCCGGCCAAGGTGGATCGACTTCGATACGAAAAATTGATCCAATTGTGTGAACGTTTTGCGACACGAGTCTGCTCCTAATGAAACCAAATTCGCCCGAGGCGAAGAAAATCCTCGTGAAAACTGCTCGAAGCATCTACCGAAACAATTGTCAACGACGGTTGAACCGTTCGCGGTACAGTTCAGGGAGCACGATCGAATGAAAAAGGTCAGTCGGAAAGGCATGATCGTCGATGGCCAGCGAATGGAGGCTCCGGAATGAGACAAAATTAGAATTCCACCGCGGAACGAGCACAATTTCGAAATTACAGTGCAACGGAGGGTCGGCGCATCCGATTGAGGACTGCATTTACATTGTTATGCTCATTGAGCGAATTAATGCACCGTTCATAAGCAGACGCAAGGACGCGAGGCGGAGGCGTCCTTGATATTCCACAAATCATTTCCTTCGTTAACAAGATAGAACTCGCGACTCGCCGGATAACGCTAACGAGAACGAAAAGCGAGAGAAAAAAGAGAGCAAGAGAAAGAAAGAAAGAAAAATAAGAAAGAGATGAGTACTCACTGCAGAGTGTCAATGATTATGCGGACGGATGGTTGCCGCGGAATGCAACCGCATCGCTGTCTGGAGTCTGCGAGTGCGCGCGATCTCGATCAATCGGATCCTGGCAGTCGGTGGCGAATGCGATTACTATGTTTTCGCCTTTGTCATTGGCATCCTCGGCCTCCTTGCTTTCGGTCCAGCGCGACAATCCGTACTAGCTCTCTTTCTCTCTCTCTCTATCAATTCGGATCTCACATTTGATCACTGAATCTTTCGATCACTATATTCCGATTACACTAAAACAAAAATCGGCCGATTCTTCATGTAGAAAAATAGATGGAAATTCCCTCGGAGCTATTCCTTTCCGAGATTACCGAACGCGGGAATCGTTACGATCCTTTCGCCTAATTTTCTCTCCGAATCGCGCGACCGATTTTTTTCGCGGCGGCAAAGCGGATCGACACAGATCGAGCGTTTTTTTGACGAGGACGTTTCTACCGATTCGGAACTTTCACTGTTTAGGGCGCGCTGAGAATTTCACTGGGCCCCGTTCTCCGCTGCAATATGGGCAGCTTGTTCTCCGATGGTTTAATCGGGCACGTGATAACTGATCGACGGACACTCGCGGCAGGTAGATCGCGAGGATCGAGGATTTTTAATTGAGCGACGCGGAGAGGCGTGTTCGAACGGTGCCAGCTGTGGCCGAGCGAGTAATATTGCCGCGAAGAAGCCCGGACCGGGACTGACTGGCCATAGGATTCATTTGGGTCAGCGGCACAACGTAGTATAGCGCTGCCAGGGCTCGGACTATACTGTCTGTTACACGGCGAAGTGAAGGTGCTACGCCGCGTGGCTATAACGGAGCTATCTTCGCGGCAAGGTTCGATTTTTCGTCGCCTGATTCCGATCCGTTCCCGAGCCGCGATTACCATCTGCAAAATGTCGACCAACTTACATTAGAATCGGCATAAAAAAATCGTTTCTTTTCGAACCGCATTTTGCCTGCTGCAATTTTAGAGGCAGTTTCTCTGATCCCGCGGAAACATTCGCATGTTTGGGATTTTATCGCAACGCTAAATTGGAATTCTTTCGTTTGGAATTCTTTCTATTGTGCGCGCGTACTTTTAAATTATTATAACACAACAAATTACTTGAAAATCAAAATTTTCAGGAGATTGCCGTGTAAAAGATGAATGTTCCGACTTAGAAATTCGAAAATGCTAAAAGTTGAACAGTGTTTTAATTTTCCATTCGCCATTTGAAAAGAACGCGTCCTTTTTGAAAACGTTCAATAAAACTCTGATGCTTGGGGGTGAATTACTTTCGAAATTTATTATTAAGCATAAGAACTAGGTATTTGTCTAAACTAGCATCGATACAACTAAAAAAGGTACACTCGACTGGAGTGAAGGATACAGGACAGGCCGGGCCACAAATGCTTCGCTTAAAAAAATCATCCTAACGTTTTATTCAACTCCTATCGGCTGACCTCTCTCTGCTTCCGCTCGCACCCACGTGTTTACAAAAAATATATATATATATAAGTATGATACATAACTGTCTCTCTCACTCTCTCTCCCGGAAAAATATCTTCTCTCGAGGTATGTTTACATATTTGTCACTGCCTGGTTCGAAGGTTCTCAAGCTTGGTAGTGCAAAGAGTTCTTTGGTTTTAGTTCAACGTACTGCGAATAGTCTAGTTGTAGAACAACGTATCGATTGTTCACGAACGCCCTCTTGAAGGGATAGGCGTTCCCTTGGAACAAAGTTGGGCAGAGGGGTGGCTTCCCCGCGGCCTTGGCGGTCCCGCTGTCGATCATGTCCCAGAGATCGATCATCTGGCAGCCTTGCGGTCTGAAAAGGTGAACACAGCCTTTGCTGTATCAGGAGCAGCGCATTGTTTAATTAAGAATAATGTGATATTAATTACAATTTCGCGAAGGCCAGGCACACAGGCTGCTCCAGAATAACATATCCCACCCTCAAATTTCTCAGAGTCAGGTACACCGAGGACACGTCCTTTCTGCTAAAGATTTCGTATACCTTCATGGTCCTATCCCTGAAAAAGAAGAGCTAATAACACGCAAAGCAATCGGAAACCCTAGATCTCCGCACCTCATCTCCTTGCTCTCGTAATAGGGGTTGTTCACGATAGGTCTGCCGGTAGAGAGCATCAGGTTCGCCATCAAGGACATCTTGCCAGCGAAAACGGCGTGTTCCGGAGTGTTTTTCTTGATCCAATCGAATAGTTCTTCTTGCTCGATGTTACTGAACTCTCCTGGAAGGTCAGAAGATCCGGTCTGTGGACGGGTACAAGTGGCTGAAAGACGCGTAAACTTACCGATAATGCTTCTTTCCTCCTTCAGCCTTTCCAGTCCGTGATAAGACATCGCCGAGATCAGCAGAACCGCCAAAGCGGTCTTCATCATGTCATTCTTCAGGCCAACTTTGTCCAGGTACCTGTTGGCGCAGATCGTACCGGCTATTATGCAAAGATGCGGATTCATGAACAGCTTCAGTCTCATGATGAACACAGCCATTATTATAAACGCGCCAGTTTGCAGTCCATTGTACGCCAGGTCAGCCTCTACACATTTCGGATAGCCTTTGCCCCTGTAGTTCCTGTACCAGTAGTAGACTATTAGAAACCCGGCTAGCACGGCGATCGGCAACAGCATCGTCCTTATGATAGCATCGTAGCTCCTGAACGGCAGGAAATCAAACTCGGCCGAGCAGGTGTAGAGCATCGTGTGGAAGTCCTTGTAGCTTGACAACTTTGCCTTCAGCAAACTGAACACGTGTGCGTCGTCCTCCGATACCAGACTCAGCAGGGACTTCATGTAGCTTGTGCCGATAACTACGAGAACTATCTCCAGTGCTGTCTGTAGTTTCGCGCCGATAAATCGGGACAGTACCTCGAACAAACTTATGACGTTGCTGATAACCATTAAGCACAGGTACAGCATGAAATACAGAAAGGCTCCATCCGTTAACTTCGTGGCTATGAATGCCGGCCACATATGGCTCACACAGATGAATCTGTACAGATCGTTCGGTATTACTTTCATCCATTTAAGTATCAGCACCGCGATAATCTGCGTGGTAAACACGAAGTGCGAGAATTGCCAGAAGCATAAGCTAATCAGCGTCGACCATCCCATTTTCTGAAATAATTCAAACGCTGGTTACTTCGCAGAGGCTCCTTTTTCTTTCGGTCCTAAGCTCAACGCACCAGGATCAAATCTGTGGGTAGTTTTCTCCAGTCTTGGCGACTGCCTTCTCTCAGGATCACAGTCAACATATACATCTGATATAATATCACAGGATAAGCGAAACTTTCGCGCAGCGGTGGTGTCCATTGCACTCGTGTACATTCATTGTGATTATAAAAGAATAAGAGTATTGTGACGACGCCGCTGCTCACGCTGTTGCCCAGGTACACGGAATAGTGAAATAGCGTTGCAGCAGTGAACATGGTACTGATCCAGACCATCTCTAAGTAAAAATACACCGGCACTCCCAAGCCTTCGCAGCTAGTTACAGGAGGCACACCTTCTCCTCTTTCTACCTGAAAGCCACTCTTTTGTGGTCACTCTATAAGACGAGACTGTTTTAGTTCTCATTGTATGCAGAGTCAAATATAAGTTATCTTAAAGCCCAGGAATTGCTCCTGGATACAAGAGGTAGACTCTGGATACAAATCCGATATAAACAAGTCTCACTTGCCAGCACTCCTCTATAGAAGTGATTCCCAAGTACTTGGCGCAATGATAGAGCCAGCCAATTATCAACTGCAAATCAGGAACTCTTATAGCTTCCCATTGTTGCGAGTAGACCACGAATTTTATGCAATTATTCAATCTGCATTCTATCAAATGATCTAAATTATTTACAAAAGAATCACCGATTTCCATGGAACGACTCGAGCGACTTTCATTCGTATAGCCTCTAATTTATGATTATTTAACATATTATTGACCAACAATTTCAGACATCGAAATCAATGAACTCTTTTGTGCATAATTTCTAAATATTTGCATAAACATCCGCAGTCTAACTAGTGGGAGTTCCCCAATCGGAGTATAATACCTCTGGCAGCAAACTATACTTTCTACTAGCATTTATAACATTGCCATACTCCGAAATATTATCGTGGCTGATTTTTTCCCAGCCTTCCATAAACGTCTTCGATTCCGCGATAGTTTTGAAGTAGGAGTAATACATTCCCTGGAAATATAAAAAACAGAAGAGTATCATACCTGACGTTTCCGGACAGAGAATTTTGTTCAGCCGCTCGGAATTCGATCAAGATTTCGTACCATTTCCGTGCGGAACGACATTTCCCTCTCGATCTCGGATAAATGCGAGAAATGCCGGTCATTTTCGAAGAGCGTAGATACGTGCCACCGATGGAAAAATCCGACTCCCAAAGCTATCACAGAAAATGACAGAATTTTGTGACATATACGTCGGGAACTTATGTGTATCGTTGATTTATCGAAAGGAGGAGGTTTTACCTATGAGATTTACAGCGAATTTGTACAAATTGTTGTGTGCACGATCTGGTTTCTCCGCTCCTTTACGTTTCTTGTCACTCTCCGCAGCCATCTTCGATAACTGATCGGTTTTGGACACGTGACTGCCTTGCAGCGCCACGACCCGTGCCGTTTTAAAATGTCAGCCAGTCGCTCCGCAAAGGTTCAATTTTTGAACCATTCTACTCGGAAAAATAGCGCTTCGATCTTTCCGATTTTGATATCAGTGTATCAATCAAATATCAGAGTATCGTCTGCGAGTGCACTGCCATATGAATTTCTTCTGTACATTAATATATATATACAAATATCTGTGAAGAATATTCGTGGCTATAAACGGTGAAAATTTGGTCCCAAAACGATTTGAAAATGAAAATGAAATATATTCACGTATCGAGGATAATTGTGAAGCAGTGATTATTAGAAACATGTGTACACAGGTTTACAGGGAAATATCAACTGGATAGTCGACTATAATCGGACAAATTTTAATGTAAAAAGAGTGCAACAATTGTAGCCTGCATCGAGATTTCAGGATATTAATTACTCCTATCAATAATGTCATCCTTTTAACTAGCTCGTCCATTAAACTGGCCATTTACCATGTGAGAAATTATAATATTCAATGTTCTTTTAGCTGTTTTAAAGTTTTATACACATTGCCTTGACTCTGTTGTACGTATTTTCTTATTTATAGGGTTGCCAGATAAATTGCGAAGGAAATTCGAACGAGCATTCACTTGCCAAGAAAAATTATGAATTTCCCTGGGCTGGGGGTCTTCGTACGGCCCTGGACATGCGCGTATAGCCAGGCGTGCATTGGCACTCCCGCTATCGATCAGTCGCGTGTTAGTCCACCGTGACATGGAGGATCTCCTGCTGCAGATCGTCAAGGAGTCCAGCAATGCGAAGCTACAGAATTTACGGAAATCGGCGCAGGAAGCGCATGGTGAGCCCATTAAATACCATAACTCAAAATCACCTTCGCTGTTTCCTGTGTCTATCAACAAACGCGGCATCGCGTCATTCTATTCGATCATCAAGATAACTACCCTCGATACAACATCCCCTCGCTGTTTCGCGATATATTCCATCGCCAAAACTAATCACCGTATCCTGCAGCAAATAATCCACGAAAGTGCTCTGTCTCATTAATTTTTGGTTTATTCTCCATTAAACTATTTCTCGAGAATTTGTTTTCTCGCAAAGGGTAATTTATTCCGTTTACCCCTTCCGAGGATTATTGCGCGGATTATTCTAAAGATTATTGCTACAGTTTATTTTGGCAATTGTTGGAGAAGATGATTTTTCCGTTGGTTGCTGCAGATTTCCTGGAGAAGCAGCAAGCGTTGCTGCGTGATCCACCCCACGAGCTGCGAGCAAAATGTCTACACACCTTTCAGCTAGCACTGGAAACCAAGAGGAGCAAATTCGTCGCGTTCGGTCTGTCGGGATTACATGTGCGTGGTTACACGTATCTAGCGCCTAGTTTTTTCCGCATAGTGGTTATACATTTTTACGATTCTCCCATACATAAGCCGACATCCGCTCGCGGGAAGGAACTTCGCGATAAACCGCGAGATATCGACGAACAGCTGTGTCGCCTGGAACGTTCCTCGACGCACTGTTCTTTCGATATTTCTTTCGAAAACAAAATAAATGTTCCACTTTCGACTCGACTTTTCAACGATCGTTGTTCCACGTTCGATTTTTAATTGATAAAATTTATAGAAAATTTCGTGGACTTCTCGAGTTTTCCAGGTTGATTTAAAGTCGTTATCGTTGCTTTTCAAAATGTAGAAAATGTTGAGAGACGACAGATTCCAGTCACCGTACGAGCCAGAGGACGATTCCTTATGGCTGCCCGCGCAAATGTTGCACGCGATGGGCTCTATTCTGTCACAGTCCGACGACACGCAGACGGATATGTTAAAAGTAAGTTGAATCGATCGGATTCTTCGAAGAAAAGGTATAGATTGCGGGATTTTCCTCAGGTGCTCCTGCAAGTTGCCTGTTCCTCGTATTGGACGATGAACGGCCGCTTGATCATCGCCATTCTCACTACCTGCTGCGAGGCTTTCGAAAATGGGAACCAAGCGGTCAGAACCGCTGCCCAAGCTGCCACCAGCCAGACACTGCGGTCCTTCTGTCTGTTCTTAGGTAATCAACACCAAAACTCATTATTCAAACCGTCGAACTACCCCTTTGCAACTGAACCGCGTTTGAAATTTGTTAAAAAATAAATCGGATCTCTGCTTTCGTTTTTTCTTAGAATTTCTTCGATAATAATAAATCCTCGAGTAAACTCTAATCTAACATAGAGCCCTTAGCCGACATGGAAAAATTATGGGGACGCTAGGACTTCGCGTTGTTTCAAAATCTGTAGAGTCTTTTCTTCCCACGATCCCAAATTCGTTTCCAACGCGCGAAAACGGTGTTCTAAATAGACAGCGCATGATAAACGATTCCTAGAGCAAACAGATCTCATGCAAACGCCTTGACAGAAGTTTGATCGATAAGTATGCCCGGATCGCGTGTCGGCGAAGCTCCGTCCGCGGATTCCGCGCGGCTATCGGTCTATTTCCCGCCGCGAAACTATTCGGATTCCGTCACGGTCGGTTAGCGTAATGACGAGCACGGTTCCCAACAGACGAGGAGTGCCAAGAAATGGACGAGAACGCGAAGAAGAACAAGAACCTCTGGGAGAGGGGGGTGTCCTGCTTCAACGAGGCCCTGCCGATCCTTCAGTACATCTGCAGCAAGCTGGACGAAGCTCAAAAGTAGGAGGATATCAATCTCCTCGAGTGACTGCATTTTCCAATCGCAGGAAATCTTGTTCCAGCAATGGCAGAAACGGCAACACCGTGGTCTTCCTTCTGGAGTGCCTGCACACCCTGATCTCGTCCTTGCCGCAGAAGATCCACACCAACGGTCATTTCACCACCTTCCTTTGGCAGAAGTTCTGTCCCGCGCTGATCGCTTTCCTCGGGACACCCAGGGTCGACAAAACGTTCACCTCCAGGGAGGGCAAGGAGAACGAAGTGGGCAGGGGCTCCGGGTACCTTGCTACTTCGCTGAGCTTCGATAGCCATCAGGCTAAGACCGTCTACAGGCACGTCGATTAATTTTATTAACGAATATCTGCCACTTCTGAAGAAAATCGCCGCGCTTTCAAGATTTTAACCCTTCACCGACGAGGATCTCTCAAAGAGTTAAGAATAGTTTACTTAGGGAACGAGACTACGCGTCAAAGACTTAAACAATGGCGAACGATGCATTCTGATCTTTGTTATGTAAATGATCGAATAATATTTTTCCAACTTCTCGAATGAGATCTCGATATGCCGGTATTTATCCTCAAAGGGTTAAAGAGTTCAGCTATCCTTGCTTCTTCAGAATCTCCAAAAGATCACTATCAAAACCGCATAATAAATAAATTGTTTTTCAGTATCGGGACAGAGCTGGTCCGATTGGTAGGCTGCGTAGGACCTTTGAGGCCAGTTCTAGAATCCGTGTTCCATCGAATGCTGCTCTATCCGCCCCCTCAGCAGCGTCTAGAGCCTCTGAAGGCGCTGAAGGAGCTTCTTCGCAGTCCCAGTCGAATGGTGGACTTCGCAGGGCCGTTGCTGGTGGAGGAGGACAGGTCGAGCCACATTCAGAGCGACATGGCGTTGATGAGACTGTAAGTTGCGTTCGGTTTCGTAAGAGGATTGCTATAATCCGTTGACTGGGACGCAGGGCAATGGACTCTATCGAGGAATCAACGACCGGCGGACTGAGTATCTTGCACGCCAGCGTTTCGTGCGTGGTAGCGATGCTCTCCGCTCTTCAGGAACTGTGCGAGGGCAAGGCCATCAATCACACCTACACCTGCGCGATCAATAGCTTGTACGAGGACCTGGAGTCCTGCGACTACAGAGGGCCGCTGACGTACCAGAGCATGGCGAGGTTGCCGAAAACATACAGGTGAACCCAAAATTAAGCGAACGACGCGAGAAGAATCCTTCAATATCCTAAATCCTATCCTAAATCGTAAAATTTGCTCGACTCGTTCGGTCAAATGATTTTTTAGCGGACTCGTGCGATATGAATTTTCAGAGAGCAATTGGAGCTGATGAAGAAAGGTATAGGCTCCGATTCCGACTCTTCGGGACACGGACCGTCGGAGGACGGTGATTCGACGGATACCGAAGGGCCTCAGAACGATTCTGACGAGGTGCAAGAAGAGAACAGCTTGGAGGACAATGACTACGCGATGGAGAACGAAAGGGAGAGGCTGAGATTGGAGAAGCTTCCGAAGTGCCTCCACGTTGGCAGACAGGTCGCCGACGAATGCAACGTCGACGTAGAGAGACACAATGCTAGGAAGTTCGTGAAGACGCTGAAAAGCGATCTGATCCCTATGGTGTTGAGCCTGAGGAGCAACATAGAGGTCGACGAAGCTTTGCAGAACTTTGCCTCGGAATATTGCCAAGGTACGAGCGATTTGTCAATGAAACATTGAATTTGTACAACGATCTTCTTCGATTTCAGGGGTGTTCACGGCTCAGCAGAAGATCCAGGAGCAGACCGAGATCAGCACCGACTCCTGCGCGTTGATCACGATCATGAATGCTGACGGGATCTACTTGGCTACTTATGCAGCCTTGCTGCTGAATTTGAAGCTGATCAGGATCAATTATTACCACGAAGAGAGTCGTCAGGTTCCGATCAGCGAGGTACGGTAGATAATTGGTAATTATTTTGGCGATATCTTCAGGGTTGGTACAAATATCGCGTCTCTTCAGGAACAATTCGTGGAAGAAGTGCACGGATCGGGTGTCCTCGTCTATTTGTCAGCGACTTGGCTGTCCGAACTGTATCAGCAGGTGTTGGCCTGTAATCTCCTCGAAAAGTGCGGCTACAATCCGCACTATACCGAGCACAGTGCTCTGATAAACGTTCTAACCGGTGAGTAGTCTGCGCGAACCTGTCGGAAGCTGTCAAAATTCAACGAAAACTAATTGTTTTATTTGTTCCAGACGTCGACGGCATTCCCGGCAGCCAAAGAGGCGGACAGCTCCTTTCGGACTACATAAGGCTGGAGAAAGCTCAGCTGTCTCGAAGCGAGCCAACACCGGAAGCCGAAGCCGGCGCTAAACTTTCCAGAAGAGTCCTAACTTGCTGCTGGGGAAGCATGATGACTGTTCTGACGACTGGCTTGAATCCTCCGAAGGAAGAGAACAATAAAGGAATACTGAACAGAGACGGCGGCAGGAGAGGCATCAGGGACACCGTCGTATTGTCCTTGGAAGGCCTCCATAAAGCTGCGATATTGAGCAATATTCTTGGTTAGCGAAGCTTCCTAACGCATCGATCATCTTTCAGGATACTCGAACATTAATATCTTAGCAATAATTCGTTCTGTTGACGCTCAGGTCTGCAGAATCGTTGCGGCTCGATTTTCGCTTTACTGGCGAAAGCAGCCTGCACGGAACAATCGATATCGAGGATCACGCGAACGAAGGATGTTCTCAGGCTGAAATTGCAGAACAGGGCGACTAATATTCACACGTCGCACGCGTTGAGCATGGACGTTCTCCTGGGCAAAGGTCTGGAGCTGGGGAGCCATGGCAGCGACTGTTGGCCGCACGTTTTCACGTGAGCATCGTCGATTGTTCGCCAATGAACGATACTTTCGAAAACGAACGTTGTCTAACGAGCGATCCTTTCGTTTCTAAAGCTGCTGCTTGTACGTGAGTAAACTGGAGCACGATTTCTTCGGGAGAAACCAGAATCCTTCGCTGCCGAAGACTCAGCAGAAGAAGGAGAAGAAGGACGCTCCGAATGGGGACTCCAAGGGGAATCAGGACAGGTTGAGGCTGAACTTCAACATAGCCGACGAGGAGGAGACCTGGTAATCGCCTTCGAGTTTTTTACTTTGGCTTCAACGAAAATTCTCAGGCGATTAACGACATTTTTTCGTTGCAGCGTCGACGTCTACAGCTTCTTGTCCAGCCCCTACACGCAGAATCCCAGCTCCGACACGATCCCAGAAATTATCCAAGAGTCCACCGCGGACAGTCAGTTCAACGGCATCCTCCCAGCCGATTACGCGGCTAAGATCATCTGCGTCCTGTCGCAACAGGTCGACAGGCTCTTCGAGAACGCTGCTTTGAAGCTGAACCTGAGAGCGCTGTGCCTATTCTTGACCGCGCTTTGCAAGGCCAGCAAGGCTCAATTGTTTAAGACGCCGGACGGGTTCAAGGATAACAAACGATTCTGGTGGCGCAGAACCAAGCCCAGAGAGAACGAAATGAACGTGTTGCTCTTGGCAAGGCTGGGGGAGGTGATGCTGAAATGCGTGAAGAGTGGAAGGCCTTTGATTCACATAATGAGGGTAGGCGTACATCTTAAACTCGATCTAAGAATCGTTCTTCCTGGTACTTCTGGTTCTACATTCATTTCTGCCGGACGATCGTTAGGTCTGGAGCATCCTGGGACCTCACTTCATGGAGGCAGCCTGCCACAAGGATCGTAGCATCTCCAAGAAGGCGGTGCAGTGCATCCACGACTCCATGGCTGCCTTGTTGAACGAGCAAGTCGAGTTGCCGCACTTCCACTTCAACGAAGCGCTCTTCAAGCCGTTCGAGAACCTCTTGTGCCTAGAACTCTGCGACAGCGACGTGCAAGATCAAGTAGGTGGCATTGTAACATACAGGGTGTCCCAAAAACGTCTCGCGATCCGAAAGTGGCGGGTTCCTCGGGCCATCCGAAGCAACTTTTTCCTTTACAAAAATTTTCTCCGAGGCACCGTTAACGAGCTATTAACGAAAAACAGCGACCAATGAGAGGCGACCGAGCCAATGGGCGGAACTGGACTTCGTGCGCTGGTTGGCTGGGCCGCCTCGCGTCAGTCGTACTCGATTCTTATTGGTCGCTGTTTTTCGTTAATAACTCGTTAACGGTGCCTCGGAGAAAATGTTTGTAAAGGAAAAAGTTGCTTCGAATGATCCGAGAAACCCGCCATTTCCGGATTGCGAGACATTTTTGGGACATCCTGTATATCGGAGCGAGTCGAGGCCTCTACGGAGGATACCTCCTCCCTTCCGAGAAGAAAAACTCTGAAGAATGCAACCCTTTCAGATCGTGAGCTGCATCTGCGAGTTCGTCGAGACCAACCGTACCGAGATCCGGTCAGGCTGGCGGCCTCTGTTCGGCGCGCTGCGCGTAGCATCGGTCGGCAATTCAGATTCCGTGGAGTCCGCGCCGCTCCTCGAGGTGTTCAGAGTCTTCCTATCCACGGACAACACCCTCGTGTTCGCGAACGCCGCGCTAGATTGCATTCTCTGTCTGTTGCGGCACGTGAGAGGCATCGGCGACGCGGAGGGTCAACAGGACGAACAGGAGCAGGTCGACGTCGCCGAGACCAAGCGAATGAGACTCTGCGTGGAGAGCCTCAAGTACCTGTTGAGCTGCAGCGATATTTTGGCCTCGATGTACGGCATGCCAGCCTGCCCGATCTTCCATTCCGCGCAGAGGATCCAGTTCGCGACCATTCCCCAGTACGTCGATCCCTTGATCCCGAACTCCGAGGTGATCCGATTCGACAAGCACGCCGAATCCATACAAGAGACCATTCCCGAAAGGCCTCACGACGTCCTCATGGAGAACGTTCACACGATCACCACCCTGCAGAGCATGGACAAGCCCAGCGGTATCCTCAGGGTCTGGTGCATCCTCATCGAGGGCCTGTCCAGCGCCACCATGATCTGTCCCAAACGCTACCAGCCTCACACCATGGAGACGCTCTTCCATTTGCTGCGGGACACCTTGAACGTCCCCGGACCAGCGTTCGGTCTCTATTGCGTGAATCATCTGCTTCTTCCCATGGTCCAGAACTGGCTCAGAAAGACCTCCAAGATCTTCCGGGGCTGGGACAACTTCGCCCCGAATTTCAAGCAGTGCTGCGGCCTCATCACCGACCTGGTCGTCGATTACTTGACGCATCTTCAAGGTGATTAACAGATAATTCCGATCGACCGGTTCGGCTCGGGGGCCCGCCTCGTAGAGATTCGATAATTCGTTGGGGACGAATCGGATGGGTTCCAGGTCCCGAGGTGGTGAGGAACGAGGCTTATCTACCGGCGACGACGCTCATGTTGAAACAGCTACTACTGGTGATGGCGGAATGCGTCGTGCAGCCGACCGAGAGCATAGCTCGATTAGGCTGCGCCTGCATTAGGTAAGCACCCTTTCGATTAGACAGCCGAGCGCCTTGGTCCTTCGGAAACGAGGATCAATCGTCGATCCTCTTCCGAGCTATCGAGAGCCACTGACTCGGTAGCGAATTAAGATCACCGAGTCGCGAGGAAGGCGTTCGACGATCCATAGTTCCGTCGCGCACAGGCTAGTTCGACCAAACTCCGATCGATCCGACGCGCGACGATGCATCTGGTAGATTCTGACAAAGCCGAAGTTGCTCGAAAAATCGTAAAAATTCGCGGTGACTCGGGAGGAACTCTTCGGCTAGTCATAGCCGGACAGAGACGGTGCCCGGAGCCAGAGGAGAGCAGACCGATCCGAAGAGAGAAAGGGTGAATCATAACGCGGAGGTTCGATGGAATGTCCATCGGCGGAGGTTAGATATATCGTCGTTACGGGCGTAGCGTGCGTGTAAGATGATAACGAAGTTTGACAGGCTGTCCGGTGGGATAAGGTAGCCACCGACACTCGACACCCCCGGAGCGTCGTGCCGGCAACACACGAGCAAGGAGAAACGTGTGCGCCTTCTATACACGCGACAAGCCTCCTCTCTCTCTCTCTTTCTCCCTCTCGCGTTCTCTCTTCGTCTCTCTCGTTCGTTCTTGCTCCCTCTGTCGCTCGGCTCCGACGTGTATCCATTCGCGCGTTTTCTCCGTATTAATGCACGCCGTACATCGAGCTGTGTAATTCAATCCTTGCCGGGGTCGATCGCGAGGTATCGATGTACAGGCGTGCGCCGAGTTTAAAAACGGGACAGGTTCGCGGGCAGATTGCTAGCTAGCCCACCAGTGAATGACGAACGGGATCCTGCGCTGAAATCCTAGAGTCACCCACTCCCGTCAACCCACTTACATTTGCGACCCGGACCTCCATTTCGTTGCCCCAAGTCCCGTCTACTTCACCGTCCGTCAGCTGGCGGGATTCGATAGGCGCTGATTAGATGCTGCCAGAGTTTCTTAGACGATGCTCGATGAGAAGATCCGCGGGCTCCAGACGTTCCAGGATGATCTCGCGTGCCTCTCGAAACTGCAAGCGACGCAAATGCAACGACCACGATTCCTCCGCGACATGCTCCTAGCCAGAAACTTCAGCCAATTTGTAACATGGACAGAGACCGTCTAGTTCGTTTAGATCGCGATTGGACTGCGGATTTTGTGCATTTATCACCGAAGCGACAGTCGTTTCAAACCGTAGAATGACCGAAAGCATTCTCGCTATTTTTTTCTTGTAATGTAAACTCGAAGAAAGGAGATATTCGGTCGTAAAAAAGGACCATGTCACTCGCGTGACATCCACGATTTAATCGTTATCTGTCAAGGCATCGAGAAAGTATCCTAATAATGTACACGCGCTAGGAGAAGATACTGATACGCAGATACTAATAGATCCTAACAGATCCTAATAGATCCCAGTAGATCCGCCCCAAGTGTCCGTCGAGCATCCATCTCGAACCAAGTCGGTCGTTCGATGGCTTCGGGGACCAGTCCGATGTTTGACTCGACGAAATCTGGTTTGTACAGGCACGTCCTGGTGAACAGCGGTCCGCTTCTCACCCCAGAACAATGGGAGGTCTGCGGCGTCGCCTGTTACCGCGCCTGTTCGAATTCCCTGCAAGAGTTGCACCAGCTGACCATGGCTTTCTCGCCGAGATCGGAATCCTTTTACGGCGACGTAGCTCAGGTGAAGGTTGCCGCGCGACGGGACGCGACCATCGAGGAGTCGGAACGTCTGCGACAGCTCGCCGCCCAGGTAGGTTGCCACATTGTTGCTTCTATGTCTCGATCCTCTCTATCTGGAAGGAGAGTTAATTCACTTCTGGCTGTTTGACGTTCGTTGTGCTTCTTTGTGCCCTCTCACATCCGCCATGAGTTTTCTCCGCCGAGCGTCTTTTTCTTTTTTTCTCTGTGTCGGTGACCACGGTACGATCTTAGAGTTCCGGAGCGTCGCGGGTTTCCAAATTTTCTTGATCGACCAATGCCACCGGCCCGTTGGTCGCCGGTTTCTTTATCGAGATCTCACACGTATTAGCGCGGAACTCCCAAGGGTTGGCCATGGGCCGGTTGGTTACGTTCGAGCCGCTGCTTCTCTTGCTATGGGAGGGGCTGTAGAAGCATCGTTTGTTGTATCCGTAGATTCGTTTTTGTTTGCGTGCTATGGTGGTGCGAAGTCGTTGGAACGATTTTCGTTGATTCTCGCGTGCGATGGTTATTTCTTTTTCGTTCCAAATGGAAGCCGACGTTGTCGAGTACGGCCGATCGAAGTCTTAGCGTTCAACTGCGACTTAGATCGATTCGATTATCCGTTGCGATCCGCGTGTTTCGATCGTGGACAGTTTAGAGCCGCCGGACGATATCTTTGAGATAGAGGAGTTCGAGAAAGACCGAGCTACGAGGATTTCCGGCGTAAGAGAAGCAGCCGAGTAGCGTCTCGGATCGGCGAATCGGACGAACGATTTTCCTTGGGAGTTGGCCGAATCAGGGTAGATTTCGCGGCGTGAGTATCGAGACGGTAGCTTCCGCGAATCGGTCCGCGAGTGAGTGGGAGAGAGTGTTGTGTACATAGAAGTATCTGTATTATGTAAAATCGGCAAAAAATTGCCAGCGAGTGAGAGACACGTGGTGCCCTCCTGACCTGACTTGCTCCCAGGTGAGCCAGCTGCGCGAGGTATTGTCTGCCATCAAGAGACAGAATGCGGCGTCACTGCCGACGACACCTTTCCAGGATTCGATGACCATTGAGACGACACTGATCGACCAGCACACTACCTCCTACTCCGTCGGTTGTAGGCAGCACACGACACCCCTCGATTACACTAACACTACGTCGAACACGGGCCCCCATTGGCTCTAGCCGCCCACGGTAACTCACGTCATGGATTTTAAACAGCAAACAACGGAAAAAGAAATGAAACCGTGAAACTATTTTACCAAAAGATAATAATAAATACGAGTAATAATAAAACGAAACGAGACGAATCGATAGGGAAAAAAAAAGCAAACAGACGAACGATTCCGGGAGCAATCGGTGTGATCCACCGGGGGGGATCCACCGGGGATCCATCGATGGGATTTAGAGATTCGCGAGACCGCGGTCGTCGTCGACAGGCCTGCTATCGATCCATACGTACAACCGCGACTTCGGTCCACCGCAATTACCGCTTTCTGCCTTTGGAGATCGTTTCCCTCGCAAATTGTGATCGTAGACGAAAACATATTCGGATATACTCTCTCTCTAATATATATATATACATATACGATATATATTTTTCTTTCGCTAAACGTGCCTCGTGGATCGTGCGCTTCTTCGTGTGTTCGAGCTTGCATCTGTATGGCTGATTGCACACCGTGGCGTAGAATCGCGAGAAACCATTGCAAAACGATTATCCGCGAGAACTACGCGAATTATCTGTCGTCGAACTGCGGATCTTTCGGCAGAGAGAACGATTCTCTCGGCGGGTTCCGATTTCCGAACCGATCCACGCGCACGAAATCCGCGGTACAAACCAGATTCTAAACGTTCTCGATTGCTCAAAACGGACAGATGATTCGCGGCGTTGTTCGAAGAGAAATCAAAAAATTAAACGGCCTGGAATCGGGCTTCGGGAGTTCTACGCCGCACTCGCAGCGTATAAATCGCAACAAAAGAAAAGAAAAAGAAAAAAAATAAAAGACTGTCCGAGTGTTCGCTGAAGAAAGAGACTAAAAGAACATGCCACATGCGTACGTGTGCGTGTGTGCGTGTGTGTATTGCATCGATATTGTGAAACACACTCGTGTCTTTTAATCTGTATTTTTGTACCACTCGATGTGTCCGACGCACACTGTTGAAACAAATACAGATGCTTTTATTATCTGCTGGTTCGTTGTTGTATTGCACACCCCCTTGATTTCCCTCAGTCGGCGACCGCGGCCGCGGCCGGGATCGTGTCCGTTGGAAAATGGCGGCCGGGAACAGAGAGGAGTCGAAGTAAGCCTGTCGACGCGGAGAGAGAGAGAGACGAATACACGATGTTTTTGGTAACCGATCACCTCGTTTAGATGTTTGCACTCGCTGGTAGAAGGCACAGGTCAGGCTGCAGTACCTCCTCGGCGAGGTCCTTCGTCCTGCCCCCCTCGAGAAATCTAGCAACTTTCCTCCTACGATCATCTTTGCACCATTTCTACAAGACTTCCGGATGCGTCCAACGACTCATAGATTTTCAAAGCGACGACTGATTTGGAAAATCGTACGGTGGCTCCCGAGTTGCACGATTTTGCAGCTCGAACTCGCTGTAACAATTTTCTTTCTAATCGATATTCCCGTAGCGAAGTTTGCCAAGCAACATTTTCTTTCGTTCTTAACGTTTGCATTTTGTGGGCTTGAAGCGCGTAGATCGAAGCATTTCAGGGAATTCTTGTAGAATCTTTTGCATAGTCTAATAACGTGTAAATAATTCGGTTCGATTCTAACGTCGTCGGAACAAGATTCGAGGGCTCCAAAAGATGGCACGTCGTTGCCGGATGAATTTTCGAAGAAAAGTGTTACCGCGAGAAAATCTGTGAGTCATCGTAGATTACAAGAGCAATCGTTACTCGCGCTTCTTTCTGGTAGATCCACACCGCGATCGATTCGAATCGATCGAGCAGAGAAGGACCCCGTCGTTTGCCGAGACATCATTCAGAGTTAACTTGGCACGGTCTTGCGTATCACCATTAAAATCCATGGCTTGAGTCCATGGCTAGAATTTCACTGTCACATAATATGTACGTGATGAGATATACGACACCAATCCTAGAAGCTGCAGCTTTCGTAGAATGCACACGTATTTTCAATGACCGAGCGTGTTAACGGGATCACTGTTAGGTCGAGAGATAGAAAACGTCGGCCGCGACGATCGATCTCATTCACCGACGGACTGCCGTCGTACTCATTTAGACATCACCATTATACTTAACATACCATTAACAGCAACATCGAAACACCACGCACGATCGCTTCTGCAACTTCTCGAGCTGGAAGTCGATCGAAACACGTCGCCGAATAAGTTCGTTGATTCGACCGCGAACACCGGTCGCGGAGGCTAGAGGACGATCGCGAAAGAGGTTCGAGGATTCAGGAAGGATCGTGCGTCGAAGGATCGACCTCGATCACCGGCGAATACAGGTTCTTGTGCTCTTCAGGTGTTCCTCCTGGAGGAACAACACCCTGAAGACTCCTCGAGCATGTCGGACGACAGGTCGTACGTATTTCTGCTCTATCCACCTTCCGTGGGGTCTACGCTCAATCCTGATCTCTATATCGTGAGAGTGCAACTGAGGGCGCTGGTGGTAGGCCTCTTGGTGCACCAGATGCTGCTGCACTGCATCGCCAGTGTGCTTTTGCAGAACAACGATTCCTCGTTTCCCAGGTAGGTAACGACTTCGATTTCAAATTATATTCTAAAAACGCGCGGGAGATCGTCGATGCATCTTTAAATCGATTAAACTTTGCAAAATCTCCTAATCGCTGACACCAAGTCGAAATTCTAGCCTAACCCACGTGATCCCTCGCTCGATGGGCTCGGCGTCGCCGAAAGACTCGACTTCCGGTTGCCTGTCGTACTTGTCCAGCCAGCACGTCGACATCTTCCTCTCGGCCCTGGACCTGTCCTACGCGGCAGCCCTGAAATTCGATTGCCGACCGGGCCTGAAGTTCCTGGTGCAAAAGATAGCAAACCTCCAACAACCGGCGAACCTCTATCGCCAAGCTGGCGCAGCGTGGATCATCAAGATCGTTACCCTCTTCGAGCTCTGTCTTCGGGAGATAGAAACCACCGGGGCCGACCTCGAAACGGTTAAATCCCTGCTGACCTACAGCTCGGACGACAAGCCCCAGAATCTTAGGAAGCTGTCCAAGTATTTGAGACAGGCTCAGACCACGTTCGAGGAACTTTGCGAGAGCTACGTGGACGTGGTCCTGGACAAGGATGGCAAACACACCAGAATCGACAGCTTCTCCGAACGGGAGATCTTCCTGCTGGTGGCGCAGCCCGACGACTATCCGGAGATCACCAGAAAGGAGCCGATCGTCGACAGGGCCGTAAACACGCCGGCACCCCCGGAATTCTATCAGGATTATCGTCGGGACTTCCATCAGGCGTATCGTCAAGACTACCGTCAACACTATCGCCAGGATTTCCGTCAGGAATTGGAGGATCTCGAGGACCAGACGGACGACCAGGACGACATCGAGGCCTACAACCCTAACCTCGACGACGAGAGCGGTCTGGAAGAGCTTGGACCGGAGCCGGAAGAAGAAATCAGACGCTTCAGACTGTCCGACCTAGCGGTGGAGTATTCCACTGACTCTGGCCCACCCAGCGAGCCGGAAACCGACAATTCCAGGCCGGTGTCTCGCCTAGGCTCCGTCACCGAGAAGATAGTCTACCTCGACAGATCGGGAGGCACTTCGAGCGAGGGCTACATCGACGGAAGGTACTGTTCGATTACCCCGGCTCCTGGTCGCTTGATAAATCGCTCCGACGATCTCTACTACAAGATGAGTCCTCTCAGGAGAGCCGAGTCCGCGGGATCCTTCGGGACCTCGGTCTCCGAAGTGCTAGCAACCAGCACCAGCCTAACCGTCGAAGAGATGTCCAGCTACAGGCGATCCAGGATGCAGAAGAGGAGAAGCGACGCCTGTCTCCTGTCCAGACGGAGTTCCCTCAAGTTCATCGTTCCCAGCGAGATCGAGGACTACCAGAAGTTCGAGTCGTCCAACGCTGCGGCCTCGAGGTGCAGATCGGTCATGGAACTGAGGAAGAGATCCGTGTCCGTGTCGTCGAACGATCTCGAGATGTCGCCGAGGGCGTCTTCGAAGATCGAAGAGAAGAATATTTCTCCGGCCTGCTTGGACGACGTCGACGAACTGTTGAAGGATTACAGACGCAGCAAGAGGGGCTTCAGGATGAATCCTTTCTTGAAGGACGACGGGGAGGATGCACCGGACGGTGTCTCGATCAGGGACAGCTCGTTCCAGAGGAAGACCAACGTGCACAAAGACAGCGAGGCGCACAGGAGGGCCTGGGCCGAGACTCTGTGCACCGTTTTGGACTGGACTCTGGCTCTATCGGTGAGTATTCGACGAAGTGGACGAGGATCTAGCGTTTTATAGCCTTTTGTAGATCGATAGCATAGATGCTCAGAGAGTAATAAACGTTGTTTCAGACTGACAAACTGACACCCCTGCTTCCGGTGTTCGTGAACGGCGTGCAGATCCTCACGAGCACCCCGTGGGCCAGGACCTCCAGGAACGGCTGTCCACTGTTTCCCACAGAATACCAACTGGAAACGTGAAGACGATTCTTCGATTTCAGAAGAGTGATTCGTTCTTATTGTTAATTTCATCGTTCCAGCGTTCATCGGCGAAGAAAAGCGAAAGGTCGCCGGAGCTGGGACCGTCTCGTCGCGACTGTTCAAACTTCGAAACCTTCGTCCAAATTATCTTCGGAATCGGTCGAAATAACTTCGACGTCCAGCTTCCATTATCTCGAGAATCAAAAGAGTGGGCTAGAGGATCGCGGACTATTTCTCGCGAATTGTCGCGTTGCTTGCGAACGAATGCAACGACGCCGAAAACGACGACCGGAAGTGGCACGCGAACACGACAGACAATAGCCAATCCCCGATTCTCCGCGGATGAGAGAAACGGTGTCCCGTTTTCTCCGCGATCTCTGGCTTGTCTCGACGCGACAGGACGCGTCGACACGGAGGGACAAGGATTTTATTTACGATCCACTCTCTGCACGCACATCTCCCGATTCTCATTTTATGCTCTTTGCGCTTAACTGTAGTTTGCGGTCCAGTCGCAGCGGAGACTCGCTGCCGGCCTCGGCCCCGCGACCAGCGCGATGGATTCCGCGAGATGCTCGACTTACCATTCCCATTCCGAGCTCCCGAAAATCCTACCAGAATCTGTTGTTCTTTCCCCGGAGCCCCTGCACTTTCGTTTCCGTTTCGCTGCAACGTGGCGCTCGATCGCAGAGTCGAAGAGAAAATCGAATCCGCCGGCGTTCGTGCTTTATGCTTCTACAGCGAGATATTTCGTTGGAGTTTATTGGGAAATGAAATATTATTATTTTGCGAGATCTTCGAATGCGATAAATATTGATAGATAACGCGGGGATAGTATGCAATACTTATATTTGAGCCTGGATCGAGAATCGGTTAAAAATTAGGGCACGAGTTTTACTTGGAAGTTTTGCCTAACGACGGAGCACCATCTCATAATGTTTCCAGTCGGAGCTGCATTTCCACCCCCCTCCCCCAACCATATGCAATCTATCAAGCATTATTTGTACGACTAATAAGAAACGAGAATCTAAATGTAATTAGTGGGCTAGAAAAGTTAAGAGTTAACGTTGAATCCGAAAGTTAGACACGTTTAGAAATGTTACAAGAAAGAATTTCGAGAAGGATGCATATACACAGATCCTTCGGTGTTTTGCCAAAGAATTAAAGAAGAAGAAGAAGAAGAAGAAGAAGAACGAAGAAGCTGTAGCAGACGAAGAAGAAGAGTATTGTTAGATTTTATTGTAAATAGTACTCTCGATCGATCTCGGTGATCCTCGGGAGCAGCTAGGTATTTTTCGCGTTAATTTTCCGTGTTGTTTAGCGGACGGCTAGTCGATCTTTGTTTCCTTTGTCGCTTCGATATTAATATATTATACAATATATTTTGTATGCCGTTTGTAAATTAGAGAAAGATACCAAAACAAAAAAAAGGAAAAGAAAAAACAAACAGAAGAAGACGGAAGTTTGTCCGGCCGTTGCGTTGTACCAAAAATAATTGATCACCGTTTCACGTCGGTGTTTCTCTCCGCGATTCTGTCCCGGACTCTCGGCCGTTCGGTGTTAAAATACATAATAATATTGTTGAACGAGGTCGAGACGTTTCGTTTGTCTGGACAAAAAATACCGGAGCAGAGAAATGAACAAAATTTCGGACAAATTAATAAATCGATAATAAAACGTGCCTATGTACAACCCTGTTTCCTTTCCGTGTAACCAAGTACGAACTGGGACTCTAAAAGGCTGATCAGTTTGCCTATGTGTACGAGAAACAGTATGAACGAATAAAAGGTGCATTTATTATGAATCGTTCCCCATAATTTCCATGGAGTATCGATAAATCCCCCTCGACACCTTTCGTTGAACAATTTCTTTCAGCCGAACAATTTTATACCTCGTTCGAGATTAAGATTGAAATATTTCAGCGCTGCTACGTTGCCGAAAAGATAATTCGGTTCGAGCTCGATGGGCTTCGGATAAGAGTCTCGGCGAAAAGGGGTGAGCATTCTTCGGTTGGAAGGGTGCAAAAGAGTTTCGTGTCGGGTGAACGACGGATTTTGAGATGTATCGAAGGTGTCGACTATTTCCTGCGAGGCGGACAGCGTTTTACTTCATTTTAACGGGCACAGGAAAGGGCGGGAGACTCTTGTCTGCGGTCGAGTCGTCCTCGTAAAGAGGAAAGCTTACGAGCGACGGCCGCCTCTCCGCTTATTCCACGCTTTTATTCCTGTCCTGGCGTCCCATTCGCTGGGGCAGTAAACATGACCGAGGAGGAAGGGAAAGAAGTCACCGGGAAACGTTTCATCTTCGATGAAACATGCGAGGAATCGAGTTCTTCGTAGAGAACTCACGTACTACGAATCGTTCCCCTACTTCGATTCTGTACGCGGTTCCTCATTTTCAGAAATTACTTTACAAATCATTCGTTCATGTTTGAAACAGATTTTTAAAAAAAATACAAACAAATTTGACGATGCACAAGTTATTTTTACAGAAGATGATAAAAACGGCTGTCTAAAAAATGTACGAAAGTGCAAACGCAGCGGAGACGCTGCCGATGGCTGGTTGAAATATTTCCTCGTAATTTCCTACTTTTCGTACACTTCTCCGCCAAGTCGTTCCTCGATTTTTCTGCTTGATATCTGTTCCAGGAAGCATTGGGAAATAATCGACAGAGAGTCGAGATTTTAACATTTAACATCGCGATTGTTATCTCTCTGTATTAGTTATGATTACGAGTAATTCACCGTGTTGCGAAGGAGGAAAGTGCATTTAACCGAAAAGACAAATTGCCGGCAAGGAATCCCGGCGATCACCTCGCAGAACGGTCTACCCTTTTCGTTGCGATTATAGTCGAAAACGGGAAATATGGACGTGCAGTAGCTGCAACCTCCTAATCACGATGATTGCTTCTTCGTCCTATGCATCGGCTTATCTATTAATTCCTCTTTCGGCGAGCAATTTAGCTGACTTTCTACAGCGATTGCGCAACGCAATCTTCCGGGAGCTCTTCAAAATTCATTGAAACACGCACACCGTCGAGAAACCTTCGAATCGTCTTTTAACTTGAAATTCATCGTTAACCAGCGATAGAATCTTCTCCGATCGAAGACAAGACACGCGACTAAATACGTTCAAGCTTCTCTACGAAATCTAAATTAATCGGTTTCCAGCGCTTGGCAACTTTATCTCCGGTTAAATACATAATTATTTCTGTGCGATCGACGCGCCAACGAAACGAATAAAAATTCTCGTCGGAGTTTCACGGATTTGCGCGTTAATTCTCTGGAAGTTTAATGCACCGAGGCAGCGTACGGCAACAAAAATGGGGTCCCGGGCCATCCAGAGATCCCGGTGGAGGAACGAGGACACCAGAGCCAGGCCGGATTGCTAATAAAGGGACGTAGGACACTGCGAGGCTGGCCGGTGTAGACCGCAACTATCCATCCGTTCGTCATTTCCAGCGTGCTTTAAATATTAAATAGAGCTCGCTGCGCTCGTGAAAAGGATTATCCGTGGCCTCCGCGCGCCCCGAAGGGGGGAGGCCAGCCGTTTCTCTGTGGTTTGCCCCCATGCGAACGGCCAGATAAAGATTTTTCTACTTGCCGCTGCCGAAAAGGATATTCGGCCGCTAATGAAGGCGATCCTTTCATCCTTGTTTCCCTCTCCTTCGTTCCCAACCCCCCCGGAAACCGTTTCCGACACCGATCCTCCGCCCTGGACCGGAAGCCGCATCCCAGAAACGAGAAGAAACGAGGACCTGAGCGAAACTCGACGGGGATTCAGGAACCTGTTCAGGCAAGACTTTATTTCATGGAAAATATCTGTGTATTTACAACGTTACATGACTATCAACCTCGTCGAACGCGTCCTCGAGACACCGATCACTCTCGGATCCGATCAGTTCGCTCGGAAACACTCGACATCACCGTTCCAGCCGACTCTTAGAGTCGCCTGTCATCTATACCGTTACACTCCGAATCACCACCAAAGTCCTCGGAAGTCTCTTCGAGACCTAGTACACATCGTCGATATCACAATTAAACACCGGGTATAATTTCGACCGTCCTCATCCGCCGAATTCAAAGTCTTCACCAAGGAGTCCCAACGGAGTCCCAACTTTTTCAGGATACGCTCAGTAAGGTCTCCAGACGTCGTTCCTCTGCTCGTTCTCTTCGCCGAGCACCCCGATCTCCAGTCTGTTGCTGCTGATGGTCAGATTGCTGCCGGCGATGGTGACCTGCTCGTCGCTGAGGTCGCCGTGCAGGTGCAGATGAATCTGGTTCTGGTTCACGGTGCTGTACAGCTGGGGACAGAGGACCATCGGCGCCGGACTGATGTAGTTTTGACTGGGGTTGTTGTAGTAGCCCTGGTAGTTCGGGTTGTAGTTGTGCGAGGCAACTGGGACCGGGGTGACGGGTCCTGGGGTCCAGGAACTGTAATGGTAGCCAGGACTACCGCTTCCGGTACCTCCGCCGGCGAAGATGTCCGGGTCGCTGGACTTGCTGGGCACCAGGGGTAACGAAGAGGACGATGCAGCGTGGCCCGGGTACATCGACACGCAGTTCGGCGTGTAGGTGTCCTGCTGGTTCTCCGAGGGAAGCACTATAATGGCAATAGAAGCTTTCATCTCGCTGGGTTCTCTTCTCTGGGGTTCTAAACATGTTGGAAGAGGATTGGAGTCTTCGTGCTCGAGGATCATGGATGCTGGACCTTCCGGCAACGTCTCCATGTTTTGTTAGAGAGGCGAGAATATAACAGAGTGTTATTAGAAGCTCGAGGAAGTTGGAGGATCGTCGATCGTGCATCTCGAAGTTACGAGTTTTTAATATGATTCAGGATGCGATTCGGATGCAGTTCCTTGGCGGACATCGTGAGTAGATTAGGATCTTAATGCTCGAGGATTACGGAGGTTAAACATTTTGGAACTTTTTATTTTTTGCTAATCAACTAACGCTGTTGTTGAGGATTTAGGTAGCTCGAGCTATGTATCGAATATACTTGATTCTAAGAGTGTTAGTAAGCGTTGTACCTCCGATCGATATTAATCGAGGTAATGATCGGAGCTAAGTGGAGACGGTTCAAAGAACCTGATCGCTTGTCTAGAATCGTATGCCGCCAGGTTCAACAATAGCTGGAACGAGTCAGCAAAGATTCTTCTGCACAGAATTGTAATTTAATTATCCGGAGAATTCTCGACAATCGTAGACGGTCGAGGACTCTCGGAACGAAGCATTGTCAACTAGGATTTCCAACGAGGAAATTTCGAGGCAACAAATACTATAAATACTGCAATAAAGCAGTCGTAAGTTACGTCAGAAGAGGAAGAACAGGTTCTCCGAATATCTACCGCGTCACAGGAGGTATACGCTGCGAACGTTCTCTTTAGAACAGGTTTTATAATATTTTAGTCAGACTGCCGCGAATGTGGAACGCTTACCAGTCGGCAATGGCATGGGTTCCGTGGTAGGATGATGAGAGAGGGGTTCACCAGGGTACGAGAATGCTCCACCAGGGATTGGCGAAAAGGAACCACCGCTGCTCACTGGAGGTGCTGGATAAGACGGCGCCGACGATGAATAGGCCCACTCTGTCGTCCCTGTACTCGTATCTGAGAACACATAAAATACCTATCGTCAGTCCTGATAAATCGGAATTCATCGGGAAAAATGGAGGTAGCCGAGAACCTTTGAAAAACGTTCGCAATCCTCGCGACAAGATTTCGCCGAGATTTCCAGTGAGTAACATCGTCGGCTACATCAAATGACTCACGTTTTACTAATTAAGTCTCTCTCCGCTTCCTTCGACAGTTTCTTTCCTTGACCAGTTCGCTGTTTTCGGCGAGTATATCCGTTCTAGCAGAAAATGTCGCCATTTCTTCGTGACGAGTATACTCGTTGAAAATAGCTGATCGATTGAGAAGAATATATACCTTTGAAATTCTTTATTTAATTATATATTAATTTATTAAACTACGAAGCAAATCGAACATGTATGGTATAATTACAGAAACTCGCACGCTTCTCGAAGAAATTGCAACAGCCAACTGATTAATAATAATTGTTTCTTCGACTCTACGGTCTCTGTAATTTTTGTCGACACCTCCTGCAAAATCGTCAAAAGTTGCAGGTTCGAGATAGCGTTGTAAAATCATTAGCAGCGATTAACATCTCCTGAAATATTAATCGCGGTCCTCGCTACTTCCGTCGGACGTCCGATGAATTTCCAAGTGGCCAAACGAGACTCATAGCAGCCCGGTAAAAGCGAGGAAACGCGAAGAGGAAAACGTCGCCCGGCTCGCTGAGTCATCGTCGGTGATTCGACGAGGCTCTCTTGCTGCGATGAGAACGACGACGAATCGGAATGATTATGAAATACATATATTCGCGTACGATCGCGGATCGAGAGATCCGGGGAATAATGTTTCACGAAAAAGTCGCCGGCGACACACAATACTTCTTCTTTCCTTTATTCCCCTCGATGAGCCGTTTCACCTTTCATTCGGCATCTGTAACACTAGAGTTTGCTTCCCGTACCCGACGGCCTTCGAGGATTTATTTAAAACGCCCCCTTCGTGCCAGTTTTTATCGTTTTCCGCTCTTCCACCATCCGTCGATCGTTATTTTTCGATCCGAAACTCGAAAACCGCAAGATTTCTTCCACGTCAACATTATTTATTCGCTCATTCTGCGACCGTTCGGTTTCGTCTTTCGGCAAATTCTATGCGAAAACGAAGAAACGAAACTTTTGACGGGAGACTAAATAATTTTCTTAATTTTTATTGAAAGCGCGAATCATTGCCGTTCGCGCAACGCGTCAGATTTTTTCGGGAGACCTCCGAGGACTGTTCGCTGCAGAATCCCCGTTCGTTAATTTCCCACGAAACCAAGTGTCACGGCAGAATGTGGAACACGTTCCCCGTAAAACTCCGACGCGACGCGACGGCGGAGTTCAAAGAACCGCTTGTATCATCGTCGCGGAGTCGCATTCGCGATGCTAGGCTCGTTTGGCAGCGGGAACAGCCGGTGGAAAGTCCGGACATTGGTGATTCTCGACGGAACGCTCGATGACAAAACCCGCTCCTTCAAGGGCGCCGTTCTGCCGATTCCGGGAAGACCCGTGCTACCGAGAAGTCCCGGGTGCTCCGGGATTTTACGACTCTTCTCTGCCAAAAATTCAAAATCTCTCGCTACGGCCCATCCTTCCACAAACTTGCACGAGAAAATAACAGAGCGCGAGGCGATTGCCTTCAGACTTTAACGGCGACTCGCTTCGACCGAGATTTTTATCTGATCGTTCGCTAAATCTACTTAGAACTGCCTCGAACAATTGTATTCCGTAGCGTGCAGCATCGTTTAATTTCCGTAGTTTATTTAAGATGGAATAATATTAAAAGCAGCTCGCTTTGGAACGAGCAATTTGTCCGACCATCGGCCGAATCTACTTAAAAATCTCCCGGACAAAATCTGCGAAGTTCCAAACACATTTTTCATCATTTTGCACCACATTTTTCTGCCACTTCGTGTACCTAAGTTGTTGGGGTGGAAATCCTTTAAAATTGTGCGAAGCAAGCAGCTTTTATTCGAGTCGGAAATTGCGATTTTGTTTAGATCTTTCTTCAGTCCTCCTCATCTAACTTTCTACAAGGATTGCGCAACGCTGTAGAACAATATTTCACGCTGTCGAGATTTTTCTCGACTCCGTGTAAAAATGGTGGACATTGTTCGACGGATAAGATTAGTTTCATGTGTCGCGTGCCAATTTCTGTGTGTACGTGTTCCGCGCAAGAAAACGGTATAATGGAAACTAACAGGTAGGCCAGGTCAAGGCGCGGTACTCGCAGAGAGAATTGATTAGAAAACCGTCGATTTTAATAGCCGATAAATCTCCGGTTTCGCCATTGACTCGGGCTGCACGCTTCGTAATCTCCGGAGCTTGCGAGGAGAGTTGCGACGCGCAAGAAAACGGCCGCCGCGCCGCGCCGCACCACGCCGCCGTGGTTTTGTAATTAACGGTTGCTAATTCCCTCGTAAACGGCCTCCGGATCTGCATTCGCGTCTCCGCGGAATCTTTCCCGTCGAATTTCCTTGCAGCCGGTTGTCTTTTCAGGTTGCCGTCCTCCGGACGGTTCTCGTGTGCGAGCATTTTTACCGACGGTTTGCCCGGAGCGGACGGGGAATCGTGCGATTCGCTCGTCTTGTGGTCGAGTAGAAACTTTGAGGACTTAACTAGAGGCTAAAAAGACGCCGAGGTAAGTTCCTTTCGCGACCAGGAATTTTAAACGAAACTGCCGCGGCCGATTCTATCGTTATTTTCCGCGCTCTTTCGTTTCGTTTCCGAATTGAAAAAAAGCACCGAAGAACCGAATGAAATCGCGCGGAACATTAGGATCGATCGATTCGCGCGAAATCGTTGCTTTCGGTTTAGAAGAATAATATCATGGTTCCGAAAAGGTGACACTCCGCGCCGGGTATCGGGGGTCCAGGGCGAGCCGATGCGGCGTGAAAGATAAGGTCGAGGTCGAGGGTCCCCTGGTAAAACTGTCGTTACGCCTACCGGCCGTGGAAGGTCGAGGTCGTTTCGGAATTCTCAAAGGGGACCGCCTCGGGGATGGGGGCGTGCGGGTGATTACCGAAAATGGCCGTGTATTTGCCGCAATTACCGGAACAACGGTAACAAAACAAAGGCGCACCAGCCCGTGGGTCGGCGTTCGGGCGACCATCTGTTGGATAATAGTCCGTTTCGTGGCTTCTTCAGGGAAGAGGGGGGATGCTGGTTCTATGAACTAGAAGCTGTACGAAAACTTCGGTCGAGAGGAAGTGCGATCAGCATCTTCCGTTCGGACGTGGCCGGGGCAGTCGCTGCCGAAAAGCCGTTCTAGACGATATCACGGCACGGTATCCAAGACGATATCGAGCTCGAGCCAAGATAAAAAGCACGTTACACTTCGTTCGATATTAAGTTGCAGCGAGTTTTAGATCACCGTGCACGTAAAGTCGATTTATTCCGACGGACGCTTCAGATTCTTCGGCGATAAAAAGATCGGATTGAATCTCGTTCGTCAAGTTCCAGATCAGTGTGCATGCACAGTCAATTTATTCCAATAAATACGTCGGAAACTAAGGTCGAACAACTTCATCGAGAAGAAGCATCTTGACTGGCAGAAATCCTGTTGCTCGTAGCAAGGATTATTGCAACGGAGAAGAACGCGGTAGCCAGCAGCAAATGTACAATCAATCACCAGGAAAATCAATTCGCGCCACCGAGGACGAAACAGTTCAGTGAAGATCGCAACGATCGGGAAGGAGTGGATCGAATCGGGGATCAACGATCTACGGGGCTTTCTCGTCGTTGACTCAGCATTCATTGATGGCCAGGGCATCGTCACGGTGCCCAGCCGCTTCTCAGGCGACTGAGTTCGAGGAGTTGCGATAGTAACCTCGCCGCGTTGATCCTGACCGAAGGAACGCACGAGTCCTGACCAAAGGAACTCCGAGTTGTTTACTACTTCCTTCTCTTCGGCGTCTCTCTCGGTCTGTCTCTCTGTCTCTCTCCCTCTCTCTCTCTCTCGCTCTCTCTTTCTCTGTTGCTCTGCGGGTGTGAAACCACAGTGAGGTGGTTTTGGTGCTTAGTCCCCCGACCAGCCATCTACTTAACGAACCGTCCATCGACCGCCGTCATTTCGTCGTTTCTCGGTTTCTCTCCCACCTAACTCTGCCCCACACTACCGGCCCCGTGCTACCGCTAGCCGGAGCGGCGCGGTTCGATCTCGGCCTCATCTTCCTCCCCCGAGGAGATCGGTCTACTAATCCGCGCGGAAATCGCTCGGATGCCTCGAGACGTCTCGTTGCGTCGGCTAATGGCTCGCCGGACCGATCCGCGACAGCAGAGGCTGTTGCGCGATCCTCGAATCGAGCCCCGACAGGATCTAGGATCTTGTCGCGATTCGAGTTGCCGACGACGCAGCTCTACGAGAGATTCGAGGGTTCCGAGAGCCCCAAGATCTTCGCGACTCTATCTTCGGTTTCTGGTAAAGGGTGCCCGAGATCGAAGGGTGCCCGAGAGATCGTTGTCGATCGGGGACGTTACGAAGGATCGTCTCGCAGATTTCCCAGGCATCCGCGGAGCTGATCCTGGCAGCCGCGGATCCCGAAGACGTTGCAGGGAAGAAACACAATCCCCGGCACAGGATACCTGGCGCAAGAAGAAATCGGTGACGGTAAGCGATACATATGCGGGGCAACAAGAGTTTCCTGGCCGCTCGTATGCGTAAGACTTCTCTCTCTCTGCTCCGGGACGTTAGGAGCGGGCTTTGCCAGCGTTCACGGGCCCGACGAGCAAGTACGTGTGCGCCGTACACACCGTGGCCGACCAACTACGTGCGTGTGTCGTCATTCGTGTCGACCAGGAATATCGAGACGACGCAATATCGACTTACGTTACACGACCAAACGAGCATCTATCTCGGTGGGAAACGAAGCCCCACGGCTTCGTCTGTTCGACGCTGTTCCGCGCGTCCGATCTCTTTCCGACTTTGAACCCTCCCGGCGAGAAAGCAACCTCTCCGGCAAACGCGCGATTCGGATCTCTCAATTCTCTTCTCTCGTCGTGCTCTCGCTACTGCAACTTGGAAGTTCGACACGCGTCACCCCTAGTGTGGCTCGCGAAAGCGTTTGCCCGGATAATCAATTTTTCAATTCTAATTTGACAGTGAAGTTTTTAATATTCTGGCGTTGAGTTCGTTTGAATTGATGTATTTCATTCGATAATCTGATCCGGCCCTTGTCACGGAGACGGAATGGTAACTTCTTCTTTCGGGTCATTATTTAACTACGTGGTATATCTTGAAACCGTCGCACGGAATCAGAAGAATCTGTGAAACCGATATCAAAACGAAAGCAGCCCCAAACGAATTAGCATTCCGGAAAACGCCGCAGCGACCCCGAATTACCGAGGCCCGATGAATGGCTGATGATGGGAGATTACTGCCGAGAGAAGATTACAATGAGTCCGGATCGGGAAGACATTCGTGAGACGCAAAAGACTCGACGAGTAGTATTCGCAATTTACCGGGTACTTGTCGTGTCGTGTTGTCTCGTCGATGCGGACGAGAGAGAGAGAGAAGACAGCGGTGCAGTCACCTCGGACAACAATCGTCCACCATTACGACACGAACGGGGGTCCTGGTAATTTGCCGGGCGTCCACGCCACGGTTCGTCAATCTTTCTCGGGGCCCCGATTTCCGACGCGGCGCGATGATTTGCGTCGGGGACCGGTCGTCGATCGCGGATCGCAGATTGGGACAGGCCAATTACATTCGTCCTGCTCGCGTTTTCGCGCACTCGCCGTTATTTCCCATTGAGCCGGGGCCCCGTCATTCATCGGTCGGCGTTCTCAAAGGAGGAAATCTGTTTAGCAAGGGCCCGAGGGGCCCGCGTTTTGCACGCACGCCGCAATTTGCTCCGTGGCCGAACAATGCCGCAGCTTCTGGACGAAAGATCGACACGCTTCCTCCTTCCCCTTTTTTCCTCTCACTTTCTGGGCCCTCCTCTGCCCCCCGTTCCACTCATCCCCCCCTTTCACGGGCCCCCTTCCCGCTCGTTTTCCCTTCGGCGAGGAGCGTTCCGCGATGCGTTTCGCGGACCCTCTTTCTTCTCTCCGCTCCACGTTCGCGCGTAATTTCGAGACTGAATGAAGAGTATGAATGGAGGAGGGCCTGCCGGTGCGCCCGGAAACTTCTCGGGCCCCGGACGAGCCCCTCCGGGCCTTAGCAGTGCTCCGAGATCATCGATTTCACACGAGAATTGTGCCGGCGATCACGGGCATGGTCCGACGCTGCGACTTTTTATCGCTGGGACGCGCTTAGACCAATTGTCCTCTGTCCGACGACCGAATTATGTCTTTCGTCCGAGCCTTCATTTGGAATGCAGTTTCGATTGGACCGTGACCATGGGCCACTCATGGTCACGATGAATGTACGTTCTCTCGTGTCCAGAAGAGTCATTGCAGAAGTGTTAATAAATTCACCGATCCTTCTCCATTCGACATAAATTATGCAGCGTTTTTGTTATCGTAGAAATAAGCGTTCACCCGAATATATAAATAAATTACGTTAAAATTACGTTCCTCGGGCGAAACACTTTTTTTTTCGTGCCAGCAAGATTTCAAATCAGTGCAAAACGAGCCTTTCAGTTTCAATCTGGGATCGTCGAGATCTCGGGGCGTAAATGGCCGCCGGAAGCGACGAATTAAAAATTTCAAAGGACCTGCGAGCCATCCGAAAGCTGATCCTTTGTATTCCTTTGTGAAAAGAAGGATTGCGGCTAGCCGCAACGCATCTCGGCGACTCTGGAGTCGTCGTTCTACAAACGTCAACCTCCACGGTTCTCGCTGTAAATAGCATTCCGAGAAAACGGAACGCGCGCGTAATTTGTTTAAACAACCGGGCCCGTGTATTCGGCGGGAACGGAGGATCCCAGGATTCGGCGAAAGCGACATCGATCTGTAATCAATTGTTCACGCTCGGGTCGGACCGTTTATTGGCGATCAATTAAGTTTCGACGGAAAAAAGCTGCGATCGGGTCCGAAGGAACCGGCGTTTCTTGTCGCTACGGTGGCTACTCGCACGGGCTTCCATGGGCCTGGATACCCGTCGGGCCCTGTTACCGTTTATCGGCGAGCTCAAACGAATCGTCGGCTCGGTTTTTCAAACGAAATCGTCGCCCGGAACACGCTTTTTCACCGGACGGTCGGTGCACGTACGGAACCGTTTTCCACCGTAGTTTTGAATCGACCGCCTCAATTCGGCCGGACAACGCTAATAATACTTCAAAAAATACTTCGGAAATAGGAGGGCCATTCGGGAGGACCATTATTCTAGCCAACGGTCAACGATACCTCGTATTAGCTCGTTCGACGTTAAGGTAACGGAGCGCTAACAGCAGCATCGCGTTACTTCATCAAAATAACGAGCATACATTTATTCAGATTCTCAGGCATTTTTAACATAATCTATGCGCAATGAACGCGTTTCATAAGCCTAGCGTTAATTTCTCTGGATCGAAACAACTCCATCGAGGAGAGCTGGGAAGTTTCAGCGAGAAAACACGGCGGACAATTTATCGGTGTGACAACCGTAAAAAAGTAACTGCACTAACCACTTCAAAGAATGATTTAGAAATCATGGATAATTGTTCGCGTTGCGAGTGTTTACGGATTTAGACGAACCGGAAAATGTTGGTAATCCGAAAAGATGGATCGCTCCGTGGGATCGAGGGACGCGAGACGATCGCGAGAATCGTTTGAATGGGAAGAGTGGACAAAGGGGGGCTCGGGGGCCGCTGGAATGGTGAACGGAAGTACACCGCCGAGGTAGACGAATTAGGATCGAAAGGAAGCCAGCCGATGCTGTGTTCGTCTTCTGGTTCTCTTTTTTCTTCTTGGTACACGAAATCCCTGTACTCGTAACATCCGAGCCGGTACATTGGCTGGATCGTGTCTCTAAAGCGAGAAAGAGAACCGGAGAGAGAGGGAACGAGAGATAGAGCGAGGGAAGGAGAGAGAAAGATAGAAGAAAAAATAGAGAAGAAGAAGAGGAGGCTAAGCAAGCGAGGAACAAGAGAGAAGTGGAGGATAGAGGAGGTGGAGAGGCAGTTACGTGATCCACGCTCGAGAGGGCACGGATCCTCCCGTCGATCTCTCCGAGATCCTCTCTCATTTTGTCTGCGGATGATTTCGGCTCGTCTATCGGCTCTCTCTCGCTCTCTCTTTCGTTTTTCGTCTTCTTTATTAGATGTCGAACAATACCGGGACCAAATTGAATTACGCCGTTGGGCGTGAACTGTGACGGTCCCGGCCAGCGATCCAGCTCCGCTTCGTAATGAACGATCTACAAGGATCGCTGATTACTCCGCGGCTTGGATCGACCACGGAGATTGCGAACAATTAGCGCAATTAACTCGTTTCGTTCTCCTTTAGTTCGGCGAAAGAACGTCCGAGTGAACAATCTCCGATTTGAAGAATGACGCGAACATTCTTCTTTCTCCGATCATCGAGAGCTTGCGCCGTTGTATAGCGATTAATCGGTAATTCCAGAGCTTGAAAATTTGATCGCCAGCGACCGGTTAAGAGTTTCCGCAGCGAGTGCAAGCTCGTGCTCCTTGTCCCGTTGCGTTCGCTAAACCGTAAATTGACGCAGGCTGTTGCGAGAGGGATTTAAAGGTCCACGTTTCTTATAATCGTCCGCGTTCGCAGAAATACTCGGCAAAACGAATTACCATACTCTTTCCTAACCGGCTGCAACTCTGTGAAACCAGCAGCCTCTTCCTCCGGACTTCGAATCCTCGACCGCGCGTCGCGACCACCGTCTCGGATGGATAAGAGGGAAGATTGCATCTCGAATTCGATCTGCATTGTTCCATTTCTTGTACCGGCAGCGAAAAAATAAATTCCGATGTCTCTTTTCCCGGTGAATTGTTACGTTAACCGAATTTACGTTTGCAAATTCGATCAACGAACCTTGACCAGAGTGAACATTATTGTACTCGGATATTTAAAGCTTCGAACTCCTGGCTTTCGCTGCTTCTACCGTCTCGCAACGCTGCCGAGGGAAGCACTTGATCCCACCGACGCTGTCGTGATTTCGTAAGGAATCCGGAAATTCCAGGGAACCATGTGTCCTCGTCCATTTCACCGATTATGCTCGGCCATGTCGCGGAAACTGCAACGTTGTTGCATCGGGAAATACGCGCGAGTGACCTCTCGCGACTTGAAAATTCTACGTGATTAAATATCGAAATTATAAATTGCATTCTAGAACGAATGATTCCATCGAAAAATTCCACCGAACTTGGAAGTAAGGTCGTCGTAAAGGAATTTGAATTCGAGTCCAATTCGACTCGATTTAATGAACAATCAACTCCGATCGTTTTTCTTAATAAAAGCAAGAATTGGATCGAAACGAAGCACTGCTAATGGCAGAACACAGGACGAACAACTCCAGCGATTGGTTTTCCAGTTTCTTCCTGCCGACCAGCCAGCCGATTATTATTACAAAAAACCGTCCGAGACTTTTTTCCCGGAGATTTTCGAGTGTTTTTGCCCCGATGTTTCGGTAGGATGACGATACGGAGGAGCGGGATCCTCTGGATCGTGAACCGCTTTCTCGGTTCGCTCGTCCGGCTCTCAATTCTTTCTACGTTTCGAGCCGTGGTGGATCGACCTCGATCGATTTGCTCTCTCGAGATTGTCCCTCGATCATCTCAAATCGATTCGAACGAGTATCCCTGATTGCCGGACGCCTCGATTTTCGGCGATGGCCGACGTGCGAGTGCCGGCCCCGGCATTCCCGCTGGATCTCCAAGGGTCACGAACCTCCCAGAATTTGTTTATCGGCCGCTGTTAAACAATCCACGCCTGAAACCTCCAGAGAAGTCGCGTGCAACTCGACGTTGATTCATTTACCGAGACAGGATCGAAGAAGAATTATTTCTCACCGTAAATCTTTTCTCCTGATTGACAGTGGGTTCGAAAAGGAACCGATCGTATTGGAGTAATTTTCTTTTTAAACGATATCCAATTAGCTTGTTTCCAGGCTTGTACGACAGATTTTCTAGCGGAAAATTCTCCGAGCAGTTCTTACAGCCGAATTTGTTGGATGGAAAGCGTCCAGCGGGACAGGCGACGGCCAACGACCAGGAATTCGCAGCAGCGATCGTCGTGGGAAAAGCGTGGATGCGTTCGAGCGAAGGGTTCGATTCAATTGACCCTCCTCCCAGGAGCAGCTAGCTCCCGTGCCAAAACTCGTCTATCTCGTCCTAGATGCTCGATCTCGATCCCTCGTACAATCTCCGCTCGCGAAACAAGACAAATAAATTTCCCATCCGCCCCTATTCACGTTTCAACTTCCACTTGCCCTTCTGTGAAACCGCGATTTTTACCTCGCCCTGATTCTTGCCTCTTGAAATGAAATCCTCGCGCTCTCTAAACGCGCCAAAATTATTCTTCAAATATTTCCACCGCTACATCCGTTATACGAACCATCCAAACATTCTCTACGTATAAAACTTCAAGGTCCATTATCCTGTCCAGCGATCGAGCGTTCGGATGAAAAGCAGCGATAAAAATTGAGTGCGCCATATAATTCGGGACATCGGGGGTTAATTCGAGCAGACCATAGGTCATGCAGCCGAGAATAGAAGTTCCTCCGGCGCCTTAGGCGGCGACGATGTCCGAGGTCCGAGCGCGTTCCTCGCGGAAAGCTCGACGAAATCTTGTAGCTTCCGCAAAGTGGAATTTCAGAAATCCCTCGAGTATGCGGTGCTCGGTGAACTTTATCGCCTGTCGGTTTATCGCGTATCCTGGTGGTACAACATCCTTCGTGTCCGTCCAATCAGGCGCGCACTTGGCGGACGGCTTAAGGAAACCCGTGGTGACCGCTTAGCCCAGACCGCGATAATAACCGGGCCGAGCGGAGGACCGTTCCGTTTCCAAGTCTGTATCCTTCTGCTCCCTTCGAAACGGCGCTCCTTCCTTCGACTTTCCGCAGATAATCGGAAGCTCCGTTCTTTGCCGCGTCCCGGTAAATCTCGGCCGGCGACTTCCGGTTAACCGGCGACCGGAGCTGCGGTGGCACACCGACGTATTTGTCGCTTTCACGAACCCGAGGAATTTTCCTCCTCGGCAGAATCAGATCCGCCGTACCTTCCGCTTTGACAGACCTCGCAATTCACGCTGAGAAATTATTTCGGACAGTGGTCCGATAATGTCGCGGTGCTTGCGACGGCTTAGTTTCGTTCGGAATTCCCCTTTTTCTCTTAGCAAAGCGAAGCTGTAACTGTGGCATTCGGTTCTCGGCGACCATCGATTTCTACGAACGAGATACGGAATTTCTTTCGGCGAATTAATTGAACTTCTCGCCGATTATGCGGCGAAGTTTAAACCTCTATGGGTGCTGGCGACTATGGGGGCCTGCGATTGGTCGGGGAAATAAGTGCCGTAAGACGCAACAACAGTCGCGACCCGTCGAGAACGATGGTGCCGACGGATTTACGAGTTTAATTAAGTCCTGCGGTCGCGTTTGTCATTTTAGCGTTCATCGTAGGCTCGTTTGGCGACGGTGTTCCCTGCCAGAAGCCCGGATCCCGATAAAGAATCGGGAAACTTTCGACGTCGGTTTTCTTGCAACCTGCTAATCCCGAAAAATTGACTCGATCGATGGTTTTCGACGGTGTCGAACAATCGCCCGGCGAGAAGATTAGAACGACGAACGAAGGCGAGGTGTTAATTACACGTTTTCCTAATGTGTCACGGATCCTTTAGCATTCCCATGGCGAGCATAAGCCGCGTACGTTAATAACCTTCTGATAGAGAACATGATAGGGGTCGCCGGTGCTTGCGAGGGAGTCTCGCGAAAGGAGTGTATGTGACACTTTCCTAATTGCCTGGCAACTTCCCCCGTCACCCTTTAAGAAAGGTAACCCTTATTCTACTCCCGTTGTTCCCAGACCTCAGACGTTTCCGAGTCTACTTGCTCCTCGACGCGACGCGAAGAAACTCAACACCGTGTGTATTTCATTCGGTAACGATACACACTCTCTACCAACTCGCCTGCGATTTCTCCTCTTCGAGATACATCTGCTTTCCTCGTTCATTCTCATCCAGAGCTCACGCTCCGAATTATTTCCGAATTTTTCAACCAGACATCTCGCAATCGTTTTCGAATATTTTCCACGAATCGATACAGTAATGTCTCCCTTACCGACGCTCGGATTGTCCACTAAAATGGATAATTTGGGAAGACGAGATACGATTATTCGAGCCTTGCGGCTCGTTTTTATAATTGTGGACAATTTATCTGGGCGCAATCTGGCCGTCAATTAGAGAGACATTACTGTACTTCGATCTATATTTCTTGCTGCACAACTGTTTCGATCAATCGAATACCATTAATCGTACCGATATATTTACACGAATCACTTTCTACCGGCTCGCTTTAATTCAGCATCGCTGTGCTGCAATTAAATAAATTGAATGCGCGTGGTGTTAATTTAATAATTGCCCGATGGGGTCGTGTAACCACACACGTATTTCACAGAAAGCTACAGCAGAAACGATACTACAGCTCTCGCGTAGTCGTTCAGAAAACAATCCTGCCTCAGAGTTTTAATTCTCGCAGAGTTTCGAATCAAATTGTACCAGCGATTCCACAAGATGGAGAATGATAATCGCAACGGGCCGGGAGACTGATATTAAACGACAAAGATTTATCCGTCGGCTGCGTTTAGCTAAAATCCCCGACCGTCCGAAGGAGGAGTAATGATTCCGTACAAGCGCACGCACTAGCCTTCCATTAAGCCTGCGACGGACAAAATCCACCGGCGAGGCAAGAATGTGCGCGGGACAATCAGTATGCCGGGGAAAAAGGCCGAGAAACAGCCAGAAAGGTAGCCGCATTCTCCGCTATTCCGCGGAGGCACGTGGGAATCGCGGGATCGACCCTCTTCTGCCATCTTCTTCGACAACTTCTGTTCCGTCTCTTTTTCGTATTCCACGGTCCGTCAATTACCCTCCGTAAATAGGTAAAGAGACTCGATTCTTTTGCCTCTTCCCGGCAATCCCGGCTTCTTAGAACCTCGTCCCTTCCACCTACAATTCGCCGATCTTCGGAGAAAGCGAATCCTGATTTCAAACTCTTCTAAAGCGCTTCTTTGTCAGACGGCCGCGCTTTTGTTCCCGCTTCCCTTCGTTTGCCGGAATTCTTCGTTCACCAATGGCTAAAATCGATTACAAAAATGTCCAAGCGAACGTCGAGCGGGATGTTGAATCCGGTAGACAGCAATTTTGCGCTTGCTAGGCACTATCGAGAGCAAGAGCCACGTGTCAGGGAAAATTGCGAAGATCTTGCATGGAAGTCTAACGCCTCGACAATTATTTTTCGAAGCTCTAGCCACGTTACGGTTCGAGTTCGAGTGTTCGAACGGTAGATCCTGCGTCGAAATCGATCCGACGGAAATGCCTCGTGCCGATCAATTAAAAATGCACGATCGAGCGGAGTGCAAACAAGACAAACGCATCGCGCGAGTAGACGCCGAGTCAGACAGAAGTGGTCCCAGCTCGGGTCGAGGGTATACAATCAGCGTGATTGTTTGACACCCCATAATCAGCGTGCTTACCCCTACCACGACTTTGTCTCTCGGCAGCCGTGTTTCTTTCTCGGTTTCGCCTGGCAGCGAACGCGCAACGGTCCCCGGGTACTCTTCTGGTCCGCTGCCACTGCCGGAGAGAGCCTCATTACCCCGATCACGACTCGAGATGAGACTCGAGGGGAAGAAGAAGAAGGAGAAGAACGAGAAACGGACACGGTTATATTATAAGAGACAGGAATAATGCTTCCCCTTTTTTCTTCACCCGGAGACCTTCTGGCCGAGGTCGCCGCGCCGGCGTGCCCTTCCATGCCGACCGGTACCCCACCGCGTTTACGATCCCAGTAAACGTAAACGCGTGTTCCCCGTGCGAGCATCGCCCGGAAACACGATTTGTTCGAAGCAGAAGTGAACGAGGACTATCAGAAATTTGCAGGGTAATTAATTGTCGAGATTCTCGGCGAATCAGGCGCGTCGAAGTTCTCCTAGAATCGAAGAATCTATCGGTATCGGCCCGCGTCTGCTGCAAGGTGCAGAAGCTGCGCGAGCATCGATTTCCCTCGAAGATCAAGCTTCTCGATCCTTCCCCTAAGCACAAAACCTCCGTCGGAACACGAAGAGCAGGTCACCAAGTCGCCAGAAAAACTGCCAAAGCGCGAGGAATCCGAGAATAAAAAGAGCTAATCTCTGCCATCCAGGCAGAGAATACTCGACTAGCATAATTGCGTGCACATCGTGCATTCAGCAAGCTTGCGCAGGCGAGTACGGTGCAGTAGATCTTGCAGCTGGTCATGTAGGCGAGATTTAGAGGGCAATCAGAGAGACCGGGAGTCGATGGAAAGCAGCGACGAGACGCGGACGAAGAGGCAGAGAAGATTGCGAGGAGGGTGGGAAGAAGGCTCGAGAATGACGAGGAGAGAACGAGATAGAGAGCGGGAGAGCGAGAGAGCGAGAGAGATCGGCTGCGATTCAACAACGTCTGGCATCGCAAGCGAACCGAGCCCGAGACAAAAGGAGGAGCGGAGCGGGCAGCAGAGCGAAGGGCAAAAACAACATGGATCCAGCTCTCGGGATCGATCGTTCCCCGATCGATCGGCCGATCGATCCCTGGTATTACGCAGACGTGCACGTGAGCCGTACGTGAGGCGGCGAGGATCGGTCGTTGTAGGTTGTACCGGCTCCGGATCCGAATCGGTGGGCAGCTCGAAACACCATGGCTGAGTTTCGGCGGAGAGGGGAAAACGCGAGATCGCTGGGAGGGAAGCGCGAGGAGCGAGGGAGGCAATTCGCGGGAGAAGGGGGGCAAGAAAATTGCATCCACCGACGCTCTCCGGTCGGTCATTTCGCACTCTATGCTCGTTCGTACGTGTGCCCGGCCTCGGATCCGCTCATTAGGCGCGAGCAAGAAGAAACCGACCGAGGAGGACCGCGCGAGAGACAGAGAGGGGATCAATGGGGCCCGACGACTAGTAAATGAAGCATTTCGCGGCTCGACTATTTCCCCATTCATGCTGATAGGTGTGAAAACGGTCGCATTACGCCAAGCAAAGCCGAGCCGAGCCGAGCCGAGCCGGAACGAATGCTCCGACGAAGACCAGGGAAAAGGCAGAAACGATTTGCAGGTGGGCTCGCCTCGGGCAACCGGGAACGGATTCGACGGGATCGGGGCATTACCGAGAATCTGGGTCGTTTAGATTGAGAGACCGGGCTCGGGCCCTCCTGGGCTCGCTGCAGTTTCCACGGTGAAACTCGCGATTGTTCCGCGGGCTCTGCGATTGTTTAATCACCGTTGCGTAGAAGCCTTCGAAACTCGAGGGAGCTAATAGTTCAAATCTATGTCATCCATCCTACAGCTACGTAAACGTTGGAGGAAGCCCTTCTTGGCGCTGAAACGATCCTCTTCTTCGTTCTATCTAACTTCGTGAGATCTACGACTCTGCAGATCCATCTTCGATAGTCAGGAAAGTCAGAACCTCTGAACTCATCCTGAAGAAATATCGGAGCCATTTATGGCAACGATGGAGGCTTTCCTCTAACTAAGACGATGATCCACGATTCGATGGGTGAGAGAGAAGTTTCAACGACGAATTTTTGATGCGATAAAACCCTGGTCCTCGATGGGAAAGGCACAGACTTCTGTCTTGCGTCGCAGCCAAAGAACGTCGGCCCCGATGGATGAGGTAATTACAATGGTGGCCGATCCGGAAAGGTGACACGGGCGCGTAGCAAAGTTCACTCGAAGGTGGTGCACGGGGCTGATCGACGGAGAAGGTGGCGGAGAGGTCGGAGCAGGAGGAGATTAGGGCAAAGAGAAACCGCAGCGTAGCTTCAAAGAGGTCTTGCCAGCCAGGGGCGCGTCTACTTAACTTTGATCAGGTCGAGACCGCTGATGCGAGACGAGCCATGCAGAAATAAAGTGGCTGCCGACCTTCCCGCCTTTTTGCATCTTGGAATATCGGCTCGAAATATCCCCCGGTCCTCTGAAAACCCCCGCTAGGAAACGCGCACGCCTGGACCACCTATCGGATCCCCGAGGAATCGTTTCCTCCCCTAATTACTGTATCGCTGCTGAAACGAATTTGAAAAACCGGAGCTATTCTTCGCCCGAGTTTTCTAAGAAGAGACATCGTCTTCAAATATTTCTCAGGTTCGTCGACGAGCCGAGGACTGGAGCACCGAGTCGAGGTGACTCCCGGAGAATCGACGAAACGACGAACAGACCGAGGGAAATTCCATCTGAATCCTTGCGACGGTGCAGCGCGAGGATCGGAGGACACTTTTGCCTCGTGCTGGCGGTGGATGCAACGGTGCATCGTGGCGGGGATCGGCGAAGAGAGAAGAGATGGAAACGGCAGGTTGAATGTCGTTATTACGTTGAATTAGAGGGTGCAGAGCCGGAACGAGGTATGAAACTATTACCTCGCGAAACGGCGGACCTCTCTCTCCCTCCCTCCGTTCCCTCTGCCGTCCTCCTGCCCCCCTTTCCTCGGCCGAGGGTGGGGTACGGGTGCGTAGTTTCGAGTCGCTCCACGAGCCACGAGGATCCCGGTCGTGAGCGAGAGATGATGATGATGATGATGATGATACCCGAAGAAGATCCGCGATCAAACAGTACGAGGCAAACAGACCGGAAGACGCGGCTTCCATCTGGACGCCGTTACCCTCGCCGTTACTCTCGCCCGGAAAGTCTCGAATTTCGGCGACGCGATTAATTAGCTGGCGCGATCGGAATCCGCGACCTCGATCGCTTCCGATTCTCGATTCGGCGGAAACTACGAATTTTTTCGTTCGCGGAAACCACCGGAAGACACCGTCGGAAACCAGAATACAGTAACGTCTCCCTTACCGACGCTCAGATTGTCCACAAAAGTGGACAATTTGGGAAGAGGAGATGCGATTATTCGAGCCTCGCGGCTGGTTCTTGTCGATAATCGAGGACTATAAAAACCAGCCGCAAGGCTCGAATAATCGTATCTCCACTTTCCAAGTTGTCCATTTTCGTTTCCAAGCCGAGGGACAATTCGACGGGATATACCGTACGTCTCGAAGAGCTCGACGACGTGTCGCTGAGAAATCGGAGGCTCCACCGGGCTCGCAGCTAATTAATTTGGCAGGAACTCGACCGACCAGGTGATCTAACGTACACGATTGGTCGTAAGCGACGGTGGAAGGAACAAGACTCACCACCGTGTTGAGGGCTGTGCTTGTAGCAATCCTGATGAGCCGAGGAGCCGCCGGTAGCCCCGAGGTGTGTACTGGAAGCGGGCGATGCGGTCGGGTCGGTGTTGTTGGGGTTGGTGCAGGCACCACTAACCGAATTCGCGGTGACGTTGTTGCCGATGTGATGCTTATTCCTACGGTACGGCTCCGGGTCTCGTAGGTAGGGGGTGAAAGGGCTCGGCGCGTCGGGGAAGGCCCCCCTCGACAGTCCAGGGACCCGGGGCAACGCGGGAACCCGCGCCAGGCCCGGAATGTGTGTCTGTCCTGGAACAAAAATGAAATTTTGCCCTGTAGCGTCGTCAGAATAATTCAATCGTCGGAATCAGTGGCCTTCCTCTTCGACGCCAACGATCTCCAAGATCCTAGACCGCTTTAGCCTGCTTCAATCGCTCGTCCTTCGAACTTCGGACCTCGAATCAGACCTGGATGTTTTCCAATTTCGAATCGAACGCGAACCGGCTGAAACCTATCGGCTGATCATCCGCGAACCAGGCGAGCTCGGTTCGAGCTGAAGCATTTTCACGGCGAAATTAACCCCGCGTGGTTAGGGTGTCGAACGGTGGAATCGTCGAATGATTGGTTCAATGAACGTCCTTGAAGCAGAACAGGCCCGAAATTCGGCTTCTTCCGGTGGCGATCGCGATGCGAACGAAAGCGGAGGCCGGCCACCGTCGACCAAGGGAAGATGTTTGTGCAATTAGCCCGGCAGAGTGGGATAATTAAGAAACTCGAGCAATCCCCGTGTCTCGATCGACTTCAATAGCATTCCTCGCATATCACGGTCCGGCGAATTGATAGAACGCTATGGCCAAGTATCGCAGCGCCTACATAGCGCGCCCGGGACGCTGCGCGCTCTGCGCAAAGCGCCGGGCCGCATCGCGCCGCGGCGATTCGCTATTGCGTAGGATCGCAATATGCGTGTAACGCGTATCGTTATACGTTATACGTTATACGGCGGGGCACATTATGCGCCACGTGCATACTCCCGAACGGTTGCATAATCATCGAGCAGGATATTTAGCGGAAAGATTGCTTCGTAACGACTCCGTTACGGCTGCGTAACATCGTCCGCCCCCTCGCCGATTTTAAGGGTTCCTTGCCCGCGATTCGCCTAAACGTCCTGCTCCGCCTCCCTAAAATGCATCGTACCATGTCTCTCTAGCCTAACGGGGTCGGAACATCGTCAAACTGTTGAGTAATTGTTTCCCCTAAACAATATATAGTTTGTAACGAAGTAATGCTGATGGCTTCTCTCAGTTACGACCACTGCTCCTTCGAAACGCGATAAATCGATGCAGAAAAATCGTAGATCAACGTTCGATAGCTCGTTGGAAAGAGGAAACTTCGGTCTTCAAATCTGCGTTGGTTTCAATCGTGGAGAAAATTTTTCAAACTCCATACAGAGTTTTCAATTTACGAAGAGATCGTTCCCTGGAAAGAGGACCGACTTCGTTTCTTCGCTTGTTACCTGAGAACAAAACCAACTCGGACCAAAAGTCTCGCAGACGAATATAAAATTAGAGACTTTCGTCTATAAAATAAGCTAAGGTGGACCGTCGTACAATCTTTTTTCACAGAGCTACGACGCTCGGTACCTCTTCAGACCTCTCGAGCGCTATCGCTCCGGGACAACGATAATTGTCCTGCCTAAACGATCGACTGGATCCCGGTACCAGCGATCGGTATCCGACAACAAAGTCCCCGGTCGCTAATCAAAAGAAGCGGCACGTCTTTCTGCTTTCCTTTCGGCCGGTGGACGCGAGAGGAAGCCAAGAATGGGAGCCAAGGCGCAAATTGTTATTCCAGCGTCGGGGAGGAACCGGGACGAGGGAGACGAGGCAAGAAGGCTGAGAATGAAGGGAGAAGGGAGATAGAAGGAGGGAGAGAGAGAGAAAGAGAGAAAGAGAGAGAGAGAGAGAGAGACGTTCGGCCACGAGGGCGAACGACAAATAAAGTTCGACCGCAAACTGCACGAAATTGTCGGCGAGCCCAGATGGTCAGCTCCGGTACGGCAACCGATGCCTACAAGATTATTCCTCGCTACCGACTACCACGATCGTCCGCCAGCAGAAACAAGGGAGCTCTCCGTGTGCAGCTCCGCGACCGGATCCCACGACTTCTCACGTACCGGACGCTCGTAATGCCCCCCAAACGTACCCGTCCGACACTCTTTTTGGATACCACCGTGTTTCCATTCAGGAGAAGCAAAGTAGAATGGGAGTCTGCAGAGTGCTGCCGTCGGATAATTCCTCGCCGATCCCCTTCGAACCTCCCCGATCTGCTTCGATCCCCTTCGATTCCCTTCGATTCCTCTCGATCCCGAACGCATCGTTCCCGACGATGGCCCTATTAGCGTTCGCTTCTTCCGAAACAGGAGTCGTCGTAACTGTCCACTCTGCTTCCGTGGATCGTGTATCGTTGCGTTGCAATTGCAGTTCAACGGAGAGCTGGTCCGATCGTCGGCGCACTTAGTATCTCCTCTTTTGATAGATAAACCACAGAAGCAGGAAGCGAGGAAGACTGGGTATGTATTTAGAGTGCAATCGAGATCGCACGGTGCAAGTTCCAGCAGCGTTAATTCGCGTTTCAAGTTTGCTGCGGTAATCGAAGTTTGATCCTGACAAGGATAATAGTCCGAGATTCGATTAATCGGGGAGCATCAAACGCCCTCCTCGCTGCGGCCATTTTGGCTTGCGGATCGTGTGACACGATGGTGGGAACAATTACGGGCCAAGGTTTGTTTCTAACGAAACTAGGATACCGAAGTCGTCTATTCTTTTCGCAGTAATTCCGAGCAAGCAGACTTAACTCGGATCTTGTAAGCTCTGTTAAGGTTAAATTGTTCTGAAAACCTCAACAATGAAACCTTAACGTGTAGCTACGAAAATTTTCTAATGAACAGAAGTCTCATTCTCTCCTTTATGGAGATATTCTCTGAAACGCAGAAGCTGCAATTCTGTATCTTCTATAGGAGACAAGATTAAACATTGAAAAGATCCAACTAGAAGAATTAAATCGAGGAAATAAATTTCACTGGCGTAAGCACTCGTTTGGCTAAAATATTTTCTGCAGCGTCGTCGAAAAGGAGAATGCAAATTCGCGATGATTAGGAGAATAATCCAAGGTGGTCTCTAGGTAATTAATTGGGCAGAGCGTCGGGCGACGCACCAGGTAGCCGAATCGTGAGGCGGGAAGGTGGTTAATTACAATAAACAAGAACGATCGTGATATAACACCTTCGCCGATTGCCCCTTTTGGTGCTCGTGGAGCATGGTGAAGCAAAGAGAGAGCAATAATTCCAATCTCCGCAGCACGAATGGTGGGCTTATCTAATCAAAGTGTGGCGGCCCCAGAGGACGGAAATAGCGCGGCTTTTTCCTCCTCTCTAATAACGGGCCCCTCCCTCCGCTCGTCTTACGTCCTCCTTGACGCCGGGGTCTGCCAGAATTTTCGAGAATTTCGCTCGTATCTTTCCTCCTCTCCTCCCCATGCCCAGAGACCGTTGCTTCGAGCACTTTTGCCGCGTTCGTTTCTATGCTTTCATCGAACATAAATTCCCCAATAAATTCCGCAAACTCTCCGCGGACGAGTAATTTATCAATCGTGAAATCCGAGCGCGAGATCTGGAATAAATTTCTCCGAGATTTCTTATGCACAAAGTTCTCGAAATTTTGGCGAACAATGCGCTAGCAGCTTTCCGGTCGGTATAGTCTCTATCTGCGAGGAAATTGGGATTCGAGCTAACATATTGTTAGCTGTAACAATACGACCGCATACTGCTACCGAAATTATAAAGATATTTCTGTAATAATACCATCGAAGACTTCTGTCGTCATTTTTTTCGAGATTGTACTCTTGTAAAAGTTTGGATTTTTCTGTAAATTTTGAAGACGGTCGCGTCAACGGGTCCACTGCGGAGAATCCTTGCAATAATGATCGTAGTTCTCCATCTTGGAGTCGCGCAATCGCACCGAGACAACACCGAAACATTGTCTAAACCTGATGAAAAGGCTCGGCCGAAGAAAAACGGCATTTTTCCAGCAGCCAATGATGACTCGTGATAACAGCAATTCGCGAACGAACGGGCCGAGGCCTGCCATTTGTAGATCCGTCACGAGATGTCGCGGACCGTCCTTTAATCAGGATTTTTGAAACGACTTTAATCGGCGAACTGCGACTCCCTCTAACATCCGAAAAGGCGTCCACGGAAAATTAACTGTTCCGCACCGAAGGAACAAAATGCCCGGTTGATCGACCTGTGTTTGCACGTCAATCTACGGCCCTAGCGATTTATTTCCATTTCGAAGCGACGATCGTTCTCTCGTCGTTCCAGCCTCCGCGCCGATACAGTATAAAATTCATGTTTCGCTGCAAACAGTTGTTTTTCCAGCGGACGCACACGGCTCCGTTCAATTTTAACGTTTTCATCGGCAATATCGTCCGCTCGATCGTTTGCCACCGGACACGGAATTAAGCTGATTTTTTGGCAGCGCAATTTCGACTCCCATGCGGCCCTTAAATCCAGATGCCAGCGGGTCGTGGGTCGTGGGTCGCGGGTCGCGGGCCTCGGGAACCTCGCTTTTCTATGAAAGCCAGAAATCATTTCGCGGACTCTCCCTGCATTCCCTCTAATCGACATTCCAAACGCGGACCAATTACCGGCCAAGCAAATTCAATTTCAACGTTTGACTGACAGCGACTGTCCGCCGATATTGTCCGGCCAGCTGCGTTTCGATGATTTTCGGCTACCGTAACCGGCTGCTAGCCACTTTGTTCCGCGATCCCTTTCACTCGGCTCGATCGCTGGCCGCCCTTTTCCGTCGCGTTTCTGCCTGCTCTTTCGATCGTTCCCCGCAATTTCTTCGACGAATCGCTGCTTCTTCCGACTAATAGGCTGCCATTTGCGTGTCCAATTCCGGATCCGACACATTCGAGCGGAAGAAAACGACAGGGAGCCGGCCAAATTTTTCAGCCGATTATAACGAGAATTTGTGTGCAGTCAGTTTCTTAGTTTGCGCAGTAGCCGGACACTTCCTTCGCGCTTCGAACGGTTCCGGTCAGACAATTCCAGCCTTGGAAGTCCGTTAGGTCCTGTCACTTCCTACTCTCGATTCCCACCCAACGGCTGCACTCAGAAAAATCACGATCTGCGAGCGATCCTCGAGAATAAATTAAGCCGAACCACGGCAAAACCTGAGTTCCAAGTTTGCGAAACGTGGCCCAACGTAGTTCGGCCAATTTTTCTATGAAATTCCGTAAAATGCAACGCAGTACCTGTTTCGAACTTCGCGGTGCAAGATTATTATCGAAACGATCAATTAATAATACTTTGGTCGTTCGCCTGGGTTACAAACTACACCTGCTTCAAACCGCGATAAATCCACTCCAAAAAATCGTACGTCAATTTTTGATAGCTTGTCGCAAAGAGGAGACTTTAAGCTCGAAATCAACGTTGGTGCCAGTCGCGAAAAAAATTTTTCAGAGCCAGCAGAGACTTTCGAATTTGCGTCGCTCGTACGTAGACGAAAGATACGATTCAGTATCGTCGTTGGGAAACTGTAAGCGTACAGAGAAATGTTCGCAAGAATCCTAAGGAACGGTGATATCGTGAAACGTGCGGAGCACGAAAATCCTTGGCAGTCTCGAAAATCGGGCGTCCGTCGTTTCCGGTGATCGAATCGCATGCCGGCGCGGTCCGTTAATCATGTTACGTGTCGTTCCAGGCCACGGTAGCCGCGCTCGCAGTATTTACACGCGTCGAACTACAGGCGAATTACAGAAATTGCACGATTACCGGGCCTCCGGCCCGAAACAGCCGTTCTCTCGGGCATAAAAGGGAGACAGGCGGGGAGGAAAGAGACGGAAAGAAGAGGGTCGCGCTAGACGATCGCGGACTAGGGGTGCGAGGGGCCGGCCTATGGTGGTGGTAATTTTCGATAACAAAAAGCTCACGATTATCCATGCAATAATGATAGCCGGCAGGTGTCTGCGTAGCGGTGCGCGCTCGTGAGCACAGTGTTTGTTTTGCCCGACGGCGGCGCGGCGCGGCGCGGCGGCTCGTACGCTCGCCGGTCGTTACATAAATTGTCCCTGGTGCGTGCCAAGCCGAGGAGACACGCCACCTCTCTCATGCTTCATGCCTCATGCCTCATGCCTCATGCCCCGAAAAACCCCGGGTGTGTATGCAATATGTCGTGATGCGTGTCCCGTTTCGACAGGACCCAGGACTTCTCCACGCGACACACGCTCGCGCGCGCTCTCTCTTTCCTATTCTATTTCTCTTTCTCTCCACCCTTCGCCTACTCTTTCTCGTTTTCTCTGTCTCATCGTCCCGACAGGGCCCCTTTCATTTCGGGGGCCCGTCGCGTCTGAATTAAATCGACCGACCGACGTTTCCAGTCTGGGACCAGAGAGTCCTCGGTCTCGCGCCTCGGCTGCCGCCACCGTTTCCGTGGCCATTGTTAGCGGCCAGCCTCGTCGAACACGTTTTTTTCCGACCGCCGAGTCAAGGGACAGACACGGACCCAGACTTCCACGATCATTCACACCGATGAATAGCCGCCACGAAACAAAAGTTGAAGCCCGAGAATTCGGCTGTTACCGAGCCCGAGTTTCGCATCTGGTGTTTATACGGCACGACCCGCCATGGAAGTGTCGATCGAGGCGCCTCACTTGACTAAGGAGTCTCGAGTTGTAAATGGAGTGCCAGTGTCGTGATTGCACCCTTTCAGTGGAGGAATTCCGCCGATTGCGAGCCTGGATTCGAGCTAGGCTCGCATTTTACGAACGCGATTAATCGGTGGTGATTTTTGGACAGCTACGTTTGGAAAAGCTCTATCTAGATTCCAATATTTTGTCGGTGGTCGATTCGGAGCATTGGTAGAGCACGGATCTTTGTAGAAACGATGGTGCTTGCTTCGATTATTGGCGATGATTGGACTGCGTTCATGGCAAAGTTGACGTATTAATTGCAACTTGTTCGAATTATTTTTAGGGAAGGAAGAACGTTGCACTTGGCTCCTGTGTCTTGCGATTGTCGCAGACATTTTTTATTTTGAGCGTAAAGGTCCGATGATAGTCGAATACCTGCATCGTTTTTAGGTGGACGACGGGCGAATACCACCTGGTTTCAATTGCAGAGACCGATTGATAAGTGGATCGTTACGCAAACTACTTTACCAGCGATGCGAGCAAAGGCGTTTCCTGGAGGAGTTCTGATTGATTTTGCATCGATCGCCGATAAGAACGGCAGAAATATAGATCGGAAGCCTTGACAAAAACAGTATTCCGGGAAAATTCGCAATGTTTCCATTTGGCCGGGTCGCGTGTCGAAAAATATCGCTTTTCTTGTTTTGATATTTCGGAGCGAGCACGGTTGCCCGGATCAGGATCGAGCAGAGAGCACGGGGCACGGAAAAATCCGAGGCCGGCGGTGTTAACGTGTAAATAGTTCACAATTAACCTCGTTGCCCCGTGAAACTTTAATTCGATGGTTAAACGCGGCCTCGTCGACCGCTGGAAAATTGACGAATATTATACGCGCGTTTCTCCGTTCCGCTGGCCGAGAAGAGAAAAACGGGAGAGAAAGAGAGACGAACGGTCGATGGCAGAGAGGAGAGGGGCAGGGCGAGACGAGCGATAAAAAAAAACGTTAGTAGAATCAATCACGATGGACCATTTTGGGGAAAAAAAATCTGCGAGGCCGCCGGGCACGGATCGCCCTACGCCTATCAATACTTTATACAACAAATGCGAAACGTCCGCAAAAACGCTGCCGTATTCGCGGTCGACTCCGCAGCGGCTATTAATCTGATATCGAAATAACGGGCATTTTTTGCCGCCAGTAGAACAACCGAGCCCGAAAAGGGGGCCGGCCGCGGCTTAGGCGTCGCGGGCACGAGTTTTGCGAGAGAGGATTGCCCTTTCGAGAGAGGAGCCTGCAAATCCGACCGATTCGCGACAGATATTCGCGGGGATTAATTTACATTTCGCGGGTCCCATTATGTGGAAGCGACCGCGGGTAATCGAAAAATCACGCCGGCTTTAAATGCTCGAGCTCCGATGGAATTATTTTCGTTATTGGTCCCTGTGTGCGTTCGGTTATTTTCACGGTTTCCGAATCACCTTTCGCGATGAATATTCATGGCCACGGTGAAACCGGTGTCACCTGTTACTGATTTACAGTTTGCCCTTCGTACCGCCCGCGTTTCCACTGCGTTGGTTAACCTTTGATCGTCCAAAGGTAGTAGGTCGAGTCTTCCAGGCGATTTCATTCGCCAAGAATATTCTTTGATATTGGAATGAAAGATGAGTTTGAAAACTCGTTAGGTACGCGTGCAGACACAGTTTGCTTCGTTCGTCCGGCCTGCCATAATCCCGCTTGGTGCTCGAGTGCCCAACGATTTTTCAAACTCGATTTTCTTGTCAGGGAAGCCTTGTATGAACAAATTTCGTTCCATATTTTCGACTCGGCTTTTTTTGCGAGGAATCACCCTCTTGCCGGACTCTAATTTTTGTGATATACGTTGGATTATTAAGCGTTCTCCTATGATTTGTATAAAACCTAGATGCAATATAGACTTAAAAAAAGGAACACTTATCACCGAATCGCGCGCTCATAGAATTTTTAATGGAGCAACAAGACGAATTTTCTAGCGAAATTTCCAGCTTCCCAAAACTTGAAGGCACTGTAAGAAGAAGCCAGCAATATTTTCCTAGACAATAATTGCGAAAACAGAGATGGCCGAGACAAGAAAATCCCGTGGCAAGATCTCTCAGCTTTGCGAACTGGAAGGCAGAGTTTCGTGGGTCGGCGAATGGGGTGCATGGTTATTTGTATATCAAGCTCTCGCAAATACGCGACGCCCCGGTTATTAAGCATGGCCAAGCAGCAGTAATTAACGGATATTTTTGGAGGTTTTCATAGTATATTACGGTAAGTGGATTACTTTTCGCGAGTGTGCTGGTAAAAGCATTGTCTATGTAGCACGGCCCGGGTGAATAGCTAACCCGAAACACGCATACGCGCGGTACGCACGTCGACCACTGCATCATCGCGCACCATCTGCTCGGTAATGACTCCCCATTACCGCGTATAGGGACTTTCGTTGAATTATCGGTACATTTTCAGGGAATCCACGCAGGATAGTAGCAGCCGGTGGCCGCGGATAGATCTAGTGGCCAGATACGTGGCTGTTGTATCTAACGAAAACTGTTCTTTTCTACTCACTCGTTTTGGAGCGTGGCTCCCTCGGTCCGTCCACCGTTACCTTGATCGCTCTGGTGTAGGTTGCCACTTGCGGGGGCGTCGTTGACACCGTTATCGTGATACTGAAGCTCTTCCCTGCAACAAGCATCGCAAACTTTGCTGTAGAGCGCTATAGACGAACCTGAGAAGCGTTTCTTAGCAAATCAGAGAATTAGAGGATGCGAAGGAATCGATCTGCATCATCGAATCGGTCAGCAAATTGTACTCTGTTCTTTTTATTTCAAATAAAAAGGTGTCTTACGGTGCAGCCGAAAGAGCTGAAGATTAACCCTTCCCACGGAGAACATTTTCAACTCTCACCTTTCGGTGCGAAACTTTGCCTGCGTATAAGGTCTAAAGATATTGGACAACTCTTCTCCCCCGTTCTAAGATCGTAGAGGAAGGTGTTCAGGGGCAGGCCACGGGCAAAAAGGCGACTAATTTGTTAACACCAGTTGCTAAAAGAACCAGCGACAGATTGAAGGCTGCGGTCGAGTCGAGTCGAGTCCCGATCGGAATAGTTTACGATTTCCTCCGGCGCGCGGCGATTGCATCGAGGACCATTAGATGTCTCGGAAGACCGCGAACTCCTCCGGGTAGGGGGCAACACGGCGAAGGGAACCCCGGGGGTGGAGCATCTCGGGGTACATATATCACCGGCGAAGGTCTCGAGGTTGAAGGTCCGGTATATTAATTCCCTCTCCATAAACGTCCGTCGCCGAGATTGACTACGCTCTTTTAAACGGCCCATCGCGCGCTAATATGCATTCGGTAATTCGCCGCTGTCCGGGTTCAACGAAGGGCCCCCCCTCGCCCCTCTCGTTTCTTTCGGGCCCCGGCAGAGTCAACCGTGTTATATCGCCTCGCGGGAATGTTACTTTGTGTCGGCACGGTCCGGCCACTTAAAAATAGATTGGCTTCGTGGGAAGGAGGTGTTGATCGTTTTTCGAACGCCGGGCGACATCCGAGCGTTCGGAGACTGGTAGCAAAGGTTCTGGGGAATTCTTCGAACTGTATGGACGGCCTCGAGCGTGAAATTAATTGGTCCTGATAGAAGATTGGGACTGGACCGGATGCAACGGCAAAAATCGACGCGGTGCATACATCCGAAACACGGTTGCTTGATTTTTCAAAAAATCGCTGTCGCAAGAGATTGCGAATCGGGAGCAGGACGTTCCGTTAAATTCCGTGGTGGGCGGTATCTAAGGATCGCGGGGCGACCGGGCCAATTATGGAAGATACGAAGGAGGACGTCGGTTTGCGTTAAAGAGAGGATATCTAACGTGTCGCGGACATATAGTCGTTTGTGTTGGCGTAAACGTCAACGATTTGTAATTGTCTCCCCTTGGCGCGCCCAGGTCCGCCTCGCTGTGTCTGTCAACATGATAACCGGCATCAAACACCCCCAACCCCGCCACCCCCGGGAGCTGCAACTGACTGCAGAGAGGCACGGCGTTATATCCTAGTTATAGTTCGCTCTCTCCCCCGCGTGCAACCGCTCAAACCCTCTTTCCCGACCAGTCCACCCGTCCACCCACCGCCGACCCTCCCGCGTTTCGCCCCCCCTCACCCCCGGTGAGTTTCACCACCCGTTTCACCCCCGTGAGCCGCGCGGTGCTGTCGCTCTCGCGCCCGTCATTGTATCCTTGTTATCGTCATCGTTCCGGCCGAGCGCAAAGTGGCTCGTTTCAGAATACATCCCCCAAAAATCGCGGGTGTCGCGGTTGCTCTTTCTGGCTTTCGTTTTAAAATCGATTAGCGGCATCGATCACGGAGGACAGAGGCCGCGCGTCTGTCTTTTACGGGCGATCGCGCGACCTCGAACCCCGGATGACACGCGGCGAACGTTTGCAACTGATGGGACGCGATTGGAAGCCGAATGGACCACCCTGGCGTTCCTGTAACCTCGAGCCGCCTTCCTTCTGGAAGATGCTCGGGTCCAGGTCCGTCGAGTCGGTCTATCGGAAGTTTTGCAAGCTCTTTGGTTCGCGTCGATTTTGTAGGTCAGAGAAGATTCTATTCAAACCCTTTGGTTGTCAGCTGTGGAGCGAAACAACCCTCCAAGTCCTATGTCTATCGAGAACGCCGTTTTCGGAAGATCAAGCGACCTTGGCAGCGTTCAAAGGGAGAAGCGTCGGGTCAGTTTGGAAGGAGGAGGAAGGCATTGGGCGCTCGAAGGCAGGAAGAGCGCAAGTAAGGGTTGAAATTCTGTTCAAGTCGCATATCGCGGGTTCGGAGAAGGGGGTTCGCGCGCGACACCCGGCACCCCCGCCCCTCCCCCGTCCGAGTCCATCGCATTTGGGGCTAATAATGCCGCACGGCCGATTCCCCTCCCCCTCCCGCCGATTCCCCGGTCCTGCGGTTAATACTCGATGATGGGAACGGTCATCTGCAGAGACAGAACACCCAGGCTGTGCATTCGCGAACGACGGACGAACCGACGGACGGGCGGACGGACGGACGGACGGACGGACGGACGTACGGGACGAACGGACAGACCGACCGACAGACAAAACCGGGCCACGCGTATGTGGCACCTATATAACGTGCAGCATCACCGGTTGTCCGGCAGCGGCTGAGAGAGAACGAGAACGAGAGAGATCGAGATCGAGTGTGTGTGTGAGAGAGAGTGAGAGAGAGCGAGAGAGAGAGAGAGCGAGAGTGAGCGAGTGGAAGAGGGCCTCGTTTTCGGCTGTGTGTCGGTGTGCGTTTCGAACGGGCGAGGATGAGATTGAGCGCCATCCCGAAACCGCCCACACAACCGTCCCCGAAACCACTCGAAACCGTCCGTTAATACTCGTGGCACCGGGCGGGAGCAGGAACGGGAACGGGGCCGGGGAGGGGACGGGGTATCCTAGGCACATTCGTAGGGATACACAGGCTCGAAGCAAGTGGGAGCCAGAAGCTGGGAGAATGGAAAACGAGGGGGCAGGCAGAGCAACGGGCCTGGGAGGCAGAGATGGAGGAGGAACGGGGCGAAGGTCCCGAGTCTCGCAACAGGATGTCTCTGCAATTGTCAAATAATTACTATCGGTGGTAATTTCAGCCGTGTCGATATAGACTGCGGTATATTACTAATTATAGGCACGGGATGCCTCGGAACCGACCATGATGGAACGCCCGTTTCAGCCGGCCGGTGAGGTACCCTTCTTTCATCCGGCGCTACCAGCTTCTATCTTCTCTTCTCTCCTCGTCTCATCTCTTCTTTTCAACGACCCCTCACTCCCCGAGCTACACCGGAACCTCGACCGCCACTCAGGAAAGGTGATAATTGCCCCGTACCCCGACCGCTCATATTCGGATACATTCTCGAGGATTGTTCCGATAGCGACCCCCTGCGACCCGATCTTTCGGGTAGCTTACGAAAGCTTGGAGACGGCTGGTTCAGACGCTTGTCTTTGCCGGAATTGGTCGGCCGATGTTTACCGAATCGGTATTAAAAATGGGAACTCTAAAGAGGAAACAATATCGCTCGCTCCAAGGCCAGCTTCCTATACGAGAGCACGCGTTTTACTTCGAGTTGTTGAAAAAAGAATTTCGAAAAATTCGAAGGGGCTATTTCAATTTTGATCGAACGTAGCCGAATTTCTTGGGACATCGGTTATTGGGCGATCGGCGCGGCTCGCGGCGGGTTTCAATCAAATTAATAAGTCGCGGAAACAAAACCTCGATGATAGGAGGGTAGAGCATGGTCGGCCGCGGCCGGCTACGAGCCATGGTGGCGGAGAAGGGGGAGGGAGCGGTTTGGTCAATCGTCGAAATTGAGTATTACGGATTATCGAGGAGAGGTAGAGCGGAAAAAATGCCGAAAAACTGGACAAAGGGATCGAAGGATTTTGGCGAGGGAACGTGTCTCTTTCGCTAATTGATTCCCCGGGGTTAGCGTGTCCGGTGTCAGGAGGATGGCGACTCGCTGACCCTGCACTTCATGATGAAATCAAATGAAACATAGATGATGCCATCGAGAGCGTGAGCGCGAGCCAGCCTCGATCAGTCTACCTCGTTAATTCATAAATGCATCCTCCGGTGCATAGAACCCGACGGGGGTGGCGGTGGTACAGCGCGGACGGGAAAATGCATTTGTAGGTCCGGGGACGCACAGGTTAGCTACCTGGCGGCAAAGCACGATCGTCGTCGATCGAAGCACCGAAATCCGAACGGGCCGACGGACTTAATCCGCGCGCCGAAAACGGATTATTTAAAAAACCGCCGCGAGCCGCCGCCGGAGCATCATTTATTAAACGCGGCCGAGAGCTGCAGACTCGTTTTTCATTCCCATTGTGGTCGATGATTCGATTTTACAGTAGCGGGATCTGATTTACTCTTCAAAGTGCCCCGGACACCGATTCGATAAAACTCCCATAGAATTAATCACCGAACCTGCCGATCGCTAAAATTCGCTGATTCGCGCGCTCGCCTTTTCCAAATTTCAGGAAAAAGTTCGATCGATCATGTCCCGCGAAACGATTTCAATAATTAGTCGTTCTATCTATCGCGGTATTTAGTTTCGGCGTTAAAGTTTCGCAGCTGTCTTGAACATCGAGGGAAGGGGGAATGAAAAATCGTGAAAACGCGGGGCCACTTTTCGAACGGGGAATTAAACGAGCGGCGAGCACATCGACCGGACTCGCATGATTTTGGAGACTTAGCCTCTCTGTCTCTGTTTCTCTCCCTAACCGACGGACGATGATTTCTGATTAACGGCCAGTTGTTTCGGATGCTAGGTCGGGGCTACCGGCGGACATCGAGTAATGACTCTGGGGCGGCGGGAGCGGGAGAACTCGCGGATGCGGAGGGTTGAAAAGCGAGGCGGTTCGAGGGGTGTTCAGGCCAGTTGATGACGATGATGATTACAATAACCGTGCTTTTAGAGGGTCCGAAATCACGGCACATGCCCCTGCCGCGCAATTTACTGACTGCTTTTTGGGCGACTTACAAAGCAAACTAGCTTTGAAGAACGGAACTGCACCACCCTAATTGGAGGATTGCTAATTGCTCGTCTCGGGAGCTTCGTCGGACTCGTTAACCGACTAATTTTTTGGCAAAATATAAACACCGGGATCGAAACAGCGTCGACGTCTCTTTTCGAACGGGATAATTGAAAAGTTTCTGCACGGCTGTTTTTATGGTTTCGTTCTTCATTCGTTTACATTGTCCGGAACAATTTTTCGGATCGTGCGATTTGCACAGCGATGCGAGAGAACGCAAGAAAAATTTGCCGATCGATGCTGGAGAAGGTGTTAAAGAATCGTTCGAGGAACTCACCCCTGCCGCTCCTGCCGACGAACCTGAGGTCGTTGAACTTGGCGACTTGGTTCTTCATCAAAGCGGTGGAATTCCTGAGCTCGGCGCAACAGTTTTCGTCGTTCCCCGCTCGCACTGTCACTAAGGTTCCATCTCCGACCTCGCCCAGGGCGACAACTTTGAATGCCACCGGAAGCGTCTTGTTCGACCGCCAATGAGTCGGCAGTTGGCTGCAGAGAAAATACGGCGATCCTGAGAAAGGAGCAAAAATAATTACTGTCTCAACTGTCCATCGAAACTAAATTCAGAATTTCAAAGACTAAATTGTAGAGCAACGATCAGTATTATTTTTAGTAAATGACCACTTTTATACGCTGTGGTACTCCTAGGTCTTAACACATAAGGGTAGAAGCCAGAGATGAATTAATAAATGATAGAAAAAATTGTACAATAGTCTGATCAGGCTATGCGAAAGACTCCGTCTCTCTTGTTAAAGTTAACCAGATAAAATACACCGAAATCAGGTATCAATTTTTATTGGTAATTTCGTGGTTCATAGAATCAATAAGTGCATTTAATTAAGAGCATGACGATGGACAAAGTATGCTGCTAGAACTGCGCGATAGAAAGTATTGTTAAAAGTACTCCTTGATTATTGCTTCTTTTATAAACCTTTCTGCCTACTAACTGAGATAATACAATTCTATAATCGTCATCCACATCAGAATTAATTATAATTTATTCTCCATCTCCACAGGAATGTGCTCAAGATTCCTCCATCCACAATTCTACGCTGATCAAACTGGAACCTTGCTTAATTGTAAATCTTTAGTCTCTAACATTTCTGTGCAAAATATAATACATGATAAGATTAAAAAGTTCGTCACCTACACACTGTACTCTACCTCCACAGGAAAAACTAATCCTAAACCTTGTTCACCTAACTGCAATTAGTTCCTTGACCACCGCGACTATCCGTAAATCTTGTTCACTTATAAAGTACAAAGTACGGTAAAGAAAAGAGGTAACCCATGCAAAAGTCAACCCAAATTCTTGCCTAAGATAAATTCTAGAGAAAGATTAACGAATACCGTTGAATGTACGAACCTGTTCGAACGAGTTCGCCAGGGTGTTCAGCCTGTGCCTCGCCGACGAGCCTCTCGGTCCACCAGAGCTCGCCGACGGCGGCACCCTCGCTCATCTCGCCACCACCACCCCCAGCGTCGGCGTCTTCGGCCTGCTGGTACCTGGTGTTCACCCCTTGCAGCGGCGCCAATGAGGGGCCGCAGGGGCCGGCGCCTTCGTGGGACCCAACGGTGGCGTAATTCTCCCCGCAACCCACGGAACCCACCGGTAGATGCATCCCATCGGCCAGTAGCCGCCCCTCGTCGCCCAAACACGCACCCTCCGGGCAGGACGTCGTGGCTTTCACTCGCCTCCTCTGAAGGAGTCCTCCAGCTCCTATCCAGCAGCCGGCTTCCGGCTTCCGGTTTCCGTCTCCCGGTTTCCAGTTTCCGGTTCTGGCGACTACCGGTGCTTCTGCGCCCGTCGATCAGCCTTACTTACCGACCAGCTCGTCATCGTCTCATCGGGCCCCGGCTAATCACGATCCGTCTCCACGATCTTTCCTCTCCACGATCTTCATCACTCTGTCCGCGATCGACATTTGTCACGACGATGAAAGTGGGACAACCGGCGGAAGATGGCAGACGGGTTCGTTCCTCGGGCTCTCGGTTCGATCTTGGGGCCTCGCTCTCACTGGTGCCACGATCTCGGACCGATCGCGGACCGATCCGAGCTCGATGTTGGTGTCACTGGTCGGCCACGTGATCAACGTCTCAAGAAATCACCGACGCGATCCGAGTAAACACGCTCCCGACGCGACGGATCCTACAGGTTGTTGCCTCGCCCCGGAGGCTCTGCGTTCCGGCGGATCACACGGGGCTTCGTTTCACTTGTGTGCCGGGCTGTTCCCTGACCCGATGGACCGGCAGGAGACTGTATCGGACAACCTGTTCCCGCGGGGAACACTCCGGGCATCCGGTGGTCACGATGAGGTCGAGCGGAAGTCGATCGGAGAGAGGAACGTCCGACGCGAACGTCAGCCGCGGTCGACGGTGCGCGACGTAATGCCGGCGGCGCGGCTTCGGCCGCGTGTTCCGCGTTAGCGGCCCGGGACGGGCCGGGACGGGCTAAGCCTCGCAATTCCGAACCTCCCCACCGACGTCCAAGTCCTCCCGCCGCGTCCCCAAGCGTCCCGACGCTCCCACATCCCCACCGACGCCCGTCCGACCGCCCTCCAGATCGGAGGCTCGAGACTCGGGCTCGAACCGTGTCCTTCGGTTTTCGCGGCATTTCTTTCTGCGCACCTCCGCATTAACCCTTTGAAATCCTTAATCTTCTACCTTCCTCGCACGACTTCTCCGCATCGGTCGCGAACCCGCATCAGTTTCAAAATTTTTGATTATTTACCTGCTGTGTATTTGGATTTTGTATTTAATTCCTCCGAAACGGACCCTTTGGGCCCTTAATCCTCTATCTACACGTGCGCCCTCTCCAAGTTAATTGGGATTGCCACAAGATCTGAAAATAAGAAAAAGTTTTTATACGAGCAGTTTCAAGACTCGTTAAGGTGTTAATTTGGAAAGAAAATGAAAAAGCTATATACGAAGTCATGGATTATCTCAATTAATGATAGGAGTAAAAATTAAATACGACGTTAGAAACCATAAACGCTCGTAACGAGCGTGATCAGTGATCGCTTCAGTACTAAACGAATACCCCTGTGGCAATAAAAATTTGTTTCATACATCAGCATGAAGTATCAAAAAAGATAAGAGATTATTAAAAGATCAAGCTACGGGAAAAAGAAACGAGAACTTAATTGGCTACTTACTTAAATGAAGCAGCTCGATTGCGCACCGAAGTCTAGGTTAAGTTGAGGTTTCCTCTCGTCGTGAGGGTCTTAAACGCACTAAAAGTTCAAACTATTATTTACACTTTACTCGCAATTATTTACTAGCTTACATTATCTACGCTGTTAACTTATTTTGCTTTTCGAATAAATATAAACATCGAATTTCCGTTAATAAAAGCAGCTTACCGTGGAGAGGACACTTGCTCAGGATTCGACAGTTGGCGCCATCAGCGCTTTCCCGCGCTTTCGAGCGCGATGCACTTTCGATTATCGAAGCGACTTCTCATCGATCGCCGCTTCGATTGCGCAGTCGTCAGGAACGTGCCGTGACACTCGTGTCGTCAAGTGCAGCAGGACAGTTTCGCAGGTTGAAGAAAGAGAAAAAATCCAGCGAAGGTCGAATCAAGCAGCCGTGAAAGGTACGCTAACTGCTACAACATAATACGGCTCGTTTTTAATAATCGGCCGTTGCGGAAATTCCTGTGTGTCATCGTAGTATACATACATACATAGAACGAACCGTTTCCTATCTACAGATCCATTCGCAGCAACGAGCCATCTTGTGTATCGGACGAAGACCGGATTCTTTTCCCCAGCGCTTCTCTAATTGCATTCCTAACCTCTTCGGCATATTTGGGTGCACGAGGCAAAACAGCGGAATCTAATTTGAGGTAATTAGCCGTTTCACTGCATAATCTTTCGACTAGTTGTTACTCCGATAAGGAGGAAGTAGTATCGTCGAAATTCCCCCGTTGTTATCGTGCTGTATTCCAAGGCGGGCCAATCTTTCGAAACCCGCGATATCGCAATCGGCCTAGTTTCGAAAATGTTCCTCGAAACAGACACGATTGCGATTTTAATTAAACTGCTCGTGTGTATCATTTTATACTCGCGAATATCTTACTACGTTGTTTCCACGTTGTTTCCACTGTTGCTCAGTAGTTGGCGTAATCGCCGTCTAACTTCATTTTGGCGTCCGATCGAGTCAATTGGACCACTCTGTTTTCTACTAATACCATGTGTTTCTCTTTCAGCATTCATTTCTTTTTTTAAATAGTTCACCAAGTGTGAACAAAATTAGTTATTTTGTAAAGACTCGAAATTTAGGTTTAGTTCTACTGCTGCAGATTGGTAACGAATTTGACAATAGGATTATCCGAAGGATGGCCCAGACGACAATGTATGTTAAACAAGGCGACCGTATTATGTTTATAATTGCAAGTCATTCTCCTGGATCAGCGTCGAGCTCGAACAACCGAACTCGATATTCTGCACAAAAACTAGTGTCGCGCTAGCGTTTTTATTCATCGACCGAGGCGACACGAGCATAACTCTGAAAGAGCAGTTTGAATTTTAGACAAACTTCGTAGATTTAATCGTCGATCTTTAGAAAATACATTGGATCTTTTTTTGTGCAGAAATCATGATTTTATTAGGAGTTATTAATTAGGATTTTCAAGTTCCACCCTTGTTTTTTTAGGTAGGAAATTATAAAATATTGTTATAGTATTTATTATATTTATTATATATTTATTTTATAAATATTATAAAATATATATATATATAGTATATTATTATATAGTATTTATTATATATTTAGTTTGAATTGCAGCAAATACAATAGAAAAAGAATCCTAATTTACTAAAACCATGGAGCTAGAGTTTAGAGGCAGGCCCATAGAAAAATTGGAAGTTACGGCCAGTCCAGGACAAACTGCAGATACTAGGGGATCCAGGAGTGCGATTTCCAGCCTCTCAAGGCTTCAGAAGGGATGACTTTTCCACCTCGGAGAGAGATCCAAGTGGCACAGGCGATCCAGTGTTCCAGCAAGGCGTAACAAGTGTCCGTGTGACGTCACGCGGGTTTCTGGAGGCGGAGCTTGTGATTGGGGGAGCAGGTGGGGGGGTGGGGCTCTCCCTCATCGTGGATCGTTCGCCCCACCCCCGCGATTTTGTTCCTTCATGCCACCGCCACCTTCGACCTCCTCCTTCTCTACCTCGCGGCCTCTTTTCCTCTCTTTTGAACTTTGTTCGGCGACCCCCCACCAACTAAACCTCCACGAGGTAGGGAGACGGGTATTACCTTGCTGGGATAGCCATTGCAAGAGACAATCTCGGTGCAACTTCATCTGCATCTTTTCTTCGATCAGCTCGCATTATCATAGTTTACACATTGGTGGTTGAAAATAATAATTGAAACAAGCTAGCGCCAGCAATCTTTAACTCCTGTGTGTGTTTCCACTTTTCATTTCACTAGATGGTGAATTGGCTGTAGCCTGTGATCAGAATATTTGCATGCAGAAATATGGAGTACTTGCTCTTTATTGCTTTCCACTTGTTCCGGGGACAAGTGTTTCTAATAACGAGATCCTAAGCTTGATAGAATCAATCCCAATCCATTTGGTGCAACCTTTGCTATACTTTATAATCGTTTACTACCCCTAATGGCTTCAGGACAATTCCATTTCCTTTTTTCTCATCGCGTTGCACCTTGCAAATCCCGACTTACAAAGCTTCTCATTCCTATCCACTTTTTCCAGAAACCACCCCCTCCTCGGAAATCCTCCTCGGAAAAGATTTCAAAAGAAAGACATCCCACACTCCCAAAGATCCCAGCGAGTCGGTGATCGGTTGAATCAACTGGTTCTTGGAAACGTCGCTGTTCTACCGCGGAAGGTAAGATTTCTTCCCAAGAACATACGCGGAAAAGTATTGTTAGACGGTTTGAACGGTCCCCGGTGCGGCCAGTTCGCCGCAACGCTACCGTTTATTGCACTGCGGTCTGCTAAAGTGCGATCGAGGAAGCAGATGCGGTTTCACTCGTTCGTGCGGACTCGCAAGAATGTAATTAACCCCTCGGAAGTGCACTGCGCCCCGACCCGTGGCCGATTTCGTCCAGCGTTTTCTTATCTCTCCGCTGCGAGTCGCCTTGGGTTCGACCGGGGAACCGGCGGTCTGTCTCGGGATCGGTTTTGTCGATTCACGCCGATCTACCGCAAAAATCGGGCGGCGTGGCGTGTCGTGAAACCGCAATTACTTACGTGAAAGACGCCTGGGAGATCTATCGCGATCGTCACGTGTGTTTACGGAAATCGAACCGGAATACTGACCGCCTTTTGCCGCTTTAATTTCATTGGTCTTCCTGCACAAGCACGAGTATCGCTGTTGTGCTTGCTAGTACACGTACAGCATAGCATTAGCCCCAGGAAATAGTCTTTAGCTAGGAGAGAAATCACGTTGACGAATTTCCATTCGTTTATTTCGAGTTCATTTCTTAAGTAATTTTAGCAAACGAATGTCGAGGAATTAGCCCTCTATCTTCTGAATTTGACGTCGCACGCTGGTAGAATGATCGTGCTGTTTTAATCAATGTCCAGAAATGAGAATCAACGAATGCCTAGTATGCTACCATCTCGTTAAACGAGCGAGAATGAAAACAGGCTCCGAAACATGTGTTCGATAATTTTCACTTGTCCTCGAGCCAATTTCCCGAGCAACAGAAACTCGTTTATCAATAAGGGTATTTAAGTATGAAAGGCACAAGTGTAGATAGTCAGGAACATCCCCAAAGGGATTTCTTTGGCGCGGCCGATCTAGTTAATCCGCGTTTGATTTTTTGATAAGCAGCGATTGCCTGCTGGCGGGTCGTGCAGTGCGCACGAATACGTGTGTTCTGCATGGCATTTTCCCTGGGATTGGGGGTTGATATTCCCAGCGGACGGAGAGATTGAGCGGTCGTCGCAGAGCGAGCGAGATAACAGATTAACGGTCGGCGGGAAAAACAGAAACATTTTTTTTGACGCGTTTTATCGGGACGACGATATCGCCTGGAAACGAACCACTTCCAGCGCCACCGGAAGGGCTTCGTAAGACACGCTTATCGACGACATGTTTCTCAGAAAATGTGTTTGTTCGAGGCAGACCTCTCTGCCCCCGGTGCTCGAGTGCTCGGACATTGATAATCGATGAATTTTTAATGGGATCTCATTAATCATACCCCGTCACCGCTTCAGAGATTATTCTTTCCTCCTGTTCACAATCTTCGAAACCATTGTTCCCTAGGGGATGATGGCGGCTTCTAGATATTCCCTGGAACGCGTGTCCCTCGGTAAATAATTTATTTGACACGGAGAGCACAGATTGAACAATCAGGGAAACGTAGAAGTCGGCTTTTATGCTTTTATATAATTCGCTTCGCCCTTCGTTCGCAAACCGTGATTAAATGATTTCATACTATTTGAGTGACGGCGCTCATTATTAGCGGAGAATTTTCATAAATTCCGGTGGCCATGCCGGGCAAGAATAATTTAATTAGTATTCCGTCAGCTTTTCGCGGGGGTTTTGCGTAAAATTCTCTGTCACAGAGCAGAGAGAGAGAAAGAGAGATAGAGAGAGAGAACGACCGTGTAACCGGGCGTAAGTTAATCTGCCTTTTGCGCGAAAGCCGAGCTAATGAACTATAAATAAGGGAGGAATACTTACGGCAAGTGGACAGACGCACTTACTGACCCTTCGTAATTAAAATCCCGTCCTAAATCAGGACTAGGGACACGATTAGACGACCTCGCCTAAATCCGCGTCCCTTACCTCCTTCGACCCTACGTTCTTACGTCCACGATCGCCGACACTCTCTCTCTCTCTCTCTCTCTCTCTCTCTCTCTGTCAGCCTCGTTAACGTTCATTCCTTTGATTATTTTCAAAGACATCGCGTGGAATCAGTCATTGGAATGATGCATAAATTGCAAGCTCACGGTTTATCTTTCTGCATCGAACAGTGTCTAACGCTTAATAACCAACTTTCTGCATGGCAAAGTATCTGCTCGAATGAACAAACGAATGCGATAAAGTACCATTCTTCTTATTTTATAAATATCGGAATGCGAGTGAAATAACTTCGAGCTCCGCGTGTGCCATAAATGCGCAGAGATTCGCGGTCGAATTATCAAGGCCTGATAAAGGAATATGATAAACTGAATATGATAAAGAACGACCAGGTTTGGAAAAGTTCGCGAGTTTCGCGTGAGGCATGTGAATGATTCCGGCGACTCGGTTTTGACAGAGAAGTTTCGCGTTATTCCGGGCCATATTTGTGTCATGGCACCGGCAAGTATTTCCATTAAATGGGACGAACGCAAACGGTCCTTCGTGACCATGCGGAACAATCCACGCCGTTTCCGTTTCCGTCGATGCAATTCCGCTTCCGCTAATCCAATTCCAAAGCGTGCAGCTAATAATACTCGCCGGGGTTGCCACGCGATGAAGGGTGGCTCGGTCAAGGAAAACAGGCCTTATAAAAACGTTGGAGAACCTCCCCGACGAAACAACCATAATTTATTTTTTCCGAACAACCAATTAATTTCTCGAGAGTCATTTAAAAATCTCGTAGAATCCCGCTCCCGTAATCGGACCGATTCAACTCGAATTAATTATCCGCTTGGTAGAGATTCGCGAGTAGACGCGCGACGTTATCAACGAATTACATATTCTAATTAATATAGCATTCTCTCGGAAATGTTCCTCGAATAGTTCGCTGGAAAATATTAGATAAAAGGTCGGAGCAACGGCGCGGGCGGAATCAATTTAATTAGAGTTCTATATCGTGGAAAATCTGGCAATCGAGGGATGGTCGCTGGCAGAGCCGTGCAGGTAGAGACGGGAAGGAAATAACGTAAAGGGAAGTGATAATTATAGGAAGGACGAGCTGAAATCTCGAAATCTACTATATTAAACGAACGGAGAGAGCCGGCGCGGGGTACACGCACCATTATCTTCCACCCTCGCGCCCCTTCTGGCTAGCCATACTTTCCACGACCACCGGCGTAGATACGTCCACCCTTGTATAGTCCGTTAATAAGCTTAATAAACCCCCTGCGCGACTGGCCCTCTCTCTAGTGTCCGCTGTATTCTAGATTCCGAGGATACAGGGATGGCTTTTGATTCTCGGTCTTTGGTACATTACATTCGGCATTCCGTCGCTCTGACCGATAGACCCTGCCGAAATCTCTCCGGCGCATCACGGGGTCTTGAAAAAATTACACTTGTCCGCTATCGATCGTCGGCAAACACAAATTTATCTGGTATAAAAGCCTAGAACCGGTAATCAACGTGGAATTCACGTTTAAACATTTTATCCACAGGTAATCGAACATGCGCTTAAATATCTGGGAAAAATAATTTATCTCGAGATTCTTATCGAAAACACAATTTTTTAAGCTTCGTTTAACACAGTCGCAGCCATTGAAACATTCAACAGACCTCGGGCAACCAAAGTGTTTATACGGAACAGCTTTTTATTTTAACCCTGTTTCAAACCAATGAAGATTTAGTCTATATTTGGTCTCCCATCTGGACGTTAGGCGAAAGAAGCGCCACTGTCAATATTTCTTTTGCAGTAAATAGTAAGTTCTCGTTCGTTTACAGCGATTTTTCGACCAGCACCGTATTCGGTGGTCGAAGGTTCCCTCGAGTGGACATTTTTGAGGGACGAAAGGGTCAGAGGTTGGAAACATAATTTTTGGTCGCAGTTCAGAGGTGCTCGGTCAAAGTAAAACGGTATGGTAATGTCGGATGTTAAATGGTGCAACCGGACCGTCGAAATTTATCGCTTCTGCCTCCCTGCGCTTACTGGAACGGGGAATGTAAGCCCGTCGTGGTCCGGCTTTGAGAAGGACATCAAAAGGATAACAATACAGATGTGAGACGCGCGCCGTCTCTCTCTGTTCCTCGCTCTCTATTCTATTTGAGAGAGAAACGAGGTTTAAAGCACGAGCTTTGCCGCTCGTTTCGGGCAGGATTGCGAAGCGTAAATTAAGAACACACGGGGAGAGTATTAAGAGGGACAGGATTGCCAGTAAATTATACGAGTGACCGGACTGATCGATACGATTCCCGGTTATACAATCATTTTTCTTCGGAGCGAAACAGGATTTGATCGTTGAATTCCATAAAACATGAACTGTTAGACTAGTTGCTCCCTTGTGTGAAATTATTTTCTGGCAGTTTATCGTTCTTAATATTAAAGCCGATGTGAAATTATTCGATCCGCTGGAAAATATCAGTCGACATTATTTTATTATTTCTAATATAAAACGCGATTCGAATTATCGGGAAGATTTAGGAATTCGATAGCGAGTATCGATAGTTCCTGTATCTTTTCGATTGGTGTAGGATATTCAAGAATCTTGTTTTATCAACGCCCGGTGTGTTTTATAACTGTCGATAAAGCGTGTGTTGAGGATAACGTATTCGCAGATGATAACACAGACGTAGAAGTGCAAATTTAAGACGCGTGCAGAAATTGCATGCATATTCGATACATTTTACCATAGGTATCAGAGTTGACTGCACCATACGAGGTACCGCATTTCATGTTCTGAAATACCGACATCCCTAAAATCCAGAGGTTTCCTCGCGCCCTCTGTGAAAATAGAATAGTCAGCTGTGCAATCCACTTTCACGTGGATGTTAGTGATATACCAAGCACGCATAAACATCCGTAGAATTTTAACAATTAAATCAAAAACTGTTTCCAAGCTTACTTTTCCATATTTATCGTCGATCCGAAATTATCGCGCGACACAGGGCAATAGGCCTACAGGAGATGCTGTCAGGAGGCGTAGCCCTCGCAGCGTCGATGTTGCGTGCAGTCTTATTCCGAGCCCTGTCTCAAATCGTAAAACGTGCCGGAAACGAATGAGGCATACGTTATACTCGATTCCCACTAAGAAGCTCGAATTTTTGAAGTATCGGTAACGATGAGCGCTACACGGGAATAGCAATGGGGTTTCCGAAACCCCATTTTCGTTTGACAGATATTTACATTGGGTGTTAGCAGAAACAAGGTATGTGGAGTTATATCGTGACTCGCCTATGCTCTCTGCAATTCGGTCATCGTCGACCAGTAAGTCATACCAGCAGTGCAGTTCACGATGCAACCACCGATGTCTCCACTGCTCACATCCTGCATGCACTTTGAATGCACGCGATGTCTTCGCGCATAATTTTACATAACTTAGAATAAATTATCTGGCTGGCCGGTAAATACCCAGAGTTCTCTACCATAGAGGATCATTCGATGCGAAGGGAGGTTCGAAATTCATCTCTTTTAGCTTTCTGCTTAGAATTCCAATAGCATTCTCCGCCGACGATGCCCGAATTTTTGCAAATTACGCGCTCGCGTCACATTCGCTTAATTATCAATGAATTAAAAATTCCATTTTTCACGTAGATATATCGAAATCTATTTTTATCGAAGCAGCAATTCTATGAAATACTGTTCAACCCCTAAAATAACGTTCCCTTAATGGAATCTTGACGGAACATTAATTTTCTATAAATCCGTCGTTGCAATAATCGAAGGAAGAAGATACGAAAGATCGTCTGATATCAGACCCAGAATTTTTCTCCATAAACGATACGAATTTTCCATAATTCCGTTGATCGTGGTAATTTGCAAACACGCCGGAAAGCACCGCTAAAACCCGTAAGAATGGAACGACGTCCGGTTTCGTGCAATGTTCCGATTAAAACGGAGAGATACGCAACAATAGTATATCCTCGAAGGGACACACCTACTCGAAAACCAGCAGACTTTTTCCTTCTCCGTTGGCAGCACACTAAATCGCCGGATCTACGCGTCCTGCCTGGCATCCCCTCGGTTGCACGGGGGCATAAGCCACATTATACGATATCCGAGAAAATCGAGAGCACATCCTGCCCAAGGAATGCGCCGCTGAGCCCCCCGGCCAACAATGGGGGCCAGGTTTTGCGCCATTATGTCGCTGGGGGATCGCATTACCGGCCGATACGATCGCGCGCTTTCAGCAGCTTTCAGATCCTATCTTCGGGATATCTTTTTCCCTCTCGGTGAACGCGGAACCCGGCCCGGAACCACCGAATTTCGCAACGGCCCCGAAATCGAGGGTAATTACGCGGATTTACCCCCTCGCGGTGCCCTTTTTTTCTGGGGTCCGCTTTCATCGGCGCCAACGTCTTTCATCCAGCCGCGTTTATCTCGATCATTCTGTTTTGTACTGCAAATTAACAACATTAGCGATCCCTCTTCGTCGATGTTACCTCTGTACTGTTTTAGAACTTTGCAAAATTTATTTCGATGGTTCAGAGACTGTTCGGTTTTGAGTCGGACTTTTGAAGGACTTGAATCGAAGACTGTGAATAGAAAAGGGGGTGTACGTGTGCTATTGTTATAGCAAACTCTTTGTTTAAAATATTTTATACGAAATTTTATATATGACATACTAGAATACACTCGGAGATTGCATCAAATATGCATCGATGCATTCTAGTAACATGCATGTATGCGTATGTATACAGTAATGTCTCCCTTACCGACGCTCAGATTGTCCACTAAAATTGGATAATTTGGGAAGAGGAGATACGATTATTCGAGCCTTGCGGCTCGTTTTTATAATTCTGGACAGTTTATAACCATAAAAATAAACTGCAAGGCTGGAATAATCGTATCTCCTGTTCCCAAATTGTCCATTTTTGTGGTCAATCTGGGCATCAATTGGAGAGACATTACTGTAATCGGTATTAGTTCGCAGTTCAAGCTATTACTTGCAACAATAGATTTTTCAATTCTTTTCTGAATACGATGAACGGTAATTGAAAATGAACAACGGACGGAACAACGTTTTATTTACTTATCGAACAACAATGAATTTCAACGATCGAATAATCTTCCGATGAACGCAAACGATTCAACACCCTTTACTCTTCGTCCTGAACAATCCCGGAGTGTAAACATATTTTGAGAAGCCCGCGTGCACTGTAATGAATAAAACATCGATTCATGAATAGCATAAACCGGAACTCCGTGATTCTCGAATTTTCGCAAAGGCAGCCAAGCAGGGGAAAGTAGGCGCGCATGAGTTCCGAGCACGCGAAACCGGACAGGTTCGAAAAATTCGGTAATGGTCGAATGATCGATCGCGGTGATCAAGAGATCGATGAGCCGCGAGAATCCGATGGGAAACGGCGCGGCGGGTTTCCCCTGGCCGCGGAAAATCCCTCTTTTGACGCAAGCCCGGTTTTTCGCGTCCTTCGGAAGATCAGAACGATCGAACGATAGCAGTGTGTGTCGATATATTGGAACGATGGGAAACAGAGGAAACACTGACGGGCTGGCTGGCCGGCCGATCGCGGCGTGCTCGCCCGGTATTTCGCTCCGGTTGCGAATCAGTTGCTCTCTGGTTTCACGAGCCGAAAAAAAATCGACTATTCATGCGTAACGCCGATAAAATCTGAAAGCTGCTAAAAGCGCACGCGATCGTATCGCCCAATAATGTCGTTTCCGCAGCGGCAAATACAGAGGCCGGCCCGTATTTAAGCCCCGGCTACGCCATAATTTAACAATCCGCGGATAATGTCGTCTTCCTTCCTGGCAGATTCGAAGCAATCCGATCTCCCTTCTATCTCATAGGCCAAATCTATTTCCGTCGATCCACTGCATGGCGATTCTTCAAGATTGCCACGATCGATCATTATTTAACAAACTTTTAGTATTCAACGACGAACCGTCGATATTTCGGTCCCCGAATTATGTCTTTTCCATGAGAATGTTATGTCAATGGTTCAATAGATCATTCTTCGACGACTTTATGGACTTCCCAGGACAAAAATCGCAGGTAGTGTGTATAGGTATTAACTGGCCTAAAGAGGCCTATAAAAAAAAATAAAAAATTCGTTCATCGATGTAGGTATGCAAACTAATCACCACAGCGGGTGGCGAACCAGTCCTTTTTCCGTCCCTGTGGGTTTTAAAAGACAACATTAAGAAAGCCTTTACTGTATGATTCGGAGCTTACATTCGAAACAAAGAAGCAACCATAAAAGGGCTTCGGAAAGATCACGCTCGCCACGCTTCCTGATCTTTTTTGGAAGATCTTTCGATGCTTGCCGCTAAAAAATCGTTTGCGGTCTCGGGGATTAGCTTTTTACGCATGCTCCAAGTTTTTGACGCTTTCGAGAGGACAATGGCTCGAAAGAATCCTGGAAGTAAACACAACCACCGTGGATTCTAGTCGCAAACGATCAATAATTGCTCGTCCCACGGGACACTGGCGCGCGATCGCGACATCACCGTTCATTATGCGCTTTTTGCGTCGGCTTCTTTCAACCGCGCGTTTTTCCACGACTTTTTCCGCGAGTTTTTCCGTGGAGTAGCGCGTGTCGGCGGTGTCCGACCGGGTTGCCGATCGGCGCACCGGTCCATCGGGCTCTCCTCGGGGCCTGGGACAAGCAAAAAAGGAGCAGAGAAAAAAATTCCCTTCGCAGGCGGCCGCAGGGACTTTACGATCCTAATAAAACAGCCGCAGAGAAGGCCAGAAGAAGGCGGCGAGCGAAGACGGAAGAGCAGAGGAACGGCGGAGTACACGAGGCGCGACGCGGCGCGGCGAAGCGCCTTTTTAACCCGAAGAATCCCATAAAAATTAAAAGCATCGTCGGTGCACCGAGATCCCATTGTCCTGCGGCCGCTTCGTTTTCCCGTTCGGCTGCCAGTGTTTCCTCCGTCTTCTTTCCCAGATTTTTTTTCCACGAGTTCTTCGAGCTCTCCGACTAAAAAAAAAAAGTTTTCCGTCGGTTCGCAAAGGGTGCGAGACGACGTTTCCTCCTCTCGAGTGCGAAAAAAACGCGAGCTTCGGAAAAAATCGGGCGTCGAGATGCAAAAAAAAGCAAACCAAAAAAAACATTGGAAAAGAGAGAAGAGCGAGAAAGAGAGAGAGAGGGAGAGAGAGTGAGAGAGAGTTGTCTTTTTGCCCGGGGACCGTAAAAACGAAGCAATCGTCGCTGTAACTCCGTAAATCGTCGCTCGGCCGTATATCACCCCGTTTGAAAAATAATATCCGCGCTTCGAACCGTTCCACCCCCTCTCGTCCTCGTGCTCACCACCCCCGCGCTCGCTTCGCCGTCGAACGTGCAACCCCTTCGATGCTCCTTGTTTTGTTTTGTTTCGCCGTTTTTTATTTCGCCGTCGACGTCCGCCTTTCTTGTTTTCAGCCGGCTGCACGCCGTCGAACCCTGTCGATTTCCTTTTTCTTCCAAAGCGGCCGCGCCACTGGTCTCACCCCCCTCCTCCCCCCTTGGTGTCGGCGCGCGACACTTGAAATTCTAATTCATGCAAATTCACCGTCTAACGGAGTAGAAATGTTTCCCTTGTATTTTAATGAAAATTTACCGGCCGTGCCCTCCGCCCTTGTCCCCCGCCGCCTTCCCCCCTCGCCACCGCTGCCCTCTTTCCCACCCTCCCCGTCCCCTTCTCGCAGCCGCCTTTTCCGCCATCGCTGCAATCTCGGAGCCGCCACCCCCGCAGCCACTCTTCGACGAATATGAAACGACGCGCGCGATCCTGTCAGGGAATACTTAAATCAATTCTCTGTGCAAAAGGGCCGAAGGGGGTCGGCGCGGGAGAAAAAGTCGCAACCGGGGTTTTGCTTCGGGAAAAATGCCGATGGAATGGGGGAGCGGTAACGGCCGGAATGTAACGCGAGTAACTCGACGAATTTTTCATGAATGAATCGCGCGAACTGTTGCTCCTCCCCCGCGTCTCCAACCCCTGCCGAAACCCCGCCAAACCCCGTCAATTCCCTGCCAACCCCCTCTCGGCCGTGCACGAAAATTCGGTTCCCGGCAGCCGATGTTCTGCGGCCCGTTCCCGATTCGACACTGAATTCTTTATGGATATTTGCGGTATCGCGAAATGTTCGATGCATTTTTCGGGGTTCTTGTAATATTAACTTTCGACCCCGCGATTGCTCGGCGACCGACTGAAACGGGACGCGCGCTGTTTCGAATGTTTCACGGAGGGCCGTGTGTCAGCCGTGTGCGATTTGCGGCGACATCGAGCACTTCGGGAATTTGATTTCTTTTTCGAAAGGGTTTCGTAGGTGTGAACCTGATTATTGTGGGACTAATCGGTTTTTAAGCACGCATGGATTTTATTTCATTCGATGTTTAAGGGGCAGTATATTGTTACTGTCTTCTCTCTTCAAGTACTCTGTGACTGTCTTCAAAATCTTCCATCTTCGTAGAAGAATTTCGGGAACGCAAAATTAACCCCATCTGTATCGTAAGGAAGAATGAAAAATAACGATCTCATCGTCAATTATTTTCTGCGCTATTTTTAAATTGGTCAGCGCATAAAACGATAATACTTCATGATACTTTTAACCGTGTCAAGTATTATATAATATTCTTCTGATAAGTTATAATTTTCAAAGTATGAAAAATAATTCGAAAATCCGCGATGTATCGAAATCCTCGCGAAGGAAAAAAAACCATACGATGCGACAACTTCGAATGAACGTTGCCCGAAAGGCGCCGAGACATTTTCGGAAGGGATTTCGAATTTTTTCAAGATTTAGGGGCGCTCAAAATCTTGGAGCGACAGCTATGTATCTCCAGGATCTAATTTTTTGCACCCGACGAAAATTTATTTCGGAGATCGTGTCTCCGGTCAAGCAGAAACATTTTCGCGACACGTTTCAGGGTTGGCTTTTGTAAGGAGGGACAAGAAAAACAGAGGAAAGGGAATCAGTCACACGTACTAGCGACAATAGCTCTTCTCGCGAGGTGTCTTTGTAGCGAGCGTGAAAAAAGGTGCAAGCCGCGTTAGGGTGCTCCCGTTTTTGCCGTCCGTGGATCTAGATCGCCATTCCGATTCAGTTTTGCTCGCCCGGTCGGAGAAGAGGTGCGCGTCGCGTACACGGTATCCTAGTTAATAATTTATTAATTTTTTTCTTTCGGTCGAAGCATTCGACGGTTTTCGAGTCGGAAGCTGGATCAATATTCGGACAGGATCGATCCTCCTCTGTGTTCCACGTTCGACGATTGTTCAGCGTTCTAGATCATTTCTCTCTACTTTACAACTCTCTAGAGCTGTACACCCTCTTTTACGCGCGTATCTAGTTTCAATCGACGTTCACGCTACCCCGCGCACAAATCGGAATTAAAAGACCGAAAGCTCTTCGATATCCCAGGCTTTCGAGCCCCGAAGACCTCTATATCTGTCGCCACTCTTTTCCCACGACGTTCGTATCTAAACATAATTTCTCGTTCGAATGTTCCCGAAGGGAGCGCGGAGGGTTTCGGGGCGAGCCTAGGAGCGGAATCGGAGCACTCGTCGGTGCTCTATCACCGGCGAACGATAGAGTCTTGCCGCGACTTCGTGCTCGGCCAGAGAAGGTCGCGCAACACAATCAATAACTGTCGTCTGTCGGGCAGAGGCGTAAGTCGTACGTGCTCGTGGACGTTTCCGCGTGCTGCCGGGGTTCGAGAACGCGTGCCAGTTTCCATCGGGAGTGACGGTAACAGCTGTTGCACGTCCATTTCGAAAGCTTTCTCCGTGGAAGCTCCGCGCGCGGTGGCACGCCGGCAAAATTGGCGGCGCTGATCGTCGCGTAAACACATCCTAAAAGCAGTAGATCACTCGATTCCTCTTCGCACCTTTCTAAACACGGGGCTATCGCGGATACGCTCCGCACCCGTTCCGCTCCGTTTTCGCTTCGCGCAACGCTCCGCAACGCTCCGCAAAGCTACCCAGAGATTCGCAGAGATTCGCAGAGATTCGCGGTGACTGGCGACTGCGCTATCTCTGTACGCGCTACAGGCCCGACTGAAATAGAGCTGTCGATCGATTAGAACTTTTCCGGCACATACGTGACATCCATAAAAACCGTATCTCTTTATCCAAGGGAATTGGATTCGTCCGAGCTGACTTCGTTCCAGAAGCCATCTGCGTGTCTCGGCCCTGGGAAAATCGTCGCTGACTTTCCTTCGGCGACACCTTAACACCCCCGGTGCAAGATCGGCCTCTGCCATGTCCTCGAATCGAGCAATGCGCCATGATTATTGAACAACATTCTGACACAGTCGAAGTTTTAAACGAAACCGATGGGATAAAACTTGTCGCATTCCTTCGGAATCTTGGTTCGCTCAAACGGATCGCAACAGCAATTAATTCTTTAGTTTAGCCACAGTCGACGTGGTCGCGATGCAAGGGGTTGATTTGTAGACGTCTGCTTATCACGAAGTATTTAATAGCTCCGATATTTGATCGTCAACTGGATATCGATTGTTAAAGAAAGAATAAAGTTTCATTTTGTTCCGGTACCTTGCGGTTGATGCACAACATTTTCATTCTGACTAGTTATCAGTAAATCTTTTCCAACCGATTTAAAATTATTCGGCGTTATTCGTTTTTGCTCAGTCCACTGATCGATTCATCGACTCGTAAAAAAAGAAAGCCAGGAAACACTGAAGCTACCTGAAAAGCTTCCCGGACCTGTGTACGAACTTCCCCCGACGGCGTACAAAACGCTATAGATAGAGTCTGTTGAGCGTAATCTTGAAACGACTAAATGGGGCTTGTCAGCAGTCCCAAACGAGCATCTCCGGAGAATCCTCAAAGGGAGATCCCGACGGTCTTGCCGGTGATTCTTTCTGCGGGCGGGACGATTAATTAAGACTTCCGTTCGAGCGACACGAGCCGTCGGTGTCGTAAAGGCTCGCCTCGACCTTAAAAGAGACCAGAACTTGTTAGATACGGCGGTTTCCCCACCGAGGAACGGTCTCGTCGCGACGGGTCGGCGACGAATCGACGAACCGGATGCTGTCGACGCGGCGAGACCGTTTGCTGACGATTCGCAGACACTCTCGGGGAACAGAGGGCCAACTGTTCACGACAGTTGCGACAACAGGGGCACGCGCTGTGCTACCCGGAAGGGGGGGCCCCCAGCGAGTTTCGCTGCCTGGGGTCGGATAGTAGTGATAAATCTAGGGGCCAAGCGGTCCTCTCCACACGCTAGAACGTCTTTCTTGAGACGATAGCCGACTCGTTAAAAGCTTCGACTGCTACCCGCTCGGGATCGATAACTGGGACAGGGGGTGGACAATCTGTTTGCACAGATGCGCGATCATTTCGGACAGTCCAATAGTTGGACCGGTCGGCGATAGATAGTCGTGGGTCGGTTGTTGTTTGGAAATTAGGATTTTAATTGGGATCACAGGGTCTTGGAATCAAATTTTTGGACTTAGCGAAGCCGATGGGCGTACATTTGATTTCCTAAATTGTTTCCCAGTCCGAGGATGTTCCAAAGTATCTTCTATTGAAAATATCAACCCCTAGAAAAACGATCGGTTCGCCATCTCGTATGGAATGGTGTCAGCATCTCCTAAAACTCCACCAAAATCACGCATCGTCGCCAACCATCCTCTCGGAGTAATTTATATACTTCCAGCGAAGAAAAGACTCATCCCCGAAGGCGTGTCCCCAATCATCGCGGGATTACAAGGCGAGCCACCCTCGGCCGACCCGAGGTGTCTAAAAAAACCGGCGACACGACCGAGAAAAAGAGGAAAGGTGGACGAAGCGGAGAAAATAATCGTAGGTGAAAGGAAAAATCTTGGAAACCGCGTCGGCGAGCTTTCTTCGCGATTCGATTCGATGGTTTTACGATGACTAGCTTTCGTAAACAGGTAACGAAAGTATCGGCCATTGTCCGCGGCCCGGAGTGGCGGCATGAGTAGCGCGATCGGGGGACGCGTCTGCGAACGGCAGTGTTTGCAGACAAGGCCCCGGTCGGGCCCCCCGTTATGCCCCCTCCGCAACCTCTCGCCCCCTTTTCTATTTTTTTTCTCCGACGCTCCCTTCTCTCCTTTCACGTCTCACTCTCACGAGGTCCGGTAGCCGCGCCGTTGACACGCAGGGTGACAACATAAATATAATGTCACGCTCTTGCGCCCGCCAATGCCGGTCCTGTGGCTCCCCTCTACCTCGTTTGCTCTCTCTCTCTCTCTCTCTTTCTCTATCCACCTCCTGGGACCGCTGAAAGGCTCCGAGGGGCCCCATTCAACGGGAGATACATGGACGACGATTTTTATGGGGCACATGAAAAATGAGGTTAGCCAGCCATTTATCGGGAACCCCCTCCCTCCTGCGTCTTCCTCGGTGCCTGTTCGTGGACGCTCGACGAGAGCCTCTCAATATTTTGGCACTCCATGGGTCGGGCTCTCGTTTCATTGATTCTTGCGCTTTTATTGTCGCATTCCTCGATTTCTTCGATTCTGGGGCCCCTCCTCTTCTCGCCTTTCAGGGCCTGGATCTTAATATTGGCGGGCTGCATCCTTGGGAGCTGGGTCTGATCTAGAATCTGGATAGAGATTTTATTGGTGCGAGGCAACATACGTAAATATATAGTAACAATTGTAATTGTTTTTCTTGTAAATGGAAGTGGTTCTCGAAGAAGGAACCTTCTGACCTTTTAGAGCTCCGACTTAAAGGAGTAGTTCAGTTCCGACAGAATTCGGCCGCAATTTTTATAAAATTTCTTGCCGAATAAAAGTTCTCAAAGATTTTAAGCAACAAATAAAAAAGCCGTTGCAACTATCGCCTAGAAACAGCAAACTGCAGCGGGATAAATGCTGAACGTTAATTGAAAGTCGCGACAAAGACTATAATTGAATTAGTCGCGCGTAATATCGCTCGCATTAAAGGAAGAACAGTGTCTATTATTCGCGTACCCTCTCGATGGTCCTGCGGGCCCCATGGCCGCAGAGTAATGAAGATGTCACGTCACGGGTGTCCTCGGCTGCTGCATAGGGCCCATTGGTCCCGTGGCAGACCACGGGGGGGCGAGCGTAAACGATGTCACGGATGTCATTGTGCTCGCGGCAGAAACGATCCCCCGTGGAATCGCCGGTGAAACTTCGATCTCTCGCCGGGCCGAGTTGAAAATAGGCCGGATACATAATTGGGCCTCGGCCATTCAAACGATTCCCGCGGTACCCCCCACAATGCCCATCGAGTGCTCGATGAAAGGGCCCCCGTGAACAATCGCGCGTGTGACTGCTGCGACGTCTTCGCTTAAAGTTAATTTATAGTTGCACTTTGTATTTTATTTCGCGCGTCTTTTCAACATTTTACCATGCATGGAATACATTTTAATACGCGATAAATGCACGAACATTTCTACCGACGCGTGGATCGCGCGTTTAAAAAACGAGCAGACAGAATTTCAAACGGTAAGGAAGCTCGAGAGAATTTTAAAAGGAACTTTCCATTTGGCTTCGGTTGCCGCAAATGCACGAGATTTCTATCTCGTCGAAAGATCCACGGTCTTCCTCCACAGACCTCGCGTCTCCGATCTAAAAATCTAGAGTCGCCATCTGCGGGGTTCGGTAAATCCGCCGAAAAATCTCGGGGATCGGCGGCAGGTTTACCGTGGCCGTATCGGCGGCACCTGGAATCGCGAAGGCCGGAGATAGGCTACCGTAGCAAAGGGTTAGGGGTTGGGAGAGGGTCGAAGGCGACAAGGAGGGTCCGTGGTGCGGTGCCTTGGTGGCCACGGGTGCGGTACGGCTTCCTCCGTAACGAGGGCCAACCTTTATGACCCGTAAAGATACGTGCCGTCCAGTTTGCCACCCCTCGGCTCCCCCGTCCCCGCCGCAGAAGCCATTGCACCCCGACGGGTCTCGCGCGCGATAGCCATAGCCATACAAGGCTGCCCGTAACGTTCAACTCACGTAGGGACATTTTGGACCCCTTCGAGATGGCAAAATCTCCAACAGAGTCTCTCCATATCCTGCTCGAATCCGGCCAACCCTCTCGATTCGACCCCCTCCCCTGTTTCGGACACCCCCGGGCCTCGCCCCCGTGCCTCCGGCATCGAGAATTCTCCCGGGGGTAGTTTTATAATGCTGGCCGTGATTGTGCGTGATTGTTCGAACGCCGGCACCGAGAGAAGGATTTTATTCCACTTTCGGGGTCTCCTTTAATCCGGCGCGAGGACCTAATCGTATTATCCTGCTCGTTGTTTCCGAGTCAGAAATATTTGCTGTCTAGAAATTAAAAATTCTTAGGGTCCGACGTCCTCGAATTTTAATCGTGTTTCCTGGATATAGCGCTTGGAATGGATTCTGGAAAGCGTAGGATTGTTAAATTAGCGTATCTTCTTTCGAGACAGCTTCGGAACGGAGTTACCAGAAATTTTTATCCTTAAAATCGATGTTCGAAGCATCGGATAATGTCAGCGGTCCTCTATACTTCGTCGTACAAATTGCAAACGTTATATTTAGCGAGATTTCAATCGATTTTTGATTGTGACACGTGTACGGATGTATCCGGCGAATAAATTCCGGCGAGAACGTGACTAGTTCTTCAGGAATTTTTAATTGGCGGAGACCCAAGGGGGTCGAATCCAGGGTCGAATTTTCGGGCGAGAGATTCGCGCCTGAATCGCTAATTAGGATGTCCGCCGTCGCGAGCAGCAATCGCGCGTTCTCCAAGTATAGAGATTTTCCGGCGGCTGACAAACAGGCTCCGATAATTTGCTCGACGCTACCAGGGAGCGGAGGGTTCCGTAAAAACGAAGGATCGACTGCAATCAAGCCCGATGCACCGTTTCCCAGACGGGGATCCATTTCCTCCCGATGCAACCGGGATTTACAGCCGCCTTGCAGCCTGTAATTTCGGTACCATGCCGGCGCGGCGCGGCGCGGCGTTGGAAAGACGGGAACGCGACGACATGTGGAAACAGGGTCAAATGGGGTGAGTCGGAACGGGGGTGGAAGTACCGGAGCCATGGCACCCTTCGCGACGAGACGGTGAACCCTGTCTCCACAAGAGCGGCTAATTTTGATTCGCGACTGCACCCCCTTCGGTCATCCCGATGTTGTTGCTTCTCACACCAATGCCACCCTTATTTTCCCTTCGCGACGAGGAAAAAATTGATCATGCTTCGCAGCCGGTATTGTCTGCATGCTTCGGCCTCTGCGATCCGATGCTTCCAGTACGCTGGTGTAATTTTTCGCCCTAATGGAAACTAGCTTTCCAGTTTAAGAGATTATTCTAATCTCGTTCGCGAGTTTGATTTAGAATCCTGGCGGCTCTTTAAACAAAATTATTGGACTAATTAATTCGTCGAAAAGGTACCAGGTTGCCGGAATCAAGAAAGTCAGAGCTACGCGTTTTTGTTAACAGTTTACGAGTCTGTCGACCGTTCGAATCACCAAGAAAATCGTCGATTCTAAAGAAAGAGAAGAATTCTTTGTAGGAAAAATCGTTTGCAGGCATCCGGAATGAAAGTAGAATGCAACTCGATTGCAAGCGATTGCTAGCACATCGTTCGATTCCCTTCGTTGTCGTAGCCGTTAGTATTTACGTCAAATATGTATCACGTAATTGATGCGCCGCGGTCCATCGCGCGTTTGTTGCGTACAACAGTTTATTAAATTCCGGCATTCATTGCTTTATCTTCCCTTCGCGCCCGAGTCGGGTGGTCGATGATTTTTCCCGGCCGGAAGATATAGCTGTGCAACGGTGACATTCCGCAAAATGTTTTTGCCATCGTCGAAACTATGCGACCGTCAGTCGGTAAGTTAATTAACCCGAAATATCTGTTCTACGGGAACACTTTCGAATCGAGTCACAATTATTTATTACATCCGCTCGTGCGTCGTACGCAGATATGGGAGAGGGATAACTTACATATTAATTGACCCTCGCAATTCCTCGAAATCCGCTTCGCAAGAGATCAGAAAAATCCAAGAGAAATAAACCCCGGGACATACGTAATCAGACATCGAGCGGGAGCAAAAAGTCGCGATCCTCGCCGGAGTCGATCGACTAATTAGCAAAATAAAACGCATCGTAGCTGGCCGGGAGCGGGGGCGGGGGCGAGGAAGCTCCAGGGCGGCGGAAGTGTCGGAGCGTTAAGTCGAGACGCATTAATTGGAGGATAGGATCGCTCGTCGTCACTTGAAAACCCCGTTTATCTGCGCAACACCGTGCTTCCTGTTGTGCAGAGGCTCGCTCCTTTTTTTCCGGCGTCGCAACAGCCACCCCCTCGCCACCCCCGAGCCCCGGCCCCCGAGCACCCCTCTTAGCGGGTGACGGGAATATTCCAGCATCAAATACATCCGCGCTGTTGTAGGCGCGCACACGCGCGTTCACCGAAACAATCCACCCCCGCAACACGCAACGCCGAGCCGACCACCCCCGCGCTGCCTTCCTTCCCTCCGCCTCTTCGCCTCTCTCTTCGCCTCTCCGCCCCTCCGGCCCCTCGCCGGACCAACGACACCCTTCGGCGGTGGTGGGTACACGGCGGGGGCGTAGAGGGGCGCGGAAGCGGAGCTATTGAAATTAGCCGGTCGCCGGTTCCCCGGCTAGTGATGGCCGTTCAATTCTCTGTGTCGCGAGTTCAAGTAATTTGCCCGAGGTCTCTGCGTTCAAGTAATTCGAGCGTGGCGAGCGCGCGCGGGGGATGAGCCGAGGGGGACAGTGGGGCTGGACGCCCGGCTCGTTCGCAAATTTTTTTCGGGAATATCGGGCGACCGGTCGGTCGGTCTGTCGGTCGGCCTGTCGGTCGGCCGGGCTGATTCTGCTCGGTGATTCTCGATGAAGACTCCCCCTCTTTCTCTCTCTTCCTCTCTCTCTCTCTCTCTCTCTCTTTTTTTCTCTCTGTCTCGTTTTTTGCGTTTTTCGGCCCCAGTTTGATAATTGGGCACCGGGGTTCAAACACACTTTCGTTGTATTTTGCGGAGGAGATCGGGTTCGAGCCGACTTTTTTCACCGTCGTTTCGAGGAGCCCGGAATATTCGGCACTGCCGGAATGATTGCGATCGTTGTCCGGAAACCGGCGATATTTATTAACGGAGATGTCGCGGATGAGCTGTTTTTTATTTGCCGGCTTGACGAGCCGTTTGCGCTGTCGATTTTCATCGGTGTCGGCGCGGGCGAGGCTTTTCGGATGCGTTAATGATGCACCGAGAGGAGAACTATTCGCGGCTCCCCGATCGGATTGTATAAATTTTCGAAGACGTTCGAGAACTTTTTGGGGCGAGACGTCGATGCGAAACTTCTTTAGATTAGTACATCTGGCTTCGTTCCATGGAATAAGCAAATTGGAGTACGCGAATAGTACAGGTTTCTCGAGCTCTCCGTTAACTTCTCGCAGACAGTGATTTTTTAAATTATTTAGAATATTTTTAGAGTATTTGGGATATATTCTTCGCTGCGTCGACATTCCCCGAAAGAGTCAAGACGTGCATTAAAAAGATCGACAAAAATCAAAAGCTTAGAGAAACGAAACAAGGTTGAATCGACGGACAGAAATTTGGATCGAAAGAAAATAACGGATTCCGTGATCCAGCCGCTGAAATTTCTGGCGACAGGAGAAATCGTTGGATCCGCAGGTAATTGCAGAGATCGAGGCGTGTCGATCCCATCGCTAGCGATCGGTGGTGTGCGCCGGCGAACGTGCTCGTCGATGGTGGCAGGGATCGGGATCCGGGAGGCTTGCATATATTCACACCGAATTAAGTCACCAATACAGGTCCAGGCAGGCTGGCCACACTCTTTGTGCATCCACGAGCCCTTTCACGCACGCAGTGTCAGCCGGAACGCTGACCAGCTTGCGTCCGCGTGTGCGACCGAGCATCCTGTATATACTACGTGTGTATAAGAACGCCGAGAGGCCGTGCATCGTGCACCGTGCACCGTGCTCCGTGCTTCGTGCACCGTGCACCGTGAGGCGCGGAATCGGTGGCCAGGGGCCGAGGGAAGGGGGCTGAAAACGGGGTTGGCATGTTTGAATTTGGATGGCGGTGGTCTAGCTTTGGGAGAGGGCTGCGTGTGCGTCGCCACGGTTTACTTTAAACCGTCCATTGTGGTATATTTCCTTTCTGCCCGATGATGTAGCTTGCCCGACGAAGGGGTGCGCCTAGTTTCGATGATTTTTACCCGGGATTGCTGCATAGCCGCGACCTTGACGTAATAGCCGCCTCTGACAAACTACAGTAATGTCTCTCTAATCGACGGCTAGATTGTGCACAACAATTTGACAAGAGGAGACAATTTGGGACAATTTGGGAATAGGAGATACGATTGTTCGAGCCTTGCAGTTAATTTTTATAATTACGAATTGTCAACAATTATAAAAACAAGCCGCAAGGCTCGAATGACCCGCCTACCTCAAGAACCTCCTACATCTACCTGCAAGTAACCGATCCGCCCCAATCTGTATACACAAATTACATTCGTATATAGACTCCGCCCTTCCTACCGATATCCCAACGTCTAAAGCAAGGGCCCGGTAGGATAGCCTTACCGATGAGTCCCCTAGCGGGTCCTGGACAAAACGTCTCCCCCTCTATTTTGCTCCTTAAAACAGTCACATCGACAACCGGCAAACTACGTTGACTCGGTGTACGAAAAACTTGGTCAGACTAGAAAGCGTCGAATAATTATGCAGAAGGCGATGATGCAGTTCTTCGAGCGCGTCATAGATGAATCAGTTTGGACAATGCCGCGGGACGATTCCGAGGACGAATTTATCGCGGAACGTATGACGTAGTCGATAAAAAATTCAATGCGATCTATTGCCCCCAATAAAGACGACAATCTGTGTCCGACGAGGGTGCATTTCCCAGGAAATCAGACGAGTGATGGACCCATTCGACTAACTGCAGAAGGGTTGACGCATAAATCATCTCGAAACAATACACTTTCTCTTCGGGACGACCCTTAATTTTCCCAGTGTTCTCTCGCAAGTTTTATGACGGCCTATATACAAGAATTATAGAGGTATTTTTCGGAGATACGACTTCCCGGGAAATTGTGTTAGTGTAACGATACAATGCAGTCATTATCGACAAGAGGACGGCAAGAGTAAATAGAATGCGAATTACAGTACGCAACGAGATCGGGAGATGCTCGGCACCGGTCGAAGCACCGCCGCTTAAAGAAGCGTTCCCGATCCGGGGAAGGGCGCGACGTTTCTATGAAAAGGGCTGTTACCTTTACAGGCAATCGGAACGAGGTAACGCCGCGCGGTAGTCCAGTTTCTGACCAGTTCGTAGCTACGGATATCGGTCGCCCCGTAAAATCGACGGTCGAATAGAAAAGTCTGCGGCAGCCTGCTACCACGCAACCTTCTGCTAGCTGTAACGGTCCGTCGAATTTTCCGACCCGAATACTTTCCGATTTTTATTAGAATTTACCCGGCAAATCGTGGAACGTGTCAAGACAATTTTTACAATTTCTCGTCGTGCTGGGAAAAGTCGAAGAGAAATGTGAAAGCTTGTCAGAAATGTGTCGAATTTGTCGAAGGGCAACGGGTTCGGCAGATCGTTCGGGTTTGTTTGTGTCGAAACGGAGCACGATTATTCGGAAATTGTGAAGGTACTAGTGGAGCTAATAATAGGCCAATAAAGAGTTGTTCCGTTAATTGGAGGACGGACTGGCCATGGCAACCCTTGCTTACTCTCTTCCGAACGGTACACGACCCCAGGAAGCTATTGGCCCTTGTAAATTATCCAGATTTCGCGCGCCGGACTAGTTAGCCTCGCTCGCAGGGGTCCGTCATGTAAAAGGAGAACGCATAACGGGTCACAAAAGTTTACGATTGCGGTGACTCTTCAGCTGAAACCTGCGACGCGCAACTCGTTCAGGTTCAGGGTCCTCTCTCTTCTCTCGCTTCGACCCCTTCGTTCGTAAACGATTCGGTCGTTCCAGAAAATTCTGCTGAAAACGCCAAAAGCCAGCGTCGAAACGAACGGTTTTTCCTAAAAATATTTTCAGTAGCTGGAAACAAACCGTCTGTAAACAAAAAAAAATCACCGTTTTTTCGTCTTACGGTGCTCCGGGGGGAAAAACATTCGTCCGCGGGTTCGTCAAAAATGTTCGGTTTCGAGATTTACGGATCCGGTCCCGTAGAATGTTTTCCAACCGGGTAAAAAACAACGGGTTTTCGACGCGACCGGCCATCGGTGCCGTTTTTCCAGCCCGTGAACTGTTTCCCCGTTTCCGCCGTGTCTCTCGCAAGCATTTTTACCGTTTCTTTTTGTCGGTCGTCGTAAGACGAGGGACGAGAAAAGGGGTGGTATTTTTAGGGTAACGCGTAGCGGTGCTTTATGAATTTATGCGTTCTTTACCCGGGCAACCCTTTTCCAAAAAACGGATTTTTGACTTGTAAGGGTTATATGGCCCTTGCGGAGTTATCGACGGACGTTCTCGCGCCGTTTTTATTGCCAGCAGCCGGCCCAGTCTTTCGCCCTTTTGGCCAAATTAACTTTACTGCGACGAAAGGCTTAGCGGTGGAAAAGTCAACCCGCCTGGAACTTTTCTATGGGATTCTCGCCGTTATTTTCTCGCTAGCTATCGTCCCCGTACCCTCCTCTATCGGGCCCGGTGTTTTATGATTTTTCTTTTCCCGGCGAAAGGGTCGAGGCACTGCCGTTTTTTCCTCTCCACCCCCGCCTCGAACGACAGCGCTGCATGTGGGTCACTACGCGCTGCCCGTTACACCGACTCCCAAGATTTTTACCGTTTTTTAGCCCCCTCAGGTACCGGCTGTTTTACCCTATCGTTTTAGGGTTATGGACGATCGATCTGCCCCTTGCAAATCACTCGGCACTACCCGACACCGTTTCACCGGGCGCGAGCTCTTCGACTCCGCACCCTTTTTTCCCCAAAAAACTGGCAGAACTCTGGCCAGGGTCCGAATTACATTACGGCTGCGTTGTAAATAATTTCTCGCGCGAGTACTGTTTTTCTCGGCTGCCGCTACATACGGGGAAAATTGTCTTAATGGGTTGCAATTAAACTGCGGATTCTGAGGCCTTACAGGGATTTAATAAAATCGTTGAAGCAAGAAATACATTTTTATTCGACTTCCTCTTTAGTCAAGGTTACGTCAGTCCTTGTGCCAGTCGATTTAGAACATTTTTGTTTCGTAAAAAAATCTGCAGTTTAACCGCAATTATTCCGTTGGTAGGAGGGAGCGGTAAAAGCGATCAAGGCTTTCGAAAGATACGTAGAACCATTCTTATCTATTCCACATTTCTACGATGATTGGCAATTTAAGGAGCACACAACCGCAATTTCGAGCATCCTGCGACTGTATACCGATTATTTACGTCTCGCTGGGTCGTTTTTCTACTACCGAACGAAGTTTCCAACGATTCGGTAAGACATCGTCAGTAAAAAGGTCTCCAATTTCCGCTTCCAAAACCATTATCATAAACTTTCCATAATCACGATACGGGAAACGGGACCAAATGCTCTCAACGGACTCCTCGAGTTTTTGGGAATTTAACGGGACAGTTCTTTTTACGTTTCGTTCAGGTACGTGGACGAAAAAAAGGTCCGAATCGCTGGTGTTTTCTTGGACCGTTGATGACCCAGTTCCGGTTAACAGTGCCCGACCATTATGGGCAATTTTTATGTTTTTACTGGGCCGTCAGTGCCTGGCGTCGATCGGCGAATAGCGTTCTCGGAAATGGTCCCAAAAAGCGGGATCTCAAAAAGCGGGCTCCCAAAAAGCGGGATCCCGTTTCGCGGGTTTTTTTGTCCAGGATCCTGGCCTAACGGTGGCCTGTTTTTAACAAAGGTGTCATATATTTTAATAGGCAGTTCGCCATTTTCATACGGTCGCCGCCTACGATCCTGGACAAGTCGTGTTTTACGCGTTTATGCTGGGACCCATGGGTACCTCAGACTAATTTTAAACCAAAACAGGGCAGTTTTTTGGGCTAGGATGGCCAAAAATTTTGCCTAGGCGAAAAAGTTGGAACGATTTTTTCACGGCCCGCAGTAAAGAAATAAACCTAAAAGAGGATATTCGGTCGTGATTTACTGTCGGACGGAATCGTTTCCGTTGCTTCGACACGGCTCGTCGCGACGAAACTTAGCATCTCGTTGGTAAAACATGAAATAAGCTATGCAATTTAAAACGGTATTATATATCGATGTTATTAAAATTATTAAACGAACAGAAAAATCTCTGCCTGTGTCCTGTCTTGCGATTGATGCAGACAGTATTTATTTTGCATCGGTAAAAGTATATCGTAAAAGTATATGATATTCGATCCCTCCCGGTATTTCTAGCGTCGAGGGCCTTTTCGAAATCGCGATTCGATAAATTCGTCGTGGGTACCGAAAAACGCGGCTAAAACAATCGACGAACAAAGATCCGAGAGCGGCGTTCGGTTTCCAGTTTTCCAGCTGGAAACCATCGGGGACAAACGGACGGACGAACTCGTACCGGTTTAATCAATCAATACGGTTTATTAATTACAGACCGGGTGAGTCGAAGTTATTATCTGAGGAGCCTTTGCACCGGGAACTGTGTCGCCAATTTTCCAATATCGCGTTCGACGTTCCGGGGGATGAAAAAGGCACGCGATCTCTCGCGCAGCTGCCGTTACGGTACGGGCGCGGCGTCGCGCATTCTAAAGCGCGTATTAGAAGAGATTACTCCTTGATTAGCATCACTGTGACCGGCACGTACCGGTCACCGCCCCCCGTCGATCTCCATAGATAAAAGCAATATATCCTGGCGGCCTGGGTTACGCCGGTCGTCCAACCGGGAGACACTCGGCCCCCATTTCGTCGCGACGTCCTATTTCAAAGCGGCAGAATGCTAGAAATGATTCAGGCCGACAGTAAATCAAAACCGGCGATCCTCTTTTAGGTTTATTTCTTTACGGCTGCGCCGGAAAAAAATCGTTCCAGATACTCCGGTAGCCTGGCCCAAAAAACACACCCGGTTTCGTTTAAAATCGGTCCTCGGAAAACACCGGAGCTATTTTACATTCTTTTCATTCTTCGATCGTACTATCCCCGTGACGAGAACTACGTCGTCTAGTTTATGGTGTTTATACAAAATTTGACGTACCATTTGTAATATAATAATAATGGAAGTGCGAGTAATACAATCCGGTTGACATTTGCACGATTGAAATATAAAATAGAACCGTCGAAATAATATCTAAAAAGTAGACGTTTCTTCTACCGTATTTTCTTCTTTTAGTCAGCTGTTAAAGGGTTGCTCGAATCGCTCGCTTCGAAAAATAAAAATTACGGGGTGGCACCGAATTTCTCAGTCATCCCGGGGTCTAATAGATTTTCGCAAAAAGGATGTCCAGGCGCGTCTCCATCGTTCCGAATCCAGCGGAGTCTGTCCCCACCTCCTCCCTGGTCCGTTCGCGGATCCATCGGCAGAAAGGAATAGGTATCGCGAAAGGGTCCCAGGTTAATTTGCCGTCGTCGAAAAAATTCCTGGGCGCCGATTTCCGCGCGAGAGCATTCCTTCGACGTCGATCGGTGTCCGTGCGACAAAAGCGGGGGACGCACGAGGGTCCGGGGGTGGCGGATCGTCGAAGAGGGTTTTCAGTCCGCGGGAGCGGTGCGCGAGAAGTGAGAAAACGAGAAAGAGAGGCACTTGTAGGGGTCGGAGGTCGCTCGAATTTCACACGTGGATTAACTCTCCGTCGAGTGGAGTGTACTATAGCTCCTCGTCCAACTTGCTTTCGTTCCTTGCTCGTTTCCACCCCCTGGACAGCGCGCGCGAGAGGCCTTGCTACACGAATTCCGAGATCCATCCTGTGCAGCCGCTAATGAACGTCCGCGCGGCCTGCGACATAACCACCCCCGGTCACCCCCCGCCCTGCCGCGGCGCGGCGTGGCGCGGCGCGACGGCCCTCGATACGGCCCTCGATACGGTACACGAGCGTGCATGACAACGAGCACCTGGACGATGAAGTCCAGGACGCTGTAACGGGGATGAAGGGGCGCGATATTCGCGCCAGTGATCGTATTAAATCTCCTTCGACCTGAGTTGCTCGGCCACCCACCCTCCGGCCTCTCTGTCCCTGCCACCATCAACCCTCTTCCGGTAACTGCGTCCATCGATCTCGTAACTCGAGCTGACTTCGAATAAAACCGTCGGTCAAGCATTACCGCCGTCACCCTCGCCATCCCCGCTGCGCCACGCTGCACCCTTCCGGGCCCAAGATCCGCCTGGAATTGTCTACTTTCCTGGCAAACGATGGTCCACCGTGTTAAATCGACGCTGTGTACATCGACGCTTGACGGATCTCTCGTTCGGCTTCGAGCTCCTCGGAGCTTGATTTCGCCCAGCCTCGGAATTTCACGTCGTTCCGACGGAATTCGATAGAGCGAATTAGCGAACGAAAGTGTTGGGCGTTTTCGAGAGCGAAGGAAATTTCGGAGCGCCGGTGCTTGTGCTCAGAATGTCGGGAAGTCGATCGAAAAGTTATAGTTTTGTCGTCGGCGGCTCGAATGATCGATAGAACATTGTCAAAGTGGATTTATTAGGGTAATAGGATACGCAGCCATTAGTTGGACATTTTTCGGCAAGACAAGACGAATTTTTCGCTTTCCTCGGAAACTGTAAAGCGTCCGAGGGACTTGCAGCTACTTATGGCTGACAATGGACCAGACAATGGACACCGTTTCACACCGAGATCCGACCACCTCCCAGCGTATGCCACCCGGGGGCTTCCGGCGTTGCCCTAAAACGCGTTATGGACGCCGCATGAATGGCCCCTCGCGTCGGGCGATCTCGAGTACGCGGAGCATAATCGTGTAGATCCTGTCCGCGGGAATCCTTTCGGGCGTCGTCGGGGTTTCTTGCCGTTTGATAAATTGCAGCTTGCACGCAAGGCGGACATTTGTTGCACAAAGTTACAGGAGTTGAATGTCCGACCAGTTTTCGGTCACGATTCGTTTGTCCCAATCTTCCGCCTATTGTGGTCAATTTGGTCGGAAGAACGATGGAACTGCGGATACCGCGGAGTCGAAATTCTATAGACACTGCTACGGTAATATCTCTCTAATTGACGCTCGGATTGTCCACAAAAATGGACAATTTGGGAAGAGGAGATGCGATTATTCGAGCCTTGTGGCTCGTTTTTTATGGTCACCGATTGTCAACAATTATAAAAACGAGTCGCGAGACTCGAACAATCGTATCTCCACTTCCCAAATTGTCCATTTTTCTGCACAATCGCAAGCGTCAGTTAGAGAGACATTATACTGTATCGCAAGATCGTTTTACAAGGAAATTAGAGTCGTGAGTTCGCCAGCTTTTCAGTTCCGATATATCGATCCGAGGTTCGGGCCGTTTGGCCACCGACTCGATCGAACAAGCGATCAGCGAGGTTGATATTTTGCATATTTTGCCATCTGTTAATCCATGTCGGAGAAGAAAGTACTTGGTCGCAGCCTGGCCGGAAACCAGGACACGGATACAGGTTGTAACCGACTGCTCCGCGCCGGTTAGCTTATTGGGAAGCCGATATCTGGCCGCAGGGGGTGGCAGGGTCACGGGTTAGTCTCGTTCGTATCCAAGGGGTTGGAGTATTGGCTTCGGGAGCCGGCGGAATACCGAGGAAAACGAGTTGCGTCGTATAAACGTGTCCCTCTTCCTCCTCGATCCCTCTTCCCTCCGTTCTCCTTTCGGCTTTCGCGCGCGATAAAAGTGTGGGCCGGTTTTTCGCGTGGGATATGGGGTATTGTATCCTTCCAGCCCCGGTTGCTCGTCCCGCGCCCACCCTCTCGGCTATCTCGTTCCACCGTGGCGGGCTCGCGCCCACACCCTTCGATCCATATATTTAAAACAAATGCTATCTGATGCGGCGCCGCTTTGTGGAGGCAAGATGAGACCAAGCTCCATCCCTTCGCCCTCTTTGCTCTTTCCCCGTCCCTCTTTCCGCGCCGCGATGCTCCTTTCCTCCTTTTTTCCCCTCTGCCGACTCGCTCGTTCGTTCCTCCTCACCCTCGTCCGCCTCGTTCTCTCGTCCCTCGCACTCTCGCACCCTCTCGCACCCTCCAGCACCCTCCCTCGTCCCGCTCTATTCTCTTTCGCCGCGCCGGTGTCGCTGAAGCAGGGGTGCTTCCTGCGCGACCCAAGTGCTTCCTGTACGCTGCATCCGACGGTATCCTGGACACGCTCGAGATACGGTTTCCAGTGCCGCCTCCGGAGAGAAAAAGAGGAAGAGAGAGAGAGAGGGAGAGAGTGAGAGAGAGAGCAAGAGACGAAAAGAGATGCCACCGAGAGAGCAACGAGTCACACCACCGATCCGCTCGCTCGCTTCCACTGGACACCGGCTGGCTGTAATTTAATTGATGCTTGGAGAGACGCGATGCTCGGCCACCGGCCTCCACGCCGCTTTTCCTTTTGCTTCTTGGGACTCGACGCTTTTCCGCACCGTCGCCGGCAATTTACCGGTGTCGATCGACCGGATCTGCAAGATGCTACGAAATATCCCCTTTTTCTGTTTCGCCGGTCCTCTTGGCTCGCTACATTTCCCCGCTGCTTTTGCCATCTCGATTCCCATTGGCGAGTTTTGTTCTTCGTTATGCACGCGTCTCGACAAGACCCGGAACGACGAGAAATGGCCGGTCGATTTTCATTTTTTTTTTGAAAATAGGAGAGGTTTTTAGTAATCGTCGCGCCTTCGATCTGCGCACAACAGTTTATTCTTGTGGATGCGGCTGCCAGAGATGCACCGTCCGAGCAGAGAAATCAGTGACTGCGCTATACAAATCGTTCATTGGAATTGCATCGACTGCACCAAAAAATCTCATTCGAGAAGATCCACGAATACACTTTGATCGTGCACATAAGAAAAGAACAAGTAGATCTCATTCGCTAAGTAGAAGAGATCATTCTCAACGTCTTTATTCCGATTCCACGCTGCATAGCAACCGGTGAACTAAACGACTCGACTCTCGGTATAATATTTCAGACCTCGCAGAAGCAACTTCCTCTCCGAAACAATTTTCCATTTTGAAACTATCTCGCGTCAGAAAGTGCGGGCCATCGAACCGATTATCCGAGAGGATCCGCAGTCCACCGGAAACAGATCGGCCAGGCTCAATCAAGAAGCGCGACGCTATTGGGAGATCGAAGCTTCGGTCGTCGACGCGACGCGAAGAGACGAGGCGCGACGAGGCGGGAGGGACGGGGCGAGAGGGTGGCGGGGCGAGGCGGAGAGGAAAAAAAATTTTGGTCGTCCCCGAAAAAGTTCAGGGAAGTTTGAGGACCGCTGAGGATTCGTGGGAGCGTAGGTGTCGCGGGTCTATCAGCCAATACACGGGGGTTCTCCTATCTCCGCCAGTAAATCCGGCCGTAAGTTAAACTATTGGGGAATCGAGGCGGTTCTCCCGCCGCTTCCAGCCGCGTACTCGCTTTCCAGTAGGGTCGCGGAAGATCCTCCAGAATCAGGTTTACGTATATCTGCTTGCCTATCATCTCCATCACCATAGATTGCCCATAAAGAACCCCGGCAATCCGTGGTTATACGCGGGGTAGGGCGACGTCGACTTTATCCTCCTTTCGATCCTCCGATCGAAACTTCCCTCGCTTCCTTCCCTTGTATCGACCTCCGCCGATGATTCCATTGGTCCATCGATTTCCTTGCTCTTCGTCATTTGCTGCTGCTGCTGCTGCTGCCGCGAGGTCATTTTTCCGCGATTCGTCGGTGATCTTACGTTCACATTTTTCTATCCTGTTCTGCTCCAGGATATTTGGTCTTGATACAATTAAACGGTGAATTTTATTCGACTATGATGAAACCGAGGGTGCGCGGAAGGGTGCACGGTGTGACAGTGCAGCGGGGAGTGCGAGATAATTTTAGCAAACTTTTATTTCGCTCCGAACATAGGAAAATGTTTGATCAAAGGACTACGGTTTGGCTCGACTTCTTTCTCTGGAATGTTTGAAGTTTGATTAACATTCGCTGCATTCGACGATGTTCAGCTCCGACGTCCGTGTCAGCGAGCTATGCTCGGTCCAGATGAACGTAGAAAAAGATATTAACAAAATATTTATGCTACCTTCTCCGCATGAAATGAAATTCCTCCGGCGTCGAGACAATTTTCGCCTTTCAATTTTCAACGAAACCGGCAACAGTCCCGCCTCGCCGGCGAATAGTCGAAATAGTCGAATCGCGTTGAGGAACGTCGCGGGACAATTTTCCATTTGTCAAAAGCATCATTAGGTCAGACCGCAGTTTTCCAACAACGTTGCGCAGGTATACAGAAGGCAGAACGGATCCGTCACCCCTTTTATCTCCGTGGAATTTGAAATTCGCCCGGAAGCAGCCGACACAAGCGGGATTAAAAATTTCCATAAAATAGAAATCGACGTGTCCCGGAGCCTGTCGGCCGAAAGGGCCCAATTTTTACGAAATCCCGTGCCATCGGTCATTCGCAACAGAGACGTTCCCCGAGGCGTCCGGGAGGTTGGGCTTTGCGGGTGTTTATGGAACCAACACTACGCCCATTCTGCTTCCTCTTCTTTACCAATCCTTGGAAAACCTCAATTGTATTCTTTTAGGATCCCAGACCCCAGCGCGCCTTTCATCGTGCCGTGGCAGATGGTACCACTTTTAAAAACGTTCCTCCACCGAATCACTATTTTTCACAGTCGTAACGTAACAGTTGGGGCAGTCGCAATTAAGGGGTCTTGCTTAGGAACAGGTGCAATCTTCGCTTTCTTACTTTCTTAAGATCCTGCAGAATTCTTCCTCCGAAAATACGGACTCTACGTTCTGTGATATTTTCGATTAACGCAAAGTGTACGATATAAAACGCTGCTTCATAAAATTCTGCGCTACCAAAAAACTTCACCGAAACAATCGGCTCTCGCTCACTTTCGGCGAACTTGGCATCCCGACAAGCTCCGACCGATCGACAATCACCTGTCAGAAGGTCGAAACAAGGGACCAGGAGGAACGAGAGGGTCCGCTGGGTCCTGCGGACCCCCGACGCATGCCGCCCATATATTTACTCGTTCGGAACGCGCGTGCGCCTTCATTATCTCGTTCCGCGTTCCTCCACGGTCATCGTCGCAAATTTCAGTCATTTTTCCGGCAGTTGCCCGACAATACCGACCGAGACGAAGAAGAAGACGAAGAAGAAGATGAGGAAGAGGAGAGGTGGTCGCAGGCAGAAGTCGCGCGACCCGTGCACGGGAGAGAGAGTTTCCCCAAAATTCTCGAGGCTAACAGAGCCGATTCGTTCCGGCTGTAATGCGTTTATAGCAGCGTGTCCTGCAGACCCGCGTCCGTCACGCTCCCTTCCCGCGTTATAGGACCCGTTGGACGTGCTAAGGAGACCTAAAGACTCGGTTTTGTGCGATAGAATCCACGGCAGGAGGGACAGACTCTGGCCGATGCGCTGCGTCCACGTTCCGTCGATCATCGTCGTTCACTTTATTTTCCTCCTCCCGACGAGATTTAGCGACTCTCGTCGCTATATCGAATCTACGCCCCGACAATATTAATCTGGACCAAAGATTCTCAGAGTAATTCTCCTTTCGCGAACTTTGGAAAAAGGGAATTAATTGCTGTTTCGTGGCGTGCGGGTGGAACGTTTGAACGATTTGTTTTGGACAAACCTGGGGGGTTGTTTTCTGCAGATCTTGCGACGTTTTGCAGAGAATGAACTGCGACACAGGAGTACAGTAATGTCTCTCTAATTGACGCTCGGATTGTGCACAAGAATGAACAATTTTGAAAGAGAAGATACGATCACTCGAGCCTTGCTGCTCGTTTTTATAGTTGTTAACGATCGATAACCATAACAAAAGAGCCACAAGGCTCGAATAATCGTATCTCCTCTTTCCAAATTCATCCCAACAGTTTTGTGCACAATCCGAGCGTCAGTTAGGGAGACATCACTGTAATAGTCTTTGAATCGAGCACGGGGTAGTTCTTTTCCACGTGTTTCAAATATTAGTTTAGACTGTTGCACCTGTTATTATGCATCTATTAAATTAGCCCTGGGCTGCTGATCTTCAGGAATTAAAACTTTGTAAGACCATTGAAAATTCAGAACCAAGACATGTAAATGTAGAAAGCCAACCCTGGTCTGCCAGTTCATCGTTTATAAAGTTTCAACCCTGTTAGAATAATCGCTGTGCTCCGCGAGCATCTGAAAACCCTAAAATGAAAATCTAAAACGAATCTATCGACACGAACGCGGCAACGTTCAGTCTCGTCGTGCACATAAAATCAAGCCCATTTTTTTCCCGCTTTGTGGCAGCGATTATCGAGATCAGGATACAGTAAATCACAGTTCATTACCCGCAGGGCTCCGGAAAGCGAGCCAATGAGGGTAATTCGTCAATAACGTGACGAACCGCCCCCGGGCTGGCGACGATCAGTTAAAACTCGTCCTCCGGAGTTGCCGTAATTTTTTTTCTCGGCGGAGACAAATTCCAGAACGAACCCCCGCGAGTTTCGAGGTCGAACCGCGGGGGGTTGGCACCCATAATGAGCCCAATGCTTCTCGAAAACGTCTCGTCTCTCGTCTGTTCTCGTCTTCGAACGCCGAGGCATCCCTCCTCTCTCCGTTCCTCGCTCTGTTCCTCCTTCTCTGTTCACGCTAGGTCTTCGGGGTCCTCGGATTCTCGATGCTGCCAGGAACCGATACCCCACGGCGAACGATAACGCTTCCCCCTTTGTTCGACGAATTTGTATTTTTAAGTGTCGACCCACCGTTTGGCAAGCACGAGGTTTCCTAGCGCAGACTCTGAGGTTTCGGACCGGGCACAGCTTTCGACACACGGGAATCCTTCCGGCTGTCGAGCCTGCGGCAATCTCTCTCTCTCTCTCTCTCTCTCTCTTGTTCTCTCTCTCTGGTCCTTTCAACTCCGAAACGAGTCGTTCCCCGCAGAGGAGACTCGGTAGCCGAGGATCTTCGGTTACCGAGTCTTGGACGTGTTCGCATGTACCGAGTTTCGCAAGTATCGGTCTAGAGAATCTGAGACCGCTGCCGGAAGTAATTGAAAATTAGATTAGCGGAATTTGTTAATTGGAAGCGACCGAGGGTCCCCGTTTTGTCGGGAGCCTGCATCCGAGATATATTTTATCGATTCTCCGAGTCTCGTGTTTGCGATGGAATTAGACGAGCTCCTGGGCGTTGGAATTTTCTGAAGCTGGATTTAGAGAGAGAGAGTTCCGAGACGAGTCTACGAGCACAATCGTTGCAATTTCATTGCTTTTTCAAGGGTGCTCGTAGAAAATTCGGAGGTTTGTATTAGAAATAGAATTCAGTGAATTCCAGAGTTCGGAGCTCGGAGAAACGGAGTGTCAAGATTTAGGAATCGTTGGCGATTCTGCAGCAACGAAATCGATGTCTGAAACAGAACTTAGAGAATCCTTAGACATTGACGAGCCCCGGAATTCGCAGCAGAATTTGAGATTCGAACAATTTTTGCAGCGCTAGAATTTCTAGATTTACAGAAATCGAATGCAAAACACATTCCGAATTGCTTGGATTCTGCGATCACGGGAATCGGTGACGCGAGCGTAGTAAAATAATGCTGCAAAATTGAATTCTCAACTGCCGAAAATTCCCAATTTCAGAGTTGAAAACAGAGGTGTTCCGGCAGTATCGAGAAATAAAGATCGCTGCAGGAATGAGATACGTCCGAGCCATAAGGAAGTCGGAATTCCACGGAGCCGTTTGGAATCAGGAAGTATCAATTCTTGAGCCGCCGCGGCGCGTCGCGGCGGATTGAATTTACATTTATCTCGACCGAGCCGGGCGAGGACACCAGCGTGTGCCGTGTACTCGTCTAAAAATATGGAAACCAGAATAGACCTGGCTGCGGCACCGGTGTGGTATTCCAGCGGTGGACGATGTTTAACACGAAAATAACTTGTTGCGATGAAGTGTTACTCCTTCGCCTAACGGAAGCCGCTGCGCGCCGGCTATGTTTATCGCGAGACAACGGGACGAAATGCTGAAAACAAAGCGATTCCACGGGAGCGAGAACTTCCCGCGGCTTGTTCGACTGGAAAACAATTAAAACTTCCGCGGCGCGGTCGAGAATTCTTTGGAATTCGGAGACGCGCGAGGAATTTAGCAAGCATTCCAAAATGTTTATCGAGTGCCGTACGGTTGTTTGACTTGCAATTTCTTTTGAAAAATCGCGAGCCGATTAACACACGATCTCGTGTAGATTCATCGAAGCTGATACATGCTCTGTGCAACGCTGCACGCTAATTCGCGGAACAAAATGAACGGAAGAATGACAAATTCTTAGTCGTCCGCGGATCGAGTGGGAAACAAAGAACTCCTCGGAATCCATTAAGAGCGGAGATTCCGGGGCTCACAATTAATTAACTAACACGGCTGTTAATTACACGGGAGCGTCAATAAGAGCAGGGCGCGATGGCGCGACGGTGCGACGGTGCGATGGTGCAGCGGGCGGCGAGTGGAAACAGCTCGGAGCCGGGAATTCTCACCGAAATCCGGCGTCTAAAAAGCGACTTCCCGTTTTGTATGCCGCACAAAACCCGGGTTCCATTCCGGCGTGCACTTCTCGGTGCTCGAAAGCTCCGGGAGTCTCTCTCTCTCTCTCTCTCTCTCTCTCTCTTCTCTCTCTCTCTCGCTCGCTCGCTCTCGCGCTCTCTCTCACTCGGGTCCCGACTCCAACGCGGGCGTTTCAATATTCCGCCCAGAATGAGCTTCTCTTACGCAACAATTTAGCCAACAATGGTCAGCAGGTCAGCCCCCGGTTGGACCAGGCCACATTCAGCCGAATCTTTCAGTAATTTGTTCGGGTTTTTAGACTCGGTCCGGCCTCGCGTCTCTCTCGGCACGTGCGTTTCCCCGCTCCGGGCTTCTCTCTCTCGCTTCTAGGGTGGTGTTCGGGGCGGCGCACCACCCGGCCGAAAAATATATATATTTTCGCGCTTGGCTACCGCGCGGACAAAGCTCCGAGACCCGGTTCCGCTTCCTTTCCCATGAAAGCCGTCGACTTCTGTGTAATCAAACGCGACACGCCCCCTTACGTTTCCACCGACGCCACTTTTCCACGGTGCACAGATTAACTCGCCAATGGAGAATCGGCGAGCTGCACACGTGCACCGGCCACCGATGCACCGACCTCGCTCGAGTATTCGAAACGCGTTAGGGCCGCGCTGTTGACACACCGTGGCCGCTTTCTGCGATTCCAGAAACTGCCGCGATTTCTCCCAATGGGAACTTCTCGTGATCTTTATGAACTGATTCATGATCGATGGGCTTGTTTTGGTTTCGAGGTGAGCGACAGTGATGTAGCAGGGGTTGCCTGGCTACCTGCGAATACTAATTGAGATCGACCGGCGGTGGGAGTCGAGTAGACCGACCTGCTGGATGTTTATTATATTTCACCAAACATTTTTGTTACAGTGCTTTCATACTTTTTTATTTTCATATTTCATATTATTTTATTTTCTGGCGTTGCAAGACGCGTAATTATTCGATATCGCGTATCGAATGAAAATTTTGCTCTTTCAAGCTTTTACATCTGTTCGGTTCGGTCCAATTAACACCGGCGCTTCCCCGTGCTCTGAACGCGATTAGTTTGCATTCCCCTTGAAAATAACTAGACCGCATTTACCAAAACATCGCGCGAGTTTTATTACAGAAAATATTTGCACAAAAACTCGGTAATTATAAAGCGACGATAAAGGGTGATAAATTGTACCACCCTTTCGTTCAAATCATTTTTAAGTCGTTTATATTTGTTGCACAAGAATGTCAGACTCTTCCCAGCAAGAAAATCCTCCATAATCACCTTGAGTATACTCGAGCCCCTCGTGCTACGAGATGAACCCTCATCTCGCCCATCAACAATTTCCCCTATTTCGGGCCTCGATTACCTATTATCCCGAGCACCGACTAAAATTCACGTCATACTACCGAGAAGAGTGATAAAGAGCTACGGTATTCTCAGAAGAGGTGCTCGTAGGAGGAAGATTTGTGGTTTCCCAGTTTGTCTAAAAGTGGCGTACACCACAAGATACAGTAATGTCTCTCTAATTGACGCACGGATTGTGCACAAAAATGAACAATTTGGGAAGAGGAGATACAGATCAAAGCTACGTCGTCGATAATTTATTCGTGCGATTACATTCCGAAGTTTGGACTATTCTCTTTCGTCGTCCAACGTCGTCAGCCTCGACGTTACAAATTAAGTGCTCGACCATGGAAACCACCCCGTTAAAACGGATTCCACAGTTTCTCCCCGAGCCTCTCCAAGATCTCGAAAAAATAATGCTCCCCTTTCAGCTGCCTATTAAGCCGAGCTCACTCTCTCTCTGCTACCAACAAACCGTGCGCCCAGGGCCGATTACCCGTCGCGCAACAAACTAAAATTCCGTGCTCGCGAGGAGCGTGTGATAGAGTACGTCCGTATTCCCGGAAGAGACAGGTGGAACAGGGTGATTCGCGGCTCTCGGGCTCTTTTTTGTCGAGGAGTGGCGTCCAGCGCCGCGAGCAACCGAGAGAGAAAGAGACGGAGAGAGCGCGCGAGAGAGAGAGAGAGAGAGAGCGCACGCGAAAGAGAGAGAATCGAGCAGCGCGTGCACCACGGCCGGCCGTCCATTTATCTCGCGTTTTGTCGAGCTGCCCGGCACCCAGAATACGGCTTTATTTACCGGGGAGTTTGCGTTTTTCCAGGACGTTGCATCTATCTGGTCGCGGGGCCCGCTCTGGCCCGCTCCGGCCCGGCCCGCGCGCGTTTATTATGCGATCCGGCTCGGTTCTACGGCTCTAGCCTCGGACGGTTACACGTCGGTCCAAGGTGTATTGTCGATGAGTTAGGCGCAGGGGCGGCGGGAAAACGCGGTGTTTGCCCTCGCGCGCATAAAGCAGATTTCCCGTGATTTATGTCGAGTCACCGAGCGAGAGCCAGCGAACGCCGTCGATCCGAGGTGAAAACGCCTTCGCCCCCGCATTCGCCCATTCATCCCGCGCGGTTTCCACCGAATCCTCTCTCTTTCGCCCGCTCTCTTTCTCTCGCTCCCTTTCTCGGTCCTCTCTCGGCGCTCATTCATGCCCGGCTGGGAAAAACGCGTCTGCCCTCGGTGAATCGGCCTCTGATACTCCACCAACGCTCTGATACGATACCTTTCTCCGAAGCACGCTGCTGCCGCGAAGTATTCGGACACTTCTCGGCTCTGCTTATTGTTCGGCTCAAGCAACGGTAATGGAAGCATTGCTTTTTCGTTAACAAGGCATTGTAATCGCGAAACAATTGGTCGTAGAGCCGCGAACCGTCTGTCACTGGGCACGGCTCAAATATTCTGCGAACACGATTTCAGGCTACCAGGCGCTAATGTTCGAACGAAGTTATTTACAATAATCTTTCGCGGAGCTATACGCCATCGCGTCACGTGCTGTCCACGAAGCTGGAATGGTGGAGCACGAAGCTGGGATCGATTTTATATTAGATTATCCCAGAAGATGCGAACTCGAAGCTTTATCGAGTCTTACATTGCCCGAGGATGTTTATTCGATATTTCCTCCTTCGGACACTAAGTTATTAAACAGTAGATTCGATAGAACTTCGCCTCACGTGCGCTGAAACCGCGTTCCTCGTAACACAAACAGAACGTCCATCTACGTGGGAATCCTGATTTTATCTTGTTAGCGAAAACATTCACAGAAAATTGACAGAATTCTCGGGGATCGTGCCTTTGGAACCGCTACAAAAGATTAAGAAGGAGTCGCGTCTTTCTACCGCCAACTGTGCCAAGTTTTGGGGCGCAATAACGAGTAAACAAGCCCTCGTGTCGCTCCATTTTTATTCGGTAAGTTTGCGACGAGAGCACAGGGCGCGCTGTCACCCCGACTGCGGAAAGAATTGCACAGATGGTGGAAATTGCAAAAAAATAGAAAGTCGGAACCGAAGCAAACAAGTGGGTACGTTGTTGGGCCAGCGAAAAATGAGTAATAACTCTCATTCTAACGCGGAACGAGGTTTGGAAAGTCGGAAAGGGCGAGGCACGAGCGCCCTACGATGATCTCCCGTGAAAGTTCGTCACATTTTGCACGCGACTTGAAGGACGATGGGCGTTACTTAACCTTGGCCGGCGTGACTCGACGACGCTGGTTATGCCAGTATTTATTACACTTTAAACCCAATAATACCGGCGACAATTGACGGACCCATTAGTTTCGACCCGGGCTAGCAACGTCCTCGCTCAAAGATGACGTTGCGAAGAAACCTTTTCTGGCGGCAAAACAGCCTTCTTCACACTTTCATGATCATATATTTTAAAGAACAACGGTCGCGTCTGGTGATTGCGGAGAACTGCCTTGGTCAAATTTTGCTGCATCGATTTAAATGTCGATCTTTCGGAGACCTTCGTCGGTTATCCTTAATATTGATATCCTACTCACCCCACAGTAGAACATTTTGTGTTTAAAACGAGGTACTTCGTTATTTTGTCAATCTGTTTTATGCGCGATAGATCCTTCGACATTCGGTGAAACAAGCATTGCAACATATTTTTCAACGCTTTGTCCTAATGCACGATAATATTTTTAGTTCCAGAAGCAGTCCCCGCTGAGGCCAATGGAGACGTCCGAGGCCAATTTCTCGTCATCTGGAGTTAAATCGTCGCGAACGACGATCTACGCGACAGTCGGTCGTGGAAAAGGGTGAGCGACTCGCACAAAGCACGTAACATTTTTCAGCGATCCAGGGTGTCGGTGGATGACCGATCCAACGCAAAAGATTCCTAATTCTCGGTCGGACTGGTAAAATAGCGCGCAACCGCCGTTCGCAGTCGCATTCTCCCACGCAGCGTGGGTGGATCGACAGGTCGGCGCAGGTAGGATCAGGTAATTGAGACGTCTTCGATCCTCGTGCAGGACGCGTTGTCGTGAATCCGGACGACAATCATTCGTAACCTTATACGGTGTTCCCGTGGACAATACCGTCGCCGCGTATAATGGACAGCATCCTGGTGCGAGAGCTATACCGAACGGCGGAGGACGTCTCTTCCGGGACATTCATCGAGCGATGCGCAAAGTGCGGAGTCCCACGGGATCCGCGTCTATCTGGCCGAATGCTCATCGTTTTGGTCGGGGGGCGAATCGACGGGAAATTTCGAGAGTTCGGGGAGCAGGCTTCGGAAAAGCGTGCCCTTTGGAAGATCATTTTCGCTCGGACTCAAATCGTTCGTCGTGCCTCTTCATTTCGTTGGCAAGCGAGCAATTGTTGCCTTATCTATTTCATAGAAATCATTTTTTAAAGAGCAGTCGTATCCTATAAGAAACATCGGTTCGACGGTTGCTGACGTGCGGTGTTTTGGAGAAGGATAGGGAGAGAAATCATTACAGATAGATGACTCATCGGTAAGACTGTCCTATCGGGCCCTTAGACGTTGGGACGTCGGTAGGAAGGGTGAAGTCTATATACGAGTGTAATTTGTGTATACAAATTGGAGCGGATCGGTTACTTGCAGGTAGAGGTAGGAGGTTCTTGAAGTAGGCGGGCCTGGAGGTAGCCGCCACAATCGGTGTTATTTGAATCCGAAAAGGATAATAAGATATTCGGATAAATATTTTTGCGAGAAATTAATAAAGTTACTCTACACGTTTTGTCCAGCGTGAAAAGAAGATAAAAATTGAATTTTTGACCTACTAGTCAAGAAACGAATTGGCAACTTCCACGACCCTAAAGTCCAGAAACTTGACGTACCACGCTCGAAGCATCGCTAAAGTATGTAGCTCGCGGACGAGCTATCGAAATCACCCCGAATTCCTTGGCGAAGTCCTCCCTCGAGGAACTACCCGCAGAACAATGGTTCTCCCCTAGGATAAATAAAACCTCCGAAAAAGGAGAGAGAGCAGTTTAATGATGACCGGGTACAGCTGTCTAACAAGCATCCCGATGATCCTTCGCGAAATCGTATTCCCCTTCCCGTTCTCCCATAAAGCCACCCCCGTAACACTTCTTCGGGAAAATAGACGGAGAACAATCGCGTCTGGAGTAGTCGGAAAGAATGGAGACGCAATCGCGCCGCTCCCGTTCGCGTTTACGATGTCCGGGTGCGGAAAAACTGGCGGGTTAGAGGAACCGTGTCGGAAGGAAGGAAAGAGGGAAGGAGGGCAGCTTGGTTGGGCCTACCTATGGGAAGCGGCCAAGGCTTTAGGTCAGTGGGTCTGCTTTTCACGGTATTGTTGCCGAGATTGACGCGAATATTTATGCTTGGTCTTGTATTCCTGCGTTGAACTCCATCGTCGCACACCGTCACCAAGCAGACCTAGAGAGGAGCGTTCCCGTGTTATAAACTTGCTCACTGTACGTCCACAAAGGAGAGTGCTTTTCCCCAGGAAAGATAATAAAGGAGAAAACAGAGGCCGAGGCGAGTCAAGCAAAGGCGAGTCTTGCGCTCCTCGTGAAATTTTCGGGAAAACTTTACGACACGGCGGGTCTCCCTCTCTCTCTCTCTCTCTCTCTCTCTCCTTATCTCTCGCTCTTTTGCTCTTCGGATGACCGTCTCTTTTGCTCTCTCTCTCTCCTTATCTCTCGCTCTTTTGCTCTCTCCCCACTCTCCCTCTCTCTCTCTCCCCCTCTCTCTCCTTCTCTCTTTCTCCTTCGCTTCTTTACGGGAGGGATGACTGCTGCAAATTTATGACGAGTCGTACGCCCGGGCTTGTCGGCCGCGTTAGAAAGCTCCCGTAAACTTTTACGACGCGAGCGCACCTCTTTATTTGCTCCTTGGAAAATTATATGGCGCGTGGCCTGCTCTCGCGGCCACCGACGACCGCCGCCGAGGCCGCGCAGCACGCAGCCTCGGTGTTGTGTCCACGCCGGGACCAAACGAGACGGATAATTTACACGGAAATGCAGCAAGGGATGCGCAACGGGCCCTCGATATTACCGGGCGTGCGACGCAACCGAACTGTCAGAGTTCCTTGGCCAAGGACTTCGACGCGAGATTACCGGCGACGACGTTTATTGGCCGCATCGTCCCTCCTCCGCACCAAGGATTAGAGGCTTCCGGACCTAAGCGTGCCTTCACGATCGCCAGGCATCGCGGCAGCGAGATCATCCGGCTCCAAAATTATTCGTCGAAAATCTCGGTTCGTATTTTCATCTCCCGTATCTTCGATTATATTGCTTTTTCTTCTACAACGCTTTTTACACTGGTAGAATTCGGTGAACAAGCGAGGGTGGTTCGTTCCTTGAAAAAGTCCAGTTATCCAGTACTCTACGAATTTCTTTCTAGTTTCACATTTTTTTACCACGACTAAAAACACCATGGTCGCTATTTTCCGTTAATAACTCGTAAACGAAGCCGCGGATTGCATTTTCGCCAAGGAAAAAGTTTCTTCGAATGATCTTAGTCATGAAACACGAATAAAATTAAATAACTGAAAAATACGATCGGATAGCAACGAAAGTAGAAATAGAAGACAGTGCAAGCAGAGTCAGAGACCTTCGCTAGGTTTGCTTTCGCAGACGATGATTGCACAAAAGGAGATCGAAAGGCGGAAAGGAAAAAAGGCGTTTCTATGGGCGAGTCGAAAAGAGGAAATCCTTTAATCCGATTCCCTGACATCTTCTTCGTCCGCAAAACGTGTCCGCCGGTGGTTCAGGTATCCGAAACTCAAATTCAGGTCGGCATCCGGCCGGCGGAATTAGACACGCGTGGCCAAACGTTGCTCTACACCGCGATTTTCCACGGTGCCGCAATTCTTTCGAGGACTACGTTTACCCGACATAGCCGGCAAGGCGTGACGAACGACCTCGAATCGCCTCGAAACAGAGTCTTTCTCCACCTCAGCTTCACCCCTATTTGCTCGGAAGCATGCAGCGGTGTGGAAACCGAGGGAAATCGGAAAGTTTCGTAAACGGGCCGAGTGTCCCTCGAACCGAAGGATTCTGGGCTTTTGGTTAGCCTCCGCGGCCACCGAAGTCGATTCTGCGATCGTTCGAAACGGAAATCCGTCGGGAAAAAGATCGAGAATTTGCCGATGCGATCCTTGGACGAAATTTTCTAGACGTTGATTTCAGATCGATGTTATCTCTTTGTTTCGAGTCGAAAGAAAATTCGAGTAGCCGAATGTAGCGATAAATGTACGGAGTGTCCCAAAAATGTCTCGCAATCCGAAAGTGGCGGGTTCTTCAGGTCGTTTGAAGTAATTTTTTCCTTTACAAAAATTGTCTCCGAGGCACCGTTAACGAGTTATCAACGAAAAACCGTGACCAATGAGAGACGAGCTCGGCTGGCGCGAGACGATCGAGCCAATGAGCGGAACTGGGCTTCGTACGCTGGTTGGCTGGGCCACCTCGTGTCAGCCGTACTCGATTCTTATTGGTCACTGTTTTTCGTTAATAACTCGTTAACGGTGCCTCGGAGAAAATTTTCGTAAAGGAAGAAGTTGCTTCGAATGATCCGAGAAACCCGCCGTTTTCGGATTGCGAGACATTTTTGGGACACCATGTATATTTTTCTTTTCTTCTCCATTTAATCATTGCGATCGCGAAGGGAATTGTACGTCAAACGGTCAGAATAACAGCTTCCTGTGTAAACGAGCAAAAAACGAGTCATCGACGTCCGATAAAAATTGCGAGCCGAAACCAGTAGTATCTATTTCACGGAAGAGTTAAAGCCGCACGCGAAGGGCCTTTCTCTCCGTTTTTTTCCGGGGCCGATGGGCGAAGGGCGCGACTCCGGCTCGAAATGGGACGATGAACAATGCGAAAACGGTAATCCCGTTTACCGGGACCGCGAGGCCGCTAACGAGCGACGCAGTTAACGGGCTGTTTATAATTTCCAATTTCTCCGGGCAGGCTGCGAGCGTAATTGCCGGCGCAGACAGAGAGCGGCAGGATCGCCGAAAAGCTCGCCTTCCATTTTTCCCGTTACGGATATCCGCGGCCTGCCAATTACCACCCCCTCGCGCCACCGATAAATCGTATTATCCGCCCCCGAAAATCCGGGCACCTTTGTTTCCAGCACGCGTTGCGCGCCGCTCCGGGTCCGTGGCCGTAAAACGATCGAAACGGCTAAATTAATTCCATTAGAACGGCCTCGCGGATATTGTCCGCGGGGGTGGACGTTTCCGGGAGGCCCCGGGAGCTCCCAGGAAGCTTCTCCTTCTCCGACAGATCGCGAAGGGCTGGTCGTGGATCGCGAACGCAGGTGCGACCTCTCCTCGAGGCGAGGTGTACCCCTCGTGGCTATTTTTTCCCCGACCCGCGTGCATGGACACGAGAAAAATTAATCCGGCTACAACAGACGGTAAATATTTGGACGTTCTCCGGGCTGGCGGTTCCCTTCATTAGGGGCCCGCCATTGTCCGGGGTCGGCTGTCCGACCCACGGTCCGAATGATAGGATTACCGCGGCTGTTGCAATTCAATCAATAGGATTCTGGCGTTAATTTAATTTTTTCCGCGCGCAATAAAACAATTAGCCGAGGCTGCGGGGACACGACGGCCGCGCAAAGAAACCGGCAACCCTTTTACCAACCCTTATTGCGGCCAACTGGCTCGAAATTTGTTTAAGCCTGGCCGGAACCTTCCGCGCGCTCGACTCGAATTTATGGACGGACTTGCTCCCATCGGATCCCCTTTCGCTTCGTTTCCCCGAAGCAATCTTTTCCGCGAGGCTGTCGACCGGTTTCGTCGTCGCCAGCGTTCAGGAATTAGTGTGCTATATAAGTATATAAGGGCACGTTTCTAGGATCGATTAATTCACGAAGTTTCTCTCGCGTTTGGACTCGCGACGCTTCCGATTCGATCGAAAAACCTTCCTTTTTCCACTCGCTTGGACAACGATCGACGAATTTAACCTTCGAAACATAAGGATACGACTTCAAAGTGCAACCCCCTGCCTGCGAAAGTGCATCCTACAACATTCTCGAGTTCCGCTTTGCATATTCCGGTGAATGGGAAATCGGGATTTAAGGGCTGCAATTTTATAGGGAGCTACGGTTAGGTCCAGCTTTTGGCGCGGACCGTGGCCGAAACGGGAGGGTGGATTGCAAATAAAAGCAGAGCAAAAAGCGTGATATCCGAAAATCTTCTGACACGCGTTACCTTTTCACCACGAATTAATTTGTCGGCCGGCAATGGCGATCGCAGCAGGAAAGAATCGGATCAAAGCACTCGCATCGGCGCCCATCCGGTATTATTTAATGGTCGCAGCGGCAAAACTGCTCGGGGAACAAAGACGAGGTCCGCGGGTCGGCTCGGCACGGCTAAACACAAAAGCAGTTCATCTCTCATTCATCCAGCCATCAATCGCATCTCCGATCGGCCCGTGGAGCGGCGCGGCGCGGCCGATCGGCATCCCTACGAATTTTTCCGCCTTCCACCGCGCGTAAATTTTCAATAAAACACTATCCCCGGCGCGGCGGCCTGGCCCCTCCCAACAGGATCAACAAAAGTATCCGACATCAAAGTGCTTCCTCTCAATCTGTTCGGGCGCATCCGGTCCGTCAACGTCCGTCGGAAGCGCGTCGCGCAACCTTTTTTCTTCGGGAATCGGATCGGTATCGACGAGCGTCTGGCCGTGTCGATTCCGTCGGATCGAATTGTAGGTCGCCGACGAACAACAAAGCCTTCGCTTTGCCGCTTGTTATCCGTAATTAGGGTGGTACCGAGGTAAATAGCCGGCGGGGTAGGCGGCGAGGGGGGGAGGGGGGCACGAAAGACGTCGGGGCGGAGGAATAATAAAAAGAAATCGAGGGGTGGTCGGATCGAGATTCGGAATTGGGGTGGCGATCCTGGGGATGACCGTGGCTCGGAGGTTTTCGAGAATGGCACGGTGGCTCGTAGCTGGAGCACCACATATGGGCACCCAGGAGTATTAGATAATGGTGTTAGCTCTCCCCACGTATATCCAACCGCCCTAGCCTCTGGCTCCGTAGCCCTTAGCACAAAGAACCCCATCTACACAGAGGGTAGAATGCACGCCGCATGCATTATTGCTGGCCCCGTTGCTTGCTGCCCTTTATAGGGCCCCCTTAGCCTCTCTTCATCCGCCTCTCTCTCTCTCTCTCTCTCTCTCTCTCTCTCTCTCTCTGTCTTACTCTCTCGCTCGCTCGCTCGCTCTTGATTGTGTTTCAAACTTCAGTCTTAACTTGCCGGTGCATCCCGAATGCAAAGGGCGCTCTCTGTCACCGCCACCGTATTTGCAATCCCTTTTGCCGATAGCCCGACCTGTCGCCGGATTACACTCTTCTTACGGAAGGGACCCCAGAGAGGAGGATATTGGAACACCTATATTGCCTCCTTTCCGAATTTTATCGGCCGTTTCGGCGCCACCGTACCCTTCAACCCTTTGTACCCTTACTTGGGGACTTCATTTCGCGGACATCGCTCTGCACAGGGCTGTTTGAACTTGCTGCTTCCGAAAAGTGGAGTTTCGCCGTGCTCTCTCGGCGAGCTGATCGATTTTTGACTTTCCGTCGTGTCCTGGGAGCTGAAGTACCGTGTACATTTTTGGACTTGCCAATGGATTTCTCTTTTACATCGCTGTTCAATCCTCGCTGTCTAATTACATAGATCTTTTCAAGATAGATCCACTTCGCCATATTTCATCAAACTTCTTTAGGATAATTTTTCATCCGGAAATTAGTCTTGTTTCCTGGTTTATTAGCTGGCAATGTTATCTTGTTTAGGATATTGTCCTGGGTCTATGAACTGTCGTAGTAATAAAATGTTTCTAAAAATTTCATTCGGATTTCGCAAAATATCGCTCAGCAATATATCGTTCATGGCGCCCTGAGAAACCCCATTGATTGAACGGTAAAGACGAGAATCTCCAGCAAGGAATGTTTCAATAAACGGCTGGAGCACGGCAAGAATTAGTTTTATTTTGCCATCGAAGCCTTTGAGAAGAGATTGATTTTCAACTCTGACGCGTCCCCCTGCCCCTTTTCACCGAACACTCGAAGTCCCGAAGACAATTGCCGCGGAACGCGAAACCACCGCGCCTCCCTTTTCCAGAAAAAGCCAGCCCTTCGAGAATGGAAAAACTGCCGGCAGGAATAGCCGGCGAAACCGCCGGGGGTTACAAAGCTCCATTACCTATCTCAACGCGCATCCCCCGCGAGACTCCGGCCGGGCAGACGAAAGATCCGCGGAGGTTGGGATCCATATTGATCGGTTTCTGGGATCGCGGGGGCTCGTATTAGCCCGCAAGAGCCTCGGCGAAGGGTGGCGGCTCGGTTGGAGTAGGTTTCGGCGCGAGAATAGGCCACGGACGGATACCTCTCGCGGTATTAACGTCTACAGAACGGATCAGGAGTTTCGGAAAGGGCGGCTCGAAGGGGCGAGGCGAGGCAGGGGCTCGACGGGGCTCGACGGGGCCGAAGGGGGTCGACGGGGGTCGAAGGGAGACGACCGAGGGAGAGAGAGCCGAAAGGAGCACGCGGGGAGTTCGGTTGATTTTGAGGGGTTGCTACGGGGGTTGTCGTGGCGTACCCCTGCGGGCTCCCGCTCTCGGCTCCTAGAGGCCAGGGTGGTTTACCCCCGACGACCGTAATACGGCTGCACGAAGGGTGAGAGTGCAGGCGCGACTGTGTACGTCCGCAGCACACACGGATATCCGAGTTTGCACGGACACGCGGCCCGGCTGCGTTGCACGCGCGGCTAGCCGCGTGCTTCGCGCACGGCAAATGATGTTAATGGAAAAAGATTTGTTTTTTCTCTCTTTCTCCAACTCCCGCTGCGGCTCCTACCGCCGGTTTCCACGTCGTTCTCGTTCTCGTTCTCGTTCGCGTTCGCGTGTTCTCCGCTCGCCGGCCGGTTAATGTATTCGCGGAATTTGTTGCTAAACGGAACCTATGGCCGCGCTGTTCCCCGGCTTTTCGAAATTCTTCTTTATGCCCGCTGAACTCTAATTTTACAAATATGTATCCGGATGCCGTAAACGCATTAAGATCTATCCAGGTCGTGTTTCTTTCGCAGCGCTTTATCAGCGCGTTGATTCGTTCAACGCTCGAGACCACCTTCTTATTTGCGGTACAGGCATTTTCGAACGCGGCCGGGAATTGTGTTCCGCGGACTCTTGACAGGGGTGGTCGGCGGCGAAAATGGGTCCCAAAAGTGGCCGGTCATTGGTCGTTAATGATTCCTCCTGATTTGTGGTTCGGACGGGAGAACGTTAATCTTGCAGGTGCGCGAGTTTTCGTTGATTTACGAAACGCGAATTACCGGTCCGGGCACTTTTACCGCGCGGGGGCGAGCGATTTATAAAGCGCAAATGTTATTTGATTTTAGTATTCTGTCGTAAATAATATCGCGGCACCTCTGGCTTTCATAAATAATGTTGTTATTTACGATCCCACGGCGCGGTGATCGATCGGTCACACGCACGGGAAGGGTTAACGCGTAATAATTTACAGCGCGGAGAACGATCGATACCGGGGTTGTAAATTTCCGGCGTCGCGGAATCTTTTTCTTGTCGAATAGAAGGGATATTACGGATGTTTGCCGTCGTAAATTTCGCGTGCAGTGTACATACTCGCGCGCGTGTCGAGCGCTAAGGCGTGTTACTCTGCAAGGGGTCCACTGGACCGGGAATAATCGATAAATCTGCCCTCGAAAAGAGAGACCACCCCCTCCGCCACTTGCCGGAGGTTCGAACGATCTTTCGGATCTGGTCGTGCGTGATTTCCAGGAGGCACGCTTCCACCCGAGAAATGGGCCAAATCGGATCTTCTCGCGCCGTATACAATTTCCACTACCCCTTCAAAATGACCATAACTTCGTCGGCATTCTACAAGTTACTTTACCCACGATTGATCGAAAATTATTCGCCTCGAACAGGGAGTTGTTTTTCGATCATCTGGAATCTAAGGTTACATGGTGCTGCCATTTTATACGCGACTTCTACAACCCTCTGTCAGAATCATACAACCCCCTATCATTCACAAATTATTTGGTTAATTTGTATCTAGTTAATTTTCACCTAGAAAGTATTCAAAGATCGAGGGGTGCGACTTTGTAGTATCATTTACTGTCTATATTTCACAAATTATACGATGAAACATTTTTCAATTAAATTCTCACACGTAAAAATATCAATTTTTCTCTGGCACCGTGCACAAATTATAATTACCGTTCCCCAGAAACAATCCCCGCCATTTGTCGCGACAATGGTTCCAATTGCCATAGGCTGGAACAGAGCTGATTACCGACAAGACCCAGCATCTCGAAGGGGTGCAGTGGCATTCTAATTCCGTCATAGTACAATATAGGTCAAAATTACCCCTTTGCCGGGAGCGTCAAGGGATGTTTCGCTCGAAGGACGAGTAAAATTCGCATCCGGTCGTGCTTTCTCGGCACTCGCGTCCCCGGGGGCGGAGGGCGAGGAGGTTGTAATCTACGTGAGAACCTCTGCGGGGTAAGTCTCACCCCATCCAGCCATGTGTGATGGACCTAAATGGATGAGACGCACCCCTGCAGCGGCTGCTGGCCTATCGGCTGTCCATAATTTTTGCTCTGCTATTCCAAAGGGTAATATCTAGAGGGTGGCCAGACAGGGCTGGCGGAGAAGGGGGAGGTGCCTCCGAGAGGGCTAGGTACTAAGTACCCTCCTGCTTCGTGTCGCATTAAAAATGTCGGCGGCTTTTGTTGCGTCTAGACGAAAGTCTCTCTTTGGCCCCGGTGGCGCGCGAGTCTATTAACTTTTGCCGGCTTTCTTTTGCTTGGGATTCCTTCGCGCTGTGCTTTCAACATCGATTGATCCATCGGTCTCTGTCATTAACGCCTGAACACGAACCGGCCCGGCGTATTAGCCTCGGTGCGCTCCTATTTTCGAGCCTCTTTGTGGTCCCCGCTCGTCTTGGACCGACGCGCTTTGCTCTAGCGCCGTCCCTGCTCGATGGCGATTAATTATTCACGGCTATTTATAGTCTTCGGATTCTTCGAACGATATTCCAGGTAGAGCGAACTTCTTTCATTTAGAATTTACAGATGTTCCGATTAAAATTAATAGAATAATCTCTGTATCGCCGGTGTAAATTTACGTATTTTTTGAGAAACTTTGGAAGAGATGCGCGCAATAATTAAGGAAGTTGCGATGCTTAGAATCGAAGTTCGGCACGAGCTCGGGCCATGGAGAACCCAACGGCCGTTCGGGGTGGCCAGGTTATGCGAAGGAACGCGAGGGAGGAGCGACGCGCCGGTCCTGGAGATATTACGTAGGTTCATTTCGACGTGAATCGATTTGGCAAATTGGTCAATCGCTGAGGGGCCAAAATTTCAGTAGCGGCCGGGAGGATAGGGTAGTAACGGAAAGGTCGAGCGAGCTGGCTGGCTGTAGAGGGGGCCGGGAGGACACGAGGGGGTGGACGGTGGCAGCAGAGACGGTGTAAGGAAATTGTTCCGACGTGTCCACTTCCTCTCGTCCTGATGAGTTCCGTTCTACCGCTGGATGGCAGTTGCCGGGATTCGGAAAGAATCGAGCCTTCGACAGCTACCGAGTTCGAACTTACGTTCTGCTCGGTCCATCCGGAACCGTCGGCCCGTCGGGCTTCTCTTTTTACGCGTAATTCCCTTGATTGACAATCTTTTCGGGGTCGCGGGCTGCCCGGTTTTCGGACGTCGTCGGTTGACTCGTCGATTCCGTCGAGAATTGGGATAACGTTCCGACGGCGGACGGTTTCGACCAACTTTGGACGAATATTTCAAACGAAATACAGTAATGTCTCTCTAATTGACGCACGGATTGTCCACAAAAATGGACAATTTGGGAAGAGAAGATACGATTATTCGAGCCTTGCGGTTTATTTTTATAGTTACAAATTGTCCACAATTATAAGAACGAGCCGCAAGGTTCGAATAATCGTATCTCCTCTTCCCAAATTATCCATTTTAGTGGACAATCCGAGCGTCAGTAAGGAAGACAAACTCTTTTTATAATATCGGTTCGAAGCACTTAACTTGTTTTTCGAGATGTTGTTAGACGCGACTGATTTAATTTAACCACTTGCGCTGGAAGGACGTGCCACGCATGTCGTAATGCTTTTGTCACAGAATCGCCAACGACGTGTATAGCACGTCGGGTGGGATTGTTTGCCAGAGCACAGATTATCGTTGCACTGCATAGCGTACAATTGTCAACATTTAACCCATATTCTAAAATGGAAAATAAATTAGTTTAGAAAATATAAATCTTTCTCCGATTTCTGTGACACCTCCCAGCGAGTTACACTGGACCGTTCTGGTACACGTGTCGGTGAATTTTATGGCAGCGCAAGTGGTTAACCGCGACCGATCTTCTATGGAACGAGTATACAAAAAGTCTTTCAAATTGTACTCGATTGGGATAATAAAAAAGTGAATGGTCTTTAAATCTTCTGAAATGACTTTACATCTTTTTCGAGGTGGTCTAGTAAACGGCATTGGAAGCGGTTCTTAAATTCATAAATCTCGAACAATCGTTTCACCCGTGTGAAACGAAAAAATTCGACAGGGAAATTTTTTCAGGTAGGTAGCCTCGTTGTTCCAGCCCCTGATCCAGACCGGGTGCTCGAGATTAACCTCGATAACAATGCGCGTTGTAAAGACCGTTCTTTAGGAGCGTGAAAGAGGCAATTACGGCTATAAAACAATTCTAAATGATTATCGCGATTTTGTCGATGATCACCCTGTGTCTCTAATGGAACACGCCCAGAATTCGTCTAACTGTAAATTTCAACCGCAAGGTTTGCAGTAGCCGCGACAGCGTCGTACCAAGTGGGGATGCTAACCGTAGGTTCGCAATAAATTTGGAAATTGACGAGTTCGGGCTCCCGAATAAATTCGTGCAGTTGGTGGAGAGGGTGGAAAAGGTGTCAGCCTGAGAACTCGGACGATCATAAAAAGGTCCTCGAAAACTGTCGACTGGAGACACCGGTCAAAGGTCGTACATCATCCGCAGGATTTCTCGGCGCGGACTCGGCGGGAGCCGGCGCACGAAAAAGCGAAACGAGGCGTCGCGACAGCATCGCATAGGAGTTCAGACGCCAGCACCGCGACAAATCAACTTCATCGAGCTCACCGACAAGCGACGCGGCCCTCCGGCCCTCTCGGCTCGGCTCGGCTCGGCTCGAAATGCGGCTGCCGAGGTGCCGAGTAACAAGCGTCTAGGCACGAGACTCGCTCGACTGGCAGTCAGGCAGGCAGCGAGGCAGGCAGGCAGGCAGGCACCCAGGCTGGCCGTGGGTGGGCAGGCGCGACTGCATTAACGGGGCCAGTGTCAGAAGATCAAACAAGATAATTAATCTCGTTAGTCCCGAATCAACCTGCGCTCTCTATTATCGGATTACCATACCGGTTGCCCGGCAATTTGTCAACGCGTCGCCCGCGTTCCTCTGCGATTCCTTTGCCCGTCCCGGCCGAACGGGATCGCGAAACCTCCGTTTTCCGCGGATTAGCGCGATCGTTCCCGCGAAACGACTTTGCTAATCCAGGCCCCTCCGAATACCGCGGACGTTGATCGAGGCGAAACTCGGTTATTGCGGCCGTTGCGTCACTGCGGACGCTGGAGCGCGGCAATTTATTTATTGGCGCTGGGGAGTTTCCGATTTCGTCTTTGAAAACACGAAACAAAATTATAAACTAATCTCCGAAGCAGGTCGGACGACGATCGAAATTAGTACACGTACGTTCGACAATGATAAATTACGATCAACGGTGGGCAAATGCTTTAAAGTAAATACCCGGCCAGTCGAATTTGTCGCAACGAAGGCAATCGGTTTGCTCGCAATCTTGTTCGCGGGGTTCGCGGAACGGCTCGGTTCGCGGAACAAAGGAAATTGCAGATCGGTCTAAGTCACGAGCTCGCTTGGGGAACCATCGAAAGGGGGTGTGGTCGGGCGCATGCGGGAAAACGATCGGCCGCAATCCCCGCGGAAGCGAGAAACGCGGGAGAACTGCGGTCGGAAAAGAAACGAACGAACGGCGGAAACAAAACGGACGAATAAAAGAAAGGAAGGAACCGGGAACGAGAGGAAGCGTCTGGGCAGATTGAATGTCTCGATCCTCCGAAGCCGGTCTAATGAAATTGCAATTCTTTGGGAGAAATTCGTAATTCAAAGGCGACGATTTATACATATTTCGGGACGGCGGAGTGTCCTATTCGTCTTCGAAAGAGGAAAGGGCCTGAAAGGTAAGAGGGACTTCCGGGCCTCCGAGGTAAGAGGAACCTTCGGGCCTCCGAGAACGGAAAAGGCATGTTCGCTATAAAATAAGCTCATAAAGTTTCGGGTTTTCTTCGACCAACGACCGCAACTTTTACCTCAATACAATCGTTACGGGTAGAATCCCGGTTGCTTCGGCTAGTTTGGCTGGGTTCTCACGAAACCGAGGATTTGCCGGCTCGGAAACCCTATCGTAAAATTGACGATCAAGTGGTGCTCATAAATGACCTCGAATACCTGGACGCGCCCATTCAGGTCTTTGTCTCGCTGCAAAACCGAGGCAAACGATCAGCCTTAAGTGTGGTTTTATAAGCAAAAATTTGTGTGGTTTATTGCTTTTTACGACACTATTTCATTGGTCCTCCCGTTATCCGATGAATACCGATCCTCCCTCTACGAGCAGTTAGTTCCGAATTCGTATGAACTAATAAAATATGGTTCAAGCGGGTCTTCTTCGTGACAGTTAGAGCATATTGTCCGGAGAAATCACAGTGAAAGTCTTCGCCAGGTTTGGTTAGATTTGTTTAAAACTCCTCGAAGTCTACTTAGGATAGCTTGGGTCGAGCTTGGGATTAATCCTAAAGCCGTAAATCGGCTTAGTTTTCTATTATACGAGGCGATGCTCGTATCCCATCGATTAGGCGAGGCGTTGTGTCTTCGGATGGGGCCTGGACATTCTCCGGGGCTGCCGGAACCGCGTTTGCACCTGTTCGCAGGCAGGTAAAGGGGCACGAGCCCGTGCACGACCGCGGGGGTTGCGGTGCAGCGCGCGATGCAGCGCGCAGCGCAGCGCAGCGTCTCTTTAATCCGTGGGCCAGCCGCGGCTGTGTTTCGCGAGCGGATCGATAGCCGATAACGAGGTCGAAGCATTGCGATGCAAAACAGCTCGTTAGGCGTCTCGTGAGCTCCATCTGCTAGCGCCCCAAGAAGACACCCCCCGCTCCCACTGGAAACATCTTGAAAGACGCCGGGGCGGAGAATCTTCCTCGGCGGAGATCTTGTCGGCTTATTAAACGAAAATTCCCGCGGTCTCGCTCGAGGAGAGACCCGGCTACTCCAGGACCTCGTGTAATCCTCGACACGTCCCCTGGAAAGGGACGATGAGGGCAATTAGTCGCGCGCGATTCTTCTTACTTCGTCCACTCCTCTCTCCTCCACTCGTTCGTCATTGGCAAGTAGTTCGACGAGCCCGATTAAAATCGGTTCTCTTGCTTCTGAATGGGACGGAATTGGTCTCCTTGGTACCGTGGCGCCATGGTTCCGCGGGTCCGGCTTTGATCAGCCGGTCGATCGACTCCTTTGGAGGAGGCCATCTTTATCTCGATCTAACGAGCGCGCCGACGGTGTAATTAGGATGATCGTCTCCGTTTGACCGCGTTGACGCTAGACTCCGCAGACGTATCGAGGTTATCGGCTCGCTGCGAGTGACTCTTCTACGGTTGCCGATCCTCGATTTTGCGGCGATTCTTCGGCCCGAGGCTAGGAAAAGTGCCTCTCGTCTGGTAAACCCGCGCTTTGTTTCAATTATACGCTTCCAGCTTCGAGCAATGTGAATCCTGGAAATTCGATGACACTTTCGTCTCGTTTGCATGGTTTCCCGTGGAATCGTCCGCTCGCTTGTCGGAACGTATTTTCGATTAGATTCGATTCTCCGTTTCGCGGAGGATCGAAGTGGAATGTCTATAAATCTGCGATCTCCTAGAAGCTGAAGCGTTAGCTTCGACGCGCCAACGACACGCAGCCTCCGCTCATTCTTCGACAATGTTTGCACAGCGCAGGTTATTTATTAAACGTTCGAGCGCAGGGCTGCAGTAGATCCGGTGCACTCGATCCGTGGAAATCCTGTTCTTATCCGGGCGAGCTTTCCGATCGTGCTGACATTGTCCAGCAGCGAAGAGAGCCCTTTACAGCGGCGTAATCCACGCAACGCGGCCAACGGACGTAAACCCTAGGCTGTCCCTCCGTCTCCCTCTCTCCCGTTCTCTCTCTCTCTCTCTCCCTCTCTCTCTGTCTCTCGCGCTCGATCTTTCTCCTCTCGCAGTCTCTCCATCGCGCGTCGAGCAGCCTCTTTCGCATGCGTGGCCGATTGCGGTCGCAGCGTTGTTGGCCAGGTTCACCGGTTGAATCGGAGGCCGAAGGTGCGGGAAGACACGGGGCCGCGGGGCTGGCGGGGTGGTTACTAATTGTCCGAGTCCTTCACCCCGCGAGTGCCCCCTCATCAACGCTGATTGCCTAACTCTAGGACCCTCGAGCTCTGTCCTCACGATCCTGCCACCGGCAGGAGAATCCTCTGGCCGACGCGTCGGACGCCGAACGCCGAACGCCGGGTTGCGAAGCGTCGATGCACACCGGTCCCTCGTGCACGCTCTGAAATAACTGAAGTCCTTTTTCGAAGGATTTTAGTAGCGCTTTCATCTGCTGCGCGGTGACAAGAATTTATTCGAAGCTGCGCCCACTGTTCGCAGAGAGGGAGAATCTTGTCTCGCTTCGGTCACATTCTCCGGACTCGTTTGTGCGTCGACGGGTCCGTTTGGACCCAGAGCTACAAACATTCCATACGAATGTTTAGTTTTGTGATAGTCCTATATGTAATTATTAACTATTAACCCTTAGGGGACCAAAACTGTTTATTTCCAGTTTACACACCGCCAAGTCCGGACTGTTTTTCAGACGAAGAGAAATTTTTTACTGAAAATTTTTGTATCAAATATAGAGAAGAGATGTTCGTTTTTTAAATAGAACTTCGTTGATATATTTTCATCGAAACAATCGTGCCTATTCTTCCAATGTTTTCTGCCAGATTTTACGGTTTTATCGATTTCTGCCGCTTGTATGGCGGCATTGGACCGTTAAGGGTTAATATCGAAACTAATGAAAGGGTTAACCTTGGTCTCGACGAAGAGGTTTTAATAATATAGAAATGGAAATTAATCGCAAAGATTTGAATGGATAACCTGTGATCAATGACCTATGCATCAAATCTTGCTTTACGATTTTCTATCGCAGCAATAGCGATACTAATGACCGTATCCTGACTCTAATAGATCATGCACGAAACGATGATTTATCGTCGCGAATCCAACGGAATATCGCGAGGCGACGAGTTAAATTCGAAGTCTCGTTTCAAGCGTTCCCAATTCTCCCGACGTTACTTTTCGCGCGAAAAGGGCCGCAGTCGAGCGTCGACGGAAAATAACCGAGCGACTGCAGACGGGTCGAGAGACCGGCGAACGTTATCGCAAGATGTTAAAATAGTAGCTCCGCGCGGAAATCCAAAGAATTCTTAACGAGAGTTCGACGGAAGTCGGATATTCCGTGTCCGAAGCTCCGGGCCAACAATTCAACTCGGTGTCTTCTATTTCGGAGTGCCGATATGTACACGGACGATCCCGGATTTCCTCGGGAATATTCGTTCATACGTCCGATCCATTAGGCGAGAGGCTCACGGAGGGGTTCGTCAAACATCGGGTCTCTCGCATCGCGCGCATCGCGCACCCCCCGCGCGCTCGCGGGGGTTGAAAAATCGCGAGGCGAGGAAGTCCGTCCGACGAAAGTCGATTATTCCGCCGGTGATTCGGGGCGCTGATTTTTTCCTCTCTTCCGCTGCTGACTCAATTATTCGTCGCGATTCTTTGGGCAAACATTAGTTAGCGCCGGCTGGCTCGCCGGCGAGGCAAGCACGGATTGCCTCCGATCGGTTTGGCTCTCGGTTCGTGCGGCGACCCTTCATGGTTGCTTGGTTCCGTTGTCTACTCGTCAACGAACAGCCCCCGCCGCGACCGGCGACCGGGGTGTCAACGCGGTTCTCATTTTCGTCCACCGTTCGACGGAAAAACCGTCCTGTCCCTTGTCCATTTGCTTCCCCGTATTTTCTTTTTTTTTTTTAGCGGGTGTACCGTTCGACTCCCCTCCCTCGACGGCGATTTTTGATGTCGCGGCAGTGATAAAGTGTCGGGTTTTGTCGCCGGCTGATAGAGCAGCGAGCATTTACGAAGTTCGATGTGCGGGACTCGTTTAACGCTTTGCAACAACTTCAAAAATTCTCTGGAATCGGTGCAACTTGACTCGTGGAACGAGCCGTGGAAAGTTAAGATGTAGCGAGCACTTTCATCATCTTCTTGCATTTTGCGGATCGATCCATTTCGTAGGAAGACTATACACTGCGCAAGGGGTGCTATCGAGTCAGATTGTAAAGCAAGATTGGTCTAATGCTACCAGCTGTTTCGCAATTGTTTCTAAAAAGAAGTCGATATCGAATTCTATCGTCGCGATTGTCGATGTAGAGAGTAACAATGCCGAACCTGAATTGCAGGCTTTACGTGGGGTTGGAAAATTCTCAGACTCCTTAACTGCAAAATCACGGTGAAATCGTCAAGCTGGAAGCTCGCTTCATAATTCACGCGATCAATCGTGCCCCGGCATTGTGCAATTTAAGACTGGTCAATAGTCGATCAGCCGACCGAAAGTTCCTCTATCGGACTTAATAAAAAATCGAATAACCATCGATTCCGCCGATCTGTTCGGCGATCCTCATGGAAAAAAACACACACACAGAGAGAGACAGGACGAGCACAGCATTCACCGAAACCCGGTTCCTTTTAATATTCATCCCGTTTTCCCGATGCATTCGTTATCAGGCCCGATAAGCCCGTCCCCCTCCCCCGGAATGTCGGGTTTTCTTCAACGGCCACGCGTCAAGAATTGCATTTGGTCGGTGCGGGGTGGCGAGGGGGGCACCTGGGGGGTTCCGAGGGCGGTGAGAATTGAGTTATAGGACGTCACGGGGATTAACTGTCCTCGACTTCGACGAGCGCGCGCGGCTTGACAAACACGTCCGGGCCGATTGCAGCCGAAAGGCGAGGCGAAGCGGCACAGAGACGCGAGAGAGAGAGAGAGAGAGAGAGAGAGAGAGAGAGAGAGGGGCTCGGGCTCCAGCGAAACGCAGCACGAAAAACAAAGAAAAACGAAAAAACGCGCGCAACAAAAATCAAATAAAACAAAATGGCAAAAAAATAGAAGAGGACTCGAGAGCGACGCGAATGGAATCCCTTGTCCTAGGTTATGTTTCACAGTGACATAGTGGCGGGCCGGTGTGCAGGCTTCGACTATCGTAACACGATATCCGCTGGAAGCGTCGAATTTGAGGCATTCCTCGTCGTGTTCGCCTGCCGGAAATCACCGGTAGTCGAAATTTCGTGTCGCGAATGATTACCCGTCGAAACGGTAGAGAGAGAGAGAGAGAGAGAGAAAAAAGAGGAGAAACAACGGCGAGCCATTACGGAGGGAAAAAGGAGATCTTGGAGCGCTGCGACGACCGGCCTTACCGAGGACGTAAAATGATCGCGGAGGGAGATAAAACGATCGTTCGAGGGGATCGAGGGTCGGGGAGGATGAGAGACACTGTTGTTCCGCTGGCCTATCGGTACTAATACAGATCTCACGCACTCCCCTCAATATAAACCATTCTCCACCCTTGTGCTCGCCGTATGGGAACCCGTACGCACACGCGGCAACCTCGAACGACCGCGGCGGAACGACCATTCAGATTTAAATCGCGGCTAGAGGAGAGACAGAGACCGGGACACGGCCGGAGAACAAAATATGGATCCCCCTTGCACCGGCACGAAGCGTTTCAATCTCTTTCACGGCCGATGCTAACGCGTGCAAGACGCGGATCCGGGGCCGTCGTTCACCGGGCACGTTGAAATGCCCACCCGGCTCGAGCCAAGGTGAATCCCGTGACCGAGATTGCGGCCGGAGGAATCGTTAATAATCACCGGTGCCTTGGGAACATGCTAGATTTTCGACGTAAAGCGTTCCGTTTGGCTGCAGAAAAACTTTACTTAACTCGGTTAGGATTTTTTTAAAAAATGGTGATTTTTGGGAATTTTTTCTAACAAATTATAAGACCTTTCTCAGTCGACGTTCCTTTATTTGAAAGATCATGCTTTTTATTACTAATTGTATATTTCTTTCATTTAAGAATATACAGACATGGTTATTTTGTTATGGCAGTTCTCCTGTGGGCTTTCCAAAAATACATACCTCGCGGTGGTCAGCTTCGCTCGATCCACGGTTATTTGAAAGCATGTATAAAAAATATTTCTTCAGTAGATAGTCTAAATTTATCCTTGGACGAAGGATTTTTCGAAATATTGATCTTCGACAAGATGGCGGGCGTTCGAAGTGGATGTTTTAATTTTGAACGAAGAATAGTTTGTTTTGAGGCTATAAAAATCAAAATATTCGACAGAAACAAAATGCTTCGTTCAAAGACAAGTTTTTTGTATGCAAAAAAGCCTGAGAAAATTTTTTTCCAAATCGATACAGTACTTTTCGAGATATCCGTACCGTCGATATCGAAAATGCAGTTTCAAGGCGGTCGACATATGTTTCATGAAGCACAACAATTTTAAATCTCACTCCACGTGTATTGTCGGTTTGAAATATATTTCTGTCACACTTCACTTTACACTTCACTTTAAGTATTGAAATTGTTGCAAAACCTGTAAGAAAACAGATAATTCTGTATTCCGTCGGTAATATCTTCCTGCAGTTTAATCTTTTTTCACTGATGCACTAGCACTCACCACCGCTCTTGACGGTTTTTGGGATTAAAAATTTGTTTCCGCTTTCTTGGTCTTGTCTAAACCAAACTGCATGCCAAACCGAAAATTTTCTAATCCTCTAAAATAACCGTTACATACGCCCGTACCATAAACTTCAGTTCTTGAATCCCAGCTATTAAGTAATTAAGCGATTATAGCACCTAAAAGTACCATCCGATTACAATAGAACGGTCTTAAAGTATTCTCGAAATATAATACTTTCACAAACAGACAAAACCCAAAAGGTCTTTTCTAACATTTCTAATTGAGAATCGGTACCCCTGCGAATGGTAATTTTCTTCTGACGAATTTGGAAAGTTTTGTAGGTTATGTAGAGGATTTTCAATCGATTGTTCACGGTGTTTAAGAATATTCGAGAAGACGGTTGCAAAGTTGATCGAACAGACGAGATTTCACTGAATTGTCTCGGTTAGATGCCACATTCTAATTACAAAATAAATAACTTACCGATGAATAGAGAAAGATCAACTCGAACGGAGAAAGTTCAACGACGAGAAAAATCGTGCTCCAAGTTAAATTTTGATTGCCTAGAAAAAGAAATTTATTTTAAAAAAATACTAAGAGTAAATGCTGCAAAATTAGGCTAAAGAAACGATAAGGTTGAGAACGAAAATTATCCTAGGCAAAGCTGAAACATCGAAACATCGTCGTACAGTTTGTTGAGGGGGTTTGGAAGAAGAAGATCGTGATTTTTAAATTACGCGACGTTTTCGATTTTATTCGGCTGGCTCCACCCGTCTATAATACCATCTGTTTACATTAAATTAGATCTCTGGCTTATAAATAATATCAATATCTCTGTCTTTTGGTCTCTCTCACACGCGCTCCCTCCCATACAACCATCGACACAGTCACACTTCCACCCACACACGTGCGCGCGATGTTTATACATATAGTTAATCTCTCTCTTCTACATTATTGTCCACGAACTATCTACACGTATATACAAACTGTCCTATATACAATAATACTTTGTGTATTGCGAATTGTACATACGTCCGACGCGTTGAAAGCGGCCGTTCATCGGCCACAATTTAGAGAGATGTGTCGGCGTACAATCTCTGTAACTACCAACTATAATAACACCGTCTTCGTAAAACCGAAGAACCAACCAGTCGTCGTAGAGAGAAACTCCTCCGTTAACCGAACCCGCGAACCACAGAGAACTTGCCCGTTAACCGAACTTGATCGAAATCGAATCTGCCGAAGATCGTCGAGCGGATCGGCGCGCGCTCGAAGAAGAAAAAGGACTCGGGTTGCGCCGACGACGTCTAAGTAATCACTAGCCTTCCAGCGGGAATTCTCCGAGAGTCCCAGAGCCTTCTCTACACCTTGGTCCGAGCCTAGTAGGGCCTCCAGACAGGTTTGGCAGGTGGCGGCGATGCGATCTTCGTCGGCGTTGGACTCCTCTTGGGCGACAGTTTCAGGCCGATCAGGGACCTGGGCGCCTTCAGCTCGTTCCTGACGCCCAACGTCGGCTTCTTCGAGACGGTAGCGGTCTCCGGGGAAGATTTCGCGGCGGTGATCACCGACGGGGCGGGCGGCAGGGTGTTCAACCTGATTGGAACGAACGCGCTGCGGATTTCCTCGGCGGCGGACTCGCTTCCAGACTCGCTCGGACTCCTCGGCGGCGTTCTGGACGGGCTGCTGGGGATGGGATGCTGCGAGCTGGTCGTAGTGGTAGTCTTTGGTGGCAGCGTCGCGTACTCTGTCGGGTACTTGACGTGGTCGAACGGGTACGACGGCAGCACCGTTGGTGGGAACGTTGGCGGGAACAGATCCGTCGACGACATCGGGATGGTTCCTGCGGGGAACGAGCAAAACAGCCGATTAATTCGGAGAGCAGAAGTTGGCGAGGGTGTGCAAGCGAGAGAGAGAGAGAGAGAGAAAGAGAGAGAGAGAGAGAGAGCGAGAGGAAGATTCTGGCCGAGAAGGGAGCTAAGTCGTATTGTTGCGCAAGGGGAGGACGGGGGTCGAAGGGGTCCGTTGTGGGAAAAGGGAGCCCCGGCTCACCCCTCGGTCCAGCCACGGGGGTATGAATCATCGGCAAGCGTCGCGGACGAACGGCGAAATCGATAACAAGCGGACTACTCTCGTGAACGCGTGTCCTCTCTTCCGTGGCCCTTTTTTTCTTCGCTGGGAAGAGAAAGAGCGCCGACTATACGCGCGTATTGTTCGAGTTTGATTGATTGCAGCTGCGCGAGGCAGTCGGGGCGAAGGGACGCGCCGATTAGGAGCACTTTCGGCTATGATCGCGCGGACATCTAGCCGTTCGACTATACCCTGTCCCAGCCGAATCAAAAATTCTAGTTACGTTTCTCGGATATACTAACCCCGTCGCGGTTACCGAGCCTCGGTTCGCGCTCCAAGGTTAACAGCGGAGGCAAGGAGGAGGTCGAATTTACCTTTCACGAAAGCAGGATGGGGCATGTAGCACGCGTGTCCCAGATACGCGAAGTCCACCAACGGGTTCAGGCCCAGCCCGATTCCCAGACCGGGAAACCCGTGTCCGTATTGATAATCTGTAAGCAGAAAGAACATCCTCCGTTAGATCGAAGCTGCGGGCTAAAATAAGTTCGAGGAGCCCGCGATTCCTTCGGCTCTATAAATAAAGACTCCACGGTTCTATCGTCCGACACCGACAGCCTTGGCGAACTTTTCTAGCCGCCCCCGAAACGTTGGCTGGGTCGAACGGCACGATGTCGAAATTTTCAGCGGAGTTTTCCTGCAGAAGAATCGGGAACTTCCTCCAGAGAAATTCGACGTGCCGGGCAATAATACATCGGCGGGATTCGCGGGTCCTTCGGCGGCCAGTAAAAAAAGGGGGAATCGCAGCGGCGGAGATTAAACGGCCGTCTCGGACTCGGTGTCTCGATGGCATAACGAAGCCGAAGAGTATAGTGGCGGATGGCGCGGACAAAAAGGCAAGGCAAGGGAAAAGGCAAGGCGACCGGTGCCCCCGTAAAACGCGGATTAACGACGCTCTCCGCGATCTCTGTTTACACGACCGCCTCGGCTACGGTCCACATGCTACCGCCATATGCGCCGCGATAAACAAACGCATAAACGCGGCTCCTTTGCAGACGAGCTTGATGGCCGGGCACCACGGCGTGCCACCCGCGACTTCGACTCTTTCTTCCGAGAGAAAACGCCGCCCCCGCGTTAAAAACGTGCACACGCGTACCTCCGGGGCAACCAATCCGGGACACGCACGGCTTCCTCGTGAAAATAAACCGGCCGCGATCGGAGGAAGGAGACGCCGACACCTTGAAACCATGCCAAACCTTGCCGGATCCGCGCGCGTGCGAAAACCTGGCCCTCTTGCACTGTGTAAGTGCGAAATGTACGCGGCCGAGCGCTCGCGAGCGCGCGCGCGCGCAAACTACCCCTTGCGTACCCCTCCGCGTGCACGTGTAAACGACTCGGAGCCGCGGCGGTCGCGGTTTGAGGTCCACCGGATTATTAAACGAGGATGCGAACGCTTGCGGACACCGTCTGCGACTTGCCGGCCATCCCCGCGAACCCCCCGTTACACACAGATTTTCTCTGTCGCGGAATTTCGACGGCAAGATTCTGCGATCACGCGCTGTCGGCCCTGTTGCTGCGTTTTCTTTTTCAAACAGCTTTTGTTGCGGTTCGATTTTAAACTTTGTCATAGCCGTGATTTTCGGAGCGAAGGTTTTTAGACGTTCGAACGATCGAGACTTCGAGAGTTTCAGTCAAGTTTGTTGCATTTCTCACGTGTTTTCCGATGCTCGAGCGATCTCGAATTTTCCGCAGGACGAACGTTATCTCGTACGACAGATTTTTCTGCGCTTGAAAGATCGAGACTGTGTAATTCTGACCTGGGTAATTTTCGGTTTCGAATCGATCTTGAAACGCGATCCTCTTGAAACCTCGTGTAACATTTGCGCGAACGTACGGAAATTGTTACCTATCTATTTACTTCCACGTGTCCGGATACTTTATCAAAATCATGACTCGATGGAGCGTTGCAAGCTCGAGATCAGTCTCCGCCTCAGGTAGTTTTCATGCCTGGGGGGTGGGGGGAGGGTATCGAGAAAAGTTTCTCGGAAGATCGGAACTTACTTGACTTGGATCGCGGCTCTCTGGGTCCGTCCACGGTGACCTTGATGGCCTTGGTGTAGGTGGCGATTTGGAATGGTACCGTGCTGATCTGGATCGTCAGGGAGAACGATTTTCCTGTAACACAGCAAAAAAAATCCTACGATTAATTTCGCAGACCTCTGGAAGAATCTTCCGAAGGGTCTTCCGATCACCGATACGAGATTCGAACACTGACCTCTTCCGCTGCGGCCGACGAATCGAAGATCGTTGAACTTGGCGACCTGGTTCTTCATGATCGCGGTACAGTTTCTGAGCTCCCCGCAGCAATTCTCGTCGTTGCCAGCCCTGATCGTGACCAAGGTGCCGTCGCTGACCTCGTCGAGGGCCACGACCGTGAAGGCCACGGGCAACGATTTGTTCGACCTCCAGTGCGAGGGTAACGCGCTGCAGAGGATAGCTGGACTTCCGGTCCTCACGAGGTCGCAGTGGACCTGCAGAGTCTCTCTGATCGCGTTGTAGCTATCCATGCCTAGCGGTCCTTCCGGCAGATGCATCGTTTCGCGCCTCCTTCAGCGAACTTTCCTTCGGTCGAGCGAAAGAAAAGCCAATTGGGAAAGACTCCGGCGGAGTCGGTAATCCTGAAGAGCACTCTAGGTATCCTCGGGGGCACTCGACGCAGTCCGCGGGAGGCAAAGTCCGTCGATCACTGTTCTCGTCGTGCACTGTGGTTTACCACGGTAGTGTCGTTCCGTCGCAAAACTGAACAAATATAATAAACACTCGGATATTTATTACGAGTCTACCGACGAAGAGAGTCTCGCAGAGACTTCTCGGCCGAGGATAAAGAAACGCGTGCTAGGGAATTGCTACTCTTCGTTCACTGGCTACGGAAAAGAAACGCTGAGCGATGGGGAAACTCGTGTACACCGAACCGACGCGCACTCGATGCCGGCTGAGCGGATTCTAGTTTTTCGCGGCCGCAGCCGCAGCTATTTAGAGGGGATTTTTCTCCCCTCCAATTTTTCCGGAGCCCCACCCAGGCCAGGCGCGTCGACCAATGAGGACGGCGGTCGTGTTGTGGCCTCCGCGGCTCGCCGCCTTCGCCCCTAACCAGGCTTAGGGGGTGCCTTGCGAAAGGGGCTGCCAGCTTGCTGCCTCTCTAGCCAAGGGTGGCTTGCGCCTCCGCTCTTCCTTATCATCTTCCCTCTCTCGTCACGCGACCCTGTCGCCGTCTCCCTCGAACCACCGCCTGGCATTCCCTTCCCAACATCGGCCTCTCTCTCTCTCTCTCTCTTTCTCCCTCGCTCTCTCTTCCGCTCTCTCGCTCTCTAGCTCTCCCTGTCGCTCTCCCGCACTCTCGCTCTGCCATCGCTCGTTCACCGTTTTGCTCTCTGCCATCCGGCTTCTGCCTTCTCCCTCGCACCCCCGGCGCATCGCGAAACCGTTTCGGTTGCAATCCTCGCGTCTCCTTCCGATCAACGCCCGGTCCTTTCTCCGTTTTCTTGCCGGCTATTCGGCTACCTTGCACAGCCACGCTTACTGACATTTTCACGCGCACGTGTTCCATCCGCCATCTACCCCCACCCCGAGAAACGTCCACGCTCTTGCGGCCCACGCGTTTCTTCACCTCCGTGATCCTAGGCCTAGAGACACGCCGTTCGAGGATTCTTAAGCTCAAGACGTTTCGTGCTCTTTTTGCACGATTTTCTTTTTTTCATACGATTTTAGGATTCCTCCCGAGGCAAGCCGAATCGGTGGACAATTTTACGGGGGATCGTTGTTAGTTGGTTTTTACGTTTCGTGCACTTTCCAGCATTCTGCGCCGCGACCATTGATTTTTTAGACTGCCAGAGTTTGCTTTGCTGTGCTAGCTAGAGTTTTTGTTTATAGACAGATATAGGAGGACGTTGCAAGAAAATCGCGATTTTTAGTTTATATTCGGATCAACGTTTGCCGCAGAAAGCTGCTGAATGTTTGAAATTCTCAGGAATAAGCCTTAAGCTTACTTCAGACTCGATTATTTAGAAAATATCTATCCGTTCCCTATCTATATATTTATTGATCCCAGCATACATCCCCAGATCATGTCTTAAGCGGGAATTGCAGGTTTGGTAAATTGCAGGGAATCCTGAGCTGTTAATAAAGTTTCTTAAAAGCGAGTTTAAAAGGCTCAGGTTGTTCAGGTACGTAAGCTAGCTGGCTACCTGGGACGATCACGACGGCCGATAATGGCATGATTATTCCCGTTTTAAGTCGCTTTCCCAGCGAATAATGGAACTATTCTATTATTTTTTTTAGATGTATTCATTTTTTTTGGTTTGTCTGATAACTCGCCGCGATTGTTCTATCGATCTTGAAAACGTGAATGAATTCTTTTCTTCGTACTTTGATAGAAATTGAGGAAAATTGGAGAAACCATTGTGAAGAAAAACATTTTTATTTCTAATTTATTTCGATGGATTCTTTCCACGGTTCATTGTTCTATTGTGACGATATAGAGCGTATGAGGTACATTCGTGTTTCAAAAAATATTTTTCGGCGATTGGATTTTTGCCAGTGGTTGATGCGACGATGTTTGGGAGAGAAAGAGAGGGGGAGACGTTACGCCCAGGACCCGCTAGAGGACCCATCGGTAAGGTTATCCTAAACGGGCCCTTGCCTTAGACGTTGGGATGTCATTTTTTTTTTTATTCACTAAACTATAATATTGCAGCATGGAGCTCAAGCTCATCACTGCCTGATAAATCATAATAAAACGAAAATCAAAAGTAATCCAAAGTCGTTGGGATGTCAGTAGGAAAGTCTCTTTATATACAAATTGAGGCGGATCGGTTACTTGCAGGAAGAGGAGCCATCTGTTGGCGGGTCTGGAGGTAGCCGCCACAGATTCATCTTAATCCTGTCGATCATAAAATGAGACGAGGTGTGCGCATCGATTCACGCCTTATCGGTAAATCCGGATAATCCTGCGGTTAGCGCGTCGAATTAACACTTGGCGAATTTATTAAATGCTCCGGATTTACTCGGTGTAAATAGCAGTGCCTCGCGATATTTGGACAGGCATCGATGCGAGTCCCTCCTGGGGGGTCCTTCTCTTGGAACTCCGACTAACGAGGACCTCCCTTGACATCATCGAATCCCTGCAACATCATTATCCTCGCCCTCCGCCCCAGAAACGCTGATGCCGGCGACGCGAAATAATGAATCTTGCTCCGACAAAAAATTAATTGCGCCGCAAAAATGATCTCTGCACGTGGAAACGGTTCTGTGAACAAGTTATTCACCTGGAATCGTTTTTTCCGGAACATCGACGCTGTCGAGAGACTTCGATTCTTGGCCACATTTGTCTACGAGCTTCTACTTTTTCATAAAAAAGCGAGTTTCTGATAATCCTCCGAATTTCCATACGAAACGGATCCAAAATCTGTTCGGAAAATCGTCGAAATCCTACGGAGAGCTTTCGTGTAGAGTCCCTGCAATACTTGCAACCCTTCGTCAACAACCCCTGCAACAGGCTTCCGACTAGACGGTTCGGCTTTTCGGACAACGAGCTTCGAGAAATCGGTCACTGTTGTGCTTGGAAAAATAATTAACCCTCTCCGAGGTCGAATATCACAGCGGAAAGTACGTCGGAGGAAGGCCAACGAAAGCGTGGCCGGTAAAACGCGATAAAATTGTCGCGTGGTCGGCCGGTTGCGTTAATGACCGGCATAATTTATTACGTTACGAGGATCGGCGACCGGCCTGGGCCCAATATTTGGACAGAAATGTATGCGAAGTCTTCGCGGGGTGCCGTCGCGGTCCTGGATGGCGATGGCGAAGCGGAGACAGAGAGAAGAACCGGTCGAGAGCCGAGCGGCAAAACGTCCAACAGATTTATTAGGGTGCGCCGAGGCTCATTTCACCGATTTTCGCGCAAAAGAGACGCGCCGATTCAGCCCTTTTGCGTGGAAACTCGAAAGGACAGGTCGTAAAGGTCCGCGCTGGCCGTGCACGAAATTCGAATCGATCTTGACGGAATCCCAACCCTTTGACTTTCTGGGTCAGCGTGTCGTTCACGGGGGCTTTCCTGCGAGATTTACAACGAAATTGCACTCGCACACTTTGCCATCCCCTTCCCCGTTTCCCGGTCCGGCACCGCTGCAAAAGAGAAAGGGTTTAACGAGGCCGGATTAAATTTCCGGATCGCGCGATTTCTCCGCCCGTGCGCCGTATTTTTATTTTCATTTTGCTGGCGCTACCTCTGCAGCTTCCAGAGCTATGTATTCCGTCGCTGCTCGATTTTTTCACCGGGCGATCGACCGTCTTCGGGCACCCCTCCCCCCCGTTCGTCGCCTAATCGCGATACGGCTTGCTGCAGAATTTATTCATCGCAGGATTTAATTACCTTTTACTCGCCAGTCTCGAGAAAAGGCGAGGCACGACGTTGTATCTTCCCTTACGTTTACACGATGTTTCAAAAGCGAGTCGTGAATTAATTTTTCGGCACCGACACCTCTCCGGAATGAAACACGATACCGTTCGATCCATTCGACCATTTTTTACCCCCCGTTAAACTGTGCCGCACAAGGGAGGCACGAAGCCGAGAAAATGGAATAATGCTTTCTTCGCGCCGGATCGTCGCAGATGTTCCGGCGAGGAAAATTGACAGAGGATGGTGCGGAGAGGTGAGAAAAAATAGGGTTAATCTGGTGGTAATCTGCCGGTGGACGCGCAAGAAGCAAACCCGTCGAAGAAAACTTGGTCCAAGGACGCTCGGGAGCGCGTGAAAGCGACGAAATCGGGGGTGCCTTTCCACGTACTTTTCCCTAGAAATTACCCTGCAGACCTTTGAACGGCTCACCGGCCGTGACGAACGGCTGCAAAAGTTTCGAAACTGGGCCTTTATGGATCGTGGCCTCTATTCCGGCAGACGCGAGGCGAGGCGAGGAGAGGCGACGCGACGCGCGACGGGGGCTGCCGGGGACACTCTTTTTCCATAGAAAGTAATTCCTGGTAGCAATTTAGTCCCGCCGATTGCAGCTAATGCAATAACGCCCTAACGTATTCACCTGTGCACTTAGAAGCTCTCGATATCGATGGATAATACCGTTTGATCGTTCTTGCTCCTCCGAGATCCCGGAGATCGTTTCTAAAAATTATACCGAACTATCGAACGTTAACGCGATATCGAAGCCACGGACTTTTAAATCCACTTTAATTTTTAGCAACGACGCGACGGAATTTTCAACTTTCGTTTCACATATGTTATTTTAAATCTCGCGACGAACGTTCGACGTTGTCTCTTGGCACGTTCTTTGCCGTTGCTCCGATGTCCGTGGAATTTTCGGAGGATCGTTCGAGTCGAAAATTCGTGTGGGGAATCGAGGCGCGACGACGCGACGCGCTGCAACAGGAAGCGCAATTAATTAGCGAGGTGGCAGGGAGCGGGCCGAAGACAACGGGGGTGAGGGCGTTTCGCGTAACGAGCCGGGCGGAGGACTAATTTCTTAAAACGTCCCGGAGCACGTCGGAGCTTCCGTTTCCTCGCCAGTGCCCAGCAAAAGGCAGTTTTTTAATAAAGCCTAGTGCCTGGCCCTGGACAAAGACAATGACTCGTGTATGCATGAACGACGACGCCACGGTTAGGCGAGTATGGAAACAGGAACAAAGAGATCAAGAGAGAACGAGAGAGAGAGAGAGAGGCGGAGGAAAGACAAGAAAGATTGTAAACGTCGAGCAAAGAAGATGACACGCTCCGGCGACTCGTCACGCGACGTCAAGTCGTCGTTCGACTCGTCACGTCGCAAGTTGTTTGACTACGTCGAAAGTCGTTTTCAATTCCGAGTGCGTCGATCGTACGAGGCTGAAGTGTCCGTCACTCGTTAGACGGAAACACGGAAGTTGGATTAACTTTGCGTTGCGTAAAATTACACAAAGGGGTCACCGGCAGCCGAGCTTCGAGTAAAAGGCTGGATTACGACTGTCGCCGACGAAGTTTAGTTTAAATGGTACTTTGAGCCGCGGCCCCGCTGCACGCTGGACTTTTTTCCCCGCGTCTGAAAGCTCGGCCACCGGGGGCTGCGCGTCTGTTCTTCGGCGCTCCACGCGGTTTTGCCAGTTATTAACTTCCTCTTCGCAACGAGACGGGCTGTTGCTTTCGAGGACTCCCGACACCGTAACTCGCGGCGGAACACGGCCTTCTTTCCCACAAATGCTTCTGCAACATCGATTAACATTTTCTCCGATCGTTTCGTCGCTTCATTTCACGCGAAAGATCGCGCGTGATGAAACCAAGGACGATCGAACGACGCCGACTATTTCACGAATGAAAAGGGGAAAAAAAGTCTCTCTCTTCCTCTTTTCTTGGGATCACTACAATAATGTCTCCCTAACTGACGCTCATATTATAATTGTCAAGAATCAACGACCATAAAAACAACCCTAAAAGCTCGAATATTCGTATCTCTTCTCCCTAAATTGTCCATTTTCGTGGACAATCCGAGCGTCAATTAGAGAGACATTACAGTACCTCGTTCGCACACGAGCGACACAACTTTGCCGAGCACAATTTTCATTACGTTTCATCGAATATGCTACAGTTTATCAGAATTTACAAGATGTAAGGAGTAATAGAAGAATATATTCCCTGAAAAATACATTCTTCGCGCCCTTAAAAATCGTCGTCCGCACGGGTTTGAAGTTACCGATGGCCAGGATCGTTTCGAGGCGTCCGAATCGTTGCTCGAAGTAATTTTTCAAGCGTGAACCTGCCGTTGCACCGGTTGGTGCAGCAGAAGTAAGTCTGACCAGCCCGAAACTTGTTGCTCTCCGGGAAACCGGGGTGCAATTAAAGGCGTCATCCCCGGCCGGTCAAGTAACCGGGAAGGTGCGATTCCGTCGGAGTTTCGGAAGGAGGATAGGGAACGAGAGGGTGGTGTCTCGTGTGTCGCCGACGTCGGTGGGTGGAGAACGATGCACGAAAAGGGGTGACGTAGCAGAGCGAGGGGCGCGAGGTGGAAGAGCAAGCACGGGGCACAGAAGTTAACACGGGAGCGTGCATTGTGTGCGGTGAGCGAGCCGGAAGCGTCGCCATACTGCGTATCGCCCCGCGTCGCTTTTGTTTCCGTTCTCGTTGCCCCGATCGTTTTCTGCTCCCACCTGTGTGTGCCACCCCCTCGTCTCTCCTACGGCTGCCTACGCCCCCTTTTGTTTCGCCGCCTCGCGCCTCGTCTCTTTCGCGGATCCCTCTCTCGTCGGAGGAACAAGCTTCCACCGGCAAGTTTGTCGGCCGATAAAGGGAACCGGTGTACCCTTGCTCGCCTTTTCATACACACCCACGGCACCCAACCACCCATCCCGTCGCACCCCCGGGAATCTCTTCTGCTCGTCGTCTCCCGATCGTTCGCGCGACGCAGCCTGCTCCTCGACCGAGGTTCCTTGCAGTCGAAGCTGTTACCGTTCGAATAAACGATATTAGAAACGTAATTGCAATATTTTTGTTCGAGAGATTGCACACTCTTCGGCTGTCGAAGCTTGTCGGTCGATTGTTATTCTTAGCTACGAGCTCTCGAGACTGTCGCAAAAATAACGAGCAACGAAAATTGTTATTTTATTTCCGATTCATATTATAGTTCGTTTCTTTTTAACCCTACTCTCTTAGAAGTTAATGCAAACGCGTCTCGGAGAGATGAAACACTAGTGATGGTGGCACAGGTCAGGAAGGGTTAAAGAAAAGGAAGAACTGGAAACAATTTTATAGGAGATGCAGGATTATTGTTAATTAAATATTCGACATGTACCCTTTCAAATGTTATTTCTTATAGTACTTCTCTATAACTCGAGCTAGATACCTAACAAGTAGAAAACATAACGTCTGCCATCGAATCGTAAGTTACAACGTGCAACAGAAATCGCCCTCGAAACCAGCCGGGGAAAGTAAAATTCCAAAAAAATGCCAGGATATTCAACGAGTCGATCGGCTCGAGAACTTGGTCCCGATATTTAGGTGTCGTTTGTCGGGCAGGTCGCCATCGCGTGACACGACCTCGCTGGCAAAGAAGAGAGACGGGAGGCCCGAAGAAGGAGCGGATGGACCCGGCGTCTGGATCGAAGCTGTACATATGGGTGTGAAACGGGGTAGTAGGTACACAGTATCCCCGTCCCCTCCTTTGTTCGTGTACACTGGCGGGTTTAGATTTAGTGTAGGTGTAGGCGAGGCGCGTGCTGGCGCGGGGGTTGGCGCGGGGTTGCACGAGCCGGCGTTCGCGTTCGCGTTCGCGTCGCGTCGCGTTCCCGTTCGCGCTGGCGTTCGCGCTGGCGTTCGAGAGGGGTGCGTCCCGAACACGTGACGCCTGATTCATACACAGACTGCTACGGAATCAATTTGTAATCTTGACTCGAATTAAGGACGACAGAGGGGTGATCGGTGAGGGGCGGGCGCGGGTTACCCGGTCCATGTCGGGGAGAAGGGGCGCGCGGAAGGTGGCGGAGGAGGACGGAGGGTGGTCGGATACGTTTATTGGGAAGCGAGCCTGGCATTTGGTCCGAGAATGTGGCACGGCTACACTGGAATCTGAACCGCCTCGCGCGCTGAGAGCATTATAGTCTGGTTGTAGGTTATTAGGTGCGTTGGCTAATAGGCATCGATATCGGGTATTAATGGCAGGTAACCAGACGGTGATAATGGGTATCAAAGGGCGGTGTTTCAGCGCGACGCGGGGAATAGTAATAGCGGCTTTTACCTTGTTATTTAATCAATCGCCGTCGTACCTCCGCCTACTCGCGCTTTTTCCTGCCGTCGTAATGGCCGGCCCGGCGAAATGGAGGCAACAACGCGCCCTATCCCGGCGCGTCGCGCCGCGTCGGCGGGAACATTTTTGGCTAATCGGGAACACGGTTTGTAATTAGCCCCGGAATAGAGCGCGACGACGCGGCGCGACGCGACGCGACGCGACCCGACGACCAAACTATCGGCTAAATTGGCCGGCCAGCAAGATTTTAGACACTGCGAAAGAATCGGTGATTGCATTCCGCCGCCCATTAAGCGGTTTAATCCACTTTCCCTCTAATTCTGGGCCCCGTAATATCGGTCCCAAGGTACACACATTTTTCCATTGTTTGTCCAGTCGACTGTCCCTTCGTTTCGCCTACCGAATTTCCTCCCTTTTTATACATACATTACAGAATAGCGAGGGTTGGTTTTCTCGATTATACCTATTTTCAGGTCACACGTTATTACCGATCATTTCTTCTCAGTTCATTAATCGAACGATTAAAACTGTATCCCTCAACTGGCACAATGATTGTCGAAGCAAATATTTTTATCTATTATAATTCGAACATGGAAGAACGGAGCGACGAAAGTAATGTCATCGAATAAATTAACGAAATTTTTAAAAAGCAAATCTAGAGAGAGACGGAGAATGCGGGGGTGTACATATTGGGCTTATGGAGCAGCAGGAATTTTCCAGACGGAAACCTCGGCGGGTGAAACCCGAGGAAACCGTGTGTTTTTGAGATCTGCCGTAGCACCAGGTTCGTCGCATGATCGATGCCCCAGGGCCATTATTACTTGCAGCCCCTTACGTAGTATTGTTACGGACCCCATACGGGGCGGCCGCGTGGGGTGGAAGGCAACAGAAGAACGATGCGTGTGGAAAATCGACGCTACGTGACAAATCGTAATTGAACAATTTCAGTTTGACGCGCGCCACGATTGGACAGGCCCGCCTGGATCTTGGATCGCGTTTATCGAGCCTCCAACTTATCGTCCCTTGGAAGTAGGGTTCGCGCGAACTGCTCTGCAGGTGTGTTCTTTTAGGGTTGTTAATCTCCGACGAGCGATCGATAGAATTTAATTAATTGAACGGAGAGAGATACCCCGCCGAAAGAACACGCGGTTGCCGCGATACGTAATAATTGTAAAGCAAGAAATTTCAACTGCTTAGGATCGGTTGCAATATTTTTGTAGAATCGATTTCCTTCGTCCCTCGGGTTCGATGTATTTGTGTTCGAGATAATCGCGGCGATCGAATAATTTTTCGCTTCGCGAAAATAGCATTTCGGTGTTTAGCGCTTTCGGTTTGACGTCGACGACGACGACCGAATCGCGTCCAATTCGGCTCGAGAGGACCACCCCCTCGTTCTCAGAAGTCTCGAGAATCGCCCTGGGGTGTGATCATGTGCTACGAATTCGAGCGACGCGTTTACCGGGCGTAGTCGCCGGCCTCCTCGGCCAAGATGGCTACCGGAAATTGCTCGGTGACCTTACTTAGGACTTAGCTGCGGGACTTAAGGGAGCCTGGAAGGGTGGCCGAAGGGTTACCGTATCGTCGGAGGCGATAGAAGGAAAGGGCCATTAATGAGGTAATAGTACAGGGGAATCCGAGTCTGTTTCATCCGAGCTTGATGAGGCGTCCCGAATTACATTGTCTTCGACGGTCATTTCGTTATGGGGTGGCTTCTAATGTTCGCCGGAAGCGTGAACAGCGGTTGTACGACGGTTTGCGTCGTTGCCTCGTGATTTAGGGCCTTGGGGGAAGATTTTTGACGTCGCCCGAGTGTCCAAATTAAAATTAGAACCCCGTGCCTCCGGTAGATCTTCCCCTACGTTCCTTGTCGGAACATTTAGGACTCCCCAAAAACACCTTGTCGAATTAATTTACTCGATAAAAATCCGTCGGAGCTAGAGACTTAAATTGATTTAAAAGAGAACGCTCCGATTCCCGCGCGTTCGCACCATAATTTGTAATTCGACCGTTAATTGCACGGTGGTTCGATATTTCGTCTATAATCCAGAAGAATAGTTGGCAATTGTTTTTCTCGGGCGCGTTAAGTAGAAAAATGGGGCGCGGAACGAGGAACGAAACACGAGCGATAGAATTAATCGAATGCCGTGGGAAATATTAATTAATTACATTGATCCGGCGAAACGAGCCCGGCCGAGGCAATCACTGCTCGAAAGACACCGGGGAAAAAAGAGTGAAATCGCGATCGAGGATGAAGGAGGGCGGCGATAGGTCGGGCCGGTGGGGGGGAAGCGATAAAAATTCGCGATCGAACAGGGTGCGCGCGGCCGGAGCTGCTTTTCGCAAAAAGTAATGACGGCAGCGACGATAATAATCCGTTTAATTGGCGCACCGACCAAATCCAGGCACAATGGGATTAATTTGAACCAACAGCACTGTTCGCAGCGGCGACCGTGCCTCTCCACCACGCATGATTTATTTTATTAGAGTAGCTGCGCTTCAATCAAACAAGCTGGCCGTCATTAGAATCGTAAAATGCATCCCTGGAACGATGCGCCGCGCGCGAGACACTAATGAGACACGGATTAGCGGTTATGGATTTAGTTGTGAAAAGAACTAAACAAAAAATATATATATATATAGATGAAGAGAATGCGTATCTATGACAAAAAGGTCGAGGTCGTGCAAACAACGTCGCGCGAAAGGATCCACGCGCCTCGGTTGTCAAAGCGAACATTCCGCGCGATATTCCTGCGGCTGAATCAAACTTTTTATTGCGCAAACCGAGCATTTAAACTTGCATCGCTTCAGCGTCGACAGCAAAGGTGTCTTTATTTGCAGTCTATCGCAGCGCGAGCAAAATTCACTGCTGCACCATTTAGGTGTAGATTAAATTTTCCATTGTTGGACAAACCAAATTTTATCGAATTGATTTGTAATCCTAATATCGTGTCGGACTCGTGAACGAATGTTGTTAAATTCGCTTTCGATCGAAACGAAATTCTATTTCTTTGCTATCAATATTTTGATGATTAAAGAAATTAAAGAAATTTATTCTCATAGCGTATATTTCGGGATTCGAGAAAGATTCAATTAATTGAAGATATTGACACGTACGAATCATTAACATTGCGAAAGGAAGATACATATTTTTTTTATCTGGTACCATTTCTGTAAAAAAATTTTATCTTGCACAAAGAACAATCGTCTCAATTATTGTCTTCGTTAAGTAGCTCCAAACGCTCGATTCCGGGCGATGATCGATGTTCAATGATCAGTGTAGCCCACCGCAAAAATGAGATTCGTTCCAAGACCGAATCGGTGCATTGACAGCGTGTTTCAGCGGTGTTCGAACGAGCTCGCAGTCGTTACGTGGGGAAACGTTCCGAAAAATTTTCAATCGAATGCCCACGAGTGCGTGGCCTCGGCCACGCATCTGCTCCTCTTCTTTTTGCCGGGCCGGATAATTCATCCCCCGATATACAGGACGATTCATCCCCGGCTGCGCGACCTATACGATTAACACGTCAAAAAGCACAAAGACCGCGTCTAGGTATGTCATGGGAATAATATTTTTTCTCTTCTTTATCTACCTCTCTCTCTCTCTCTCTCTCTCTCTCTCTCTCTCTCTCTCTCTCTCCCTCTCTTTCGCCGTTCTATTGGAGACGCGACCCCTCTCTGGTTATGTTTGCACACACAAGCGTTTATCTGCGGGGCACCATGAAGCACCCCATGCTGCCAGCAAGAAAAAACCGTACAAGTTTTTCGTGCCGCAAGATAGAGACTCGGCAAATGTTTGCCACTCCTCTTCACCAAACCCAGGAGGTAGCACGGTGTCCTCTTTTCACTCGTCGCTTTCCACTTTCCGTAATCCTTTCGACGATTTTTGTCATCCTTTCTCGACGATCAATATTTTTTTTCTCCCGCGTCTCTTCGGAGCGCGCAGGGGACAGATAGGTTTGCCGAGAGATTAGGATGTTGTGCGGAGGCAAGAATCCGTGGATCGAATGTTTGCGCCCCTATTTTAGCTCTCTCTCTGCGAGCGTCGATGCTCGAGGAATTGGATTTCGTGAAAGGGTGGACCATCTAGACAGTATTTATTAAAAGGACCATGAAGTTCTCGAGACGTTTAAGAAGCTCCCTTTTTCTTCACGCTCTTTGTTCCCGTTTCGTTTCGAGAGAAAAAAAGGGATAGTTCGCGGAGAGAGGATCGCGCTCGTCGAAGCTGCAACAGCCAATCGATATTAGTCGGCTGGCGCTCAATTATAAATCGAGCAAGTCTACGGACTTGGAGCTTCTACGGAGGCTGCAAATCGCCATGAAATATGCAACGATCTTAGAGGGTAGTTTCGATCCGCACGGGGAGACGAGCGTTAAAATGGAATTAACACTTGCGCGGGATTAGCGGGCTGGCAAATCCGGTAAAATATTCCCGATCCTTCCCCCGTCTTCGATAATCTTTAAACAATCGTGACAAATTCGTTGGGAAACTATTCTGAGCTGTTTGCAATCTAACGAATATCTTTCTATTTTGCAAAATTGATTTGTAAATCCGGCTACTCGAATATCAATCTTCGATGTTCCCTCTTCGTATTCGAAGCCTAAATAAATATATTTCTCCAGCTAGAAAAATTGCAGATTTATCGCTAAGATATTTTTACTTTCTCCATTAGACGCGATGATCGAACATCGAAATAATTCCGATCTTTTCGGAAACTTTAAACAATTTCAGCCGTTCGCTGCCGCACAGGGGCGGTTGAAACGCGGCCGAACAGACAGAAACCTCGGAGACCAAACAACCCGCCCTCGGCAAACATTTTCGAGGACGGCGCGGGGGCGAACAATTACCCGCTTAATTACCCGTCGTCCTGCGATTGTCCCGGTGACGTCTCCCATTCATTAAAATCGTCTGAGACACCGTTCCGCGGACCATCCGGCTCGCTGCTGAAGCAACCCTTTCATCGACTCTTTATCAAAGTGCTCTCCGACAAAGTGTTCCTCCCTTTCGGGGGAGGATTCACGCCGCTGCGCGCTGGAAGGGCGAGCCCGGACAAAAACGCGCGTCGACGCGAAACCGATCGCCTCGACAAACAAACCCCCCCGGCGAGGATTATCTTCTCCCCGGGAACAGAAATCGGATCGAGGGGAAATTACGGGCGATCATCAGGTGCGCCGGGAACGGGCAGATCCGAAAGCCAGAAGATCTTCGTGGATTTTCAAGGGACGGCGAAAACGTTTTCCGAAGTCGTAGGTCCTCGGGGCTAGGATCTAGCCTTTCGTGCCGAACCCTCCAAGGTTCGACCACCCTGAGCCATCTGTCGTTTAGAGGGTGAACCAAGCCACCGTGTGTGCGACTCCGCTCCTGGATGTGCACGCGTACGTGTGTACACGCGAGGGTTGGAGGGGCGGCCGTTCTGAAGATGCACGGGGGTTGAAAGCCTCGCTCGAGAGACTCGCGATGAAATGAACCGGCCTCTCTCTTGTTGCATGATTTATTCCTGCGTTTTGCGTTATTTATGGCCCCGCTTCGACGCGCCGCTTGATTAACGGCGCAAAAGAAACGCTCATGCGAATCGAAGGAGGATTCAGCTTGCTAATTGGGGGACCCTCGGTGCACGGAGCGCAACCTATATCTTGTCAATCTATCTATGCAACGGCTTCTTATGCAATTGCATCGCGGATCTTTTTTTATATCATTTTATAAACAACTGAGGGAGAATTGCCTCGCGTCGGAAAGGACGTTCCCTTTGACAAAAATAAAATAAAACAGCCGCTATAGTTGCATCGCGAGTGTTGCAATTAGTAGACTGTGGATCTCCGAGTAAAATCTGAATAAAAAAGAAATTGATTTCGCTGCCTAATCGATTCATTATTATAAAAATAAATTAGTAGCATCATGAAAGTCTGTCGCTGTGAAAATCTTCTTTATTTTTACAATTTGGCAACCGTAACGAATGCGACGAACGTATAAAGATTCGCGGTGAAACAATTAGACGATTCTGTTGGAAATCGAGAAAAACGAGCGTCCAAGTGATCGGCGAAGATAGTTGACAGCGCTCGGATCGGGGATCCGGCAGCCGCTGGAAAGATCGAGACGGCTACTTCAAAGTCGCGGGTCGGCGTTGCGGAACCGAAAGCACTCGAAATCCCCAAACATCTGTCAGGTATCACTCCCCCTGTGGCGGCAGTGTCCGCGTTAAATCAGGTGAACGATTCGCAACAATGCCGGGGGCCGGGGCCACCACTCCAGGACGCTGTCCGAGTGCAGGATCGCGGAAGTCTTCGGCTTTCTTCTCTCCTGCTGCCTCCCCGACGTGTGTCGTTCCTTCGATCTGGCTCGTTTACGAGGAAAAAAAAAGTTGTTTTCCCGTGGGGAATGCATTATTCAGGGGAGAGAGGATCCTTGGGAGCTGCGATCCTGATGTCAGCGCGAGCTTCTATGTCTTTGACTGCGATCGGCGAGGGATTGTCAGCGCGTAGACGCTTCAGAGAGCGAGCTGCGTTTGAATAATGGAAGCTGGTGGATGAGTAGACGGGTCTTTAAGCGAAATTCGATTTTTCCGGTGTAATCGAGAGCGTCGAAGCGACGAAGATTCCTTCGTTTTCTGTTTCTCGACGATGTAACGTCTCTTTGTTCTCTTCCTGTTTGCACGGGAGAATTTGTTCTCCTACGTTCAAGGAACCGTTCGGAATCGAGCAGGATTTGGCGATCGCCGCGTGGATTATACAGTAATGTCTCTCTAATTGAGATTGTGCACAAAAATGGATAATTTGGGAAGAGGAGATACGATTGTGCGAGCCTTGAAGCTCGTTTTTATAGTCGTTGACAATCGATAACCATATAAAACGAGCCACAAGGCTCGAACAATCGTATCTCCTCTTCCAAAACTGTCCATTTTTGTGCGTGGACGATCCGAGCGTCAATTAGAGAGACAGAGAGACATTAGAGAGACATTACTATATCTGAGCGTCATTAGAGAGACATTACTGTATGTCGCATCTTAAGGGAAATCCAAATTTGTTTTAACGTATTAAAAACAGTGCTTTAGAGATAACAATTTGTCGCCTCGATTGCACGAACCAGAAGCGCGATGAAAATATATTTCGGCGCTCAATGATTTAAATAAAACGTAAACTGTTTCCATCCTTGGCGTGTTCGTTATATTATATTTCACCGTGTCGATTTTTGCGACGAATTGACGGTAATTCGCAGTGTTTGCTAGGGGTCCCGAGTTACGATCGGAGGTTTACCGAATGTTTTACTTTGATTTTCAGGTGTGAGCGTGAGATCGCCCAGCGAGTTTCGCTCAGCGTTATCGCTACGTGACTCGGTGCCCTGGTTCCTGATGTCCACGTCGTGGTTTCCCAGTCAGCTGTCCACGGTCTCGCGAACTGTGCGGTTCCACAGGGTCTGCCGTTCCACTTTCGGTTTCGTCGCGTCGAGATCGAGCTCGCCGCAGAGAAAAGATATGGGAAATTTCTGTTCGGCCGTGGCTTGCCAACCTGAGAGGTAAAAACAACGAAAATTGGCTCTATTGTTTATCGTAGCTTTCAATTTGCTTCTCGAGAAGATGGAAGGGTCTTCTCTCGTATTTTATAGATTTTACCTTTAAAATATTCAGCTTTCTATCGAGAGAACGGATCGATCACACTTTTGGTCTTTATTAGACGCATTGTCCAAATTGCGAGCGGAGATAATGCTGGAGCAATCGACCGAGTAGCTCCGGCGAAACGAATTTACGGTACCAAGGAAGTCTATGATCGAAACGGTAATCACGATGCGTGGGCAACAATGCTTGTACGGTCTCTGTTTCGGAAAACCTGTTACTCGGTGGAACAAAAAGCCGGGGCATAGTGTCCGAGACATATCGATCTGGTCGGCGGCTCAGGAAATTTCATTTGCAAGGATCCATTGATATCGACGAAAGGATATCAGGCCGGCGGGGGTGGTGGAAGGCCCTAATTGGTAGTCACGGGCCGTAGCTAGCTATCGGCATTCACGTAGAACGGGAACGGCCGCGTAAACCGGTAATTCCATTGCGTATGAATCGCGAACGCCTGGTCCGGATGCACCGCCGGTCCGTTGCAACTGCATCCGCGCGTCTCGCTTGAACCGGCCGCCCTCTCTCCTCTCCTCTCCTCGCCCATGCACTCCTCTGCTCTCCTCCCGCGCCCACGAGCCTCTATCCAGGAAAGTTATATCGAGTAATCAGCGGGGCATTGTTTTACGAGCCGGTGAATCGGAACGACGATTGAAACGGCGATCTCGATGATGGCCGGCCGGACTAATCTGCCGGGAAGAGGCGAATCGGTCGAGCATTTTTCGCGCGACCACCGGACCGCCGTTCCAGAAGTGGCTGGCCACCGGCCAAATCGTCGAAAACTTTCGCTGGAAAATTCTGCCCGGGACCTTGTTTGAAAAATATTTCATAGGGGCGCGCCTACCTCCCTCTCTCTCTCTCTCTCTTCATCCATCGTTCTCTCTATGTCTCTTTTCCTCTCTCTCTCTCTCTCTCTCTCTCGCTCTCTTGTTCTCTCTCTCTCTCTCTCTCTCCGCCCACCATCGCCGTTAGGTTGACTTTTTCGTCACCGGGCGACCGGGCGACTGAAACACCTTCAACAGGTGGTGTTTAAGTTTCTGGAATTTAATAAGCCCGGCTGAATGGAACGCGAGCCACGCCGCTGGATCTACTGTCGCCTTTTTTGCCGGACGCGGGCTGCATAGTTGCAGGATTTGTTCCGCGCGGGGGCGAGCTATTGTTCAGCTTGTTTAATCACGGATTTTTCCGACGTCTTCGACGGCTGCGTCTTTTTCGAACGAATCTGTTGCTCGAATTTTCCCTTCCTTTCGGAGCCCTTCGAGTCCTTCGATATTGGCTGCATCGATTTTCGTCGATGTCTTTTACCACAATTCTAGGCTCGTTCTTTTCTTCGCGGTGCGTAATTTATTACGCGTAAAACAGTAGACGCCCGGTTGAAGAGAATCATCGTTTCCTTGGAGCAGTGCAAATGTCTGAAAACAATGGCTTGGCTTTTGAGAATTTGTCGCAATTTTGTCGCGATCGAACACAATGATTCTAGAACAGAGACGCGCGAAAAAAGAGGACTCAGTCGAGAGTCCCATAGCACATCTTACGGCATAAACAACTGTCTTAACAAAATGGTTATCCATGTGAATATTTCCTTGGCTACTCGCTAGACTTTTATTATAGATATGCGTATAAATGAAGGGTTGTTTTTCTACCTCGTTTCACAAAATATCGTTATTATCGTTATTACGTGATTCCTAATTGAAAAAGCAGCGCGACTGACCGCGCGAAAGACAGCACAGACTTATTTACGATTCGGTGCAACGATCGAGCCTATCCCTCAAAAAATACCGCGTGTCGGGGGTGGAATTGCGGTCTGAAAACCGCCCGAAAGACACCACCCGTTCGATCGGGGCCAGAGTCACAAAACCGAGAGCCGCGTCGCTTGTTTTCCACCGGCGTCGCGTCGGGGGGCGAGAGAGGGTGGGGAAAAAACGTAATTACAGGACACGCGGTGTTGCAATTGCGGGGTGGCGCGATGACTTTTTTATCAATTCGCACCGCAGGCTCGCGCGACTTGCAGAAACCGGAGCGGACGGCCGGGGGCTGAAGGGGATCGATCGATAATTCTGTTTCGGTTACAGACAATTACGACTGATTCGACCGCTAATCAACGGCACGACGGCCCCGGCTGTCTGGCCAACGATCCGACAAATATCCTCAAAGTGATCCGACGACACGGCTGTCCTAGCACGATTCCCCGCCCACGCAACCCTTTCATCTCTCTCTCTCTCTCTCTCTCTCTCCCTCTCTTCCTCCCTTTCCCACGAGCGCGCTCTCCGCGCGTAAATATCGACGCGGACCCGGCTAGGCCAATAAACAAATGGAGCCGTAAAGTAAAATGAAACAAAATAATTCCGCGCCTGTTGACTGTTGCGTGACGGGCAAACCGCCGTCGCGCCGGTCCTCTGGTTTTATTATTTCTTCGGGCCTGGTTAACGCAGTCATTTCTGACCGAGATTTCGTATTTTTGTCACGCGGACGATCGCTGATTTGCATCGGACTCTGAATTTTCTACGATATAGATGATCGTTGCTTCTTGCAGTTTCAAGCTTTCAAGCAGTATCCTATAACGCTTTGGATTTAAATCAGTTTATAATTAGTTGAGAAAGTTGCAATCGGTATTTGCTGTTTGTCGACAAGGAAATTCATGAAAATTGTCGAGAGTCGAACGTCGCGCTTGTGCAGATTAAATAATTCAAACGAAACTAGAGATACGTAGTCGACGACAGAATAATTTTTTGCGTAGATATGTATCTATTCGTATCAGATTCTAGACGAATAACTCTCCGAACAATTCTAGACTACGTGATTTGTTTGAAAATGTTCAGAAGGGTGCAAGCAGAGATTAGCCTGCTGAAAAAGAATATTCCCAGCAGGTCAATGCCGAAATTAGCAGGACGCGGCTCTCAAAGGGTACCGCGTACCCCATTTATATCGCTCAAATATTATTACAAAAGTTACGAGGGGTGGCTTTTACCCCCGAAGCCTCGGCCAACCTCGGTGGCTGATTCACGAATTCCGAGGGTTCAATTAAAAACTAAAGTCCCCGGAAAAAGAGCGCGGATTGTCATCGGGGCTGCGTAAACCGCAAAACGCCACCTCGAAACTTCTCGACGAGGGGTGGCTCTTCCGCGGACTATAAATCCCGCCGGTCCAGGGGGTTGAAAACTCCGCGACAAAGCTCGGGAATTAACTCTGCTCAGTCTCTGCTTTAACCTTGAGACGCTTAAACCTTTTAGAACCCGGGGGAGCTTACCGAAAAGAAAAAGAACCTGATGTCAGAAACGTCGCACAGGCATTTTTTAACCGTTTCTTTCGCGAATCATTTTTTAAGCTCTCGAGAAATAAAAATGACATTCCTCCATTCTGTGCATATCATTGCTTTTGGAAAAGTTCCGCGTATTTTTAACGTCTGCGGCGATTCCACAGAAATCAATGGAAAATTTACTGTAACAATTTTTTAATTATTCTTTTTATCGATCATTTTTAATCCTCGAAAAATCTAAAGGACCCTCGATTCGAGGGTCCCTGCTTTTGGGAAAATCCTGCCGGTTTGTCACCGCCATGGCGATTCGATAGGAATCGGTTGACATGTATTAGCTTAAACGGAGAGAAGGGTTGTTACAAAGGTGTCTCGCGATCGCCGGAGGATGAATCGCAGGGTCCGCAGTGCCACGGGAAGAAAGCCACCCCCGTCCTCGGCAGGCCCGCCAATTCATTTAGCATCGGTCCGTGGAAACTTTATAATCACCCTGTACAGAGTCGCGGGGAGGCATCGCGAGGGTAGTTGGTGCCCGGAGGGTTGGTCGAGGGTTCAGCGGGGGTCGCGGGGGTGGCCGGCGGAGGGTGGCGGACTGGTCAGACCGGGGCGGTGGGGACGGACACATATACCTACCCGTGTTAGCAACCCCATTGATCTGGCGGTGGACGCGGCAAAAACGAGCTCGAATAGAGGAAGGGTTGGGGGTTGGCGAACCGTGGCTGATGGCGAGGCAGGGGTGCGAGGAGGTGGAGGTGGAGGTGGAGGATGAGGAGAGTAGCGGAGAGGAGAGGAGAGGAGGGTGTAGGGTGAGCACCAGGGGGGATGGGTGAGATGGGTGGTCGAGAGTGGGTGGCGGTTGAAAATTTGCGGAGTGCCGAGCTGCACTGGCAGTAACCTCTCCTCGTCCCTGTCTCTCTCGGACGCGGCTCGGTCCTCTTCATCCCCTAATGTCTTTGTCTCTCTCGTTCGCTCTTTCTCTCTCTCTTTCTCTCTCGGCGCGGCGCGGAGGCCGAAGCGCGCCGGCTCTCTCTCCCGTGTTCCTCTTTATCTCTTTATATCTGGCCGCGTCACCCCGTCTCTCTCTCTCTCGCTCTCTCGCTCGCTCGCTTCCTCTTTCTCTCTCTCTCTCTCTCGCTCCGGAGCCGGAGCCGATGCTTTCGTTAGTGGTAGCCGGTGCGGCGGATCGGTGTGCCGCGTTACGGGTAACTATACCCGTCCGCGTCCGCACACACGCGACCGGGCCCACCCACACACGGACCGAGGCCCGCCCGAGGCTTGCCGGTAACGGTGCGGAGTGGCAACGGTGAAAACGCGGCCTACCCATTCGTCCTGTCGAGATTCGGTCGGTTTGTTGGCCCCGCGATATATGGATGGATTCTGCCAGCCTGTACTCTTGCGCTCTCTCCCTCTCTCTCTCTCCCTCTCGTTTCTGCTCTCTCCGGCTCTCTCTCTCTCTTCCCACCAACGCACACCGCACCCGCGCCACGCACGCATACACACACACACACACACGAGGGCACGCACACGCGCGCGCGCCGAGGAGAACACACGCGGGCAAACCGTGCGCTGCACGCTCGCTGCCTCTGTCTCTTCTCTTCGCTCGTGTCCGCCGCGATACCAGCCTGGAGAGACTATCTATTTCACTGGGTTAGCGTTACGCTCTGCGGGGGTGTGCGCCCGCCATCTCCGAGGGGACGGGCGCGCCACGTTCTCTCCCCGGTGTTTCACCTGCTAAATGTCAGGAAGTGAGAACCCACCGGCCGACGGACACTACGGTTAATGGATCCAGCCGGACGACGGACCTCGATCACCGCGGATTTCGGACCCCGATCCTGGACCCTGGCCAACCGACCGTTTTTACCGAATTTCGCGTAATTTGTCGACCCTTCGACTGGTTTATTAATGCGAGCCCGGCTTCGATCAACGTTGATCGCGGATTTTTGTTGTTTGCGCGGCGATGCCTCAGTTAATTTTTACGCTTTGTCCAGCAGCGGTTGCTCTAATGGCTGGTTAAATCACGAATTTTTTAACACCGGTGACAATTTTAATCGGGCGACACGACGCGACCCGCCGAATGGTAATTCGGTCAGCGTTTTGGTTCCTCGTTTCTTTCGATTCTAAAATACTCTGCGGAGAGATCTTCTCGACAAATTCTGAAGAAATTTACATTATAAGGGAGTACGTGGGAATAGGGAACGATGAAAAGGTTATTTCGTCGCATTACTTTCAATCTGTTATAATTATTAAAAGCAGCGCGTAGCTTGGCGAACGATGCAGTACATTTTTACTTTGCAAAAACTTTCTCGATTTATCAACAACTCGACCGTTGACGTTTACACGCTTCTGCACGGCGCGAGCCCGAGAAGAAGAACAAATAACGAAACTGGAATTCAATTAAATGCAGATTTCACTTTCGTAGCGTTAATGTAGGAATGAAACTTCTACCGAGCAACCTCTTACCTTTTAACGATTTAAACGTCACGTTCTAAATTTTTTTCCTCGACGATTATTACGATTGTAAAGATACTTTTATGGAGAATTTATTCAACGTTATTTTAATTAATTTAATCTGATCAAACATATGCTCGTTGTTTTTTCGTTGTTTCCGTAAAACTGTATACGTAAAAACTAATACATTATGCGATAGGCAACCTAACAATTTCACATTGATTCGAAAACGATAGCAACTATTTTATTTTATTTTTACCAAATAAACTTTTGTCTTTACAAATTCTATTTAAAAAGAAAAATGTTACGTTGCTCGAACGCGGAGGGTGGATTTAACGTGCGAACAGCGCCCGTGTAATTTGGTCGGATTGATCAGTTTTTCAGCAGAAGTTTTCCCTTTATTCGCGGCACGGATGAAGTATCAGACACTTGTTGCTAAGGAAGCGATGACAATTCGGAGGGACAAGAACGCTACCAAAATTTCCGCCTCGTCGAGAGCACGCCATTTCCTTTCGTCGGGAAGCGTTCCGCTGTAAATAGCGGCCGGTGGCGGGTCGACGTCACAGGGAATTCTTAAAAAATATATATCTCGAATTTCCATGCCGGGGCCGGGGCCGGGGTCGGGGCCGGGCGGCTGGCATTCGCACCGAATCACGAAGCGAAGGTTGTCAACCCCCTTTCGATTAAATCCGGCGACACCGCCCGTTCTTTGTGCGACAATTAAACACAGCGAAACTTGTATGCACGCGTGCATTTTAACCAGGAAATGTTAATTTCCTCTCGTTACGCGTATATTTCGCCTAACGAGCTGCAGTGACGACCGAAAAGGAACACGCGTGAATTTTTAATCGTTCATCAAAAAATTCCCCGTTTCAGCCCGGTCTCGCAGTCTAATTAAAATTTCCCGGCGTGTCTTCCACGCGACTCGGAAATAATTTGCAGCCGGATCGTTTGAAAATGTTCCTTATCGTTCGTTTATTACAGTCGTGATTCCCTCGCGACGATTACTCTCTGTTCGTTCTCATAATTTCGCGAACGCCACGGCACCCCGTTTAGGGCAAATTATTTCTATCGCAGGAATGCGTCATGCAGGGACGATATTAGGTGAAATTCTTTTTGACGACACTTTTGGAATGCAAAGCGATATATCTACGCGTCGGGGAACTTTTACGCGGCATTGAAATTTTATGCAGGCTAAAAGTTCAATTAGTACGTTTGCACTTGTAATTGCTGCAGCTTCGAGCGTTCCTTAAGGTACCCTTCGATTCGTCGATTTATTAACAGAATAAATTTCTTATTCGTGGATAAAACTGCATGAAAATAGAACGAACAAATTATAAAATTACATCATTTTTTGCAATAAACTTTCAAGGATGGGAATTCGATGCAACCACTCTCTCAAAGACCAGCCATAAACATCGCTTCCGAATCTTACGTGGACAAATATTTGCTACTAAATGTATTTAAAAAAAAAGAAAAAAAAATGGAAAAAAGAGAGGAGTCGCGATCGGAGCGAGGAATATTTATCACTCTGTTCCTATGTTATTTTGTTCGCATTTCGTGCTCTCGGTGGTACGGTACACCTCTTATTTGCCAAAGGATTGATCCACAGGCCCGTTGAAGCAGGATTCGCGAGAGACGCGCGTAGGCTTGAAGTAAAATCGAATCGGCCCTTCATTATCGCTCAATTTCATCCACGTAAATGCGGTGGAGCACACAGGATGAGGGCGACCGTGCCGTTGGGTCGGGGGCGGAAGGGGGTCGGTTGGTCGTCGGTGGTGGTACGCGAAGGAAAATCAGCCGGATTGAAAAACTGATGGAATCGGCTGTGTCCAGAGTTCTGTGTGTCGGTGGGACAGATAAAACGCGCGAGAAAGAGCGTCGAAAAGACGGACAGAGAGATCATCGGTCGGTGCTCCAATGCCAGAGAGAAAAAGAGGAAAAGAGAAAAAGAGAAAAAGTGAGAGAGAGGGAGACGTAGAGAGAGAGAGAGAGAGAGAGAGAGAGAGAGAGAGCAAGGACACGAGCTCGCTCGGTCGTATTATAAAAATCCACAAAATAACCGACGCGGTGGCCATTAGCGATGCTCTTTTAACCCTCGCCATTCAGCCTCGCCCTCGTGATGCGTGTAAATTTTCCAGCGGCGGTCGCTCTCTGGCTACATTTTTCGTCGAGTGCCACTGTGTGTATTGCGGACCCCTGGCCACCCTCTGCCCCTCGGGCAGCCGCGCGCACACCCCTCGCCCATCCGACCAGCCCCCCTCGAATCACCCTCCCGGTGGTAATCCGACTGGCTAGCCACTCGCGCCAACAAATACCCTCACCTTCGGCCACCCACTGCCACCACTACCGCCTCCCCACGTCCGGTCACCCCCTCGGACCCACCACCAACGCGACTCTCTCCACGCTCCACGCTCCACGATCCACGCTCCACGCTGCCGAATAACCAACCCTCTCGCCGTCTCCGTTCCTCTTTCTCTTTCTCTTTCTCTCCCGCGAACTCTCTCTCTCCCACTCGATCGCTCCTTCTCTCTCGATCCTCCTTTTTCTATTTCACTCTCCCTCCGTCGATCTCTGCTCTCTCTTTCTCTCTCTCTCCCTCCCTCCCTCCCTCCCTCCCGCCCTCCCGATCTCTGTCCATTGCTCTCGCTCCCGCTCGCTTTAACCGCTCGTACTCCGCTCCACACTCTCGGCCAGCAGCACACCGTGGACGCGACTCATCCCACCGTGACCCAACCCGCGGTACACTCTCTGGTGAACCACCCCCGACACCCCGAACACCGCGAAATGCGCGGCGTTGGCCTCGTACACGGGCCACCACACGTCGACGGGAAAATTTTTCACGGCTACTTCCGCCTCTCCAGAGGAGAACCAGCGCCGCTAGATCGACCGGGATCCCGCGATCCGACGATTCACTACCCTCGTCCTCCACAGTCACCACCGCCCCGGCGAACCACCCCGCCCCTCGACAGCCACCGAACGGCCACCCACCCCTCGCGACCGGGACACGATTTTCGTCGTAACCTGTCTGACGTTGTTTGTTCGACGTCGTGTATACTGTTTGATGCTTTTTTCTCTCTCTCCCTCTACCATTCTCCCTTTCCTCCCCCCTCTCTCTCTTCCTCTTTCTCTTTCTCTCTTTCCGCTGGTACTTTCTCGCTCTGGCGAACGTGTTCTACGGTTTCTTCTTTTTTTGTTTCTGCTTCGGCTTCGCGGAGATTGGTTTTCTCCTTTGTTCGTTCGTTTTTTCGGGCGGAGGAATGGGGCGAGGGTGGAAGTAGGGGAAGGAGGAGGTGGTTGGGATAATGAAGGTATTCGATGGTGGGTTTTCGGGAGTTTTCGGGGTGGTTTAAGGCGGTTTGAGGCGGTTGGTTCTAGAGGGCGCTGGAAATTGTGATCCACTGGGCATTTCCATCCCTCAAAAATTCTGTCGTTCGCGAGTTTTAAAGAATTAAAAGTTCGAACGCGTCGCGAAGTTCGAAACCAACGACTCTTACGAAGAACGAAGCAAAAGAACCTTATCGTAAAAATTGCCAATAGCGTTCCGTTCCCCTCGGAACATCCTCCCACCTTACAACGACGGTAATTAACCGATCGAAACTCTGGAAAACTTGAACACACGCGAGCGGTGTCCCTGTTAAAAAAAATGCGGGTAAAAATTTGGTCGATACCGGCGGCCGACTACTAATCATGTTCATCCCTCAAGGAACCGCACCCCCGTTAAATAACCAAATACTGTGTCTCGCGACACGGACGCGACCATAATGGGTTAAAGTCCATCGACGTGGTTGGCTACGTGATGGGTGCGAGCATTAACTAAAAACCGAACCGAGTGGTTCGCTCGGCGAGCCCACGATGGAACGGCGCGGCGGCCGCGGGGGAGGCGTGGGTGGCTAAAGGGGGTGGCTGATGCCAGAGGACCGTGACAGGTACTGCGTTGGACCTCGCTTTAACGTACAAACCGAGCGGAGTGTGTACGCGTACATGAGACCGAGCGCACGCTGTTCGACGCTGGAAAATGCCAATCCGCGTTCATCATCCCCTCGCGGGGCCATCAATGATAGTCTGCCATAATTTCGCAACGCGGCAGAGCTCTTAATTACGTTTATCTTTCCGGGGGCCGTCTCCTTCCACGCTCGGCCGATCTCGTTTCGCGACGATTTCTTCACCGCGATTCACCGCGGTCGTGCAACGATTGGGCGGGGTTGTTCACCCCTTGCTCGATCCATGAATTTTCGATTGTTCGGTTCTGTGATTTTTTTTTACAATTAAATAGGAACATTCCCAGAGATACGAATAGCACGATGGCTTTCGAAATTTCTTCCGGGAAATTAAAATTCGCAAAATTATATTTTTGTAGGTGGTTGTAGTCTCGCGAGGGTAAATAAATCGTTGAGGATTGTATCAGGAATTTTCTATCGTTTCCTTTACGTTGTACCGAATTTATTGTGTCGAAGCTTCTCTCAGCGGATTGTCCATTTCGAAGCAGTATCCTAATGAAGAAATCGTTGCTCGCGTCTGTTACCAAATCATGGAAATCATTCCTCGATCAGAGTGAGAGGATTCTCCATCCGAGACCAAGAACCAGTCCAAGGCACCCTGTTCAATTTCCTCCAGCGATTTCGTAGTTCGCCCAGTGTCGGGTTTGTCGCGATTCGGTTATTTAAGTCGCGTGTTCGAGTAATTATTTCGCACGGTGGAGTTTTAACGCGCGGCCGGCGGAAGTGGGAGCGGGTTTATAACGAAGCATAAATAAAAATGATGCGGTCCGGGCCGATTAATCGACAACAAGCCGGCCGACAGGGTCATAAATATAGGACACGCGGCCGGCCGGATCATTCGCAGCCCCCGCGCGGATAATTGGTTTTTTGTTTTCGTTCTAGTCCCGACCGAAATTAAAGTTTCATCTTGCTAAAGCGCAAAGCCGACGTCGGCGGTGGCAGGCGGCGGCGGCGGCGGCGGCGGCCAGAATTAGAGATGAATAGCGAGTGACAGGGCAACTCGTTTACCAACGATAACACATTGCGGCGACGAGTTGGTTCGTTGGCGCCTGTATCACGGTTTACGTTTTGGTGGTCTTTACGGGCTCCATATCACACGGCTGTTTGTCTTCCCCGTATCTCTGGCCTGCCGCGGCAGCGCGCCGGAAAATTGTCGGCTGGCGAAGGAACAGCTTACGGCCGATCGATCTACGGCCCCTGCCACCGACCCCTCCTTTCCCCCGAACGATTTTCTGCAAATCGGGTGCCCGTTGTGCAACCTGCGATCGCTTTTTAACACTTCCGACCCTAATCGGGCGCTCGCGTCCCAGCGATCTTTTCTGATTGCCGGAAGCACGATACGCGTCTATAATATACTATATTATTACAATACTACTATTTTTGAAGGTGATTATTATTTAAGGTAATTTTTGAAGGTACCATTTCGAGGTAACGACGATTGGTGGTACAGCAGAATGCTTCGTAGCCTCTATTTAGAAGTGATTTACGATTACAGAGTCACAGTGGCAAAAATCACGATTTTTGCACATATAAATTAGGAATTTTTCATCATTCTCGCGTCGTGTACTAAAAATGTACGAGCACGATGGACTATCGCAAGGGATAAATAGGGAATAGAGCGATTTTCGTGCATTTCCATCGATAAAACAATTCGATATCCCCTGTACTTGCAATATCTAGAACATTAACGAGGTAAAAAGAAGTCAAATCGCCCTGTCTAAAATTGATAAACCCGAACAGGAGTGCCGGAATTATTTATCGGACTAGTTTCACGTTACCGGATAGTGGAATATTCCTTGAAAAATGCGCTGGTTGCTTAATCCCGTTGGCAAGAGTCCTGGAACAGTGACGGCTGGCTGCTCGGGTATCGTTCACGCTAATTTCCCCCGATTCCACTTTTATTTTCGTGGAAGTTGCAAGAGAAAGGGAACGAGAAAGAGACCGAGAAAGAGAGCGAGAGAGGGAGAGAGAGAGAGAGAAATACTCAAAGAAAATGGAGGTAATTGATGTCGGTGGGGGCCCGGGCACGGTTCTCACGGCGAACGACAGTTGCTATCGGAAAGGCAACAAACTGCTGGGACCCCAGGCATTTCGTATATCGCCGCGCGCGCTCGGCCAACCGGTTAACCGGCAATTAGCCGATCTCGCTCGTAAATGTAAATTAGCGCCGGCCGGCCGAATCGGTGACCGAAAAAAGAGTAAATTATCGCGGGGCGGAGGCAGGTGAGCCGGATGCCCCTCCGGTGAAACGCGCGGCGAGTAAACGCCGCCGTTCCGCTCGTTCCCGTCGCCATACTTCCCTCCTATTCCCTGAAACTACTTTTCGACCGAACGCCGACAGCCTCGACGACCTTCTTCGTGTCGAAACTACACCGACCGAGGCCTAGTCCATCGTCGAATCATTTTATTTCATCAAACTTTGAATATTTCCAACGTCGGTGCTACGCGTTCGTCATTGTTAATAGGTCTACTTAGGATTCGGGATTTTTTTAAAGACTATAGAACACATACACAGTTGGCACACTTACAGCGCGACGCTTGTCGATTATTTTCAGCTGCATCTGATCTTTTTACATTCGTGGAATCTGTGTATTTATTGCTACAATTGGTTTGGAGCGATTTCAAAAGGTTCGTCGATTTTTTTCTGTAATCGCGAAAAGACTGCGAAAGTTCCTTCGATTTTTGGTAGAAGATTTATCGACGCGGGTGACAGGGTTTCAGAATCGAAATTGCTGTATCGAAGGCCAGGAGAATTTTTCATAGAACACAGAGAATTCGGTAGCTATTGTTTCAAATGCTCGAGCATTTAACGCGAGCCTATATTTAACCGAGGCCACTGTCGATGAAAGAAAATTGGAGTCAATTTCAAGTATAAAAGTTTGCGCTTTAATCGTCGGGTCTCGGCGATCAGGAAATTCGAGGATTAAATGTTTTTGTCCCGGATTGATTGGACGAGTAATTGGGATTTATCGATGAAGACGGGCTAGGATTTCCGACTTTTTAGTCATAGGGCGAGACAATTTGCTGTCTCGGGCGAATGAAGGTGGACGATTCTATCAGCTTCGTTCAGCGTCGTTCTTCTCCCTTAATCTCGAGCCTCTCCGCATAGGCGAATCGCAGAGCTGACGGTACAGATTCCGAGGCGCTGATAGGCTTCCGGACTTCCGGTGCTGACCCGTCTTCCGCGTCTGTGTTCCCGCGGACCCCCTTCGAGGAGAAAAATCGTTAATGCGGCTCCGGTGCCAAAGACACATCTACGATTAACCATTTCTCACTCGACGACCGCTGATAATGAAACGATTCACGTTCGGTCATCGTCTACCAGCAATTAAGCTCGCAATCGCACGGCTGAAAGCTTATTCGAGCCTTTATTTTTGCAGTTCGATCGAGGGCCCTGTATCTTATTGCAACAGCTTCGCAAACCTCGGTTTCTGTAATATTTGTAAAAATCGAACTTTGTATTACTTATCGAGCACTTTTCCTCGACCTTCGCAAAAATGAATTAGCCAACTTCTCAATTGTTATTTAAAGCACCGTCATTTTCTTTGCTCAGAAGATCGTTCCAAAGATCCTCCGAAGCATAAAGTTCCTTCAACTTTTAATCGAGCACTTCACTAAATCGGCAAAATTAATCGATTCGTTTTCTAAATTGTTCAGCAGGTTTTCTAAAGCCGATGGACGCGGAGTTCAGGATCGCGTTGATCTAAATCGAAATTTCTAGGATCCGTGGGTATAGTCTCCGAGCAGCCTCGTGCTGTTTCTGGTTACCCGTCGGCCTTATGTCGCTTCCTCGTGGCCGTTTAATAATTCCCGACAACGGGAGCGTTGGGTGGCAGCTGCGTAGTGAGATGCCGTTCTTAATTAGCGCACGTCTTGAACGTCAGCCCTGCACAAAGGGGGCTGAAGTTTCCAGGGTCAGGACGCGGGGTCGCAGGAATTCGAACAGGTGCGTTACCTTCGGTTCGGGATTAATTACGGTTTGATTCGACGTCTTCTAATCACCCTTTGGCCGGCCACTGTCGATCCACTTGAAACTCTCCGCGGCAATAATTAACTGGCCGGGTGCAAAAGATCCACGGCAGATTCCTCGAACTTTAGGAGTCGTTCGAGTTTGCGGAAGAGCTTGCCGAACATTTCGGACCCTCTGACAGTCGATCGACAAGATGTTCGAGCTTCGATCAACTTCCCCCGGCTTTTTAAATGTTACAAATTCTTTTATCCGAGGAAAACGATCGCGCAGAAATCGAGTGAATCGTTCGAGAAACGAGTGTTTCTAATAAAAACGATCTCTCCGTAGGTGTCGATGACGTATCGCGATTAATCGCCGGTGGCGGAAAAGGCTGAAATCTGGGTGTCAAGTTCGAGGTTGTCGAAAAAGGGAGAGGATCGTCTGCATGCAGTCTGCTCGCGCGAACCAGAGGACAAGGATTGAAGGAAAAAGGTGAGAGACGAATGGAGAGAGAGAGAGAGGCGAGAGGCGAGAGGCGAGAGGCGAGCTAGGCGGTGGCGTCCGGAGATCAGAAAGCAATTAGAGCGTCCAACGCGATCATGGCAGCGCGCGGAGTGCTTCAGCCGCGTCAACACCGCCGGGGACGGTGCAAATTGTAGCCGGTGCCCCGGCGAAAAATATGATACCCATCAAGCCACCGCGACGTTTTTATCGTCGGTGAAAAAATGTGCTGGCCGCGCGTGTTCACGCGACTCCGCTTCGCTTCGCGCCGCACCGCTCCGACCAACTTTTCCTAGGTCTCGTTTTTCGTCGGCCGCGCGAACACACACTCGTCACACCTCTGCCGCGCCACCATCGTCACCGTTAACCGTCACCGAAAATGGCGAGCCGGCATGCCCCAAAATAACAATCCGGAAAGAAACAGCGGGAGAAACAAGAACGGAACGAGCTAACAAGCGCTGGCCAAGAAATAAATCATATCCAAACGGGAGGAACAAGTCGAGGAGCAAGGCGAGCGAGAAGAATAAAGGAGACAAGGCGGACGAGAAGAACAAGCGGTGCGACGAAGAGCGAGGTAGATCGGTAACAAAGCAAAGGTTGTCAAAAGATAAAGAGAAGCCAATGGAAAAGGAAGGAAAACGAAACGATGGAATGGAAAAATAAATCAGTCGATCGAATACGCGGGCAACGACTGAAATAAAAAAGAAATTGACGAACAGGAAGGAACTTGAACACGCTGCGACAGATCTATCGGACGAACAAGACCGCAGGAACGACGAGCGATGGAAGAGCGACGAGCAGGGAGAGTCGGCGAGACGACGACAGCGAATGACAAGCGGAGGCAAGAACAATTCGGAGATCGAACAAAGAAGAAAGAGAAGGAACCGCAAGCAGGAGAGAACAGAGGTAGGCCGACGAGGGAACGAGGAGAAACAGGCGAAAAAGGCGAAAAAGGGGCGGAAAAGGCGAAAAACCGAAAAAGCAAGAACGCGGTTCCAAAGAGCGAGATGTGTCGGGGGGTGGGCGAGGGGGCGAGGGTGGATCGGCGAACAAGGAATAAAGAAAAAGGAGGAGGAAAGGGGTTGAGCCGGCGAACAAGAGAGCGAAAGAGAGAACCGGCTTGACGTCACACACTGGTAACGGCGCTTTATCGAACTCTCATTACCACCGGCGCAGGGTGGAGGCGGTGGTGTACGGGGGTGGCAGCAGGGGGGTAGGTTTGGCGGAGAGTGTGTTTTTCGGCCTCGTGTGGTCGGCCGCCACTCCCTCGTTGCACACCAACGTTCCCACCCCTTTCCTCTCGCGTCCTTCCGCCCTTCGCCAGCCTTCCGCCCCGCTGCCGTCGCCCATCCCCTGCTCCCATAACCCTTTTCAGCCCCCGCGGGCCCCCTCGTCGCGTAAACTACCCCGCGCTCTCTTCCACGCCGCCCCACACACGACCGCTGGACGCAATAATAAACAACCGCCGGTCGCTATGGCGACGCGTCCATCGCGCGCGAACAAAACACTGCACCCTCTCGCTCTCGCTCTCGCTCTCGCCCTCGTTCTCGCTTCTGCCCGCTTCTCGCCGCTCCTCTCCGCTTCGCTCCAACCGCTTCAACCCTCCCCGCTTCGGTGTACCCCCTGCTCGCGCACCCCAGCGCTTCCACGCTCTCTTTCCAACCGGATCGTCCTTCTTTCTCTGCGCGCTACCTCTCGGCCCCGGTCATTTCTTCTCTTTCTACCTTTACCTGTGCGTACACCGCGCGCTCCCCTCGACAACTATTCGGCCCCCTCGCCCTCCTCCCCCGCACCGACTCGTCCTCCCTCCCCCTGGAGTACGTTCTCTCGGCTCGTTTCGCCGTCTCTCTTCCGACGCGCTCTCGCTGGTCGACGGGTTTGTCGCTCGCGCTGTTACATGCGTGCATGAGCCGAACGACAAACCGGTCCTGGAATTACATTAAAACAGTACCATTCGGGTGGTTAAGGTTTTGCGGGATGTTTGACCCCCCGGTGACCCGCGATTTTTTTCGGGGTCACCGCCGTGATCGACTGCGATCCAGAGATCGAGGGGAAACGGCGGACACGGTGCCGCCGGATCGAATATCGTTCGCCAGGCTGGCTCGAATTAGGGATCGAAAGCATCTGAAAGCTGAGAAAAGAAACTTCATTTTTGTCAGGCTTCTTCGATCGATGATGGGGTAGTTTCGAGGGCGATGTTCTCGCCGTTGTTTCGCCAAGAAATCTGGAAGCCTGGAGAGATCTCGGATTATTTCTCGATGGAAGTTGACGGTAAACGATAAACGTGTGCACCCACGCGGTCCGTCACCGGGCCGTGTCTCCAGGGTGATATTTACGAACGGACTAATTTGGTTCGGGGCTGATTTCGCGCAATAATTGCAGCCGGCCGTCCGCCCGGCCTGCGGGGTTGCTTTGGAAAAATTTATTAGCATTTCATTTTAATATCGACGTCGCGAGCACGAGCGCGTCCCCGCGCGAAACATCCGCGCCCGTTTTATTGAACATTCTTGGCTAAGCGGACCGTTAAAAAATGATCGGCACCGAATAATTCAGCGCATGCACGCGGTCGCGTTTCCGTGTAATGAGCGATATCATTTCAGCCGGGACTTAAATTCGCCGGCGATCTCGTGAAAGAAATATGATTGGAAATTAAAGCTCCGTTAACTCGGCCCTCCCCGGGGAGAATATCGTCGGATGATGAACGATTAATAATTGCAGGGAGAACCGCGATATCGGCGCATAATTATTAAAACATCGTTCGTTGATTACGAGGACACGGCGCCGTAACGCGGCGTCCGTAATGGCGCGTGTCGAAAAAGGGGCTGCGCACCCCGTCGGCCGGGGTGATAAAAGTGCATCCGTGTCGCCATCTCTGGGCAGAGCCGCGAACAGCGCTGACGTTTTCTACGGGCCCGGCTCGAAAGAGCGCTGAAATATAAATTCTTTTATTTAAGCCACCTGTGCGCAAAAATTCTCAACTGTTTCGCTTCCATTTCCATCCTCCACCTCCAGCGTTCTCATGCCACCATCGTTGACCCGCTAACTGGGTCATAGTTCACTCTATTTCCTCCGCAACTTATCCGCCAACGATTTCTCCGTTTTTTTTTAACTTGCTGCTCGATCGATGCGATACGTCGATCTACGTAAATTTCATTTCGAATGAAATTTGATTTTGACACGACTCGTGTCGATTCGCCTACATTTCCCTTGAATTTACTTTACGATGAAAAAAATTTAATTATCAACAGAGAGAAGGTTTCATCGTGGTGCTGATAAAATCGCTGGATCGCAGACATTTCAACGATTCGAAATCGTTTGGTGGATCATTTCGCGATCTACGATAACAAGCAGAAAGCGAATAGCAGGACCTGCATCGAACAAAAATCAAATTGATATTCTGTAAGATATATTTGATTCGACTTTGCAATGAACCAATAGTTGCAAATTGAAGGAATGTTTAGATCTGTTGCTGGATCGAGCAACAAACAGAGAAGCAATTTTCAAGAATGTCGCCGCTGCGATTGCAACGTTAAAAAGAGACGTCGAGACAAATTAAGTGGGCGTAGAAATTGTCCCAAGGAAGCGGCAGGAATTCGAGCGAGCTTGTTGATAGCTTTTCGGTTGTTTTTTATTCCGCGCGTAGAACGCAGCCAGGCGTCTTTAACGATTCGCCGTCTTCTTTGAAGCAGTCGCCATGGTCGCCGCGGCGTCTGCGAGCATCCCGCGCTTACTTTTAGTCGTCCGTAGGATCCATCTTCCTCCGACACGTGGTCGCTTCACCTACATCCTTTCCCTCGCACCCCTCGGCGTCTGGAGGCAACCGCCACCCCCTGAAACCGCAGCCGCCCTCCTCCTCCGCCCCGCGGCGCGCCCTTTCGCCCTCCGTCCTCGCTACTAACCGTTCAGGAAATGTTTATTCTGGCCTCCGACCGGGGGTATTCCAAAGGATTTTTGGATTTCGTCCGTGCCCGCAATTTGGAAGTCAACGACCCCTCGGACTGCCCGCGCGAAACTTTGTCCCGACGCGAGGCGAAAGTCGAATAATTCCTCTATGGACACCGACCGCGAATTATTTCTATCACCGATCATTTCCTGTCGAGGATCGACAGGAGGATCTCGGGAGAAACGTCGAGCAATTTTTTGGAACTTTTTCGCTTTATTCGGTCAATCCTTTATTTGTCACAATTTTCATTTACTCGAGCAACCTTCTCTCGAAACTCGCGAACATCCCCTAAATCGTCGCTTCAAATTAAAGAGAATTTAGTATAGAATTTTTATTCGAAGTTGAATAGATTATTTAGATTTATATTAGAATAGTCGAATAGAAATTCTAGAATAGATCAGTCCTAGTCAGGCATGCAAGTTCTGTTTCTTTAAAATAATTATACGTGCATCGGATATTCTGAAAATTTATTTTGCCACTCTTGGAGACGAGTCTTCGTGGAATATCACCCCAAAGAATTGTCGTAAATTTATCATTCAAGATTTCATTTACAGTAGAATAGAGACACTACAGCCAGCATAAGATACAACTTTCGGTGTACCTTAACGCTCGAATAACAATTTAACGAAGCAGCAGGCTCGGCTAGTAAAATTGTCCATCGTAAAATTGTCTGTCAAAAAAAATGTCTGCAAAAATATCTACAGAACCATTTATCGTCAGAATTAAAACCGGCAAAGTTAGAATGCATTAGACGGTAGATGTATCAGGAAAGAAATTCAATATAACAGGAAGAAACTGCAACATGTTCGCCGGATGAAGCTGTAGAGAGCACGTTGAACAGGTGAAAAATGGTGGCGCGTCTTCGGAGATCTTATTGTTAGCTGGAGTCGGAGAGAGAGAAGAACGAGGATGCGCCGGTGGGCTGGCCAGGCCACAGCGCCGCCCCTCGGCTCTCGACTTACTTTTGCCATCTTGCCTCCGATTCTGCGGTTAGCCCCACTTCGACCAGAAACCAGGGAAGCCGCTTGTAGTCCTCGGTCACAAACTGGCCCTGCGGATCGACTGTTCCGAATCGTGCGACCACCGGAAATCATTTTTCAAAAGACCCCCGCGCTCCACCTTCTCATCTTCCGCTTCTGCTCCAGGAACAAACGACTCCAGAAATTTGCTCGCGCTTTTACAAACGAGCCGGCGGTCGCAAAACGCGAATAGAATACAAATTGTAGCCGGCATCGGTCACCAAACAATTTCTCAGAATTCCAATTAACGGCTCGTCGAATTACCATTTAATTCAATTCGAAACGATCCGAATTTATTCGAGTATCGAACGATTATTCGAAACGCGTTAAATCACGTTGTTCGGATAAAAACCACTGGTAACCAATATTTCTAGCGATCGAACGTTGCTCGAAGAGTTTTTCAATGGAAAATCGAGTCGACAGTGTCGTCGGAAAAATCGCGGCGAACAGCCGCAAGGCCAGCGGCGGGGAATCGAAAGAGAAATTCTTAATACATTTCGGCCGTTGAACGGGATCGATTATTCGGTTCACGTGATATTTATTTATCGCGCGTGGAATATAATTCGGATAATGGGTCGGCCGATGAGCTGCTGAAGCAGACAAATGCCCGCCGCATTGAACTACTGGCATGGAACGGTATTCTGCTGTTTTTTCTTTTCATCGGATGCGCAGGAATTAACGCGGTTTCGCTCTCTGTGTCTCCGGCGGAACGCGGTATTCGCCGAAACGATTGATCAACATTTTCGTTCGCGGATTCTTTCGCCCGCGTCTGTAATATTAATATATTCGCCAGTCGGGCAGGAAAAATCGTTCGATGCGCAATTCGCTGCTGTCATTAATGTTACAAAGACGGTAATTCCGGTTCGAAACTCGCTTCGGCTCCGACGCAACGTTCCATTTTTTAACGCTTTCGATTTTGATCGCTGCTACGAGTCGATCCGGGGTGAAATTGTGCGACGAAATATTTGTTAATAGTTCAATAGGGAACAGCGGATTTCTGATTAATTTTTTAAGCAAGAAAACTTTTAAACGACGCTGGTGTGGGAACAGAAATTAAACTGATATATTTATTAAAAAACAGGGATACAATTCTCAGGGGTTGAAACAGAGACAAATCTAACATCCGCGACTTCCGGAGAACTTCTACGGAACTTCCACGCGTCTCCAACTCACAGTCGAAATCGATTCGAAGGATCACTTTACAGAGCGACCCCTAATTCTCCCGAAGCCCCATCGAAAATAACGAAAAAGAAAAAGAAAAAATCGCATTCTTACGGGACGAATCAGCGAGGATCCAGGTTGGCGGGCTTTCGCCGTGAAAAAAAGGAGAACGCGGGACAAAATTGTGGGTGCAGAAGGGTGTCGGGAGCGGCCGGTTGGCGGGCTCACGGCCATAATAATAATTTTTACAAGCCCGCGTGTAATCAAGGCTGCGTGTTACACATGTTCCGTCGGTGGCCGCCCCTCCCTGGTCTCTCGTGCTCGCCCCGTCGTGGTCGTTGTAGGGGCGAATAGGGCACGTGGTAGGGGTGGTTCGCCGCGGGAAGGGGGCGCACAGCACTCGCGGAGGGGAGCGAGTTCCAGTTCCAGTGGGGCGGTCGCGCTCGTTAGAGGGAAACCGCCGTTCGCGGGACAGAGACGGGGGTGGTCCTCGGTTCGCGGGGGTTCGGGGGTGCCGGTCGAACAGAGAGAGGGCCGGAGGGGGTGGGACGGGGGCGGTGTAGTGTTCACGCGGCACGGTTGCTGGCGGTGCTGTGCTCTGCTGTCCTGTTGTTGCTGCTTCTGCTTCTGCTTCTGCTCCTACTCGTGGCCGTGCTCGTGCTCGTGCTCGTGCTCGTGAGCGTGCTCGTGCTCGTGCTCGTGCCCCGGTACCGTTCTCCTCGTGTATTGTTGTCCAATCGAGCGTGCCGACGAACGAACCGGTTCCATCGAAGCACGCGCGCGCTGTCCGCACACGTTGCGTACGCTCGACAACTTTTCCCTTTTTTCGATCCGCTCGGTCCGCTCCGCACCGCGACGCTCGAACGAGGTGACCACGCACGACGAGCGACACGTGCTCTCATCGGCCGTCCCTTGTTGCTGTTGCTGTTGCCGTTGCTGTCCGTTCGACGTTGTTCTGTGCCACTCGGATACGCGAGAGAGCCGCCCACGGATCCCCGCGGCCGATCGACGCTGTTTTACCACGGTCCGCGCGGTCTCGATCCATGGATCGAGTGCCTGAGATTCGAGGACGGTCCCTGCTGCCGAGCGATCGGCCACGAGGGGTTCTCGAAGGGCGCAGTGTCTGCTTGGATTGATCGTACACTGCCGGTCGATTTCGGGAGGGATATGTGAATTTTGTGATCAGGATCTTGGTTTTTTCGAGGTATGGAATTCTCTGTGGAATCGTTTCGAAGATCGTTCGCGATTCGAGAGTCATTCGTTCGAGTAGTTTTCGTTCGTTCACCTTGTAATTCGAGATTCATTCTGTCGGGGCTTGTCGGGAAATGCGGTACCAACTCCGAGTAATACGTTGGACACGACGAGGCAATGATTATCGATGGGAACATTGATAAATGTGCTTGGAATTTAGGAAATCGTGTTGCAAATTTTCAGAAAATTCAGACAGAAGACGAGCTACGAGCTACGAGCTACAAAAATCCATTCGAGACTTGAGATACGAGTAAAGGAACGCGTTTAAACGGCGCAACAAACATAGCTCGCGGTAACAACAAATTCTAGAATCGTTCGGTTAGCAAAATATCTGCACGATTTCCAACAACAGCAGGCTCGCTAATCGAGAAATCCGTCTCACTTTTCCCCCTGAAAACTCAAAATCCTGTGTCGTTTCTTTGACTGCAAGGTGTACCGAAATCTAGCGAAAGGTACACGAGATACCTTTGTCGAATTTTTCCTAGCAGAAGCGGCAGAGGGAAGAGAGCAGGATAATTCGCGAAGCGGCCGCGCGAGTGCAAGGGGAATGAGACTGTCGGTGGTCGGACAAGCCGATTCCGCGGCCCGCCGCGTTTTCTTCCCCTCCGTCGCTCGTCCCTGGTGTTTTCCGTGTGTCGTTCGCGAGCTGGTCGTCGGTCTGGTTCCGCCGCGATAATCGATCCCCGCGGAATGCGGTTTTTCGATGAATCGAGGCTGCGGCGCGTGATCGCGTTCCGCTTTGGTCCGGACTGGTCCGCGGCGAACCGGGCCGGGCCGGGCCGGACCGGACCGGACCGGGTTTCCTTCAACGACACGTGTTTCGGATTGCGTTTCCATTAGCCTCGTTATTATGCCCACGGTCGGCTCCGATCCACGGGCTGTTTGTACGATCGCGCCAGCTCGCGCCTAGATATTTCGAACGGTTTAACGCGCGCCCGGCCTGCGGGCGCTCGTGGAAAAGAACGCGGCACGTGTTCCACAGGTTGATCTCGCGGATCAAAGCGAAACGCGGCCGGGGATCGATCGATCGCCGTGGACCGTTTCGACGGAGCGGCAACGGAAAACGGTGAATGGGGAGACGCGAGACCTGTTTTCGAACCTGGCTATATTAAATTCAATTAAATTACGACGCCGCGTCCTGCGACCGCCGTTGAATATTATTCTCCGTTTACGGTTACGATTCCCCGGGCCGGGGCCGGGATCGTTCGTTATCGGCCCGCGAATCATTTTCGAATGTTTACGCGGATAATGACCGTGCGGCGAGAATTTTCCGACCGAAGTTTTCCAGCGTGTCCCGTTCCCGGGCTTTTAAATATCGGCACACGCGATCCGCGCGGGAAAAATGGGGACGAGAGAGAAAGAGAGAGAAAGAGAGAGGGAGAGCTCTCGACTCGAGCGAGGAGCGGTTTACCGAGGTCATGATGCTCATTAAAAACTGATTCTCGCTAATGAAGCACGGACACGGACCCCGACCCCCGATCCCCGAGCCTCGCGCCCCGAGCCCCGAGCCCCGTGTCCCGACCCCCCTCCGGCGCCGATCATTAATCGATGCCGAAACCATTAATTAGTGTCACTCGTCCCCTTGTCGCGGGTCTGTGTTTTGTGTTGATCGAGCGATCCTCATTCACTGGGAAATCGATGTAATCGTCCCGCCCGTTGTCACCCGCTGCTCATCAAATACTAACTATTCCCTCTGTCGCCTCGACGCTCCAGTGTTTTTTACACTGTAAATGTAACGCGCGCGCGTCGCTTCCGTTTGTTTCGAACGATCGTCGATATCGCCAACAAATAATTCCAGCTTGGTCCTCCGCTATTTTCTAAACTGCTGAACCGTGCTCCGAGGTTCTTTCGAGGAACTTTCGTGCTCCGGAAACGATTCGAATCGTCGCGCGTATCGTATTATGTTCGATTAAAAAACGCCCGGTAAAAGAAACCCATCGATCGAGAGTCGTTCCGATGAAAAAGCGACGAGCCAGAGGCAGCGCACGAATGTTTTCGGAATCGAGGATCGTCCCGCAACGATTAGAACGGGACGCAGGACCGTCGGCGGCGATCGATTTAATCGTCTCGAAAAATCGACTAGGCGTGGGCGGCCCCGAAAAGAAATCGAGCGGGAATATTCCGCGGTTCGGCGTTCACGCGGTGATCGGAGCGTGACGAGCGGTAATTGAATGTAGGTATGGCATTTGCATTGACAAGCTCCAGCAGAGATAATTCGAATCTCGTCGAATGCAACGGTCCACACGGGCGTTAGGTCGTTTGTCAATACGACGACGGCCGTCCAGTTTCCACGTTTCGAGCGTATCGCTGTTTGTCACCGTCTCGTCGACGATCGTTCGCCGCTGAATACCGGTACTTCTGCTACCCCCGCGATTCATTCCGCGGACCTCGTTGCTGTTATTCAAATAAGCGACAGATTGGAGGGGCGCCGCGCCGCGCCGCGGCGCCAAACCCTCTGTTTCCTGCGTTTTCGTTTGCGTTTCGCTGACCCAACGCCGACCGACGTCACCGTACCAACTCCCGCCGTTTTATTCTTAAATTCCGAATTGCCGTCCGACCATTTCCGACCGCTCCGCAAACCCGCCGAGCCGTCGATTCCCGTTCGCGGATTAGACCGATTCGATACCCATCGTCGCGCAAAAATATGCAAACTAATTTCCCCGAATCGTCGACGCCCGATCGGAGGATCCGTCACGATTTCGCATCGTTTGTCCTCGGGTCTCTCCTTCCACGATACACACCGAGTTTCCTTTACCCTCCTCGCGGTTATTAAGATCCGCGAACAGCTGCTGCTCCCATTTTTATAATACAGTAATGTCTCCCTAATCGACGCTCAGATTGGCCACAAAAATGGACAATTTGGGAAGAGGAGCCTTGCGAATTCGAGCCTCGGGACTCGTTCTCATAGTTACCGATTTTCAACAATTATAAAAACAAGCTACAAGGCTCGAACAATCGTATCTCCTCTTCTCAAATTGTCCATTTTTGTGGACAATCCGAGCGTCGATTAGGGAGACATTGCTGTAGCTCCTAAGATCGAGTCGCGTCGATGCATCGATTCTTCTATAAAACGACGACAACCTGTCGAAAGCAAAGTAACTTAAAACTCGCCGTTCGTTCCATCGCGTTCGTACTCGTTTGAAAATTCGCGTCCGTGGCGATCGGATAAAATCGAATAGAATCGCACGCTGCGAGAACACAGTGTCCGCCGTGTCTCTAACGCGTTCGAAATCTGTTTGACGAACGCATAGGCGAGCGAAGTCAACGAGGACGAGCGATCGGTCGATTAATCGGAATCGTTGATTGCCGGGCGAAGCAAAGTGCTCGTCGAGCCCCGGGATCGCGCGATCTTCCAGCATGGCGTCCGGTTTCCTTCCAAGTGTTCTCTCGATTCTTTCGTCCGGGTGCGGCGATTCAAGCCCGCCGCGACTAGCCGGTGTACACCGGCATGGCACACGCTACAATGGAGCTTCACTTTCGAAAATCAAACAAGAGAGAGAGCCGATTCCGGCGCATCCTCGCAGCTGCACTGTTTGTACGAACGTGCAAACAATGGAACTACCCATTTCCTGTGCGAATATATCCTGACGATAGCCAACCGGTCGCGGACTTGCCGGCGGGCAAACACGCTAGATGACGCGGGGATTTCTGCACCGAAGATCGATACAACGATCTTCTATATTTCTTGCCCGGAAACGCTCCGTAATTGATCTTTCGCGCGAAGGCACGATTTTATCCACGGTGCGATTCTCCACGAGTTTTGTTTAGCAGATTAACCGAGCGTCTTGACGTCTCTCGATCGCCAGAATCCTCCGAATAATTGAGCATCGCAAGACACGATACGTTTTCTTGAAATTTCTTAGCAGAGAAAATCATTTTCATCGAAGGATTATTTGATTTTCGACAGACTGTACTCTCGAGCCACGGGTCAACGAATTCTCTGAATTGTTATATTATTAAGAGGACGTTGACTATAGCAACAATTGGCGTCTGTACAAATTTCGGTTGGCTGTCAATCGTTGATTAATTCTCAGAAATAACCTCAGAGAATAAAATGCCCCAAAGAAGCTTCTCTCGCGCAAAGCTCAAACATCGTTCTATCCATTTTAGTTCTAATTTATCCCGCGCGAGGATCGAGCAGATTTATAAACAATTTTTACAACGGAGAACGTTGCAGCTACCGGCAGGAATTTTTCCTTGTGAAATGCTCCGCGCGAAGGAAAATCTGCATAAAAGATCCGCACAGCGCGGATGTACGGAATTTCCTGGATATAAAAAGTTCGATCTGAAAATTGGTTTCGAAACGATTCGCCGTGCGCATCGATCCCGCCATAATCGGCGAACAACGATCGAGCTCGCCCCTTCCCCATGGATCGCAGCCGCGGCGCCCCATGGTCGATCGGTTCGGTCAAACAGTCGTCGGCAGCAAACATCGCGGACAATGCCGGCCGGTGGCGTCTCCTCATTAACTTTCGGCGCGGCGGTAGGCGGCAGCCGGCAGCCGGTAGGCGGTAGGCGGCTAATTAAACATAACGGCACTCGTTACGAGTCGTAGGCCGCGAGTTTCGGGGGTCGGCGAGGCTCGTCCAAGTCGAAGGAAAAAACTGCCGCCCCGGTGAATCGCGTTCGATAGATCGATCGAACCGAAACCCTCCCACCGTTGGACGCACGCGAGCCACACCGCAAAAGGGTCGACCCGATGGGGATGCGGGGAGAGAGAGAGAGAGAGAGAGAGAGAGAGAGAGAAAGAGGAAGAGAGAAAGAGAGAGAGAAGGATAGAGAGGGAGAGAGGGTTAGGGGTCCGGTGGGAGATAAAGCGATAAAGAGCAACGGTGGCGAGAGAGAAAGAGGGCCAAGCCAGCCGAGAATGAGGGACGAAAAGAGAGACGACCCGACCCGGCCCGGCCGAAGAGACGAGGAGAGCAAGACACCGAGCCGAAGAGAGATCGCTGCCGAGAGAAAGGAGTGGGGTGTCGGCGGGGTGTGAGAGGAACCAGGAAAGGGGAAAGGGATGCTGCGTGTGTTGGCATGGACCAGTGCGTCAACGGCTGTTGCCTCACACGAACCGCCGAAATTATAGTTAGTGGCCCCCAACGGGTACACCGAGATACGGCTGCGACTACCAAAACACGCCAGTCCCGCACTGTCTACCGGAAAGTGATTCCTCCGGTCTCCCGTCGACTTCCCAACGTTTTCGCTAGTCGCCGGAATCAGTGTCCCCGTCGTCGTCCTCGGTCCCTGGCCCCCTTTTTCTCTTCTTGCCCGGTGATTCGGTGCCCGGTGAACGATCCCCTTTGGTGAACGATGAACACGCTTCGCGGGACACCGGGAAAGCTACCGGAGCTTTCTAGATCCCGATGCTGACGGAGGATCCGCTGCGTTCCGCTGCGTGGATTGTTTGTTTCAGTGCGTGGTTCGAGTAGAATCGACGGAAACAGTGGTTCTGTTCTGTAGATTGTGGTCAGTGAAGACAGTGCCGTCGTTTGATAGTCCGTCGGTGGACGCAGTGAGTGTGTCGCGGCAGGGCGAAGATCGAAGGTGGAATGATAGATCGGTGATCGGACTCGGTTTTTCATTCCATTGCCAAGCGAATCCGCGGAGCCGGGACTGTTTTAATAGCCTAATCGATCCCGTCGTGGCACGATGAATTCGGAAAACGTGCCTCCGGGGAATGTGTAGTGAGACCGAACGACCGATCGCGATTTCCGGAAAACGGAAACGGCGGGCTGCGTGCGTTTCCTCCGGAAGTGCGGACACGGCTCCAGCCCGGTAAGAGATTTGAATGCGAAGTTAGGCGGGAATCTTAGCTGTCGCGCGACGTTCCGCGTTCTTTCCGAGTGCCGAGGGTCCCTGCCGCGTCCTCTTTGTCGTCCGCCTTCTGTCGTTGCTCGGACAAGCAAGTTTCACTCGAAGGATCGCGGTTTTAATCGACCTCGGAGGGTCTAGATCGCTAGCGCGGATAATCGGTCCGGAGATTTCTGTGTTGGAAGATTTTAGGCCCGAGATTTTGTCTGGTCCAATTACCGTTCTGTTCTCGCGAAGCACCGAATGCCTGTAACAATATTCTCCCTCGACAATTGCCAGGTCAAAGTGCTCGTAACTTCGTCAATGTCGATCTGTTTCCGAAGACGATCTCTCGGTGGACGTTCGTTCGTTTCTTAAATCTGTCTGCGACATCGCTGATACATTGCTCATTCAACTTCTTAACCTACGACACCAGTTGTCAACCCCGAAGGCAATTTCCTCCCTCGTTAATTATCTGTCCAATTCGCGATAGAAATATCTGTCTTATTTGCGATGCAAAGGTAAAAGTTTTCGGTCCTCGCAACACGTCCCGCATCGGCGATCGAAGACCGGTGAAAAAGGTAGCTAAGTTCGGATCGTGAAGCTCGACAAATAGTAGAATTTTACTAAAACGTATTCGCTCGGTTCTCGCAGCTTTCAACTATCAATTTCACGAGCCTGTATACAACGGCGTCAACACGCTTCAAGTTCAAATTCCTCTTCGATTCTGTATCCCAAGTATCGCGTCTCCTCGATCATCGACTCGATCGATGTATGCGCCGAGCAGACAATTCGGTTTCAAGGCATTCGCGAAACTACATGTTACAAGGATGATGAGACTAATCCACCCCGTGATCAGCCTAAACACGGTTCGCTTCCGAAGGTATTCGTAGAGTCACACGATACGGAATCGCGTCTGCAACAATCATCCCACCATCCGATCTTCCCAGGCGTGCTGCAAAGACGATGATCGTCGATCCAGCGGCTCGACGAATCTCATAAAATCATGACGATTCGATGCGATAAAAATTGAATCGCTCGAGAAGCAACGGATCTAAACTGAACCGCGGATCTTCGTGCAATCTTCCATTCTCTAACGTTGCTAGAACTAAAAAGGAAGAAACTAGAACGAAACTAGAATCGAGACAAGAATCTGTTTTACGATCGAGACGATTCAACCCAGGAAATAATAACGTTATCGTTGCCGAATCGTACGAACGCTGTATCGCATTTCAATCCGGGCATAGTCTAGCAAGTCCTAAAATTCGAAGGAGCAAAACACGGTCAGCGATTTCTGACGGTGTCGGGGCTCGCCGATCGGTTTCTTTCGGTATCGCGCGGAGGTGCTCCTGCTGCCGTGTGCCCCGGCATTGACAGGACAACGTGGCAGCGTACCACGTGCAGTTTGACACGCGGTTGTACGTGCGTAGGGGCTGGGTATCCGTGGCGGCGGTCGTGTGGGGGTTGCCTGCCGGCGGGAGTTCTTTTTCCCCTATTTTTTCCGTCCCCACCACGTCGGCGTGTCGGCCGGTCCAACCCCTCCTGGAACACCACCTGGATCCGGTGTGTCAGCCCCGGTGACGTGCGCAAAAATTACTGAATGAACGGTGACGTCACGGGGCCGGCCGCGTGAAAAGTGTGCGAGAGCGAGCTGCCTGTTTCCGTCGGTGTCAACCGATCCTCGCTGTCCCTCTTCCTCTCTTCCCTTCGTCGGTCTCTCTCTCTCACTCTCTCTCCGGTCTCTCTCCTGTCTCTCCGGCGGCGATCAAGCGACGTTCCGTGGCTGTCGCGTCGCCACCGGGCACCATAGATTCGGTTAAAGGCCCCCCGGGACCGGATAAAGGCTACCCCGGTTAAATGGATTAAGGGGCCGAGAAAGGGTTGCCGGTCCGAGGAGACCCGCCACCGTCGCCTCGTGTCCCGTCGCTGCCGCGACCGACCCTTCCCAAGACGACGCCGATCAATTTTTCCCACCATCAATCGTGTCTCTCGATCTGCGGCGATCTTCCGATGATAACTCCAAGCCGCATCCGTCTCCCGGTATCACAACGACGCGTGATCGCGTGCGAATCGAGACGGTAATGGCACGAACGATCCACTGGGAATCGCTCTTATCGATTGCCGCTGTTGCTCGCCGGTTAGGGCGTTTGACATCGTAGATCTACGATCAGCCAGCACCCACAGCTAGCAACCGGTCATTGGAACCATTACTTTCTCGACGGGATTTGCCGGGACCTTAAATTTCGCCGATCGACGGCGTGTCCTCTTTGAACGATCGCCGATCCTCGCTGATTTACAAGCATCGTTTCCACGCAATGTCGATGAAACTGCTTCTCTCCGATTATTACACCGTTGACGCGTCGACCTCCACGTCGATCGCTATGGATGCTACGATCCTAAGGTGCTCCAGAATCCTAAGGTGGCGCGTCTAAGAGTGCCATCGCATCTTCCACGATTTAATTCGAATACACAGGGTCTGAGAGGGGACGTTAGATCGACGGTCGACGCTTTAACGCGCTGTTCACCTAAATCAAGCGTCCACGTATTCGCGGACGAACATTTTCCGTCCCGAATCTAACGAAGGGGGTGTTTTGCTGCTCGCAGATCGCACCGAGGGGTAGCTCGCCGATCCGCCGCCTAGTCGATTAGAATCCCGATGCGATCCTGGCCAACGAATTCGTCGAACGAGCGCTTCGAGTGCGAGGCCCCGCCAGGCGACATTTAACCAAGAAGCGGACGAACCAAGAGGATTCGAGGAGCCGGTCTCGGGGAAGAGAGTGGTCGGCGGTCGCCGAGAGCTCCGCCGTCGGCTAGCAGGATGCCAGACGGGACTGCCTGACCCAGGACGGTCCGGATCTACTGCGGATACTCTGTAAAGTCGGTGGAAGCGAGTGTGAACCGAATGGAAGGATGTATCTTCCGGCGTTCTGACTGCCTATGGATATATTCGGCCGTTGCAACGGCGGCGGTGGCGGAAGCACGGTATCCGGAAGCGGCGCTGGCTCGGTGAGGGGGTCCAGCAACGAGTCCAGCTGTGGAACGGCTAGCACTGCCAGCGAGAGCGGTGGATCCAGCGGTAGGATGCAGTTGACAGGAGCCTCGGCTCCTGGCACTGCCGCCTCCCCGGAGTCGGGCGTTTCGCCTTTGACCGATGCATACACCAAGATGACCAACGACATCCTGGCGGAGAGGACGCTGGGCGACTTCGTCAGCGAGCATCCTGGGGAGCTGGTCAGAACAGGTGCGAACGGGAACGCTCTGTACACGTTGCCGGATACGGTAATGTCTCCCTAACCGACGCTCGGATTCTGCAGAAAAATTGACAATTTGGGAAGAGGAGATACGGTTGTTCGAGCCTCGCAACTCCTTTTTCATAGTTCTTGACAATTCGTAAGTATAAAAGTGAGTCGCGAGGCTCGAATAATCGTATCTTCTTTTCTTACATTGTCCATTTTTGGGGACAATCTCAGCGTCGATTAGAGAGATATTACTGTACAGTAATGCGCGATCTATTCGACCGAATCGAAAGAGACGTGCAGTAAATTGTACGGTAAATCCAGCTAATCGAAGCTTGGTTTGTACAGAAAAATGGACAATTTGGGAAGAGGAGCCTTGCGAATTCGAACCTCGCGACTTGTTTTTATAGTTGCCGATTGTCAACGATTATTAAAACATGGTGCAAAGCCGGAATAATCGTATCTCCTGTTCCCAAATTGTCCATTTTTGTGCGCAATCTAAGCGTCAGTTAGGGAGACATTACTGTACTTCGTAGACGCTGCTCCAACGTTTCGATCTAGATATTCAATGTCCATCGATCTTTCACGCGACGAATATGGTTTTCACGATCCCCTGGCAAACATATTGTTATCACTAGATTGCAGATTTTATGCATTTATGACGAAAATTAGTGTGTCGAATACGAAGCTGAAATAAGATTACAAGGACTCGAGGATATCGATGCATTATTTTCAAGTTATTACGATTATTAAAAGAGAGAAGACACTTTCATGGCAAATTTTATTTTGCATAAGATTCGCGGTCTAATCATCGTGCTTCTAAGATCAACCACGGATTAAAGGCTATTACGATCACTTGACAGAGCAGATTACTCGTTAGATCATTGAATTAGGAGCAGCATTTTCACCTAGTTTTCTTGTGTGATATTATCTGATGATATCTTGTGAAATATTACGTGAAACTTCGAGGGACTTCGAAGGTTTAAGGACAACTGTTTCTGCGACAGGGTCGCCCCACCTGGTCTGCAGCGTTCTACCAGCCCACTGGAGGTCCAACAAGACCCTCCCAGTGGCATTCAAGGTCGTGGCCCTTGGCGAGGTCGGCGATGGCACTCTGGTGACTGTTCGTGCTGGTAACGACGAGAACTGTTGTGCCGAGCTAAGAAACTCGACCGCCCTTATGAAGAATCAGGTGGCCAAGTTCAACGATCTTAGGTTCGTCGGTAGAAGCGGCAGAGGTGAGTCTCTCGCTCCTACAATCTCCCCTCGGCGGTTCAAACGTCCGCGCGGTAACCTTTGTCAAAAACTTTCTCGCTCAAACGAGCCCTCGAAAATGTTCCGTTCCTGTTACTTTGCTCGGAATTAACCCGTTGTTGATCGTAGCTCCAGACAGAGAGAGAGTTCTCGGCAGTGTTTATTTCAATTCGAGCCTGTTACAATGGAAATTCATTTCTAGGCCCGAACAGAGTACAAAGAGGCCCGCGCAAAAATCCTGCTCTCGCGAACGCGCGCGCGCGAGAGAGAGAAAATTTCCGATTCAACTCCTCGGAGTCGGTCCCGACTAGCTAATATTTAACCGTGTTCATCCTCGGCGCCGCAACGAAGTTGCGAAACTGCCCGGAAACTTCAAACTTCGGCGTCGACTTCGAAAATTGGTGTCTCGAATTTTCCGCGGCAACGACGTAATCGCGTTCCTCCGGTCGGCTCGGCTTGTTCATTCATGAAACACCGAAACTCCGTTGATCCCCGTTGACAAGCCCGCCGAAGAAAATGCTGAAGAGGGTGGATTCCAGGCTGGGAAGTCCCGTCAAAGAATTCTCGGCGTAGTAAGGGTAGGTCGTGGACGTCTTGAGACACCCTCCTTCGTTTTTCGCTCCTTCGGGAAAACTGTTCTTCCGGGTCCTGGGGGTGGGGAATTGGACGTTTCGCAGGGGTTGCCGGGTGCACGTTGATTGGTGTGCGAGCGGATCCGAGGAGACGTCGCTCCGCGCCGCGCCGGCATCTTCCGGGGGGTGGGTAATGGCTTTTATTTGTCCGCACCACCGCCGAAGCAACCTCCTCTTTACTTTCCTTCTTCGGTGTCTCGCCTTCGGCAGCGGAAAAGGACGCGGACTGGGTCGAAGATGCCGACGCCCCTGGAAACGGGGGCGGCGGATATTAATTGAGGTTTCGGCTGGCTTTTAATTAACGTTATTAGCGCCGCCGTTTTCTCCGGCCGCGTTTTCCGGCCCGATGCGCGATTCGCGACCCACTTGTAAACGCTGTTTATCGAAGGTAAACGGGTTTCTTCGTTCGCCGAGAACACCGACCATTGCAGTTTCGTTATTTTGCAACGGTATACCGATAGGGTTTTTATACGGACAATTTAATATCCGCTCTTGGATGACCGGACCGACCAGACTTTTTCGAAAGTTAGAATTTTATAGAAAAATTATTAGAAATTTTAAAACATTCTATTATCAGTTTTTCAATCTACGGTATAAAATAGCGGAGATTCGTTGTTTCGTTTCTTAAAAATTGACGGGGATACCTGGTCGAACGATGTTCGAAAGGGTAAATAAATAGCTACAGAGTGTCTCAGAATTCACAGCTCGAATTCGCGCTGAAGAACACGGCTCGCAAAATAGGGTGTTCGGAAATCGCGGCATAGCTGAATTTTCTATCCTCGTGGAGGGTGAATTCGGGTCCCGGGGGGGTGTTCACGGAAGCGCGTCAGTCATTTGTCTGGGATTAGCTCTCAATTGTTTTCGTCGAGCGCGGAATTAACATAAGCTAGGATGAAGAATGTAAGAGAAGTGTCTCTCGTCAGGATTCCTGCGACTCCCCGGCTCTTTGAATATTCCCTGGGAACCGATGCGCGCCAAACTCTAGCGAATCCTTAATGATCCTACCGTTTGTCGACCGACGACGGGGACATTCCTCTGTATGCACGTGACCGAGGGGGCTGGATCCTGCTTGGTGTAAAAGGCTCTCTCGGTTATCCTTCAGAACCCCCTTCGAGAAAAATCCAACGATCTCCTGATCCAAAAGCCGGACAAATATCGCGCGCGTTTCAATTTTCTTTCATACAAATTCTCGAACAGGAATTTATCGATCGGCAGCTAATTGCATAAATCACACGACGCGCGCTGCAAAATAATAGCGCGTATCGTACGATTCGAGTAGAAAATGAACTTGTATGTTTCTTAATCGTTGCCTGGAAACCACGACAGACGGGAGAGGATTAGATTTTTGCGGGGAGACCGCGGGAGCAAAGTTTCTAATGAAGGAAATGCAGCTGGAAATTTCCAATAATTCGAGCAATAAATTTTTAATCGACAAACCGCCGCGGGAGCGTCCCGTGCGGCCATTATTGCAGACGAACGTCAATCTGGCGACGTTGATTCGTTGCGTCGAATCGGTTCGAATAAACTTTGGCCCCGGGAACGATGATCCCGCCGACTCGATACCAATAAAATGGGAGACCGATGAACGTTAGGGGGTCTCGTCGATATACCGTGCCGAGAGGCGAGGAGGAAAGGATATCGCCGCTGGTCGAATCGAGACGGAAGAATATGAAGAACATTAAGGGGACAAATTGAATTGGCACCGGGTGCGATTGGAAAGAGAGACAGCAGGCGGAAGTGCATTGAGATCGATTTCCTGATAATGCTCGTTAGCATACGATTCTCCGGGAAAATGTGGAGCGACGCGCGCGCGAGCTGCATACACGCAACGGGACAACGTGCAACGGTGTGCAACGACGGGGGCTAGGCTGTCCAGGCCGTTGTCGAGCCAATTAATTAATTTCAATTTTCCCCAAACGAATCGCAAATGCGCTATTGTACTCTGATAACGAATTGATTATGGTCAGGATGAACTGCCGGCAGCGACAACCGACCACCTTTTCCTCCTACTCGAAAATCAACGTCACCCGGGTTTCACACTGCGAACATTCAGCCGTCCCCCTACCCTTTGTCGCACCTCGGCAAAAAATAATTGCCGACGAACGAACGCTGTTTAATTGCCTGTAAATATTCACCGCCGATCGCGGAATTAATCGCGACGATTCGATGATTCTCCCGGCCGTTTGAGTTCGCCCCGCTTCGTTCGAAACCCTCGTCTTTCGGGTGGCATCGTCTTCGAGGTCGTCGAAGAACTTGAACGGTGCAGAAAATATGACAATTATCATTTTTCTGAAATCGTTGCGATCTTTATCATTTTATACAGCGTTTTCGAAAGCCGGGTTTCTTAGGAATCTATTTATTATCGCGGTCGAAGAAACAGCCGGGAAAATGATGACAACTTCGTGTCTTGGAAAGGTGAAGCTCGGAGAAGCTCGCTGCAGGTGCAAGAACGAAGGGCGTCGCGCGAAAACCGCGACTTTCCGCGGTAATCGCTTAAAAGTGTTCACGGTTCGAGGAAAACCGAGCGCGTTAGCTCTCGAGCTTTGTAATATCGATGATAAGCTATGGCCCGGTTCCTGCACGTTCGGCTGTAATGCCAGCTCCATCACTGGGAAGTCTACCCCCGAAGGTATCGTATCGTTTCCACCCCTTCAACCCTAAGCCCTATAACGAGATAGATCATTTGAGCGCTTATAGTTTCAGCCGAGAGCAGACGGGTATCCTTCAACTTTGCTCTCGCGAATAAACCTGTCTCGTCTCTGGCTACAGGATCGCTTAACGTGCTGAAACAATCTCCATTCCTGCGCTCGGCAATCTCGCGCGAGCGATCGCACAGTTTTACCTTGCGCGATCCGACTGTCGCGTTTAATATCCGCACGAATTTTCCGTGCTGGAAAATCGTGTTAGAAATTTTGGCCGCTGGAAATTTCGTTGCACGTTTTAATCGGCTTCTATGCTCAGGGTCTATTCGCGATAGTTCGTCGGCAACGATCGCGAGAGATCGAGATTCTCCGTACGCGACACCGACGTCGAGAAATAGAAAACTCGTCGTTGCTCAGAAAATCGAAGATAGCGACGGGGGGCTGAAAGGAGGCGACGAAGTTGGGGATGAAATAGTCGGACTTTTAATGGTTCCACGGCGACTGGCACCGAGGGTGATACTTACGTGTACCCACCTAACTGTGCAACCACGAACTCCCGCAATAGGTGAAAAGGTTTGCCAGGCCAGGAGGATGCCGTGACTTGCAGCAAACTGACGGGATCCCCTGCTGGAAAACGAGAAGCTCGCGTGGTGAACCGCCGTGTGGCCACGCTCGACACACTCGCCATTATTCCCCCGGTGCTTTCTCCTTTTCATTCTTTCTTTATTTCTTCCCGTCGGCCCCGTCAATCTCGACGTCGAAGGCACCGGGAACTTGGGCTCTGACGGGTTCCAGGGGTCTACGCGGCCCTTTTGCTTCTCAATATTCACGCGGCTCGCGTAAGAATGCTTCCCGGCGAACCCCGAATCCTGAAACTCGAATCCTCGACTTGGAAACTCGATTCCGATATTACGAAACTCTCGAATTTAACCTTTGTGCCGAGTCGTGGGACTTGGATTAACAGTTCCGAAGCTTTAATTTTATATCGATAGGTACAGTAATGTCTCCCTAACCGACGCTCAGATTGCGCACAAAAATGGACAATTTGGGAAGAGGAGATACGATTGTTCGAGCCTTGTGACTTGCTTTTTATGGCTGTCGATTGTCAACAACTATAAAAACGAGCTGCGATACTCTAACAATCGCATCTCTTCTTCCCAAATTGTCCGTTTTTCTGCACAGTCTGAACGTCAATTAGGGACGCGTATAATATTTCTTGTCGTAAATTCAACCGCCGGACAAACGATTCCGTCAAACGACTATCGATTCGACGCGACGCGACGGCAGAAATCATGCGAACGCGTCGACCGCGAAACAAATCCATTTTTACAATCCTTCGTTCGATCGGGGAGGACGAGAAAGTGGAAGCCACGCGATCGGTGATCCGCCTGGGGGGTGAGAAACGATGGGGGTGAGAAAAAGAGTGAAATAGGGTGCACGCGGAGTTGCGGTGAACCTCTGCGTGTGCAACTACTGTGTTCTACGTGACGTTGTATTTTTTACGCAACATTGTTCTCGATTACACGGGGGCGCCCATTGAAACGTGTCCCTCCTTTCACCGCGATACACGATGCTCTCTCCAATCTATGCGTACGACATTTAATTAATTATCTCTTCAAAAAATTATTTAAAAATTCGTTTCGTCTTCTAATTTCTTCAAGGATACAGGCCCATGTTCGTGCGCGCGTTTAAGAAATTCTGTTCCCTATCGCGTCGTTGAACACGCGCACAATTGTTTCATTCATCCTAAGAAATCCGTCACCGAGGAAGTCGAAATAATTTCGAACAGCATCGTCGTCGCCCGTTCCATCGTCGAGAGATAATAAATCGAGGCCTCGAGTCGAAGCCGCAGATTCGTCGCGCGTCAATAACATCCGTCGGAAAAAGCGGTCCGTCGAAAATAATGTTGCGCGAGAGGTCGAAAAGTGTCGGAGGCCGGCAGAGAGCCGGCAGAAGATTCCATTAAATTGATTCGCCGCAAAGTTTCCCGGCAATCCATAATCACAGCGCGCCGCATAAAATCCCGAACAAACCCTCCAGTTTCGAGTATAATTACGGAAGGGTTGTTTTTCGGGGTGACGCGCGTTTAATAGGCTTTTTAACATAACTGAGCGCGCGCCGGCCCACTCGGCCCGCTCGGCCCGCTCGGCCCACTCGGCTCGGTCGCGTTGGCTGCCCGCCGTCACCATCGACGACGCCCTCGATACATTACCGACGGTTAATTCGGTTACCGCCGAGTTTCAGCCGGCTAACCACGTTTGCGAACTTCCGGCGCCGTTTCAATCGTCCCGCCCGCGAATCGACGATGATCCGCGGAGAAAAAGTTTCGCCGGAACGAGCCCCAACCTGTTCCCGGTAACGATCGCGAACGCCTTTTCTGTTCCAGGGAAGAGCTTCACTCTGACGATCACCGTGTCCACCACGCCCCCGCAGGTCGCCACCTACACCAAGGCCATCAAGGTGACCGTCGACGGGCCGCGGGAACCGCGATCCAAGACCAGTGAGTATCACTGTAAGCATTACTGTTCTTATTCATTTATTTATATCCTACCTCGCTTAGAATGTAAGCGCCGCCGATCGATTTCGCTCGAGACGTACGTTTCAATCGATATGCCAAAGGATTTTTCACACGGAATTGTAGAAATCAGTTTCTGGGGGTGGTTTTCACATTCGTGGAGCGGAACGTTCCCGATAGATTGACTCTGCCTTCGGGAATGTTTATTTTAGTCGTTCAGGTTGTTTTGTGAAACTTGGAAGACTGAAATATAATCTCGGTATCGCGTGACACATCCGATTTCTCCGAGAAAAAATTCTGGACTTCTAACAGCATTCCACAATGATGGAAATAATATCTCAATTTAGCGAAACAGCTGGCCACGTCAAAAAAATTCTAACAAAGGATACCTTGACTCCCTGAAAGTGTCCCCATCTTCTAAACAGAGTGATTTCGCAGAGAACACAGTTGCTCTGCACTTTGCCTCTCGATTGAATTAGGAAAGACGTTTAAAAAATACCCTAAGCTGTGACGAGTGCGTCGGATCCTCGGATGCTGTAAAATACGCGTTCACCTTAAAAAAAGGAGACGCCTTCGCCAAAAAGCTTCCAGCCTTTCCAGACAGAGGACGTATCTTCTAAGAAATATTCTAGACTTTCGAAAATGCTCCAGCCTCTTAACAATCTCTGGATGCTGCAAAATACCTAAAATCGTCTTCGGTCTCCTAGGAAATCTGTAACGTTTGCAAGGAGCTTCACAGCCGACTTCCAGCCTCTTCGGACAGGAGGCTCGACGTTCCTAAAAAACGTATCCATATTGTCGGCTAGAAGGGTGGCAGAATGCTGTCCCCCGGTCGCGAAACGATCACGCCGGGGCCCGATCGTTGGAATTGTGTGGCAACAGGAAGCATCGAAAGCCGCAACTTCGGAATGGCTCGGCGCGGCGAGGCGGGCGTGCGGTTCCCGCCGGTCGGCCGTTACCTAGCCGGCTAAGTTTCGCGCAATTGCCATTATTTATAACCGCGGCCGGCCGCCATAACATTGATAAAGAGCTGCGGCGTTTAGCCGCGGAGATATTGTTCGGCCCGTGTCGGCGACGCCTACACCAAGTTTCGCCCGGTGCGCGTCTCGGGCGCGCGAGGCTCCGCTAACCTGTTCTCCAAGGCTACGCCATTGCCGAGACATACAATTACCGAGACTCTGGTTATTTGGTGGGTCGCAGCCGACGTTGTCGACGCGGCTGCAGGTTCCCCGCGAACCACCTTCGCGCGGAAGAGGGTGACGGAGAGAGACGGAGAGACGGGGAGAGGGTGGTGTCCCCGATAACCTCTCCCGGTTACGTAAGCCGCGCGCGGCGAAGGCATTGTGCTCGCGGCAAGCGAAATTTCCCGCTCCTCCGCACCCCTGCCTGTTTGTAAATCTTGTTCCGGACGCGGCGGAGGAGGATTGAGCGATCGAAACTCGCCCGATACCGGAGATATCGGAGCCAAGACCGATTCGCGCGACGCATCGATACGACGAATCAGCGAAAATTGATGCGAGACGGTCGATCCGTGGGGCCTCCGCGTCTTCTTGTCTCCGGAAGATAGCTCGACCGTGCTCGGCGAGGACGTCGATTAGGCTTTCTTCTCGAAGTCGCGTTAACAGCTTTCGCGCGACGCACACGCGAAGCCTGTTACTCGACCTAACCCTTTATTCGATTGGAACAGCCACGATTTCAGCTTCAAAAGCTGCGGCCCTAGAGCGAAAGAGAGTCCTAATATTAGGCGGCCCGCTCCAATTTTTTACGATGATTCGGACCCTAATCCAGCTCGGTCCGAAGTCACCGGCGTCGCAAACTAGACGGCGCGGCGCGGCGCGTTACATCTTCTATGAAAACAAACCGTTTTCCCCGGAAGAAAAGGATATCCAACGCGAGCCAGAAGGGAAGCGGCGCTGGATGAAAGGACAGGGAATCGTGGGTGGTCGATCGGCGTTTCTTTAAACCGACCGCTTCCTCCTCTTTGACACGTTCCCTAATTTTATTGCGCTCGCATCCTCTGGGAATGCTCTCCTGGCACGCGATTAACGATTTATTTCGTGCTATTCGGGGATCTTTCTGCTCGCGCGCCGAACGCTGCCGTGAGAAATTAGAGAGATCTCCGTCGGTGTGCTAACGACGAAAGAACTACGGTAAAATGGCCGCATTAATTTCTGCAGTTCCAAATTTTTTCGACTCCTTCGATGACGGAATAATTATTCCGCGAGGTCATTTTGTGCCAAGAAATTGTCTTCGTAAACGTGGTCCCGAATATACCCGATTCAAAGGGGGCACTTCTCCGAAACCCGATCGAGATTTAGGCCAGCGAAAGATTTTTTATCGAGTGCAGCTCGAGTCGAACGAGCGTCTTGAAGAGCAGCTCGGCTCGAACAATGCTTCCGCGAGGGAACGAGCTAGACTCTCGAGGTCGATCTATTCTCCCGAGGAGACTAACGACCGGCAAATTTTTAGGCGCCAATGTAGTAAGTGGCTCGGACCTTCTGAGTCGTTACTCCCTTATCGATTTCATTGGACAACCCCTTTTCGCGGGCAGGGTGACTGCCAGGGAATTTCTCGAGAGTTAGCAGCTGCCGGCGACAGCTCCTCATTTCGTTCCGTCGCGTCGCCCTCGAAATCGACCCTTCGCCGAGGCCTAGACTTCGCCTCGCTCTCGAAGCTTTTCCGACAAAGAGGATCTCGCCGATGGTCGAACGTTGAGCAACACCGATATCTCGAACCTCTCGCTATCCTCTATTACTCTCTCCGTCTCCGCTTCCGGCGGAAAGGCGGACTTATCCGGGAAGGCCGAGCTCTCCGGGTACCTCTCCCGATCAATTTCCTTAGGCCCGCGTCCTCTGCGGCGGCCACCTTTGGCTACGAGGGTAGAATCCGTAATGAATTGCTTGTTTAATTAATTACGACCCTCGAGCGGCGCCCTTCCAGTTTTCTAGGCCCAGTTCGACGCCGCGCCTGGGTCTGATTTATCGCCCGCCGGATGATACAGAGTCCTCCGTTTCCCTTCGAACAATCTTTCGTACCGCGTTTACCACATCGATTGCATTTTTTTCGAGGTTGGGGCGACATTTTCGCTAAATCGAAGAGAAACTTTTTATTCTATGAGAAACGTGGCCGATACAAATATTTTACCGATCGGTCTCAAAATTTCTTCTCGTACTTCAAAAGAGTAGAGTAATGTCTCTCTAACTGATGCTCAGATTGTGCACAAAAATGGACAATTTGGGAAGAGGTGATACGATTATTCGAGTCTCGCAGCTCGTTTTTATAGTTGTTGACAATTCGTAGATATGTTTTAACGGGACAGACATGTTGCTAGAGCACAGACGACAAATTGGCAGGTTCTCAACGGTCCTAGAACAAGAACAGAGCTCCCCGAAGAATTCCGAACGACCTTGTTGTCTTCGACGAACGGGCAGCTGGGATATCTTCGGGATATTGCACGCGATACATGCAATTTAGGGATAAAACAGCGCTATCGCATCAGCATAATTCCAAGATAAATTATCGACTCTGGAGGTAGGGACAACCGTTCAAAATCGTCCTGCGGTCGCGAGAATCGATCCGGATCCGCGGATCGATGGGAACCAGCGGCGACCTTTGACGTAAGGAAGCCGAGCGCGAATTTCTTCTGGGTCTGGTCGCGGAACGAACGAATCGGCGGTCGTTTAACGGGGATCTCGTTAGCCCCGGGTACTGCCGGTCTGTATTCCATCGTCGCGCCCCCATTGTGTCCCCAGGATCGAGGCAGCGTACCCTATTCAGCAAACCGGCGGGAATTTCGGGTTGCCGAGTTAGAATTAGGGCTTCGATTGGATTATCAGGAACGGCGGGGGTCTGCCAGGACTCCTGCCTGTCTCCCTCTCTCTTTCTCTCTCGCTCTCGCTCTCAGTCTCCGCGTCTCTCTCTCTCTCTCTCTCTCTCTCTCTCTCTCGCTCTCTCGTCGTCGTCTCTCTGTCTCCGGTCCCTCCTGGCTTTGGTCTCCAGTGCCTTCCGTGGCAGTGTTGGTTCGTAGATTTCGACGGTTCAGGAAGAGGGTCGGAGGGAAGCTTCAGTCCGCCACCTACGTATGGGGACGGACTCTCTGGCCTAGCCTAACCTAACGCGGCCGCTCTGGGGTGACCGGTCAGAGCAGAGCACAGCCTCGTCAGATAGAACGGTCGCCTGTTGGGACGTCTTTAATTGGGTTGGCGACACCGTACCCGGCAAATAAAATGAATCGGTGCGCCTCTACGTGTCTCTTCGACGGTCCCTCCCTCGTGCCCGACGTTTAGTTTCACCCGTTCGAGCCTCCTGCCACCTTGTCGCTGCCCGTCCTGGCCACTGGCTCCGACGCGACGGGTCGACGCTGCCCGGGGAAATGAAAGTACTCGATACCTAACCCGGGGCTCCCGATACCGACACCGACCGCTCCGACCCGCTCCTGCCGAATTTACGGCGAATTTTTAAGGGATCCGGACCTCGCCTCCTCGCTGATTGACGGACACGGCGATTGCAACCGTGCTACCGGGTCCTCGGGAACTTTGATCTTGACGCGATCCAATCTTTGGGCCATTCGTTCGCCCGAGAATTCCTAAAACCCGTTTAATCTGATCCGATTTTATTTATTTATACGAACGGTTGAACACCCATTTTCGCGATCAGGCGATCGGGGCAACAAAATTTGCAAAGACCAGATTTAAATCTAGTTACAGTAATGTCTCTCCAATTGACGCTCAGATTGTCCACAGAAATGGACAATTTGGGAAGAGGAGATACGATTATTCGAGCCTTTGCTCGTTTTTATAGTTATTGACAATCGGTAATTATATAAAACGAGCCGCAAGGCTCGAATAATCGCGTTTCCTCTTCCCAAATTGTCTATTTTAGTGCACAATTTGGGCGACAATTAGGGAGACATCACTGTACATCGGCTGCAAATACGTCGATCTTATCGTCATTGTTGCTCGTGAACGCGCGTGTCCTGCAAAACCGATCGAACTAAATCTCGACGAGCACTGCGAGGTTCCAAAGGGCCGGCTGATCCGGTAGAACGAGCCGGAGCATTAAAGTTTACAGACGTTAAAGTTACGCTAGGATCGTTTAGCATCTATCGCTGGCTTCGATGGTCCGACAAAGACGGGCAATTTATGCCGACTCGAAAGCGAGATTACGGGCCGGAATGATTTATTTTGCGACGGGCGTTCAGGGGTGTTTCGATGGGTCGCGAGGGTGTTTTGCAACAAGGTCCGAGCGATAGGCTTCTCGGGAACGAAGTCGGATCATAGACAATTGTTGCGGGTGCCGTAAGTCCAGTGGACAGGCGCACGGTTGATCGCAGTGTTGTCTCTTTTAGGGCAGCAGCAGCAATTCCACGCGTTCGCGTTTGCCTCGCAGAGGGGTGGTCCGTTTTTCGCGTCGCCGTTGGTGGACCCTTTGCAACCCTTGCCGAATCCCCTACAGCCGCTGCCGAGCCCGCTGCAACCACGGGACCCGTTGTCATCCTTCAGGCACGCGATGCCCGGCAACTGTCAGAGTGAGTATGCGATCGCCTTATCTGCATGATAAATGTCGAGCCGCCGCCGGGGACCTTCGATCCACGAAATTACACCGCGAACAGCGTCCTTTGTCTTCCCTTTGCTTCCCGGCGAATCGAAGTCCTCTTTAAATTCCAACGAATCGCCACTTTCAACCCTTCGCACTCGACCGGCGACTCCGAGGCATCGATAAAAACTGTTACGTCGCGTTTCAAAATAATGTTATCAACCGAATTCGTTTATATTTAAAGAACTGTCGAACTCGTTGCACGAGTCACAAAATTCAATTTCATACGTTCAAAATGCACCAGGTTATATAAAACGAAAATACCATGGGTCGGAAAAACTATATTTCAATTTTCTATTAATTCGGCTTCGAGTGCAAAGGGTTGAGCGACTGCATCGATCTGTCGCTCGGGTTTGCTTGTATCGATCCGCAGGCCTCGGAGACCGGACAAAAAATAATTCAAGATGGATCTTGAAATTGTAACGTTCGAGAATTTTCTTCGACGGCGCGTCGTTCTCGCGGAGCTCGACGGACGAAATCGATTTCGACGATGAGATCGAGTTCTTTAAAATTGGACCGCGTTAATTGGAATTTGTTTTTCGGTAGTGACGCGCGGGGTGGCCCTATCCGTTTTCAAAATTAAATTCATTGCTGATATCGTAAGAAGAGCTTCCCCGGAAGCTGGGAATATTTCCAAGCGCAGACACCGCTGGCCTCCGTTGGATACAGGCAAAGCTTTCGGTGTAGGCTTGCGAGCTAGCTTCTCGACTCCAGAGGCGGAAACCGCAAGCCTGTTCAAAGCTAGATTAAATATTATATTAAAGGGGAAGGGGTGTGGGGGTTGCCAGGGGAGCGGCGAGCACGTCGGGGGCGGCTCGTCGTTTCGGCGCGGTAACTCTCGGCTCTCGGCTCCCGGCTTTCTGTACGTTTGCAACCGGATCCGCGAATTTCCACGCGGAACCGTCGCGTTCTCGGCTCCCCGTCCGCGTTCCCCGGCCTTTTTTCCCGAAGGGCCGGAAGCTTCTTCGCAGAGATCGCAGTTTCTTCCGAAAACATGGAACCACCGCGACGAAAAAATTTTTCGCGCGAACGATTATTATCTTCCCGCGGAAGAACCCTCCGCGCTGGCAAATATTCTGCCGGCGGAGTCGATTTAATGAGTCGCCATCTGACCTGAACGCGATAACGCGGAAAATTCCCCGATAAAGTATCAAGCACGCCGGGTATTTCCTTTATTAACTTTTTTCCCCACATCGGACATCGATAATTCGCGTCCGCAGCCCTCGATACAACGTAACCGTTCGTCCACGGACATCTTCTCCCAGATTCTCTGATATCAGAGCCACCGATTAACTCCGATTCCCGGCCGAATCGTAGAATTCTCGCACGGAACCGGGAAGTTCTTGCTTCGAAACGCGCGGCCTCGAACGGACCGCCGTATCGTTAAGCATCGTTGAACGCGTTATCAACCGTTCCTCGCGGAAACCTACGCGATCGCAAAGTCTGTCAACGAGCTAAAAATTTGCTTCGACGTAGAAAGAACTTGCCCGCGATTTCGCGTTTGTTCGAAATTAGGCGCGTCGAACTGCGCACGAATATATTTCCATCGGGTCCGTGTATCGAACGGGCCCGGCGTCAATTAACCCCCGAGAAGCGAGATGCTAATAATAGCGGTGTTCTAAAAATCTATACACAGGAGAGCCGGTGACCGAATTCCGAAGTCTAATTGAAAATACTAGTTTAATAAAGCGAAGAAAGTTGAAATTTTTTTTAGACGAAGGAAAAAGCGCGCGGCTTCCCAATTAATTTCGGAACAGCGTCGATCTCGCTGATTGGGGCCGCTCGGCGAATTAATCTTAAAAGTGGAATTAGTCCGGGGCTCCTTGCGCGACGGTCCGGCCGGGGCAGCCTGTCGAAAATTGAACGAACGACCTGAATGCATGCTAGGTTGCAGTATTTAGGGTTAGGCTATCGTCACGGGGAACCCCGGTGGCGCTGGTCGAGGCTAGCTCGGTTATTTGAGTTGGCCAGAGCCACGCGGGGATGACCAACCCTTTGATCTCGACGCAGCCTCCCTCCGTTTTCTGTCCGGCTGCACCCCCGCCCTCCCTCCCCCCTCGCAAACCGTGTCCGACCTTTCTGCCCTCAGCCCCGTAACTCATTGGAAAATCTATCGGGGATGCTGCCTATACGCCGCAAAAATAAATCCAACCCCCGTGGGGGACGCAAAAGAACCGGCTCGTGGATGTACATACTCGCAAAGTGATTCAGATCGACGAATAACGCGGACCGACTACCTTTTCCACTTATATTTAGTCGCCACCGTCGAAATCGTTCCGCCTTTATCCTTTGCCCAGGATGCGTTCCCATCGCGCGTCTCCATTTATTTAACAATAACGCGAGCAGCGAATCCGCGTTGCCAAGGCAGAAGTTCGCTGATCAACGAAGCACGACTCTTATTTCATTCCCTTCGCCTTACGATCATTTTAACGTCGTCCATGTTCTTCCTTCGACCCTCGGAACGGCGGACCGTTTTCGCAACTGTACCATGTTCGCAACGATTCTGTGCTTTATTTTGCAAAACGTATTTTTGAAGATATTTCTGTTGTTCCCGATGTAACAGCAATTTATTTTATTCAACTGCCGAAAATTGTGCAAGCGATCGAACGATTTAAATACTCTGGGTGAACATTGGCACAAGCATCGCTTTGCGAGGGTTGAATGAAATCCTTCGGAAACCGTTCCCTCTGATCTGCATCGCATAAATGTGGTACAAATAGAATGATCACTCGAAGAACAAATGAAACTATGCAGCGTCTCTCTGTAATAAATATTATTATGTCCCTCTGCAATATTAAACTGTACTCTTGTAGGCGGTCCAACACATTTTTCTTTCATCCCTTATAATTATTTTTACCCGATCTTTTGTCAATCGTCATTGTTGCCCGAGCGTCTGAATAATTCTTTTCGTCCGGGGTTCCGAATAATTGTTGTTGCTAGACGGTCTGAATAATTGGTCCGACGAGTGCTGTGGGTGGGGAATAAATAACCGAGGCACGCGATACTATGATACACGAACGAGCCCGATCTCTTCAGACATGTCCCAGTTCGGTCTGACTGCGAGCAATTCATGGGGATACGGAAGCACGGCTGGTTACGCTGGTTATCTTCCCGGGCCTTTGTCGTCGTGCGCGGCACAGGCGTCGTTCCCACCCCCGCCGCCGCCTCCACCGCCGCCACCGCCGCCGTCGTCCTCGTTGGCGTCTTTCGCGGGCACCGCATCCATGAACACGCCGACGGCGCCCGATTCGACAGCGGGCTCCACCGTTACTTCCGGCACCGGTGCGGGATCCACGGCGCAGCAGGATGCGTTCTCAGCGGTATCTTCCCGTAAGTCTCATCACTTTCGTCGTTCCACCCCTGTAATTGGTTCGTTAGACGGCCGCGACCCGCCGCGCCCGCGGGCCACGGGATATCCGTTTCAACTTTATCCCGCTCTGACCGAGCCCATGCCATCGGTCTCGTACCCCGCGAAATCAGATTTTCCGACAGCATTTTGTTTCGCGTTCGAAAGAGCTGGGTGAAAGCTTCGAATCCCTAACAGCCCTCTTCCCTAGCTGTTAGGGAAATACGTTGAGACGCAGAATAACAAACGGGACCACGCAAATACCATAAAATAGTTTCTACGATTAGAAAACAATTTTATTTACTATTTGATTATTTCTTTTTAGTTGGAGAACATGTACCACCCTGAAATTAAATAAAGTCGATAGTAAGTCCACAGTAAGTCGAATGTTCGTTGCAAAATACGGGCTAAACGGTTGCAAAATCGACGATGAAATATAGCCAGCTGATAGAGGAGAGCGTCCTCTGGCCAATGGCTTTTGTTCCACGTCGCTATCGCAAGTGGTTCCCGAGATACGAGTGCCGAAATGTCGCATTTAAAATACATAGGGTTGGGGGATGAATGGGCTCGAATTCTTGGAAATGCGTACGCTAGACGGTAATAGTAAAAACTGTGACGTAGCGTCTGTCACTGACCCGCGCACGTGGCGGGAGGTTCGGGCAGGTCAGTGCGGGCAAGTGCGAGAGAGAGAACGAGAGAGATCCGAGGGCGCGACAAGGACAGAGATGAAAGAAATATGAAAAATTATGACGTTCTTCGCGCGTCGATATCTCGGCAACTACGAGTCGCAGCGACATGGAACCAACGGCGTCTCTTGGAGGAACCTTCGAAGTATCCAATAGCGTTTGTCTAATTAAAAGCTACCTCGTAACTTCCGAGCAATAATTGTTTAAACTTTTGCTAATCTTAATTCGAGTTTTCATCTTTTTGGATGGTCATTGTTTAAAATTAACGTTGTTTCTGGGAATGTTTTGCTACCGATCGTCATTATTCGCGACACACTCGATGGTTCGTGTCGGTATTGTTTATAAAAATAGCTGGGATTGCGAGTAAAGGATTAATGGGTTTTAAGTGGTAACATTTCCTTTGGTCGGGCGATTGGATATGGATACGAGGACGTACGACGAAATAAAAAATAGTGCAGTGTTCTGCGAAGCCTGGGCTACAAAATGCATTTGTTTAAAAAATTGTCGGGCATCTGGTCGGGTAGAAAAAAAATCGTAAAGCGACCCTACTTTGATCGCAACGATCTTCGACCACCTCTAACGTTAATTTCGTACGTTCGCGCTCATCTGTCACAGATTTTACGAATAACAATCATTCTCAATACTTCTTTATACAATTTCCGTCACCTTCTCGCTCCATTGTTATCGCGCTGTCCCTCCGATCACCTTAATTTGCAACGACATTCATAAAATAGCATCCCTGCCTCCGCGTCGAGAACGAATTACTCGCGAAATCGATTCTTAGATACCTGAAAACGAAAGGTATTTTTGTTTGTTGCGATCGCAGTGGTGCCAGACTCGACGACGACGGGTCAGTCGGACCCGCTGGACCCGCTGAGCAGCCTGATGTCCGGCACGACCACCCAGAGGTACCAGGACTACGTGTCCCCTCGGTCGTTGTCGACGGACTCGAGCACCACGGAGAGTCCTGTGCACGAGGAGCAGGGTTTCGGTCAGAACTACGGCAACTACTTCCCGACGCCTGGTGTGCTGCCCAGCATCCTCTACTCGCAGCTGTACGGTAACCAGTTCCAGAACTCGGAGAGCCCGGAGCAGAGAGCGGTGGCGGACAGTTGCAGCGTGAGACAGGAGGAGGTCAGGCCGGACAACAACGTCTGGAGGCCCTACTGATACCAAGAGGCCGGGATTTCGTCGAACGAGCCCCATCTGTAGGGTATCCTAGGTCCGAATTGACGTTCTTATCATCGATCGGCAACACTGTGATTTTGTGGGGACGCGTTGGCTCGAACCACCGGGCGCAAAACTAGCTATTAGTGGGCATTACGAAACGATAGACCGACAGACAGACACAAACAAGCACACACATACAAAGGGGGAGAGAGGAGAAGATAAAAGAGAGAAAGAGAGAGAGAGAGAGAGAAAGAGAAAGGGTAGAGAGATGGAGAAGAAACACGCGACACATTGAAAACGAACACAGAGTCTGGTGCGCGTTCGAAAAGCGTAAAGCCGGTCGACGACGATCCTTTTTTTCCACTGGTTGTGTCTCAACGAATCTTCTAGACCGGGCTGAATTTGTAATTAAGTGCGCGTGAGATAGAGTGCGAGAGCGAGAGAAAATGGGCGAACGGGTGCTGACAATGAGTGCAATACGGTGTGAGTGAACAGGCGTACACCGCGACCCCCGTGATGGTGACGATGATGATGATGTATATAACACTGTACATAGATAGAGCATTGTCGTTTCATCGAGTCATTCATCACTGTCGGCGGACTACGCGAAGTCGAGTGAACTGGTGCGTCGGCTGGCTCTCGGCTGGCTGGACGAGGCCTTGAGAGCTGCGACCGGCATCCGCGGACGAGCTTTGTGATTTAATCATTTTTCTCGCTTGTTGAGTAATTGGTAAGAGGATCGTTCGTTCATCGATCGTGACAATTCGGTGAATTGTTTAGGAAAATTTCACTTTACGGTGGCCGGTCCGAGAAGAAACATGCCGCGATCTTTTTTCGTCGTAGATCGGTACGACGATATTTTTTGGTAGCTTCGACGTTTCGCCGGCTTTCTAATTGACATCGCCGATCTAGCAGGACCGCTACGAAAGTACTAATTTGTCTTGTAAAGTCTGCTTTTGATTTCGCGACGATTTCTCTGCTCTTTCGCGTGTCGATCTAAGCCGGCAGCTTTTTGGAAAACAGAGCTTCGAATGAAATTTCTAGCTGGGTAAAAACGTGGGTAGAGCAGTTTTCGGAGCTCGAGCAGCCGCCCGCGAACCGCCGCACGCACTTTCTACTCCTTGCGATTATGTTTTCATAGTATAAAGCGATCGATTTGACCGCGGGCTCGTGCAATAATCGTCCGAGCGTGGTTCGCGTCGCGGTTCTCGCGGGACACGCGACGCGCGGAGATATTACTCGAGGCGAGGTCGGGGCGACGGTGGACCAGGCTCGGGCCGAGTCGACGATCGAGACGGAGGACGGTGTCGAATCTGGTGCGCGAAGGAAGGGAGAAGCTTCTTGCGATTCAACGAAGACAAATTCCGCGGCGCCGCGGAACGCTTTCACATCGAAATTTCCCGTGGATACGAAAACCGAAAAAAAGCCGAACAAACCGAAGCTCGCGGGCCACGGTGTCCGACCGAGAGGCCGTGGCTCGTTCAACGCGTCGACGACGATTTATTCGTTTTTTTTTCTGCCCCTCACCCCCTCGGTCGCGTCGACGACGAACACTCCGCATTTTCCCCCCCAAGAATGATTTCCGATATACATATCTACCAACCTATTGTTATCGTAGTTTTTGACCGAGTCGAAATAAAAGTGTATTTCAAAATATGATCGACGACGTGTCGCTGTTTCTCGTCGCTCCACTCACACCGGCTCCACTTTTTCCCATTTTTTTCTCTCTATCGATTACTTTCGCCTATTCCCCGCCGTTTAATTCCTCTTTGCGCTCGTTCGATGTCGCGACCATTATTTTCGACTGTTCGCTCGAACCAGCGTTCTTCGATTCGTTATTTTCATTTTGGTCCTCGTTTTCTTAATTTGCTTCTTGCTTCTACCTGTTCCAGGTCAACCTCGATGGCTTCCATGATCGTAAGTCAGCGTTGCGCGTTTTGGTATCCTTGTTTTTTTTTTTATTACTTGCTGGATTTTTATTTATCGTTTCGCTACTAATGATCTCCACCGTTTTCTTTCTCCTCCAGCTTTTCAGTTTCTCGAGCAAGCTAGCGTTTGTTCGTTGCAGAACTAAGAGATCTAAAAGACACTGTCCCCGAACGAAAAAGGATAAAAAGCGTGCTGCAAAGTTCTGTTTTCGAACGAAGGCAGCCGGGCAACGAGGCGTCCGGGACGTCCAGTATTTTCCAGCTATACAAAACGAAGAGATCGAGCGTCCAGACGTGTTTTTTAAGAGCGTCACCGTCGAAAGTCCTGCGAGCAAAGGGTTAATCGCTTTACGCTTCTTCGTAGTTCAAACTTCGGTCCCCCACCGTGGACGGCGGCGTGGAACAAGGGTCGACGATAGCCCGGCCCGGCCCGACCGCTGCAAAAAAATACATAAGATCGGTCTTCTTAATGACGTTTCCATCAGGTAAAGGGTTACACAGGTAACGAGACGAATCTCTACAAAGCTGTTCCCCCCCAAAAGCCGCTGTTCCGCGCCGCTCTGCGCGCTCTCTCTTTCTCTCTCTCTCTCTCTCCGCTTCCAAAGGATCCTCGCCCAACGGAGCTGCGTGTATGTAAATTCGCAAAAGATTTAATTAAACGTAGACCCCGAGAGAAGACTCTCCTCTCTCTGGCAGGTTGCTTCTGGCTCGAGCCGCGCCCTATGCGGACCCGCTAACGAATACACGTCCCGAATTTAGCGTTTCGGAGCGGTCGCTCGGAATATTAGCGATCCTCGTGATTAAACTTTAAAGCGCCCTGTGCGTGCCGAATGGTCCGCGAATCGCCACGTTCGTCGATCTATCGCGAAATTCCGCGAAGGAAAATTTAGCCGATCGATCGCCGTTCTAACGGACACGCTGAAAGTTGTCATTCCCCGCAATACGCGTGTTTTCTTGCACATTGAACTTCGTTCCACGTGTTCTACGAATGCACCAAAAAATCATGGACTTCAATAGATGCAGTAGAAATAGTTAAATTAAAGAGTGGATTTCAACGTTGTTTAAATCCATAGCTTGGGACAGATCTGGTCAATATTGAATTGAACAATAGTTATTCTTGAAAGATATCGAATTCTATCGAGCAAAAATATAGCAATCTAAATAGGTTTGACTCTGCCGTTCCATGATGTTCAAATTCTCTGAAACAGCGCCCCAAGTTCCACGATTTTTACCGCAAAAGTCACCCCCGCGACTGCTACTACAAAAAGAAAATTCCTTTAAAGTAAAAATACTCTCGATACAATTCGAAATCAGAAGCATCGGGACGATAATGATTTGACAAAATGCGAGGAAACAACAACCCCCGACGCGTCGCAACAAATTCAACCACCATTCCCAACGTTCTAAGCAGCATATCTAGACATCCCTCGTTCTCGTTCGAAGAACTCGCAAACAGTGTCCGAAATTCCGGCGCGTCTGCCACGGAAACCACCCCCCAAAAATCCGCCTGCGGATCCACCGCTCGGCTCGCGGAATTCTTTCATCCCCTCCGGCTGTTCCCCGGCTCGGCCGTCGGGCTTGTCCGGCACCCTCGGGCTTGTTCGTCGACGGCGCGGCGCGGCGCGGCCACTAAAAAGAACGCGTTTCTGCCGCGTGTCGCGCGCAAACTGGCCGCAGAGAGCGGTGTTTATCGGTGTTTCGCGAAGGTAGCAGCCTGATGGACATCACGGTGGCTCGAAACGGCGCGGCTCGTCGTTTATACGCGGTGCCAGCATAATGGAGCAGAGTGGAGCGGAGCACGGATAATGGAGTATGAAGAATAGCGTGCGGTGAACGTCGGGGGATAGTCTCCTACGCGTCCCCTCCGCCCCCGGCTTTTCATCCCTCCCTAAACCGTCGTTCCGGGGGCTTTTCTCTCACTCGTTCCCCCGCGCCGATCCATTCTTCTTCCCTCTCTGCGGTGTCTCTCCGCCGGAGGGAGAGAATCGGAGGGAGAGACGGGGCGAGAGGAGAGCGAGAGAGCAAAAGAGAGAGAGAGAGAGAGAGAGAGAGAGAGAGGGTTCGGTTGCGAGGACTCGTTGCGCGAACGAGGGACACGGCTCGTTGGCTCGACCAGTTGCCCATACCGATTTATTGTTCTGCAGTCGAGCCGCATTACCAATTGCCGGTAAATTCAGCCGTGTCAGCCGGCCGGCACCGCGGTCGCGATTTTTCTTGGGCTTCCGTGGCCTTTTCTTCCGCGCGAAGAACACCCCTCCGAGCGTCACGCCCACGCGAACAATGTGCATTTCAATCGGGCGCCGTACCTGCCGGCTTATTGTTCCAGTCCCGCGAGAAAAAGCGCGCTTCCTGCCGCGGATAATGCGCGCCGGGAGCTTGTCCTGGGACAAAGGACCGATCGCCGGGATTATTGTTCGGGATCATCGTGCAGTAAGTATTTTTTCAGAACCTTTTTCTCGCTCGCTTCGATCGAATTCTCCATTGTGAGACGCGAAGAAAATTATTTCGCGTTGATTAAAAATATTTCAGACGATTCTCCGCGGCGTCTGCAGCGAAATAATTTGCCGGGGCCTCGATAGAACCAGCAGCGAAACATCGTAGACAATTTTATTCCGATTTATACGCTAACGAACGATTTATACGTTCGCGCGACGATCTGCCTAAAAATTGATCGTCGGAGCACGGGCGTGCCTTGTAGCACGGCTTACAAGCTCTACGGGAGGGCGGAAGTGAGGAAATCGCACTCGTTGAAAGCCTACTTGAAATTGAAACCCTCTTCACCGAATTCCGCGCGGCGCGGCGTGGCGCGGTGGTTCGCGAGTCGACGAATGTCTAACCAGATTGGGAGCGGCGGGCGGCGGGCAATGGGGCGCGCGGGGGTGTAAAAACGCGAACGAAAAATGCCCCAGAGCCCCACATACCGCTCGGATCGAACGCAACACGCGCGAACAACCCTCTTTTCCCTCTTGTGCACCTTTTCCACGCATAGAGCGCACGTGGCGTTCACCGTAAACGCTCGTCCGGCTTTGGGTAGGGTCGAAGGGTGGCCCGAAGGGTGGTCCAGCGAGAGGACGAGGGAGAGAGGGAGAGAGAGAGAGAGAGAGAGAGAGAGAGAAAGAGGTAAAGAGAGAGGGAGAGAGATCGAAGGGTTGAGTTGGTCGTTACACGCACCGGTCACTGCCACCCCCGTGGCTATCGCCGGCACAGCCCCCCATGCAAAATCACCCTTTGTCCCGGTCTCGATGGGAAATTACTTTTTGTCCGTCGATTACGGGGTGAATTTTCGGACAACGAGACCCGATCATTTCGAACGAGATACGGCTCTGGTTCGAGATATTCGCCGGGAAGGGATCGGCTCGGCTTCGTTACCGCCGCTTTCCGAATAAATCGCGCCGGCCAAGTAACGGTAACTCGATAATGGCTCGCTTTGAAATTCCACCTACTTTATATTCGCTCGGTCGTTTTAATCGCGTCGCTTCTTCGGCTCGCGCTTCGTTTCCTGTGCCCCGATATGCGCCGCGAATGCTCGTTCGCGCTTACGTCGATGATTCGGGGCGGGAGGGCGGTCTTGGTTCGCTCGATGCCGGTTTCAACAATTTTTCCGGTAGCCGAGACCTGGAGGATCGGTGGCAGAAGGGTTGGAAAATAATTGGAGGACCTTGGCGGTTTGGAAAAATCGAAACCGAAGCTCCCGCGAATTTTGACAGCTCGAAGCGCGATCGTTCGTCGCGTTCGCTTTTAAATGTTCACTCTCGTCTTCCACAGGCTGGAAGATGCTTCGAATCGACGTTTTCTGCGTCCCTGTCCTGAATAATACACGCGAATATAATTTTCGGGGGACGCAACGGCGAATTTCCACCCCGTAAAAATCTGACTCGCCGTCTCGTACGAGCCGAAAGGGTTGGCGGATGGGTTCGGGAAGCACCGTGACGGTTCGCGGATCGCACGAGGACGGCCAGAAATAAGTAAGACTTGACGAAGTGTGCCCGGGGGGCTGGAGCCCTTGATTACCAAGATCTTCATCTACATGCTAAACATCGTTTCTCAGCTCCGTCTTGAATACTCTTGTAGTTACGTATGTATCTAGATTCACAGTCTGCACAGCCGTATCCTTCCCCCCGCCTCTCCCGCGCTACCGTCGGTCCTCTCTGCCCGACGCCGCGCCACCCTCTCTGTCTTCCAGCGAGTTCCACCCTCTTCAGTCTTCCTGCTGCCCTGCGGAACACGTTCACGTACCATCTATATGATGTTTGCTTAGATTAAATTAACCGACCGTGAGCCCATCCTTTGTTCTTCGTACTGTCGGCCCATCCCGGAACACCCACGCCCGCGAGGGAGCCTGGAAAGGAGGGTGGAACCGGGGAAAAATCGTCTCCCTCGAGGGAAGACTCTTTTTCGCTCCGGTCCTTGCATTTTCAATGCGATTTTTCTTTGACGCTACTTCCCTGTGACTCTTGGCGGTCGTGGAACCCCCATAAATTGCGGCGAAGTAATTTTATTGCTCTGCAGTTTAAATATTAGACCGGGTGCTTCGACCTGGATAACTGGCGCAAAGCGTAGACTCCGGGAAAGTAGGTTTCTGTTTCTCGGAACAGAACAGCGTACCTTTCATTCGATTCGTTTCCACCGAAATTCTCGGAAGGGATGCGAGAAGGAGTTTTTTAGTTGGAAAGAGAATCGTGTCTCGTGGCGAACTTCGGCTAGTCCTCGAAGGGTCGAGGAAGAGGAGTCGAAAGATAAAAAGGGGTAGCTTTCTTCGGCGACGGCGCCACCATTCTTAGACGGCGACCCGGAGTACTAGCGTTTTCTTAAAAGGAGGCGCCACTTCTTTAAGAAAGCCGTCTTATTCTTTTCCTTTCTTACCGACCCGTTCCTCGCTGTTCTTTGTTACTTTTTCGTCGGCCCCTTTGACAGTCGAACGGTAAGTGCACCATTCTCCACGTTTTTTTTTTTATCAAATACAATTCCTTCCCATTTTCTGTGCCGCAATTTTTCCTGTCGCCACGGAACGTTCGAACGACATTTGAAATCGAGGCAGGCACTTTTTAAGATACGCAAATTTTCGAATATTCCGTCGAGAGAGAGTCGAATTAATGATTCTCGTAGGAAAAATAATCGGAGGATTTAATTTCGGTAGGATCGAGAAAACGTAAATTCTTGGCTATTTCTTAGCTCGTTTAGACCCGACGTTCTTTACCGACTCCTTCGCGAGCTGCCTTACCACGGGGGTGGAGTCGACTTTCTTAGGGTCGGCGAGAAGAAAGAGGGTGAGTCTTCTTAAATGTCTTTGCCGCCTTCCTCGCTCGAGGGCGACACTGGTATCTCGTTTTGAAAAAGAACGAAAGTGTCATCTACCCTGAACTTTTCTCGTTCCGTCGAATCCGTCTCCAACAAAATCCGCTCTTTAAAAAGCAACCCCTTCGAACGCCGTAATCTCCCTTATTCTTCGCTGACGATAGATTTACAAGTATTCTCGACGCGTCCTCGCTCTTTTGACAAAAAAATTAACACAGAGGAAAGAAAGCGGCTTGGGCAATTATTTTTTAAAATATCGTATCGCGTATCGTTCGCGAACGCGTCTTCGCGACGCTAAGCCTGTTCGAGGGTCGCGCTCCTTATCAGGAAATATAAGGAGGACGTTTTTACGTGAAATTTGCATCCGAAACGAGCAGGTAAAGTACACGAGATTTCGCGAAGGGCGGCCACTCGAGAGTTTCCCTCGCTCAGCTTCAAAAGTGCTCCCAATTATTTTCCTTCCCCGCCCCTCCCCCCGTGCTTGATTTCTCCTCCCCGTCTTGGATTGATGTTCAATTTTTTATTTCCCATCGGCTATGCAAATACGAAAAGAAGATTTCCTCCGACGTAAAGAGAGTGGGGCGTCTGGCAGCGGAGGGAAATTAATTTCGCTCGTCATCTTCGATGCCTCTCGAACTATCCCAATGTCTCGGTAACATTATTCCCTGAAGTTCGTCGAGAAATTCCAAGCAAGCTCTACCATATTTTCTTTGAACGCGCGCGCGCGCGCGCGCGGCAACGCTATTAAACCAAATGATAATCCGATGCATCTTTCATCAGCGCCTCCATAAAAGATCGGAAATCTAATTAATCTCTATACGGCGAACAAAGCCACCCTCTCAGCCCCCGAACAAAGGAGCCCGAAGGAAGTGCATCGTACGAACGTTCGTCATCTTAATTTCTGGGCTCCGGCAAACAGCTGCTCGAAGCTCTCAAAGCTTCACCGTTCAAATAAGGAGCAACGATCGCCCGACGAGAAGAACAGGCTAACAAACATCCTTTAAAAAACCGTGTCTTCTCCATTCGATCCGCGATCCTATTAATCCGGTCGCGAGAAACAGAGGTGGACGAAGGAGCTGCATAAAACGGGGCCCTCGGCAAGGGATCGCTCGGTCCGAAGATTTTGGCGCACGGTGCTCTCCTCGGCGGATGCGGCTGCGAGGCAAAGTTGCCGAAGAACATGGTCAAACCCGATGGCGAAATATGCGGAGCGGACCTAAAACAGTACAGAGAGAGATCTCGGAGTATCTTGGCCGGGTCTCGCCGGTAGCTAGGCAACCCACCCCCGGCCCACCGCCTCCTTCTCCTCACTTTTCCTCACCCTCTGCTCTAACCCCTTGCCATCCTTTCCTCCTCGAGCAGGCTTTCTCCTCCGTCTCCGCCAGCAGCGGCAGCGGCAGCAGCAGCAGCAGCAGCAGCGGCACCACCACCACCACCTCGACCACCGACCCTCTTTCAAAATCCCTCCTCCCACGGAGCGTTCTCTCCTCATCCCCCGCGACAACCTCGTCACACACCACCCGGCCACCCCTTTCGCCTGTTCTCTCACCGCGGGTGCGCGGGATCCCCCAGCCGCTGCCGCAACGGCCACGCTGGGGTACCTCAGAACCCACCCCAGACCCCGTTCACCCGCCAGCAGCTCGCCCACCTCTCCGAGGTGCCAAGACTCATGAGAACTCACCCAGAAAAATTCGAGTCGAACCGAGAACCGAGAACCGACGACAGCCGGACCCGCCTCCGCTCTGCCTCTGCTTCTACCTCTGCCTCTGCCTCTGCTTCTGCCTCTGCCTCTGCCTCTGCCTCTTCCAAGAGACCTTCTCTCCGCGATGTCCCGCTGGAATTCCTCTTTCCTCCCAGCCGGTCGACGACTTCCGCTGAACCGAACCGAACCGGCTCCCCGAAACCTACGCCCCTGCTAGGAGACATCCGTGCGGTTTCCAAGATTCTTCTGCCGACAGATTCCTCGCCCCCGAAACCCTCGCGTCTTTCGATACCGATTTTATTCGGATTTCGGAGATTACAGAGATTGCGGCATTTGAAATGCTCCGCTCCTTCGTTCTCTTCGTAGCAAAGAGAACGGTAATGTCTCTCATCTGAGCGACGCTCAAATTGTTTACAAAAATGGGACAATTTGAGAAGAGGAGATACGATTATTCGAGCCTTGCATAACCTTGACATAACCTTGACAATTCGTAACTATAAAAAACGAGCTATAAGGCTCGAATAATCGTATCTTCTCTTCCCAAATTGTCCATTTTTCTGGACAATCTGAGCGTCAATTAGAGAGACATTACTGTACTTTGATCGTTTCGTAGAAGATTTGCGTCTATCGATGTATTTATGCTTATGCTTCGATCGTCGAGAGTCTAGAAGAATTTCGGCAAAAATTCGTGAGATGATTGTTATATAATTACGTAGACTGGATTAATCCACTTGCCCAACCACGAACCAATCTGTTCTACTTGTAGCATCTACTTGATTAGAACTGTCTTAATCTACTTATCCGCGATCATAGCTTAAGCAAATCAATTTATCCGACTAGACCTCGCTAATTTGACAACGAGCCTTCCCGTTTTGCCTGTCTGACTTTTGAATATGTCTGGGACTGTCTGAATAGGGCTCTGCAATTTTATTTGTCTCTGGTCAGAGACTGGTCAAACCTATTGGTATAACAAGAATTTCTTTCATTCTGTGTACGTGTATTTTCTCATCTTGGAGTTTCCAATTTATTTGTCCGATAGCAGACTATTCTATCCTAGTTGCCAACCTGTCCTTTTCTTTTCGCACGCGATCGTCCTGTGTCTTCTTCACACCGATCGACTAGAAAGTCGGTTTTATCTATCTATTCTAAAACTAGTTCCCAATTCATTTGTCTGATAGCCGCGTCTTCTGTGTCTTCTTTTCACCGATCGACTAGGAACCAACGTTTTCTCCCTTTCTACAAGGATGAAAATGTTCTCTAGCCTGATAACAATTCTGTTCATCGTTTAATTCCCGATCACCGTACCGAAAGCCTCGGACTCGTCACACAGTGCTGGAAAACAGCTTCGAGAATAGTTTTGCGAATCGGTGTCGGTCCGCGGACGAGACCCAGTCGCCGCCGGCCTATGGGGTAGCTCGCGACGACCCTGAAAATCTTGACACCCTTCGTAGCACCATTTTGTTTTGCGGTCGGGATGCGCGGTGCGTGCGTGAACGAGGCGGTTCTGCGCATCGTCTTGCGGTTGGTTTGTGGTCCTGGGGGTGGCTAGGCCCGATCATTGGCCGCGGGGGTGCCGGGGATGGTTTTTGGGGGTGTGGTGGCACCTTGCGGTTTGCGGGCTGATCTGCCATCAGCAGGGGGCGGCCCTCTTATCGACCTTCCATTGGCTCACCCCTGGCAGCCCCACTTCGGCGAAGTTCGCCCGCGAAGAAGTCGACGAAGACGTCACCTGACTTTCAACCCTTAAATCTCGCGAGCCGCCCCCCGTCGAAAACGCGAGTGTCACCACCGACCGACGTCGTCGTTGTCCTCGTCGTCGTCGCCGTCGACGTCGCCGTCGCCGCCGCCGCGTTTACGATTATAACTTCAACAGCGACGCCCGTTCGGCAACTAATTACGCCGGGCGCGTAATGAAATCCCGTCGGACAGTCGAAGGGGTTGGAATCTGGAACGCGGCTCGCGCCGAGACGCGAACAATTATTAATTTTCATACGTTCTACCGGCCGGGTTAATGAAATTGTTTGTTACCGGGGATGCTTTGGCGGATAATCGTACAGTTTCGGTTAACGGGATATTGGACGCAGAATTTTTGATGACTTTAATCAAGCGATCCACAATTTATTATGTCGGTCGCGCGACCCACAGTTTCGAGGCCGCGTTTTGGATTTTTAATTGTCATCTGCGGTTCGTCCGCCCCCCACACGCTGCGCAGCGTTGCAGTCGCGATTAATTTTATAAGGAAACGCGCGAACAGCGGCTTAATTGCTGCGATTATTTTGTGGCAAATTTCAACGGATAGTCCCGAATATAAAAATTCGCTTTTTAGGCAGATTTTAACGTTTCTCGCGAATAGGAACAACGCGACGATACGCGCGTCGAAATTTGTAGAACAAGAGATTTAAAAAAAAAAAAAGAAATCAACATTGCGCTGTACGATATCCGGCGCGCGCCATGCTCGGAAACAACCCTCGCCAGGGGGAAGCTACTCCCGACGTTTAATTACGCGTCCCTCCGTAAACCAGGCGAAGGTTCCCTTTCATTAAGGCAATAATTTTAATAATTTTTATCTTTCCGTATAATCTGCCTAATTAAAATTACGCTTTGATCGCGCCGCGCCTGGCTACCCTCCTTAAAGCCGCATCCCGACGGCATTTCGAGACGCGGCTGAATTTATGCCCGCGACTACTGCTCCGTGAATCTCGCATCCCTGCTCCATAACGTATCCGTTTCACTGCTCTATTTTAATATGTAATAAGCGCCGGGGGACTCCGACCGCGTCCCGCTATACTTGACATTTTCTACTTCGATTCGATATCGCGCGAGCGAACAGCGCCGTTCGAAGCAATCCAATTTCCCCGAAGAAATTAATAATCGTCCGACACGACGACCGCCGAAGTTTCGTCGCAGTCTTGAAATTTCGGCCGCAGTTTTGCCACGGACGAGCTCTCGCAGCCCGACGAATCGACGTCGAAATGCGCGACGGTGTTATACAGCGTCGTTCGTCGGGCCTAGGACAAAAGTTTCTGGCCGGCCGATATCGATCGCGATATTCCATACACTTTGTCTAATTAATTATTCCCGATCGACCGGTTAATCGTATTCCGGGGCAAAGGAAGACGTTCCCGGCGAACGGCAAAGGCCCTCGATCCGTAAAATAGAATTCGCCGGAAGAATCCTCCGTTTGAAACTCCGTGGAAAGCGGCGGAAAAGAGCATCGCATCAGCCTCGACTGTGGATGATGGGGAGGGCGTGGGAGGGCGGACGTCTTTCGGAATGTTCGAGTTCCGCGTTATCGGCGCATTCGTCTAACGCTTCTCATTTTACCCAACACTTTTCAAAAGTTCCCGTTCCCCTCTCCCCGCCCCTCTTTCTTCGTCCGATCCTCCTTTTCACCTACCGTTCTCTCTCTCTCTCCCGCTCTTTTTCACCTCTCTCTTTCTCTCTCTCTCGCTCTCGCTCTCTCTCTCTCGCTAGACTCGTTTCTCTCCTCGGCTCTTTTCGCAGTCGGTGCAAAGAGATCCAAAGGGCTGGGGGTTGTTTCGTTGGCGAGCGGAGCAAGAGATAGCGGAAGAAACGCGAGCAAGAGAGTGTGAGCGTAGAGCAGAGAGAGGGTGAGAGGGCGAGAGAGACGGGAGGGCTCGTATTCAAATGTTGATGAAATTGACCAGACGCGCTTTGATCTGGCCTCTTCAAATATTCGCCGAAAGATTGAAGTGAACATCTGAGGAGAGCGAAAATTATCTTGGTCAGCGTCCGGGGAAAAAGCGGATGTCTGCACTTCGCCACCCTCCGCGATACCCAAATATCCACCGGTGATTATGGTTCCCGTCGACTCTGGCTTTTCGGCCGCGATGCAACCCGCCGAGTGTGCCGCTACCTCTTTCACCGGTCCGCCGGTTACGTTTCGCTGCAAAATCTCCCCCCCCCCCCTTTTCTATCTTTCCAAATAGATTTTCGAATTTTACGCGGATCAAAGTATCGTCGTTTTACTTCTCCGTCGACCGTATCCGACCACGGACTCTACAATTCTACTTGCCCGACCTTCTATTTACCTTCAGTTTCATATTTGTCCGGTTATACGCATTCCTATTCTACTTAATGGGATGGCAACCCCTTGCCACACTTTGACGAGTCCAATTCGCAGCGTAGATTTCTGGTAACAATGTTGTTCCGTTGTTCGGAGTCAGAATAAAATTGCGATCCGTTGTCTCGTCAAGGTTTAAATTGTTCAATGTAGGCATACAATAAATATATATATCGTTCTTTTTTTATGAAATGATTGCGATCGACAAAATCCTGAACATTGTAACAGCGAAGAAAATGGCACGGAAAGCAGGTTAATCCGGCAACGCAGCTTCGACACGTATTCGTCCGCTCGACTCGATCGGAGAGAGTCTACGGTTATTATGGATTGACTTCCAATAAACAATTCCGCGAAACAACGCCGGCGCGGCCCGGAGGGGTGAGAAAGAGCCCGTCGCCTCTGAGTGGCTCCGTGTCACGAGCAGGATCAAAGCGGCAGCGAGGAATCAATTTTTAAGAAAGAAGATGTCGAGCGGATGTTGTCGAGTCTGTTCGCGCCGGGGGTTGACTGGCGCCCACCCCCGGCGCTCGCCCTTTATTCCCGAGCTTTTCTACGAGGCCGTGGAAGCCGCGCGAAGGGTGGTTTTGATTTATGGAAACCGGCCGGCAGATTTACGAATATCAAATTCACGTTTAAGAGGGTCGATGTTCCAACGGGGGTGGCGGCGGCGGAGGGTGCCGAGGGCCGCACGGTGCGCCGCCCTCGTGTGTGCACATTACCGGCTCGCTAGCGGCGAACTATCGCGCATAACTCGCGAAGAAGCAACGCGTCTTCTCGCTGCAGAATTTCCGGCGGTCCGACTCGTTCGGCGATCCCACCCCCGCGCCCCCTTCGGAACCGAATTTCTAATTGGACGAAGCCCGGTGTGCGCGCCAATGAAAACTTGGACGGTTCTTGTTCCGTCTTTATTAGCGGCCTCGCGCAGCTCCGTTGTCAGTATTTCCGGATCGATCGGGCCGCGGCTGATGAGTCGAGAGATTAATTGCGTTCCTGCGGGGATTTTGATAGATTGCCGGAAACCCCGGCCGGCCGCGTCGTCTTCCAGAAAATATGCTCGCTGCTGTTGCTCGACCTTCGAAAGTATGTCCTCTGCTTGTTAACTCGTGCTCCTTCTTCGTCCATTCGAGAACGAATATCGACGCGTCGACGACATCGGGATTTTATACATTTCATTTCAGACGATGCAAGCTTACAATGCAGTTCGATCACGAAATATCAGGATAAATCGTTCACTCTTGCCATTATTTAAATCTTCGACGCATAATTCAATTCTCCGAGGAAGATAGCCTAAACATTTAAAAAAAAGACCTCGTACCTGATCCGTTAAAGTTATATATATTGCAATTTGCGAGGTCGCGGTCGTTGCTTGCGGCGGATTGGTTTAATATCGCGGGAGGGGGTGGCGCGAAGAGGACAGGTTTCCTTCGTGGATTCGTCGGAGGATAGTTTTCAAGGAATCGCACGATATTTTCCCCAGAAGGATCGCGAGCAGCAGGATTCGAGGCGGAGGAAAACCGGAGGGAAGCATATTCGCGGACCCTCGGGTTTAATATTTAAAAGCGCATCTGAAATATGTCGATTCTGGCACATAAACACGGGGTTGGCTCGAGGACCGGGTTGCTGCCGGAGCCGCGGGGGTGTCCCGGATGATTTATCCGCCACGTTACTTCCTGACCCGCGAGGTTTACCGTCCCCGGAATTTGCATTCTCGTCGGAGGAGCCTTCCGTCGCCACCGAGTCCCCCAAGGGGGTGGTTGGCGTCCTCTCGATGTTGTCAGACTTCTTTCTAATAACCCAAAGTCAATTTAATCTGCCCGGATACCGGGACACCGTCCTTGTTCCGCGTGCCAGCCTCTGGTGCACCGATCAATCGCGGAATAAATTCGGTAACGCTCGGCAGATTTATTCGCTAAAATTTCGACCGTTTCGCTAGATTCTTAGAATCTTTCTCGTCCCGATTAAATGTCCGATACGCGATATGCGTCCGATCGTTGCTGACTTATTCCCCTTGGGCGACGACTTGTTTTGCGACGACAAGTTTGCTAGCAGAAAATACAGAAATTCGAGTACGCGGGACCGCGAAGTCTTCTTGAAAACTGAGAAAGATAAGGGTTCGTCGACGACGCGTAGGACACGGGGACGAGGCTCGGCGTCGAGCACGTGTCCGGATGCGGCGGAAAGATAAGCAAAAGGAAGAGAACGGCTCCGGAAGCGATCGAACGGTTATTAAATAACGCTGGCCAAGGAGGAGACCGGCGGATAGCGGCTGCGTCGCCGGCAATAGCAGCGGAGGGGTGGTTTTTCGGCAAAATACCTCGCACGGTACCGTGCATTCTTGGCGTGGGAGTCACCGCCGCGGCCTTAATTAAAAATCCAACGAGCCCCCAAAAATGAGCCCCTGGATTCGTGCGAGAGAAAAAATCCGTGAGCCGGCGCGCGCGATGGAGAGAGAAAGATAGGAAGTTCGAGAGAGAGAGAGATGGTCGGCACGTAAACCCGGCGGAAAGGGAGGATGGTAGTCGGCCTGGGCGTAGAGTTAAGGGTTGCAGGGTGGGCAGGTCGTACGTCGAGGCAGACCGCATTCTTTCGTTTAATTCCCGCGAATTTATAGAAGCGAGAGACGACAAACCGTGCCGCAATACTCCCCGTTGTACGGCCTTTTCCGTGTTCTCCCGTTGCAGACGCACCCTTAAAAAGTATTGCCATTCGGGAGCCCCCGTGCCGGAGGGGTGTAATTGGATTCGACGCCGTCGTAGATGGGTACGCGCCTTTATTGCGCTCTCCTCGCCTGCACCTCGATGACCTTACCACGGTGTTCGCGCCGGGAAATGTTACGGGGTCGATCGGGAGCATCGATTTTTCCGTTTCCCGACGCCTCCAACGCAAAATCTCTACCGTCGCCTCTTCCTCGAAGACGCCCCCAAAGTGTTCTCTACACGTTTCTCCAAACGCCTCAAAAAACAATTACCTTCTCCAAATTACCGTTTGCAGAAGAGCGTATACTGTTGATAATAAGAATACAGTAAGTCTCTCTAATCGACGCTCGGTATGGAAACAAAAATGGACAATTTGGGAAGAGGAAACACGATTATATCGGTTGACGATCGGTAACTAAAAAAAACGAGCCGCAATCCGAGCAATTAGGGAGTCGATTAGGCAGAATTTACCGTAATTACCTTGTTCGATTCGAAAAGAAAATAGGGGTAGTTGTCCCTATCGAATATAACCTTGACTCTGTCAATTGTACCAGGGTCTTGAAATCATTTCTCAATCCTAAATTGATTCAAAATTAATCTGGAACTATTAAGTCGGCCAATTTCGTTCGCAGAGAAGTGTCGACATTTTGGAAAACTTTAATTTCGCGAATATAATTGGAACGTAAACTGACGCTAATTTTAGCGCGACGAAAAGCGAGGCCGGCGCAGGGGGGTCGGTCGTTGATCGAACAGGAAATCTTCGACTGGCGTTGTCAGTTCCGTTTAGTCGCGCAGGGGGGTGTGAACAACCCCCGACGACGAGGGTAACCGAGCAAGTAGATCGGTTGGGAGGCGGTGGCTGCTCCGAAATAATTAAACCGGCGCAAGTTTTTACGACAAGGTGTTCATTACGGTGGGTAATTAAGACGCCCCTTAACTAGACCCGCTAACCACCCCCGGGGGTGGTAAACCAACTTCTCCAGCCGGGGAAAGCCCTCGGCATCTTGGAAGGTGGAACCGCCGCCGCGCTCGATCCAGACGGGGGGATGAAAGAAGGAAAAGTTTTCCCGTTTTTAGAAGCCGGACGGACTATTATCGGTGATTATGTTGGCCCGGCGAGGGATCCCCGGCGAATCGTTTTAATGCCGGCCCCTTCTTCGTACGCAAGCACCCACTTTTTCGGATTTTTAAACCCGGATAAATCGCCGCGCCGCGGCCCGCGACGTTTCCGCGCGGAACAAATGGCAGAGGATCGTTCACGGGACTCCGATTGTTAGTTTCCGCGAGAAACTTTTACAATTGCCCATCTTAAAACTTTCCGTCGATATCGTATATCGACGGGAAATACTAAAAATTAATCTGTCCGAGAAAATTAGATCGAGATTGCGATCGGCTCACAGTTATAAAGGATTTATAAATAAGAGAAACAGCGCCTCTCCTACGTCGAAAGGTTCGCGTCGTAAAAGTAAACGAAAGACGTAGAGTTTACGAGAGACACGGTCGAAAATAATAAACGAGAAAAATCTAGAGAAAATGAAACGACCTATGGAGACGCGTCTACCGTGAAAGGAAGCACGTGGGAGGTCGGAAAAGAAATAAAAGTATAGAGAGGAAACGACGTTGGCGTGTCGGTTGTCCTTCTCCTCCGACGATCTCGAACGGACTGGCAATTTGTCCACCTGCGATAAACAGTCACAGGTGTATCCGCACCTCGCACGGATCCCTGCTGCGATCGATCACCCGTTTACGCGGTCGCTTTTTTTCCGAATCGAGTACGCATCGCCGAACCGTGTCCTCTTATTTGCGAAAGAATTATGGTTCCAAATTTTTCTACGAACGTCCGACGAAATTTACTTTCTTCGAATGCCCAACGATGAACCAAAAAGATGTTTCTAATACCGATGGAACGCGACAGACCATCGTCTCGTTCCTGTTCGAAGAACAGGCTCGCAGAGTATAGTAATGTCTCCCTAATTGACGCTCGGATTGTCCACAAAAATGGACAATTTTGGGAAGAGTAGATACGATTATTCGAGTGTTGCGGCTCGTTCTTACAATTGTTGACAATGGGTAACTATAAAAACGAGTAGCAAGGCTCGAATTCGCGAGGCTCCTCTTCCCAAATTGTCCAATTTTGTGGAGAATCTGACGGTCGATTAGGGAGACATTACTGTATTGCGAGGCGGACGTTTCCTAAGTATGTGATAGGTATTAGCGAGGATTCAAATATCGGGTAAGTCCTTCGTAAGCTGTGCCCTGCCTAGGGAATTACTTTGGCCCTGCGCCCGCATTAATAAGTGACCGTCCCCGACAAACAGTGTGATCCCTTGATTTCAAGACTGGGTCCAGGATCCGGCCGTGTTAGCATTAAACTTTACTGCACATCGCAGTCCTTTTAATCTGGGATTAAGCGTAACGCTTCATCAGAGAAGTAGCTTCCACGTAATGCTCGGATCCAGTTGCTTCGACGAGTCATCCGTCCCTTTAACCGCACGCCCAGTAATGGACAACCTTAAATAAATAACCGTGCAACTGCTGCTCGAACGAACCGGGTGCTTCGTCCGCATTATTTTTCAGACAGCCGTGATCCTCGAAGCTTCGGAGCCATCGAGAATCTTCCGAAATTTACTCCGCCGACGTTTTTGCGACATTCGGAGATCCAAGGGCTGTCGAAGCCGCGAGAGTTCGTGGAACGACGTTGAGAATTTTTCATTGAAAAGTTAGAGAAAGCATCGATTACTTTGCTCTCGGTTACCAACGAGCTTCCCGGTAGCTTTCAGCGATCCAACATTTCCTCGGCATCCTCTGGTTGCCCTGTTCGGGCAACGGAAACGCTGTAAAGACCGGTTCCCAGCCGTGCCAACGCCGTTCACCGAAGAAACCCTTAATCTTCCACGGGCCAAAAAGATAAACTTCGAAACAATAGTTTACTCCGCTCGTAAATCTGCCAAAGGCAACCCGATGATGTTCACGGATCCGCGCCCCTCTCTTATCGAGGGACCGAGGAGAGAACAGGCTTCTCTTTTGCTAGCGACTCGCGTGCACTTTGGCTTATTAAGGGCTGATTCACCCTTGCCACCGTCTCCTACCGATAAACCTCATCCTACCCGCTGTCCCACAACCGCCGTACATCACTGACGCTGCCCTCGGGGAATGAGTTATGCGTCCCTGAACCGTACGGCCCTGCTTTCTAGCCAGCCGCACGGAATCCTTCGTGGCTACTGTCAGCGCCCGAACGCGTCGCGTACTCGATCAACACCCATGGATCCTCGCATCTGCTCGGATAGCAACGGAAAGTTTAACAATTTCTACAAAGGGATTCTCTATTCTATTCTATTTCTATTCTACAGAGAAGATATGCTTATTCGAGCCTTGCGGCTCGTTCTTATAATTGTTGACAATCGGTAACTATAATAAACTAGGTGCAAAGCTCTAAAAATTGCATTTCCTCTTCCCAAATTGTCACAATTTGGAAAAAATCAATATTTCATAATTGGCACAATATGAGTGTCAATTAGGGAGACATTATTGTACAGTAATGTTTCCCTTACCGACGCTCGGATTGTCCAATAAAATAGATAGATAATCGTATCTACTCTTCCCAAAATTATATCCATTTTTGTGGACAATCTGTTTCTGTCCTTTTTGAATCGATAACCTGGCCCCTTTCGATCAACCGACCCAATCGAAGATCGTCTCGCGAACTTGTCTCGCAACGATCAGCTTAATCCACTTGACCTCCAGGTTGACCTTTTTCAGCGGTATGTGCCGATCTAATCTACTCGTCTGGCCGTACACGCGGACATAATGCCGGACATGTATGTCGACCAAATCTATGCGTCTCCATATTTGGCGATCCAACCTACTTGCCACCATATTTACCGACCTAATCTACTCGTCCGGCTGTACACGCCGACAGAATCTACTTGTCCGTGACCATAGCCCTGATTTGTTTGGCTATAAACCACGCGCGCGCGTCACTTGTTCGGTACCGCGAGCCGTTCATACTTTAACCCGTTCGACTATACGGACAGTTCTATTCGACTTTTCTACGCCGCAGACAATTATCCGAGCGTCGAAGCTACGGCTGCATTGTACGCGCGCAGAGACAGACCCGGAGCAAAGTCAAAGAATCGGGTTTACACGAATTACCTCGGCCGAACGACACGGCTCTCATAAAAACAGTCGCCGGGGAACAATGCCGTAGTCAGATTTCACGGCGCGGCGTCTCTTCGCGGGAACAATGGCGCGCGCTATCGCGACAACTGTAACCCATGGTCCACGGTGCAGCAGAAGGTAGAACAAAGCCCGGGTCATCCTCGAACCCTTCTTCGTCGCCGGTAAAGAATGCAGCAACGAAACGGGGAACGCGGAGACACCGACCACCGCCATCACGATGGGGTAAATTCCATGTGGCAGAATTATGGCCCTCGGAGGTGCCGCCAGAGACAGAGAGGATCTCCGCTGTACTCCTCTCTCTCTCTCTCTCTCTCTCGTTCTCTCTCTCTCTCTCTCTTTGTCCGTCTCTCGCTCGTTCCTTTATTTTTGTGTTTGCATCGAGAGTGTCCCGTCGTAAAAAAGAAAGGCCAGCCACGGACAAGACAGAGAGGGCCGATCGCGGGGACGAAGGCGGCTCGAAGAAGGGGAGAGGGTAGTAGAGGCTCCGTTTCTCCAGTCTCGTTTAAAAGTGATAAATGCGCAGCTGGGAATATGACTGAGAAAAATAACATCGAAGGGTGGAGCGGCGGCATCGGCAACGGCAACGGTAACGGCAACGGCGGCGGAGTCGTCGATTGGGGCTCGAGGAATCGAAAAACTAATATCCGCCCCCGGAGGCCGTTTGTTTCGTATTGTTTCGGACGCTCGGCTCCCTGGCGGTTGTCTTTGGCGTGATTGAGTGTCGCCATTCTTCATGGGTTTGCGCGCTTTCTTTTTCACCGACTTCCGAACACGCTGATCACTGCACCCGGATCGCGTAACGATGGCCCACCGTCTGGGCGATCGCTAAGGGATCCAGCCGCCGGCTCCCGCGGAGCTGCAGTCTGAAAGGGTGGAAGACGTCTGGATCTTGCGTTTTCGAACCGGCCCGGGATAATGATTCCAGCCGGCTGAGATCGCGAGGAAAATGATCGCAAGATAGGGCGGGTTCGTTTCGAGTATATCGAAGCCCTCCCGATGGTTCGTACGCGCGGAGATGCGAATGGGGCAGGTTGGACTGTATCGGAAGAGTTTGATAACGTAAAAGCAATTAACGTGAAACGGGTACGTTGCGAAGGTTGCGCGAGAAGGTTAAAAGATCGCCGTCGAGCCTGTGCATACAGGAAAGGGGAAAATGGGCCGCAGAAATGGACACAGAGCGCGTAATCCGTAATGATAGGGGCAGGTCTTCTCGATATCTCCAGATTTACTGCTGGGAATCCGATCAGTGCGTCGATTCTGTTTGTTTAGGTCCTGGAAAGGCTGTCGAATGCCGGTTTCCCTGGACCAATGGCCACGGAGACCTTTATCCACGCAATTCGTAATTAACGTCTCCCCGCTGTATCGCGCTTTCCTAGAACGACTCGAACTGTACGCGATCTCGTTTCAAGAAATTATGGCGTTCAATTTATTTCTCGATAATTTACGAAGCTTCGGAATGGCTCTATCAGGAGCAGGGAAGCCGGCTTCCTCCAAAAATGTTCGATACACCGTCGAAATATCGGTGGAACGGCGGGGGCAAAGGGCGTTGTCACGGTGCATAAGCACGACACTTTGTTCTGCAAGGCGGCTAATGACAATTTAAATGCATGGAATTAACGTAGCCGAAGCGGGAAACGTGTCTGCCGGGTGGCACGCGAGACCCAAATAATATCGTTTCATCCCCTATGGGACGCGCGTCGATTCGGCTAACTAGAAACTTGCCCCGAGACTCGACCGCGAGGGTTCACCGACAAAAAATCACGAGCTGCCGGCGGATCGACGCCCGCGCTGATTTTTTCCACCCGCCGATCGACAACCGACGCCCCGGCGTCGTTTCCGAAACGGAGGTTGATTCAAAAATCACCCGGAGACCGATAGCAACCGTGTTCGAATAAAAAAATACGATAACGGACGACTCGTAAGAATGAAAACGATCCGCGAAAATCGTCCGTACATTTTCTACAAATATTTTAAAAGCATTCTCCGAGCTTTCTCTACATTTTATTAAGTAAAATAAAATATTAATATTTAATTAATATATATCAACAACTAAAAGAAAAACTTCTCTAAGGTATTACGATAAATATTCCACTTAATATATTTATTTATTTAAGTAAAATATTCATCGTAATATTTTTACGAATTTATTATAATACTCTGCTCGACATAAATGCTGGTCTTCCTTTAGTTGTCCGACCATGTGCTGTCCATATTCTACTTATTTCGCTATTGCAATATATTTTCTCGACAAGCCACGGTTTCGTGCTACTTGTCCGACCACAGAAAGTCGCGTTCTACTTACTTTAAATAACTACGGTGCATTGAAACGCGCCGGACGATAAATCGTGAACAATATCGAGCGATCGAAGGGCTCGTTAAACGCGCGAGAAGTTTTCCCCGACGTTGAAAACACCATGGTGGAAATGCCACGGTGCGGAAGTCTCGCGTTCGGTTGATCATTCGACCACCATTCTTCCGGAGGGCGCAACTTTTAATTCGATGAATTTCGCGGCGGTGGCAGACAGCGATCTGGCAGGGCGAGAAGGACAGAGGGCGCGGAGATGAAACGAAACGAGAGGAGACGAGACGAAACGCAACGGAAACGGCTGCGTAACCGAATTTAGCGATTTTTAATTCCCGGCTACCCCGGCCGCCGGCCTCCAGTCAATACTACAAGGGGCGAATCACCCTAAATCGCTAATAAGGCTTCGCAAACCTCTGTACATCCCACCGACAGGGATTCCCGCGCCTGGTTCTCATTCCGAATGGTAATCCGTACAGATCTGATCGGACGCCTCGTGAACAACCACCCCTTGCTACCCTCGTCCAAGACATTTTATTAACTCCGGCCGTTCGTCGCTTGTTAAACACGCCACGGCAGAAATTAAATAATAATTATCGTTCGGATTAATCTCGCAATCGATGCGAAAGCTGCTGGAAGATCTCTGCCCGATGAATCGAGCCGCTACGATAATTCCGAATAAATGTAACTCTGCGAAATATATTGCGGCACGAAACGATATTCGTCAAATAATCTTCGTTAATTTCTTTTTACGGTTGCCGTTGCTAGGGCAACTAGAAAAACTTGCACGATTTATTTCGTGTCCGGCACGACGCGAAACGGCACGGGTGAAAAAAATGATTAATTCCGCTTTGGAATTCTTTAAACAGTTGGCAGGTTTCTTCCATCGAAGCGGAAATTTTGTTCCCGCATTAGACCGAAACGAACAGCGAGAGAGGGATTTCGTTTCGAGTGCTGGTTGCCACGGCTGATACCGGGCATCGGCCGAACAAATCTTCGTGCATCAACGTGCACGGGAAATGGATACGCATCGGTCGTAATTCGTGGCCGCAGAAGTGCAGCGCAATTAATTTTCTCGCTGCAACCCGGATCCGCAGTCTTTCCGCGTTTCGGCGGTGGGTCCGCGCAAGCCGGCCTTTAATCTCAAAGCGTCGGTGCTGCTGCATCGCGGAACGAAACGTTGATTCTTGCTAGAAATATTCGGCCATTCGAGGATCCGGGAATCCCTGGGCCGAGAGAGAGAGAGAGAGAGAGAGAGAGAGAGAGAGAGAGCGAAGGATTTCCGCCGGTCAAAGTAACAAGGTTGCTATCGCGGTATCGCGCGAAACTCTCTAATCATCGAAAACATTTGAAACGCGAACCGTAAAAATGTATTTGAGAAATTATAGCAACGCTGGAATTAGTTTCGGTATCGAGCGGTCCGTTCGAGCCACCGAAATTCAACGATATTTCACGGAAACAGGATTATCGAGTCCCGGAGAATATGGGAAATATTCGAGAGAAAGAATAGCGAGAGAAACGCGAGACGTTTCGCGCGACCGGGAAACCGTGTTTCGCGAAATAAAATTCGCGTCCGCGGATGAATAGGGCGGTTCGTTCGATCGAGGTTCGGAATCAATGCGCGGAGGTCGGGAACGGCTTATTCCGACGTGAAATCAATCGAAGGTATAAATAGAAGCGGAATAATTTAACAAACTGATTATACAATCAACGTCCGACTGTGATTCAATAAGTCGGAGAACCACTGGGTATTGATGCTCGATCAGGCAGCCCCTGGAGGTTTAATTAAATACAAGCCCCAACCCCCGTTAGCGTGGCCTCGCCTCTACCGCCTGTAAAACGAGCGATATTTTTCACGAAAACCACCTCCACTGCCGGTGATCTCATATCCGGCACCGGTATTGCGAGTCCGACGACCGAACCCGATCAAATTATTAAGTCCTGCCCGGTCTTCTTGACCGAATGTCCTTCTCCCCGTGAAAAATTGCGAACGCGCCGTTCGCAGTATTCGACGACGCGTATTCTCCGTGGAAATAGCCGGAAATTTGAGTTTTCGGTAGTCGAAACCAGTCATCGATCGGACGTCGCTAAGTTGTACATTTTGGCGTGTTCCAGAATGTCTCAATATACCCGACTAATTTTCAATCGTACGAGCTTGCAATAGAAGGTGCGTTTGAGAGAATTTTTACTGGCACGAGTCGATGGTTCTCGGCGCATTGTTACCGCATGGTTCGATACAAAAACGATGGATTTTAGGATATGCGAATGCGCGATATTCGGAAATAAAATGTACAGTAATGTTTCTCTAAGTGACGCTCAGATTGTACCCAAAAATGGACAATTTAAGAAGATTATTCGAGGCTTGCGGTTCATTTTTATAGTCACGAATTGTCGACAACTATAAAAACGAGATTTAAGGCTCGAATAATCGTATCTGCTCTTCCAAAATTGTCCATTTTTCTGCACAATTTCGGCGTCAATTAGGGAGACATTACTGTAAATCGTTCCATAGGGAAACACGTCATGTCCATGATTTCTGGAACGATGCTATCGTTCGGACCACGAAATATCGCGAACGCGTCCGATAAATCTAGCGATATTAATTGCATCGCTTCGCTTTACTCGATTCGGTAGGAAGTCGCAGTTTCAGAGGCCGATCGCCGGCCAGATTCGCGATCCTTTCGTCACCGATGCTGCTGCGGGGGAGGGCGTGATCCCAAATTAAGCTGATCGCGTCGCGATACGATCCTGTCGTACCTATGGGCGCGTGACGTTGGCAGCAATGTTGCTGGGGGATATGACAGGCGCGCATGGCACGGAGCGTTGCAACACCCCCCGCGTCAAGAATTCATGCAGCCCCCGATGGGGGACCATAATTAACCGAATACCGATACTCACCGGCTTACCCGACTCCATCTGCGACATACGCCGCGTACGTATATACACGCACGCGTGCGTCAGTGTATATAGATATGCGGCTGGTCGCGTAATTCTGCGTGCACCTGTTCGCGCGCTAGGTATGCACCTGAAACGGCCGACCGCCCGAAAAATCCCGGTCCTCTGCTGCTGCCACCAGATATGCAACACTCCGAATTCTTCGATCGCCCAAGAATTCCCCGAGGCATCGTCGTCAACCCCATCGATATTAACCGTCCCTTTATTATTATAATCCGCGAACCGATCGTCATCCTTTGCCCCCGATCGATATTCGTCTCTTTTTCGACCAACGTTTTATTTACGATAAATCTAAGAGGAGTCGCCGTTCGTTTAAAAGCGAACTTTCAGGTGTCGCAGACTTGGAAATAGACTAGCGATAAAAATACTTCTGCTTCTTATAGCTGCTCTTCTGACAAGAGCAATTGCTTGCAATAATAACGTGTTCTAAATAATCTGTTCGAGCAATCTAAAAGTCTAGCATCGTTCGAGTTAGACTTACCACTTGAAAATTCAAGCTAGACTTTACCACTCTCTCTTTCTCTCTCGTCTCGTCAGAGCCTAATCCACGACCGACCATAGCCAGCTTATTCCACTATCCTCGTCGAGAGTCCTCCCAGTGATTTTTCCATTAGCTCTCGGCCCTAGGCGGGCAAAATAAGGTTTCCCACGGTCGTCGGCCACGGGATTTCCCGCAGGCGGACGTAAAATCACGCAGACACCTGTCGACAGGCCGGCAGCGGAGCCAGGTGGGGCGTGGGCTCCCGATTCTGTCAGAGACATCTCAATAATGCCCCGATAGGGTCGCGCCTAAAGGCCTCGGCGCGGCGAGTCGTCGTCCTTCGACTGCGACTATCTCCTCGCTATCTCGGCAATCGCGAGTTACAGAGCGAGAGCGCGCGCGGGGGGTGAGCGAGCAGTGAGAAGCGAGGAGCAAGAAGCGAGAAGAGAGATGCGAGAGAAAGGTGGCTAGATAGAGGCGAGACGAGGCGAGGCGAGGCGAGGCGCGGCAGGGTGGGCAACGAGGCGAGGCGAGGCGATGCGAGCCGAGGGAAGTGCTCTCTCGCGCGAAAGACAAGGAAGCCGAGCGAGAGAAGGCTCGAGGAGCGTTGCGAGTCGAGGAGCAAGGGGTGAGTCGAGGAGCAAAGGGGGTGAGTCGAGGGTGGCTGTACGTCGATAGAGCGGCGCGCCACGGAGGCCAAGATACGACACCGCCGCCACCGCCGGCACCGCCAGCATCGCCGGCAGACCCGGTGAGGAGCGGGGGTTTTCTCCGTCTCGCCCTACACTCTCCTCTCCGGCCGCTCGTCCTCTCGCTCCCTCTTCCCTGTGCGACGCGACCGGCGGCGGAGGGTTTCGGGGAACACGGGGAACCGCACCGGGGCCAGGGGGACCAGGGGGTCCCGGGGAAACGGGAAAGGCGGCAGCGGCGGTAGGAACCCGGAGGATGAGGAACCGCTCCTCGTTCCTTTCGAAGCTCCCGCAAGGAGCGCGACAGAGACCCGGAGACCCGGTCCGCGGTCTCCTTCCCGCCTTGCTTGGCTGCTTCTTTTTTGTACCGAGGCAGATGTTACACACACCGGGCGACGCGCGCCATGCCCGGCCCTGCTGCCTCGATCCGACCGACCCGCCAGACGGAATTTTTAATCGGCGCCTAGGCGAACCGGTCGACTAAGACGCTTTCCTGCTTCGACCTCCGCGAGGAACGATGCTCCTTTCGAATGTTTACCCTGGACCTGTTGGTCTTACTCTACGGGAAACTGTGCTTTAGGATAGATAGGTCGTGCGACTAGTTCGAACAATATATTGTTCGATTTTAATTCGATGCCGCGACACGGTCAAATTTGATCAAACTTTTCGACGCGTCGGCGTGACGGCGGTCGATCGGACGCGTTGAATCGGGTTGGTGGCAGTTCGCAATTTGTCTTGGTTCCGAAAGATAGTTCGGAGAATCGACGAGCCGTCGCGTCGAGGACGTCGTTCAGCCGGGGGCTGAAATCGGAGGCTAACAATCGAGAGCGATGCGGAATTGGTGAATGGAAACGCGGCTGGATGAGATGTATTATCGTGAAAACGCGTTATTGAGATCTCTATGGGTGAATTAGCTTCCCTCAACAGTTTGCGATGCACGGGACCCCGTCTGTGCACGTTCCCGAACATCGGGGATTTCCTGTAGGTTAGTTTGACACGACGGAAAATAGGTATCGCGGAATCCTGGATCCGGGGAAGGACTGCCGGGCTGTCACGAATCCTGCGTTTAGACGACTTTATAGGCTACCAATAATTACATTCTACCCGGTTGCAACTCTGTTTAATTCGCTCATCTTCCCATTTAGGTCATCGGAACTTCCCGGCTTGTACAGTCTTATTAACCGGAGCCACCTCCGAGAGTTCGCGCGAAGTTTACTGCAGTTTGACGCGATCGCCCCCGTCTGATTAATCGTGCCTCGCCAAATAATATCTCGATCGCTTCGCTATCAAATCCCGCGGAACGGAATCGTTCCGATTCGGTTCAAACTTCGTCGAACCGTCCCGAACAGCCTCGCCAATGTTTCGTCCGTTTCAAACTTCGTCGAACGTCGCTCAACGGCTCCGGAATCATCGTCCAAATCGACGCAAGATGTAAAATGCGCGGCAACCGCGGCGTCGAGTTTGAACTGGTTTGCGAAGAAAGTCAAAGCCGAGCCGGAATCGCCGAGATAAAAATCGTCGTCGTCGCGCGCGGTCGGGCGCTCGAAATTCCGCGCGCGAACGGCTCGGGATCGCGTTAAACCTCGCGTTGAAACCTCGTCAAACGGTGTTGAACAGCTCCGCGATATTTTTGCCGGGGGCAGGAGGTCCGAGGGCATCCGCAAGGATCACGAGCGCTGGTCAGGTAGTACTTGCGCGATGTACTTGGGGAATACGCGTGGCCCTAAATCAGGGCTGATATCCTCGAAACAATTCGACCCTCGGAGGATGGTGTCCGGCGGCTGCCGCTGGCCTGGCCGGGTAGCACGGAAGAAGATTTAATTAAGCCGGGACCGATTTATCTCTCTGACAGCTAACCCCGTCCTTTCCACCCTGTCTTCCTCCTCTTTCGAATCCTCGACCCCTCGGAGAGCCCATGCCGCCCTCCGCGACACGTTCTAGGTGCCCGGACTTACTCGGAACAGGGACACGCTGCTGGCGGTGAGGGGGGCTGGAAACCCTTTCGAGTCGAACCTCGACAACACGTAGGTGTTGCTTCCATCCGCATACCCTTTTATTGATACCCTAACCGGTCCCGGATGACGATAAAACGATCGATAAACCGATATTTCGGACGCCGCGCCGCTCGCTACCTGCTCGATGCTTTTCGTTTCGTTTCGTTTCGTTTCGTTCCGTTCCGTTCCGTTTCGTTTCGTTTCCCGCCGCGGCGGGGAGCGAGAGTTTGTGAAATTCGAGGGGATGTTTGGTCTGCTGCCTTTTTAGAGCCGCGCGTGCTGCTCGCTGCGCCAGGTGTAAACACAGAATTTGTCGGTGGCAGACAGAGTTTAGCAAGTCAGAAAATAGCGGGACGCGTTTAGAAAATCCTGCGGTTCTTCTCTCCTTCGCCTCCGCCGCCGTTTCTTTTTTTTTCCATCGAGTTCTGTCGCGCGATACTTCCTCCCGAGTAATTCCCGCGTTATTATTTTCTCGACTAAAACGTCCACTGGATAGATCGACGGCAAACCGATCGCATTTTACCGTAGTCGCTCGATCGTCGATCTTTAAAATATCTTCCACGGCGCCCGCGCGGATTGTACATTTTTTAACAATTATCTCGGATCGATAGCGATCCCCGGAAGCATTTCAGGAAGCGAACGAACCCTTCGCAGAAGCCATTTTCTAAGCGACTGCAGCCCCGCCGTAGGAAAAAAGGGCCGGTTACATTTTCTTTGATATATCTCGCATTAATTCCTACACGATAAAACGGAGGAACAGTTTTCCCCGGCAAAAAGGGGTGGAAGTACTACAGATCGATCACGATCGTTGATCTTTACTAGCGGCGGTTACCGGCACCTATGGGTCCCCGTCCTTCGAACCGTCTCTCCTCGTTTCTCTCCCGAGGACCGGTGGCACCCTCCAGCAATTATTAATTAACGCTCCCCTCTCAAGGCATTAACGCGGCTAAGAGCAACCCCCTTTGCATCTCCGCCGTCCCTGTCGGCCTCCTCCAACCCCTTGCCACCGGCTCAAAGCGACACGAAGTAACGATACACCTTGGCTACGGGAACGACGACGGCGCAGCGCGCCGCTGGAGAACGTCCGACGTCCCGGACTTTGTTCCACAAAGAGACGGACCGCGTCACCCACGCAACACTCTGCTAAGACGCGTGAACTTATTACCTGTCGCCGGAGAACCTCGGACACATCGTGCTCGCCCACTCGACGAACGAGCGAAACTTCCGCATCAGTCCGCGCCGCTGACACGGTTGACCCGTGCTACTGAATTTTTCGGAAAATTGCCTCGCCTCCGCTCGAGGATATTTCATCGGCACCACCCGCCGTTTTTATTTCATTCCGCCTCACCCTCTCAGTCGTCCCCGAGTCCGGATACAAATTTTTACTCGATATTTCTTGCCGCGAAAATAATTTCCTTCGAGACAGTCCGTCGGTGGAACAGAAATAAAAATACAAATATCTCTCTCGATTCGTCGATACAAACTGACGTAGTGCACGATGTGAAAAAGACCATCGGGCTTCTCCTCGTTGTAAATCGAAGGATAGCGCGCCTTATGATCGCCTCCGACGCCGCTGTAAAATAAAATTCAGCCGTTGCGTTCGACTCGAAAAAGGAGCTCCGCCGAGCTGTTCCACGGTCGTCCGTAATTTTTCGATCGTTTATAGATAATGCAGAGAAGCGAGGAAAGCTTGCCGGGTGGGGAAACGAAGTTCCGCGGACAGGAAGGCGAATCGTGGGAGTCGCGCGCGACACAAGGATATCGTCCTGGTCGAGTGTAGGGTGGTCTGGGTCCCGGTGTGGCGGTCCGCGTACCGGGATAAGGATTTATAGTTTAATATCTCGGCCGGCTGGGTCGTCGTCACATTTTCAACCCCCGAGAGAAACTATACACGCGGAGCTCCGCCACCCTCCGAGCCCCGGCCACCCCTTTTACGGATCCTCTCCTAGGCCCCGAGACACGCACACAGACTGCCGTCGCTTCCGGCGCGGCGGCCGTGTGTCTCCACTCTGGTCGAGCCAGCGTCGAGGATTACCGAGTCAGGATTCCGAGGAAGATTTGTTTCGGTTTGATGGGGCCGTTTAGACGTGTAAACGCGCTCGTTAGATTGGAAACGCGTGCTCGGGATCGATCAAGGCGGCGATCTCTAACGTTCCTCCAGAGACGTACCGTCCCCACGCCGGAGACGGTGGAAAAACGAACAGACAGCTCGGGGACACGGTTTATCGGAGGCTCGGTGCTTCAAAGCTACGATCCCACCCGGCACGTGGCCGAACACCGGAAACAATGTGGCGGAAGTGACGGCTGATGGGAGCGGCCGGACCACCGGCCGATCGGGAGCAGCTTCTGAAATCGCTGGTACTCTCTCTTCCGAATAATTATTGCATCGTTCTTGTCGCCGATGCTTTGCCGAGCTTTCAAAATTCCTTTTTTTATCGTAATATATTCGAACAAACTAAAGTCTTATAAGATGTTTAGAATATAACCCTTTGCACTCGAAGCTATTTTTCAACTGAAAGTATAAGATCATTTTTCTGACTTACAGTATTTCTATTTTATACGAGCAAATGCATTTTATGCATGAAAATTGACTCTTGGGACTCGCGCAACAGTTACACTCTTAACTATTTTTCAAACGTAAACTTTGTTAATATCAAAATTATCCTGAAAGGTGATATAACAAATATTAGTGGTGCCTCAGAGTCGCCATTCGAGAGCAAAGGGTTAAAAGAGTTCAAATATTACTCGGTACGATAAATTACAGCTCTCCAGTCTTGGCTTTAATAATTAAATCGCTTCGATCTTGCGGAATTTCTGATTAGAATTAGACGAAGATTTGCGTCTACAGTTCGATTCAAAAAGTTCTCTTCCCGATCCTGATCCGATCTACAGTAATGTCTTCCTAATCGATGCTCGGATTGTCCACAAAAATGGACAATTTTGGAAAAGGAGATAAGATTATTCGAGCCTTGCAGCTCGTTTTTATAACTGTTGAAAATTGGTAACTATAAAAACGAGTTGCAAGGATCGAATTCGCAAGGCTCCTCTTCCCAAATTGTCGATTTCTATGCACAATCTGAGCATCGGTAAGGGAGACATCAATATATTTGAAACAGAAAAAATATTCTAAAACAGAAAATTGCACGACCAATTCTAATAAAAAAAAAGTGCGATTAAAGGAGCCCGGATCAACCGAATCGTCGAGTCTGTTTAATCGTGCATTCGTGGACACGAAGTTTTTAGACGTTTCTTCGAATAACAATGTTGCAGCGTTCCCCCGATGTTTGAATTTTCCCCGTCCGTGTAATTGAATCGTTTAATGTGTCTCGTATTTCTGGCCGGTCCTCTAAACGTTAGCCGACAGCGGTCGTTTAATATGAGTTTCCAATTAATCCCGGAACCGACGAACAAGAAAGAAAGTCTGGGGGCCACGAGCGAGAGGCCGTATGCGGCGTATATTCGTGCACGTCCCCGATTAAAAGTTTCCTCGTGGCGGTCGACCGCTCGTGGATCGAACCGGCCTCCCCGCGACACTTTCAAATTCACCGGATAAAAATTCCCTCGCGGAATTAATTGAGCTCGTAAACAATTTGTCCGACCAGATGTTTCTTTTTTCAACTTTCGCTCGGGACAACGACGTGACAAACTTCCGCTCCCTGCGATATATAATCCCGCGCGCGATCGGCCGGCGATCGATTCCGACGATTTCCGAACGATATAATAATTGGAACGATTATACCGTCTCGATGGATTTTCCCCTTCCAAATCGGTCTTCCGCTCGTCGGTGAAACGAGATCGAGAAACTTTTTGGACCGCGGAGAATCTTCCAAAAAATTATTTCACGTTGCCGAAACGAACGTCGTTACTTGTTTCGTTCCATCGTTGCAATTTATGCCAAAGAAGGTGCTGCAAAATGTAGGAAATTGTACGATAAAAATACGGTCTGCTTAAAAATAGATTTCTCGCCCATCCTCACGATGTTCCACCGATGTTTCTGAAATCAATTTCCTAAACGTCATTGTTCGAGGCGAATTATTTCTCAAAATTTCAAGAAATCTGTGAACGCGATTCCGCAGTTTTCCAAAGTGTTACAGATAAGATCGAATAATTTATGTGCACCGAAGAGCAGCGAACAGTTGATAGAACATAATCGTGCAACCTCCAAAATCGATTCGTATAACGGCACCGTTTAAAGGGAATGATTTTCGAATTCCAATAAAACTGCAAACTGTAATTCACCAGCTTGGAGGCAGCAGTATTCCGAAATTTAATTGAAAAGACCCGAGAGACATTCGCTGGAATCATAATCGTGTCTGGTTCGCGTAAGAACGTTCTTCCAGGCAGTCGCAAGATGGCCAGAGTCATAATAAAAATTTATCGTCGTCCTGGACACTTTTAGTAGGCACCGTAGACAGTAATTTCATTCGACGTAACGTTCCATCTGACGAGGTGGAAGAAAAGGCTTGTTCCTCGGGCGCGGGGACGCGCGGGCTCGCGCGAACCCCTAAATCAAGCAAACAGCCCCCGAAAAACACGAGAGGCCGAGCAGTTACGCAGCCGGTTGGTCATTTGCGGTCCCGGAAATGTCCAGGATTGCGATGTCGCGATTCTTCGGCCTCTCTGTCGCCCGCTTCTCGTATTTATCAACGAAACTTTCAAAATTATGGAGTCCATGAAATTACGATTTCCTCGAATTTGCATCCCCCTCCGAAAATTCGGAGGTTCCACCATGATTGAACGTTGTTTAAAACGTTCTTTCGACGTCCCTCGAAATTTCCCTTTCAATATCTAAGAATTCGCGGGGATCGATGAATTTAAATCGTTAACTCTTCCGCGGAGCTCCGAGTCATTTTAATCGAGAATTGTATTCGTTAAAAATTATTAAGCGATTCTATCGATGCCAAATATTCATTCCGACGCTCTTTAAACGAGTCTCGATTTTTCATTTCTGATATCGAAAATGCCTATTCGATCGCGATCGAGAAAGTTCTTAATTTCCTTCGGGAAACCACAGCCGGGCGCGAGAAAGATCTTCCGCGAAAGTGTGTAGGAAATTTCTGGCCAGCTTGTAAGACCGAAGAACGGTGATTCATAGCGGTGCAGAAGGATTTCACCGAGCAGGGAAAATTGTAACGAGCACGGAGCTCGCACGGTGTATCCTTAAAACGAAACCAGCGCACGTATTCGACTAATCATACCGCCATTTCCTTTAATATCCGCAGATGCCCGCCCTACCGAACCGTCCTGCGGCACTCTTGCGAGTCTTAGGGACTTCCGGTGAGATTATACCGTCGACGAGAGCCTCGCATCCGCCGCCTAAATGTTTCAACTCCTACGCTCCCGGGGAGAGGGGCCGGGAAAAGTCTGCGTCGATAGAAATCCCGACGAAAATGTTCCGCGTTTCACCGGCGATCCTCCGGTTTTAAACCGGGCTACTTATTAAACTAATTTATTTAGCCATTCGAATATCTCGACCGTGCCCGTGTAATTAAGGGCTGAACATTTTACGAGGGTCGAACACACGGCGACATAAATAACCGTACAATTTGCAGACGCAACTTTTCTCGGAATTCCCGTGTCGCCAAAAATTTGCTAGACTCTTCGGACGCTTCGACTGCCGTGCCAACGATCTCGGAAATTTCGGAAAATTCAAGCGTTCGGTTTAAACGAACCAAAATCGGAAAGTCAAGCTGTGCGACGTGGATAAATTTTTCCAGATCCTACTAAATATTCGGAAGGTACAATGGATCGTAAATTTTCAAATTTGAACGAACAATTGGATCACAAAATCGATACGTTGGCATCGTCGGAGAGCCTCTCGAGTTTCAAGAAAAATATCTAATTTCTTGTTAAGACTTGTTAAATTTTATTCAATCGTCGTCCGGAGACAAAGTTCCACCGTCTCAGTCAACAATTGGCAAAATAAGAGAGACCCGAGGCCAGCGATTTCGGTCGGTGTTAAAACGGTGGTCCGATATATTTTTACGAGGACGGTTCATTCATCGAACTCCGATCCCGATCCGAACGAAAAGTGATTCGGAAAGGGCCAGGCTCGAGAGCTTCCTTGTGGACATTTTCATTTAAATGTGCCCGGCACACCGTGCACCCTTTCGATCCACCCTGTATTGGCCAAATCTCTCGCAGCACACGCACGTCATTAGTGCGGGCTCGGACTATCGATACCTAGCCTATGCCGGCCGCTAGTGCGTGGATCGTGTTAAGCGAATAAAAAGCCTATTGCTCCGAAATGCCGGAAATGTTCGTGACGAAACGGTCGGTCCGTGAATTCCGGGCCGCGGAATCATCTCCCCCGGGCAGGTGTGAAAATCGAACGTCTCTCGCTCTCGCCAGAGATTCTCCGATCTGAAAAATGAGGAGCATCACGATCGGCTTGCTCGGACATTTTCCCTGGAAAACCGTTCCCCGAAACCGCACAAACTTCGTTTAATACGATCAACGAGAAGCTGCGGACGAATTTCCGCGGAATCCCAAGGACATTTGAATCGGTTACCGTTAAAATAACGGCACAGATCAATTTATCCGTTGAAAGATTTTCCTGTTTCCTCTGTCTAGAAAAATATTTCACGACTATCGAGATACCGTGCAATTATGCAAATTATTATATAAATTAGCAAAGATTTTCTGACGGATCTAGCGAGGGTGCGCGATCGATTGAACGAATCGATCAAACTATTTGTCAAAATTTCTAATCTCTTCTTTCATAGTGCAATTTGAATTTGGACCGCAACTTTTGATAACGCACGATTACGATGGTGGCAAATTTATTCCGCTGTTCCAATTATGTCTCTGTCGGTGCACGAACTGGAAGATCGTCGACGGTTCGATTTCGATTCGCCGGCCAGGCCAACAGCCATATCGTCGTACAAACATTTCGGTTATTTACATACGGATAAGTTTCTCGCGCGGCCCTCCCCTCCCCTATGGTTTGTCTTATAATATTAATAAGGGTAGTTTCCGCCCTGGCGTGCTGCGGAATCGTGGAAGGGGTCTGGCAAGAGCTATGCCCGCTATGTCCGGTAAGGGTGGTATGTTGTAGATAGTCCTCGGCGTAGCCCCCCGAGGGATGAAGTCTGGACCTTGTTAGAACTAGAATGCTAATTTATTAGGGCGCGCCGGGGAACGGGAGATGCTCGTGCCGGCGATTTTCGGATGCTTCTTCGAAAGAAACTCGTCGAATTCTCGCCCCCCGCGCGCGCGATAATTATCAAATTTCATCGAACTGCCGACACGCCCCTCCGAAAGATACGCGTCTAAGCACGAGATTTAACGAGATCTAACTTCACGGACCTTCGAAGCCTTCCGCAAGATCGGCGAAACGACGACAGAACGATGAAGTGAAAATCGTGAAACGACAGCCGCGCACGATGCTGAAACTTCGTCGAACCTGTTCGATCCTTCGAACAACAATTTCTGGAAGAACGCTGCAACTCCGCAGTCTGTCGATTCTTCCGCGAGGTCGACGGGCAGTAACGGCGGAACAATTCGATACAAAAAATGGTCAACGATAATCGCGCTGCTTTGAAATAAGAATTCGAGAGAGAGAGAGAGAGAGAGAGAGCCCGGAGGTAGAAACAAGTGGCAGAGGATCGCGTAGCGTCGCAGCAAGATCGTAACAAACTCCGCGGTGGTACTTTCGAACCGTCTCAAACCTAAGAGCGAATAAAACAGGGCCGAGCCTGCCGATAGAAGATTGCTCTAACGAGCAAAAACGAGCGCGCCAGACGCGGTGGTCCTCGTGCAATCGCGGAAGACCGGCGGCGAGAAGGTGTGCTCCGGAGAGCGCAAGGGTGGCGGCGGTGTCGAAAGAAAAAGAGTAAGAAGCCGCGATCGATGCTGATGGCCCAGGATATCGGAAGTTATACTTTTAATAAAGAGGTATCCGGCTAGCCGACACTAGTATCCACCGGCATCAGCAGCCTCAGCATCGCCAACACCGATTCCCCGGCTTGGACCGAGTAGAGGGTTGTCGGGGTTCGGGCGACGGGGGTGGCGCACAGGGGGGATGGGATGCGCGAGCGCCACACGTGTCTTGAGGGTGGTAATTACGCGGCATCTGCAGCCAGCCCACACCACCCTGCCGTCCGCCGGTTCTGCCTCCACCTCCGACTTACTCCACAACCTTAGGTGGGCTGGTGGGTGGATTTGGGAGGGGGTTAGGGATGAGGCAAAGGGGTGGCGAGGGATGGGTGGCCACAGTATTGATTTTGTCCAAGACAGCCGACGCCGCCGCCGCCGCCGCCGCCGACGCCGCGGCCAACCAGACCCACCTCTGGTGGTACCCACTCGGCTACAACACCAATCCCCACCCCCACATTCCACCCTGACTGCTCTCTGTCTTCCTTTCGCTAATGTTCTTTCTCGGCTCCCTGCTCGCCCTCTCCGCGAGCCGAGCCGAGCCGTCTCTGTTTGACTTAGTGTATGCACTGCCGGTGCGTGTGTATGTCTATACACCGACCCACCCCACCCCATTCCCCCCGAACCCCCCGTGTTCACACTGGCTCCCGGATAAGATGCCTGCCGAGCATCCTTCCACGAGATCTTTTATCTGCACCGTGTCACACCTGGCCGCCGCGTCGATTCTTTCGTTCGGCTCCTCTCCCTGTCGGATTCGTCTGCAGAACACAGGATCGTTCTCTTTTTTTTATCGGGAGAGCTTGGTTCCGGCGGAGCGTTTAATTGCGGCTGGAAACGCGGTCGGTTCGAGCTTAGAAATTCCGGATGATTTATCGAATGTTAAACGAGCTGCTCGCGCACTTCGAAGTTCCATTATTTATAGCACAATTGTGTCGAGACGTTTGTCAATGTTTTTCTCTCGTTTAGATCTTCGCGTAAATTCTTCCGACCAGTTCTTCCGAAGCTGGAAACATCTTTGACGCGACCGATACTGAAAAATGTAGAATTATTGATCCCGAAGATTTTCGATATAAAAGATTTAAAAGATTTTTCTAAATTTAACGAGGGGCCTATTTTACCGAAACTCGGAATACTCGATAGATCTCTCCGCTTTTTTCGCCCATCGTTCGGTTTATCATTAATTCCAAGGAAATCAACGCGGTTCGCGTTGTCAATATTAATTACGCCCCGCGGATTTGGCCGATTCGCCAGGCGTGTTCGACTCCGGGTAGATGGAAAAAGGCGAGCACCGTGGATGGAAGGGGAACGGAAACTGACGAATGTCTTCGGAATTCGCGTCCCCTCCGCCCTCGGTCCAAGTAACGATAGTTTAGAAACTTGACGATGGCTGGGCGACGGGGCAGCGTGAGAGCCACGGCATCTGGCCGGTAGTTAAAATGCATGTAGTCCTCCGAGAGTCTCGTATTCAAATACAGGATCAGTCCTTCTTCGACCTCTCCGTAACTGATCCCGATCCCGATCTCGATCCCGTGTGCCTCAGGAAAAGAACTTTTCGTCTTGTTGGGAGGGTTCCAGGATTCGCCGCCTCGACTTGGATTTTCCCACACGAGGCCAGGCTGCTGCTGTCCTCGTAACCCGTCCCCGCGCCGCCCCGTTCGTTCCTTGGCCCATAGCTCCCGGAGAAAACGTTGAATCCGAAAATTGGAATTAACCGTGTCCCCAAAATTTGCTCGCGCCCGGGATCCGGTTCGAAAATTCGCTCGGACGTGAACGACGCGCTTCTCTCGCACGGAAACCTTCGGAAAATTATTCCTTTTCTTCCTTCGAAATTAAACGAAAACTGATTTAATTGGAATTTCTAGGAAGACGCGAGAAATTGTAAACGATGGCAACTCGATCGATGGATCTTCGAGGCTATGAGAAATTTCTATCCGGATTTAAGATTGCAACGCGGCTCCGTGTTAATTTTTACATCGTTCTCGGCGGGTCGAGGGGCGAGGGATCACCGTCGCAGTTTCTGTTGATAATTGGTAGCTTCGAAACGAACGCCGGGGCGTTCCGTAGCCGCCGCGAATCGTGAAAACGGAGAATTTATCGTTGCCGGAGTAGAAAGGCTCGGCGTTCGCGAATGGCCGGACACGCGTAGAACGAGCCTCGAAAAAGGGGAAATGAAGAAAAGCACCGATGTCTGTTTCGCCGGGCCGTTTTTATCGGCAATTCCGACTTTATCCCATCCGGCCTGCCCACCCCTCTCCTTACCATTCGATATTGTATTCATAGCCAGCGCTAAGAGACAGAGATATCGGAGTGATTCACGAGCGCGGAACCGACGGAATTCATATTAGGAGAAAAATGTCACGGGTCCCTCCCCTACCTCGGTCGCGCGCCAACCCTCCGGAACTAACTGCTCCGATGCCCGTTGCTGGACATCGTTCCCGCTTGTCCCCGGCTACATAGATTTCCGCGATATCGGCCCGTATCGATTGTCCACTCTTCCAGGAGCACCGAATAACAAATAGAAAGTCTCGGACAGCCGTCCCTGCTTAGCGAGATATTCCACAAGACTTTACGAAGAACCTTCCCTTCTCTCTAACGACATCGATATTTCTGTATCGGTGAACATTAGTCGTCATTTTCTTCTCTTACGTCGACACTTCTGGCTTTCGATTTGCTACTTTGTTCCATCTCGTTGCTACTTTGTCCCTTTTCTTGGCTACCTCGTTCCTCCCCCCTTGCTACTTTGTCCCTTTTCTTGGCTACTTTGATCCTTCCTGTTGCTACTTCGTTCCTTTTCTTGGCTACTTTGTTCCTCCTTTTGCTACTTCGTTTCGGTACGAAGTAGTATGGGCCAGCCACGATGCAGACACTCTTAACTCGACGAAGGCTTCGAATTAAAGTAAGACACCGCAATTTTTAAATGTTTGTTCACCCCTTCTGTACCGTGTTCGGCAACGAACGAGACGCGAAAGTAGTATAAGTCGACCGCCGGACTCGGACGGACAAATGGAAATTAGAATTAAACGCGGATTAATTTCGGACTTCCGGGCATTACGCTTAACACGGTGCGACGTCACAAAGGGACGCAGCAGCCGATGGCGATGCTGAACAAAGTCACCGATTGAATTAAACAAGGGGATGCGGCTCGGCGGGGACTGCGGAGGGGGTGCGGGAAAGGTGCACGGTGGGTAACGCGAGTCACCGTTTCCGCGAGGTAGACGAAATACAAATGTCTCCCGGAGCTTTCAGTCGCATCGAGTTGTTGTTACGCCGAGGAGTTCATGAGGAGTAAAGAGGATCACGCGATCCAGATAAAAGAGCGAGCCTCCGGTCGGAGGACGATCCATAGGTCCCTCGCATGTATCCAGCTTAGCCGCGACCGCAGTTTAAGGAGCTTTGGCTTTTGTTTAATCCAGAGTGAGTAAAAACGAGATGAAGCGATCCGGCCTGGCTGCAGTCACTCCCGGCTCTTGATTCGCGGGAAAATCCCTCTCATTCCGTGACGGCCACGGGGATCAGGCCGGAAGTTGACAGCCCTCTCCATCGCGGCGCGTTTCCTTAATCATTTTTCTCCCCTAACCCACGCGCGCCCGCGATCTTTTGCTCCCCGGCTAAGAAAAACCTACGAAAACCTAAAACGCTGCGACAGAAAAGCGTCGATTTCGGATAATATCCGAATCGAATCGATTCTAGCAATGAATTTGCAAGAGGCCGAGGTTATTCTCTCTTCGCGCCCTCGTAAAATTCGTTGCAACAACTCGAAAACGTACGTAAAAGTCTTCCAACCCCGTTCAGAAGTACAAAATTTGAAGTTGTTAACCTTAAAGGCCGCGTTCGCGTTCGCAGGATCGTTTCGAACGACCCGAAGATTATAATTCGCGTCGAGTAGCCTAGAAAATGTGCGAGCGAGCGAGCATATACCGAGAATTAGTTCGAGTCGCCGGTCGATACTCGATAGTTGGAGCGATAAGGGGTTGATCGTGGCACCTCCGGTGGGACATTGATCATTTTCCACGGGTGGCAGGTCGAGTTCTCGGACCACCCTCGAAATCTTGGGCAGCAAAGAAGCCGCGGCGGGAGGGCCGCGTCTGATTAATCGCGGCCGGGGGTGGAAGCGAGCGCTCCTCGAATATTCCGTGACATGACGGCTCGCGTCGTGTTTTCTCCTCAATTACGTCAATCCACTCACGACCCCCGCGTAACGGAGCGACTACTCGAATCGAAGCCCTCCGCTCCGGTCCTTAATCGGTCAAGTGATCGTAGACTCCGGCCGACAACCGGCTGCCTGGTCTGGCCGGCGGCCGAGCAGCGGAACAGAGACGGATCGCAGAGAAAGACAGCCGCGAGGGCGGCCGGCGGGGGGGTGTCGAGGCCAAACGGGGCGGCGGAGAGAGCGCGGCCCCGGCACCACAGAAAGAGAGAGAGAGGTCAGGAGAAATGGCTAATTCCGGATATTTATGTAGGGGGTAAAGTAGGGGTTGTTACGGGCCTCGAGATCGCCGCTATAACCCTGGAGAGCCAGAAGCGACCAACTGACCAGAAAATTAACCCTCCAGTCGATCGGATGGAGCCGGACCACCGGACCACCGGAACAGGCCGATGCCTTGACTCGCGTCAAGCCTCCCGCCTCGACTCGCCTTCTTTTTTTCACCGTGAATTTCGACCCTTTGAATTATCGACCGTCCCCGACGCGACGGGCTTCTTCAATCGGAGGATCGCGCGTCGAGTCGATCGCTCGGAACCACCCCGTGTGCGAAACACTCGGTTCACACCGATCTTAGGCTCCGTCCTAGACACCTGTCTGCTATCTCGCTATTACCTGTCCTAAAACCTGCTGGACAACGCGGGGTTCATCGCCATTTTTTTTTCAGTGACACAGTACCATTTCTTCCTTTGGTCGAAAGTGGCACAAGTTGCACCCTATCAGCCACATCCAAGTATTAAATACTGAGAAGAGAATGCCACGTTTTTCAGTGAAATATTTAAAAATAAAATTCAGCACTGAAAGAAGGATTAGATTAGCTTGCCATTGGATCGTCGAATCGACGAAACAGAAGAGTCGATCGTCCGCGACGGTTCGAAGTCGGTCTCCGAGCCAAAAAATTCTGACTTCTTTCCCGGTCCCGTCGATATAATTAGAGAAGTGTTCCGAGGGTTCAAAGAAAGGGTTCCGAGAGGCGAGACAACGCGAGCGGAGCGTAGGTCCGCATAAACCGTGTCGACCGGCGCACGAACACCGCCGCGCCGACCCCCAATAAAAGTCAACAAAAGACTAACGATTCATTCGGCTAATGGAAAAGTCCGAAAACAGAAGCGCACCCGGTCTCCCCCGCCCCACGCTGTCGCCCCCGACGCGTTCCTACCGCTCATAATTAAGCAAACTTTTAGCAGATTAGATCCGCGATTTCGCGCACGTCTCGTTCCGTAAGTTGTCGCGCGGAATTCTTTTTCGCGGAAAATGTCACGCGCGAGAGATATCTTATCGCCTGTTTTTCCCGAACGTTTCTTACGGCCGCCGAAAACATTTATTTAAGCCGAATCGATAGCTAGGATTTCTGGTTTAGCACGGCGATAGGAATCGAGAGGCGGAATCCGCTCTACGAGATTGCCGCTTGTATCGCGAAACCGATGCTTGCAGATAATTACTGTCGGATACCGGTGTCGATCCGTCGATGTTCGCACAGATCATTCTACTCCAACGATTTTTCACGTTAACCGGTGATTTCTACGGCTCTGTTATTCTGTAACCGAATTCATAGAATTAATGATCGGCTCAAATCAACCCCTTTTCAATCAATCATTCGAAACGGCTGATCGTTCGTTAAACTCGACCGTTCGTTGTTAATGTTAATCCCTCGTTTATTACCGCAACGCGGAACGTTACACGCGTTCCGATTTTTATTCGACAATTTCAGACCGCCGCGTGTAAAATAATATTGTTCTTTGCGGACTGGCTGACGCAAAAGAGAAGAAACGATATTTATTCTTCGACGAAGATTTTAAATCATCCCCTGCTTCAAAACCCTTGCAAAATTCCTAGAAAAATCGATGAGAAATGCCAACTGGTCTAAACCAATTTTGCGCTTCGCAAAATAATCGGCAACCCGAAAGTCCGAGCGAAAATCTCAGCGAGAAAATTCTCAGGGGTTGGTTCGTCCCGGCGTCCACGCTCCGGGCAGATTTCGGAGACCGCTCGCTCGTCTCGGAGAACCGAATAATCGCGAGAAAGGGCGGGATCTCGTCGGAACCGTCTTCCGCGCGGGTGTCGCGGCTCCGCCGTTTCAACGGAACGAAAACAAAGAAGATCGTTTAACGATATTGTCAGAGCAAAGCCCCTCGAGGGCCAGCGGCAGCCGCAGTTCCTCCGAGGCAGGCTTGAGGGGAACCAGTGCCGGATGTTGGATGTTGGATGTTGGGTGCCGGCCCGTTCGGCTGGCTGGTATTATTCCGAACCATTTGTCACTCGGGCAACCCGACAACCCCTTTCGTTTCACGGAGAGGAACCAGCCCCCTCCGCTCCGTGGCTCGTGAGTTTTTATAGCCGCGAATCGTCGCAATATGCCGACAAGGGGCTTAACGTTCCTCAGCCCGGATCCTCGAGGAGTCGAAGACAGATTAAGAGGGTGAGAAACTTCTTTTTCCCTTGGACCGTTCGGAGCCACCTTCTTCGAGGATAAGCCGAGCCTAATCCAGATTTCGCGACTCGTTCGGGATCGAGGGGCGACCCCGAAGAGTGTCCGCGGAAAGATAATTAATTCCATGGCGAGGGTGGTGTCATCGATGAGACGAAAACGGGGTAAGATCGCTTCAGCGGGCTGAACATTTTTCTGGGAGTCCTGCAGAGTCGAGGGTGCGATCGAGAATTATTTGAGGCTTGTAGAAAACTCTTGAATCCGTCGTCAGACTTCCAAGGAGGTTGCAGGCGTGTTTGAAAATCATTCGGAGCTACGAATACGCGAGAGGCTGCATTTGTAAATGCTTGCAAAATTTTTAAAAAATTGCTTTTGTAATTGACTTAGAATTCAAATCGACGTAGGAACATCGTTGAAGAGGACTTTGGTAATCAACCCCTTCGCATCGTGGTTTAAAATTGTGTGCCCCGGAAAAATTCTGTCGAATACCGCAGCAAAGAACAAACTCACCCCCTCGAACGGGTATAAAGAAAATTCGAAAATCGTCGCGGCGCGATGGGGTGCCAGCGCGAAGAAAGATTCCGCGTCTTCCACCCTCTCGCCGGAACTCGGCGCGAGCCATTAAGCAGAATCGTTTGGCTAACCGAGACAAAAATCCGGCTGCGATATTTTTTTTCTCCCACCCCTCCTCACGATTCGGTCGTAGGAGGGTTCCGTTGAATTCCGTGCGTGCCGGCACGGACAAAAGACAAACGCCGCGCGTTTCGTCGTCGTCTTTCGTTTGTTTCAAGCGTCATTTGTTTGGCGGCCTCGGATGGGACTCGGTCCTCGGTCCTGGGAGAAGGCACCGCGGGGTCGGGGGACGCGCCTCCTCCTTTTTCAGTGGAAAGGATGCGGGAGATATGAGGGCTGCATGGTTAGAAAGGCCGCATTTGAATGCCGCCTCCGGAAAGGGGCTGCAAGCGGCCTTTCATCTCCGCTTTGTCGTGCCACCTACCGGCCAGGACGCGCGCGCGCGCGCGCGCACCCGAAAACACTTCAGGCATGATGGGACCCTAAACTTTCGGGAATATGCACCGTACCGGATCCGGATGCTTCTGCTCGGATTTTTTCATTAGCCCCTGGCTTCCGTCCCGAGCCGGCGAAACAGATGTCCTTTTATGGACTGTAAACTTTATCGTTGGGATCGGCCGTGGATCTTTACGCGAATATATATCATTTTCTTCGATGCATATTTCGTTTATAGAAATTCCGGTCGAGGAACAATTTATGTTTGCCCACCGTTGAATTCGCGGAACGAAGCGAGAGAACTATTTTTCTGTATTCAATTTTCAAAGAATGAATTTTAAGGAATTTTGTAAGGAAAAAATAATATCGCAATTTAATACATCGTTCTGCGAAACTAAAACAAATCCGTTCTCTTGATTCCCAATTCCTGGATTGATTAGAACTATAAATTCCTCCTGGAATGGTCCTGATTGTTCTTGTCCGAGCTCCGCTCGAGCCTCGGTTCGATTCGAAAAAGATGAAGCAGAAGCAGCCGCGATTACTCGGACGAATTTGCAATCCTATTTCGAGGGAATCGGGGATTCTATTTCGCGAGGAGAGATTCTAATCCTAATTTCTATTTGTCCGTGCAATCTAGCGATCTCGGAAGCCGTTCGGAAGATCGAAAAGGAGGAGACGCCGGGGCGCGGGAGCCGGTTCCAAAGGGAGAGGTTTCTTTCATCAGAAAATAATTAAGGTTTTCTATGGAGATGATGGATTTGGCGGAGCTGCCGTTCGCTCAGTCAACGTCAGAGGTTGACAATAGGTTCAATGGATGGAGCGCTCCTTTATTTAAAGTAGCTTTGTGTCCTCTCCGGCCTCTCCTTACCCTTCGTCCAGCCGAATCTGGATCGTCCATTCTGCCCCACGGAGAATCGAGTTTCTTCGACCGGTGGGTCGCGGTAGTTAATGAAAAAACGGTGATGCGGCAGCCTAAAGTACACCTTAAAGTCCTCCGGTGTCCTCTAAAAAAATCCCCGTGCGACGTCTCCTCGTGAAAATTCCAAAGTCTGTCGAATCTCTTCGGAGCCACGTCGAGGAAGGCGGGACGAGAGAGCGGATGGAAGAGATCGAGCCAAAAAATGGTTGCTTCGAGCTGAAGACGTCATCCAGGACTTCCTGCGCCAGGAGCGAGGCGTTGATCGCTCGCAGGAAAGGGAGACACCGTTTACGGCGCCCTTCTCCCTTTTCTTTCAATACCTTAATGTCAGCCAGCGTTACGAGCCTTTGTCTCCAGCTCCAGCTTCGCCCCGCGCCTGGCGCTGCTGCAAAGGGGTTTTCGTCGCTCGAATCCTACTCGAGGATGAAGCTTTATTTAGCAGATGATATTTACGACTTCCAATCCACCGAGACCCACCCTCCCCGCCGCCCCGTCCCCGACCAACTTTTATATTGTCTTTCGCGAACTTCCTCGCCGTGTTGCCTCGAAACGGTCCCCCTTTTCTTTCATCGACTCGTCTTCGAGCTCGATTCAACCGCCGGAAAAGAGGATGCAGCCCACGGTCTTCGGGCAACACGCCTCTGTCATCGAGATTCTCGCTTCAGAAACTCCCCGCCACGTTCGATCATGTTCGAAGCCGTATTCGTCGGAACTTTTATCGTTTAACGCTGATTCGGTTCGATGTTCTCGCGAAAACTCGCTGTTTCAAGGTAACCCCGGAGTGCAGATTGAACAAGTGGCCGCGGATCGCGGGGCGCTTCGAGTTCTACGGCCTTTCGTAATGACGAAAGCTCGGATTTTTCGATTCTCGCGCGATCGACTTGTCGCCTTTTGCGCCATTTGTTTTCCCCGGCACTCGGAGCAGCGTGAATTTAACCGTGCAATAGTCTTTACCGAGGCCCCTCGACGGTTCGAATTCGAGGTTTCCCGGATTCCGAATAATGTGAAACGGCTCCGGGGAAGAGGTTCGACGCGATGACAGAGAATTTCTTCGGCAGAGATTAACGTCTACGCAGAAATAACTATAAGAGAGGAGGTTCGTTTCACGCATAGCCCGGAGCGTTCGGTATATTATGTTTGCCGCTGGTGTTTACAACTGCTCGTAGCCCGGATGACAATCTCGGATCAAGGGTGGCTCGACGATAAGACAGACGTGCGCGCATATTTGTTTCCAAGTCGGCTGCTGGAAACGTTCGGGGGAGGAGAATATCGAATGATGTTCCCGCTAAACCTTTCCCTTAACTCCGATCGTAGGAAAAAAGGGAAGGTGCATAAATTAAGGAAACATTCTACCGGTGGTGTAAACAGACAGCAGACGCGGACCACAGGGGGGTTGAAATACAACAATTGAGATTACACTCGCGAAAGGAATAGAGAATAAAATAACAGGAGAGCTTTGAGTAGAATGCGTCCATATTTATCGGACAAGCGTTGCTAACGCTCGGAATTATCGACCATCAGTACAGATATGAGCAAAAATTTGGAACAAACGATCGCGATGGTTCTCGAAATGGTTACCGAAATTAATCCGTCGAACAACATTTCCGTTTCGCCGGCGACAAGTTCCAGAGACGGTGACAGATTTCACCCGACGGTAACACGAATCGAGCGACAAAAGCTCCGAGTAAAAAGCATAGCAAAGATTCCACCCCCGATAAATTATACGTCGATAAATTAAAGCTGCGTCGGTGTCCGCCGATAAAAATCGAAGATGCAAACCGACCAGGCCGATGGAGGCGAAGCCCGACGGTAACAGCGATTCATTTTTCATCGACCTAACCGAATTTGTCGAACTCGGAGCCGCGCCAAGGGTGGGATCTAATTTTAGGGCCATTACGATGTGTACGAGCTTTTCCTACCCTAGCCGGCCCGATGGCCGTGAACCATCATTTGTACGAATTACACCGGCCGGGCCCCTCTATATCGGCGATCGTTTATTATTATTAGCATCGGCCCCGTCTTCCGTGGTACCTCTCGCCCAAGGATTCTACGATTAATCCGTCGGAATTCGTAGAAAAGTTGCTGCTCGCGTAACGCGATTAATCGAATCGCGAAACGAGTCTACCAAATTCTTTGTTGGTTATATCGTTGGTTTCGTTCGCTTCGTTCTAACCCTGTTCGGTGAATTTCGGGTCTGTTCTACTTTCCGGCATTCTTATTCCATCCCCCGTTATGGCTCGAAGTTTCGTAAAATGATTTGACTTCGTAAGGAATCGGAAATGCGATTTCGATAAACTTGGATCTCGACCGATTAATTTCGCTCTATTCTAGCAATATTATTTTGGATAAATCTATTCTGCGGTGACCGGGCCGATTAATTTTTATTCCTTCCCACTGTCGGCAAGCCTAATCCTTCCTTCGCCGACGCATACACGGGAAAATTCGACTGTCATCGACGACAGAATCCACGCGATACACCGCCGGGCTATCTGCGAGATAGTCGTGGCTGATTAAAGGGGGCGGGGGCGTATCAGCAAATTATTTAACAGGGCCTCGGCGTCTTCTGATCTTTTCCATCGGGTAGATGAATCCTTTCATCCGCGGGAGAGGGAGGGGGGGCGAGAGAAAAAGAGACAGAAAGAGAGAATCGGTGGCTGATGGGGTTCGGTCGAAGCCCCCGATCCGCGACGATGGAAATTCTATATACGAACATAAGAGGAAGGCGAGAGACTGGTACGTTAAAGAAATTAGAGAGATAATTCCTCGGACGAATACCCAATTTACCCTTTCGTCCGTTCCCGGAGCGTCCTGGCCTTATTATCTAAAGTGCTCGGCAGCCAGAGGCTGCCCGGCAGAAAAAAGGAACAGCTCGCGAAAAAACGATGAAAAAAATGAAAGAGGAACATGCACCCTCGGCACCGACGGCCTCCTGACAGCGGCCCGGAGGGTCCGCCGTAAGGGGGTTGAACGCGGTGGCCCCGCAAGGACAAAAAGTATTAAAGGATACCTCCGAGGATCCTCCGGCGAGGCTGCGCTGCCCGGAGCTCGCTGGCTCCGAGATGTTGGGCGAACTTTTTTCGGCTCCTATCATTTATTCACGCCAGAGTTATTTTCCTCCGCACTTCAACGCCTACCACCCACGCCCTGTTCTACCTTCCCACGGCCCGGCGCAACCCTCCGCGCTGGTACCAGCCCCCCTACCCCGGTCTACACAGTCCTCCCGGTCTTCCTCCTTATCTGACTTTCCACTTCGACAGCTGGTTCGACGATTTCAACCCCTTCGGGACGTCCCCCCCCCCCCCGTGAAAAATTCAAGTAATAATGAAGGCTTTCAAGGCGATTCTTCGGCAATTGCGCGACGTCCGCGACGATTGTGCGGTGGCCTTTAATAACTGTCGCGATGGATTATGCTCTGGACGATTAGAAGCGCGAATTGGGGTTCGTCCGGGAAGGATATTGGGAGAGAAGAACGATATCGTGTGGAACACAATGTCAATATAACACATGTCTCCCTAACTGACGCTCGGATTGTGCTTAAAAATGGACAATTTGGGAAGAGGAGAATACGATCGTTCGAGCCTCCTCGAGGTCGTTTTTATAGTCATTGACGATTCGTAACTATAAAAACGAACCCAAAGACTCGAATAATCGCATCTCCTCTTCCCAAATTCTCCCGTTTTTGTGGACAATCCGAGCGTCAATTAGAGAGACATTACTGTATTTTAGAACGATTAGAAAAGGAGAATAATCGACAAAGATCTCTAATCAAGTCCGAACAAAGGACTAAAATGTCTCCGATCCCCAAACAATAGCACCGACTTCTTGAGCGTTAATTAGAGAGACGTTACTGTATTTTAAAACGATTAGAAAAGGAGAACAATTGACGAAGATCTCCAATCAAGTCCGAACAAAGGACCAAAATTTCTCCGATCTCCAATCAATAGCCCCGATTTCCGAATCTCCACCCCGAAAGAAATATCTCATCGATCGTTCCATCGAATTACCGATTCTCGCTGTACGCGCGGTAGATCGAGCGATCGATCTCTGGATCGCTGCTCTCGAAATCAGCCCCTGTGCCAAGCATCCCCTATAATCGCAATCTTACACGGTTCCCGCCGCTGGAAATGGATGCTTGTATCGTGAAGGAGAGAGTCCGCAAACCGCGACGGAGAGTGCGACGAGGGAGTGATTCGGGGGTGGCTGTCCGGGGGTGTGGAGGGCGCGGGGGGTGGCCACGGTCGAGCGATTCCATCGGGAGATCGGTGAAAAAGAGATCGAGCCACAGGCCGCCACCGCTTGAATTGAAAGAACCGGCCCCAATCATCCTGTGGAAATGCATTTTCCGTCTCTCTGGCTTCTGTGCCGGACGCCGATCCGCGCCTCGCCTCGCCGCTCCGCTCTGCTCCGCGTCCGCGTCCGCGTTCGTGTCCGCGTCCGCGCCGCGCCGCTCCGCTCCGCGCCGTGGCGGCGGTTTTCGGGCATGGCTTCATACGAGCCGCACACGCCAGGAGGAGAGAGGGCCAGTCTTTGTCGCTATTTTGGGGGGATGAACGAGAGCCGGGGACACGAATACGAGTTCGATCGATGAATCACTCGACGTGCACCGTTGACGTTGACGTGGAACGAGAGGACCGGCCCGATAGGACAAACAGAGAGACGGAGAAGCCGAAAGCGAGAGAGAGGGAGAGAGAAAGTGAAAAAGAGAGAGAGAGAGAGAGAGAGAAGGAGAAAGTGGGAGCAGGGGCAGCGCAGTTTCGTGACGAACGATGCAACGAGAACGGAGAGAGAGGAATCGTTTAGAGGGCCGACGAGGGGCGGAAGCGGGGGTGACGCGGATGCACCCTCTCGCATATACAGTAGCAGCTCACCGGTTGCGGGTGTAGAGTATGCAGGTGCGGGTGTATTAAAAAGGCGGGGGTGGCTGCGGTCGCGTACCAATCACCCGGCGGGGATGAGCGGGGGCCGAAAGGTGGTCTGGGGCGGTGGGCTCGATGGACGGGGGCAGTCACGGTGTAGAGAGGGATCATACAGAGACGGTTTGTTCCGAGAGAGAACACGCCCGAGCCACGCAACCCCCGTGAAATTTTAATCGTGTCGTCATTGGGGTAGTTTGTTGCGATAACCCGACCAGCATGGACGTGTACGGGTTTCAACGGGGAGGGAAAAAAAAAGAGAAACGCCGGACACGCCGGTGGAGATCGTTGAACTGGTACGGTTTTTATCTCTTTTAGCGATCGGGACACCCTCGATCCTCGTCTTGTCCCGCTTTTACCCGTGCGGATTTTGAATCCGTGCGCCGCTCTCGATAGAATTAAATCTTCCGCTTTATTAGATCCTTCGCCGGATCATTTTCTCAAGCTGTTTGCTAATCGTTTAATTAGACGTTTCGTTCTGTCGCTCGATTCGCGGCTTTTTCGCTCGGTTGCTGGATCGATTTATTCTTTGAAAGTTGAACGTTGAAATAAATTTAATTTTTACATCGGAGATTAATATAAATAAGAATGTTCGATCGATCGATTTAACATTGACCCGTTGAGAAATTTTTATTGCTTTCTCGTCCCTCGAAAGATAGAGATTAGCGTCTTCGAACGATAAATTATTCGGAAACCGAATATAAATTTTAGAAATGTAAACTGGTTAAATATTGAGAATCGTGTGAATTTACGAACACGCTAAAATTGATCCAGCTCCGCGTTGTCAATAAATAAATAAACGTGGTCCGCGCAGCGTCGTTTAAGCCGAACCTATGTTTGCTAAACTTGGGGAACGATAAAAAATCATAATCGAATTCTGGAACGAACGAAAACAAATCGTTCGACAGTTTGGTACGGTAAAAGCCAACGAACGTAATAATAACGGCAATTAAAGAGTGCAATCCAGCGACGAAAATTCGCAAGCCCGAATTACAGCGTCGCCGCGTGAATTTTTGGTATCCTTTCGGATCGGCCGATAACGCGCGGAATGTTTACCGGTCGTAATTAGCGGCGTGTCGCATTTTCACCGGGCGAGCGGTGAGCAAGCGGACCGTGTGAATGGATCGGCCCCGAAAGATTCATGGAGACGCGACCCCCGGTGGTATTATTGCTCATTTGACCGGCCGCGCATCGGAAAATAATGTAGAAAATTGTTTTGCGGTCTTTTTATCTCGATTTCAGGGACGCGACCGAACGGCCGCGGTGATAGGCAACTGCATGACCGAGCGCCGGCGAGGGGTGTGGGTGGAAAACGCAGAGGGGGCACAGAGGCGAAAAGGGGAACAGGGGGGCGCTTTGTGTGTCCCATCAATCACGCGGACCTTTTCACCGAGCGGATATCGGGCCTGCCCGTTTTTGCGTGCGGTGCATCCCTCTCGATTGCAATCGCGGCGAATTATTGAATCTGCTGCATCTCGTCTGTCCGGATTAGGTTGGGTTAGTTCGCACTCGTCCCCGACTTCCCTTGGCGGTCCACGATCCTCCATAACGGAGGCCCGGACCATTTTCCGAAATACTTCCCCCCCGGACCGACGATTCCTTACCGATTTTCCGGCTCAGCGAACTCTGCCTCCCCAATCGCTGCGATTTTTCCTAATTTCGTGGAACAGCGGCTTTCGGAAATGCTTGTGGAACCGAACATTTCATCGACCAATTTCTCTGTTCGCATCGTTGCTAAAATAATTAGGCGGACTTCGTAGAAAAATGATATCGTTGTTAACTGCATGCGTCGCTTCGCGGTCTGAACAAAATCGCGGAACAAAACGAAACCACAAAATATGGTCGATCAATTGTCGCGAACCTTCGGTCGGCGACGTTCGACAGAATTTTGCACGCGATGTCGATAAAAAAAAAGAACAATAGACGTTCGCCAACGAAAACAAGCCGACACAAAATTCTCGACGGTGGTACTTACAGCGATATTAAGATCCACGGATCCCGGATTCGCCTGCGTAAGAAGATGGTCATTGATGGAACGGATGATATTACTTTATTTGACGACGTACTTAAACAGTGAAAGATTTCGTTCTCCCAGGATCGGTCACGCCCGCGCGATCGAGCACGTCGCATCCTCGATCGCTCGTATATCTCCTCGTACAAAAACAAAAAGAGAGGATCAACCCGGAGGCATGACTCGACCGGGGCTTGGAATCCTTTAGGACTTGTGGTATTTACAACGGTTCGCAGTTTCTCGTCGGGAAGTGGCCAACGATTCCCATCGCACAGGCTCCTCGATCGCTCCTCGTTTCTCATAAAATCTCCTCGTTGTCGGCCCGATGCGACGAGGATCGTCGCTGAACGACGATGTCAGGTCGGCGTTTTAACACGTACGTACGTTTAGCCTAGGTAATAATTGGACGCCGCTTATATTTACATACTATACGAACGTAAAACCCTGGTTAGTCCTCGAGTCCTTGATAGGTCCCAGCCAAAGGACCAGGCGCTAAGCATTCGCGGTCGCTAACCCTGAACGAGGGCGCTGTACATTCGAATACGGAAATCGACCGGACCACCTAGGTTGGGACAAGCGCGAACGAGACCGTGAGAGGATCCGCGGAGACGTGTCTGGTCGGAAGAAGACTCGTCTCGGAAGATTCGTGCCGAGTCCAGGTGCGCCCGGACGGTTCTACGACCCTTAATAAGGTCTCCAGACGTGTCTTGGCTTGGGCGTCCTCTCTCTTCTCGGTCTGACGGCGTCCCTTTCGACGTCGGTGTCGTCGTCCTTCTTCCTGGTGGTCAGATCTTGTCCAACGTTCTCCTTGTCCTGACCTCGCTTCGTGCTGAGGTCCACGGTGCCCTCGAGACGGATCTTCACGGACAGATCTCTCCGCGGGAGCTGATCGTCGCTGGTGGTCGTCTCCTGATCGTTCGAGTTCTCCATGCTGGGCCGCAGGTGAACAGAGTTCTGGAACGACGCGTCGTTCGTCCCGTCCTCGGCGTCGCTCCTCGCGGGAGAGATCCTCGGGGAATCCTGCTCGGGAAGCGAGTCGTCGCTCCTCACCCTGTCCCTCGTCTGCTCGTACTCGTTCCTGTCGTCCACCTCTATGCTTCCGTCGGGGCTGTCCAGTCCCGATCTTCGTAGCACGTCCTGGTCGTCGCCGTCCCGCTGTTTCTCTTCTTTCAGACCAGTCTCGGGGCTGTTGCTGGTGCTGCGGAGCTTCCTCAGCTCCTCCAGCCTGGCCTGGTCCGGCCTCTGCAACCGCTGCTGAGCCATTCTCAACGCCAGAGCGTGCCATTCCGGCTCCAGCATGTACTGTTGCGTGTGGTACAGAGGGTTGTAGAGCCAAGACGATTGCGGCAACAGCGGAGCGAATATCGAGCCGAAGATGGACCCTGTGGCTCCCAGGAGGTGCAGACCTGTTGTTAGAACGCGACAGTCAGTTTTCTCGTTGATCCGTGACGGAGGAGCAGGACCGAGGAAGCTTGGTCGGGTGATAGGATCGGTTGGTTCTTCCGTGGATTTTCAGGATCCGATGGGTTTCGTTGGTCGAGCGTTCGAACGACTGTTCGACGTTATTTTATCGTCGGTGCAGGAGGTGTTTTAGGTTTCTTAACGTTTTCATATTTTTCAACGAAACGAATCGAGAATGACAACGAACGGTTCGTTACTCTGGATTTCAGGCAACGGAGGAGGCAAAAATCCGCAATCCGGTTCCGGCGTAAGATTGCGAGAAGAGAAAAGGAACGGGGGACAGTACCTTGGAAATGAGAGTGATGTCCGGAGGGGCTGGGTGTCGTCGTGGTGGTGGTGGTGGTGGTCTCGGCCGGTGGGGTGGGCGCCGCGACGGTGGCCGTCGTGAGCAAACCTGGTCCAGAATTGCCAGGTGACGAGGTTGGCGTCACCTCCCTCACGGAGACGCTGATTGGACCCAGATCGTTTCTGGACGACTCTTTAAAAAAGATTCACAGTCTCCCGTTAACGAACGCACCGCCTGTCCATTTATCAGCGATCGCATTATGTGACAACAAAGGGAGGAAAATGCTTCGACTTGTGTCTCCGAAAATATCTGGATGTTCGGAGATGTTTCTAAAACCAGGGAATTATCTTTTCGTTGGAAGCTTTAGTTTGTAAAGCAATGTTTTATTTGCACTAATGTTTGCACTTCTGAGACTTCTGAGCTCTCTATTCGATTTAAGTTAGGATAAATAAAAGCGTATATTGTAATAAGTATGAATTTTCGTTTTTTTCAGAAAGTTATCAACGAGGAAGGGGGCTAATTTGCGAAGAAATTCGCAGAGCAAAGAGTTGAGAGAGAAGGTTTCTGGTCTATATCGACTCTTCGAGATACCGAGGAAGAAAGTTAGGCTCTTACCGGTGTTAGGTCCAGGCAGTCTGGGAGATCTCTGCTCGATGCTGTGGTGGAAGGGATTGAAGGCCGACGCACCAGCTGCAGGAGGATGTGTATGCGAATGGTGACCGGGAGGCGGCGGAAGACAGTGCGGTGGCAGAGACCCTCGAGGCAGTCCACCCCACCCTTGGCTGGCTCCTTGCTCCAGGCCCAGGTGTTGCAAGCCTGTGCAATCGAACAGATCTGAAATTATGTCTGTCAGGTAGCTCGGCTTCCGAGCCGCCTAAGACTTTGAATAACCGAGGGACCAATCGGGACGATACCTTCGGAAGGAAATTTCGTTTTCGGTCGAGGAAGGAATATCGGGACAAATTTTTGGGAGGGACGCGTCCCTTCGGATTGCAAACTGTCGTCTAGGTATTATTTCAGGACTACGGAAAAGGAAGAAAACAATTTGGATGCACGCGCTTCTGTTGTCTAAGCTGCGCGATACGTAACCATATTAAAAGAACGATCGTTTGGTATGGTAAGGGTTGGATACAGGTTGGAGTACGCGATGCGGTAAGTAGAACAGGTCTGTCACTAGTCGGACAATCTACATGGATCTATCTCGAAACAAATCCTTGGTAGAATTTAACATAGTTCTGGTTTGTTTCGCATCTACAGTGACTATAGGCGCTAACATTAAAAACCTGTTTGATTCTTTTTTATTGTATTCGATTTTACATGGTTCTATTTGATTTTGATTCGATGCTGCTTCATTCTATTTTATTGTACTTCATTCTATTCCATTCTATTTCATTTTATTCCATTCTGTTTCACATCCTATTTCATCGTATCTCAACCTACTCCATTCTATTTCATTCTATTCCATTTTTTATCTCATTCTATTCCATTATATTTCATTCCATTTCATTCTAATTGATTTTATTTTGTTACATTCTGGTCTGCTCCGACCCATTTTATTCTACTTAAGAAGAAAATAATTTTCCCACTATTCTGGAGATTCGCCAGCCAACAGAGGGTCAAGGAGAAGTCGATCAAAGTGACAGTCGCGGGCGGCACGTGATCCGGAAACGAGCACGCGGTCAAGCCCCGCGATAAACAAGCCCGGAATGTTCATTAGAAAAAAACTGGCCATCGGGAAGCGGGTTTCGCAAACGGCCGTACAACGTCAGACGGACAAACGATGATCGGGTGACAGACGTAGCAACAGAAAGCGTTTCCCTTTGACGGAGCTATCGTTTGACGTGGATGGACAGTTAAATTTATCCAATAGAGAATAGAGGGACGATCGATCATCTTTTTTCAGTGGGTGGCCAATACCGCGGGGCCACGGGGCGGAAAGGGTCGGCCCGTGTGTGTGCAGGTATGCAATTAAATCCACGACATCCGAAGAATTAATCTGTTCGAGCGCGATTACAGTGGTCGGCGACCGCTGTGCCATCGGTTCTTTGTCCGGGAAACGAAATTTCGAAACGGGTAAAACGCCGTTGCGAAGAACCCGCGAGACTTTCCGATCCGTTGGCGAAAGTATCTCCGCACCCGCCCCCTCCCCCTCTGAAAAGAAACCGGCGAATTTCTAATAACCGCGGGGAAGAAAAGAACCAGCCGAACTGCGAAGTTACGAAACCGCGGAGAAACGAGTTCCGCCCCCACCCCCCTCACCCCACGGTTTCATCCCTCGGGGCCGGGAGAGGGTGGTAAAGAAAGGAGTAAAAGTGAAGCCGTAGTCATCGGTATGGTATCGGTTTTTCGAAACACCTTGATCAATAGCAGATTATACCGTCATCTGTGCGGGGCAGTTTAAAAATTCCGTGAAAGCTCCGAAGCCACCGACTGCGGGGGTGGGGATCGCGGCGGGGCGAAGAAGATAGGGGAGGTTGGCGGCGAGGCGGTGGGGATGCTGGTCCGGTCACTGGAACGTGGGCGTGGCGGCTCGCCGCACGGCTCGCCGTGATTGGACCAGCCGGCATCCCCACCGATCCGGCCGGGAGCACCGGTGGGAACGGAAAAAGCTCGGTAGGGGACGAAGGGGTGATTTTTAAGCTCTCTTTAAGCCGAGCTTGCCAGAGAGGACACCACTATCTCGCGTTCTACCACACCGGCGTGGTACGGCGAGCAGCCCAGCTGGTAGCTCGCATGCCGAAAGAAAGGGGGTGCTCGATGCGGGGTGCCACGGGGGTGCCACGGGACCGGGCGAGAGAAAGCTTGTAGCTGCAGCTACTTTATGAGGGGATTAAGAAAACGATAAGAGGCGCGCGAAAGCTGCGCTGCCTGCGAGCTTAAGGAGCCAAAGGGTTTCCGTGTACCTGATGCGCCGTTAGCGCGGACTTTGTCGGGGCTGCTGGAATCCGCCGGCGATTTTTCACCCCCCCCCCTCTTCCCCGCGCATCGAAAGAATCCCTCATATCAAAGCTATCGCCGTGCTCCTTGTTTCACGGTGATATTCGTTTCTCGGAGTTATCGTCGACGAGGCATTTAGCTTTCAAGGGGTTGCCGGTTGCATCGGCGGCTCGGCGGGGAATGATTTCGGCGTTTGACAGCGGCTCGTAACACACTTTCAATTTAATAAACCCCCAAAACGCCCGGCACCCTCTTACGGTGCTCTCGCGTTCCGGGACGGGGTCGGGACGCCGCGCCGGGCGATAATTCCGAAAACAAATGAAGACTAATGAGGGGGAGAACCTGGCGAGATCTCTGAAAGAGTCGGTGGGAAAGAGACGGAACGCCTGTAGAGAGCTGAAAGGGTTCAAGGAGCCGCTACCCTTTAAGGGGTGAGAAATGTTAAGCTTAAACGTTACGGCCGTAGGGTTAGTTGCCTTTATGTGTGCCTTCCGCCGGGGCACCGAAGCTTTAAGGGATGATGTATTATCGAGCAGCATGCTCAAAATGTGCTAGGTTATTCTGGCCGCGACGCGCTCCGCCTGTGTCAATGTTACGCCCCGACCCGTGACACATTTAATTATGAATCCTGCCGAAAGACTGTCACAATTAATTACACGCTCGCGCGCCAGAATATACCCAAAGAAATCACGCGTGCACGCAAAAATTAGCGGTCGCTTTCCTGTTCGATCCTTCTTCGAAAGGAAAGCGAGATTTTCATTGAAATCGACGGATGTATCGTATATCGGATGTTCTATATTTATGGCTTAATTTGACATTCCGAAGCCTCGATGAACAAACGATAGAAAAATCTGCGAACAGGCTTCGAATTGGGTCGAACGATCGCGTAGATTTTTAGGAACAGCCGTGAGGAGAGCCGCGTCATCAGATTTAGCATGTGTTTCCGTTGACGGAAAAATGTTTGGCAAGAGAATAAACAGAAGCCTGAAGACTCCTTTGTTTCGCGCGGAACGGAGAGGGTTGTAGAACGAGAAAGAGAATGAGAAAGAGAAGAGGTGAAGGAGGAGAAGGAGAGCGAGAACGAGAGGGAGATCGCGTCTGTCACGCCTAGAAGAGGGCCGTCGGCAGGGCAAGTTAAGGGGCGTTTAAAGACGTTGGGCTAAAGTCGGACGGGCGCCTCCGACAGTAAAGAGTAAAGCCGGTCGTTCGGGGGTTGCTCGCTTAAAACCCCTCCGCTCGGCAGCCAGAGATACATAATAAATTAATTCGCGTATTTTCCTGTCCTCCTTATCTATTCAAATCTATGCAAAACAGGAGTTAAAACGCCCTTCTTACTCCTAAGGCGTTAACCCTTGTGGAGCCAGCTAGCGCGAAACCCTCTCCCTCTCCCTCTTTTCAGCTTCTTCTCTAAAACCACCCCCCGTTCCTCTCTGGCAGCCCCCGCTCGGTGCTCTGGGTGCCTCGAACCGACCTCATCCCCCTTTCCCACGTTCTAGCCTCTCACTACCGACGGTAGGATGTCTTTGCACACCCACCCTTTGCGCCCGTTCTCATTATCGCGTCGCAGCAACCCCTAAAATGCCACCCTGGAAAGGTCCCTGGCACCGATCTAAGCTCTACGAGGAGATATTTCGAGAAAGGACGAGAAAATTGCTGTCTCTCTTGCTCCCTCTTTCCCTCTCTCTCTCTCTCTCCCTCTCTCTCTCTCTCTCGCTCTCTCTCGCATCACCGCGTTTCCTCCCTTCCTTCTGCCGGCCGTCTCTCGGCCGCTCTCCCTCCCACCTACGACCTTTTCCTTCTCTTATTTACGCTTGCATCCTCTTTGAAGTTACGAACGCGGATAAAAACGACGAACTTTTCGAAACGCTCATTGTACGCCGGCTATTCTCCCCGGGTCACGTCCCCGTGTAATTCCAATTTTATTTCCCCCCGAGACGATTGCGTGGGCGGGATTAAAAATTGACGGGTTTCGCCTTCGACTTTCGTCACGTCGAATCCCGACCCGTGGCGTCCTTAGATTTTTTTTCGAAAACATTTGCGAATCGTTTTAGAACGTTCGGAGGCTGGCGCGTGCTCCGGGGATTTTTATTTATTTTCGGGGACGGAGTTAATTTGACGGACCCTCCGCATCCCCCCCGGTTTAATGGAAATCGATAGAAGGAAGGAATTACAAATCAATGCCGCCGCCGCCGTGTAAATTCGCCGAATTGATCCAACCCCCCTGCGTCTTTATGGGTTTTTGTGTCACCGATAGCAGGGAAGACGACGCTACGAGGGCGCGAGTGGGGGGACGAAGAAGAACGGCGCAGGGTATCATTAGTTACCGTCGCCTCCGCCGAAAGGTTCTGGTCACCGGGTCTGATTAAAAGACGGGGACACCCGGGGACGCCCTTGCAAGACACGCAGGAGGGTGAAATGTGACGCGAATTTAAAGGATCCGCCCGTGATTTGACGCAGGGGTGGACAACCCTTAAAAAGGGAACCTTTAAGGATCCGGCACCGCACTCCTGAAGGGTTACTCGGTTTTCCGTGTACGTGAAAAGGCCCTTTACGAACCACCGAAGGACTCGACTTCTTTGAAAACCACCCCCTCGACCATCCCAGCCCGCACGAACCCTACCGTCCGCGAGGATCTCAAAGAAATATTATTCATTAATTTTTCTAGCCTTCGGGGGTACCTTTCGCGAATATATACCCTCGATCAAACAACCCTTTGCAACACAGATATTCGACGCTGAAAATTGCATACTCGTTGTTCAACGCTGATTATTGATTCGGGCACCGACCGGATATTAAATAAATTGTTTTGTACCGAGAGTTTATAATAATCCACTTAAAAAAGATTGGCGGAGGAGAACGAAGGGCTGGCTTTTCAAGGGAAAAAAGTTCTCGAATGTACTGCGAAACGATCCAAGAACGAAACGACAGTTTTAAACGGAACGTTCCTAACAATCTCCCCCAAATGAGGTAAAGGCCACCTTATTGAAACAGGGGTTGCGATTTTTCCGGTGCTCCCCCGACCACCGGCAGGCGGTTAATTGACACTGGAGGGTGGAATCAAGGGGGTCGAAGAGGGGGGGGTGGCAGGAATCGAGCTGCGCGAGCTGTTCTTGTTAACTCGAATCTCCTGGCTCTCGCGATTTTTCATCCCCTTAGCCAGACTGACAAAGACCGCCTCTCGGGAGGCACGTGATCAGGGTGTTTTCGCTCCTGGACAATCTCAGCCAGGATCTTTCGCCTGTTGCCAGTCACCGGATACATTAATTCCCGTCCTGCCGACGAGCATTCCTCCTTTTCAACTTTTCTCCTATATGCAAATGGATTCCCGAAGACGAGCAGATAGCGCGGAGGAGTGGCGTTGATGGATGCAAAACACAAGAGCTCGCCCCGTGTCGATCGCAGATAAATACTAAACTATTTCCATACCGTATAAAAACAATTCTCTAGATATTAAATAATTAAAAAAAAAATACTAAAAAAGATCAAGAAGATATCTCTATGCAGTGGTATCGAGCAAAATATTTTGCAAGCCCGTAACCTGCTAGAATAGAAAGAAAATATTCTGCAACCCTTATATTTTATTTTCTGTGCTCGTATAAAAATTGTAAAAATATTCCTGATCGAACAATCGATTCGGCGACACAGTGCATCAAGATTCGCAGCTCCGCGCATGCAGAACAATGCGACCAAAGTGGTCGAACAGAAGCCAATGTGCCGGACTTCGAGGTCCTCGGGGTAGACCATAAAATTGAGGAGGGCGGCCCCTCGAGGTAGGCCCGAACGAAATTTAATAACATCCCCCTAGTTACACCTCAATGGGCACCTTAACAACCCCTGCTCGGGTAGCCAGCCGTCTCTCGCAGTTTTCCCTTACACCCTCGCCGGCTCCTTATCAACCCCACCGGCGAAGATATCTAATAAACCAGCTCTTGAAACGCGTCTTTATCCGCGCAGCGATACCGAAGAGGCTCCAGCGTATGGGCGGTGGAAGTTCAAAAGCTGGCCGACTGACCCCACCGCGAACTGGACGGAGGCGCAACCTGTGCGCCGACCGACGAACTACCAACGAAAGGGTTGAAAAACTGCTGGACAACCCTCGGAATAAACCGATCGATATGCGGGTGATGTCGGTCGCGACTGCGACAACGTGCACGACCCAGTTTCACGCGTGCACGTGTCGCCGTTGACGGCCAATCGAACATCTTCTCGCAGGGGTGGTTACTGCCAGTCTGCAGAATGTGTCCCGGCATGGATAATTGATGAGACTCGTACTACCGGATCAACACTGGTGGATGGTAAAAGGTTTCAACGATTTTTTTTCTATGCCGGAAAAATGTGAGAAATCATTTCTCGCTACGTTGGCGCAGTCGAAACGTTCGAGGGGGTAGTTTCTGCAACCTTTATTACGATGATTTGTGGCGGGAGGAAAAATATTTTCAACGTTTCTGGTAACGTCGCAGGTAAGCTATCCGTTTAATTATTTTCAACGATCCGACAATGCGAGTATATTAAATCATTTTGCAGCGTTCGCTCCGACGGATTCGCAGTTCGTACAAACGAAAATTGCGAACTGACAGCGGGCCGGAGATCCCGTAGGTTGAACGTTGTATCTCTGAAGTGTCGCCGAGGAACAGCTCAGAGTTCGCTGCATAATGCGGAGTAGATCAAGCGACTTTGCGAGCGGCGAGCGGATCAGGTGGCTGTTTATGAGGAATAACGATAGTGAGGAGCTTCTAAGCGCGGACTTTTGAGCGCTTACATCATCTGGAATACCTACACATCGGTGCTCCCAAACACCCCTCAACTGCAACGTACGCGTCGGACGACCAAAAATCGCGAACCCGAGCGAGGAGGAAAACGTTCTCGAACGAAAAGGATCGAGTCGAATAATCGAGGCGGCGTCGAACAGGGCTGATTCTTTGGCCGCAGGGGTGTCGGCTAGACGCGGAACAGCAAACTCTTGTTCCGTTATAATTGAATTTGCCGTAGTTGCACGGCCGCGTGACGCGACGGCGGAGGCTGCGGCGCTTCCGCTCGCGATCACCGTGAAACAATCTTATGCAGCCGGCTCGGAAATTGTTGCGTCCGTCCTCGTTAGCTGAAATTACGATGAAAATCCGAAGGAAAGAACGAGGCGAAGTCGACGGAGAAGAGAGCCTGCCGCCGGGCGCGGCACCGTTGGTCCTTGATTGAGTAGACCACGGGGGATGGGGCGCGATGGGGCGGCTGGGGGTCGACGGGGGGTCGACAGGCCGGTCGGAAAAAGGGGGTGACCGTAGGATGGGACGAGAAATCGACGGCAGGACTGCTACTCCACACCGCCGCCCCGGCAGAGGGGGCGGGGGAGATCGGGGGCCGAGCGGCTCGGCAGGGAGAGAAGCTCCGTTAAGCCGCTTATCATGCCGAAACAATACACTGTCGGTGCACCAGTATCAGTACCCGACCCTCGCTGCTCGAGGCTAGTCCCATCAAAATTTCGAGCTTCCGAACGAATTTGAATTGGAATCCGTGCCGCCGAACTAGCCTGTCGATGCTACGGAAAAACCCTTTGGAAATTCGCTCGCTGCTCGACGCGGACCGGCGACGACAGTCTGTTACCGTGATTTGATAGAAATAGAACCTTCCCGGATTTCGGGGGTGGTTTTTGGCTCCTGGACCGGCCCCCGGATGGAAATTCGAATTCTGCGGGACTTGCGGGTCGATCACAGCCCGCGTCACGACCGTTCGTCGATGGTCCGTCGCCCGGAAAAATGTTGCAGCTTTTCTGGATTCGATGAATTTTCAGCGGCAAGCGGCGCAGGCCGGGCCATTACAGTAATGTCTCCCTAACTGACGTTCGGATTGCGCAGAAAAATGGACAATTTGGGAAGAGGAGATACGATTATTCGAGCTTTGAAGCTCGTTTTTATAGTCGTTGACAATTCGTGACTATAAACATAAACCGCATTTTTGTGGACAATCTGAGCGTCAATTAGAGAGACATCACTGTAGTCCGACATCGAGGAAGATTACTGTTCCGGGATCGATGACTTTCGACGTCGGTTCGACAATTTTCTAAGAAGAAAAATATAATTCGCGGATCTTCCGATCTCTGGTGCGGCTCCTAAAAATTCCTGAACCACCGGAGAACCATTTCACGCTGCCTGGATAAACAATTTTCCATCGCCGAAACGATTAAACATTCGGTAAAAAGAACGAAAACGATCGACATCTCCGAATCTTCGGATCCGAGAATTACAGTTAGACTATTTCGGGGGTGGGAAAGGGTGTTGAGACACGCCTGCCGATCATCGTCGGTATCTAGACTGTTAACGACACGCGTGTCGTCGAGGAAAGTCCGGAATTTCGCCGTCAGCCAGGCGAACGGCGAACAGCGAGCCAAAGTTTCCGCGAAGAGTGAGCGTAAGTAGAAGCGTCGCGCGTCGGCAAACGAAAAGGCGGAGAGAGAGCCGCCTCGCCGCGCCTCGCCGCGCCGCGTCGTCGCCCGGGGTTTAATCAGAGTCTTCTCCACTTAGACGCCCGGTGGCAAAACCCAATTTTGAGTCGGTGCCTGCCGACGCTCAATTTTGACACCCTTCGTAGCCACGAAGCCAGAGCGCGCGCGACGCGCCGCGCCGAGCCGACCCTGGCGAGGATGTGAAAGGCGGCCTCTGCTTCCATGGGGGATAGGCGACGAGGGGTGGGCTTGCAAACTTAGTTACCCGGCGACTCGCGACCGTAGGAAGCCGTAGGACACCGTAGGAAACCGTAGGACACGTCCTAGGAAACCGAAGGTTCGCCGGACCAGGGAGACGAACTCGGGAAAGATAGTCGACCGGAGACGATCCGGGGCCACTTACCGGACAGCTTGAATCCCAGCGGGTCCTGAGGATGGCCGAAGGGAAACGGCCGGGGCCCGAAATGGAACGGATGAAAGGCCTGGTGTCCTGCAAAGAATGGGTCTAATATCAGTGAATAAAATCGCTTCGTTCTCCCCCAGCTCCGTCTCCACTTTACCCTAAAATCAATGCTGATCATGGGAGAATGCAACGATCGCGGCGATTCTGGTCGGCAGAGTCGACGATCTCCAAAAAATTCCGCTACTCTTCGAATTTAACCGGCGAGAGATCGGTTCGAAACGTCTCTTCGATCTGTTCTCTGGTCCCAGAATCGCCCGATAGCCTCGGATCAAGAGCGAAGACTGTAGTTGCGAAAATTTCGCAACTTCTAGACTCTTGGTGTCGAAAGTAATTAGAAAGTTAGGCGTCGCCTTACCTACGGTTGGTAACGACCACTCACTTGTCTTGGACCTCGGTTCCCTGGGTCCGTCGACGGTGACCTTGATCGCCTTGGACAGCGTGGCTACCTGGGGCGGCGAGGTCTGCAGCATGATCGTCAGGGTGAAACTTTTCCCTGGAACGAAAATCGGAAGTGAGAAAACGGGGCCAGTGCGCGGCTGGAATTATCGCCCGGTGGTAAAACGAAATGGCCAGGTGCTCCCGGCGGGGGTGGCTGTTCGTTTTCTGGCGGCTGGTCCCGGTATTAGAAACCGTGGAGCCGAGTTTCCTCGGTTTCGCGGCCCTCTATTATTCAGAATCAATCCGACCGACCCGCTAAGAGATGCTCGCGCTACCTCGGAATGCTCGGACACCGTGGTCGAAATTTTAGATCACGATCCGGGGGTGGAACTGCGTCAGCCACTGTTAAACGCGATTCTATCGCGGTAGATAATTATCTGGATTCTTGAGAAATTCGTTGGGTCGGTTTTACCGATGTTTTAAGGCTGATCGAGAAGGGCTGACTCGATACGAAGACCATTCTTTAACGCCTCGACGTGCGAATAAAAGGTCGGTCGATGCGTCCGCAAAATATTAATTAATTTGACAGAATTGAACGAGGTATATTCCGAAATATCAATTCACAAGATCGTTGTACGATATAGCAATAATTCTAGAAGCATGCTCCACAGAAATTTAACAATTACGCGAAACATCCTCGTACGATATTCGACAAATTTTCTCTTCGCAATTTCAATCGACCGGCTCGATTTAATTTCAAATAGATTCTCCGAGCTTCGAACGAGTTTGCTCTAAATTTTTGGCCACGTTTGTGCTACCCCTGGTTACCACGTTACTCTGTCGAATCATCCCCTGACACAATATCCGCTGCACGGAGCAAAGATTTTGCAAATCCCGTCAACGGAAACAGTTTTTCGGAATTCGACGTCGCGGAGGTTCGCCCGCAAATGGAATTTGTTTCGAGGGATGAATCAATAGAGAAACAGAAAGTCCTGGGTCCTGGGTGTCGCACGGCAAACATCCCCCATCGTCCTGGGCCACCCCTGCAATCGCTTTCGACTAAATGTCTTCCCTTTCTCCTTTTTCTGCCGCGGGAAACGCGGCCAACTGTTCGCGCGAGCAAAACGGCAATGTGCGCGGGGTGCGTTCGCTGGAAACAAAACACAAATGTGCCGGAAGTAAGGGGGTTGAACGAGTGGCGCCGCCGCGTCGATGTTTGGCCTGAATCGGCCGGAATATGTTAATGTCGGGGACGCTAAACGCGAAAACCCACACCCCCGCGCAGAAATATACGCGGGCCGCTTGTCACGCGCGATTTCGTTGTTCCACCTTTTCGCGATATTTTTGCCGAACGATTCAGATGCTTGCTGGATCGCTGACCGACGCGGCTGCAACCCCCTTCCACGCTATTTCATCCTTCGCGATCGAATTTTGCAACAGCTACTCGAAGCGTTAGGACGACGACTGAAATTAGGATACGTTTCTTCCCTGATTATTAAAATTCACAGTTGTTAATTCTTTGAGAAAGTACGACGAGTTTTATCGAGTTCCCATGCAGATGCGAGTAAACAATGCAATTATTTAGACCCCCAAAGATCGGCAAATATTTTTCCGATTCCTGTAGAAAATTATTTTCAATATTTTACAAGGTCCTCATCTACAGGGAGGTTATTTTTATCGTAAACATGGTGGAAACATCGAAGAAAATTTTTCCTAGAAAATAAAGTTAAATAAATATTGAAATCGTACGTTTTATCCCGGTGCAGAGAGCTTCCGAACAGTGTCAGGAATTTACAAAGAGGACGTGGAATAAATAAATTGTGAAACTGAAACGTGCAGATAAAGGTTAACGAGGAATTGCGAGTCGCCGAACGTTTCTCCGCAAAACTACCCTCAAAAGTGATAAAAGTGGTAACAGCAGTTTCGAATGCTATTTTATTTCGTGTTAAAAATCGAACTGATTTTTCACGTCGAAATGAGTCGAAGAATTCTTTCGGGCGAAGTGAAAAATGCCGGTGGTAAAACGGAAGCCGGCACTTAGGCGCGTTCTCGCGCTACGACCGTGAAGTTATACGGCTTATAATGGGGTCGGAGTGCGTATATGCACGCGGTTGCGTAGTTTTATTTTATGGTGGCGCGGCTTGGACGGCAAACGACCGCGTTTTTACGGTGAACCACGACATTTAACCGGCTTACCGCCATCGTCCAACGAAATATTCCGGCCCGGCTCGTAGCACAGCCAGAGGGAAACGTGTTCTATCGCGTGGCAGCTTCTAGATTGATGCTTGAATCCTTCAAACTGTTTCCAGCCACTTCCTTCCTGCAGTGAAATTTTGTTTTCCCCTCCTTTCTTTCCGGCTGACGTATTTTCCAACAAATTTTCTTTCGCGTTTAATTAGACAACGAAATCAGGAGCCTCTCGCGAACTCCAACTCGCGCTCTTTTTCGTTCTAAATTCTTCGGTTTATCTGTCTAAAATAATTTTCGAGTCGCTAAATAGAATTTTTACTTGCCAGAAACTTTATAGAAATTTTCTTTTTCTTTCAAAGAACTCTAATATACTATAATTTAAACTATCTCACGAAGTAAATTAACCGGAGATGTTAAATTATATACGAATGTCATTAACTTATTTTAAATCGGGAAAAAGATCGAATCTTCTGTCGGAAAGGTTTCAATGTCGAGATAAATATGGACATGCGAATAAATTCCAGTTTATTGTCAAAAACGATGCAGCTCGAATCACTTTTGCCGTGAATAGAAATCGCGGGTCAAAGGTTTAACGTTTATTCGAAGTGGTTCGAGATGCTTGGAAAAGCAATCGAAAAAATTGAACGGCGCGAGGTTGTTTTCTGGTTGACGGAAAAGTGTGGGACGAAATCGCGGAAAACTGCTCGAAACAGAGAGATTTGAAGGGCGTGGGCGTAGGGCTAACGAGGGCAAAGTTTATTGCCGGTGCGGTGTCAGATCCGTGATGGCGGTACGGGCGCGAATCGAGGGTGATAGCAGGCGTTTTGAGGGTGTTTATGAGGCATTATGTGTAACTCGCTGGAAGAACGATCCTCCCCCTTGAGGTCTGTGTTGCCCTCCACCTGCCTACGCTCGCCGAAATCGTAATTCGTTGCGTGTTAAACGGCGGCTTTCCAGGCATCAATCTGCGCCCGAAAATTTATTCGTTCCCCGCTGCCGAGGTTCGTCCCGAATCTCGCGCTATTCCTCAACCCATTTGCGAATTCATTGCGAACGACACCCTCGCGCTATTTCTTTTTTTCATGCGAAAATGCTGCCTCGGCGATACGCTGCGTCGCAGACATTTCAGAGAAATTCATTTTTGCAATTCGGCACAGGAATTAAATATCGCAAAAGCTTTCTTTCGAGCCTTCGTCCAAATTTGAAGGGTTAAAAAACTAAACCTACCGGTGTCGCGAGCTGTGTCGTCGAAAAACTGTTAAATAATTTCAGATGCGCGGTCTGTTCTATACGAATAATCCGGGCCAAGAGTTCTCAAGACCGGTTAATTCCGAGCTCCTTAAACAAAGAGCAGTGCAACGGAATCACCGTTTTAAAAAATCAACCCGAATCTTTGAAAAAGTCTCCCGGTGTGTGTAGACGTTCGTGCCAATTGAAACAGGATAGTCGGAATCGCATTCACTTTCCGACGCTTAGATTATTCGTCGGATTATTCACCGTTTTCCCCGCTAAAAGACCGGTCGGGATTTTTTGTGTCTGCCGAAAAGAAAAGTATGTATAATGCTGGCGCGTTTATGGGCCGACGATAGTCAGCGGCCATTTGCCTGACAAGGATTTGCACACCGCGAGAAGACACGAGAGCGCTCGCGTACACCCTAAGTTTGCCCAGGGATCATGCAGTGTTAAAAACTCCCCTGTTTGCCGGCGAGGCGAGCTGCGAGGGTGGCTCTGGATCGTTATTTCAGAGTGTTTGTCGTGTTTTAAGATTCTGACGTTTTGACTGGCCGAATCGCGACGTTGCGAGCTCGCATCGACGGCCGAGAAGGATCGCGAGCCGTCGGCCGGAAGTCCGACCACTTGCGAGATACTTTCTCTTTTTTAATATTCATAGCAATCGACCGAACAACCGCCTAACGTCGTTCAACGCCGGCCTGGGAGTCACGAACTGCTTAAAAATTCATTTCCTTATCCTCGGAGGATGATAAGCCCGCCTTCTTTTAAGATACTCTCCGACATTAAAGACGGTTCGATCTCCTTCTGAACATGTTCGTCGTTTCTAGACCTGTTCATTTTTTCATCGAATTGTGCAATTGTTCCGAAGAAATTCTACAAGTTTTATAATATTTATAACCGCGTAGAATTCATTCGGAGAAATTGTACGATTACAAAGTTCAGGACATAAAACTGCTCGATGATTTTTAGAGAACAGACGCTCGTCACAATCAACAGTTCCCATCGTTTCTATGGGAACCAGTTTTGCGACAAACGGAAACCCAACCGATCTAAAATGCAATTATCCAATAAAACGATGTTTTTTGTGACATCTTCGACGATTCTCCAGGACGCGTAACTCGCGATGGAAGGTCGCACGACACAAAGACGATTCTGGCGGCGTATCAACGCAAAAAGCGTCGTTAAACGGGCAAAGACTGCTGCTACTTATCAGCTCGTTGTCGTTTGTACACTTATCTGTATTAAAAAGGTCTCGTTAAATTGAAAGGCAGACGGACTGCATCGTTAATCCATGCAAGAACGATCCCCGGACGAAAGGAGAGATCATCGGGGACTACGACAGTGGAAACGCGATTCAGAACGAGGCGGAACGAGGCAGAATCTGGCGGAACGAGACGGAACGAGGCAGAAAGAGGCTCGATCGGATCGGTTCGAAGGGGGAGGGCCGATCGACGGGGTAAAGGGGGAACGAGAAATCTTCGGAGGCACGGGGTAGACTCGTCGGTGTCGGCGTCGACGTCGGCGTCGGCGTCGAGCGTAGGATTCATCGGAGCGTTGCGAAAAAGCTTCAGGAAAAACGTGGAGAGCGTGGAATTAGCATATGTAAAAAGAAACAGACCGGGCACCGGGCACGAAGGACGACCGTAGGAGGCCAGCACGAAAAATAATGTTTAATCGGTAGAAAATCTCGGCGCAGTCATCCGCCCCGTAGAACTGCTGCTTCCCCACGCACCCCCCGAGTCTCATCCTCCGAGCCCGCCCCTCCGCGCCCCGCCGCGATCCTTTACTTGAAAGAGGGCTAGACTTTTTAATTTTTAATTGGGAAAAAACGTCGCCGAGGTGGTCGAGGGAATCCACACCCGTCCGGCACGCGGATTTCAACGACGTATCGCCGGGTTCCTGTGTCCAAGGTTATTTCCGCCGCCAAGGAACACCCTCTTTCGCGAATCAGCTTTACATTTTTTCCGAGAGCTTTCGTACTTCGTCGATTTCGAAAGTCTTTAAGATCTTTAAGTCGTCACCCTTCGTGGACAAAAGCATTTTCGAGTTCGAAGTATTTCCGATTTTTGTGGTTTCCACCCCCGTATAGAGAGTATTTTCCCCAAGGCAAGTTTCCGAAAATTTTTCGTGCGCAGAATTATATTTCGAGACCGTTGACTTTTCGGTACGCGGACAGTGGACGGAGATCCGGGTATTCGGATCGTTCTGGATCCAGTAATTAGGCCACAAAGGTTTCCTCGGGAGAGCCGTAGGAAATTGATTCGCCACGGGGGTGCAGTCTTCGCACGCGGCAATTAATTAAAGCAGGGGGCGCAGTTTCGCGTAAGTCACGCACGATCGACACGGAATTTCGAGGATCGCAACAGCTGTTCGGCAACTGGCGGCCGACGGGGTGCGTTTTAGAGGTCCATGAAAAAGAGCGACGACCCTCTTCAACGTCGCCGGGCCTTTACGACTTATTAAATCATTCCGGGAGTCTAAGTTTTCCTTATGACGGCTCGAGAAATCCAGACGCGAGGGAGGCCGGGACGAAACGCTCGCAGTCGTGGTCATCGGACGAATTTCCGAGAAGCAGAGACGCGGACCGGATCGATCTTAACCCCACGGAATTCCGACTGAAACACGACCCAAGAAGAAAACGAATCGCGTGCGGAAAACGAGGCTTTGTAAAACTGTCCCTAAAAAATCCTCATAAAAAAGATCGTTGCTCGAACGAAGAACGAAACACCCTGAGAAATCGCTGCGTAAAGAGTAAAACGTAGATCGGAGGATCTTCAACGAGAGAAAGCACCGTTCGAAATGATTTTCCTCGCGACCTAACGGCTCCTAATCCGAGAATGCAGCAACGGTAACTCAGCATCGGAGAGGGGCCGAAGTTCTCGGAATCGGTAAACAAGCTCGAAGATCAAGGGATCGAGAGAAGCGGCGAGGGATGGAAGAAAATCGCGTGAATCACGATCTAAAAAGCGTCGGTATCGCGGGGTGGGTTGGGACGCGGATCCGAGGGGTCGCAGATTCGAGGACGGGGGCGAGACGCGTAGAATCCATTGCGCGAGGACATCGGTCAGGATCTGGCTGTCGATAGCTCGAGCTTTGCCTCGGATTCTCGCGCTCTCCTGCGTCGCGTATACCTCGGGGCCTGGGCACGTCATAAAACACAGGTAACTCCGGTATTTATGTCCGTCGTTTTTACGGGCGTCGCTGGCCACCGGCTCCCAGCGCAGCCAAAACCTACATACGCGCGCACAAGCTCGCGTCTCGCCGCTGCCTCGTGACTCCTAGCAGTCGGAGCCTGACGCTAATCCCTGTCGGGGAACGAAAGGGGTGGCCGAGTGATATACGCCTCTGCGCCGCTATGATAATATTCTCCCTCCCTGCCCCCGCGGCGCGCCCCCATCTCCGCAAGACCGCCCTTTTGTTTCGCGACTCTGCCAGCGACGCCAGCGTCGAGCGACTCTTCCATCGCGCAACGATGAAACCCCGCTGCCAACGCGGAGACACCGGCTCTGTATCGTCTCTGGGACTTGTCAGCAGGACTACGGGGCCCTGCCGACACTTTCACGCCTGCCACTTCTCGCCGAACCATGAATTCTCAGCGGCGCGACCGGAAGTCGGGCAACCCTGAGACTGGCCTTCCTTCCTTCCTTCCTTCCTTTCTTCCTTTCTTTCTTTCTTTCTTCCTTTCTTTCTTCCTCCCTTTCTTCCTTCCTTATTTCTCGTTTATTCGAGACGATCGATTCGTTTCGATCTTCTCTCGGCTAATTTTCTAGAAGGATCGTCCGCCAACTAGGCGACCTCAAGACTTCCGGGGCATTGAATTAATGCGCTCGATGAAATAGAAATTGAAAATTTAATTATCGAGCACACCTTTAACCATCCTGCATTCTGCCGAGGCTTGTCAAATTTAGTGCGCAGCAGGGCAATCGACGTGTCAGACAGGGAAAGGAAATTTATATTCATCGTGGGCCGACGTTTAACGATCGGATATCGGTAACAAGTAAATGGAATTCGATCTCGGTCCAGAACGAATTCGTAACGAGTTAAAGACAAGCAGTCCGGGCTCGATGTTGCACAGCCAGAAATTTCACCGAGGGGGTGAAAATTTCACCGACGGCGCACAGTTTCTGAGAGCGATGGAATCGCGAAGGTAATCGACGGCGAATCTTCGCGGCGGGAAAATGGGACGCGCGCGGTTCGACGGGAACAGTAATCGATTAACACCGATTCTACGCGGCCTTTTTACCGTGAAACTATCGGCCGATTAAGAGGTGTTGGATACGAACGAGGGGGGTGTGGCGGCGCGGGACATGGTAGAATCTGTGGTCCAGGCGGCGGCTCATTTCAATTTTTCGAGCAACGCTCTCACCGCTCATCTCGACTAAAATCATTCCTCATCCGCATTCGCGATATTAAATTGGCATGGGGACGGCCGCGAGCGAGCATGGAACAAATATTTGCCCCAAAATGGTCAGTGCGCGTGGGCCGCGTGCAAAATAACGGAGGCGAAAAAACGGGGAAAAATGTACACGGAATCGGTATATGAAGCGGCCGCTGCCGCTGCCGCTGCCGCCGCCGCCGCGGTCGCGGCCGCTGCCAACGACTCGTCTCCGAGCGGTATTATGCGCGGATACGCGACGTGACTCCCTGGCAAACATCATAAATTTTCGATTTATTTAGCAAATCTGTTTGCCGGGCTCCGTAGACGATAACGATTGCCCTCTACAGCCCGTTCGGCCACCCCTGGCCTCGCTTTATCGGTGATCGGCAACGATCGCCGGATCGCGCAAATTGTTCTGCTGGTAGACGGACCGACGTTTTCCCTTTTCCCACGCTTCGCTTTAGGACCTTCTTTTTCAACGGCTAACACCCGCTCGTGCTACCTTCGTTGAACACTTTGAACCTCGTTTAAAGGGGATTCGCGTAGGCACATGGAGATTTCGATATACCATATTATATACTGAATTGGGACGGTCGAATATCGATTACGAAATGACCGAATTTTATTTCGATTTGATTAATGGCGCTAGAAGGCAACGGGTCAGAGGTGAGATAATTGGCTGGATTAAGTCATTGTTGTCCGGCTCTCTTCTCGCGCTAGCAACAATGCAAGTTATATTTTATTCGTTGAATTAAATAACGCACAAACGACGGCTTAAATTTCGCTATTCACGCAGTGAAATTATAATCGAAATCAAAGTTTCACGACTGCCAGCGTAACTGAAACCTTCCAGTAACTTCTTTGCTATTTATTATCGCTAGACCGGGGATTATTAAAAAGCAAAGTGGACGATATTAAATCGGTGGTTGTTCTATGAATAATTTGATACAGGTGAGAGTACGAGGTGTCAGTTATTTGGAAATATTTCGCTAAAAATTCGTCGAATCCGCGTCGATTAAATAGAAAATTAAATAGAAACGCGCTATCAAAAATATTTGGGAAATAAAAGCCTGCATCGATGTGAACTGCATCTTCGAAAGTTATCCGCGAGAAGCAAACTCGCCTAATAATCTCTGGTCGTTCCACGAACCCTCGTTCGATCTTGGCCCTCCCCGCGTGGAAGCGACCCTTGTCGCGGAACAATCAAGACCGTCGAACGGTTTTCACAAGTTTTTCGGGAAAATTCGTCGAATGAGGAGGATATCGCGGATATATAGGGAATCACGGAATAGAACGGCGCTCTCTCGCCGGGTGGGTGGCCGCGAGGGGTGGGCGGCGTAGGCCGATGGGTGGGTGTGGGTGGATGGGAGTAGAGTGGTTGGCTGTAAGCGGCTTTGGTTTCCATGGCAGTAAGCCCTCATTACTGTATTACGGGCAGCCCCTAACTACCAGCCGTACGCAACGATTTGCCTCTAGAACCTCTATGAGGGTGACGGATCATGCAAGATTGTTTTCCGCGTGTCCGGGAAACGCCGATATTCCAATCTGCCGGAAATATTTCCGCCGCGGGATCGTGTCGGGACCGTGCTGCGGGCTCTTCCGAGCCCAGAACCAGTGATCTCCGGTGAGCCACCGCCTTTAACGACCCCCTAAGTGACGAGACAATCCCGGAAAAACAGTGCGCGCCGTTTTCCGTAAACAACTCCGGAGGCCGATCAGCCTCCGGAAAGATCGTAAAAATATTTACAAATTTACGCAGCCTCTCCCTAGACGGCGAAAAAAAGGACGCCACTTAAACCGCCGCCGTTTAACTCTCGCCCCCTAGGCGCAGGGGGTGGCAGACGTCGAAGAAGAGGAAGAAGATCGTCGATATCGCGGACCCCGCAATTTCCTTTTCCAATTTGCCATAAACAAGCCCGACCAGCGCAGCCCCTCGTTAACCGACTACCAGGTTCGTGACTGTTCTCTTGAAAGTCGCGAAGAAGAAGTCGAAGAAGGGACGAGGGTGGCCGGGGGTGGGATGTCGCGTCGGTGCAACTCGGTCGAATTAAAGGAATTAAAGGACGCCTCGTTACTCGTATCTCTGCCGATCCTTACCACCCTCGACGGTCGGCTAGGGGTTGAAAAAAAAGGAAACGGAGACCGAAAGAAGAAGAAGAAGAAGAACGAGAGGGAGAGGAAGACGAAGAAGGGGGATCGCGGGGGCTAAGAGAACATCCTGCGAGAAACGTTTGCATTAAGCGTCCGTAATGGCGGCGATTATTGGCGCGCATTATTCAGAGACCCACGGAACGTTCCCCGCTCTTGATTTTTCTCTTTCCAGTGATATCGGGTGCTGGCTCCGGCTTCCACGGTCCTCCTTCTCCGTAGGTCGTTCTCCTTTTTCCGCGGGACTCAAGGAACGCTGAATTATTGAAACGCGGAGAGGCGGGAATTAAAAAATCTCCGCGACGCGACGACGGCGACGACGACGAAAGGCGACGGCCGAGATATCGAGTCACGGTATTTGCCGGGTGAATTAAAAATGAGGATGAAACGAGGGGGCCAGGTGGGCTACGCTCGCCCCGTCCAAGGAAAAACGAGGCCATCAGTCGGCCCACCGACTTAATGTACCGACCCCTGAATCATTTAACAACAGCCGACCTGGAAAGCTTTCTTCAAGCTGCGAGCGAGCGATCGACGCACGCTTTTCGATCGCCCTTCTCGGCTGCACCCCCTGCCCTACACCGTGTCCTCAGGGTAATTGTTTGGTTGTCTGGTAATGGGATAGCTGGGATACCGGAAAAGAAATCGCGAGGAAAGCTGTTCTTTTAAGAGGGCTTGTCGGAACTCTAAAGCGGAAGCTGTTGGACGAAGAATTAGGTTTCAGGCAAACGTAGATTTCGGATTGATCCGAATGCGTAGATCGGATTTCGATTGGATCTGAACTGTTTCAAGTTTGAGAACGTTCGACTACTTCCTGGTCGGGTTCAAATTCTGTTCGAACTTGGATAAATTGATCTTAGATAGGTGTCGGTTAATTGTGGTCTTCGGGTTGATCCAAGTTCGACGTGCGTCAAAATTAAATCTGAATTTGTAAAGGTTTGGAAAGGTTTGAATCAATGCGATGTTACCGCAGTTTAAACCGAACCCGTGTCAGGCTTGCTTTTCACTCGAGTCAAGTGTGAACCACGTTGAAATTGAGTTAGACTTCGAATTGAGCTGGAATTAGGTCCACTCTTGGTTTGAATCGAGTTTGAATGAAGTTGGAATCAAATCTGCGGCAGATTCGCTGCAGTTTGAGCCGTCTGGCTCGCGACGTGGACACAAAGGGCAAAAATATCTTACCTCGACCGCTTCTGCCGACGAACCTCAGGTCGTTGAATTTCGCGACCTGGTTCTTCATCACCGCGGTGGAATTCCGCAATTCTGCACAGCAATTCTCGTCGTTGCCTGCACGCACCGTCACCAGTGTCCCGTCACCGACCTCGCCCAGAGCTACCACTTTAAACGCTACCGGAAGCGTCTTGTTCGACCTCCAGTGTGCTGGTAGCACCGTGCAAACCACGTGCGGGGAGCCTGTCGACGAACACCATTGCCAAATCGTCAATACCCATCGCGATCGCTCCCGTAACGCGCTAACCAAAAGATTAACCGAACATTCTATTCGAGAATAAATCGGAGATTGCTCGACAATTTTTAACAATTGCGTTTATCAACTATTTTATAAAGCCTCTTCTGTGCAGATTGTACTAAATTTTCATTGAAAAATGTCGCGTATATATCTGCCGAAAAAAGTAAGTGTAGTTTCAAAATAATCTCCCGAAATCGTAACGAGGAACGAGCTCGTTTTCAACGTGAAAACGGTTGCTCGGTGTTAGCTGTGTCCGTCCATAATTTTTCGTCAATAAAATAAGGCAAAATAGACAAGATTCTCGAGTTTCCTTCGTGAACTCTAAAGACATACGTCGAGGTCGATCGTGGAACGAAGCACGCAGGACAGAATTTCTTCAAAATTAACCAACGAAGAGCTCCAAGAATCGAAGGACAGAGCGACGAATGTTTAAAAGATCACGTTCCGTCTCACCTGTCCGCACCAGTTCGCCAGGATGCTCGGCGAACAGTCCATCCAAGGTCCTCTCGGCGAGCAGGTCCGCGGTGAGGGCATAATCGGACAAGTTGTTGACAGCGGCGGTTCCTTGCGGCGGGACCTCGTTGGCCAGGTGCATCCTTCTTCTCAGAGACGATGTCCTGGTCCTTCGTATCCTCGGCCCACCGATCTGATGCACCGAGTTCGCTTGGTGAGCCTGGTGGCCGTTCCTCAGCAGCCTCGGGTCCGGATAGTCTAAGCCTGGAGGCCGATCCTCGGGGCGCGCATCTCGTAAAGGATTCGTCATGAGCACGGGATCATCGGTCTCTTCCTTCGGAATGTCCTCGGGCTCTTCGACAACCCGCCTCTCGTTCGATTCGATCTTCTTCCCGAACCTTTCACTCCGAAACTCGAACACGAAACCCCGAACCGAACCGAACCGAAACGAACAAAGTCGACTCACTGGACACTCGAACGATGTCTCCAAGAATATGTCCGGTCCTCGACGAGTTCTGACGTTCCCGATATTCGTGGAACCGACGAGCAGGAAGTCGGTAGTTAATTAAGCCGATAAAGCGCGCGGATCACGATCGACGCATTCTTCTCGGCGAGCACACACGCTCGGCGGCGGCACGCGCGGCTCCGCGTGGCGGCCCAAGGACGCGGCCCTTTGATCCTTATTTCATTATCCCGCTACCGGGGCCGGGGGCAGCGGCAGCCGTTTGCAAATTCTTCCTCGTCTCGATTGCCAAGTCGCGGGGAAAATTCGTTTTATTGGAACCGACGTCGGGTCGGCCCCTCGTCCCTCTTCCCCCGTCCCGCGATTTCTTTGATCGTCTGCCCCGCCGCCAAGTCCTCGGCCACTTCTGCAATCGCGTTCAATCGTCCTCCGAGTCGAGAGACATCGGAAGAACACGCGGCCTCGATCAACCGCTAATAACCACACCGACACCCTCTAACAGGTGTTAACTCCGGACCCCGGATCATCGAGTCCCGCGGAACAACACTGACCCCACGTAGACACCATCGTCCCTCGCTAAATCATCTCGCTCTGTCCCCTCTCCGGTCGCCGACAGTGGACCACGCGGTCTAAACTCTCTTCGAACACCGAAAACAACGTTTCCGCGTAAATTCTTCGAAACAGCTCGTCGCACCCTTTCGACGGTCCTCCGCGAACTCGAACACCGTCTCGCGGCTCGTCGATCCCGGACGCGGAGGAATCCTTCGTCGAAACTGTCACTCGATGTCCCGTCACTCGACGCCTGTCACGTTGCTGATCCGCGCCGTTCGAAGAGCGCGGACGAGTCGCAAGTTTTTCTGGCCGATCCGCTGACTGACAGCCGACCAGTGCCACGGCGTACAGCGAAGGACACTTCTTGGTGGTCGCTGGCTCGGCGGCAGCGGCAGCGGCAACTTCCACGGGGAAGTAGGATAGGGTGTTTAACTCGCGCGGTCTCGTTTCGGTTCGGCGGTGGAAGATGGCGGCTTCTGCGGTGGAGCCGCGCGGTGTGGTTGCGGTGTATTTTTGAGGCTGCCGCCCCCAGCCACCACCGAGACCACCCTGGGTAACCTACCCCTCCGTGGCTCTCTCTGTCTCTCTCCCTCTCCCTCTCTCTCTCGCGCGCTCTCTCTTTCCACGCCGCCGCCACCGCCGCCTGGCCGTGCTAGCCGAGAGAGAGCTGGTGGGGGTCGGTTTTTCCAAGCGGTGGGGAAAAATCTCTCTCTCCTGCTGCACCCTCTTCCGCGATCCTGATGCTGCTCCTGCTGATCGCGACTACCCGATGACAACACCCCCTTCTCTACCCCCTTCCCCTCTGCCTCTCTCCTTCTCTGTGTTTGTCTCTCTCTCTCTCTCCCTCTTTCTCTCTCTCTCTCTCTCTCTCCCTCTTTTTCTCTCTCTCTCGCTCTCTGTATCTCTCTATCTATCTATCTGCTCGTCGTTCTTCCGCCCCGCGCTCTGGCCCTCCTGTTGCCGCAGGATCGGAAGAATCGCGGAGGAATGTCTTTCGGCCGGAAGATTCTTCTGAATGGGATCTGGAATTTCTTTTCGCGTAGTCACTGTAATTCGAATCCCCGTGCACAATGCTTTTTTCGGGAACGGGAACGGTTCACCAACACAGGCAGCGTGTCTATGGCTCTCTGTCTATGTCTCTAGAAATAGATTAGAGAGCCGAACAGGAACCGCTCGCACGGAACACTGTCACGGACGCGGAGCTCCCGGCTCGCGGTGTCTCCTCTGATTTCGCGATCGTCGGAATCCGATCGGTGGTGGCTCTGTCGCCTCCACGCACTCGTGGTCACTGGTCGCACGCTTCATCTTGTTCAGAGAGCGTTCAAGATCGACGCTTTGCTCTTCGCACGATCAACACTTTGACCACCTTGACTCGGCGATCCCGAAAGTGCCATAAAATCGGGGCAGTTCGACGGTGAAGGAACGATTGGAAGCAGGCGATCGGTTGCACTGGCTCGCGGCACTGATACGAGCTGCTTCCCCTTTTGCGGGTCCCAAGTTCATCGACACTGAGAAATAACTGGGATCGTTTGTACGGAGAAGAGCACTGTACGTGTCGCTAATTCGAAAACTCTGCATCGTTCGATAACCGTTTAGAAGTCCTTCGCGGAGACAGGTCGTGGCTCAATTATACGTTGTATAATAACCGTAAGCCAATCTCCCTAAGCGATAACGAAATCGTTGAAACGGTCTACATATTCTCCAGTCGAAGTTCGGGACGATGTCTTCACTGTGTTCGATCACTGTTTACAGGTCCCCCGACGACCTCCATCTTCGTGGCCAGTCGTATACACGGTCGTACGACCGTGTCTGAACCATCCTTCGAGCCAATCAGGTATGCAACAAGTCAATATTTCCAAAACACAGCTGCCAGCGGTCGCAGCAGCGTTCTTGGACCCCGATCGAACGAGGATCGACGAGATCGCGATCGATGGATTCGACAGTCGTCCGACGGACTTTACGCTTGGACCCTGCTTGAGACGTCAAGATCTTCTCCGGTCGAAGGTCGCGGCGCGACGAAATTCCGGAAGCCACCCTTCGCAGCGTTTCCCTGCGGTTTCGCCGGAAGAAAAAAAAGAGGACTCTCCGGGCTGTAATTACCGAGTCCCTCTGATCGTTTGCAGGCTGCGGTTCCACGGTACACCGATAACGAGCTTCGCCCTTTCCCTGGCCACGCCGGAGTTCTCGGATCGTCTCCGTTCCTCGCCGCCACGCTCCTTCCCCCGTCTTCTTCGGCCGGTCTTTTTCCGTTCGCTTTTCTCCTTTTCTTTTTCCTGTTCCTTTTGGCCCTTGTCACGGAGTCCTCGCCGCTTCCGTCGTTCAACGACCTCCCCGCGCGAGACTGCAAAACGACACTGGGAAGAAAGGGAAAACAAAGACGGCAGAAAGGTCCCTCGTGTAGTTGCGTTTAGCACCGAGGGACAACGTCGGCAGCCGGGGGAGGGGGTTGCGCGATGCTTGGGGGCTGTTCGAGGGTGCACGAGCGGAACGGAGACCCGCCGAGGGAGAGCGACGCAGAGGGCGACGAGGAGGGGGGGCCACACTTTGTCTTAATGCCCCCGTCATACGTGCCGCGCCGTGCCCCCGTGCCTCGGACTACAGAAACGAATCTTGCCAGATTGCGAGGGTGAAGCTCCTTCAAGTGGTCACAATTATCGTTATTGCGAGCGGGACCGAGCTTCGAAGCGTTCGACGCCGACCGAGATCGCTGCCCAGAGTTTCGACGATGTCTTTCGCCATCCGCCGATATCACCCGCGGTCGTCGGAAGCACCGGCAATTTTTTGATCATTGCCGATCTCGATGTGTCTCTTCGAAATAAATTTTTAATCGAGATGCAGTCCTCTGACGAGCCCAGAAGGTAGCTCGAATGCTTTTCAACGATGAACGCTGCATGTTTAGCCAAACGTGAGAAAGGAAGAAGTAGAAAACTTAAACAACTGGCTAACAAAGTTGTTCGTTGAACTTCCACCAGGATTGAATATAATTTTGGAACACGGCGTTACAAACGAAGAGGTAAAATGTTTGAGGAGCTGCTAAATTTGTCTACCGGAACTCTGATGCCTGAATCCTGGCATCCGTTTTCTCTAACAAAATTATGGGAAATAAAAGTACCGCGGAGTACCACCGAAAGGGCGAGGAAGAACCGGAGGAACGGTAAAAAATAGAGAATTTCACTGACACTCGCGAGGATGGGACTGCGATCGGAGGAGGAAAGATGGCCGGACTGGTCGGAATTAAGTTCGGGCCGGCATAGACGCGTTTCTCTTTCGACAGACGACGAAAGACTATCGATCATGACGGATCTGTAGCAAGTCGCGAGGATCCCAGAACGGGAGAGAGAGGCCACCCCATATAATCCTACACCCCTACGGGTAACAATGCAGCGCCTCCGCGTCCCTAAATGTCGCGTTCCCGAGATGCATTTCGTCATACATCGGACCCTCCGGCGATACATCGCCTTTTTTCCAGTGTTCCTGCATTTTTTCGCCCCCGTTTTCGACACGCGTTCCTATCCACTCTGTTTAGGACCGCCGGGTAAAAGGAACGCCGTAATTCCGTGATCGTTATTCATTCGGCCGACGATTGCGTGACGTCGTTCGTGGACCGATTCGATTAAAACGTTCGCTACGATCTCGAAAAGATTAATATCGACAATGTCTTCGTTGCATCGAGAAGAAAAAGGTAGCTTTGTTTCACGTTGCTCTGAAAAACATTGTCCAGCAGGCGAAGAAATTGCTTGCTCGTTCTGACCTTCGCGAAATAGCCTATTCACACGACTCGTCGTTCGAATCATACTCCAAGTTCGTTGGAAGGAATCTTCGATTGAAAGAAGAAGACGATGCGGACAAATAAACGGCCCTGTTGCAGTGTAAAGAAGAAAAGGGATATAAATACCTGGAAGAACGAATCAAAAATAAATGTAATGACAAACGACAAATCTCGTTGTCAGCCGCGCCATGTCCACGTCCAGCCACGTCCAAGTAAAATAAATATGGACCCGACTTCGCTTTGGAAAACGCAGGGTAGAGAAAATGAAAAAAAAGAAAAAAATCGAGTATTTCCGCCGATAGCGGATGAATTCTGGAAGGCGAGAACCTGGAGAATTCCGGGCGCGTTCGCGGGATCTCGAGAAAAGGGCCGGAAAAATGAAATTGGAGACAAACGCCGATCGAATTCGCAAGTCTCGCGGCCCTCGGGCGCGAATCGAATAGAATTCGAGGGCAGAACCGGGGCGCGGAAGGCATCGAATATTTCGAATAAAAACCGGTAGCCGCGTGTAGAACGGTGGTGGCGCGCGTCACTTTTTCACGGTGACGAACAGGTATTTAATTATACCGTCCGGTTCGACGTGATTTCGTGTAATTAAATCCTGTCGCCATAAAATTACCAGTCCGAAACGCAGCGACGATATTTTTCAATTAAAAGAAAAATATATTCGATTACATCCGGCCGGGGTTTCGCGCCCCTTTTCGGTCTCCCCCCCGCGGCCTCTCCTCGGATAACTATTTTCCCCCCGGTTCCACCTTTTTTGTTCTCCGTTCGTTTTATTTTATATCCTTTTTTGTCCGTTTTGGCGCACTCACGGGGCGGCGAACGCCCTTTCGACGGTAACGATATTCCACAACCCGCATCCGACACGGTCCACATAATCGGTATCGCGGCGGTGAATGCTAGGCGATTATCGACGCACTTTTCCGTACAAATTAATTGGCCCAATTATCGGGACCGAACAATTACCTACTGGCGACCAATTAGATCAACGCCAGTCGTTGCTCGCTCGCTGCTCGCCGCTCGCCGCTCGCCCGTTCCCCTCGCGGTGCCCGGCAAGAAATAATTGGTGCTCCCGTTCGCCCACCCACGCACCCACCCCCCTCGGCTGCCCGCCGAAAACCGTCGACAAAATCACCCCGAAAAAAAGCTCGCCCCCTGAATAGGGGAAAAAAGCTGCGCAAAAAGCCGTGGAGAGATAGAGAATCAAACCGGATACAAACATCCAGAGATATCGGAGCAACTCACGCTGAAGCGTTCCTCTTTCGCGGTCCTCTTCTCCGGTCCTCTCGAATATCCAACAAATTCAGGCTCGACGATCCACGTTCCGGCGAAGATCCGCAACGACGAAGAGACCGCGGGTCCGCGAGTGTCCGCGGTACGTGGCACTTTGATTTTCGCGCGGGAACCGCGTCGCGCGTCGCGCGTCCCCTTTCGTCGGGTGCCGGCGGAAACGGGGGCGGCAAGGAAAGGGGGCCGAGGGGGGTGACTCGAGGGTGGCTGCGTTTCCCGAACCGGAGGTAATCACACACGGTTAGCACATGTTAGCCGAAGCCAATTCTCGAAAAAGGCCGCAGCTCGTCCTCTAAGACGACCGCGTCTTGGGGGGACTGGGGGGTCGGGTCTCTCGGCGGGAGGACCGGCCGCGGGGGTGGAAAAGGGACGCGGAGACGATAGGGAGGCGGCGCCGGAGGCGGGTCGCAGTTTTTCACTGGCGTGTGCGCATGCGGCCACTTTTATACCCCACCAACCGGTCCTCCCGGCCGCCTTGGCGTTCTTAAAGGCTTCTTAGGGTGAGTTTTGTCCCCTACTTCCACGCCAGGCGCGGCGGCTTCGCGCTGCCTCCCCTCGAGCCGACGGGGGCTGCGCGGGGTGCTCGGGGAACGAACAGGATTCCGAGACGATCCCCAAAGGGTTGCACCGACGACACGATGCTTGCGGACGATGACAGTCTCGGTGAACCTCGACCCGATATGCCTTCTCGTTGACGATCGTCGATGGGATCGAATCTATTAGCTGCTCGGGGTTGGGGTGGCTTTTCGTAACCTCGGTTGTTCTAGAACGTGGAATTACAAACCGGGCTGGCGGGCCGATCGCGACGATGCTGTTTGCCGAATTAAAAAGAAGCGGGTGGATTTTGCGGCTGTGGGGGTGCAATTTATTTTACCGAATGTGGATGATGTAGACTTCGGTCCGTTCTTGTCTTCGCTAGGCCTTGTCTAAATCTTGATTGAAACGACGATATTAACGTCACTGTTCGTCTTTGATGCAGCTACTGTTCAAGGATTGCAAACAGACTTTTTTATAGATTGTGAAGCTAAACGACGATGGTAATGTTACCGTTCGTCTCGGAAGAATATGTAGACAAAGTAGAATCTATCGAACTCTAGACTATGCGTCAATTGATCTAAGCACGGTCGCCTATGGTCTTGAATCTGAGTTAAACCTCGGTCAACTTTGTATTACAAGTGATCGCAAATGTCATGGCAAGATGGTATCGATCTTGCGAATAAACGAAGAATCTGCCCGAATCTAAATATAACCTCCGCATCGATAGACCCAAATAAGGTCATCGGATCTTGATAAAATCTCAGCTAAATCTGCATTACGAGTCGTCCATCGGCTGTGGTTCCAGATGCGCCGGGAGACGACGAAAGCTAGGAGAAAGATCGCGACGCTAGCCACAGCAGTCTGTAAAAGGCCCACCACCGTCGAATAAGTTCTCCGGCTCGGGCGGATGTTGTGCAAGTCTATCATCAGCAAGGCTCCACGTTTCCAAGTCCGCGCCGATCCTACGTAACAAGATTGTCGAGAGAAACCAAAGGAGTAGCGCTAAGGAGTTGTCGGTCTGGAGGCGGGTGAAATCAGATTAGTAGCCAGACGCGTAATCGGGGCTTCTCGACAGCTACCAGCGGACATCGCGTTTCGACGAGGAACTGCATCGTCTAATCATCGATGCTTCTCCGTGAAACAACGAACGCCGCCGCCATGAACGTGGAAACCGTATCCGCGCCGACCTTCGCACGCAACAGCCCGAAACTTTCCTTCCCGAGAAAACAAACTTCGACCATTATTCCACCCTCGGATCCTACCGGAAAAGAAAAAGTCGACCGGCAACTGGCGGGGAAGAACGGAGGAAGGGGTTGCAGGGAAACCATCAATCAGATTCCACCTGTTTACCAAAAGCTACCCGACGCTACCCGGGATCTCGTCAGGATTTCCACTGTCTCTACACGTTCGCCAAAAGAAAATTGCCAAAGGCGAAGCCGGCGGGGCGCGGGGGGCTCATTTTTCGATAGGGGTTGCAACCGAGACGCTGGGGCGCGAGCCGAAGAAAGAGAAAAGTGGCAAAGAAAGCAAGAGAGAGAGAGAGAGAGAGAGAAGGAAGGAGGAAGGACGCCTCGTCGCGGAGAAAATAAGAAAGCAAATTACCTAGCAGTCACCTACCCCTCGGGGATGAGGTGTCGATATGACATGTAGGGAGACAAGGGACCTACGGCTGGCAACCCCTGGGGTTTATTACAAGGGTGGAATCAAATACACCGGGTGTCAAAAAATGAAACGCCACCCCACCGCGTGCCTCTCTCTCTCCTTCGCAGCCCTATCCACCGCGCCACGCCGTCGAGCGTTCCTGGGGATGAGGTCACGGTAAGTTACGAAGGGGTGGCAGAGGGTGGAAGTTGTAACGGAGTCGGGCTCGGCTGGTTCTTCGCGGGCTGGGGACTGCAGATGGCTTTTCCTTTGTCAGCCGATCGAAAAACCTGACTCCAATCATTGCGACGGCGGGCCGATAAATAATTGCTCGCTAAATAACCTCGCCGACGAATAGAGAGTGTAGTACTTTTTGCAGGACCGTAGTTCGTCCGTTGATAAAAACATTGTAAAGCAGACGAAGGAACTTGGTGCAGAAAAATGTCCATTTTCCATTCTCGGAGACTATGTATCTCTTAAGAACAAAGTGAAAATTCGTTTCATCGAACTCGTCGTGGAGATTTCTACTGATAAAAAATGTTCGGATGCTGCCAAACAATTTTTAATCTATCGAATATTTCTTGCAATTGCAGAGTTTTTAGACGAACCGAAAGCTCCATCGCGTAGACTAGGATCTTCGGGGTAGAACCGAAGGAAAATCCTCGCCGGTGATAAATATTGGACGAACCGCTGTAAGATCCGGTGGCAGGTCCGAAATATCCGAGAAATAATCAATTCCACCCCCGGCTTATTACAGAAAATCGTTGTCTCTCGCGGTACTGCCGTCGGGGGCGACGTCTGAGGGGAGATAGCGTCGTTCCCCCCTGCATCGTCACCCCATTCGCCGGCTTCGCGCTCTTGTTTGTTTCGTAATCTTTAAGATCGGAAGGGTTCGAGGCTGCGAGTCGCCGGGAATCTATTGTCTCGCTCGACGTTACGTTTTCTCAAACCGTTCCCACCATCTGGAACTTTCTCCGTCAGCCGACTAGCCTAAATTCTCGAAAAACCTGGCGGTATTGTACCGGCAGGGAAAAGAAGTTGTTCGACGGAGGAAGATGTTGGACGGAGATCGGAATTGGCTCGAACGGCAAGGACGATTCATTTGCCGGGTCACCCCGGCGAAACTTCTTGCTGGCGGGACGCCGGAACGAGTAGTGATTAAATATTATGACCAGCGCAATCTTCGAGGACGCCGCTACGAAAAACGTTACTTAGTATAATTAAAAGGACGTTCCGCCGACGGAATCCGCGCGCGGCTAGCGCACCGGAAACACAATTTTCTCGTTCGAGCCCCTTGATCGCGTTAATCCTTCTGTGCAGACCCGGCCTGTGCGTTTCATCCTGCGCCTCGTTTTCAGGAACGAAAGTGATATACGCTGAAGCCCGGAAAGATTTTCACTCGATTACAAACGCGGAATGTCTCTTCTCGTTTTTTGCAAATTCGCAACAACGACCCACTAATTTCTACCGTGCGGTATCTTTGATTTATCGAAGCATTCTTGTTGCTAGAAATTTATCTGAAATAACATAAATTTGTACGAATCTCCGCAGTTCAAGAATTAATTGAAATGCACAGCTTTCCCCAATTTCTGCAAGCGACAACCCCTGTCAGAAAAATTGTATTTCCGAGTCGAGACCACCGATAAAAAAAAAGGTGATCCGAGTTTAAATTCGCAAAAATTGTCTGTGGAGTATAAGGCCGCAGGCTTGCTGGAGAATGGAACTACTATACAATGATTGTGAAGGGGGTATATTAATTTGGAGGCTCGTTCGGCGATTATTAACAGCGGTGTCTCGCTGCGAAACGAGTGTCCCGAATGATGCACGATGAAAACGTCTTCCAGACGACGGTAATGTCGTCTTGGACACAAGCAGCCGTGACGAGGGTCCGTTACTGTCAAGAAACGACTCGTCACACGAGGGGTGCACTCCCCACACTCCCGTTCTCAACTCCACCTAACTTTCTCGCCGTTTCTGAGCAACCTCCGATTACCCTGGTTACGAGAGCGTCTCGAGTGTCTCAAATGTTCCGGCGGTAGCGAATCGGGGATACCTTTGCTCGCCTCCGAATCTTGTTCCCCGAAAAAAACGAAACCGAGCGGGCACAAATTATAGCCCGGCTTCTCTCCACGGTTCCCCTAAAATTATCAAATTTCGACTCGGGCAATTTGTCTGTTCGTCGATCGTCGAATACCTGATTGGACCTCGTTTGTTCCACGTCTTCTCGTCCAAGCGTCGACGGGAGACATTCATTTTTGTTCAACGTCGATTTTAATTGAAAGTATTACCGAAAGCATCGATCAAAGACCGAGCAAGTTTTTTAGTTTGCTTGGAAAAGCAGGCACCGCCTCCGTAAGAATTCTTCTAGTAACCGTGGAACTCGGAACCGATAGAAGAAAGTTCAAGGTCCGTCAGAAAACTCTCCGTTTTCTATGAAAAAAGGGAGAAAGGAGTCAACGAACAATTCCGCAAATTTATATTCGTACAGGAAAGGTCGACTCCGGGTCAACTTCCAGGTTTGTTCCGGCTGTTCTTCGACGACTCCAACGCGCGTCCACCGTTCGAATATTAAATCTGTCCGAGTGTTCGGAACCTTTCGAATGTAGCAACGTCTTCGCAGCACCTGTACTCATTTGCTGGGAGGGTGGTAGTCGTCGTCGTTGCTTGGTGACCTCGTAGATTAAAGACGAGCGGCAAGTACAGCGGTCCCAGGCGACCCTTTATGTTCAGCCACGTTTCTACGGTGCTTGAACTATATAGGGGACGAAGACGGAGAACGAGGAAGGGAGAGGACGATAAGAAGAGGACGATGCGAGAAAGAGAAAGACAGAGGGTGGGAGGGAGGGAGAGAGAGAGAGAGAGAGAGTCGAGAAGATAGGAAAGCTACGGGCTAGGTGGAAGGAAGCAAGGTGGTAAGACTCACGGCAGGATGGCGGTTGGTTGGAGGTTTCAAGGTGGAGCCCTGGCTGCTGTCGTGGCTCTAATAAGCTACCCCCAGCCTCGTTCTACCTTACGACCCCTTACATCCCTTTAGGGGCACGCGGGCCGGGCCGGGCCGGCCCTGCAATTTGATAAACTGTCAACGGCGGAAGGCCTTGCCACCCGAAACTGCCCGGAAAACCGAGTGTGTTCCTCGGTTATCGGGTTTCGTTTCGAACCCTGTCTTGGCTGCCGCGTTAATTGATGCGGAATTGTTGGGGCTAATGTCTGCCGACTATGCGGTTAATCGACTGCTGCTCCGATACACCCTCCGCCCCGCAACAAATTTTCAACGATGACCTCTCGTCCGCTTGTCGCCGCAAAAACTAGATACGTACGTTCACCGGCTACGTAATTTTATATATTATATATTTTAGATACCTTTGTATTTGATATAATTGTACCAAGGACCTTTACACGAGTTCATTATCTCGGACAGCGATTTTTAAATTCTTTTTGTTGCAGATTATTACTTTGCATGAATTTGATAATATTGTTATATCATTTGTATCGTCTGATCTGTTCACTTTTGCGAATCAGGCGAAAATCCTCGGCCTAATTATCCTGCTCCGGTGTGTACGTACGATGTAGGAATAGGAAAGCCTCCTCGAAAAGCAGAAAATAAGAAGAACGTCGGTCCGAAAAATGTCGCGAACGTTCTCTCGTTCGGGCAACGTTTAAGCAGCCGAGGTTCAAAAATGAAGACTCCGCGACGGAGGAGCAGAGAGGCTGGCTGGTAGCTAGGGGTGGCAGATGTTGCTCGTTGGCACAATTTCCTCGAGGCAAACAGTGCCGGTGCACGCATCGAATCCAGCGAGCCCCGAACGGAATAAAACAAGCGCGGGTAAACTACTCGGCTGAAATCACCGGACGCGGAGTAATTCAGGTGACTAGAGAGAGCCGTCGAGAGATGGTCCCGGTGTTTCGGAATTCGTCGCCGTTTCAGCGTTCCGACTCCGAACGCCCGGCAATTTCCATGCAAATAACCGGGCGCCATAATTCGAGCACGCGGCTTCTGGGAAAAAGATTACAGTCAGTTAGTTCCGGGCCGGGGCTTGCTCGGATGAAGCTTGTTCTCCTCCCGTATCCACGGAGCGGGAACAACCGGGCGGCGACTCGTTCCGACGAACGATTTCGTTATCAAGCGACGGAAGCCATCGCGAGTTCCGATACCGGCGTATATCGATCCTTACGGCCGATGGACCGAGAGGGCAGCGCAGCTGCCAGGACCTTGAAGACCGACCGGACCCCGAGACCTCCTGGGAAATGATACCACTTTGCAAGGAGCGAATGGAAATCACCCCTGCATCGCCTCCGGCTACAACGTTATCTCCCTCTCTCTCTCTCTCCCTCTCTCATGGGTCGTTCTTGGTCAGAGACGATGACGACTGCGAGGGACCGGACGACGATACTACTCTGATTAAGGAGCGGTCGTGTCCCTTCGACCGTTCTCCCTTAACTGTCCGCATGCGGTGGACTCTATTCTTTGTAATTGCCGGGAGAAGTGTCAGTTTCAGGAAGCCGGAATCGCGCATTAATTCGTTCGAGGCCTCGTTAGAGTCCTGCGCGTCTCCGACCTTATGGGGCTGTACCTTGACTGTGGTATCGCGTAGAATTCCACTATGTGGTATATTAGCTGCGGTTTCTCGGTCCTCACCTCGATGATTTCACGTTGATTTGGAAAATATAGACAACCGAGAATTTCAGACGAAATTCAGTACGATGGATTCGCACAAAATTACGGAGGGTTTTGTCATTCGTTATTTTCCATGCTTGCGATAGTTTCCGAGTCCTTGAATCAACTCTTGGATCGACGATCGCTGCGGAACACGGCATGAAAATCTTCTACAATTTGTGCAAAGAACGAGTAAACCCAGACGGATATTCCTAAAAACGGTGTTCATCGACGATGCGCGACAGATCCCTTTGTTTTTTTTTATTATCGTTCCCTTTTTGTCGAGTTCCGTTGCGCGAAATCGTTTACACTGTTTCTCGGGCCCGTGTGTCTTCCGCGAAGGGAATCCTTGGTAATCCAGATTTATTTGTCCCTCGATAATGTGTCCAGTCGCCGGCGCATCGAGCATCACGCGACTTTTCCCCGCGTTTTCTATAAATCAAGCAACACTTCCCCCCTATAAATAAAGCTGGCGCAGTGCCGATCCCGCGGCGAACGGCGCGAAATTGATCGGCACTGGGTTAAGTTTCGATGCGTGTCGGTCCGCGCGTCGCATACGACATACGGCTACGTACCCGCCGCTAATCGTATCGATCCAGCACTCTTAATCCATTAATGAACTTCCCGGGCTCGTTTTACGCCGACTACCTGGGCTTTTCGCGCCTCCGGACTCGACACGCGGCGTACACAAGCTGCGCGGTGCCTGGGGAACGTCTGAACTCGGCATTCTGCGCTCGATCGTTCAAATACGTTTCGTGTAAAAATTCATTTCTCAATTATCGAGCGCTTCGACGCACCCTTGTACCCGGTTTTTAATCGACGCTCGATTGTAAAATAAAATTCAAACCGATTTGCGGGGATCCGAGAAAATTAGAGAATAAGAACTGCTTCGATTTTTGAGTACAGAATTACATTCTTTTGTGTACCGATATTCAACGTGCTACATACGGTGGAAAACGTACAAGAGACCGAACGAACGAATTACAGACTTAGTTCTACATTGGAAAGGAATCTTTACGCGAGTGCAAGTGTTGCTCGGTGAAAGAAGAAGATTCGAAAACGTTCCTAAAAGATCGTCGAACGAGTAGCCGAAGAGAAATCTCGGTTATGATAATTGCTTAGACGAAGGGTGTGTAATCCTCCCCCGGCCGAATTTACCGCTTGTAATTCCCTCGGAATCGGCCGGTCGAGATATCCTGCGCCCAGGATCCTCTAGCCAGGAGCAGACGACTTCCTATTGATCCCACGGATTGATATGAGCACAGTGTAGCGTGCGGCCCTTTAGACCTCGTATGGGGGTTGAATTTTAAAACTACCCCCTGGAGAGACGCTGGCGCGGACCGTCTTTTTGAATCAGGCTGGTACACGCGGTCCCGGTGTTGCGTGAAGAACTACAAATCCCTCGGGAACACGCGTCGATATCTATTTCCCGAGCAGGATCGACCGGGAGACGTTCGACTTGAGGTGAACAGGACCCCCTTCCACTGCCAGGATCGTGGTGACTTTCGCTGACGTCTTCGAACTAGTGCGATGCTACTTTTGTCGCATATTTTTTCAAACTTGTACTTGTTCGGGCGAATAGAGTTTCACTTTATCGAGGATTACATTTCCCAATGCAATGATTTATTGCTAAGATAAATGTCGGAACGAGGTCTAGAATAATTTAAGAGAGGCTGATTAATCCTGCGACTTTTAATATTATAGCGAGACTCGTGGCACGACGATTAGAAATATAGTCTAATTAACGTTGAAATGATTCGCTTCTTCCAAGTCCACATAAAATGTTCAAGGTGCAATCATCGATGCGCAAGAAAAGAAGACACTATTTTGAAAACACAAGTCCTGTCTTCGCATTCCCTAAAATCGACCATTTGTATGAATTATTTCTGTAATAATTTAACATTGGCAAACATTCTAGAAGACTTCGAAGAAGACTTCTGTACGTAAAGCACAATGAAACGCGTCCGTAGGTGTAAAGTCGTCGAGGGTAAAGTCAACCGTACTTTGTAAACATCCGTTGTAGTCAATGATATACTTTAAACTTCATCGAATGCTTTTCAATTAATTCACGAAGACGGCGTACTTTAAGAAGAGTTCGAGAATCGAATTCGGAATCATGTTTTCTCGCGATAATTACAACCTGCCCCCTAACCCTCGACCTCTGTTTTCATTCTTGCTTCACCCCTGTGCATTCTGCATACGGGGATTGACTGAAATCGTTGCTTACAGGGCTGGTAAACAAGCGATAGGTCTCCCGATGCCGGGCGTCTTCCACGACGACAAATTCCTCAAATATTTATCTGTCTTTCCCTTCGAACCCTTCAATCGTCGCCGCCCCCAAACGCCACTTCCGTTTCACGGCTCCCGGAGAGTGTGTCAATGCTGACGCCTATCGACGTATGACAAATACCTCGTCCCCGATGCTTGCACTTTCTGTCAGCCCTGACGACCGGGACAAAAGGAGGAGACGAGGGGACGAGAGGAAGCGTCGTCGGGGCTGACTGTCGTCGCCCAGTCACCATAACCTCCCCTATTCTCGATTTTTTACGCAGAAAACATCCCTTGCTAAACGTCGAATATGACAACCCGACCCTGCTTCGCTAATAAACTGGCACACAGCTACAGGAGAATATCAAATGCGAAACGAGGGGGGTGGATTGGAAGCTGGAAAGGTTGAAGAAGCGTTGAACAATTTCTGTGGACGAAACTTGGAACCTAAGAAGTTAAAAACTGAAATCTTAATTAGAAATTCGACGGAGATCTTAATTTAGTAAGAAGACGTTCCATTAGATCGAAGGATGAAGAAGCTGGAGCAATTGAAATATCGCATTCGCAAGACCTGGAAACTCGCTGGATCGAAGTGTTACCTACAAATTCCGCGGAGATTTAAGTAATAATAAAACCTGCAATATTGAAAAAAAATGTGTGATTTAATGGGACCGAGAACTAGATCGAAGAACCAGGCGGCCTTTATGGGTAATCTTGGAAGTCCCGATCGATCGTACCCCTAGCAAGATCCCCATGTTCCCAAGCTTAAGCGTGCTCCTGACACACGCCAGCAGTTCGCAATTAATTTATTTTTCTCTAGTCAGCCGTTAATTGTTAAACTTAGATGGGCGGTCGTCGGCAATCCCACGGCGAGACTAAGACACCGTATAGACAAAGATGGGACAGGTGACGGGACAAACGGCAGAAAAGGATCGAAGCAGACTCGCGAGGATGGGATAGCAAGTTGCCGGAGGGTGGAAAATTCGTCCAGGCGGGGGGTGCCTGTAGAATCGAGAAGTTTTGGGAGGGAATCGAAGCAGGAAGCCAAGGCGCGACACGAACACTGGATTGGGTTACCGAGATAATTAGAATAATGATTAGGAGAGGAGCACGCCTCGTTGACCAATTTCTTTTCGCCTCCCCTTCGGACCTCGGGGATCGGCTTTCTTCCGGGGACCTCGACGGTCAACGCGGCACTTGCTATTCACCCCCATAAACATTCTACAAATAATCATACTTCCTCGGAAGGTCTTCTCTCGAAACGGGCCACCGAAATGCAAGTAAATGCATTTCGAAGTGGGAAGTGAAATTAATTTTGGAAACGTCGCCTGAATCATCAAATAGTAACACAGTGACTAAATTAAGGGTTGAAAAAGGGTCAGCGCTTCGGTCTGAGTTAATTATGAAAAATTCGATGAGAAGACATTTCTGTCAATCGATCTCGAAGAAATGAAATTAGATCTGGTCCTAGACGTTATGAACGAGAACTTCGAAGGACCTCGAACATTTTCTGTTAGCCAGAGGAAGCCAGGAGTCTCCTGGGTAGCGCAATGAGTATCTCTTAGCCGGCAGCATCGATACTTTATCGAGGGACGAACGCGTCTGTTAGTTACAGGGAAATTTACGTCCGCTGGTCGATGGCCGATAAAAGGGGGAGGAAAAACGCTGAAGCTAACCAAATTCATCGAAGACCACGGGTAACCATCGACCCGGTGGACGGAATGGCTGTCGACAAGCTTCGACCGGTATTACAACACCCAAGCGACGCATTTTTATGCGCCTCAGCGTGATTGGTCGTTCAAGTTGATCCCCTCGGGATCGCTTAACCGGATACGCGTAACCATCGTAAAAAAAAGGAAGAAAAAGGAGAGAAAGGAGAGAGCCGAGTCCTCTCTCGGGTTGACAAAGGTGAATATTTAGGTCGTCGAGCGGAATCATCGGATGCCCGGTGTCCCCAGACTGTCTTAAGCAGCCGTAAAAGATTTTGTCGAGGGAAATAGTGTCGGACAGTTACACAGTTTCTGTACTCGACGCTGCTTAGCTCCATCCGCGTTGAAGTACACGTGAATATTTGATCGGCCCTTCAACCTTCGCCTCTTTCGCCCTCCCACAAGCCTCGCCTCTTACCTAACCCTCGGTCCCAGCTGCGGTGAATTATTTAACGCCCCCAGGGACACCAGTTACCAACATACATCTTTGTGTCAGCGAGATTTTCAAACTCTTTGTTCTGCCAGCCGAGTCGATGCCATAATGGACGCGGCTCGCTAAACACCGGCACAATGTTCAAAAAATGAGGTACCTCGGTCTTCCTCCCCCAACTTCAAAACTGCCCCCAATAGTTGCGATTCTAGTCTCCGCTCTGAGAGTACGTGAATATACGGGGATACAGTATATTCTTATAAAATGTATAAATGGAACTCGTACGATGGAGACGTATCGATTATAATAACTTTTCAGTGATAAGCTAATTGTCCTCGTGATTAATAAATATTTTGCACTCATTGCTTCCGCAATGAATGAACGGAATTCACGGGAATGGAAACGCGGTTGCGCATACGGTAGAGATTTGATTGGGTTAATTAATAGGCGCGTACAAGGTGAAAGACAAATTCGGAACGTTTAACGTCCATTCATTTTCGATCAAATTAAGCTAGAATGGAGAGGACAAAGAGACTGATGGAAGCGATGCATGGGAAATTTTTCGGAAACTACTGAGGAAAAGAGAGTCGGTCAAATAGGAAAATCGATACTTCTTGTTGAATACAATTGCTCAAATACGAATATATATCCTTTTGAATCATTTTAATATTATTGATTAATCTTTATATTATATCACAAACAAGATATAGGAGCGGACGTAAGCAGCCAATGTAAATTTTTGCCACCCAAAACTGAGGCTTCGGTAGCCCAATTACCATTTCTACGTCGCTCTCATTGTTGCACACACTTCCGAAATTTAAGCTTCCTATTGAGAATCGGGTAGTCTGCATATCTCACTTTGTATTACAAGTTTGTAATTTGAAAGTCAGAAAACATTCGTGCGGCATGCATATTCAAACGACTAGGACTTACCGGTAGTGGAAACGCCGTCGCCATCTTGCGGCGGAAAATGAAGCTCCTCAGTAATGGCGCCGAAATAATTCGAGCGAATGTGCGTGTCTCCTGCGTTGTCGTAATTACTGTATTTCTTCTCTCAATTGATGACCCCATCCTCGTCGCGTGTTTCCGATCCAAACTCGACTCCGGAGCAATCAGGACCACTATGACACACAATCGCGGAGTGAGTAGTATATTAATTCTAAGCATGTGAAAATACGATTTTGGAAAGTGCGTGATCCGAAATGTACGTGCATGCTCATGAATCTACGAAACTGTAACATTATCAATCGTATCGTAAAACTTACCTAATGCAGTAAAAATTCGTTGTCTCCCGATTTTAATAAGCACTCTTAGCAACAATTCAATGCACGTTTACACTGACAAATTCAAACTCGCGAACTTATTCGAAAGGAACTCCGAAGCCCGATGCGCGCGCGCTGACTCCTACTCCTCGAATGTCTCTTTCGAAACTGTACTTTCACAACTAGCGCCACCAGTCGTTTAAATCGAGTACTTTTCCCACCGCAAATAATTCGTACCGCAGTTTTCAACCATCTTATGCCTCGATAGGCAAGAATCATTCGCGCCTATAATATATATACGCACACCATATGGGCAGACATAAGTCCTTGCTTATATGATATAAGCACAGATAAAATTCTGTTAACAGAACGTAAACAATCAAATCATTAAATGTATTACAAACGAATTAATCAATAAATATGTATCCCACCCCCTGCGAAAAATATTCAATCCTACGGTCAACTGGATTTATTTTAAAAAGTTACGAATTTGTGTTCTACTTTGTTTAAAATCGTAATTACATATGTAATAATAATTTACAAAACGTTCAACAAGAGAACAACAACGTGTAAACACTGGTAACAATACCTATTGTCATCTCAACCTGTTTCCCTTGAACCCGACCGTCCGTCGAGCGCTGGGCATTGATTATTTCAGTGACACAGTGTTACTTCAACAAATTGTCTTTGTTATTCGGCTACACGTAATTCAATTTCCATAAGAGATAAGAATGACTTCTTTAACTAGATAACGTGGCCAAAGTCGCACCTGCGTGGCAAGTAGTCGATTTGTAGTCAATTGTCTGTCTCAAGTGTAACACTGCGATGGCGGAGGGTTCTGAGTTAAGTTTTTTTGATTTGAGGCTGGTGCACGATCACTTTGATCGTGCTATGATCGAGGACGACGATATAGATCTCAAAGCCTACCTGGAAGCCTATCATGAACTCTATAAGTAAGTTATCACTTAAACAACTGTTTTCTCCAGCAAACATAACCTTCCTCTGCTTTATTTCTGTATAAAACATCTTTAATTAAGTCTCATTCGTTAACAGTCTCTAGAGCTTCGCGCTCCCTCAACTCTTTCGTACGATTGACTCGTGCATTGTAATTCCATACGTATCCGTAGGTTTTTCCAGCTGATGGGTAGCGTATTCAGTTTCGTATCCTCAGATTTAAAGCAAAAGATTGAGATCCTAACAGAATTTATGTCCAAAGACGAACAGAATTATATCACAGTTAAATCTATGATATTATACGAGAAGGAGAACAATATTCTAAACAAGGGAGACTATACGAACGGTGCTCGTACGCTGTTGAGGCTTCATAGAGGATTAGGTAACACCGTATATTGTACTTTATACGTATAAAAGTCTTGGTACGGTTGTTTAATGCTCGGCCAATTATCAGATTTTATTAGGGAATTTTTAAGGCAACTAGGCGATCTATCCGACACCGATAAAACCTCCACATCTTGCCAGGACGCGTACGGCAAGACCTTAGCCAAGCATCATCCTTGGATGATTAGAAAGGCAGCTGTAGTTGCCATGTACACTATGCCCACCAGGGATGTTTTATTCAAAAAGGTGAATATGGCTCGATAAGTTTTACTTGGAATTGGGAAGAGTACATTTTCTAGATAAATTAATTCCAGGTTTGCGGAGCCGAGGTCCAAAGAAACGTGGACGTTCTGCCCAAGATGCTCGAGGTCACCGAGGAAGTGTTCAATCGCACCAACAACATTTACGATATTCATCAGCTTCACGACTTGCCATAAGATTAAAGAAAAAGCTGATTTATTACGATCGTGGTGGGGAAAAAACGCTGCACTTGCTTCACGAAGCTGCTCGAAAAGGCACGAACACTCCGATGTCGAAAATATTGTGATACGCGGAATTTTATAACGGTACGGCACGACCTTGCCAACCTTTTATACTACACTTTACTTATCATTTACACTTTACACCGTTAATTATGTATAGTTTCTGATATTGTACAAAATGCACTAGATTAGGATTTTATTCTCGGTACATTCCGTAGTTTTAATTTTCATTGAATTTTACATCTATAGAATCCGTGTGAAATCGACGCCAAACGATTCGGTGCAGTCTTATTTAACAATTAAATGTTCTTATTAGAAATCAGTATTGTACAAGATCGTCAATGGATATGTTAGTGAGAAGAGCCAGCCTGTTTCTTTATCCTTCGGTATTTACACGAGCTATTTTTAACAATAAAACTAAACACCTCCTTTATTATCGATAATAGAGATGAATTTCAGAAGGAAACATAATTGGAGTATGAAAGAGTGAGCAATGCATTTTCCCGGAGTTCGCGTTCTTCGAGATTTCAGGCCTACCGAAGTTTCAAATCTAATTATATTTTCTTCCGATATTTTTTTCCCATTGTCAATAATAACAAAGATATCTAAAAATTTAACGAAACATCGACGTCAACGAATGGCAACGGCACCGCCATTTTATTTTTACCGCGAGGAATTCGTTGGTCGATGCAACGAACTCTTGATTCGTTTTGGTTTATATAAAACAGTCTATAAAAAGTTTTAACTTATATAAAATCTGCGGTATAGTCGTCAGGACGACGACTCGTTCGGCTAGAAATTCATTAGACAAACGCGTTGGTAGAATTGGCAGCGATCAAAGGTGTCGCAGTAGAATTGGCAGGGCTGTCGAAGGCACCCTCGGTGACCAGTAACCCTGAAAATGACGGTGGATCGTCAAAAATGATTAAACGATCGACGAAGATATTCGAACCTTACCAGCGATGCTGCCAGTCATTAAACACACGATAGTGCCAGCCACAAACGCCCTTATAATAGTGCCGCTGATCTCTTTTTTCTTTTCCGGTGCTAAACTGGTCATAGCACCTAGCGTGATACCTACCGATCCCGGATTACCGAATCCGCAAATGGCGTATGTCGCGATGGCTTCTGCCCTACCAAAGAGCTTGCCCTGGTTCTTAAGCACCCCTAATTTACGGTAGGCTACGAACTCGTTGACCACTACCTTCAGGCCTATCAAGGTCGCGACGTGCTCGCACTGTTCCCATGGAACCCCCATTATCCAGCTTACCGGCTTGAACACCTTCGATAATATCAGCTGCAACGAAAATGCACTCTGCACCGAGACGTTTATGGCATTTGCAATGTTTTAAAAAGACGATCATTAATTGCATCGCGGACTTTACGGGGCTGTCGAAGATGTAAAAAGAAAAAGAAGCTACGACATATGACAGAAATATTGAAGTTGTTGGCCGCTCCTCTTACACGCGCGTCCAGGTCTTAAATATTGTTCAGAGAGGCGATGATCGCTTACTTCGAGACTGAGAGGTTCGCCGAGTTGAGCAGGATCGTAGCCGACCAAGGTGCCCAGCCAATTTAGCAACGAGTTCACAAGTGCGATGAATGCAACGAACGCGACGATATTGGAAATGATGCCCAGAACCAAGGGGATGCCTGCCATTGCACCCTTGGTGGCAGCGTCCACGAGGCTGGCGTCTTGGCTGCGAAATTATAAGCGATCTGATAATGACCAAAGGAAATTTGAAGAACCGTGTTTCAGTTTCTACCAAGTTTCGCAAGTGATCACACGTATAAAGGAATACAGTAATGTCTCCCTTACCGACGCTCAGATTGTCCACTGAAATGGACAATTTGGGAAGAGGCTCGCTTGCGGCTCGCCTTTATAATTGTCCGCAATTTATAACTATAAAAACAAACCGCAAGACTCGAATAATCGCATCTTCTCTTCCCAAATTGTCCATTTTTCTGGACAATCTAGGCATCAATCAGAGAGACATTACCGTAGTGCGATCGAACTCACGATTTCTCGAGCTTCACGTTTTCGCGGGTAACGATGATCTCCTCGGTCTCCGGGTAAAATAGTTTCGCGTAGCATAGCGAAGCAGGTGCTGCCATCAGCGATGCAGTTATCAGATGAGCCGGGTTCGCGCCGTTCTCGATGTAAGCGGCCAGCACCGTTCCTGCGTAGAACCAAGCAGACGTCATGCCGCTGATAAAGACTACCCGGCGATAACTGGATTAACGAGCTCTTCAATTAACCTGATATCATCGCGAATCCCGAGCACATGAGAGCATGGAATTCGGAGGTTGTCAGCTTGTTCAGGTACGGTTTGATGAGCAACGGAGTTTCCGTCTGGAATCAAATGCAGGGATTGCAACGATCGAACTGTAATTCGCGATCATAAACCCTCTCCTCACCATTCCTATGAACATGTTGGCACAGCTGTACAACGACTCGCAGATCGACGTGCCCATCAGCACCTGCAGAATTCGACCAACGGTCAGGATGATCCACTGCATCACGCCCAGGTAGTACAGTATTTGGATGAAGAAGCTGAAGTAGAAGATCACTGGCAGCACCTGGAATAGAAATTCTGTTGCCGAGGAAGGATTCTGTTATCGACTCTATTTCCGCCACGATTCACCGACAGCTAGCTAAATCGTTGAGAATCGAAGGATGGATTGCTTCGAGAAAGCAAAACGTGTACTCACCGAAAACGCGAAGACGCCGCCGTTGACCAGCTCGTCGCCGAAGATGAACGACGATCCGGCTTTGGCGAAGTTCAGGAACTCGGCTACCTTGTCGGACACGCACTTGCAAATTGCTCTGCCGACCTCCCATCGGATCGTGAACAAACCGAAGAGGAACTGCAGGATCAATCCGCAGAGGACTGTCCTCCAATTGATCTAAAACAGTCCAGAAACGACCATTATTTAATTAGCTGCTGGACCGGACAAGAAGCTCGTTTCGATTTTAATACTTCCGGACGGAAGTCGTTCGAATTGCATTATCCTTCGTTTAACTTGAACCGGTGGAACGCTGTGCATCCACTGCTGCATACTCGACGGTGACGCGTCGAAACGACTCGTCGTCGTCGACTCGTCGAGATTGATGGATTAACGAAAGATCGGCGATCGTCGATGATCGATCGATATACTCACGCGACCAGGATGCTTCGAGAAGACCCATCCGAAGCATATGAACGTGACGAGTCCGATGATGCCGATCAGTCTCTCTCTCGAGTCAGCGGTGTCCAAAATTAGGAACACCGCGAAGGCGGCAAATATGCAACCGTATAAGACCGACTGGAAAACGATTCGACCGTGTCTGCGGACGAATAATGGTTAATTGGTATCGATAGCATTACTTCGAGTCGATGTCCACGACGCGTTACCTGGTGCTGAGGAAAATTTCGAATCTCTTGCTGAACTGCTTGGCACTCTGGCCGAACCTTTTTCCGAAATGTTTCGCGGCATGATGGTAGGCCACGCCGCCATAACTGAACAGGAACAGAAGGAGCAGCATACCGTAGCCATTGCACCAGTTGAATCCTTGCTCGAAGCCTGGGCAAATTACGTGCGAGAGTTAAAAAATATTTGGATTTTTTTTTCCAAAGAATAGATCGATTAAAAAGTGACCGCGCTACGAACGATTCCTTAGAGAAGCCTGCTTTCACAATTCTATCATATCGCAACACTGATCGATCGCTTCCCAGCAATCGCTGAGAATTTTTACACAAACAGTTTTTTGTAACTTGCGTCATGATTACCCGGAAAATGGTTGTTTCTGCGAAAAACCTCGAGAAATCTTACTCGGAGGTAGATAATTCTGCAGAGTCTTCGCCAGGCAGTAAATCTTCTGGAACATCTGATGCTCGAAGGCTCTAGTTACAAGTGCGTAAAATCAGGCTGAACGTCTAAACACCGGATAAATCTCTGACATTTTATCGTTTTCTTTCTGCGTAAAGCCTGCAGTTTATGTCTCATTAGCTGAATTACCTTGACTCGGTAGGATTTGTCTGCGCGATGATTTATCTTGCCGATCGTTCAGATACGTACGGTTGTTCCTCCAGTATAGCGTGGCGAAGACGAAGTATGTCAGCAGCAGGCCATTGAAAGCGAGCCATGCCAGGATCCTGACGATCCTGTGGTGCTTCGACAGGAAAGCGCTGAACGCTAGGTATCCTGCTGCTAAACAACCGACGGAATCGTCCTCCTTTCTTGCTGCCTGCGATCGAAACGGAAAGCGTGTTTTACCAACACCGTCGAAGAGCCAAGGCTGATCCATTGTTTAGCAGATAATGAAACTTTATTGTGCCGATACACCGCGAACGCGTTCGGTTCAATGGTAACGCGCGAGCCTCGTGCTTGCCGCTAATGCGAATCGTTTCAAGCGAACTTTTTATGGGACCGCGGTTACGGAGGAAAATAACGAATTAAAAACAGCGAACACAATTTTCTTCCATTTTATTGGAATTTTTAATAGAAGACCAGAGAGCGAGTCCGGTAGATTATTTCTTTGGTTAATCACCTGCTGAAAAGTATACGTTACACCGATACGATTGCATCGGTGAAAAAAACGTGTATTCTCTTTATCAGTACGTTTCAACAGAGATGATCCGGAGTCTATTAATAACTGCAATTTATTCCGTTGATTATCGATCGCGGAAAACACCGAGATTCCGTGACAATTACACAGAGAGACAAACAAATGCATACCTTATCTTCCACGGATTCATCGCGACAGCGGTCAATTTCCAGTACACTGAGCTCGGTGTCCTGTTGAGATAACAGCGATAATTAAGAAACAATGTGTCGATCGTATTTGTGTCGGTGCTTCTGTTGTAATACTTTCGAGCATTCTCTTATGGCAAGTATACAATTCTGTTCGTTTAGATTTTCGATGTCGGTTAGCTCGGTATCTTTTTCATTCGCCGACAAATAATACGAAATACAATACAATCCTGTGTCGGATCACGGTATTAAACAATAAAGCAATCTTCTAGAAATAAAGCCAATCAAATCGTCGAATGTGGGACACTTTTCCAAGACGCGAGCGAAGGTCTACGTGTGACCAAAGATAGGATAAGAAGCAGGTAAACAAAGGTCACTGACTCGTTCCAGCCTCAAAACTTTCTAAACTTATTCAAGCCGAGTTATACCTCCAGAAAATTTTATCAACCAACACAGCGTTACCCCACTTGGTATATACATTAGCATAGATAGCTCCGGCCGTGTATAACTACGGTAATTATCGAGTTGGAACAACGAAGCACCAAAACATTCGGTGTAACCAAAAAATCCCGGTTAGCGGATTCCGTAGAAAGTGCAGTCCGCGTCGAATTGCATTGGACAAATTCAAGAAAGCGGTAGCGTCTAAGACGATTAACCAGAATAAACTGTCGACAGGTACCTCGAACGCAGGATTGGCAGGGGCCATGGTCTCCCAGGTGACTCAGGCCGGAGAGAAGGTGTCGTCGTGGTCAGCCTTGCTTCAGCACTGTCGCGAGCCTAAGCAGCAGCGCATGATCGTCGATCGAGGTAAACGAACATAGCAATTATATCTGCCGCGCCGACCGAACTTCACCAAGACACTCGTGCGCCTCGTGGCTGGAATAAAAATCGTTCAAGTAGCTATCAGATAACGCTGATAACGAGAATATCGGCCCAGCCTCGGCCGATCTCTCGTCCGAATCACACTTTCCGCGTCCGTTCCGCACGCGACCGACCCAGTTTCGAGGATCGATCGATCGCGATCCCTACTCGCAAAACGATCTTCTGGGAATCCCGCGGCATCGGCGGCGCCGACACGCGAACACGAAGGCTCACTTTGTTCACTTTGCCGTGGCTGTTCGCGCGAGCAACGATAAGCCGTTCGAACAACTGAGGAATCGGTGGCGACTCTGCTGTTCGACTTGCGACTTCTATGATAAGGAAGTAGGGGAAACGGTGCCGATATTACAATGAACTTCGAGTGCCGGAATATTGCAATTGACCTCGTAACGTGTCGAACCAAATGTCGGCGCGCGTCGTGCGAAGTCGGACGCGGCTTACAATGTATCAACTGTCGCGGATTCTGTCGACAGCCTCGGTAAGATGATTTTTCTCGCCGGGACTCGCTTACCGCGCGATTAGGCTGGCGAACGCGGTTGCGTTATCGGTCGCAAGATTGTTCTTTATTAAATCGTGCGGTTTTATGCATGCATTTTTTTCTAGCCGTTTTATCCGAGGTTCGATCGGGTAAAGGATTGCCAATATTAAAAATTGAGAAACCCGACAACCGACTTTCCTCGAGAGCGTTTTCCGTTAGACGTCAATGCGAGCCTGACGATGTGACACCTCCGCCAGTATTCTTGACTCGTGAAAGTTCTATCGGCTCGGTCTAGGCTCGAGATTCCTGAGCATTGCTGTCGGCATGCGAGGAATCGCTGATTCTCGGAGACAATAAATCGATTTCTTTGGGCACATCGGAATCGCGATAAATCCGAGCGAATGCATTCCTGTCATTTTTACAAAGCGATGCAACGCTTCAACAGTCCAGCGTCCAGCTATCCGTACACTCGGTATCGAAAAAATCGAGAACTTTCGATGCTCGTAAAAGCGCGACAGCGCGTCGCACGAGCGGAATTCGAAGTCGCGACGCAGGAAAAGCATCGTTTTTCCCTGAGAAGCCGGAGCGCCGTCGCCGCCGGGGCTAATTAATGGGGCAGGAAGAGGTTCGAAGGCTAAAAATATTTAACGGTGAAAGGGCGAACAGATTGAACACGGTGGCCCATAAAAATTCTTGTGGCGCGCGCACGCGTCTGCCGACGCGCATTCTCGCATTGCTCGAGCGTCCGAGAGCGTGGTTCGTTAATCGGGAGAACCAAACCGGAAAACGTGCCTGTAATGTGCGTGCATCGATGCTGTAACCCGCGCTATCTGGTCGCGGATCCTGACGGAACAGAATTACGCGAATCCGCGCGTTGCAAAACACTCCGCGATCGGTCACCGGAACCGGAAACGTCTGGACAATCTCCCGATCGAAAACGCTAAGAAATAACCACGCTTTTTGTCTGTGATCACAAGACAAGAAACATCGCGAGACTCGAGAAAGAAATTTCTTCTTCGTGGCAACGAAAATCGATTTTCTTTCAGGTGCTCGTGGTTTCGAAGATATCTGTGTAAGATATCGATGTAAAAATCGTAAGAGTTCCGTTCTTACTAAGCTACGAGACTCGAAAAATCCTGAAAAACGATCGGCCGACGAGACTCGAGGCATCGAATTCGTTGGCGCGCGGATCGTCGATCTCGTTATCGGCTCGTTCATTGAAACCGGTGTCCCCTGACGTCACGGGACGAATTCGCGACGTCTCGTATCGAGACTTTCTCCTCTTTATTCAAGAGTCGGCGGCGCAACGGCCGAAGCAACGGTCGCCCGACGTCGGACGATTTTCAGCGCCCGGGGTCTTTATTTGTTTCTTTCTCGCGCGCGGATCGTGATCCGAGATTTTAATCGATCCCGCTCGTGGGCTGCTGGCTTGTTTGTCTGCACGTGGAGAAGAGCCCGAGTAACGGCCAGCCGAGAGCCGAATCTCTTCGGCGTGCGTGGAACCGGCGAAGGTCTTCCTGGAAAGAAATGGACGTCGAGGATCGATCTCCGGCATCGGCCAGAGAACGAATCTTCGGGACCGTCCAGACGCGGCCCCAGACGGCGTTAATTTCCATCCTCCTGCCGTGGCATAAACGGCTTAAACGGAGAAGAAAGATGCGTTCGTTCGAGCGGGAGCCACGAGCCGAGATTGGGAAGATGACGCCGCGGCGCGCCGCGACGCTTGGCTTATCTCTTCGAGACTCGAGCAGCTCGGGCTCCGGTCACGTACAGAATTTTGTGAAGAACCACGTTTGCGCCGCCCTCGGACGCTATCTGACCCTGGCGGAGAGAATTCGATTTCCCAGACAGTGCTTATACAGCGGACAGATCGCACCTCGTGCACCTTCTACTGCCCTTGATTCGGCGCGGAAGTCGACGGAGAAGGGGGAACGAGATCAGCGAGAAGCTGAAGACGGCGCAGACACACCCCGCCTCGTCGAACGATCGTCGGAATTCCGGGAGAACGTTCTCTTTCCTGGCTCTCGTCGTTATTTTGCTAACAGAGGGTCAAGAGGAAACGAGGTACACGGGTTAACAAAATCGGTTGCAGCCCCGAAGAAGCTTCTCCCTCGCGAGACGAACGAACGATCTTTTTCTAAATTCGTCGAGGCTGTACGAAAAGATCAACGTCGAAGCCGCGACTAAACACGGTTGCGCAAACGTAGAGGAAATTTCGTGAAGGAAAGTTCGAACGATCGCGTTCGGATACCTATCGAATTTTCCGAGAACGAGCCGATCGTTACCGCCCCCAGGATTATTTCAAGATCGAACGAAGCCGCGTCGATGTTACGATCGACGTGCAACGTTCGCGGTACGCCTAAGACGCAATTTGCATTTTTCGTCTTGATCCGCTCGTCGAACTGTCTACGGCCTTGATATCTCTGCACGGCTCTTCTATTTTCCTGCTCTACGTAGCGGATGGTTAGGCAGGCCAGTTTTAGGTCTCTGGCGCGACGCCAGAACCCGATGAGAATAGCGAAATCTGAAGAACATAACTCGCTGGTAAACATCGCCGTTATACATTGCGTCTGAGGCTACGTCGATTCCACCGAAAACTACGAGCGGGATCCGTCACGAGCGAGATCTATCGTTGGCGAGATCTATCGTAAGCGAGATCGAACGTAAGACGAACGAAAATCCCGAAAAATTCAGGTTGCTAGCGCGACTCTGTCTTCGAGAAATAAAAAGGGACAGTAATTTCTTCTTGTACTTCTACGCGAATGAAATTCTCTTGCGCCGAATCTTCGTCTATCGTTTCTTCACCGTATTTTATCGATGCGTCATTCGTTCGATCGTTGCCTCGTAATTTTAACGCTAACCCGAGTTGTCGGACGGAAGCGGAATTTTGAGAATAAATCGAAGATGAGGAGGAGGAGGAGGATAATTCCGCGGAACCGTTCGACGTCGCTCCAGATCCAGAAGAGAAGGCGCAAATGTCGGCCGAAAAGATGGCGACCGAGCGGCACGGCAGCGTTTCCCACAGAGGAATGCAACGGGCGGAAACGCGCAGTTGCTTGCCATAGTGGAAACCGTAAACCGGACACGACGCGATAACCGAGGAAAATTGAAGAGCGACCCGTAGACGATGCTCATCTTCCTGTTCCTCATCTTTCCCGATCTTCGCTGCAGCCGCACGGATTCTGCGTGCGTTTCTAAACACGAGCTGTGTACGAGGAAGCCGCGAAAAATTGATGGTCCAATTTAAATAATCCTCCGCCGTGGAGCTCGACGTATACGTATATTCCGAATCGGCAGCATTCGGTAGCCGACCGTGCAATCGAGAGAATCTGTTGTTGGTTCGCGGTGCATAAACAATATAAATTTATAGGTCACTGTAATTTCAGCCTCCTGACAACGGTCTAATGCATTTTTAATTGGCTACCCGCGGCTTCTGGGTACCATTAAATCTTCCCCGGGCCTCGATCCGGCTAAATAATTGCGCCGCACCTCCTCGTTCTCGGTCCCCTCCTCCCCGAGGCGAGGGTTCCATCTGGCTACCGTTTGCGACGGAATGCGAGTCGCATTCTGATCCGTCGCAGCTCGCAGCTCGCAGCACGCGACACTCGTCTTCGAAGCCCGCCGCGCCGGTGTCGGATTCTGTCCTCTAATTGTCTCTCCGCGTCAGCTCCCATGTCCTTTTTATCGGGGATGATGATCGTCTTCCGAAAGCTCGACAGCTCGTGCATCGAATTTATCTCGACGCTCGACGCTCGACACGCGTCCGAGGAAGGAGAACGGAGAACGAGGCTCGTGCGATCTTCAAGATCATCATTTTCATACTGGGTCATCGGAAAAGTTCGGTTCCGTCGTCGGAATTACGTTCGGTCTACTGGAAAATTAATGAACAAAAATTAAGGAAAATACTGAAAAATCTTCGCGCGCTTCGGTCGAAAAGAATCTTCCAAAACCCCTTGTTGGATGGCTCCATCCATCCACGAAAATTGTCTACGATTTTTTGGGGGTAGTTTCATCCTCCGAGCTTCTAGAGAATCGGTGAAGCTGCTGCTGCTGCTGCTGCTGGTTTCTATATCGTTGAGAGACCAATGGAATAGCAACTGGTGAACGAACAGAGAAGAAGAGGGAACGTGACCCTAAATCTCTCGACAGCACCCGGCCACGTGCACCGTCGTGTCAGAATTCCGTGGGCCCGATCGGGTTAAATGCTAGAGATCGTCTAGACGGGGCCCGTGTGCCGAATATTTTAGCTGGCCCGGTAAACACGACGCGGGGGCAACAAAGGGGGAAGGGGGGACTCCGAAGAAACGGTGTCCGAGTCGATTAGCACGAACGCGTGTTTTCGATTTCGGCCGATCTCTCCGGTCGAAGACGGGACGAGACGCGGCGAGACGAGGCGGGACGGGTGCACCTATGCGTGGGTGCGATTGCGCAATCCGATCCGAAATTCAAATCTCCGTTCCACGAAGACCGCTGCCGAGTGGCGAGGCCCCGGCGAGGACCGGAGACCGGAGACCAGAGTCCGGAGAAGAAGAAGGTGGGCCTCTCCTGCCGGATTCCAGGTACGCCTTATCTCGATTGCCGTCTGCCTCCAGGTGGGGGAGGAAGGGATCTGTACGAGCCATGCAAATTGCACCATTTCCATTTTTCCTTTTCTCTCTGTCTTCGCGCTCTGTCCTCCCCCTTCCGAGAGCTCCCGCCACGCCGCGCCGCGCCGCGACGACTCTTCCTCCCTCTCTTTTATTCCTCCGCTTCGTTCCTCTTCCCTTGCCCCCTATTTTTCGGAGTTTATACAATTTCGAAGGGAACAAATAAACGGGATTGTACCGCGCGTGGGCGGAACACTGATTCTGATTATTTTCTCCTGCTGTGTTTGGGTGTTTGACGTCACGGGGACTGCCGACGACGGAACCGGGATGTCCGAGAGAAAGTCATCGAACCTGTCTTTCTTAACAGCCTTGGGATCATGGAGCTTGCGAGAGGAACGTTGCGATACCCTGAAAGCTCCGGGACAAAATCATGGCCGGAGATGCGAAATTCGTCGACTCGACGCTCAAAATTCGTTCTTCTCTCTCTCTCTCTCAAACCCCCTCCTATTCGACTATTCGACTATTCGGCAAAATGTGAACTTTTCAATTTCGATTCGATCAAAGGAATCGTCGAAGCATCGCTGCGGATCCGCGTAAACGATGATTCGCGAACGGCAGGCGATTCTTCGAGATCTTCTAGACTTCTTGGCCGAGCCGAGCAAACGATCGTGGCTCTGTAAGCAGATCGGCGAACAACCGCGGAGGGGAGGAGGGCCACTCGGTTCCACCCCCGATGCATTCATATCGATGCACCGGTGTTTGCATCCCGTCACCGCGCGCCGCGCCGCGCCGCCTCGCTGTCAACCTCGTTCCGCGACGCGAGGTTCCCGCGCGTTCCCATCGGCCCTGGGACACCAATGGGACACGCAGCGCAGAGAGACACGTGCACGCATTTAAATATACGTCAATCGAGAAAAAAAAACAATCGAATCGGCGCGGCGAGGCGAAGAAAGCAACGGGCGACGAGCGAGCGACGCGACGGGATGGACACGGGACAGAGAAGGAGGACGCGGAGGATGGCAGAATCTCGACGATGCAACGAGAGCCCGTCTCTGACGTCACCTCCGAACAGTCCGTCGCGATTCGGACGTACGGACAGACAATCTGGCGTCTAGACGTGCCAAAATAAATAACGCGCCGGGGCCTTGCCTCGCCATCAAACCGTTGTTTGCACTCTCGTAACACCCGTCCGTCGTCCTTGTCGGGCCCCCGTCAGGGATGCCACGAGATCCCTACGTTGTTCGCGTCACGTGGACGTGTGTGCATCGTGTGCACACCATGCGCTCGATTATGCCGTCTGCCGGAACTGGATCGTCGGAGTAATCTGCAGCTTCGACGCTGGAAATGTTCACCTCGCGACGAAGCATCCCTCCGAGATCGTCCGAGCACCAATGGACTAATTAGAATAGCTCCGGAATGTCCTCCTTTCGGACGCTTTCATCTTCGTCTAGCGCCGAAAGACCGTTCCCAAGTTGGACCAAGATTGCTCGAAATTTGGTGCGACGAGCGAGCCGAGATCTTCGGGACACTTTCATCCGCGTCGCCTTCGGCTAATGTCGACGGTCGAGCTGAAACAATGTTCGCCCCGCAGAGTACGAATAATCTTATCGGTTGATTGTACAGATTCGGCAAATGAATCGAGAACCCCGTGAAAGCAACAACAGCCATCGGACAGACCCCGGAGATAGAAGAAGCCAAACGCTTCCGGCAAATTCAGCAGTGACACATTCCCGTCTGCCGCGAGCGATTTATTTTCGACGGCAGACGCTCGCATGGCCAATGTCTGTCCACCGTTAGACGGCCGGACAGGTTCAGTCTCGCCGAATCCTTTAACCCAATTTTCGTGCCGGGCCCCGCCACGATTCCGATCGGGCCCCGCCCGAAAATGCAGATTCCTCCCTCTCCTAAGCATTCCAACTAATTACGCGGCGTCCATTTCTCCGGCCTTTTCCTCTTTCCCGTTCCATCGGTCGCGGTCGCTCATCGCTCAACAAACGGTATTTGGACAAATTAATTCTTCAAATTAATCGATGGGACCAAATTGCTTGCGGAAGATTCCGAGGGTGGATATTTCCATGATACAGTAATGTCTCTCTAATTGACGCCCAGATCGACCACAAAAATGGACAATTTGGGAAGATGAGATACGATTATTCGAGCCTTGCGGTTTATTTTTATAGTTATAAATTGTCCACAATTATAAAAACGAGCCGCAAGGCTCGAATAACCGTATCTCCTCTTCCCAAATTGTCCATTTTAGTGGACGATATGAGCGTCGGTAAGGGAGACATTACTGTACCTACTAAATTGGTACGAATTATTGGACGCTGAAGTTCGCGCAGACAAAATTGTGAATATATGGAAAGAATTCAAGCACACTGTCGCGAGAAGAATGGATTTCGTTCGATGGCACACGACGAAGAAATTCGTGGAGCAAGGGATACGACTTGGGGCGTACTCCGCTCGGCGAACCGACGAAAGAAAGGCTGCGAATTAGAACGAACCTGATCAAGAAGTTCGCGGAGGAGGAGCCATGATCGAATTCCGGCAGCGAATAAAAGAAGAAAGGAGAAGACCGAGTGAAAAATCTTCGGTACAGAGGGGTTTCCCTTCGCCGGCGATTTGATCTCGGTCGCGCATATTTTTGCCGGCTTCTCTCCGGCGCGTTTCTCTCTTTCCGTCCCTCTCTCTCTCTCTCTCTCTCTCTCTCTCTCTCTCTTTCTCTCTCTCTCCGTCCGTTTCCCCTCTTTCCTCGTTCCCGTTCTTCTTTTTGGGCCCCGTCGTCGACGTGCGTTGCCACGCATCGTATTTTCACGCACGCACGCGGAGGCTGCATTTATTAAAAGCGATACATTATGATTCAAAGATCATATCTTTCGATTCGTCTAGACGTCGGAGAGGGAGACACCCTATAAAGTCGTGTGCGGCTGCCCCTGAAACGAGCAGCCGAATACAAGGTGCCCGGCTCGATCATTTCTCGCGCCTCCGTACGCCGATTCGTTTTCCTCTCCGGCGTCCACGTCCAAGTCCCCATCCCCGTCGACCAACCCCTAGCCAGTGCGTCCCTTTCGAACGTCCTACCACCAATTAGCACACCCGGACCAGAAGCAATTAGGATCCGGAGGATCGCGGCTCCGGGAAGACTGCGAATCCTCGGTTCGCCACCGAATCGAACGACGGCCGGGGTCTGGCCGGTGAAAGGACACAGCGTGGAGTCTCCTGAATTGTGAAAGGATCACCGATAAGGATCAGTATGCAGACTGTCGCGCGCTCGATAAAGATCTTGGAAGGCTGGGCCCGGTGAAGGAGCATACCGCACTCCGGTCTATCGGCGGTGCATCGGGTCGACCAGACAGACAGACGGTCAGACAAACGGCGAAAGAGAGGAGAGAAGAGACGGTCGGAGCGAACGCTGGTGGTGGTGCCGTTGGCTGGAGAGAAAGAGGAGAGAAAGAGGAGAGAGACGGAGGAGCAAAGAAAGGAAAAAGAAAGTAAATTCCGTGCGGTGTCGGGTGAGTAATCGAAGGAATCGCCGAGAGGCCTGCCTACGAATCGAGAGGAAGAAGCAGAAGCAGAAGTCGAAGCAGAAGCGGAGGCAGAAGAAGAAGAAGAAGAAGAAGGAGAAGAAGAAGAAGAAGAAGAGGCAGAAGAAGAGAAGGAGGAGGTGTAAGAGGAGGCGACGCGACGGTGGTTGACGGAGGAGGAAGAAGAGTAGGAGGTCGAGGAGTTGGAGGAGGAGGTCGAGGAGGAGGTGGAGGTACCGGTGGAACACGGCGAAGCGGTGCACGCGGTGTTGTGTTCGCCGGAAGCGCGAGAGCGAGGCGAAGAAGCGCGGCAGCACGCGGTGTCGAAGCGTGCAGAAGCGGATAGGCCTCTATCGCGCCGCGAAAAGGCGACCGGACACCGAGGGAAGGAGGAAGAAGACGAAGAAGACGCGAAGAAGAAACCGCGAGATAAAGCGTCGCGGACCAGAGAGAGAAAACGCAGTCGGATTTCGGCGAGCGAGGGAAAGGGACAACGTAAAAGACGCGGCGCGGCGCGGCTCGGCGGGTGGAGTTCGCCGGCGAGCGGATCGAGCGGATCGAGCGGATCGAGCTGATCGTACGGATCGAGCGGCATCGAGCGGCATCGAGAGAAAGAGAAAGGAGGCCCTCGGAGAACGAGAAGAAGGAAGAAACGAGCGAGGACGACGGAAAAAAATAAGAACCAGTGATCGTAGTAATGCCGCGCGCCGGTCGGCTCTCGCGGGTTCGTGCTTGTCTCGGAATTAGTGAGTAGACAGAATTATGTCTGTGAGCAGGCCGGCACCGCCGCTCAGTTGATACTTACTGCTCAGCCGGTGCACACGCGTGCCACGGATCTCTTTCCTGCTCGCGCCTTCCTGATGCGATTAGCCTAACCAACCGTCTAACCAATCGTCTAACCAGCCGCTCGTGTTCGCGTCGGATCGTTCCAAGATCAGTGACATGGAGGACACGGTTCGTCGATGACAGTTGTTTGACGGATCGAGAGCACAGTGAAAGAGACTCGAACGAGACGTTTACGAGTGGCAGATATTACGGTCGATTATCGCGATCCACGGAACCTACGGGGCACGATGAAGCTCGCCAGGTGTTTGGTACTGCTGCTGGCGGTGTGCGCCATGGACGGCGTCTGCTGTCACCACCATCACCACGCGGACGACAGGAGGAGGAAGGACCAGGTGGAGCAAGACAGGAGGTCGGAGGACATGAACGCGATCTCCTCGTTAGGCGAGAAGAACAGGAGGAGCCTGGCCGGCGAGGAAACGAAGGACAAGCTGCCGTACAGCGACCGCAGGCTGGAGAAGATGCTGGAGAAGGCTATCCTGAAGATCATCACCGGCGATCTGAGCGCCGGCGACATGCTGCTGCTGAAGAGCCTGAACTACAGCCTGGAGGAGGTGCTCGCGATTCGCGAACGGGAGCTGGGCAAGAAGAAGGACGAGGAGGCGAGGAGAAAGGACTCCAGGTCCTGGACGAAAGCTTTCTACGGCGAAAGCGGGGAGAAGCGGCCCAGATACTGGGAACAGAATTCCATGGAGCCGAGGGCCGACGGCAAAAAGCACCGCCACGCGGACAGGCCATCCTACAAGGACTTCGACTTCGAGGCGTACAACCGGCAGGCGATCCTCGACTACGAGAACCTGCCGACGAACCTAGAATTCCAGCAGTCGAGGTCCGAGGCGAGCCTGGACTTCGAGGAGCCGGCGAATTCTGAAGAGGACGAGAGCGTGCGCCGCGAGTTTGACAGGGCGATGGCTCCGCACGTGGTCTTCAAGATCCGCTACGACGACTCCGAGTTCGATTCGAGCTCCGGCTCCGACGAGAAGAGTCGCCGGAAACATCGCGTCCCTAGTTCGAAACACGCCGCTTCGAGGACCAGCTCGGCCAGCTCCTTTCACGTATCTCCTACGGCGACACCGACTTCCGCTGCTGCTCCTGCTGCTCCTGCTGGTTCCCTGCCACTTCCTCTGGTCGGTCAGCTGAGCAACAGCATCCAGGACCAACAGATGCCTCGTTCCACCAGCGCTTCAGCCCCTGTCGCGAGCAGCACCGACTCCGCGAAGTCGCTCGAAGTCGCCGGTAGCTCATCCGACGACCTCTCCAGCCCCGAAGACGTTGTTCAGACGACCAGCCCGAGCAACGAGACGAAGCTCGAAGAGGAGCAGGATAGGACTAGGAAGGTCAGCGAGTACGAGGGACTCGAGTGGGTCGAGGACGACGTCTACAGGGTGCTGCCCGAGTTCGTGGACTCCCTCGGCTTCGAAAATAGCGGGGACAACGAGACGTTGTCGTCGGACTACGAGGACACTGGCCGCGATCTCCGCCGCAATTGGACCACGGAGGAGACCGAGAACGACACGTTGGAGTACCAGAACGACACGCCGGACTCCATCAAACTGTTCATCGCCAACAACAACATCTCCGCCAGCTACATTCCCTTGGCGAACCTGACCAGCTATCAGCAGGTGGCGATAGCTCACCGCCGAGAGTAAGTAGACGCTTTGATCCGATCCTCCGGCTGTCTCCGGCCTCTGGTCCTCCGCCTCCGGAGCTTCTGATAGCCAGTCGATTCGAATTCGAATTCGCTTCCGATCGTGGACGGTGAATGTCCGAGAGACTCGGACGCAGAACCTCGGAGAGACGGAGGACAAGTTCTCGTAGGTTCACGCTCATGCTGCGTCCCGCTTTCGCTATACTAGATTAGTCTCACGAAATGTGCTTTTTGTATCTTCTAGAGGAAAGCTAACCTCAAGCTTCGACAGGTAAGCACCGGCCCCAGATGATCGCTTTTCGGGTAAGGGACTCGGTCTGCCGATTACGAACACGGATTTTTCTTTCTCTTTTACTTTATTTCTTCTCTCGCCCGCGGGCTTTTCGGTTTTTGATTTTTCTTTTCGCCGAGCCCTGCGGCCGGCCGCTTTCTTTCTGGCTTCGCTTGCATAATCTAAAAATACATTCTCATCGCAGTTATCTCATTGCTCGTGTTGCACGGGCCGCGATTTCGCGCGATAACGACCAGACTCCTTTTCTCGTGCGCTGCGTGTTGTGTCTGCATGAAAAAGGTAACACCACTTATTTTCTCTACCTCTCTCTCTTTCTTCCTCTCTTTCTCTCTCGCTCTCTCTCTCTCTCTCTCCCTCTCCCTCTTTCTGTTTCTGCTTCTTGCTGTTTGAGCCTCCGTCCCTCGATCATCGCGACGAGAAAAACTCGAACGGTTTTCCAGCCGTGCAGACGAACACGAGGACCACCGGGCAAATCGTTGCCCCCGGCACGTAAAAATATCTCGATGGCCTGTAAAAATATCGTGACGAAACCGAGAGCCGGGAACCGCCGACGAAATTCCGCGGCTCCCGCTGACCAACTGCCGATTTGCCCTAAACCCTTCGTCGGCCGCACCGAAAACCGCTAAGTCCGAAAATAAACGAGCTAAATCCATCCTTGGTCCATTTTAACGAGCTACGGAATTTCCAAGCCCTGTAAAAGCCGTAAAAATTCGTGAAAGGAACCGACCTATTTTGAACGGCTTTCTTGCCGATTCGTTTATTGAATACGTTCGATAAATTACAAAGACGTATTATACATTTCACGTTATAAATCGTTCAAATGTTTCGTCGTTTCAAATAGAAATTGTACATCGAAGAGTTAAACGAGAGACTCGGGAAGCAAGGGACAGTGTTGGATAAATTGGCACGAGCATTTTACCATTTCAAAAAATACTCTGGGACTTATTTTTAAATATTATTTATTTGGTAGAAATTCTAAATAGACGCGTCGTATATTTTCTGATAATATTAAACAATATTTAACGTCGACGCGCGGCGTTGGAAACGCACGACGTCTTTTTGCGTCTAGTTTCCAAGGGCTTTCCTGTGAAAAAGTAAGCATAGGAAGAGAAGTCGTGGCAGAAAAGCCTCGAAATCCTGAAAGTTTGGCCACAGGTAGAAGGGCGGAACAGAGGGTGCCAGGCGGTTGCTAAGAGAACAAGGAGTCCAGCCAGGAAGGACACGCGGTGGAAATTCCGCGGCGGACCCTCAGCTATGTTTTTAAATCGCCCTGCTCCTCGCGCGGCCCCTCTTCGCGCGGGTGCGAAGGCGTTTCTTTTATTTTATTAAGTCTAGACGCGTAAATGCATTCGTGTCGGCACTGGCGTAGCTTGCTCGACGAGAGAGATAGAAAGAAAGAGAGTTCTCCTCTCTCCGGTGTGCCCATCGGATTTCTCGGTCGGCGTGCGAGCACCGGGGATCCACGACGATCTATAAGCGGGCGACAGATAGGCGGGGAACCAGTTTTTCAATCGGTCCGACATTTTCCAGCGTCTCGACTTCGAGAACATCAAACGAACCGGGACCATAGGGGAGACGAAGGGGTTACACGTGTCGTTCGACGACCATGGAACCCATTAACCCTCTCCGACGCTCCCTGAGAACGATCGCATCGAGTATCCTTTGTCGTAGTCTTTCGTTTATTTTCGTTATTCGCTCGGGTCCTTTTAGAAATTCTGGACAAAATTTGTTGAAATTTTTCATGGTATATAGATCGATTTTCTATGGGCATAAGAGACAGCGTCGAAAACGGAAAACGAGTGTACGATGATTAAGGGTGTAAACCACTAAGAATGAGGTAAGCTTCGCGGATACTTTTCCAAAAAAGATCGGGAAGCGGATCTTCTTGAAACTCCTAGGATATTTTCCTCAATGTTTTGGAAACGTGTATGAATTTTTTCGTTGGGAAGTATGAGGCAGAACCAACGGGAAAACGTAGTTCCTCCAAACGCTGCTTTAAAGCGTGAAATACTTCGACTTGGTCAGACTCGATCCCACAACTTCCGTAATTCCGCGAATATTCGCAAGGAACTGTTTCTAAAAGATCCGCAAAATTGCGGATGCGTTTATTTATTCATTTGCGAAATTTCGGAGCGGTTTAAGCTTGCACCGAGGATCGCAGAGATTTCGATTAAACGAAACGCAGCGTAGAATACCGGCGATTCTGGCCCCGAGATGAGAGTTGAGCACCCCCGTAATCACCGGGTGTCTAGTCAGATTGCAGTCAGGACTGCTCTCTTACGAGGTTATGTAACACATTTGAATTTAATGCGCTGACCTTGTCTATGCGTCTCTCTTCCTATGCGAACGGAGAGGGCGAGACGCGCAACCGACGAAGAGAGAGGAGGAAGTTTTCACACAGTGGCTCTCCCCCACCAAAGTGCATCCAGACGCGATGCAACCGTGCATTTTTCGGCGGTGGTGCTTGAATCGCGTCGGTGCACGGTGGTTCCCGCGGTTACTCGCCGGAATGCCGGGGCCACTTTTTCCTGGGGCCACGACCCCCCCGGGTGCCAACGATTCTCACCCCGCGGTATTTCTGATCTCTATCTGGGCCTAAGCCCCTCGCGGTCTTCCTCGGGCTGACTTTTTCGCCGGGACAATTATAGGAACCGTGAATCACGGAATTGCTTTTCTATTTTCAGTTTCCCCGCCGTTCGCGGAATTCTGACGCTCCTCTCCGTTCCGTCAATGTTGCGCGGTTGCTACCGTCTTTAGCTGACCTCTTTGACCCTGCACCCGCTTTCGTAACTTCTGCCAACGCGATACAGCAATGACTCTCTAATCGACGCCCAGATTGACCACAAAAATGGACAAATTGGGAAGAGGAGATACGATTATTCGAGCCACAATTAATAATCGTATCGCCTCCTCCCAAATTATCCATTTTAGTGGACAATCCGAGCGTCGGTAAGGGAGACATTACTGTAGTAGCTTTTCGCTATTTTCCTTGACGTTTCGCCGTCTGAACTTTACCATACGGTTGTCGAAATAAAGATGGAAAACGAAGCCGTTCGTGCGAGCTGTATCAACGCGAACTTCGCGTAATCCGCACGATATTATCGCACGATCGTCGTCGTTGTCGAATAACGTCTGCTTAAATAAATGGGGAGGTGTCAGGGGTAGGGGCTGAAGCGAGATTGACTTGGCTGCAGAAAAATCGTCGGTTACCGGGATTTCTTGGAGAAAGAGCTTGAGAAAGGTCGGCTCGACGATGGCGGTAGCAGACGATTTTCTCGATACGGTACTCGGCAAGGATCACCGGATTCATTCTCATGATGCAACGGCCTCCAGACACCCGAGTCCTTCCCTTTCCCAGACGGCAGACAGACGTGACACGTACGCAACGAGACGGTGTAGAATGCGTGACTTGGACGCAGCTAGATTAACGAGCATGTCTAGAATCGTATACAAGCCGGTGGAGGAGATTTCGTGGGGAGATTTCGTCAGCGGTGGCCAGGTCTGCTGGTGCTTCTCTCGCCTGGCCTGCCGCTCCTGTCCAAGTTCCTGGAAGGAAAGGAATGAGACAGGCCAACAGGATAGGGTCACCGAAATTCCTCCACGTTCGCCTTCACCTCTCTTTCTCTGTCTCCCTTTCTCTCTCTCTCTCTCTCTCTCTCTCTCTCTCTCTCTCTCTCCCTCTCTCTTTCTCTCCCTCCATCTTTATCCATCTATCTATCTCTATCTCCCTCCGTTTCTCTTTCTCCTCGACTATACCATCCTCCTAGACATCCTGTCTGTCTGGCCGTCGTCTCGTTCCCTGGAAAAAAAGCGACTTTTGTTTCTCGGCCAGCGACGAGGTCGTTGACGCGCCATTGGCTGCGCTCAAATCTCCGTGTGGGCGTCCAACGCAGCACAATCCTTGCCTGTGACGTAGGGCAACGACGCTCCTCCTTTTTTTTCTCCCCCTCCCCCGGTTCGGTTAACGACTCACAGACGTCATTATGCAATCCCGTAATCTCACCTGATCCGCCGCTTGCCTCGGCCGTCGAGTTTACGGCGCGCGCGTCCCGCCGCTTGCGGAAAGATAGATGCTGATGCCAGTTTAGGGGATTCTGCTGACCTATTCCGATTTTCTTGCCACGAAGGGCTCGGAGATTGTTTCGTCGGTAGGCAGCAACGTTGCTCGAAGGACCGAAAGAGTTCTACGAATGTTCCTGGATGCTTCGAGTAAAAAATGTCCGATAGAACTTTAGAGAGCACCTCGGTCTTTAGAGATCCTGACGTGTCCCGATTTTCCCAGCACTTCGAAAAGTTTGCGTGTCGTTTCGCCGAGGAGGAACGATCCTGATGTCTTATCGTCGACTTCGTGGTACCTCGAGATCTTACAAAATCGTCTCGTCAACGAGGAATATCGTTGTCGCAGAGAGCCAAGTATTCGCAAGTATTGCGATAGGAATTTAAAGGATCCCGGTGGATCTCGACGTCCTGTCCTGATTTTCCTAGCACTTCGAAGAGTCCGAACGATCCTGGCGGACCGTCGTAGATTTTCTCTCTATTACCCGAAGAGGTTTGAAATTCGTTTCGTCGATGAGGAATGTGGTCGCTGAGGCGGCTGGTCGTCGGAAAAGGCTTGAGACGCGACGGCGCGAAGTGTTAATGCTTCTCGGGTAGATGGATAGATTAGATGATCGTTACACCAATGCCCTCGCTGTCTAGCCAACGTCTAGAACGGATAATAAATATCTCTGACCCATACCGCGTAGAGTCTATAGGTCACTGACCACCGTCCAATGGCCTGTCCCGCCACCCGGAAGAACTTGCATGCAACGCGAGGTGAAAATTTCCACGACGCGTTAGAAAAACGACGCCCGATCCTGGCTTTTAATACGGAATGCTTTTGATCGCGTGTTCGTGTCCGGGTGCCTCTCGGCGTGTCGTTTGAATTTTTGTATGGTGTCTCATTTGGCGGAACATAGCTTGGTCATTGTCATGGGTTTTGTAGCTTTTTTTTCTCGACGCCCGATGCTCGACGGTGTTTTTATTTAAACGAGGCTCGTTTGTCTGTGCAGCCAAGGCGAGAAGGCCATCGAGGACATTAAATCGAGGGTCCTGGCCCTAACGGGACGGTTGAACAATAGCGGGAGCACGAATCAGGTGCAACGACAGAGGCTGACTATGTTTTCTCCTAGCTGTGAGTCGAATCGGTTCTGCCAATTACGCGGGTTGCGCTAAAATCAGATGTCCGATCGAATAGAATCGTCGAGACATCTGCGATTCGAACGCCATCGGTTTAGCGCACCCCGCAATTGTCGCTTAATCGGAGTCGCGATGAATATTTGATCCTATTCGTCCTCTCGATCAGGCCAAGTACCAAGGAACACGGACCAGGACGCCTGGGCGGACCCGTACACGATGAACATGCACTTCCAGCTGAACCTAACGTCCAGCGATCACGTGGTCGCTGCAAAACTGAGGATCTTCAAGCTACCCCAAGAGAACCTGACTTCGTCGACCGGAGGCACCTTCGAAGAGGACGAAGAAGACGAGAAGAAGATCAGAATATCCGTCTACTACTACACGAAGTCCTTGAAGAAGCATCGATGTAAGTTTGCCGCGACCTGTCCGTGAAAAATCCTCGATCGCGAGATCTTGATCCCTGAAGTTTTGCTACACAAGTTTGTCCTTGCAGCGAAGAAACGTTTGATGGACTCGGTCGTGACCCCGTTGACCCCGGAAGGTACCCATCTGGCCATGGACGTCAGACAAAGTCTGCGATTCTGGCGACTGAACACCAGAAACTCCCATGGAACCGGAAGCAACCACGGATTGGTCGTTCTCGTGGAGGATCAAGACGGACGACCACTGAAACCAGCCCTCTACATCCAACAACCATCCTGCACGGAACAAGCCACGGATCAGAAGGCATGTGAGTGTGTGCGCTAACAATACTAACTCCGATCTGGAATGTTTGCTTGTGCATTTCTGAGTGATACTTAACACCGTGTGCCGTAACACACCTGGTTGGACAATAATCGATCCAGGAACGCGACGTCGCGATCGATCGCGATTGTTTATTGGCGATGCTGTACGGTTTTTTTGCACAGTTTGACGATGACCATTCGCAATCCTATCGAGACCTGTTTGCTGCTTCTTCGATTTAGAGCCTGGAAAATTCAAATTCAAATTCAAATTCGCGTTGTTTCAAATGCTCGAAGATTTCAATTCAATAAGTTTAGCTGCATAACAGTTGAATGTAATCCTTTCTTTACTGCAAAATTCGGTAACTTGAACTTCAGGTTCGCGTTTAAAATCTGAAATGTTGAAACAAAATGCGGTACATTACCGACAATTGTTCTTGGTCTCGTAACGGATGGAACATATTTCCAAGGATTACTTTTCTTCGAGAATCATAACTGATTAATCATACTAATTGTAATTTCGTTTCGTTTTACAGACCAGCGCGTACCTGCACTTTTCCTCCGAGCCTGTGCTCGTTATGTTCGTGTCGTGAACGGTGAAAGAGTGACGTACGTGAACTGTAGGCACTAAAATGTTCACGCAACAGCAAACATGAACAATCGTTAGCAACGTAATTTATTCGAACCGACGACGAGAGAACGGGAAAAGACGGAGGTCCGTTTGATTAATTGGAGCGTTTGGAAATTAAACGCGTACCCAGTTGAAGCGCGGGAGAACCGGTGGAGAACCTGAATCGTGGTGGATTTAGGTAGTTTCTCCGAGCGTTCGTCGATTGCAGTGACTTTTTAAGTTAAGTAGTCGTCGAGAAAGCGGTCGATTAAATTATCGATCGTTTTCCTAGTATAGATTAATCTACCGTGCATCGTTGTAAAAGCCAGGATACTTTTTCCTCTTCTTTTTACACGTTTGAAACACGTCGCGCCTCCTAGTGACACTTCCGTTGTTTTCCGAAGCGTTTTACGGCGCCACCATTTCGAACAGATACGAAATTCGAACCGATCCCAATGGCCGCAGAGTGCTGGACAATGGTTGGCGTGGTTACGGATCGCAAGTTGCAGCGTTCGTTTCGTCCTGTCGAGAGGTCCTTTCCCGAAAGAGTCCAGGACAGACTGTGTCGATTTCGCATTGTACTAACTTAAAGAGAGGAAGCGCGTTATTTAAGTGCAGTAGCCGGTAAGTCAACTATGGTTAATCCTGATTAAACGGTGTACCCGGTACGAGGCCGGTCGAAACCGGTTAGCGCGTCGCTTTTCCGGCTAACATTTAACGTTTAAATGTTAAACGATTTAACAATGTAAATATCAGCGGAGCCGCGTCGATAGGCGGATTAAGTTGATTAGATTATGTTCGTTGACCTCTATGCACGCGCACCCACGCATATGCACGCCAAGCGATGGCTGTACGGCACGTGTGTGTACGTTGTGTGCAGCAGGTCGTGCCCATGACTGATGTAACCAAATGTCAATCCTTAGAGGTAGATATTTATGTCATACTTATTAGTTAAGGAACAGGCTGCCCTTATGGCCCTCTAGTTTAGATCATGGGTGAGACTCGGCAACGAGGAACCGTTGTCATTGGTAGACTGTGGGTGGTTATGCACTGTTACAGTGGCTGGTGGACTTAAGCTACGCAGGCGTTGAGTAATCGGTTAGTTAATGTAGTAATTATACGCTGACACTCTGCTACAGCAATTCGTGAGACGAAAGAAATATTTTTGTATCGCATTGTTCCATAGAAATTTCTTTCAATAAGAATTTGCATCGATTACGGAACGATTCGGTACCAAATGATTCTCTGAGAATCATTTGTGTTTCTTAGACAAAGCGCTACTTAGCTTTTGCTAGATGCGCCTTGCGATAGATCGTACGCATAGCGCAGAGTGGTCTTACGACGGTAATGGATTGTATTGTCTATACATTGCGAACTCATTGTTTCAATATTAAATTGCATTCACCGATGCACTTTGATGACACTGCAAGATTAATAAAAACAACGAGTGCATAAAGACCTGCAGTCTAATTAGAGACTAATGCAGCAGAAAGCTGCGCCAAGAGCTTCTCTTACTTTATAAACATAATACACATTGGTTCACCCAAGAAACTTATGCTACTTATCATTATGCGAGTGTCCAACGAAACTAAGGAAAACCAGCTGATGTAACTTTTACACAATCACTGTATATAATGTATATTTAATTATCTGATTGCGCAGAAATAAATGCATTGACGTCGAATTTTAATGACCTTGTCCCTCCGTGGAAATTCATTAAATTTGACCTCTGCTGGCTTGAAATTCTGCAGTATACCTATGCGTAATAGCGTTTATCCCTGATTGAAACAATTGTTTGACGCGCATGCGATCGCATGAAATAATGGGTATTCGTAGATGTAACAATAGTTGCCTAAAACCAACTAGTCTTATCAATTAGCTCGGATTTTTCTTCCTATTCCTCCAATTTCCACGACGTCGTACATTTACATATGTCACATCGGATAAACCGTTGCAAATCTTATGCGGCGTTGTAATTCACTTCCACCAGATTTGCATTCGTTCTATCCATAGTTTAGCCGTTTTTACTATTATTCGTAATTTTATCACCGCTTTTTTCGCCGTTTTTCTCACGATCTCCACATCTTATTAACCCGCTCATTATACGTACTATTTTTCTACGTTCCGAATACGAGTGCAATCCCGAGGACAACGAGGACCGATTCTGTATAAAAATGATTTTATTAAAAATTCTCATTTATAGAACAGTACATTCAACATTTACAACAGGATGATCCACGGTTAGTCCATGTTCGTTGTCGAAACTTAAAACTACCAGACAACGACTTCACTCGTCTTTTTTCGTCTGTAGTAATAATAATAATAGTTAATAATAATAATAATAATAATAGTCGATGATCCTTGTGTGCATTGCCAATAATCAGCATGTCGCTTGTAGAGACGGAATTTGCACGCGTCCGTACGGAGTACAAATTCGCATAAATCGGCGGCATTGAAATGCATCGAGTAACGTACAATAAATAAGTAATGAAACCGTGCGACTTTTGGAACGTTTTTCCTTTTTTTTTTGTTCTTTTCTATATCCCTCAGAGCTTCGATCGCGAGTGTTAATTTGCTATTGAAATCGCTCGGTTAAAATACAGAGGCAGTAAGATATTGTCTTTCCATTCCTAGCGCGCAATACTTTGAAGACGCGTCGCCCGATATCCCTGTTCAATTTAACAAAAACGAATTTTCCTCCATCCGAGCAGCGGGCGGCGCATTATTTTTTTTTTTACGACAACAAAGAAAACCGATTTCCCCGTACATAGAACTGCGAATTGGCTCAGTAAGGATTCGACGAGAATTTTTCAGAATGATCCGCGACAAATTTCTACAGTCAGAAACTGGAACACAGCGAAGAAAACTCTCGCGACTCTGCGAGTACGATTACTCGCCTTATTAGGCTGCGGATTATCACGCGTAATTAAAATCGTCAAAATCATAAGAATCATCGGTTCGAAATAGGAATGAATTTCCTCTTCCAATTCTTTTTGACATCTTCGATGCGCTTAAATTCTCGATCGATTCAATTTCGTTGAAAACAATAATATCACGAATCCGCAGTCCAGCGTTCCGTTGTGCTTTTTTCCTTTCCCGAAAATTCGCACATCGCGAACAGGAACGTGCTTCTAGACGCACAGAAGCGAAAGAATACACGCGATGCACTTTCCCCTTGCGGGTCTCCGGTTTTTCGCGCGAAAGCTGTTGTGCCCGGACAATAAATTCTTCTCGCTCTATCGGTCGAATCGGGGGTCGATCGCCGCGATCTTTTGAATCGCGGATCACAAGCATATACATTATTAATCATGGTCCATGCGAGGCTCCGGTCGCTTCGCGTTCGCACAATTAAAGACAACTCGATATTACTCGGCTACGAGACTTCGGAGCCGTTCGCGAAACGGCCTCGCAAACGTGCTCGTATCCGCATCGTGCACGCAAATGCTCTTCGGCTCCGTTTAACCATTCCGATTGTCGGCCGATCGTGCCGAACGATTTCTCTTAGACGATTAACCTTCACGGCTGTTAGAGGGTGCGTTGAATTCTGGGTATATGTACAGAGGGTCCGATAAAAAACCGAATTGCTTCTATTTACACGCGCGGAACGCTATCCATTTCGTCGCCGTTTCGGGCCAGCTCGACGAGACGATGCTCCGTAGAAATTCGCTGAATCGAACGATTGCTCGTTTCGATGGAAGAGATCAAGAAAAATTGTGCTCTCGTCGAGAGCATTGTTTTGGCGAACAGTCAAGCGTCGCAAGTTCAAAAAACCTTGGCATGAGCACCGATCGCTCTCTGGGAGGGCACGAAGCCCCGCTCTCTCTCACTGGCAGGTCACACCTGTTCCACGTAAATGGGAAGATACAGATAGCCTTGGGGTCATAAGATCGAGAACGTCAGAGCGTTCTGACGTTGAGAGGGCAAAGTGCACGCACCCGGCCGTGTCGCCCAGACCCGGAGACGTCGCGTTCGAATGTTTAAACAGAGGTCCGAGCATCGTGCACGACTCAATTGCTCATAGAAACGCGCAAGCAGGCGATCCAGAGCTGCGGATCGTCTCCGCACGAACGAACGGTCTGGTTTCTGTGACGAATCGTCGAGCCTTTCGACGGGCTCCGAGCCGACGACGGCGCGGAGGTTGGTTCGACGACGGAGAGCCCGTCGGGACTCGCTTGCCTGGCCTAACTGTCGCGATCCAGCGAGTCCAGGGTGTCGTTGCTGGACGAATGGGTGAGGTCGCTCAGCTCGTCCAGGTGTTTCTGCTTCTTGCGGACGTTCCAATGCAGGCATTCCGCTAGCGAGTCGAACCAGTCGGTGATTTGGTCGGCTGCGCAGATGCTGGGCACCGGGTACACGGACGTGGTCACCCTTAGGCTGAAAACAGAGGAGACAGGGGGTTGATCGTACGGCTAGAGAGATGTCAACGCCTTGCTTCTTAGCGATGCCGCGTTTTGTATCTGTCGTTGCAAACGGACCGCGGATCTTCGTGCGTTCATGGCACAACCGTGCGGATATTTTTAATTTAATATCTCCGATCGGAAAGAGATCTTTCGCTCGTTACGAAAGCACGAAGTTCCGCAGTCCGGTCATAAGCTAACGTGTGTGACACAGAAATTGCAAGTATTTTGAAATCGAATAGCAAGGCAAGGGGTTAATAAGAGCAGAACGACGAGACGGAAAAATGCAGCGAATGAAACACGCGATCGGTCGATTCGAACGAGTAAAGAATCATGTTAAACAGTGGCAGAGAAACAGTCGTGGAAAGACGTTAAAAACGGACGTGTATCGACGGAGATAAAGAGAGACCCGAGAGAGAAATAGAAAAAGCCAATACCAAGAGTGAAAGAGAGAGAGAGAGAGAGAGAGAGAGAGAGAGAGATCGTGAAGTCGGTTAAATGCGAGACAAAAAAGAGGAACGGAATTTAAATAGATGAATGACGGTGTGTGTATGTGTGTATGTGTGAGTCGTAACGTAACGTTGCAGCGTCGTGCAACCTGTCGTTTATGAGAGTAAAGATGAAAGACGAGAGATGATATTTCTCTGGTATTTGTTCCTTTCTTTTTGATTCGTTTGTTCGCTTGTTTGTTTGTTTGATTTTCTTTTTACAAAATTAAACAGACCTATCCCCGACGCGCAATTCTTGCTGATTACGACCATCGAAAGAGACGTAAGCTGTGCTACGGGCCTTGCTGTTTGCCATAATCTGGAACAATTGCGAGAAAACGCCGACGATTAGACAAGTCAGACAAAATGTTTACCTGTCGCCGTGGAAGAGCTCCTGTCTATTTCTACCGTCGAAGGACACCCACGAGGTGTTCCTGCTGTCCGGTGAAACGGAGATCTGCGGTAGAAAGGTGGCAATGGTTAAACATAAACAGTACACGCTAGCTATATCTTGAGGTAACGATACGGCGAAGCTTTGGAAAGGAAGATGCATCGTCATTTTATCTCGAGTCTCCTTCAAAGAGCTTCTTCAGCGGTTAAAAATCGATCGAGAAAGGGAGCACTAAGTAAACTTAGTACTAAGCACGCGATCCTTTCTACTAGCTCTTTGTATAGAAAATGTATAAAAAAAGATTGATCAAAATGGAGATCCAAAGCAGAGAACAGCATCGCTATCGTTCATTCATCGATGGATTCGCAAGCGTCCAAAGTCCTCGAGCAAGAACTTCGAGCTACGAATCGTCTTCGGTGCTGTTCGCAAATAGCTGGCCCCGGTTGACTCGTGCTCGACCATATCGTTACCACGAAGTACGTGGATCCCGGGAGAAGCAATCTAATCGGTAACATCCAGAGCCCGGTTCGAAACGAGTCCGGCAACTCGGCCGTGTCGAAACTTTTCGAAACGTTGCGGCGCACGGTCTGAGAATGCGGGCGTCATCCGCCAGGACCAAGTTTCCTTCTAGGGGACAACCAGCAATCTTGATGCAACCGCGATAAGAAGCCTCTCCCGGTGACCCACACGGAAATACGTGATCGCGTTAACGCGAGAAACGCGGCTCGGTGCTGCAGTTTCTTGCAGTCCGACACAGTTCCGACGCTGGTCCTCGAATCGAGGACTTTCTCGGTTCTTTTCAGCATTCCTCTGTGGGTGCGCAGTTGGCCCCATTCGAACTTTCATTGCCCATTGTGGCCCGAAAGAAATTGATCCGAAACGCGAAGTCTGCTTCGCTAAAAAAACGAACCTAGAGTATTTTATCGCCGAAGGAGGAAGACCTTGAGAACAGCTTGCTCGGCTGCTGAGAGCAGCTTGAAAGACAAAACTTACGATTTCAAGATCCTCCGGAACGCTTCGGGGACCACGTTTCTCGAGAAAATCGCAGGGACTTGGATTTTATTGGGCCTGATCGCGCGTTGCTCGTCGTTCGAATCAACTTATTTCGGGACACTCGCGCAGCCGGAAGAAAGCGACCGGGAAAAATTCGCGAATACCTTCAGCTCGACGCCAGCGGGTACGACGATCGGCCTGAAGGACAAGGAGTGCGGGCAGATCGGTGTGATCATGATGGCAGGTACTGAAGGATGAATCATGCTGGCTCCGGCCGCGACGGCGTACGCCGTGGACCCCGTCGGCGTGCTGACTATCAGACCGTCGCCCTGCACGCTGGTCACGTGTTTGCCGTCGATGAAGAGATCGATATTCGAGAGGTACGGAGACGGGCCACGATCCACCACGACCTCGTTCAGCACCAGAAGATTCGTCGGCGGCTTCGCCGGCTTGCCCTCCTCTCCTTTGCGCATGATGATGCATCTCAGGCGGCTCCTCAGGGTCAAGGCCGCGTGACCTGTACACCGGCGAAAGATCGTTAGAAAGCTCGTTGCTTTGGACAAGCATCGGACGATACGATATCTGCGTGATTAATTTGTCCGCGCGGACTTAAGACCCAAGATTCCTTTACTCTTGCCACCTCGGCATTCTGTTCGACGTGTAACGTCGTTTTCATTGCAAATTGAACATCGAACATTTCTACCAAAGACTGCACTTTTCGAACGAATAATTTCCCCTCGCGAGCGTTCAAATTGCCATCGGAATACGTCGGTGGACGCGTGCCTGACGCAGATCGCCATGCTCGAATATCACTTTTATTTTGTTCCGATTTGTTGCACGAATTTATCGCGAAAAGCGATGACTTTGCGACGCTTTATCGTCTGACTCACGGAATCCGACGACTCCCGACATTCTTCTAGACTAAACCGGAAGATAGCGAGAATTAATTAGCATGTCGGGCACAATGTACTCGCGACCGATCTACGATAATCTGGTTTTCTCGATCGAAGAATAAGATTGTGGCAGCGTACGAGGAGAGTCGTTTATTCGGACCAAATAATAATAATAATACTAATAATAATAACAACAATAATCGAAAAGTGGAACTCGCATGACGCTGGGCCAGCACAGGCGTCCGATTGTCGCGTGCGCAATTATCTCGTCGACGAGGGGAAAGCTGCGCGCCGAAGGACGCCGATATTTGCGCGACAATCTCGCCGCAAACAGCGGAAAAGTGGGGCTCGGCCGATTCTACTCACCCTCTAGGACGTTGGTCACTTGCTCCTGGAAATTGTCGAACTCGAAGGGCGTGAGAAAGCCCAGGGAGCCCAGATGGAAGGCCATCACGGGCGGCACGGATTGCTGGAACAGCAAGCTCGCGTACAAGAGCGTCCCGTCGCCTCCTAGACAGACGATGAAGTCGATTCGATCCTGAAACGATCGACGGTTCAACTGTATACTGTCGAACGACTGGTCCACCTTTGGGTCCTCCATTGGGAACGAGGTATTTACCTGGAGATCGTCCGTGCCGTCTCTGAAGGTCTGCAGCCTGTCCCGGACCCCCTCGAACCTAGGGTCCCTAGCCAGGGCCGGGTCCTCCAGAACGGACGCCTCCACGAACACCACCATCCGCTTCTCCTGCGAAACGAAATTCGAACTCCTGAACTGCTCGTCCGATCGCATAAAACTAATGAGGAACGTGACGCAAATGCTGATCAATAGAGGAATAAAACGCATCGAGTCGCGTCGGCTCTAGCTCGTGAGAACCCTGCGCCGATTCGAACGCCTGCGAAACTTCTACTAGTCATGCTGAATCGATAAACCGATGGAGTTTGCACGCGGGTTTAGTCGGACTCGGAAAATTGCGATCGGCGCCGAGCCGACCAGCCGCGCGTACGTTCGCAAATTCGCGAACGTTCGAGTCCGTCCGGGGAATAAATTCGATCTGAACCCGACAGGTCTGGGAAAAGTAAAGAATCTCGGAAACGAATGAACAGAGAACAGAGATCATGGGGAACGCAAACATCGAGAAAGAAAATGTATTGTCCGTTGTCGAATAAATTATGCACTAGTCGATGCTGTTGGACCGCGTAGGTTTTGCACGGATTGAAGAAGTTTGAACGGAACACGAACACGCGCGATAGAACTCGATGGGTATTAAAAATGATACGGAAAAAGGATAAAATAGTAAGCGAATAAATTAACTGCCGAAGAAGACGCTGTTCGACCAAGCGAGCACGCTGGAAACCGGAGAAGGTCTAAAGATTGAATAGGAAATGGAAAGCAAATTCATTCGTGAATTTTCGAAGGACCAAGGGGAATCGGAGAAAATGAAACGAATTAAAGGAACCGCGCATTCGAATTGAAGTATTTTCACTTACCTCGATCAGCCATGTGACTAATTGAACGAAAGGCGGCAGGACCGACGAATCGCGGACCTTTTTGATGACCAGGACAGTGAGCGGCGGCTTGTACCACGTCAACCTCTGGGAGGCTGGGTCCTGTATGGTCCTGGAATAGAAGTTCAACGTTCCTGGGTGAACCTTGGCGGTCGAGTCGAGGGAGTCGCGGTTCTCCGCGGCGAAGTTGAAAGGCGAGACCGTGCGCGTCATGAGATAATTAATATTAATGACAAAAGCGTTCTCCGCTCGGCGATTAGCAGGAATCTTCCGCGACCAAGGACGAGGCGAACCGTTCTCCGCTCGGACAACCATCGGACTACGGTCTACAGTCTACGGTGTACACGAGGGTTCCGATTGCGAGCCGAAGCACTCGATGACCCGACTATTTAATATTAAACGAAATTGACGAACGGTCCCGTATGAAGCTCGGAGGGGCTTATCGGTGAATTACGGTCGCCGGGGATCAAAGGTGCGAAGGGATCGATGCATAATGCATCGCAGCCGTCCGGAGAGATGCCTGTCGTTCGGTCGTTCGAGAATCGATCCTATTTCCTTAGAACGCGATTTCAGAAATTAACTTTCGTCTCCCTTTCGGCGAATCTCGCCGAGTCATCCCTCTCGAAATTATTTTAACGACACACGGCGGGAAGGCGCGTTTCGTATAATTAATTATTGATAAATCGCAAAAAGAAGGGCTAAACTGAAATTACTATGTTCGTTGTTACAATGAAATGCCTCTGGACGAAGTAAGAACGGCTTCTTAACATTGTGATTTTTCGTAGAAACAGTATGCATGGTTAAACAATATCTAATCTGAAATGAATTGTAACCAATTTGAATTATTTTACATTTAAAATCAAGCAAACAATGCTAATGCTAGGAACGAGACAACAAACATACTTGCAACGTCGACAATTATTTAGAGGGAATAGTTGACAATGTTGGTAATAAGTTTGGAGGAAAATTTTTGAAAATTTTGAACTATTATATAAATTGGCAATGTGTTGAATGTAACTTTGAAATAAAAATTCACTGTGTTAGAAATCATTTCGAATTAAATATCGCCAAGAAGAGGAAAGAGAATATTGCCAAGAACTAGGAGAGAATTTTGGAGATGATACTGAACCAAGAACCGACTGTGCCATACCTTGTTTTCAATGAAAAATCGATTGAAATGATCCTGAATTAAGAATGGCGAATGCTAGGAACGATCGAGTTCTAATTCGTTGTCGCTGATGAGATTCGACAGCGTCCCGAGTGCAACGATGATCCTAGGTCCGATTGCATGAAGACGTGATTCGAGTGGCCTCCGAAGAGCCTACCTGACAGTTCCAACCATGACGTGGTACCGGATTGAGAGTCGCGCTCGCACTGAACGTGGACCGAACACGGCGGTACGTTTTTTAACGGTAAACAATCGGACGACGCGCAAGCGCGCACAGACGGTTTCGTATGCACGCGATTCGTGATTATGCGAATAATACGCGCGGGGACGACGCGCGACACGAGGCGATAGGAGGTGACGCGAAGCCGAGGCACCCGACTCCTCCGATTCACGTGCAACTCTGTTTTGCCCCGACTTTAGTTCACCGACGTCCTACTTTGCAGCGGGATCGATGAGTCCCTAGCTTTTCTCTGGCGGTGCATCTCGAACGATTATGTCACTTGCTCCGTGAACTATCGTGACTTTACTTTTCTCGTCGTAATATGTCGTTACTATGAAATCGATGCAATGTTTTTCTACTCGATCGAGAACATTTTTGCTCGTCACTCTCGATACAAAATGCTGACATCTCTTTAATAATTCCTCGTCGCGACAGATTTTTAAACGTGTCTGTCGACCTATCGTCGTTATGTGATCGCGGAACGGAACACGAGTCGGATAAACGCATCGTGGAATCCGATGGTGCATTCGTTGGCGATGTGCTAATGCGCCAAGACTATTCGGCAGGAAATTAGCAAAAGAATCGAACATTCGGTCAAAGGACCGAAGAGAAATAAATACGATGAACATACAAAACGGGGGAAGTGCAAACGAATTACCGGACAAAGTGCCGAAGACAATGCTGACGTGCCAAATAGACTCGCCGGAATCTCTCGGCAAACACGCAACTCCCGCGCAAATCATGCTAAACCTCTCATCAAAGTCCACTGCAGCCTCTACTTGCTTAACCATTTGACAAACCGACACGTGCGATTCGATTAATGATGCGAAGTGTCGTTCGTTAATGAAATTCGGTTTTTCCTTCCGACTGCAATCGCACGAGTCACCGGTGTTCCGTCGATCGCTCCTGCTGAGTAACTAATGAATGATACATTTTACATTTGGCATTAACATTGAACTTCTAGCTTCTAGAACATAGCGACTGTTCGTCCCACTCCAATATTTACGGATTCACGGCATACCCGATCGCCGGGGCAGGATGGTCAGCGATTTTGGCAGTCCCTCGACGATAATCGGATCGCGGATGACTTGCATTTTCACGGAATTCTAGATCACGCGAACGATAGAAAATAGCATTCTATAGCAAATTGAATTTCATACGAATTTCGACAATACCTTGCGAATTTGCGAATACAATAGCCTGCGAAAGCCGACTTGGATTATTCGTAGCCTCGATTATATCAGTTATACAATGAGATATACAATCAGTGGCGTTTCGAGCCACGAGGGTTTATTTATCTAAATTATGCAGAACAAAGTAGTCGCGAGCATTTGTTCCACTTCCCCTGCACGATAAACTGCGTTGGTTTTTCCTCGGACATTACTGTTTGAAGGCTGGAGCATCGTTCGTTCATTTGCATATTCAAATGCCTTGTCATGTATATAATTTATAAGGTCGCTATTTTTATATTACGATAATAAACCCGGACACTCGGACTCGCTGGAGAAGTCATTGTTACGGACAATTAGGTCGTGTCACGACGCCAGCGTGTGGCGCGTCGGTTTCGAGCCGAAAGAGCCGCGCTTTCCTTCGCTGCCATAACCGCTGACAAACCGTCTTATTAAAACAAAAACGTTTTTGCGCGGCGTCGCGTCGTCGTAACCGTTCCGCGAGACTTTCTAGCAGGATCGAGCAGAGCTACAACGATCTCCTCTGAGAATTTCTAAACAATTAAAACGTCCACCGATCGCCTGTCTCCAATTATTTCGTCCGCTCGGTGCAATCTGTCTAAACTTTTTATCGCAATTTCTCGCGGCAGTGCCTGGAAACCGACGGAGAAGTTTTCCGAGAAGTTTCAGCGGCGGAAAGGCGTTGAAAACGTTAGCATTTCTCGAGATTGCTCGGTAGATGTTGAAAAAGAAAAAAAAAGGAGAACAAGGTGATACTTACATGACCATTGCAGAGTTTTTCATAATACGCCCGCATGGGCCGAACTGTTGAATGGGACTGGGCGCGTTCAGACTTCTCGTTCTCCTGGAAACAGATGGAAAATCGTCAAAAAAACGGCTTCGAGAAAACGATGTTTCTTCGCTGTAATCGATAGCGGTGCACGTGAAAATTCTAGCCACAAAGTTACAGAGCGAAAATTGTAACAGTCACGAGTATGTAAATACAGGAGATGTAACGTAACATATATAATTTCTTTACCCGATTAGGTGTTGTTATGCCATACTCTACAGAATTATGCAACGATTGCACTTCTTTACGAAAGAAAGTAGATACGTTTCAGTGCCAACTTTGAAATATGTACCCGATGTAAAAGTATTCCGCCGGCTACAACATTAGCGACGTTGATCCCATTAGCGAACACCGCGCGCGCGCGTGTGTTCGGTGTCGTTTCTTGAATTATTCGCGACCGGAAGCGACGGGAAGATTCAGGGACAGAAAAAAAAGAAGAAGGAGGAAGATTGCTCGTGCGAGCCGCTCGAGCGACACAACAGCATGCGAATCAATTTGTGATACATTACGTCGGCACCGGGCAAATCGACTGGAGGATCCTCCTTTGAATCACTATGAACTGCGAGAGACGTCTGACGGAGAGCATTCGATCACAGTCGTGCGTATACGATCGTTCGAAAAATCATAAAATATTATTTCACAACGAATTTCAAGCGGTTCCTTGAATCGTCGTCGATCTTTCCCGATCGAAAAAGCAAACCCATTCGCGTTAATGTTTCATCCGCGAAATAAACGTTCGCAGCATCGGCGGCAACAAACGGAAGCCAAATCGAAATTTCATTTCTTTCAGTATATTCTTCCAATCCCTCCGTCGTTCTAAATTCCAGTTGCTCCCGATGATTTACGCTTGTACGTCAACGAAGCGGCGAAACGATAATAATTTCTCGGACGTGGGTTCCGTTTTGTCCGTGATCTCTCGCGGACGGATTGACCAAGGTGAATCCAACGGTGACGTAGCACGTACGTGCTCCCTTCGCAAAAAAGACGCTATGCGTGGTTTCGTCAAACGTCGATCACGTTGCGAATTGTTACGCGGCCGGATTTCATGCATATTTAACGGCTCACACTCGCGATCCGGTATCTGCGAATATGCATCGAACTGCGACCCATTCTTCGTCTAGATTGACGTAAGACGCGTCAAGCGTGACACTACCTACAGGCCGGCTTAATGAGACCGTTTATTGTACTTGGACGATCGGCTGACTTCGAGGTTGAAGACCTTCTCTCCGGCAGCGATCGATTATCTATTACAATGGTCGCCCGCCGATTCTAACTTCGCGATGATAACACGCTGGATCCCGAGACCTTATATAACGTGCCCGGGAACGATCGTGCCGGTTGAAACGTGATAAACGATACGGGTCGCATCATCGACCGTTCACGTGATCACTGACAACGCGAGTAAACGATAATGGTAACACACGCTATGGTAACCGATTATGGCCTTTACTCGCGCGGATACGCGACCGTCTCGATAGCGTTCGATTTTGTATCGCGCGGTTGTGATACGGATAAGCGTCGAGTCTCGAGATTAGCGTGATTTAACTCGCAGAATTCTGGATTCGTTTCCTTCTTTTTTTGTATCTTGCTACAAGCGAGCAAATAATTTTCTATCGATCGGTTACGGAGGTACTGGAAAAATATACTTTGCGGAACGTGGAAGCACAAGTTGCTCGCACTTTGCATTCGAATCGAAAGAGGCGCGTTAAATGCACTGCAAAATTAAATGTGCTACGTGAGACGATTAATTCTTAAACCGTGGTGGCCAAGATTGTCCGAACCTTGTTCCCCATAGCTTAACAATTAAGCTGAAACTAACCGAGAAAAACTGAATTCCCAATGTATCGAAATAAAAATTGTTTCAGCAGTGCGCTAGGATGAAAAGAGTAAGCCTGTTTGCTAAAACGCAGGATAAACGTTCGAACAGAGATTCGCATTCCAAACTACAGAAAGAAGAATTACCTAACAATGCACAATATCGAAAGAACAATTTTTACAGCGAAATGCAAAAGAAAGAAAGGATATGCACAGAAGTAGACACACACGTACACAAACAGTCGTCGGCAAAATGCAGTATGCATGGCACCAAACTAAATCCGATCGTCGGACTGCACGCCTCGAAATATTCGCAGCAGATAACATTTTCGTTTCTCATCGCAACAGAGTTTACAGAAGCGGTAAGTTTCCATCGGAAGCTTCTCGGAACCGGAATCAACGGGCAACAACAAGAACCTCCAATTTCTTGCTCAACTTTAGCGAACAAAAAGCTAGCTAGAGAAATAAATCCGTAATTATCTACTCCGTTCGTGCCGATGCAATTAGCGTCAGCAAGTAGCAACGAGTCCCCGGGGCGATCTATTAGAATCGATAGAATCACAGAGAGCACACAGACACCGTCGACTACTTCGGAGAATTCTGCAGTTTTTCTCTGCAACTTCGCCGAAGACGATTAAAAGCTGTCTACCTGAGCACTCGGTTGCGCAGAGCGTGATCCATCGACGACTTGATCGATCCATCGGCGTCGAGATGCCCGTTGCTTCTTACGTCCAGCAACGGCGACACTTGATCGGTCATTTTTCTCAACGGACGCGCCGAAATATTCTGTCTTGAGGAAGGATTTTCTCGAAGATTCAAGCTCGCGTTGCGAAAGCCATTCACCGGGTGTCCAAAGGTGCGCCTATGCAAATCGCCTCGGACCTGGACGACGACTCTTTGTTAGGCAATCGTGGAACGACTTCGATTAGGGATCCACGGCGATCTATCGCGCCGAGTTATCGACGGAGCTGGCTTCGGCCGGCGTCACCTATCGAACCATTTTTTTCCTTCGTCAACGTGCAACGATATCGCTCGGTTCGCCAGCTAGGTGTCACGGATACCCGTTGCTGACACGATCATCTCGCGTTGCATAAAAATTCTACGCGCTCTCGAAACGCTGCCGCGATCCTTGCAAAACGCCGTTCTCGCTTTTTTTTGCGAAATTCAATCCGCGGAAGACCGATTTATGGCAAATTAACGGCGGCCTTCGACGACTGCCTAACGCGTTTCAAAGGTGATTCATTTTCTCTATGGTTAAATTAGAACTCTTCCCCGTTACACCCCTCTCGCGCGGCACACGCTGCGACGAAACTTGCGGTGATCGAAAATCGATACTCGATCGCTGTATAATAAATCGAAAAAGAAATTGCTCGAGAGAGAAGTGACTCAGCGGTTTGCGTCGCGCCGATCTTCGTTCTTTAGCATTCGGTTTTTTTAATATCCACTTTATCGCGTGGATATTGATACTATTGTGTTCGCATATTGGCTCGAAACGTCGACAACCTGTTTAACGTTAGCGTTCGAATCGTGGGAGTCACGTTTCAGTAACACGTCCTCGGAGAGTCGCAACGATTTGCAACGAATGTAGGTCAGGTCATACGAAAAAACGAGAACTGGTTCTCCTCGACTGATTGATACAGCGACACCGTACGTTTCCAGACGATTTACTGCACGATAAGCGTAAATAAAACATGTCCGACGAGGAACCGTCCAAGCTAATGGTGCAGCGATCTGAAATTTTTCAGCAGAGACAACGACACCGATTTCGACCGTAGTTTCGTCGCACTGCGCACTATGCACTCCTATCAAACGGGAGGCGTCTCTCGCGTGACTTCGAAGACACGGAAAGCAAATTTTCCGCGCGTCCTCGGCGAAAGGGATCACTGTGCTCGCCTTGAAACTAATCTGACCGTCGACGATCGCGCGAGCCGCTCCTTTGGCCACTGATTGCGTCTCCGGACGATCGCGTTCAATGACGACGGCGGGCTTCAAAGCGTCAATTTAGCAGCCTTGAACCTCCGCAACGATCTCGAACGCGATCTCTAATTGGATCTGCCATTGTCCGAACCGGAAAACGCGGGCTCCCTCGGAAACTGATCGCGAAACACACTTTTCCGAGCACCGAGAACTTTCACCTGGCTCCGCGACGAATATTACGGCGACGCGACGGTCCAGCTGCCATAACTGCCGGCGAGAGCAGCGAGAAAGGACCGGATCGCAAGGTGGCCGACACCGGAATGACCACCGGTCCCTCTAGTGGCCTGCAATTATGGGATTCTTTCTATGGAAGTCCGTCGGATCCGCGCACCGTGGCCCGTGCCCCGACGCTAGCCGAGCCACGGTTGCGCAACAATGCTCGATTATGTCATATCTTATCGCACGGTGAATCTTCCACCGAGATTAGCCAACCCCCCTCCGCGCACTCCTATTGTGACATCGACACCGTGCGCAGTATCCAAACTAATTGTTGCAAGTGCACATCTCTATGCAGATCCTTGGTGTCGTAAATCTCTCTGCTCACAATTTTGCGAACGGGAACGGTACAACCGTAAACTTAGACTCATTTTAAAGCCCGAACCTTCTACTTTCGCGATCCGTTGGTCGTTTTATTCGATCGCGGTTCGCCACGACACAGCGGCCGGGAAACCGAAGACGTGTTTTTCCTCGCGTATGCTAGCTATTTGGACGTCCGTGGAAGCGCTCGCAAAATTTTTTCACGGCTCGAATTTACCACGGATTCGAAGATTGGATCTTCCTCTTTAAAACGACTGTAAAAATATCGATGTACGATTTTTTGGGACCGGTTTATCGAACTTGGAGCGGAAGGTGTACCGCCAGATGCACGGTGATACGAGATGACCGAATTTGATCTTTGTTTCTGGCTCATAAAAGGATCCAAAAAAATCGTACACTCCGTTTTTTGTAGTCGTTGAAAAGAGGAGAGTTTATTCTTCGTATCAACTGTAAATGCGGTAAGGAAAAAAATTTTCCAACGCTTTTACGTTGACTACAATTTTCCCAATCCTTCCCCTGTTCGGCACGGTCTGCATATTGCCCGAGTTTGCACGCTGATTCGTCGCCGAATTTGAATCGAAGCCGAACAATTTTACGTTTCCCAGTGTAAGATCAAATTCTGATCGAAAGGATGGTCCGAATGAGAGAATTCGTCGGACCGTTTCCAAATCGTTAGGCAACTTTTTCCCCTCGGTTTCACTCGATCGCCGCGAGACTTTCTCCGGTCGATTGAGAAACCCGAAGAAAAGAGAGATTTCACGGGAGTCTGCGAGGGCTCCGCGAAGGGAACAGCCACGAAAATATGTACTGGCAATGAGAAACAGGCTCGGGCGTTCCTAATTCACTGATCGGAGCCGAGAGAGATCCCACGGAGCCGAGAGATTCGTTTCGATCCGTCGAGAGGAGAAAACGATCCGGTTCGGTAATCGATTGCATCGCCGCGGAATTGCTGGGATTCCGGGGATGGCTGTAACGGGGGCGCCATGGTTGCACAGCAGAGCACAGCACAGCACAGGACAACACGGCACAGGACGTCGCGAGACGGCACAGCACAGCTCAACGTACGGCCCGATGGGAGCCCATGGGCCATCGGGCGCTCCCCAAGTGAAGTCGATTCAAGCCGAGCCGAGCTGAGCCGAGCCGAGCCGGATGGAATGCGCGGCGAAAGGTGAACGCGTTCTCGCTCTCGAAGAAAGGAACAACAAAAAACGCTCCCACCCGTGCAGCCGTGGTTCGAACAGGTACCCGGTGTCTCGTTGCACCCGCGCGAATGCACAGACCATGTACGCCAGTGCACGCGCGATCGCATTCGCCACCCCAAGACGAACGTCCACCCCCGATAGACCGTCGCAAGGCGGATAGAACTCTGAATAATGCATTTTCGTGAAAAAGAAACGTACACCGATGAAATTGGAGTGGTTTTAAAGCTCGTGGTATCTACTTTCCCGCACCGTTAATTATTTCTCCATAGAATTTTTATGAGCGACGTAGCCGACGAGAAACCGAAGACGCCTTTCTTCTCGAAAATGTCCACGAAAATCGTCTCTATTCGAACGTCTCTAAAATCGTTCGAAAAATTTTTCCTGCATCGAGTTCACCGTGGATTCGAAGAGCGAAGCTTCTTCTTTACAGTAACATCAAAAAAATTGATGTACGATTTTTCTCGAGCGTTTTATTTAGGTTTCAGCGTAAAGTGTACTGCCAAATCTCCAATAACGCGAGATAGATCCGACTTCTTCCACCTCTTCGCTCCGCAAAACGGCTAAAAAAAATCGTAGATCGAGATTTAAGGGCTCGTTGCAAACGGGAGACTTTATTCTTTAAACTCGCCGTTGTCTCATTCGCGAAGAAAAATGTACAACGTTTCTAGAGACGATTCAATTTGCACAATTCCCGAGAGAAACGATCGGGAGAGAAACGCTTTCGGTTTTCCACCGACTGCGTCGCGGAGGGATATTCTCGAAATAAAATGAACGATGATCAGCGAGAATAGCGAGGCTCCGAGCTTCGAAACGAGACCAATTGTATCACCGTACTATTCTTCGTCGCGAAATTACAACCGTTGGAACGTCGACGATGTCCTCGAAACACGGAAATCCAGATCACTTTCCACAGCAACCACCGAGTCCTCTAACGCCCCCAGTCTCGGCAAAAATGCTCCCCCGAACCATGCACACCCACTGAACGTCGACTGCACGACTACCACTCGGTCCGATAAACAATGTCCTGTCCCTGTTTCATGGGAGGCGAGCTGCGCGAGCTGCGATACTGTTGTCCGCCGGGTTCTTCGAGTCTTCACTTCGCACGATAATTTCCGCGTGATACGCTATCGCTATGCGGTCGCCGATACCCTCCCTTGTGTCGCGAGATCATGGTTGCGACCCTGCAGCGGCAATCGACTTAAATACGAATTTCCGAGGCGGACGCACTTCGGCCGTCGAAACGTTTTGGAGTCCCAGAAGCGATTGCTCGACTTTTCGCAGGCGGAGCCCGACCGAGGCGGATCGACGTCGCGGAATGGAAGCACATGTTATACCAGCGAAGATTGAGGTTATCCTGCATTCGGGGTTCGTAAACCAACACGTGCCCTACCTTAATTCATCCTCGTCCATGGGCACCAATCGTCGAACGGGATTCCGTGTGGGCTGCGACGCCGGCGGACTTCAGAGGGCCACGCTACGGCGAGCCACGCACTGGCGATTCGCCGTCCCCGATTCGGCAAAGAAGTTCACGCGGGGCCTGCCCATGAGCAGCAGAGAACAGAGAGCAGAGCAGAGCGAGCACAGGACGGTACAGAGCCGTGCCTGTGCAGAGCAGAGCAACGGGTCGAGAGACGCTGGCGACGCGGCGCGGCGTCGCGACGCCCGGTGCACTGCACGCATGCTCTGCCCGCGACGACCAATCAATTCTGTCGCGGGCCGCACCGCGTGGCTATTTTCTAACCGATTTTATTTAACCTCCTTTTACGCAACGCCGTTTTTACGATGCGATAATCCACGATGCAGACCCGGATGGAACCACTGTGCCGATAGCCCGCAGCTAGTGCGCAGATTCGCTTATCGCCGATCGGGCGACTCCGACCTCTAAAAATTTCTCTTTTAATCGATGCACTTTTCCGCGACATTTGTTGCGTCTGTATTTTTGTTCCGTTGTTTTGTCTCCGCGTGACTAATTGTTCAGATTAACGCTTAGCCAATCGAACGGGGAGATCTCCCCGTTTTAAATTCAGTCGGTTGCCGACCGCGAATGGATGATTGAAAATGATTGCTTAATTTTATTAAGATTTGCAAGAGGCACGCGAATGCTGAAGAAGTAATCGGTGTCATATAAGTTTGCTACATCATTTTTGTTTAATCGAATGAAATATTTTAATTTCATGACAATTTTTGAGGTTTCTAGCGCGGTCGTGGAAGTGTTAAGACCGAGCTTTCCGTTCTCAATAGCCGTCATAAACTCGTCACTTTCGAAGGGTCGACCCGAAATCGTCCCAACATTTGAGGCTACCCGACGGTTGATCCGGAGGTAGCAACGCGTTGCCGAGGTTGAAGATTCCACGTCAAATTTTGCTTCGAGAAGGCAACGGGGGTGGCTCGTTTCAGACCTTCACGAGGGACCGTGGATATTTGAGCAAAATGAACATTAATCGTAGCAGCTGTGTCGGGAGTTAAATAGAAATTGATTTATCTTGTAAATAGGTCGTTGGCATATAAAATCCGTCACGATGCACAATTTATCCGAGTTATAATTCCAATTCGGTATTGGTATTCTATCCTAGAGCAGTACGATCTATCGCAGAAATGCAGCGATGCAGTTACACGGAGCAATTGCACTTTCGTTTAATTGTTCGCGTCATTTCGAGGGAGAAAGTATTTGTTCGAAGTTGCCATAAATATTTCAGTGCGGTCAAAATTCCTGTTCATTCGTCGATACGAATTTTCATTTAATTTACTCGGGGCAACGAAAAATAGTACTCACTGCGAGGTAGTCTTGAGTTTTCGAATTTTCGTTCGATTTCGATTCCACCGCCTCGGAGTTTTCGGAGACTTTTGAAACTGTGTGGCTTAAATCGTTGCGACGTTGATCGAGCGAGGCACAAAGGAATGTAGAAAACCTCGAGGAGGAAGCGTATTGTTTCCACTATTCGTGAGTTTTGATAAGGCAATGGATTCTCTGTTTTAATGGGCACGATACGTCACGCCGAGTGGAAGGAGCGTTGAGCAAGCAAATGACTTCGGTCAAGTTTCACACGAATCGGAATCGGATTACGCGGTTCCAGTTTAATTACGAAATTGAACTACCGTAGACTGGTTTCGGTACAGCTTCGTCAGTTCGGCTTACTTTTCACTCGCGTCGTGCCGCGTCGCGACCGAGTACTACTGGGTCGCATCGCGATCGACGAACTAAATTATTCCAATGGAACAACGATCTTTAAAAAAAAAATTCGTTCCATCGTTCGAATCCTCGTGCGAGATGCGGAGAGTGCGAGAGGACATTGCCGCCGGAAAAAAAAATAATTCCGGTACCGGGAATCGAACCCGAGCCTCCTGGGTGAGAGCCAGGTATCCTAGCCACTAGACCATACCGGATTTCGATACAAGAGATCGTTCGTAAGGGCAGAAAATTCAGCCAAGATTGTTAATTATCGCGCTATCCAAATACTCCAATCGCTGCACAAAGTGTTCCAGCAAAAAGGCCGGGGTAGATTTCCTAAGCGCGCCCGAAGGGTGCTAGGGTGCGCCAAATATTTTGCGCGCACTTTCGGCAACGTGCAACATGTAATTCGATCGCTCGATCTGTATGCAACGAGCACAGATAATAGCTCCGGAGGAAACACTCGCGGCACAGAAATATTTTTTCGCGAGCAAATTATTTTCCGCATCTTCCGAAAGCGAAAAAAAATCCCCGAGCCCTTCCAATCGGAATAGAATGCGCCATCTTACAAATGTCTTTCGGCAGCTAAGATGCAACGAAAAATTTCGCGCGCAGTCCCGTTGACATAGAACTTGATCGCTCACGGTCAACGGCAATCGAATCGCAAGCAAAAATATTCTTTGCGGCTTTCGAACCGAGGAGGATAATCGAGTGGCCTGCATTATACAACACGTTGCCAGTCGGTTACGCGCGCGGACGCCTCTTCCCGTGAAAGTGCAGTCTGTCGGCATGGCATGGCATGGCATGGCATGGCATGGCAGCGCGACCAACGGTTTTCCAGCGCTTTCGAAAATGTTGTCAAAGCGATTACTCACGGCCATGTACCGGAACGTTTCCGACGTCGCATTTCCGGGTCCTTGTCGTAATCGTCGAGGAAGGGCTTGTCGTTGCAGTGCTCGTCCGCCGCGTTCGCCGCGTTGTTCCTTGCCATGCACCTCCAGTCGAGCATCTCGCTGACGCTTCGCCGACGCGGCTTGTCCCTGACCGTGTCCATTTCGATTTCCATATCCATGGTCCTCGTATCATCGAGCAGCGCGATCAACGTGTCCTCGCAAGCCCTGCGAGCGTGTTGCGCGTTTTCGGAGGCCTTCCCAGAGAGGATTGCACCGCGTGCACCACGCGCGATCTACGCTCGAGCACGACTAACCAGCAGCTTTTATCCAAGCAACACGTGTTCGTTGTTGTCGCGGACCGCGCACATGCTCGACACTCGAAGATCCAACACTCCCAAAGTCTCGGGCAGAACCGTTCTCGCTCGGAGAGATCGAGGGGATCGGCGGCTCGTCACTGTCCGGCAGCTCGGTGATCTATGCGACTCTTCCCGCCGGGCGTTCACCGATTTCTGGAAACGATCGACGGAGAGCCGGCGCGCGCCGAAACCCTCCGACGTCGATCAGCTGGCCACGTGACACGCCCTCGCCTCGCGCCGCTTTCAAACGCCCGCTTTCTTTTTTATGCCTCCCTTACGCAATCGGCGGTCGGGGCCCGGTCGCGGGCCACCGGCTCGGATCCACCGCTCCGCGGATCCTATTCCTCTGCGGAGCTGCGCGCAGAAAAAGGAAAAACTGTGCCGCGATTCGACCGACCCCTGCGACGTCTAAATAAAACCGCCTTAGAAAGCGTTGCGCAACCCGCGCCTGACCGCTCGTGAATTCGCGCGCGGCCGACCGGCCGCGGATGATTCGGCCGCCCGAAAAATCGCGGCAACTCGAAGACGTGCTCGGGACGCGTTCGAATTTGCCGCCGCGATCCCACCTCGTCGCGCGGAATTTCTCCGCGGTTTCGACCGTTATCGGACTCGTTTACCCGTTATCTTATCGATTTACGTAAAATGCGCGCGTGTCGCACGCTACGCGTTTCCGCGGAGCGAGCTTCGCAATGTCTTCCCAGGACGACTCTCGCGGCTGGATTTCAAATCGGAGCGATCTCTGCCGGTGTCGGCGGATCGCGTAGCTTTTCGTGCAAATTGTGACGCGTTCTGGAAGAAGGTACAAGCGGCTCGTCGCGTTCGCCGCCGCTCTCGAATCTGGAATCGAAGCGACGCCAGACGTTCGCGCGCGCGAATTCGCGATCCGCGAGGACGTTCAACCGCGACCGGTCGGTCGGACTATTTTTAAAAGAGAAAGCATACTTACAAGGACGATTATTTAGTTAAAAGTATAGAAAGCGCGCGTCGCTTAGGGACAACGTTTTACGCAGTGTTCTTAGTCGCTTTTCACGGCGTGGCTCTCGCGACGCCTTGCGGGGCCACGGCCGGCCTCCTCTGTTCGCCGAGGAATCGATCGGACGCGGGTCGAGGACTCGGAACGGTTTCGAAACGAGGAACGAGACCCGCGAAAAACGGCGGAACGAGCGAAAACGGGGCCGCGGGAAAACGATCGTCGGACGAGAGAGCACCGCGATCGACGACCGCTCCGAGTTCACTGAGCAGCGACTTTACCGGCCGCAGCCTCTGAAAGGCACTTAGGGCTTTCTAACTCGCTGCACTCCCCACCCCGTCTCTCTTCGCAGTGCTATCTTAATGCGTGCGATAAAAATTCGTCGAGGAAGTTATGCTCGCGCCGTTCAACCGTGACCGGACGGCGCAAACTCATCCGGTCTATCGAAATTCTGCTTGGAACGATCGTCGAGCAACGTTTTGCCATTTTTCTTCGGTGCTGTAGAATTGGGATAATTGGAGAACGACGACCCGATTTTGACGTATCGTGACGCCTAAGCTCCAAATTCTGGGCCAGATCGATCTAACGCTGTCGATGCTAATTAAATGAAGTATTGACACCGTTCGGCGAATCGAATTAGCGGACCCAACCAACGGATCGATCGGAGCACTGTCCCAACCTTCTTGGTATCTCCAACTTCCAACGTTTCGCTCTCGCGTTGGATAAATCGCTGTTACGTTAAATCGAAAAATGTACTTTTTTTAAGAACGATCGAATATTCGACGCTCGATCTAGAGGTCCGAACAAAAGAGAACCGCTGTTCGAGTACTATTGTAGAAGTACTATTGTTAGAAATTTCGGGTGGATAGACATTAGGCTTTCCCAATAACGGTGTTCTGAGTCTAATATAATTCTCTCGCCATAAAACTCCCTCGTCTTCCCCACTCCGTGGCCAGATCCTTCTAGAAAACCACCTATGTTCGTCAAGCTTGCGGTACAACCTTAATGAATGCGCCCCATCGAGTACCTGAACAAATCCGTCGATACAAATTACGGAGAGGCTACCATAAAGTAATCGCAGGCGGATTCGAGCCAGGCTATTAGCCTTCGATTTCTTTTAAAAGCAAGCTGTCGTCAACATATTGTATTGTATTCAACAATTTCGATTCGCATGCTACTAGAATGATCGAGGTGTTTTTTACGGTTACTCGGATCCCTTCGCCCGCGGCTCGGCTAGCTCTAATTGGTGAAAGCAACAATGAGAGGCGAACGAACGATTAACTGGCTCATTTGCGAGGAGACCTTACAGCTGCGCTAGCACCGGCTCCGACAGCCTAGGCTCTGCCATGCTTGACCCATTTCCATTGTTCTTTCCCCGGGCCTCAAAAAAAGAACGTTCCTTTTTTCCTTCGGCCCTGCGGCCGATCTATAAAATTTCCTTCGACGCTTCAAAAATGGAAAGCTAGACGCCGACCGAGCTGCCATAAATTAGGCTTTTTCCTACGACAAATCGAAGGTCGTAGAACCGCTTTGCAGCCGGACTCCTCTATCATCGGACTCCTTTTTCGTAGAATCATCGGTCAGCAATGTTTGTTCGAGACTGCGATGCAGCTATGCATTTTGTATAACTTCCTTGAATACCGAAGCCGACTTCATTATCGCTTCTGCGACGTATTAATTATACTGTTTGCTCTGTTATTCATCGCCGAGTCGGCCGTCGGAATCTGCTTCCTGGTAAATGCTGTGTTGTGCAGCGCTCGTTGCAGTCTCCACTACTGCAAAAGAGGTTGTCACTCGGGGAGGTGTCACAAGATTTCACAATGTAATCTCACAAATCGTCGATCCATTGTTTCGGAATCAATTTCGGAGCGTTGCTTCGTGATTTTAGGCGAACGGTTTTAGGCTTGTTTCCGATTTTCTCCTCGGACTCGAGTCTCTCTTTGGTTCTTTTTCCCGATTGTTCGGTCGGAAAGGTTACATCTTGATAAGAAGTTGGTGGTCGACTTCCGGCCGTCGACACTCCGTGTGACCAGTGTTGTTGAACCCTGTGTCGAACGGTCTCGACTCGAACGGGCTTCACCTGCTTGTTCTTCTCTCTCTCTCTCTCTCTCTCTCTCTTTTTCTCTCTTTCTCTCTCTTTCTCTCCCTTTCTGTTTCTGGGAGAGGAGAGAACGTTTCTCGCGGATCCGACGCGCCACCACGATTGCATAATAAACAGTGATACGCAGCCGCGAGAAGTATATATAACAAGCGGGTCGCAAGGCATAATTGTAAACCAGTTGCGCGTAATGCAATTATGGTATGAAAGTGATCAAAATTTATTGCGGCCGCCGGGCGCCGCGTTGCAAAATCGAACGGAGAGTTCGCCGAAATTCGACGACGGAGTCGTGCGAATATATTTTCATTGCAATAGGCGCCATGTCCGTCGACAAGTGGTAAGACAATTTAAATAATATTTCAGTTAAAATCGATTCAGTGTGTTCGCTTAGAATTTTTCTCAAATTCCACCGAGGCTTATGAATTTTGAAGATGCTAGAACCAGGTGGAAGTTCAGATTCAAAGCTCTATGCCGAATTAATCGACTTTCGATAATATCAGATTTTAGCGTATTATCGATAAAGCAGAGCTTCGCGAAGATGCGCGTGGTTCGCTTCGAATTCGACGAAAACTGAAACGATAAAGAATTTTCACCTCTTTCATTATCCGACAGATTCCATGCGCGTGTTCCTGCACTTTAGACATCCGCAACTAATGAACGAAGGCGCAGTCTATGCACAGGAAACGAATACAGATTGCTTTTCTCGGTCGTGCACAAGGTTTCTGAAATTTCAATAGCGCTTGTGAACAGATTTTTCGGAATATCCGAGCAGCCTGGAAGACATTTCAGATTCAAATCACCGTGCACAGCGAAGTTAACTAGCAACAATTTCCCCCAGAGCTCGTCTCTCTGAATGATAAACACTTTCTACGAGAAGGAAGCACGTACGGAGTCGGTCTTTCCTGCATTCCGCGAAATTAGATACTTTCTCACAGAGGAATATAAAACTTGTGGTTTAAGGACGACGCTCTGCGGTCGACAATGAGGCTCCCTGTCCTTCTAGAAGCGCGTTTACAAACTATGCTAATGATGCTCGTCGAGTGGTGGTGTCGTCATCGGTTGCACCTTCTCAATCTTTATACGACTCAAATAACGTCGAAGGAGACTAATAGAAAATATATTGAGATAGGTTGGGACTGTTTAAAAATAGTTAAAATGGAACAGGATTTAAAATTCTGTTGTAAATTTATTGCACGAAACTCGAATAATTAGAGGAGAGCGATAATTTGAAGGACTGTTTAAAAATAGTTAAAATATAGTAGGATTTAAAGTTCTGTTGTAAATTTATTGCACGAGTCTCGAAGAATTAGAGGAGAGCGATAATTTGTCGGAAATACGATCGGAAAATAATTAGACGGTTAACGTTTAATTTTTGTTTGTCAGAAAACTGAGAATAGTTTGTTTTTGGTCGTCTCAACGCCGTCAATTTTGTGGACTGGTGTTCGCGAAGCGAATACGGCGTTTCCGCCGTGAAATTACAATAGTGAACTTGACAACGAACAATTATAGAACTCTAACCAACGGCATTGAGTTTAAATTACGCGAAAGTGTGTCAGCGGAAGCCATTTCTACAGACAGAATGGAAAGTACTAGCACGTGCGATGGTGGTGTAATGGTGAGCATAGTTGCCTTCCAAGCAGTTGATCCGGGTTCGATTCCCGGCCATCGCACAACAATTATTTTTGACATTTTTTTCCCGAATTTTCGAGCTCGAAATCTGCACGCTTTGCACCATCCATCGTTAATTTTTACGAATTTATTTTTTTTAAATTATCTTAAATACACTGTCGAGTATCTTCGACGTGAATAATTCAATACCTCGCGAATGCGATCGATATCTTAAGAAATTGTCTACGTTGCAATGTTAGGTGCAACAGAAGTTTGTTACTTTTAAACGATCGCGTACGTTTTCATATATATTTTTAATATTTTAGGCGATTCAAGCTGGAGTTCGATTTTCGTACATACGAGAAATTGATAAATTCCGATTTTAGTAATTATGTAATAATTGTTTCGGACATTAATGATGTTGCTGTCGCGATATCGTTGCGGTAGCGTTAATTATTAACGCGATTTCAACGACATGTTTGCAGCAGCGCGAAGCATATCTCCGCGAAAATAAAGCAGCGTCTGCAAGAAGCACTGCTGGTGTAGTGGTATCATGCAAGATTCCCATTCTTGCGACCCGGGTTCGATTCCCGGGCAGTGCAGATTTTTTTTTCTTCGCGAGAAAAATTCCGCACGGTCGCACATTCCTTCAGCGCACGATGCGTTCGAAAATTTTGCAAAAATCACGCTGCGAACGCTCTCCCCAAAAAAGTTCGTCAACGTCGAGTTACGACACGTTACGAAACTGTGCACTTACTGATTCTTCGATCGTTCTCTAAACGCGATACCGACGCGATTATTTATTCGAACCGGCGATAAAAAAATCACAGATCAAATTTTCCAAGCGATTCTAAAGAAGCACAGACGAATCGAACATCCTCGTAGACGCACAAGTTTCTCTCAGCCGCAATGCGATTGCAATAATCGCAATGAATTTTCAGCTCGACGTTTCTCACGACGAAAACTCGAAAAGAAACGAACAACACAAAAGTTAATCTAATCTTTCCGCAGAATATGCAACTCGCAGCGAATTTATCGCCAACGTTCCGGACGATTAAAATTCAAGAACGAACAACACAAAAATTAATACGATTCCTCGGCATCCTCTTCGAATTCTAAACAGTTGGAAAATCTTTGCCCACAGAAGCACAGCGAATTTATATCATCGACGCTTCTCGCGTCGAAATCTCTGGGATTTCGTGAATTATTCTCGTCGATCGACGTTCCCGGACTGCGATCGTCGTTCGATCGCGAAGCAACGGTCGATCGCCGACGAAACAGGGATAGGAAGTCGACCGTGCCTGTCATTCATTAAGAATTCAGAAGTCCGCGACGGTATCGATCGTCGCCGGCGACGTCTGTTTTCGTTCTATCGACGAGTTTCCCGACGTCGTGTCGCGACGATAGATCGCAGTTGATTGTTTACCTGATGATTCGACAAGCGCTCGCGTTTCTTTTGAGCAACACAGCCCTACCGAGGATACTGCCACCACGTTGCATCACTATATACCGAGCGGCGCTCTACTGAGTTCGCCTAACAGCGTGAACACCACTCGAATATCCATCGGCAAACGGTGCATTGTCGGGGAAGGAAGGAAAACAGAAATTGTCGAACGATAAGCGGGAACCTCGGCGATAACCTAACGTCAAACGACAAGAAAAGATTGTTCCCGCGTGTTCCAGGCACACGCTCCGCGATACTCGATCGATCGATGGATCCCGCGCTCGCGGATCGCTCGTAGTTCACCCGTCGATCATTCCCAGATCCTCCCGTACCTCGCACGCTTTAATCTCCTCAACCGTCGAGGACTGTTTTCGGCGAGCTTTTCGGAAATAATCTGCCGAGAGTTCTCAACACATTGCCGTAAGCGATATTGTTTGCGAACCGTATTTTCCAGTAAACCGAGCCCCACGGAGCGGAGATAGTTTATCTGGCTATGAGACGGCGTATCTGCTGTCACGAGAGTTCCATTCTACCAGATACATTATCCATGATCGACGATACCGAAAGCTAGTGACGAAATCTAGACACCGTCGGAGATAGCAAATATCATTTTTAATTTCCAAGCTGTCGAACTTGAGCCGTCGAAATTTTGACTGTACAGACTCCTCGAGAACTTGTAACCAATTTTTACGAAGTTAATGCTTTCACGATGTAACAGAATTTTGACGGATCTCGAAATTCTCCGATTCAATTAACCGACTCGCTTCTTTTATCGACGATTAAACATCGAAAAACGGAATGGAGAAACGACTTTGCTGCAACACGTAGACTCGCGTGAAGAAACCGTGTGCCAAATTTCAGGGAAATACATCGACTCGAGCTCCGGTTATTAGCTCCGTCGTATCGGAAATTATATCACGCGTAAATCTTTCGGCAAAGGTAATTAACCGTGGCGTCGCGGCCGATTAACTCGCCTATACCTCGTAGCAGAGAGATGGCAATGTCGTTGCCGTTACCGTTCGGCAACGGTAGCCTTCGCTCCACCGCCGATCAAGGAAAATTATCGCGGCCTAGTCGTTGTCATAATTAGCCATTGTCAGAAGCCGGCGCGACGCCTTTTAAGGAAACACGGTTCGCCGTGTCGACCGTCGACGCGGGTCGTCCCGTGTCTTCGTATTCCTATCGGCCGTCAACATGGACGTCGACTTCGCAGGCGGGTCATTTCGGTATCAGCGACACGAGCTGGCAAACATACCTCCGCTGATACCGTGCCATCGTTAGATACCGGGGCCTGCTCTATCTCGGCACCGCGGCGACGGTTCTTCCAGGTCGTCATCTTCCTCGAGATCTTTGATCTCGCGAACGTGACCGTGCCCACGATCCTTTTCGCGGAACATTCGAGGCCGTCGGGATATTTGAATCTCCCTGCCAAGTCAGCGAGCCTTTTTATAGGGTAGCGGAGCCGGTTACCGAGGCCTGACCAATTGCCGTCCAATTTTGTTATTCTTTTATTTGGTTCATTTTTTGACAAGAGAAAAATCGAGCCTTATCCGATAAATACGAAGAAACGAACCAAGCGAATCATTTTTCAAAAGATAGGAACCCAGGATCCTTTGGATCCTTTGGAACCGAAGGATCTTTTGTCTAGGATATTGCAATTTTCATTTCATCGAACAAATTTGATTCGACGAAATTTTCGAAGCATCGAGTATAGACGGTCGTCGATATTTCACAAGTATCGACGAATCGCCAGTCATTCGGGATTAATCGGGATTTGCATACGTATGATTTTAGCTGTTTCAAAATTTCCGAGGCGAGAGACAGTCCACGGACTGTCTGTACGTTCTGTTCGTCTATGTATGCTAGGGTACGCGTGAACGAGACCTTGGATAGGTATTAGACCGACTCCTGAAGGATCGATTTTTCTCCAACAGCGCTCTAGGTCTATGTTCGCCGCCTGCTGCTGGTTGTCGCCGTCGTTTGAATTGCATCGCGACGCGCGAGAAAGTGCCTTCTAAGGCTCAAGGTTAATTTACACAACATACCCGATCGAAAGCTAGTTTCTTTTTTAACCTGCGCGCACCGCTCGGTTATGAAAAAACGTCGTCCCGGATTGCTAAACGAACAAAGGTGACCGGAGCCGATCGCGAGGAACATTGCCAACGCTAGACTACTGCTATACTATAGCTAATACAATTACATGACTAATTACATGACTGATTCTTTGCAGAATCAGAAATTTTTGTAGACTCTCGCGATTTTTACCAAAGGGTCATTGCAGAATCCTGTCCGGTGCATTCGTGGCGCATCTCTTCGGATGCAGGATTTCGCTATCGGTTTTTTATTCCGTTGAGAATATTTCTCTCCGCATCAAAAATATTTTTTATTGCACTTTCAGAGTATGTTGGCTGTTTCTGAAACATTGGCAGTGCGTGGGGATTTTTTCTACCGCATGCTAATTGCATCAGATCAATAATCAACCCTTAGAGTACCAGGATACGTTTACGATCTCTCCGCGTCGTGTTATAATTTCTTTTTCGCTTCTAGTGCATCCAAAATCTGTCTACGAAGCATTTGAACTGCAAGAATTATTTTGAGCGCATCAGAATTTTTTCTGCCCCATCCCAAATGCATCAGAATTTTTCCTACCCTATCCCAAGTGCATCGGAATTTTTCTACCACGTTCCTCTACAATTCCACGTTTTCCCGACTGCACTAGGATTACCTGCGCGATCTCCAGCGCACGAGGGTAGTCTTTTACCCTCGGAGTATCAAGATCTTACATCTCGACGTTCCTCGGACATTAACAAAGAACATACACGATGTAAAGATCTTTCTCCGAAACTACAACTATTCTACAAACTAGTCGACAACACAGCTACGATTTTGCAAATAGGGACACTCGTCATGCGACAGAGGGACAAAACCATGTGTGCGTAGCGGTGAAAAGATGTCAGTGACATTGTGCTGCACGGGAAATTGGGGGCGGAACGGGCGACACGTGCGGCGGAGGTGCAGTTATGTTACGTTACGTTGCACGCGGCGACCGGTTCGCTCTTTCCTTTGTCGTTTCGAAAAAGGGAAGAGCAGAGTGGAGGGCGGTGCGAAACGTCACGGCCGAAAAATTCGACCGTTACCGATATAGACCCACCTCGTTCCCGATCGTGTCCCCGCGAGATATGGTATGTACTGTTGAACGAGCAACGGCGTTTGCGCTCGACGCGACAAACTGGGAACGCGGTTGCTCGTCGCGCTGGTGGCGCTAGGTTACAGGGGCATACAGGCTTTAGAGTAGACAACTGCTTTACCTGCTCGTTTCCGTCGTCTTGATGCAATTCACCGTTAACTCGGACCGCGAGTTGCTTCAAGAGAAAAAGAAAAGATCATGTGTTAGTATAGACAGTACCATCAAGAACAATCACGGTGTCGGAATACAATACATTTATCGCGCGTATTTTCCGAGACGAGACTATGTACAGTAATGTCTCCCTAACCGACGCTAAGATTGTCCACGAAAATGGACAATTTAGGGAAGAGGAGATACGATTGTTCGAGCCTTTTTATACTTGTTGACAATTCGTGACTATAAAAACGAACCGCAAGGCTATCGAATAATCGTATCTCCTCTCCCTGAATTGTCCATTTTCGTGGCTAAACCGAGCGTCAAGTAGAGAGACATTACTGTATTGCGAATGCGAGTAATCGACAGCGATCGTCGACGGTAGAGTTTCGAGAGTTTCGACGAAATAACCGAGGGAAAGAGAAATAGCGATAAGGACGGTGTGTCGGAATGCAAAATATTTGTCTGACAATTGCGAGATAATTGCAAGAGCGACCAGTTACAAGCAGAGCATTGCCGACGCGATTTTTTCGCGAACTCGGACACGCGTATTGTTCCAGGCGAAAATAATACATCGGGGGTGCACGGTTCGTTTTACACGATAATTCTAGTGGAATCGCGAAAGCGAATCCACGGCGATCCATCGTCGATTGGTCGCTTCAGAAACGAATGAAGCGTACACGTTACAAATTGATAAAGAAAGCATCGCGGCAAACTGTAAATTATTCGTCGTCGGTCGATCGGTGCATCGACGGAGCCGGTGCATGTGCAACCGAACGGCCTCGAAGCGACAATCGCCAAGCAAGATATCCTTGGCTCCATTGCTTGAAACTCGAAACCCTTCGCACGTTCCCGTCGGAGATTTAGATGTAGGCCCTGCGACGATTTAGACCGCAGCACGAAATTATGACGTTGATAGGCCGACAATGAAACGCATAACCGGTGGTTGCACACACAGTGTGCTCGGCATCGTTTCCAGATGCGTTTGGGAGCCGCGAGGAAACGCCGAGCAAAAGGGAAGACATCAAAGCGAGGCGTTATCGAAGTTTAGCGGTCTATGAATACGATTGCTATTTCCGCTTTCAGAAGCGGCGTACACAAAATTATCTGGAATCTGCGAGTAACACGGAGAGAATTCACTTCGAAACTTTACGTATTTTTAAAACGATTAGCATGTTGTGCAAGTCGGGTACACTTGAATTGCGAGTCCACCGATGCAAAAATAGTTCCGGCGTGACGGTCGCTTCGACGTAGCAACTTTTCGGAAAATCGTTGCTAATCGTGCCTGGATCGATTTAATTTAGACCGTTCTAAACTTTGCCGAGCGCGTATCTTCGAGAACAAAAAATTTGCTTCCGTTTCATCGACCAACTTGGCGATTTTCGAATCTCGAGAATTTACGAAAATATAATAGAAAATAAATGAGCTCGGAGCTGTGCAAACTCGCTGGCAAGTTTCGTCGCTATTCAAATAATGATAACGATATGCGCGACGATCAAGGTGTGCGATCTTTAAATATCTGCGTTTTTAGAGATCTGCGATCTTATCTGAGAAATCGCAAAGTAATCGTGACTCGTGTTTCCATGCATAATTAGTAGTTAGTTATGAGACCGTGCGCGTAACTTGATTCTAATCTCAGTCGGCAGTTATCCAAATTTTTTGGGATACAAATAAAACGAAGGTACGGTAATGTCTCTCTAATTGACGCTCAGATTGTCCAAAAAAATGGACAATTTGGGAAGAGCAGACGCGATTATTCGAGCCCTGTTTGTTTTTATAGTTACGAATTGTCACCAATTATAAAAACGAGCCGCGAGGCTCGATTAATCGTACCTCCTCTTCCGAAATTGACCATTTTTGTGCACAATCTGAGCGTCAATTGGAGAGACATTACTGTATTTCCGAGTCGCGAGGCGACGAATTTAAAAAGAGGGGGTTTCAACAATTGAAAGGATCGAAATTTGCCCAGGCGGTACAGGAGGGTTGGCAACGCGTTCTATCAAAAGAGAGAGAGAGAGAGGGAGAGAGAGAGAGAGAGAGAGAGAGAGAGACGGACTCTCGTGCGCAGATCCGTCGCTCTACAATTACGTACACATGTACTCTGTTCCACAAAGGAGAGTATTGTCACGAATAAGAGCGGCAAGGTCCGCTGACAGCCTTGGCCTAGATCGCCCAAGCCCAAATCATCTCGGTGAAGGGATTCGATCTAACCGCGCGACCGAGAACGCTGCGTTCCAATAAAAGGAACGAGGTTATCAATCACCCGTCTAGATTAACATGCCGCCATTATCGCCTTGCTGGAACCACCGGTCGATCGGCCTACCGTTAATGAAACCAGCATAATTAACCCGTTATCCGGCAGAGAACTCATTCCTTTATATTTTTGCGCGGTTTTCAATTGGTCAAATCGGATCTCGAAGGAACTAGAAATCATCTTTTAATTTTTAACGGGTCGCAGTCAATCTTCTTGAAGCCATGGAAATATTTTATTGCACCATTAGAGTAGTGTGTCTATAAATAATGTTGCTGGCTCGTGTTCGACTCGTCGCGTCGTTGAAAAAGTTGCTACTCGCTTCGAAGAAAAAAATTTATGTTTAAGCGAACAATTTTGCGACCGTTCAAACCTTTGAATTTTCATGTATTCACTTAAGAACGATTCGCAGTCTGGTCACGACGTATTTAATATTTCAACGGTATGTCGTGACGAATATTATTTGTTAGTAAATGAGCCGTCGATGAGGCAGCAGCAAACATCCAATTAAATAGATATACATATGTACGTATTTGTGACACGTGCGAGAATACACGTTAGACATTACATAGAAATGTTAGAGTTTGTCTAATTTTTAGAAGCCTGACTCTGCTGCATATTTATAGATCAGTGTTTCACGTGTACTGTGCACTCGTTGAATTATGACCGTTTCATTTTTTATGCATGCACAACAGTTGCTACCATAAGGAAACCGGCTGACTTCAATTTTCTCTTTAAACAAGTTTAAAAATTGATTTACGGTTCTGGAACGACAGGTACAGGTGGAAATTAGTGTGTGCTAAGAGGCTACGAGAATAGAAATATTGTTGTTAAGAATACGTTTTTGCTCCAGTTCTTAGTAAACGTGTATTTCTAATGAATAGTTCAAACGCGTGGCTTCCGACATCAACGATCTACATAAAACATGATAGTAGGACGCACATATGCAAATTTGCAAAAAAAAAAGAAAAAAATTACAGACTGCAATAGTTGGCGTGCTAGTAAGTCGCATTTGCTGCCTGAACGATCAATTGACCGTGCTATTTGTAAAGATTTTCATAATTTTTTTTCATAATACGTCGTCGATTCAACATCATTTTCATAAATTCGCATAAATTTCGTTCGATGGGACTAAAAATAGTTCTCGATGGCGAACGCATCGATCGATCGCGTGAGCATTGACACAAATCGTCCGGCTGGCGGATTAAAAATATGCCCTAGAATTTAGGTATCGATGTTTGCGGAAAATAAAATAATTAATGGCGGAAACAGCGAAGAATAAAAGAGAGAAAAAAAAATAACATGCGATGGCCGGGAATCGAACCCGGATCAACTGCTTGGAAGGCAACTATGCTCACCATTACACCACCATCGCACCCGAGAACAGGGGACCGAGCCGTCTGTGACCTATCGCGCGGCAGAATCGATACTCCGAAGCTGGTCGACCATTCGTGGCCTTGACTTTTCCTCGGACCCGAGCCGAGAGAATTTCGCTGATAGCGTTTTACACGCGGCTACCTACGAGTGGCCGTGTTCGTGTCCAGAACACGATCAATGAGCGCTCATTTATTTAAGAACAGCGGACGTTAGCGTCGTCCACGGCAACGAACCAGTTCCCGACTCGCTGCCAATTTTATTTCTAGCCAACCGACGCTATTTGTTCTTCCTAGTGCATTTCTCTCTTCGGTGCATTTTCCAACGAGATACACAGCCGGCGCGCATGATCGGCCGCAATTCGAAACTGATCCCCGGGAGCGCCGGGGCTCGATCGATCGATCCAACGATCGTCGAAAGTTCGTTCCAGCTTGTAAAACCACAGCAATATTTATTTATCGGTTCGTCTGTCACATTTGTCCGTAAAACCCAGTACTGCGGTAACATTCTCGGTAGAACGTACGGGTGTTTTTATATTGTTTTCACTTCGTTACAGGAGGAAATACATACACTGCTTCGGAACTTCTGTTTGCTATAATTAGTACAAGCGATTAAACCGATCAGAATCTTCGAGCAAGAGAACGATCGTCCGTGTATCCGAATATCGAATATTTTCCAACAAAGATTTCGTTTTCTAAACAAACTGAAATTATATATTTCCCTAGCAGAATTTCCTACGAATCTTTTGCCCGCAGAAAATGCAACTCCGCGCATCTTGCTCCAAAATTTGGCCAGCTCCAAAAGGTCCACGCAGCAATGGACCTACCCGGCAACGTGCTAAAAAGCATAGATAAATTCCGAGGAATTATTTGCGCTCGGAATAATCGCCCAAGCTCGTGCCCGTGAAAAATGCGGCTGTAGCGAAGGGTTAATCCGCGACACCTCGCGTTTAATTAGGGTTCCGCAGCGTGGACAGCGTAAACGGCGTTCAGTCAGCCGACCACTATATCGTTCGCGTGTATCGCGAAGGGGTTGCGGAGACGGGAGACGGTGTCCACAAAGCCGCTATCGCGTTACCGACTCCGGTTTGCTTTGGTCTACGGTCACACGCGTTCGAATCGAAAATCACAGTGTCCTTCGTCGATCTGTCACCGTCTCTCTCTCTCTCTCTCGCTCTCTCTCCCTCTCTCTCTCTCTCTTACACGCACACACAGACGCACTCTCTTTCTCTCGACTCACCTGAAGGTCTGTTGCTTATCCTGCATCCTGGAGACGGTGGTCTTCTTCTGCGCGGTGTCCTCCAGCTGAAAGTTCACGATCGCCTTGGCCAGCTGTAGGTCCCTTTCATTCATCTTGAACGCCGGTTATCGATGATCAAGCTAGCTCCTTTCGTTTCTCGCGGTGATAATTCACGATGCACCCGGTTGCACTTCTTGCGAACGGTGTTCGAGCGTTGTCTCGCGGACGACACGCGAGCGGATCGACGAAGTAAACGACGACGAAACGACGATGAAACGACGACGGGTGTCCGTCGAGTCGCCGAGGAACTAGTTGCGAGAACCACACCGAGAGATGTCTCGTCCCGTACTGAAACACCACTCGCCCAGACTTAACCTCACACACGCCGTCCTGTTGCTGCGAACGGATTCGTGGCGTGGCTCTCCTCTAATGGGACACACTCTCCCTTTCTCCCTCTCGCGGACACCCCTCTCCCGGCCCCGCTACTTTGCCGAATAACATTGTCTTGCAAATGAGACGCACGCTGCCGCGCGGTGTTCTATTATCGGCCGACCGGGTCCTCCGAGAGCCTGCTCCTCCTCGCTCTTCGGTGTTATCGCACCTCGCACCCGCGGCTGCACTTTTGAATCGACACGCGTTTCCCGCTCGAGTCGCACCCCGATCGAGAGAGTCCCGGCGGTTCCGGACTCTGGATCGTTCCCGGATCGAAGTCGCTATTCGTCGCCGCGTCGAACGCGCACCGACCGCACCTCCTCGTTTTCGTTGCGATGCATCGTCGAGCCACTTTTTCAATTGTTACGAACGTCGCGTGCAAAATAACGGAGCGATCGATCGAGACGCGAACGATAGTTCGTTCCGGGAATTCGATGATTCGCGAGGCCGCGGTATCGATCGGTCGACGAGATTTTTATTCTAATTAAGAGAGTTTCCTGGTGCGAGTAGTTCGACGCAGTTGCGTCGGCATTTCAAAGGTCACGGCGTAGGCGAACCCGTCTATGAGTAGATCGCGCTGGTAGCTTGTTCTTTGCCTGTTGTTTCGATCAATTTTCTCGCGCTCTCGAGCTTCGGAGAACGGAGAAGGAACGTCGAACGAGAAGAAAATCGAGGAAAATCGAAGCGATCGACGAACGTTGCGAAGGAATAATTCAGATTTCGTCTCGTATCGTTACCGAGAACGATCGAATTAGGTCAGCGGTACTGACAGCGAATTGTTGCGGTCGGAAACGCGATGCAGCTGTACGTTGCATTAATTTTGGATCGATGCCCAAGTTCTGCTACTCTTCGCTCGAAATAACCGTCCGCGCGGCTCTGCGATTGACTGCGATTCTTGTAAACCGTTCGTCGAAAAACTAGAGAATCCGCGGCTCCAATGATAACCGGAACGAGCACCGTTCGCCATCTGCGACGACTCGGTTGAAAACGTCGCAAGCTGCGTTATCATTCTCGCGATTCGAATTGCTGCGAATCCGCGGAACGATCAAACGAATTCGACCAATCGCAGGAAACTCGTGTTTGTCAAGGGTGTTATATAAACGGGAGTACGTGACCTAGCCGAGAATAACATCCCCGCGTCGCGCCGCGCCGCGCCGCGCCGCGCCGATTCGCAGAGAGACCAATTAGTCGATCATGATTCATCGGATCGACCGTGTCTCGTTGTTTTTCGGCCCGATTCTGCTCGATTCGGCTTCGAGACGCGGCTCGAAAGGGGGGCAAAGTGGCGCGTGGGTTCATCATCCGGCGCTCCGCGGAGAAATTGCGCCGGCCCATCTCGCCACCTTGTCTCTATATTAAATCTTTTCCGCATAAACGAAACGAAGATTTGTGGCCCGCCGATTAACAAGCCTCGTTAGTCACGTTCCGCCGCGCCGGTGTCAGAGTTCATCGACGCTATCGAGTTTGCATCAGCGGCCACGTTCGGCCCTGCGGTCGCTAACAAATCCGATATCCGACACGATGCACCGGCTGCATCGGCAAATTGAATGCATCGAACGCCTCGAATTATCCGAGGTCTCCTAATATCGGACACGCGAACTCTTGGACGCTCGAATCGCAGGAAAATTATGCTCGACTTTTGTTCCCGGTTGAAGAAACAAAATCATCGGGAGAAACGGATACGCCGATGCAAATTGTTCGTCGAGCTCTGTTTTGCGAGTTTGTGTTTCACAAATTAGTTGGAAATACAACGATTCTTTCGACGGTTTAATGCTCGTAAAACGTCGGGTAGACTCTCCCTAAACGATCGGCGTATCGCGACGCGAATCGGTGCGTAATAATGATTACAATTAGGCGATCTGCGTCCTGACGAGTTTCGATGATTTTACGCTCTCCGACCCTGGGAAATTGGACATAGTTGCCAGAACTGGAACCTGGAATTGTCCCAATTCCTCCAAATCTTTCGAACACGATTACGACCGGACTGTTCCGCGCACAATTTTCAGCTGCGGAAAAATTTGAAGAATTGCAGAAAGAAAGGAGAATTATCCGAACCGATGCGGAACTCTTTCGTTTCCCTTGTCTCGTTCTTTCGTAGAAATGAAAACAGCAAAGAACGAACAACGTTCTCATCATTTTTACTGCGGTAGAATCGAACGATATCGGCGAGTCAAATCGGATCCATCGAATTCTCTCCAGCGGAAGCTGGAATTCATAAGCGTGCTATCAAAAGCGGCGCGGCGCGCGGCTTCCCGACGTGCACAATCCAAATTTAGCCGATTGCTTACGCGTCGTCTGCGCACTCGTTAGGTCGCTCTCGCGACTTCTCCGCATACCGAGGCCGAAATTTCTCTAAACGTCACCTGGGTGCCCCGTAGGTCGGCTGAAATCCCTGTGCACCGTTTGACGGCTGTCGATGCCAGCCAGATAATGTTAATCCGTCTGGAAGCTCGCGCAAGCCACGTCGCTTCCGATGGACATTCCAGACTTTCAAAAGGCCGGCGGGCACGATTGACGGGCTCCGAGGGAGCTCGTTCGTTATCGGGAACGACCTTTGAAACATCCTGCGACATAGCATCGGTGAAAAGCTGCCGGGAAAGTTTCCCCGATAAGCTGACGCGGGAAAAGGCCGTTTCCTCCTGCCCCGGTACAGTTTTACACCGTTGAGTCATCGCGCCGCGCCGTGCCGTTGCAAAAGCGCCGACGGAAACGCACGAATTAATTGGACCGTTAAGGATTTTTATGGTATTACGATGACGAAAACGTGGCTCGCCCTAAGCCGTTACGGGGAAAACCGGCAGCCCGATTAATCGCTTCATCGGTACCCGCCGATTTCGTTCGTTTCATCCGCCGATCGACGATCCAGACTGGCTCTGACGTAAGCCAGAGAGAATCGAGGAAACGAATCGTTGAGTTTTCTCAAAAATGAAAGCAACCGGTGCTCATTCTTCTTAAATATTAATTCTCCTTGAAAAGAAAGCCTTAAATCGAAAAGTACAGACTTAATGGAAGCATCTTGCAATCTACCGTGCATCTTTCGCTTCGAAGACGTATTAATATTCACCGGAAATAACAGCTGCCTGACTCACGCGATCGCGATACGTTATCGGTAAACCGATCGGCCAAGAACAAAGAGAGCAGGGATTCCGTCGATTTCAATTATTTTCACCTTCCCGCGAGCACGTTGCGTCACCTCGACTCCGTCCAATTTCGCACGTGATTCGGAAAGCTGGCTCCGGAGAGAAAATACATGAAAATAGAGAAGTTCGAGCGCAACGGCGCGACGCGCGCCGCGCCGGAATCGTTGCTTCAACCTACAATGCCGGCGTTCTTTCGAAATTATTAATCGACGCATTATAATTGATCCATAAAGGTAGCCTGCCGTAACGAACAGCGTGTTACGCGTTTCCTCTAAGGTGAAAGTAAAAGTGGACGGTTCACCCGCAGCCGGAAAACCGTCGCGTCGGTTAGTCCGTTATCGACCCGCACACGGCTCGATAAGCATCATGGTACCCCATGGAACATCGCGGGATTCGAGCCTTTTTTCCGAGGATACCGAGGATACGGAGAAAACCGGACCGAATCGCGCGAAGTTTCTCTCTCCCGCCCGCACGATTTTTATCGAGGCCTCCAGGCCCAGTGTTCCGAACGCCTAACCGCGAACTATGCGACAGCAATAATTGCATCCGCCCGGCCGGCACCACCGGAAATTTAGAATTTGCTTTCCGGCCACCGTTTTCCAACGACCGCTCTCGCCGTTTATCGCCGCTTTACGCTCGCGCGGAATTAAGTGGTTCGCACCGAGCGCGTTAAATTAATCCGCATCTGGCAACGGGCGGACAGTCGCTTCAGCGTTTTCAACTGGGTTACAGCATTGTTGCGAAACGCGCGCATTTCTGCCGCGATTCTTTCGCTTATTGGCACTGCTCGTCGTGCGCGAGACCGTCGACCTGTTTCGGGCACTTCGGTTCACCATTTTATCGTAATATTGCAATTTTATTCGATGTAATACGAACACGCGAGAACACGGAATACATACTTTCGAACGAACGATCACGGTTTTAGCGTAAACTCGACGGACAAAGACTTTATTTCCACGAGGAATAGAAACGTGAATTCGGTGGCCTTATTACCAGGTTGTTGCACACGAGACTTTCTATGAAACGACGCCCGCCCTATGTTTTCAGACCGCCGATTCCCCGCAGCAATTCACCCCTTCCAGATCATCCCCTTGTTTAATCATATTTGCCAGCGTCCCCGTTTCCGTTCGATCAAACGCGAATCCTTTTCTAGTTTTCGAGCGAACCGACGCTCGAACTTCATCTACTACTATATACGGCGACCGATAAATCAGTTCACCCCTGTCACCGGAAATTCAGTGAATAAGACGCGGCCGCGCGTCGAGGCTCGTTAAAAAGTCATTCTTTTTCGGATACGATCGATCGGACACGTTCGAACGTCGTCGGAGGAACGGGGGAACTCGATCGACTGACGTCAAACTGTCTCAAGACCACCGAGAAGTCTGCCCGGGCAAGGAAAAATGAAAAACACGCTGACACACTTTCACTCTTGAGCGCCCGTGCAACCTGTTACACGCGCTCACGCTGGACGCTATTGACAATCCCTCTAATTATGCGCGAACCGCGGCAAACACATCAACCCGATCGGCGACAGACTGGCTGAGGACTTAGACGTCTCGCCTAGATCTGTCGCTGCATCGCCGCCTTACCTTTTTCCCATCGATCATTCACGCGGTGTCTGCTTTTTGGTCCAACTTCTTTTCACCGCAGTCCGTTCGCCTTCCTTCTATTCCGTTTCATTTCGCCGCGAAATCACTTGCAATTGCACGAACTTACTCATCGAATAGCTGCCGAAACAATACCTGGATTTATTTCATTGTATTCTAGATTTCTGTCGTTTCATTCGTTTTAATTTACATTTCTGTCGCTTCGCTTCTTCTCGTTCCTATTTCATTGAATTTTCATAAAGCCGATTTTACAGCGAGTTGTCAGGCGATGAATCGTTTGCAAATATTCGTATATATAAATTTGGAATACACGTATTTACGGAATTACGTGTCCAAGTAATTCCCGATTATTCTGTATAAATTCCGTAGCGAGATTTCAATGCACAATTTTGGAGCGAGGTCTCGTTCGCCCCAACGCTGCAAAATGCAGCCTCGTTACTCTTCCTAGAATAATTATTCGTCCCCTGGGTTGCTTCTACCGTTTCGAATAAAGATCGTTCGGCGGCAGCTTCGATTATTTCCACAGCAGAAAAAATATTTCGAACCGTGAAAAACGCAGCGGGGCGACGGCGACGTTGCGTTCTACGTGGAACCGTCCACGTAGGTTATGGGTATTGCTTTTATTATCTGCCGGGACGAAACACCATAAACTCCGGAAACTGTCACACAGTGTTCCCCAGCGATGCGTGGAATTGTGGCGACGACATATTAGCAGCTTCTCATTGTGCGACCGAAGAAAAGATTCGCCGAGGGGTGGAGAGATGCGACGGAATCAGTCCGCCAAGGGTTGCCACAATACGGACAGGTGAAAAAATAGGGTATCCGTTCGACATGGGACGAGTAAGAAGCGGGTATCCGGAAATTAGATCAAGGAATTTCGGTGTTTGCTGTTCGCGTTAGACTGCGGACAATGGGCGCCATTGATGCGCGATCCGATGCATAAATTATCGGTTTTCGCAAATACAGAGCCGTCAGAACCTGAAGTATCATTCACGGTTGAACATCGTTCAGGTTCGAGCTATTTACTAAATTCGGTCGAAAGTTACGTAGATTTATAGCCGGTGTTCAACTTTATTTTCGAATTATAATTATTTTCAAATAACAACGAAGTATAAAACGCTATCAGCGAGTTTAGTTCAGCGAGAGGCTTCTCTGGTAAATATTCACAGGGCTTTTTCTGCGTTTCTATCGTTTCCGAGGATAAAACCAAGAGATTCTAGAATTCTTGGGGATCGATAAAATAAACTGAAGAGATCCGAGAGTGCATCGGTGCATCCGACATCGACGAGCGCGGCGCGAGAGACCGAAAATTCTAAAAACAGTAGCACTATTCTGGTCGCCGGCGTTATCGGAGTGTTAACGCGGCTTCATTCTGATATTTCAGCCGGTTATTTTAACGAACAGGCCAATAATGGGACTGTCATCGGTTGGCCGTGCGATCGAGCACGACATAGATAATTGGACAATGCACCGATGCATATCGAGGTTGCATTGTATCGGCAATGGTGCAATACGATGGAGTGCTCTCCGATGTCGTCTGCGATTCGATATCGGTTGTTCCCAGCGTATTCGAGAACAAAAGAACGCTCGAGTGGGACGCTCAGCCGATCCACTTCGCAGGGCTCGCGCGGTGGTGATCGTCGCTTATAACGACGTTGTAAAATCCGCGAGAGAGAATCGATCGGGAGAGACCTTCGTTGGAGACGCGAGAAAAATTCAGAGCGAGATCGGTGCCGAGAGAAACGTTGAAAACGAGGGGGAAGAAACAGAAAAGGAAAAGAGTGTACGCGCCAAAAATATCCGAAGCCGAGGCTCTACTCCCGATTCCCGCGGAGCGAAACCAAGCTTTTCCAGCTGGAAATAAAATTCGCCCTCCTGCTGTAGTATAATACGTTATGCTTCCTGGTCCGGCAATCTAATTCGAACCCAATCACGAACCCGAGGCTGAGGCGTTGCTGGGAAAATTCTCGGCCCGCCTTTGCGACCGGATTTTATCGAGATCGTGAACATTTGATTTATATATATATTAATATTTACAAGTATCAAAAAGTCTACTGAAAGTGTGATAGTACCGAAAATAGAAAGCACAAGTTCTTCCATTAACAAAATTATCGTCAATAATTCTTGGCTGATTGGAAACGCGTCAGAGACGAGACAATACCGCCAACACAATACCCATACTATTGCTTTATCATTCAATGATCGTTATCTACCATCGGTACAAAAGCTGGTATTTTACAACGAACTGAAAATCGTCAACGCTGGAACACCGCTCGAGATAAATATCTGAATACCTGGAAAAGAGATGGCCTCGTATTATCTTCGAAGCCTCGTTCGACGCGGGTGGTCGAGCTGTCAAAAATCGTGAATGCCACCGGACGATCGAATGCCACCGGCGAAACCGAACGAAAGGGTTGGTCGCGATCCGAACGAGGAAGCTTCAGGGGTTGCCGAAAGGGGGAGAGAAAGAGAAACCCGGCGACCGACGACATAGTGGGGGCACAGAGAGGAGAGGCGGTGGGCACGATGCACTCTCTCGCGTCTCGCCTCGCGTCTGTTTAGTTTAGTCGTTCGCCGTGCGCGCGCCATGCTGTATCGACGATGTTAGTTCCCCGGTGTCAGCTGCGAGCACAGACCTTCCCTTCCCGGTGTGATCCTCCTTGGGGATCCCTAGGGTGCCAGTGATCGTTGACAGCGCTTTTCCGTCGGGGGGTTTGGGGGGTCGTTCGCGGCGAGTTTCGTCCCTTGACCACGAGCAACACGAATTGTGACAGTGTCGAGTGCCGAAGAGATTCGACAATGTTTTCGAGTTGTTTCGGCGCGTCGGAGCTGCTCCGCGGTGAGGAACAGCGGTGAGAGGCTCGGTTTGTCGTGGTCGGACCGATATCCAGGTTGCCGGACAGTCGTCGAATCGGGTCGCTTGTGAAAAGTTAACCGTTCGCACGTATCGCGTGCTGACCGATACCCGAGCTCATTAACGGCTCGTCGAAGGCGAAACCGACCGATAACGTTATCTCCGGCAATTCCAGGCTCCGTCGCGACCGCCATTGTCGTGGGACGGGGGCGATATCGTTTACCACGACGTCAACAGGTGATCCTATGCTGCAGCATAGAGCCAAAAGCACCGCCGAAGCTGCGGGCCTCGGTTTCCTGTCGGCCCGTCGAACGAATCCCGATAGCGCCGAGCGACGACATCCGATCGCGAGACGAAAGACGAAATAGGAGAGACGAAATTTCCGTTGGACCGGACTCGGTCGTTCCGACGGCCGATAAGGTCACGCTCGCATGTGCCAGGGGACAACGGAGATAAGCCTCTAAACAGAGAGTGGAAAGGGGCCCGGCTTCGTCTCGTCTGGCGCCTTGTTCTACGCGCTAAAGTGACACGTCGCCTTGGCCAATAAAGCGACAGACGGTCTAAACTGAACGGATCGGCAGCTGCACTCTTTCGCCGCTGTCCCGGTCCCGGTGTGCCTCGTTCGTTGGCCCCATACCCGACCGGGTTAATTTCGGACCGAGTAGGCGGTCCCCGCGAGGGAGAACCGATCCTCCGCGCCGCGCCGCGCCGAGCCGAGCCGAGCCGAACTAAACGCGCCGCTCCGCGCCGCGCCGGAAAGAAAAGATAGAATAAAGCAGTGGTTGTGCCGGAGTGCCGGATCCGAAATGACTCGCCGGAACTGAGCCACGGGAGAAGGGTTCCCGAGGATTTCGCCAGGATGATGATGGCGCCGCAGGTTGTGGGTGTCCTGCTGAAAAAACCAGGACAGCAGAGCCACCCACGGTTCCCGCCGCTGGATCCGCAGGAGACCAAAATTAGGGGTGAGTTTTGATCTCGCTTACCAGCGTTCGTCCTCCTCGGAATCGGCGGAGCGACAGGGGTGGTTTTACCACAGCGCAACATCTGCCACCGTATCGTTTCATCGCGGCCACACTTCCGTCCTTGTTCAGGAAGTTGTGCGTGCTTGATATTGTTAGGCAACGCGAGCGTAATCATTCCTAGGCTTTCACTTGTTCAACCGTGCTGTCTCGGCTTGCTTCGAAAACTATTCCGAGTTCACGGTGCGCTTAAACGAAACGAAGCTTCCGAGGCGAGCTGATAATAGAGCTAAACGACGTTTTCAAGTAGCTTTTTAATTTGGTTTTTCGGTCAGGTGTTATGTCAAGGTTTCTTTGATTTAGCATCGTCTAGAACTTGTTCGATATCGCATAAATTTCGAGCACGTCCTAGGATCCGTTTCGACGACGAACAACTGTCTCGATTTAACCAATGTCGTTCGCGTTCTCGCTAAACACCGCGCAGAACAAGTACACATCGGGACCGTCTAATTTGTTCACTGATTTAGACACTGCACCACGCTGCACTTTGAACGCTGCACTCCACGCTGCACTCCAAATGAATCGACAATCGCGAGCAAACCATGTTATATGTAGAGCCTGCTCAATGAAACAGCCACGCTAGGCTACGCGAACTTTGAATGAAGCAGGCAAACCGAACGTTCACTGGAGAGATACCTAATCTAGTTTAGATAGAATAGGGGCTCTATCGGACTACGAATGTCTCCTAGAATTCCAGAAGTCGCCAAAACTTCGTCAGCTATCCTCTGATTCATCGTCGAAGCTATTTGAAATCTATTCCTCTGCGATCTCCCCGAAATAATTAGCGAAACGAATGAACGAACACCTTTTCAAGCGAAAGAGGAATCACCGAATCCGCGGAGCACGGTAGTCGCGATAGAGCTACGACACGAAGACATTGTACAAAGTTTCGGAGACAGCAAACTGTTCGCTCGGCAAATATTAGCCTAACTCTTAACTAGAAAATCGACGGCCGAGTCACGACCTAGGTCACTGTTCCGCCGGCCGTCTAATCTTCGTTATCGCAACGGCTCACCCGGGTATGGTCGCTCCATTTTTCACGATTACCACTTCGTTTGGAGTGCTTGAATCGATAACTAATTGATCGATCGAAGGATCTCTCGCTCTCTCTCTCTCTCTCTCTCTCTCTCTCTCTCTCTCTTCCTCTCCTTTTCTGTGGAGAATCTATCCAGAATTACCGTACTCCTGGGTACTGTACTGTTTCTCTAATTGACGCCCAGGTTGTCCAGAAAAATGGACAATTTGGGAAGAGGAGATACGATTATTCGAGCCTTGCAGCCAGCTGTTGACAATTCGTGACTATAAAAATGAACCGCAAGGATCGAACAATCGTATCTCCTCTCCTCAAATTGTCCATTTTTCGGGACAACCTGGACGTCAATTAGGGAGACATTACTGTACCCGAGAGTACGTAGATTAGAAGTTTCAGGGATCAAGCGAGCGTTCACTCTCGTTACAAACAGCGCCTCGAGTTACGACCTGATAAGACCGAGTGTTGTAACAACACGGCCCAATGAATCATAACATCGATAATATTACAAGGATCGGGGCCGAGGAGGCCGGTGAATGGTGAGTTGGTGTTTTCGCGTGCGACGAGGAACGTCCTCGCTCTCCTGTCGCCAAGCGAGCCGCGTTTCTTCGTCTAGTTTGTAGCACTTTCTCGTTGCATCTTCGTCGGGCCATCCGTTTGATCGTTATTCAGGCTCGGCGGGGGGAAATAATTAGAACCGTTCGATGAGAATGCGAGTCATTAGGACATCAATCGCTAAACGAGTCTCTCCATTAACGTTTCCCTCAACGTTGAGCAAACTTTGCCTCGTTGTACTATTTCTGACAGGCTGAAATCGTCGGAGGGAACAAATTCACTTTCGTTCAACTTCTCTTTCTTGTCGAGATCAAAAACTACGATAGAAATCGAATAAAAATGTCACAGAACCTCGCATCAAATTCTATTCTAAAAATTCTAAAAAATCTATTCTAAATCTATCCTAAAATTCTATATTCAAATTCTATCACACTGTGTTTCGTTTGGCACAAGGTTTCCTAAGTTTGATTGTAGTAGGATCTTCACAGTCTTTATTACTATTTTGTAATAACAAATATGAAACCAATTGTTAGCGTTGAAAATATCCTCTGTCGTAAGTCCGATAAAATTCGGAGAGCGCGCTATAGAATGGCGCCATAAAGTGAACTGTGTCAAAAATTCCAAAATAGCCTGACCCGTGACAAATCCAAAAAGGTCTCGGCTGACTAAGCTGTTTGGAATGGTAATCCGAATTCGCGTATCGCGTATGGAATGCCGGGTCTACAGGATTCCGGAGGGCAGGAGGAACGCGAAGGACTCGCATAAAACTCAAAGTCGTCGCCGGTTATGGCGCGAAATTAGCCCAGGTGTCGTCAACCCTGACATTACGATCGCGGAGACGGTGTCAGGGCTAGGATCACGATCCTCTCCGAGCCGGCGCTGGAAAAAGAAACGGCGATCAGGCCGCGCTTACTTAGGCCAGCCAGTTTTCATGTTCCCCGGTGCGGGTAACCGCGTAAAAGTATCCCGTTACACCACGGTAGCCCAGATACCGGGTTACGGTGCACGAATTGTCAATCGAACCAGAGGTTGCGAGTTTCCGTCGACTAGCCGGCGGAAAAACGCAGACCACAAGAATTTCGTGGCGCCATTTTTTCCCGACGTCCGCCTCCAGGCTGTTTAGAAACCTCCGTTCCGAACCCTTGAAATTCTGCTTCGATTCTACTCGAAACGGAGGTCGAACGTCGACGCTTCTGCGCAATTTTCAATCCGAGGTAAAATAAATTTGTAAACGCTTGCAATTAAGCAGAAGGTGTTGAAAGTTTGCGTACAATTTTAGGACAGCTTCGTCGTGCTTTAAACCAAAATTTTCCCCCAGTTTAACAGAATTTGCAACGACGAAAGTATTCGACATTCGGTGCAAGGCCGGTAGAACCTTGTATAAAGTTTTTTAGACAGTTCAATTCGATCCGAATGTCCAATCCAGCTTGGCAAAAAATAAATCTTGTTCCATGAAGCTGATTTTTTGCTGGCGATGCACGGTACTCGCCGAGGAAGTGGATTACGCGGTAACGTTCCTTTTGTACCGATTATTCTAAAAATGATTGAACTACATAACTCATCACCGTGTCCTCGCAACGTTTATCATTAAAGTCCGCTAACGAGAAATGGGGCGTTACCGTTTCCAGTTCGCGCGAAACAACGCTGCGGCGCGTAGATGATACACGCATAGTATTTCGATCGTGTCCGACTCGATTTATTTGCGCATCGATAAGGAACATATCTAATCTGGGATATACGACTTGGAGTATTTGTTGCGCGGCTTTGTGGACGTTGTGCGATTACAATTAAAGGAGTCATCGACGGAGAACATAAGTAAGCGGTCTGACTCGAAATCTATTAAAATTGACACAAGAACGTTTATCGTTATTTCCGAAAAGATTTATCGGGCACGCGGAAGTTGGTGCACTCGAGAATCCAATTAGTTTTTATTCTCCGGATAATCGAAGCTCTCCGCTCGTTGTTCCACGAGAAAGATAACCGATTGGAGCGTAAAATTGCTATCTCGAATACGATATTTGATGTGCCATTTTATTTCATTCTTTCGACTGGAGACCTAATCCTCGACGTTTTTATCGCCATTGCGCGCAATTAAGGAGACTTAGAAACTCTCGAATTTTCTTCGGAAATGAAATTTTCTTCGCTTGCCGCTGCCGAGACGTTTCTACCGTGCGGCGTAGCTTAGCAGCAGTTAGATCGAAACTCGCTTCTTCTCCACAAAATATCTGAACAAGTTAATGACAACGTACAGCGAAACGTTATCAAATTCCCCCGATACTTTCCCCGTTCTATCTTTCACTCGCCCCCTCTCGCGAACGCGTGGATTCGCAGTCGAGCGATTCGCGGTCCGTGTCCGCGAGGTGAAAATTAGAGCCGCGCCCCGGATACGTCGAAGTTGACGGATCCCGTCGATGTTTAGGTCAGAACGTTTGTTATGCGGATGGTTAATTGTAGCCGGCAAGTGGAGTACCTAAATTCCATCGTTTACGGCAGGTCAAGAAACAGTAAAAGGAAAGCAGGTGAGTCTATTAACGCGTGTACACACCTGTACTGGTTCTGACGCGGTCGAGACCGAGACACGTCGCGCCGCTGAATCCCTACCAATCCCTGCCGTTCCTCCCCGCGCGCGCAATTATCCTAGGCCCTTTCTCTTCTAACGGTCCTCCGAGAGACAATTAATCTAGAGCGATGTAGAGGAAACGCTTTTCCCTTTCCACTCGTCGTTATCGCGTGCCAATGAAGATTCAGCGAGCTTAAACAATTCGTCGGAAAATTTGATCTCATGATCAGGAGTCCTGCTATGAATTATATAATAATTATATAAATAATTCGTCGATGCTCTTAACGGATTCTTAACGATCCTCTCGGGAAGCTTTTTAAATATATTTTACACTCGAGTCTTATAAAAAACGAGCTAGAAGGCTCGAATAATCGTGTCTTCTCTTCCCAAATTGCCCTATTTCTCTGCACAATCTGAGCGTCAGTTACGGAGACATTACTGTAGACAACTTAGAGAGGTAGCCACCCTTCGGATTTCGTCTCCCTCGGACGCTCTTCCGTTTCTGTCTTTCTCGCCTCGGGGATTCGCGGCGATTTTTCGCGAAACGCGAGTCGCAGCTCGAGGGCCTGTAGACGGTTTTTCTGAGGGTAAATAGCCAATGGGGCCCCGTCGAAGGGGCACGCACGAGTGTCCGCAAATGGTGACACACGTTTCACACTTCGGTGTCCGCGTGTGCGGCACAGGAACAGGATCTTCGAGGTGTCGGGGCTGCTAACTCGATTTTTTTTGCAGCCGCTGCAACCTTGCCGGAGGATTCCCCATCGAATCCCCATGTCTGGGCTACTCGAGGCATCGATCTCGGAACGAGTGCCAGTGTGAGACAATGTTGCGAGAATTGCTACTGCGTTCTCTGTTCTTCGACCCTGTCGGTGTTCGTGTATTTTACGATTTTTCATCCTCGATAATAGCATCGCAGTTTTTCTGCGAGATTAAAGCGATCCGCGCGAGTTCTATGGGAAAGCAGAAATTCGGTAGAAAGTTGCTTCTTCCTGCAATGATTTTCATAAATCATCCTTGTACTCTCTTTCATTTCTCTGTCGCAAATCCATCGAATCCGAAGCCTAACTGTGTCACGCTTCGAAGAAATATATCCTACAAGAACACGTGAAAGGAATCGGACGTTTTACAGTTTTTATAGCAAATACAAGCAATTTCGCATGGAAAAATTGAATTCAACCTCGAAGAAGACGCGCATATCGTCGTGCTTCTTCTCTCGACAGAAGGACGACAGAATTGTTCGACGGAAAAGCAGAGACGCGTTCGATCGAGAACACGGAATCGAAGTGGACGAAGAGTAACTAACGAGGCAACTGGAGCGTGCCCGATTTATCAAGATCGTCGAATCGATCGGAGGATCCGGATAGATACGTGGCTGTTGAACGATCGCATCCTCGAAAACCGCTTACCTACGGGATTACTTGCCGCAGAACTATTGACGCAAGAGGGCAAACTTCTCAGGAGGATCGGCCGTGTGCTGTGAAAGGATTCGCGGACAGTCGAAGAAACTCGACGAATGGGGTCCAAACATTATCTCCGTGTATACATCTTAATCCCCGGTCGCAGCGGGTTTTCGTCAATAGCACTTGTGAACCGTACTTAATTCGACGCTCTGACCTAAATCCCAATGGCGTGCACGCAACGGGAATCACGATCGCGATCGCGACGACGATCGCGATCACGGTGCGCAGCGCTGTCGGCGCGAGGGTACCAATTTCCGACGATCCCGTGGAAACGACATTCCTTCGGCGTTTTTTTTTCGAATTTAACCTCGCGAAACGACCGAAAGCCGTGTCTTCAAATTACTTCGATTATCGGATCGCGCGCGAGACTGGTTAATTTCGAGCGCTCCGCCAATCGGAGCTTCGGTTCGTTAGCTTTTGTTAGCTCTGTTGTATCCTGTAATGGATAAGTGCCGGCAAACAGGTCGATACGGCTATTTATGTAAGAAAGGATGCCCGAAGAAACTGTGTTGCAACGGCGGATTGATTAAACGTCGCTAGCGAAACGCTCCGCAAAATCTTGTCTAGCAAAAACATAGAAATTACGATGACGCCGAAGAAACGGTCGGATCTGGAACACCGAAAGGATAAAGTGAAATTTAGGAAACGATACGGACAACTGTTCTTTCTCGGAGGACAAAGTTTCACCGGGTACGTATTAACTTTCCAGTTTCAAACGTTGATCGCGGTTATTCAGGATTTCTTTCATAAAAGCCTGCGAGAAGGGGGAGCAAGATAATACTCGCGCGTAGCCAAGAACGCGGAGGAGACCGCGGTTCTACGCGAACGGAGCTCCGGCAGGCTGTTCTAACACCTAATTAACGAAATGCCACGGGATCAACGAGCTCCGGAGACGCGGGTATCGAAGCGACACAGGAAACCAGCATCGTCGGAATACCGATCGACTTGGTCAGCATCCAGGGACTAATTAAGTCGATGCGCGTCGATCGGAGCCGCCTCTCTCAAAGGCGAACGCGATCGCTAAAAAGAGACCGAAGCCCCGCGAGGCGACGCGACGATCGTTGTTTAGAATTTCCCCGGCGTCCGACGCTAATGAAACGATCCAGAAGAGCCGAGGGGAGACGATTGGCCGCGCAGAAGCGATGAAAAATCGTATGGGGAAAGAATCGGAGTAGCGACGTGTCGTTGAACGCGCCCGAGGATCGAGTGCAAGTTGCGAAGAAACGACATCGTGACTTAGGTTCGTCGATCGAATCGAATCTCGGCCACGGAAGACTCGCGTTCTGCCTTTCACTAAATGCTCGGCCGTCTTCTTTTACACTTTACACGTATTCGGGATTCAAATGGTCGACCCGGTCGTGCCATTTACCATTCGAGGCTCCTCTGTGTGTCGGCGCCGCGCGCCGCGCGCCTCGCGCCGCTCTTCTTCGCGTCGAGCGAAGACGGAGACACGAAGACCGCCACGTACGAGGAAACGATCGTCTAAAGCCCTTTCCACACCTGGCGGAACCGCGATCCCTCGATTCAGACCATTCGAGCAGATGCCTCGGCTCTTCCTTTCTTCGAGAAATCTTATTAATCGCAGCCGTGTAGGATTTCTTTTTTCTTCTTCTTTTTCTTTTTTTTTTATAAATAACAATGGTACCTTTCCTTCTTTGCGATCAGTTCGAGGATGATCGCGGAGCAGAATTTGAGAGCTGTAAAATCACGGAGCATCGGAGATTTTAGAAATCGAGTTGATTAGCGGAATGCCTGCAATCCGCTAAACAATTCGCCAGGAATCCCATTATCATTGTCCGAAAGGAAAGTATTACCGTAGTAACATAATTTATTCGAGCAACTTCATGCCCCTTTCACGGTCGACCTGTTTTAACAGCAAGAACGACTTCGCGACCTAAAAAAATTCAGCGATATATTCCTTGTCTTTGCAAAAACTATCTCTTGTCTTTGCGAAAATAATTATATTAGGCAATTGATCGAAGAAAAATGTACCTTTTTACACCGACCATTGGAAAGAAACGTACGATCGCTTTAAAAAAAGAAAAAAAAACATTCGGATAAAAGAATACAATACGCTGCGAAGAAGACAGCGATCGTTGCAGAGGAATGGAACACCGAACGAACGGACGAACAAACGAGTCCTACTCGTTTTCACACGAGAGCCAAGAACACAATCCGAAGGATTCCTCAGAAATCGATACACCTTTTTATCGCGAAGGAGAATCATAGTATTTGAAAGTGAATGCACACGAGTAGGTCATTGTATGTAGATAGTTTTGCGGTGAAAAGAAAATAGCATCAAGCCCGTTTCACACCCGATGACCCGTTTAATCGTGCAATCGCCGTAAAAGCTCGACGCTGATTATCATTAATATTGGAAAGTGAATTTATGAATAATATCGTCCTAGATAGGTAATCCCATCGGAGAAAATCGGCGACGTCGAGCCGTCTCCGCGCTGGAGCCGCGCGATCGGATAACCGTTACAAAATACAGTTCATGTATCGTCTGGAAAAGCAGAGTACAGCTATACATATACTCCGTGTAAAATTACGCTGGTGTTTACATCGAATTATCGAAGCGCTCGAGGTTGGAGATTAATTCGGTGAATTGGCACGTTGGGGAACTGTGCCTTATCAACAATGTAATGCACCGATGCTGGGCAGCTAACAATACACGTTGCCGCGAGTGCGCACAATCCGCTGTACACTCGTCAGTGAGTCATCGGCGATGCAAATGTTGCGTTCGTTGCAATTCAGCTTTAAAACTCTGCGCAAACTTACGTTCTTGCGCAAGAACTCGGGCATCCAACGATTATTAAAAATTCCGTATCGTCTATTAATCGATCCCGGTGATTCGAGAACGAGGGGAAGCTACGTTATACGGTAATGTCTCTCTAGTCGACGCTCGGATTGTCCACAGAGCTGTTACGAGCTGCAAGGCTCGAATAATCGTATCTCCTCTTCCCAAATTGTCCATTTCTGTGCGCAATCTGAGCGTCGGTTAGGGTACAGACACATTACCGTACTTCGCGAAATTCATGTTTTACGGATTCCCGACGATTGCGGCGTATCCGGGCGCAGGAAATCCGCGGAGGAAAATATTTTGCCGAGTCGAGGCACGCTCGACTACTCTTCGACGCTCGAACGAAATTTCTATCGGAACGGCGATCGAACGGCGACTGGTCAAAAGCCAATAGAAACTGTTCGTTGGCCAGGGGAAACCAGGGAAGCGGAACGACTCCTCTTCCAGCTCTTATTTGCAGGTAAACAGGTGTCCGAGAGAGGGACGTGGGCGTCCGGGGACGCCCGTCGTTCCGGTGGGCGACTTCCAATGATTCACTTTCATCGGCGCGGGCCTACGTAAAAGAGACGGAACGGCTGCTTTTGGAGGTGTACCGGGCTGTGATCGGGCTGATCTTGAAAGCGAGTCCGAGATCCGACCTTGCCGGCCGCAGAAACGCTCGCGTTCACGGCGGATCCGTGCAAAATCTGATCGCTTTTTAACGACCGTCGAAGAAATTCCATCGGGGCGAACAGAAAAGGAAACGGAGGAAGATAATTAAAATCGCAGGTGCGGCAAGGTGATCGGTAGATCTCCTTCGATCCCTCCAACGACCGCCGTGATCGGTGGGTAGTAATGATAAGCCCTGATCGCCGTGCACCGGCCTCGAAACTAATATTTTATCGTGCAGCATACCTTCGCCCGAAACATTTGCAAGCAACATCTACACAAATTCATCGATATCGACGCAAATTCTATTTACAATTTGCTAGCGACTAAAAAAGAGAATTGCGTTCTCCCGGATCCGCGAATTTGCGGAAGCCTAAATGGAGAAATTGCCGCGAAAGAATTCGCGGAGATTTACGAGTTTCTAAATGCCAACGGTGCAGGAGACTGTTGGTCCAGTAATGACAAAAGAAATTACAGTTAATCGATGGAACGCCGTTGCCGGAGTAAAAGCGCGCGAGACTCCGTGGATCGGGGATCGATCCCGGATCGATCATGGATCCTGTCGCTCGAACGCCGAGTCCACAGGGCCGCGCATTGCTACGGTGAAATCCTGTCGAAGAAAACTCGACGCGCTTCTTTTTTAATCGATCTCTCCCTTTCCGTCTTTCTCTGCGCGTCGATAGATCAGAATTAACCGACGAGAGGAGGCCTTGATCATATTCGCTTTCTAATTTCAGAATTCGCGGCTGCGGAGCCCGTTCCGCGGCTCCCGATCTGTCCGCGATCGATCCGAATCGGCACGATTTTTCGCAATCGACTCGACGAAAATTCGCGCACGGTTCTGTTCGCGTTAATCGACGAAGAGCCTCGCGATTTCTCCTTGCTCGTTCGATTCGAAATGCGAGAAATTCATCGACGGTAATTGGACGGCGATCGATCGATTTTTGGACCGAGCGAACGCGGACTGTCTCTTCGCGTTAATTGGACGAAGAATTAAACGACTATCGCTTCGACGATTGGACGGATAAAACGGAGAGGCAATTTTGAAATTAATTGCATCAGAAATTACACATTTTTTTGTCGCGACCGAGAAATTGATCGAACCGCGAATGGATCGGTAATTGGTAAAAGAAAAATCGTACATTTTTGCGCGTTACAATTTTTCTTCGTTGTCCGAAAGGAAAATTGAAATAATTGAACCAAGTTAATTAATTGGAAATTCTCGTATAAATTACATACTCGAGTAAAGAAGTAAAAGTTGACTTTCCATTGACCCAAAGAATTCGTCTGTATTAATTAGTTAACAAATTAAGCCGATTTCTTCTGTCGATACGATCGAAAACAGCGGATTCTCGGGCACTGGGAAAATCAAAGGAATTTTGCTAAATCGAGCGAGCCGCGTAGTTCGGGTTGGAAGCGTCACCGGTCGTCCAATCTCCGCGTTAATTGGACGAAGAATCGCGGTCGATTTTTTCCGCTAATCGATAGCTGACAGAAGGTCCGAAGAATCGAGAAAGCAGAGCGAATCGAGAGACAACAACAACTCCAGCCGTCGAAGGCTATCGCGGGGCGTGCACGTCTACGAACCGCCGCGCCGCGCCGTCGTTCGTCAAACGTGTATTAATTATTCGCGACGGGCCTTATCTAAATGGATTTTGCATAGAGTTCAACTGGTTAAATACGAGCAACCGTTGCACGCGATCCCGGCCAGAAATAGTAGCACAATGGTGCGCCGACTCTTGTTCATACGCAGAACCAGCCGTTATCTCGTTGTTCCTTGCTCGTTATCACGGCCACGGATGATAAAGCATCCGGAATTATTCAACGTTCAACGAACGCTGGACCGAGACTCCCTTCGTCCGCTCGCTGCTCCCAAACGGTGCTGGTAAATACCAGCTGCCAACAGATTTTTTTGTTCCCAAGTAAAAAGAACGCTCGCTCCGTCAAACGCTGCCACCGGAACTCTCGAAAAATGTTGCAGCCCCTTGCGGTTTTACGAACACCAACAAACGGTGTGTGGTGTGCTGTTTTCCGATGATTCCCTAATCGATCTCTTCGTTCGATCGCCGTTTTTCCAATGCAGGGCGCGATAATTCAAAGTCAAAATCACGGAGAAATTTCATTTTCGTTCACGGTAAAGATCAGAATAGCGCGATCTAGACGATCGAATTCGATTCCGAATCGATCGCGCGTTTCGCGAATAAGTTCCTGTGCAGCGTCGACAGACTATTAATCAGGTTTCCCTCGGCCGGTCTCGTTTCCCAGTCGGAGGCACGCGGACCGGAAACCGAGCGCCTCCGATCGAGAAGAAATCGTCGCCCGATTATTCGATCCCGCGGTGTAGAACGAGTGCTTTCGAAACTTTTTGTCGGCTCGCCGCGATCTTTTCCTCTTTGGAATGTTTATTAAGTCGCTCCCCCGTTCCTCCCGTTCTCCACGCAAGATCCTCCCTTTTTTCCCCCGGCGCTAGGCCATTTTCTCTCGACAGCCTCCGACGACGAGTCGCTCGTTGCTTGTCGCCGTTGCACGTTGCTCGTTGCTCGCAGCTCGCGTCCGACCCCCTTTAAGCTGGATTTCTACGAAGCTACAGGGCCGCATCCTGTCTCTCCTAGGCCTTAAATGTATCTTTGTCAGCCCCACCCTTCACCCCGAACCCTTCACGTTTTTACGAAAATATTCGGCAACAGGTGGAACAAAGAACGAGGGACGATACCGTTTAGAGGAGTTGTCGCGGTTGGGTTATATCGCAAGTTATTGTAAATTGAACGATTGGCTCGGTAGCAAAAGTTTTGAAGGCGAAACACCAGATACGAAGGTGAAAGGTCAAGTACAGATAGTCCCTGTACAAATTGATCTCTCCTTTGAATTAATCGGAGGCGGACCGAGTTCCAAATCGTTCTTAAAAAAAGTTCAACGCCTTTCTGACTCCTGGATCCATTTGTTTCAATGCAAAACAATCTTCCGAGTTTAAAAGACACTTTCAATCGAAGTCTGCCTCGATTCTCGATCATTCCGACACACGGACTGGCGTTCCTGGTCGACGCGTAAACTGTTTTCGCTTCTAAACACTCTCTCGGTACACGAGATCTTTTCGACTTCTAGATCCAAAAAATCTGGAGGGGACCCTCTTGGGCTAAATCATTGTTATTCGAAAACGCAGACGAAAAGCGAAGACATTGTTCGAGATTCCATTTGAACTTTCGTATAAACGATATTCGGCACGGCCGAGAATTTTTCTGAATGAAATTTCGTGGGCCCAGGATGAGACGGCCCTGGAGCTCGCAATAGAGCGGGTTCCCTCGCTCCCTGTATTTGCAACCAGTCCTCGCGAGGGAAAAGCGGTTGTGAAAATGTCTCGGCTCGGCTCGGCTCGACTCGACTCGACTCGGCTCGGCTCGCGCGCGAGTCGTGCTCGCCACGATCTACGCGATCCAGGATCTACGATCGGAGACGAGAAAAGAACGAAGCCGCTCATCGTTCTTCGTCGTCGTCGTCGTCGTCGTCGCGCTCGTTTCTTGCAGCTTCTTCCGAATCGAATTATATTTTCTTGTTGGAACATATGTGCGCGAGAGCCTTTTGACTGACTGGCTACACTTTCACTGTGTTTCAAACTGTTCCGCGATGCTTTGCGCGTTCCCTTCTCTCCCGCCCCCTCCCTATCTCTCTCTTTCTCTCTCTCTCTCTCTCGCTGCGTTTTTCTCCTCGGCTATCTCGACGCGCTTTTTTTGTTACATAATTTCGGAATTATGTTGACGGGAACGCAGAAGAAATTCCTCGCGAAAAGTTTATGGTGTGCTCCTGTACCGCGCTATATATCCCGACTTACGTAATTCATCGTTATTGGGTGCTGATCGCCGATACCGTCCACCGAACTATCATTGAGGTATCACTGCTGCAGGTTTTGCATTTTGTCTGCGCGAATACCGACGATTTTTATGCGACGTTTACTTACAGCGATCATAAACTACAATCGTAACTCAGAATTTCTCCGGTAAAACGTCGATAGATTGTACGAGATCGCGTTAGCAATTTAACCGTGCTCGTTACCAATTGGATGGCACCGGGCGAGATCGATCGTTCCCCGTTCAATTTGTTCGAGAATCGGCTTGGGAACTAAAGAGTAAACAATGGCGAAGAAAAAGCCAGATTTCCCCTTAGACAATCGGCGGCAGTCCGCCATCGTCGTCGCGCCGTGCCGCGCCGCATGTATAATTAATAAACAGACTGTTTAAATGCAACCGGTAAATATTTTCGCTATTGTTTAATCGCGATCAATATTAATGACCGCGCGATTATTTTCACGGTTCGCGGACGGAACCGTCTGAAAACGCGAAATTGTGTACGATGCATATACAGGCGCGCGCGGGCGAACACGCGCGTCCACACATCCGCGCGTGCTTACACGTACGTATCTCGACGAGATCGTTTTCTATTCGGACGCACCGTTCTTGGCTTTCTCTTTCCTCTCTGTGCACCGTCGTTTACATCGCTCGTCGAGAGCTTTAGCTTTCTTTTCGCTTCGTACGACGTCGCTCGCGGTCTCCGCGTCGCGCCGCGCTGCGAGCGCCGCGAACGAAGCGAGGGCGTCTAATTACACCCACTTGAGACCGGCTGCGCGACTCCTCGTTCGTCGGCCGTCGCTAATTAATTTGTGGACGACGGCGAAACACGTGCGCTCGCAAAAAATCCGTCGACCACGCGGCAAAAAGCCGCGAAACCGACTCCCGACGATCCAAACCGACTCTGACGTTTCGCAGACTCGCCAGACCTATCCGCGGTTTTCATAAAAAGAAGTTCCGCGGAATTCCTCGAGTAGCCTCTTTGAAGTCGGACCCCGAGAGGCAGACGCTTTGAGCAACTCCGAAAGATTTTTTCCTCGAACATTCAAGTGGACCGCTTTCAGACTTTCTCGAATTTCCAACGAGTCCTCTTCGCCGATGTATATTTTACTCGAGAGGCCGTTTCATTGTACTTATTGTGCGCGGAATCTGCAAAAAGAAGATTTCGCGACGGCTTTCTGCGAACACGCGCACTCGCGGAATGCCGTACACAGTGTATTAGTAATAATTTGGGCTTCGAATAGACGCGAGATACGACGAAGATTGTTTCATCGAAGGGGTTAAATACAAAATAAACAATAAAAGGATTTTCGACTTATTCGAGTTATCGAAGGAAGCACAATTCCATTTAATTTCTGTGTCTTACGATCGAGACAATTTTCATTTCGCACGAAGATCCACGGTCTAACAATTATAATAAAATATCCGCTTCGATTATTGCTCGATCGTTGTCCAATTTCTTAGCAAGAGAAAAGCAACTTCTTCCAATTTCATTTCCATCGTTCGGATCTTCCAGTCCGCTTCCGTGATTTCTGTTCTCGTTTTCTCGTCTCTACCCAATCGATTTTCTCGAGCTTTTCAGTTCTTCGCGAGCAACGGAACAAAGCGCGGAGCTCTCTTTCCCGTTTCCTGGGTTTCTAGTCCCGGCTGGAACGATTCGACGGTAACGAGCAAACTCGCCGGAATATATTTTTGCCGCATGCAAATCATTTTTAGAAAGCGGCGTCCGCGGCTCTACGCTCGAAAACTGATTACAGTAAAATATGATATCTGCCGGGAACTAGCCGGTTCTACCGGTGAAATGCAGACATCCTGTATCGCCGTTTCCGATCAACTTAACGAGCTCTCCTCGAATGCCTGCGTTTCGGAGAACCCTCTCGATAATGCACCGCGGACACAGATAGCGAGCATAGTTCTGTCGTTGCGCAATAACAGGTAGGAAAGGAAGCGTGAACCTAATGGGGTTTCTGTTTCGGATTCCATCGTCCTTCGGAAATACTCTGAATCACCAGGAATTCTCTCCAGCTCCGCGATCGTTCGAGCCGGCCGAAGAATTTCGATTTTTCCAACCAGAAATATAATTCGTCGTTTTTGTCTTTTCTTTTTCAGTTACGTATTTACGGTCTGCTACTTCATTCCACTTTACCTCTTGACATACAAATTCAACGCGACGTGACCAAACACGCTATACGTTTTTTAGCTTATCGTTCGTCCAACGCGTTCGCTGCCGCGACAACGGCGAGCTCAAAAATTTCATACAATCGAAGAATTTCATTCGATCGAATAGGTCTGCTGTTCTTAATCAAATAAGGAATACGCAACGGATCGACCGATAGATCATTAAAAATAAATTTTGAATTCCGAGAAAGGAATTCCGTCACCCATACACGGGTGACGCGACGCTCGAAGCATGTACTCAGCTGACGAAGAGCTTTCATAGAAATAGATACGTCGGCAGAATCGAAACAGTCATGCATCGAGCGGCGTTCGCTGGCTAAATTAAATAACATCTGACGTCGACGTGCAGCAGCGTGTCCACGTTAAGTACGAACGTTCCGAAATTGGCAGGCGATAAAAATCATCGACGCCGTCCGCATCGACGCAACGTACCAGCATTTGGTGAAACGTCCGCGGCGTTTCTAATCCACGGTGTTCTAATCGCGGCTGTAATCGGATAATGGCCGGCCTAATCGATTACGAACACCGCGACTTTCTTCGTCGATCCGAGAATAATGGGAAGGTCGCCGATCTAAACCGGACGCGACGCGCGACGGTCCGCCGTCCATTAATTCTGTAAAAGGACCGTTGCCAAGTGCCGGCCGAGCTTTCTCGAGATCCGCGAGTGGCCAATAACTCATCGAACTCGGTGCCTAGAAGAGGTGTCACGCGATTAATCATCGTTTACGCGGGTTTCTCTGGCTCGGTTCCGACCCGGGCCCCGTTGCCGGGTTCGCGCGTTGCCGGCGCGGACTGTACTTCATCAAGATTGGGTTAACCATGTAGATGGGAAACATCTTGCATAGCGGGGCGTTGGTTCAATAATGATAGAGCAGACGCGATAACGGGAACGAAACAGACGGAGCCGAGTTAACGAGACGAGGACGCCGAGTCTAATCGTTCTCTAGTATGCCGTCGTCCCCCGGCCTTCTCTTCTTCTTTCGCTGCTCTTTTTCTTCTCGAGAGTCTCTCTTTCGCTCTCCTTTCCTCGTCCAGCCACCACTGTTTTTTCTTCTTTCTCTTCTTTCGCGTACCACTTTTTCTCTTTTGCGTCTTTTACTTCTCCGCCCTGCTAGTTCTCCGATTCCCTCTTTCTCCACCTGTCCTCTGCTCTTTCTCTTTCGGTCTTCCTTCGTTTCATGCCACGTATCTTCTTCGTTCTCCGTGGAACTTTATTTTCCAGCTGCGTTCCTTTCGTTCTGTTTTTTCCTTTTTTTTTGAAATTTGTCTCTCCGCAATTTCATTTATTCCGTTCCTTGCGCGAACTCCTTCAATCGGTTCATTATTCTCTCCTTGCCTTTAAAAATTTCTAATCGCGTCTCTCCACGACTCGCTTTTTCCTTTTATTTATCTTCCTCCGCCTATATCCGCCCCATTTTAATTCTCCACTTTCTCACTCCAACGTCACCATTTCTGCCTTTTACTCCTTCCTCCGCTCCTATCTCTTCTGCCCATCTCTTTAATGCGTCCCCGTCGTCTCTATCTTCCCACCTCGATCTCTCTTTCCTCTCTATCCTCTCTCTCTCTTTTATCTTTCTCTCTGTCTCTGTCCCGTTCCCGAACAGCTGATGAGAATAATGGGTATGTTCTCGGCGGACAGGAAATGGCCCTCTCCCTTCCTTTCTTTCTGGCTGCACGCGCGCGACGATAAAGCGAGGAGGAGGAAGGGGAACGGGTTATGAAATTCATAAAGAGGAAGAATCTAGAGGGAGAGAGGGAGGGAGAGAGAGAGAGAGAGAGAGAGAGAGAGAGAGAGAGAGAGGAGGCGATAAAGACGCACGAGCATCTGGATGGAAGGTTCGCTTGTTCGCAGGTTTAATTAAAAATTCGATGCTCTACGAATTGGAGGCCATTAAAACGGGTCCAGAGGATCGCTGGGTCAATTAAGAGCGACAAGAAATACGATGCTTAACGAACGAATTACGTAAATTGGGATATTTATCTGTATTGTGCTGCTTGACACGGGGAGTATCTAAAAAAATTTATGGACAATCTTATAAATCGTGGGCCGAGCCGATTCGAGGCGTTGTTAACATCGTAACCCTTTGTATCTTGCTTGAAATTTTATCGCGGTTAATTGGTATCGCAGGATGTCGTCGGAAACATCTCAGGAACTAACTACAACGTGGTCGCGAACATCTCGAACCACTGCGGCTTGTACGCGTGGCGTCGACAATTCTTTCCGCGCGCAGATACGTCGATTAACAAAACGAAACTAATTTATTTAACAAGCACGAAAACAAAACGACCTTCGATATCGAGGCAACGTGTTCCAGCTACCGTTACAGGAGGCACACGATTTCCATACCGGAACGATTTAGTCGTCGAACACACAGAAGCGACGATCGAACGGGGGCACGGTCTCCCATGGTTGAAAAAAAAACACCGTCGAAAAACGAGTGTCAAAGGGTGTAAATGAATAACATCCCGGCCGGGGCGGAGACCCGTCGAATCTCCGTGTCCCGAAACAACTGACAAATAACGCGGAAAGTCGGTCCCAACTTTCGGAACCGGTGAAGTCAACGGAGAAAAATCGGTCGTCGGATCCGTAATGTCCTCTGCTCAACAGTCGGTCGGAAGGGCGGGGAGATGAGGAGGGGGGGATTGATAGAAAAATCGCGGGGGGACCGGAGGAGTCAGCGAACAGCTGACTGGCACGTTTCACGTGGCTGGCAAAGCCACAGGAAGTTCCGAGTTCCGAGGCGGTTTAAACCTAGAGGAAGCGCGGACACTCGAACAGGGGCCCGTAGACAAAGATGGGGCACGAGGGGGACCCGGTTGGCCGACCAGAAGGAAAGAGAAAGAGAGAGAGAGGAGAGAGATGAATGAGAAGGGTACGCGAAGATCGGAGAGACGAGGACGGGGATGGATCAGGGCGTTGCACCGTTTGCTGTGACCTAGTGTCCCTCGTGCTTGTGCTCGTGCTCTCGTGGCTCTCTCGCTGCCTCGTGGACTCCTCTTCTGCTTCCTCTTCGACCCTTATGGTCGTGGGCGATCGTGTGCGTCTCACAGTTTTTTCTGTGACACGCTCTCCGGACGCAAGATAATGCTCCTTTCAGTGACGTCAAGGCATTCCTGTTACGTCTTTCGGAAGATCTTCGACGATCTTATTTAGAGTGTGCTCGATAACGATGAACTTCGTCGATCATGCTCTAAGGAGATAGCCTCGCCATCTTCTCTGTGGGTTATTCACCGTGGACTTCGACGAGGAAGTTATTACAACTATGACGCATTACTGCAGTACCATTTTCTTTCCTTGAAAATGTGCAAGCGAAAGACGAGACAGCAAAGAATGAAAAGTCAGAAAAATGAGCATTTTTTATATCGCTATATACTTGAAATGGTTGCGGTAAACTTATGGCTTTCAAATTACGTGGACATAGAGCCGAAGATACGCCTTCCAATGCTGCGCAAACGAATTTAGCTTAACTCTTAACTGCGCTAAAATGTAACGAAGCGAAGGACGCCATTATCGTGGAGCAAATTTACAGTTTTTCTTCATCTTGAACGAAAAATCGTGTACGGTGCGATCCTCGAAGAGCACCCACCAACAATTTCGTGGCGCTTCGTCCAGCACAATCGACGAGGAAGATGTTTGCCTCTCGCCAAAATACGCGGTCCGATGTAACGGTACGAATGAGCCAGGAATAGTTGCAACGGACGTCCCTGTGCATCGCGAACGCGTAAGATCCGCAGTATGGTTATACATAGAATGGTTCGTGGGTACCGGTGTCCGCCTCTCGCCGCCTCTCGCCGCCTCGATTCAGTCTTGGATTCGTCCTTGAAACTGGTCTAGGCATCGAGGAGTATCGATCAAACGAAAGAAAACGGCATCGTCGGCAGAATTACCTGCTCGCTACCGCGATCTGTCACCGCGAATGGAAACCGCAAGCCAATAAATTCGCCACGGTTCTACGCAGTCGGCTCCTCTAATCCGTTAGATTTTCCACGTCTCGAACTTGATAAACAAGCATTTTCTTAGACAAGAAGCCAACTGGAACGGGGCACTCGTGAAACGGAAGCGGGCACTCCTGAACGCTTGCCCTCCTTTCTGGATCTCGATGCCTCGAAATCCAACGAGCTCCTCGAGATATCTACACGGCCTCTACTATCTCCGTGCATTTTTATTCCTACCTTGGATAGTCGCTGGAGCTCGTCCAAGAAAGTTTATGACGTTCACGGTGACACTTTGCGTACAGGAAATTTGCTAACAGGCCTCCGAACGGCCGTGCCACTTTAGATGGAAACTTTTTCGATCGTGGAACCGAACGATCGCCTTTCGAAGAATGTTCGAAAGCTTCGTAAACGGTTAATAGATCGAGCGAAAGCATCGAAAAGTGGAGAAAGAGGAAGGAAGAAAGAAAGAGAGAAAATGTCGGTGTTGCTTCGGAAAGGAACTTTATCGATCGAGAGACCGCGGAATAAACTGCTAATCATTTTTGAAAGGTTCCGAGCGCGGTTGATAGATCGAGGATTGAAAAATATTTAATAATCGCAGGAAGAAAGAACGTTGTGTGCAGCGTTCCAGCGTTCCGTGTGCGGCCGTTCCACTTATCTTTGAACATAGCGGAATGCCGGGCTAGTTAACCCACAAAAAAAAATCAAATGCAACAGCGGATTCGAGCGCAGCCTTGCTGAAATAACGAGCACGTGCGCGGCCAGTCGCGTAGGTTCGCGAAACGCGAGGCGTCTAAATCGTGAATGGGGAACGGAAGAAAAAGCGACTAAACGATTGTCGTTCGACTGGCCCGGCATAGCAGCGATTAAATCGGAAAAATGGAATTTTTCGTTCGGAAATGATTTCGCATCGCGTGAAAACGGTCTGCCTCTGCCGTCGATATTAAACACGATTAACTGGTTCCGCGTTATTAAAGGATGCACTCGTATTACGTTTTAATTCGTTTCGCAGCTCGGCTTCCATTCCCGGCACACGTTCCTCCCGAACGCATTTCATCGGATCCCCGTAGAATCCGTTTCTGGAATTCATGAATTCTCATTTGAAAAATCAGTTTGTTGCATCGCCAGTTTAATTAACTCCGATCCTGCTTAATTGGACGGTCGGACTTTTAATGCAGTCCCTCCTCGCAGCGAATCTCACTCTCCGTTTAATTTGCTTTATCAAACGAACCTGTTTAAATGAGGAATCTCTGCAACGTGCTGATTCGAAATCGTAAAGAGATAGCCGCGGTAATTCTCGAACGGAAATATTTCATTCGGAGCTGCCCGGAGAACGGCGGCCGTTCCGATGGAAACTCCGATGTCGTCGCTATTATTTAAAAGCCGTTGTCGATAATGGAGATAGCGCTCGAAGAAAATGTTGGTTCAAGAAAAATATCGCTTCGAGATAAATATGACTCGAAGAACAACGTCGCTTCGATGCCGGACACAACTTCGAAATAAACACTGCTCCGGAAATAATCTCTCTCTCTCTCTCCCTCTCTCTCCGAAAGCAATCTCGTTCCAAAATCAATGAAAAAAAGAAACTATATAGCTCCATAAACTGGGAGCACCGAAGCAGAGCAACGAACTGCCAATCGCGGCGACATTTCAGACTTTTTACTACCCAATAAAACTCAACCGAAATCAAATCACGGTACAATAAAAGAAGCAACGTTGATCTCCAACGTTGTGCCAGAAATCGCCGCAGCTGCAACAAAGAACCGAAGGAAATCGAGTTGAACTGGCCTGTGCAACAAACTGTTGGATAACGAAATGGAAAAAGAGAGGCGAAGCGAAGAGTGTCCCATAAGACGGCGCGGCGCAGAGGGAGCAATAAAATAACAGTTAAGCGCGGTCGAAAAACGACGAGAGGCAGGGGGTTGAAGATGGGAAAAAGGGCCCGATGAAGGACGAGGCGGCTCGAGAGGAGCTCGAGCGCGGGCACTGGCGCGCGAGCAAGAGCGCTAGGCGCGAGTATGAGAGCACGTGGAACCGAGAGCGACGGTTATGGCGATCGGGCGAGTTAGAGTTTCTACTCGGATGGACACGCTCGAAGGGACACCGTTCCGAACTTACGGGAGCCCGTAGCGGCGTAATTGCCGGCCTGGGCGCGTTGGATCGACGTGATTGCACGATTGCGTGCCGCTTTCCTTTTGCACGTTACGCCCCTGGTTTTGTCGCAACGCTCCGCGGGCGGCGCGGCGTGTCTTTCGCTGCACAAGCTCGCCTCCCGACTCCGATTACAATTTCTGGGCCGTGTCCTTTCACCTGGCCGCACCGCCGTGTTTTGGGTACAATAATCGTTTCCCTCCTTTGTCCCTTCCTTTGTCCGCTGACCCTTGAGTGGGCCCACCGGGGAAATTGCTGCGCCGCGAGATCATTAACGACGGGTCCCGAAAAGTAACTGGTGCCGGCTCGATTCGCGACATTCGCGAGCCTCGATTTCTTTGGACGTCTTGGAACAATTGTTGCCACTATAGTGCAGGAGACGAGACTTTAGAAATTACAAAGACTTTAGAATATCGATGGGAGATCTGTCGAAAATGTGAGATCGATGCGATGGATCCTCGAGCGTTGCACACGATGGATGCATTCGAGCAGATTCGACGGATTGAATTTTCTAGGAAATTTTCCAAGGATCTGCACCAACTTCCCAAATGACGTTGAACAGTCGAAACGTTCGGAGCGTCTACTAATGAAAAATTGCAAGGGTTGTCGCTTGTTAATTTTTCCGAAATTCTTCCCGCTTCCGTTTCGGCCATCGAGAGGCGCAGCCCTCCGCGTCCATCGTCGAAATAAATCCTCACCGTCGGAGGTGCCGTCCTCCTCGGATTCTTTTCGAGAACCAGAATTACACGCAGAACTGGTCCCTCTGTCTCTGCCAGCCGAAAAATCCGCTCGCACGATGCACACGTGCATAGCCGTGCCATTTCGTGCCGGTCTCGCTGTTCTTGCTGCAGACGGCTTGACGTCACCGCCAGGATGTCTGAGAAGCGGTGAGAATCTTCGGTCTGCTCTCCCTCGCTTTTTTCATTTGCACCCCCTTTCTCGTCGGTCGCGTCCTTCGCCATTTTCCGGACGAACACGCGTGCAACTTTCGAGACTACGTCCTCTTCGGACGTCGCGCGATTCCACCGTCTTACGAAGATTGCGCGTCGCCTACGTTTCAGTCGGAATGCTTGAAATACGAGGGAATACGTCGCAATCGGTTTTATTTTAATGCCACGGGATTTTCGTTCGGATTCAGAACTGTTCTGCCTACGGTGTTGCCTAATACATAATAAAATTACATCGAACGATCCGTCGAACGGAGGGAAATTGCTATATCGAGCATACAGCATCCGTGTTGTTGCCGAGAGCAGTGTAATTACTTGTTACGGTTTAATAAAAGTGCGTGATTACGTGCGGAATATGGGTGCGGGTCAGCGATAATTGCTGCTTCATTATCTAACCGTACTCTAATAACAGTGTTGCATAAAAGTCACGTACGTCATGATCTGTTGGACGAAAAAAAAAACCATAAATTGCATGAGATTAAATGGAACGAGATCGGACGAGTTCTCTCCGTAATCGTAGCCTATGGAAAATCGATCGATCGAAAGAGTCCCGCCGCTTTATCTTCGGTACAGTCGCAGCAGATCGAATATACAGTACCGCGTGCGCGTGCTTTTTATTTCGAAAAAACTCCGGGCAGCAGCTGTATCCTAGCTGGCAGACACGAGCCAGTGAATCATTCCCCTAAAAGCTTCCTGCTCGACGCATGTAATTTCCTCTTTTCCGGCATTGTCTCCGGCGGCCGGGCCCGCACACGCGGCCACCATGGGACGCGAGTCCATTACAATCATTTTCATAATCCTCCGCGTCTCGGCGATCAACGGGGACTGGTGGCCTCCATCCAAAACAAGCACGGAGCAGCTGTCGCAACAACGGATAACCCAGATCCGTCTAATATTTTCGAAAGAAAAAAAAAATGACTGACGAGCGAAAAGAGAAAAACGTAGGTTCGTTCTTTCTCTCCTCTCTCTTTCTCTCTATGCTGTGTGCATACGGATACCGCATGCAACGACCCCGGCTCTCGTAATCCAAACTACACGGTGCCCCTCTAATAATTGTCACGTGACGAGCCGGTACGCCGCCAGCTGTTGCTTCAGTTTCGCCCTAGCAGAGAGAATGAGAGCGCTTCGATGATTCGACAGGGCTCTGTCAACCCTTCCTTCCGTCCCAGTCCCCCCTGAAAATCGAGCCGAAACCAACCCCCCCCCCCCCCTCTTCCTGGCAAATCTATGCACGCCCACGGTGACTTCCCGGTTACTTTTGCCATTCCTCTACGTGGGGAGATCTCGCAGAATGTCTCCAGATAGCTTTCAGCGCCTTACGAACTCTTCCGAATCGACTGTGTGCTCCACCTCGAAGAACCGCACCGCCATAAAAGTCAAATATCGAACGATTCCGAGCTTTTCAGCTTGGAATTGAACACAGACTTTCGCAACTAGATCAACTAGCTTGGCTAGTGCTAACCCTCGTGCTAACTTAGTCGCCACGTTTACGCTTCAACGTCTGTATTTCTGCAACCCTTTCGTTAACGAAACAGTGGAGCACAGCTACGAAGCATCTGCCTTCTTCGATCATTTAAAAAATCGCTGCAGGCACTCATTAGGAGCTACTTCAGCAGGCTCGAAATCTCCGAAGAATCGCTGGAGGACTACACCGATGGCCAATTTACAGTGCTGTCTCCCCAATTGTCGCCCAAATTGTGCACAAAAGTAGACAATTTGGGAAAAGGAGATACGATTATTCGAATCTTGCGGCTCGTTTTTATAGTTACCGATTGTCAACGACTATAAAAACGAACCGTATATATATAATAATAAATAATTGTATCTTCTCTTCCCAAATTATCCATTTTTATGGACAATCCGACCTAGGCTATTGGTAGCCTCGGCTACCCGGTAGTCCCGCGGCAGAAGATTAATTAAAAATGTAACCAGCGAAGAAGAAGCGTTCTCTGCGGATCAAATGGCTGGTTTAATCCAACTAGGTGTCCGCTCGAATAAACGACTCGGAAAGAGCGTCCCGCGGGCCGAGGTTACGGTGGCCAAAGATCCGGCAGCCGGTTCTTGGCGCTTCCGCAAAGCGGATTACACCCGAGTCCCGTCATCCGATTGTCAGGCTCTCCGACGGATTCCCTCAAATGGACAGCCAATTTGTAGGGGCTTATTTTTCATCGTCGGGGTGTAACGGTCGCGAGGACGCACCCCTCGAGGTCAATTAGGCGTCCTCGAGGCGTCCGGGGTTGCGATACCTGCATCGTGTTACAGCTACACGAGATCGTGGCAGCAGGGTGAGAAAAGACGGCCTACGACGAAGGCCCCGGAGAGAATAATTGGATTCGAAGCCTCGACGGTACCCGCGAAATGGCGAATTTCACCGACGATCCGAAATAGATCCTCCTTTCTTTTTTTTTCCTCGGGGAGGAAAAAGATCCTGGAAGTCGGGACCGTGGATTCGTCACGGAGACGGCGCAGTGTGTTTTTCCGCACCCCAGTGACCATTAATTCTGGAAAGAAAGAGTTGGGCCGTCTTCGGTGGCTTCTGGAAGGGTCCGGGGCCTGATATCCGGGGATCGAATCGACGTAATGGCGGCGCAACCCTTTGACCAGATGCTCGGCACAATGGTAGTCACGAAAAATCCGACACGACAATGTTATCTCGATCTGCTCGGCTCCTGGGGTCCTGGATTGAGTCGTCAGTCGGGGATGCTGGCCGCAGGGGTTGCCGAACGGGAGCGATCGCGATGATAAACGGCGATCTGTGTTCCTCAACCTCCGATTCGTCCCTACCTTTTTTTTTCTCCGTGTAATGGAAAATCGTATCCCGGATCGTGCGCAATGCCACCTACAAATCACCCCATCGGTTCGATTCGTCCGAGCATCCTCTTTATTTTGGACGCGGATACCGACAGGGGAGGATTGCTCGCAGCGAACGGACGAGCAAATCCTTTCTCGAATTGCACGCTGAAAGGATCAACCGAGCCTCCGTTTTTGCTCGTCGTTCTTGACAAATATCGCATATTTTAGCTGCTTCTCTGAGTGCACGAAGCGGGTCTTTAATCTGGATTAATTAAATTAAATATAATCTGGATCTGCATCGTTGTATTTTTGTCTCGATAAAATGGATAGAGTTTCTACGAACTGTTCTACTAAAGCTAAAGGAAGATAGGGCAGGGTTGAACGGAGGGTTGTTGAACGGTTGAACTCCAATTTAATGCCAAAAACGGGATAAAAATGGGAGGCAATTGTAAGAATGGAGGTCGACGAAAAAGCAACAAGTAGATCTCGAAGACAGCCCGCGATCCTCTAAGCAGGGCTTATCTAAGCACTCGAGCTAAGACAGAAGAAAACTGGCACAATCGCGAGAAAGGGGTGAAACTTGCGGGTCCCTGTTAGGGCGGCTCCCATAATAAAAGGGCAACAAATTAGTCATCATTTGGTGTTGTCGCCGGTGAAAAGGATTGCCGCACAAAGCGGTGGTTTGGCTTTCAGGAAAAAGCAAACAACAGCCTAGCCCGAACCCTCCTGTTGCTTTCTCTGGAGAGGGGGCGAGAGGAAGAGTCAATAGGAAAGCGTATTTTGGTCAGCGATTCTCTGAAGAAAAAGTAGGGTAGGCCTCGAGAGAGAAAGAAGAGGGAACAACCGGTCCTCGACCACCGTGCCACTTTGTCCTCGCTACACCGTCTCCTTTTGCTACCGCAGTCTCGTCCTTGGCGCTACTAATTCGGCCGGCATCGGTTCTGGTTGACACGGCTCCGCGAGAGTTCCTCGGGCTGGCCGGAGCAACCACGAGGAAAGGAACTCGAAGAAAGGGTTGGAAAAGCGAATCAGGTTTCTGCGCGGATGGCTCTTCCCGAGCTTCCCGCCGAGGAAGCAGGCGACAGAAAATCGTAATCACCGACAAAAGGCGTCATGCCGGGCTGCCGTGCCGCGTAGACGAGGCGACTGCACCCCTTTCTCACGCGACACCTTAGCGTCCTTTCTTTCTTGGGGACCGTGTCCATGGGGGGTATCGGTGATTACTCGATCCGAGCACCGCGAGCAACGCTCTGGTTCCTTTCCACCCGAATTTTCGCTTTTCCGGGAGGAAACTTTCTCTCGAAGTTTTCTCTGCAAATTAATTTCAACACCTCGACGCTCGCGAATTTTTCGCATCGCCGCGATGTTATTAATTTTATCATTTGTTCGATCCAAGGAGAGGCAGAGAGGGGACGGAATAATTTTCGCGTCGGCAACGGAACAGTGTTTCACGGTCGGCGATCCTGAAACAAAGGGAAAAGTTTGAATGGCCGCGGACCAACAAGGTTGATTATTTCACGGGGTGCAGTGGTGCAGCATTCGTGGGGTTCGTCGGTTGATTGGCCCGCAGCTTTCGTACCACACGGCCGCTTCTCTGACGCGGCTGATTGTCATGCAAATCTCGATCACACGCGTACACGAATCCATCCCGGTGCACGAGCGATATTTTTGCCACTTTATTGCCATAATTCCGTAACGGCACGCCAGGGGCGTCCCAACTTTCGGCCATGCGATATTCCGTCGAAACACGACTCTGGATCCGCCACCCCTCCGGCCTCTCTACCCTGTCCTGATTTATGAGAGCCGGCATCAATTGTGCGCAACTATGTGGCCACCCCTTTAACGCCGCTTTCGTCACTCCCTTCGATCGACGAGGGTTGCCGCCGAGATCGAGACGAGCGTGGAACGAGCGATTCTACGGCTTCCACTTCCGTCCACATTGCGTGTTTGTTTTCTGGGGGGATTCTTTGAAATTTCGGATAATTTATCGGACGGAGAACCCTTTTCGAATTTGGTTCGAACGATAATTTCGATAAGAAGTCTTTGAGCTCGTCCGATCGCTCGATGAGAATTAACAAGAAGAAATGCATGTTTAAATAGAGCTCGACGGATGGATTTTGTTACAAAAAATTCAACTCAATTCAACGATGAATACATCAGCTTCTTATTTATGCTGTCGCAAGCGAAAATTGGAATTATTTTTCAGGGGTAATTTACCCGTCGAGGTGTCACGTGACAGAGTCCTCGGAACAGGGGCGGCCCAATATTTCAACGAGGTCCAACCCGCTCTATAAAATTGTTGCTTTCGTCCGGAGCGGGTCGTGGTAGACAAAAGGGCTCGGTACACCGTCGAAAATCGGCGCGACGGTTATGCCAACCAGAAAGAAAAAGAAAGAGAGAAAGAGAGAGAGAGAGACCCTCTGGGCGAACAGTTCGCGATCGCCGGCGCCAATAATTCGCCGAGTAAATTGCTGGGAAGAGAGCAAAAGCCTCGTCCAGAGGCGAATGGAGGAAGCCCCGGTTTCGTAGTGGCTTTCGACACGGTCATTTTCCGACCGGTAAATTTCCATACAAACAGCGGACCGCTGCAGCTTCGCAGCGGGGTTAAAATTAACTGACTTTCGCACCGCGCCCGTTCCTCCTCTCTCTCTCTCTCTCTCTCTCTCTCTCTCTGCATACGTATTGCCAGTTTAGAGGCTATTACCGCGATCATTAGAGCAACCGTCGCCGGGGACGCAGGGATCGCAGCGCTGTGACACACGGGGATCACGGTCGGTTTCCATGGCGAGAGAGCAGATTTAATTGCGGCCCCGGAAGCTGGTACCTTACCGTTTTGTCCCCGGGAATATGGTGACGATGACAATGATTTCAAACGATATATGTATACGGTTCCCGGGGTGAATTCATTCGCGCGTCGATCGATTGCACGGGCGACAGCAAGGAAACCGTGGAAAATCGAGGGGTGCACATATTTGGGATTTTATCGCCGAGCGTTTATGCCGTGCAATCGTTCGCGATGTTTTCCGTCGTTCGGATGCACTCTCGAAGCGCATGGAAGAATGTTTTTTTCATCGTTCTCGTGTCATGGTTTTTGTAATGAAAATACGATGGGAGATGACTGTTCGGAATCAGCGAAATCGTTTCCGTAATCGCAATAATTATGTTTCATGCCAAGACCGGTGATCTCGACGAATATTATACTTTCCACGGTTCTCTACAGGAATCGCATCGAAAGACGATTGCAGCATCGAGTTCCTGCAGAAAGCGCGCCAGAGATCCGATTAATTTACGTCGAAAAAATCAGGAAGAGACCGCTAATTGAGAACCTAGATAGATAGGTAACGCGATCTCTCTAATCTGGACACGCGTTTGTTATGGTTATGGTGCAAATCAGGATTTCGTTGGGATCTACGAAACGGGAGAAAGTGGAAAGAAAAGTCGCTTTAAAGCGAATTTTCTCCTTTCAGTTCCTGTTTCAATAAACCGCTCTGCTTTTGTGAGATTTTATGGTCTAGCGCTGGTTCGGTATTTTTTACTTTCTTTCTCGCCGAGCCAGGCCATTCATTCGGACAATGAGCTACCATTGAATTTTTCGAAAGCGAGTTCGCGATGATGCGATCTTGCTTAATCGTCCGCTATCTCGTCATAGAAATCGTGGCGCAGCTTCTCCTTTCGTTGAAAAGCGAGTTTCGATCTTTGGAACATCGACTATTCTTTGTCTCGAACATTATGCATTTTCGATCACTCGAATTGTCGATAAAAATGAACAGAAGAGGAAGGTGGAGAATGAATCTCGCGAAGCAGCGTCGGTTATCTGGAAACGAAATCTGGTAGCACATGGCAATTACAACGGACACGCAGCTTCCTCGACACCTTTTATTAGCTCGGAACGCTCGTAATCGCGATTAATCAAGGGCCGAGGCCGCAGATTCCGGAAGTATCTATGAAAAACCGATTCCCACAATTCACCGGCAACGCGAACGTGCCGAATCATCGAGCCACATTGCGCATCCTCGGCATTGTAACAGTAATCCAAGGGTATCTGTTGGTTGCGCGATCATTAGCGTTCTCATCGAGGTGAACAATAACCGGCCGCGGCGCGGCGCTTCCTTAATTAGCGCCGAATAACGCCTCCGGTTGCATAATCCCGAAACGTCGCGTTTCAACGAGCAAGTTCACATTCTCACCGTATCCTAGAAACCGTATCAACCCTTCTTTGTCTTCTATTATTCCACCCGACTGAATGCAAACCTTTCGAACAGCGTTTAATAAATATGGATGCCGCCTTATTCCTTAGAAATCGAAATAAAATTAATTATGCTCATCCAGCGCGAAGGGAACGACGTTTAAATTGTTAGTCGAAAGCGGCGGCGGGTTTTATGCATTCATGAGAGAACTAAGTGCATGCAATTTGAAGCGGCAGAGAACCAGATCCGTTCTTTTCGGCTCGTTAAAATTATTATATCATGTTTCTCCTAACCGATGCGCACAATTAATATTTCCCATAAAGATACGAAATCTGTTCATTAAAAAAAAAAACAATATCACCGACCGTCAACTCCGCGGACCGTGCAATAATTTCTCTTAGAAAACAATTTCGGCTTTACAGCGGAAAGCTGTCTGCTCTGTAAAAGTCGACCCTCTTTCCCTACGAATTAAACGTACAGGTTTGTTCGCGCAACCCTCGTTGCTAATGGATCCAAGACAGGATCATTGATCGATCGTCGCGGAGAAATGAAAGGCGAGCCGGACCTGGGGAAAAATCGACGGGTGTCGTTGAAAGGTTTCGCGTTACTGCCCGCATGCTGCACACACCCCCATGGCTTCCAGCTCGGACTACGTTCACCGTGAACCGTGAACAGGCCACTGAACAACGTCTTAATAAAACTGTTGCGCCGTCGCCGTCGTCGCGACCGTCGCCGTCGCCGTCGCAGTCGTTGCACCACGGCGTACCGCGTGAATCGCTCAAAGAGAAATGGATCTTTCTTATTCGGCCGGCTTGTCAACTGGCTGACAAAAGATTCGCAACGCTCACAGAGAGATTGCAGGCTGCTGCACGGTGCCGGTTAATGACGAGTGACTCGGCGGAATGACGTCGGACAGATGGTAATCGGGGGGCGACGGTCTTACCGTGTCGCGTTCCTTTGAAAAATGAAGACGCGGTGAATCTTGGACAGAAAATTTGCACACTTTTTCCGTGACGAACAAGGGATTCTAACGATGCGGCCGCGTTCTGTTTGCTCATCGCTCCGCCGTGGTATTTTAATAGTTCTCACCCTCGGGTCTGCCTTCGTTCATTAAATTCATACGGTTTTTTAGGCGGCGCGCTGAATTTGGGGAAGCGGGGTGCACCGTGCGTCCCTTTATTATTTTTACACGATGCGCATCCTGTTTGAATTTGTTCGTAGCCTCGGTTAGAGTATTCTGTCTTTTAATTGTTCGATCGCTTTTCTCCTTAAATAACGGATTCATCGATCGAGTTAAAAATTGCGCAAAATTCATGCTCGGCATCTGCATTGCGAAGCGATATTTAAAGCGTCGTGTTGCTTCGAAAGAATAAAGGACGAGCGATCGAGGGTAGTTTTAACATCCTACACGTTTTTATGCAGGAGTTCCATCGGTCCTGAAGCAAGCATGACTCAAGCAACGGGCAAAAACTGTCGATAGGAATTAGTGGAAGTAATTAGCCGACCCCTGCGGGTACCAGAGCAGCGTTAAACAAAGGCTCGCGCCAGATGTCCAGTATTTCAACGATTTCTCAGATACAGTAAAAATTCTAGCAAAATTCCGCTGTCGGCAGCTGTCGCTGGCGGGCCACTCGTTCGCCGCACGTGAGCACGGCAGGACCTTTGTGCCATTGTTTCGCCGGCATAATGCACTCGAATTGTGCGCGACAACCACGCCAGTGGGAGCAAGAAGCTTGAAGTGAAGAACAAGAAGACCAGGAGAGAAAAAAAAGAGGGAATCGGTTCGGTCACACGATCGATCGCGAGGAAAAGAAAAGCTCTCTCGACTCGAGCTCTCTCGACGAGTGCACTCGGGGAAAGTTGAATCGGTCCCGAAGGAGGGAAAAAGCGTAGGAACGTTTGACAGATGCCGTCTCGCCGCAAGATGGCTCCTTGTTTAAAAGCACCCTCGGTCCTCCACCTCGGAGACAATAACAAACACTGCGCAGCAGCGCTAAATACTCGGCGATTAATTTCTTGTAAACGAGTATGCTAGGATCGATCGTTTCCTCCAAATCAGTTCCCGTAGATCGACTAATGCGTGCACGTATCTACGCTGAACTACCCTGCCGACATGGCTCCTTGAGTGGAAGAAAAATTCCCACCCGATATCGATCGACACCGAACCCTTGGCTCAACCACCAGGAGAGGTCCTCGAGCACCAAGGAAGCCGGAATAAAAGATCCGGCAGGATCCGAGCAGTCCTCTGATGGCGATCGAACGATCGCCCGGAACATCCTGCCTCGTTCTCAGGACCCTTTCGGATCCCGATAATTTCCTGGGTAAACAGTGACATTGTCCTGTTGCGTGTGTTTCTCGTCACCCTTGCAGGAACTGTCTATTCTTTCGCGACGATGCCTCGTCGATCATTCGTCTATCGGCTATTTGTTCGAGCGACCGTTGCATTAAACGCTAAAGGATCGCTAAACGATTGTCCTCTGCCAATTCTTTCTACCAGTCATCGAGACTCGATCCATTACCAGCCTGTTGAACTTAGTGCTGCTGTTTCCTTTTTTCTGGCTTCTGCGAAATGGAAACATTTGTCCTGAGGGAAAAAGAGAGTGAGAGAGGGGGGAGGGGGAGAATAGCAGCGGATCGATGCGTTTCTTCCTCGCGTTTCTTCTCCCCTCGCCGGTTCGTGTGTCACCTTCTTCGTCGGCCACGTCATTTTCTTCGTTTCTGAATCCCCGACACGTTCCCCGGCCGAAAGGGTGGAGACTGAATGTTTACCGTGAGTCATCGTCTATTCACGGCCCTGCTTTTCCCCGGTTCGGATCAAAATCCTGCGCGTATAAATAGATAACGGCAATTAATCGCGTCCGGCGAGACGCGTCTCGCCGGAAATCGACGAGATTTCCGAGTATGAACCGCTGGGATCCGATCGCGGCGATGCATCTGCGTGGGCTTGATCGATACGGGCCTCTCGATCCAGGGCCTTCCGCTGGAATCGCCGTTTCAGGGTCGATTGCACGCTCCGGAGTTTTACGAGCATGGGCTGACTCACTGGATCGCGGATCTTCGCGCAAAATAAAAATATTCAGCGCCGACCGCGAGGCTCTGCTGTCGAGGGAGCAAACGAAACAGCTCTGCTGTTTGTTCCTTTGCGAATTTCGACGCGCCCGTGCCTCTAGATTCTCCTAATCTGTCCAATGTTTCACGTTTCGTCCAGAAATTCTTGCCGCAGACGCTAAAGCCTGCGATTTGCCAGTGTCGTCTGGACAAAGATCGCGACAGGAACATTCCCACGATGCTAATCGCGGCGCGAGCTTTCCCGGTTCGTTAGCGGATTAATTTCGCGTGCAATTAGCCAAGTTTCCCCGCGGACACTCCCCGAGGATGGCAGAGTGGAGTGGACGGAGAGGAGAGGGGTCCAACAGCGAGGAAACACGTGTCGTTGTTCCATGAATGCTCGCTCTGTCTTCTCGCATCCGTTGATCCCGCGATCTCCCCCGCCTCCCGCGCTTCTTCGCGCCTTCCTTCCACCCTCCTTCCTTTTTTCGCTTCTCTCCGCTATCTCTTCACTCTTCTCTCTCTCTCTCTCTCTTTTTCTCTTTCCTCTCGTCGACGCCCGCGAACACGGATCGTCTCGGACAAAGTGCGTCCGAGGAAAAAAGCGGAACGCGAGATCAAAGCACGGGAGGATTCGAGAGCGACCGTGTTCCGGGAGCACGATAATTGCGTTACTGTTGCATTACGCCGATACCGAGCGGAACAAACCGCGTCTCTGTCGGAAGAGTATCTGAAACGCGCTCCGCGAATGCCCCGCTTAATTATTCCGCTGCCGAGTCGACCGTCCCTTTTCACTTCCGCGACCCTGCTGCGACCCTGTTGCGGCGACGTCTTTCGCAGTTTCGTTTCGTTTCGAAGCTTCAGAGACCATCGAGGCACTTTTTCCTTTCGATCCTCTTTGCTCGAGGAAAATTTTTTTATCCGTTCTTTTTGCATCCGCGAGAAAAATCCTTTAACTTCGGCGCAAGAAATTTTGCAGCTCGTCGGATCGGTCTGCAAAAATTTCTGCAACCCCTCGAAATTTTCTGATCAACCGTTAGGGTTTCTATCGTCCGCTTTCGCATCGGTTCGTTCGAATCGTCCGAGGAAAGTTTCGCTTCTCCGGCTCAACAAAACGGCAATGGAACGGGGACAGTCGCGGAGCGTTTATGCTCGCGGAAGAATGCTCTAGCATCGTTGCTCCGGTTCAACGAGGATTGGTTTACCAAGACTTCTTCTTCCCGGCGATTGTCATTCCCGATTGTTCCTCCGCGACGTCGTTGTCGAAGACTCGCAACAATGGCCTTTGTCGCGGCACGAACAATCCAACGGTGTTTATCGGTGAATTTTCCGGTCGGGAAACATTTCACCGGACGGATCAATGGGGAAACAGAAGTATTGTGCGGATTTGCATGTCGCCGACAACTATTTTTAGGCGGAGCTGGTTTCACCGGAGAATCGATATTAATTCTCGGCGCTTCGAGAAAGATTCTACGGTGGTTCGTCAAAAATGCCGTCTCGCTCGACGACTCTCTGTCAATTTTCACGGGGGTTCCATTTTATCGTGTCCCTCGGACTCGTGTTCGAAGCGTATGAAGTATCTGAATTGAATTGAAAAGCACGTTCTCTAAAATGCTCTGTCTAGAAATATCTTTCTCTTTTTCGATTCTAGCAGCATAAATTCATCGCGTTCCTCGTACTCGCATTTAAAAGGTACAGAAGAATCTTGGCGATCAGCTTAATTTTCACAGCCTAAAGGATACATCGCATTTAATTGCGATTCCCGATGTTCTATGTATTAATATTTCAAAAGTGTCGTAATTAAATTAAAACAATTAGAGGCTATCGCTTGAGAAAATCTGCGAACCGAAACGATCACCGGTAACAGTCCATAAACGCGTTGAATTAAAACACTCGGGAAATCGAGCGAGCCTGTAACCCCGGTTAAAAGACGACCATGAAGCTTCGTATTAACGTTAAAATCCGCATCGCGGCTGTAGTCCGCAGCCAGGCTCGAGAATTCATTATTCCCGAGCCGATGAAGCCGGAAGGAACGGCGTCGCTCGTTAATTATCGGCGCGGCATCGGCCGATTCTGATCCGACTCGGCGTACAAGCGATCTCTATGATCCTGTTCCCGACGATATTCGGGGATTAAAATATGCGAGGAAGGGAGAGCGTCGTCGGCGAGAGTGAAAGAAAGAGAGAAAGAGAGAAAGAGAGAGAGAAAGAGCGGAACTGGCCGAGCATCCCCTTCGGCTTCCTCATCAATCTTCTCCTGTGAATCGAGCGCTCGTCTTCGAGCTAGTCATTTATTATCATCCCGCTTTTCATCCCCTATCCGCGTGTCTCTCGCAACCATCGTACTCCCGGCTCTTGTGTGTTGCATTTTTCCTTCCCTCGATCTTCGTCCGTGAGACACCTTGCGGCGACTGGATCCGCAGCGACGCTTCCGGCAACGATACGCGATCCGTCCTTCGTTCAAAAACATTCTGTCACCGTTTTCATTCCACCTCGGGCTTCCCCTTTGAATACGATCCGTTCGATCGGATCGAATTTTCGCGGAAATAGCAGCGCCGAGTTCGTACGAAGGACGGTATTTCGACCGAATCGTTCTCCGAGGAATTTTCGGATCGAAACAATTTTATTAGCGGGTTCAAGAGCGATCCGATTAGGAAAAATACACCTTTGTTCGGATCGAGGGTTGTGGATGGAAGTATATCAACGGAGTTCCTCGGTAGAGACGGTAAGATAGAAGTGTTACCTTAATTTCAAATTAATTCTCTCCGTGCCAGGAAGCAATCTTGAAATCGTTGCAAGCAGCAACAGCGTTCAAAGTCGCAAAATTCTGTTACGGATCTACATAGATAGGTGTTCCTCTGTCCACGATTGTCTGGCCTCGCCGGCGATTTCCATCCGGTCGATTAAATCCTGAAGACGGAGAATTGGTCTGCCGGTATAGAGCCGGGTGAAGGCGCGCGACCCATGGAAATCGTTGAAAACTCGGAAAGCTTTCTGGAAAGTGAGAAAGGAAGGCTCGCCGACGAGGGGACCGAGAAAACGATCTTTCTAGGCGACCGGATTCCCCTGGAGAAGTGGTCGTCCCCCTCTCGGAGCTCTCTCTCTCTCTTTCTCCTTCTTTTCGACTTTCCTGCTCCATTGTGCGCCAGGCATTCTGAAAAGTCAAAACGTACCGTTGGAAGCCCGAGGACCGGGGTGGCAAACGCGTCCCACGTGGAGTACGCTGTTGCGTGTTGCTCGAGGTGGCCTAATAGCCAAAAAACAGTGGCATCCATTACGGGAATCGAGCCTAAGATGGAGGGTTCAGGGCTTTTCCGGAGTGGGAAAGAGAGGCTAGGTCGACTGGAGCGTAGGCCGGCGCCCGGCGCGGCGCGAACAAGCCGGCAAAAACAGCCGGGATCCCTCCAGAGCGGCCCCTAACGGGTTCCGCCGTGTAATTACCACTAACGAACCGTTTGTTTCGCCCGACGAGACGCACGGTGACTCGCAGGTGTGCCTGCAGAGCTACCAGGAGCCCGGCGCCTAACCGCGCTCTTGCTGTTGCATAATAAACGCCTCGTTGTCGCTCGCGAATCGCGATGCCATTCCGCGGCGAAACGGGAATCTCGAAGCAATTGCTCGTTACCGAGCCCTCGATAACGATATTACTCGCAATCGGAGTGATCCGACGCTGAAAGCCGACTCCGGCTACAGGACCGTTCAAACGTGGCGGATAGATCGCGATGCTCTCGCTTCCGAAACGGGAGCGTTTCATTGACCAGGCCCAATTCCGAACAACTGATTTCACCGCCCTTTTATAGATCGTTTTTGCAACGTTTCAGAATTTATTCGACTCGACATTTGGAGAATTTTTAACGCTGTCGGGACATTCGCGATCATTTTTGTGGATGCATTTTAGGCAGCACGCATAGAGCGTGTTTGCGCTCCGATGCACGGAGCGGAGGTTGATCATGCTGTAACCAATTACGTTGTTCTTCTTTTCGCAAGTACGGTGGATTACGGAATTACGTAAACGTTTCCGGTGCTTATAGACATCCCAAGAAAAACTACCTAATTTATTTTGATTGCTCCTCCTACCGCGTTCTTTATTTATCGTGCTCGTCTCTCGAGGTTGCTCGTTCCGAACCACCGACGAGTCGATAGATCTGTGCGAGTACGGAAAAAGAATTGCGCGATCTCATCGAAGAACGATGCGAATGATACGGCTGTCCGTAATTGCATTATTTTATAACGGCACAATCGCGTAAACGTTAGACATCGCATTTGGAGAAGTCGTTGGAAGAATCGAAAGGTTTTGCGGCGTTTGGCCGGGCGACCTGAATCGACCTGTGGATCGGGCAAATTTCCTGGCCACGGCAGTTTCGAAACAGAGAACCGTGTTGCCGGTGGAAGTTATGGGGTTCCCTGGAAACGACATCGTTTTCACCGCTCGCCACGATCGCGGGTTGACGCAAGGGGTTTTCTGATCGGAGCGCAACGCGAAATGCAACGGGAAACGCAACGCACGCCAGTCGGAACTGATAACCACTGATGCATTACTGTTGCGAGGAAATTTATTCCGGAGTTGGTTCACGTGTGCGCGGCCGTGTTACGAAATTCCTGTCCGGACCAACGATCGCTGATAGATCATTACCGGTTGTTTCGCGTATCTAATTAACAACAATATGACGTCTTTGTTGCACACCGTTCGACGCGTCTCACGGACACGTGCGAATCTCGAATCGGTGGCGAAACAACGATTAGCGAAAATTCTATGAACAAGTTCGAGAAAGGGAAACCATTAAGCCGGGGATAACATCGGATTATTCTAGCATGCGCGAGCAGGGTTCCGATAATTAGCGATGGTAGCAATCTGGCTCGAAATTAGGTTTCACTCGACGCGTATTCGCGTGCGAATTTCACGAATCTATTGAACACACATCGATGATCTCTGTCGTTTCGTTTAAAATAAATTCCGCAAATACTCGGACCAATTCACTCAACCCTTTGCACTCGAGTGGCGACTCTGAGGCGACGCTAGAAAATTGCTATACTATTTTCTCAAAAGAATTTTTACATTATTAAGTTTGTCTGTATTCGATAAATTGTCAAATAATAGAAATCTTCTATAAGCGTACACGTTCAATTTCACGTGTATCAATTAAAAACAATTGTACCAGATGGAAATACTGTAGGTTGAAACAAACTTCTTCATTTTCGCGTTAAAATAGTCTCGAGTGCAATGGATTAAACGTTTAATCGCAGCCGTGCAATTCGACGATGCGCGAGACAAAAGGACGTTTTTTTAACCCTTCGAGACGGTCGAGCGTCGAGACAAATATCGTGCTAAAAACAAATTACAACGACTGTTTCATCGTTCAGCACACGCGTATTTTAATTCATAGCGAATAGAATGCGATCGTCGAGGCCCTCGGGGCGACCATGTTGTCGCAGGAGAGCAGCGGGTCGAGCATAACAGTAAACTAATTAGGATTTCGAGCATAGATGACAATCACAGGTCGGTATAATGCCTAGCTTGGCTGTCGTGCTCGCAGAAGCGCACGGCACTGTCACGGTAATTTCGTGGATAGCAGTGCAATAGTGCGCACAGCGCAGAGCATAGCAGTAATACACGCGGACGGTAACGGTCGCCGTTTTTCCGTCAGCGTTCCTCGTTTTGCCTCTCGTCGACAGTCGCTCGGACTCGCACGACGACTGCCGATGCGTATATATGCGTGCTCGTTCCCACCTCTGCTTCCTGGTTCCTCGCTGGAGAGCTTCCGGTCTCGTGACAGCCCGTCCTGGTCCACCGCCCGTTCCGTCCCAACGTTACGGGTTTGTCACTTTCACGTCGCGTTTCACCTCGACGTTGACTCGGTGCACGCTTCCTTCCTAGTGCATTAGCGGCTGCAGCACACAGCCTGCGCAGAGAAACTCGACGATTCGGTGGCCGTGGCCAACCATGGATCGCCTCCCCTAACCTTTGGATCGTCCGGATCTTTCAGACCACGGAGAGTACGATCCCGCCCACTGCAAATTCACCGATGCATTTGACCAATTTTGAGTCTCCGAACTAGCATTTCTCGGACGTGGAGAGCTGCAACTCGAATCAAGCAGACGAATCGAACCGTCGATCGCTTTCCTGATCTTTGAGAAATCGATCCAGACCTCTCGGACTAAACAGGATTCCTTTGAACATGCGACTTTGACTCCTCGACTTTTCCGATCAACCTTTTCGCTTGTAAATTGACGTCTTGTTAATTTTTTATTTGTTCGATTTGTTTCCCTAAGAAATGGTTGGCATTGGAGAATGGTTTAACAGTCTCGAAGGAAGTTTAAGGAAGCGTCTCGATAGCGAGTCGGAATCGAGGAAGAGAGGCGTGACCCGACAGAAGGGCCCGCATCGATCCCACGAAGATCAGGGGTCGTAGGTCGAGGAAAAAAGGATCGGTTCCAGCTTTCCGTTACCTCGGTCAACATAGAAAATCCTGTTCAACAATCCGGCATTTTTCACCTCGTTCGTTCACGGTGCTCTGCCTCCTGTCAGGCCCGGCACATCATCCTGGTCAAACAGGACCCCACGTGATTCGTTTTTGCCGCGTCCTTGCGGAACACCATGAATTATTTATTCACTGGGATCATCAGTGGGTACACACCCTCGATTTTCCACAGCCTTCGTCTGGGGCTCTCTCTTTCTCTCTCTTTTTCTCTTTCTTTCTCGTCGCCAAGAACGATTTTTTGTGCGCCAGCACGGAGCCCCTTGTCGGTGCAATATGCGCCGAGGTGACTGACGCCGATGCACAATGCAATCGAATTTCCTGAGGTCACGTGTTCGCTACGGACGAGACCTTTCTTGTCCTATACAGGCTCTCCTCTTCTCGGAAGATCATGGCGCATCGAGATTTTCGAACGTGAAATCAGATATTTTCGGTCTCGTGCGAGGATTTGAACAAATATTTATGTCAATGGATTTCGACGATAGATGCGGTCGAATAAAAATACTTAACGACGTTTCAGCCTGGGAATAATAAAATAAAAAATTATTATAAATGCCCGTACCGCCATAAAAATATTAACAGTGTCTGATTCCTTACGATGTTCGACACTAGGCCCAATAAAATAAATAGCCTCGAACGAAGTTTCGTAATTGCAATATTAAAGTGAAAATATTAATTAAGATCCTAGAGACTGCGAAATAAAAATCGGTAGGACATACAGTAATGTCCCTAACCAACGCTCAGATTCTGCACAAAAATAGATAATTTAGGAAGAGAAGATGCAATTTTTAGAGCTTTACACCTCGTTTATTATAGTTACCGATTGTCGACAGCAAATTGTCCATTTTTCTGGACAAACCGAGCGTCGATTCGAAACGACAAATAGAAAGGATAAAAGTAACTGCTCCGAAGGCGATGGAAACGGATTCGCGGAGCGCCGCGTGTCAACGGGAACAGGTTAACGGTATCGATCTCGTGGGCCGGCCGGAACGAGACGGACACCCGGTATACGTGACAGCCGTGCGTTATCCCAGGATCTAAGGAAATAAACGGTTTCCTGAGTGAAACGTGCTACCGCGGGCGTGGGCCCGGCCGGGCCCCGGCGCAGCAACGCCAGCAACAAACGGCCAGATAAAAGCACGCGTCGTGGAACCTCTTTCCGCGCAGAACCGTGGAACGATGTTCGTCCGGGCTCATAAATATTCATGCGCTTCCGTAATAAAAAATTCGTGAATGGAAAAAGGGAATTGTCCTTGGCCGGGCCGTGTCTCGCAGGAAGAATCGCTTCGGTTACGTTCACCTCCTCGTCCCTGTCCTTGGACGCTTGAAAAACTGCCGTCCACTTATGGCAGATGCGGCGACAGCTCGCCATTTTTTCCCCCCTGCTCGATTAATAATCAAGGCTGCGGGTGGACGACCGCGACGAAAGCCGCATACTTCGCGCCAATTTCGAAGAAATTCAGATTCCGAATTTGTCGTTGCGCGCGTTGCACCGGCAATCGGCGAAGCCTACGCGAAACCGTGAAATCTGAAACTTTGAGAATTCTTGAGGAACGATTAGGTTTACGGAGAGTTAAGAGTTTCGATCGGACAATGTTCGGCCACAAAAATCACGCACGGAAAAAGGAGAATACAAAATAAAGAAAATATGTACGGACCGGATCGAATAAACGTACAAAAATGCACGGTGCAATCGTTGCAACGGCGAACCGCAAAAATATACGGCCGTGGTTAGAAAGTACAAGTGACGAAGAGAAAATCTGAAACGCAAAGGAGAACACGGCGGAGACTGGTTGGAAAAAAAGAGGCTCCGGCGAGAGATCACAGAACGGAATCTAGGATAACAATAATCAGATCGACGGCAGTCGATTACAAACAGAAAACGCGCGTCGTCGGCTCCAGAAATAAGGTCACATTCTCGTGTCAAGTATTACTGGTTTATCCGAGGAACTTTCGGATCAGCAGGATGCGGGTCTAGAGAGGATCGCCTTATTTATGGGGCGTTCACACGAACGCCTCGCGTACGACTTCTCGGGCTTAATGGACCGTGAGAGAGCGGACGCGTTTTCCTTCGGGATCCTCGAGCGTCGAACACGTTTCCAGCTACAGCGATCCGTCGAACGCGAACAGGAGCATCGAGTCCGTCCATCGAGAGACACTTTCGAAAATCGAATAGAAATTTCTTCGACCAGAAAACCCGATCTCGGGGGGAAACGTCGGACAGCTGTTTTCCACGGTCGACCCAGAGCCGGTTGGCCGGCTGTGTCGCGAACGACCAGCGAATTACTGGACCAATTAACCTTAATGGGTCAATACCGAGCGCGTCGACGAGTTTAGGCGTCGTGGAATTTTTATGTTTGCTCGTCGTGTACGCTAAATGTTACGGATCGGTCGCTTCGCTGCAAATCCTGTAGCTCGCGTTTTCCCATTTTCTCAAATTTAGAAACGTTTAATCGTCGGCTGCGATCCTTTCTCGAACCTGTTTCAACTTCGATAATGCTAAATAAAAGTACACCGTTGTGTTCGGGAGAGTCCACAGTACAATCTTCCATAGGACTCGGTTCGATAGTTCCGCTGGTTGAAGCGCGAAAAATTCCCAAAGTTGGAGATCGCTTTACAAAATCAAAATCTGTCGCCAGCATTTCTCTCGGAAACTGTGCGCGATAGAATCGAACGATTTTCGCTGCCGTGTCCGACGTTGAAAGATCTAGAGAAATGAAATTCGACTTTTTATTTGCCAAACGGGATAAGAAAGTTGGGACACGTTGAGCACCGACACCGACAAATCGGCGAGCACCGCGCGGTGGACGCAGCGACACGAGGACCAGTTCGCAGCGCGGCGCGAGAAAGTGCGAATTAAAAATCGCAACATAAATTCTTGGGGCTCGTTCGCCATGGTCCGACGACCGCCTCTCGGCGGGCTCGCTCGGGAAATCGGCACGCGGCGCTTGCATACATTACTCGAGGGGAATATGCGGCGTGGCGCGGCGGTCGGCGCGGTGACACGCGAGCCTAACAAGCCGATCGTGACGTACGTGACAGCCTGGAAGAACTATCGGGATTACGGTTGTGTCTCGTCGGGCCCGAGAAATCCTGTCGTCACCGTGAAAGTTCCCGAGAGAGAGAGAGAGAGAGAACTCGCCTCGGTCGTCGCGCGCCGCTGGAAAAATCCGCGGTTTCACGCGCGACACGCCTGGAAAAGCCGGCCGCGCCGCGCCGCGCCGTGTCTCTCCGAAATCGTCCAACCCATTTTCTAATTCGAACCGCATTCGCGGCCGAACCAGTCCGACGACGACGACGACGACGACGGTGAATCACGTTTCACGGTCAGACACGATCGTCCGCAATTAGCCGCGAGATTTTCCTGGAACGGCCGCCGTTACGAAACCCCGCGTGAATCACGATCGCGGCCGGTGAAACCGGCATCGCGCCGCCACCTTTTCGGCTCGTCGCGTGCACCTGCTTAGGGGTTGAATCGTCACGCGATCGTCATGGATGTTTCCTCCCCTTTGGAAAAACGTCTCCGTCGAGTCTCTTCGTTAACCGTTAACGCGGTCGTCGACGACTCGGCATTGAAATTCGCCTGCACAATTTTGCGCCGATTCCGCGTCAACCGAAAGCGCGATTCGATCGAACGATCTCGAGGGGCCATCCTGCGATCGCCGGAGATAACCGGCGAAGATCCAACCACCGCCCACGCGATCTTTATTCTATGTTCGGTCTCATCGATCGGCGAGCTCGCGGGGGGACGTTAGAACGGGGTTGGCATTGAACGTAACCCTTCGAGTTCCTCTATCTTTAGCCATCGGATCGATGCGAACATGGGAATAATCGCGGGCTATTCGCGAGCCATCAGCTGCTCTCCGCGAGAGCACCAGGTGGGGGCGTGCGTGTCGCGTGCACGGTGTGCAACGTGTGCAACGCGTGCATGGCGGTTCCCGGTGGAGCAACACGCGGCCCACGCTGCGTTGTCCATCTGTGCCGGCGCGCCGGAATGCAGGTGAAAGACCCCGACGCCAATTTGTCGGTATCGGGGCCGAGCACTCCAGGAATCCGGTCGATCGCGTCCTTTCGATAACGAGCGCGAGCCGCGAACGTCCTTCGGGGCCGCTGATAAGACATTCCTGCGTCGGCGTTTTAATGGACGTGCCCCAGGCCGATAGTTTTCCGGCCACTTTGTACGCTTCGGCGCGACGCGCCGCGACGGAACCGGCGCGTGCTCGATACCGCTGCCGAGATAATCGACCGACGATTGCGCAACAGCTTCCGGCGACCGACGATCGCCGTCGGACCCACCGACGATCGATTTTTGCCCTCGATTCCTCGGTAATTCAGGATTCTTGGGTACCCGGTGCGCTTCGCGTCCCGAACGTGTGAAACTGAAAGTCGCTCAGTCGAGGATGCTGTGCTTTTACAGCATAATGACGACGATTTTTCCGGAGCTCATTCCAGGAGTATCGTTAACGAAACGTTTCTTCGTCTGCATTTTCTCTCGACCAAGATTTGCAGCATTCCGCAAGGTTCGAATAATCGAACGAAACGAGCTGCAAGGCTCGAACAATCGTGTCTCCTCTCCCCGAATTGTCCATTTTTGTGCGCAATCCGAGCGACAATTAGGGAGACATTTCTGTATCGTGTTTAAAGTTAGTTCGGAGAATGTCGAGGGGGCGAGAAGGTTAATTAAAGCTTCGTACGGGGGTGTAGACCAAGAGCGGAGCCTTTCCCCGCGAGGATTAATAAAATTGTCGCGCGTCGACGACAAGCATCCCCGAGCAAACAAGAAGCCCTGACGTAGAATTTCTATCTTTGGGCCGAGTGAAAATAGTCACGACTGACCGGCGCGGCGCGGCGAGGCTTCGTGGGCGTGCCTCGGTACCATTTCGAGCGGTAATTACTCGACTGAATAGAAACCGGCCTAAGGGAGACCACAGGGTGTCTTCGTGCGACACTTGGGTCCATCTTCGCTCCCACGCTGCTCGCTTCGATGACGTCAATCTCCGGATCGTGTGTGCCCGGACTTACGTGTGGTTTACCCGTTTTCGCGATTGTACCGGGTCGCTCGGATATCTGCTCGCACGTAAACCGATCGGTTCAGCCGTGAACCTTCGCCGATTAACCCGATTAACCCTAGCATTTCCATGAGATCCGTCGCTCGAGAAATACAGGGACGATGTACCTGTATTTTAGACCAACGTACGCTTTGCTTCGCGCATACTAATCGGAATTGATCTCGACGAGCTGCTGTCTCAATTTACCAAGAAACTCCCGGTTAATTAAATTTAGTCTCCGAAGGATCCTTGGGCGTCAGCTAAAGCGGCGAGATCGACGTAGGGTCAGAGGCAACCCCTTCGGAAAATTCCAATCTCGCTGGAATTCCAAAAGAAAGAAAGCCTGTATTTACGAGCTCGACCATATATCCGAGCAGTCAACTATGTTTACACGTTATAAATGTCAAGAACAGTGTCCGCGTTCAAAGGGAACGTGTCCGTTGGCCGTCGACGTGAACCGAGTCGCACGACATCGTATAAATTATGCACAGTCCGAGGGGTACTTTTAATTAGATATGATTGGGGGCAAAGGTCGCGGGGCCCGGTATCCTCAATTACCCTGCCAGGAGCGATCAATAAGTCCGAATCAACGTATCGCTCTGTCTGATTGATCCTCATTAGACCGGCAATTTTTTTTTGCTTGTTCCAGGCGAGCTGTACGTGGAGGATCTAGGCGAGAGACGGGTCGTGTCCATCAGGATGGGTTGGCTGTGGGTCGAGGGTACGCCGATGAGGCTGCCCCTGAGGGCGTTGAACCTGAGACAGGCTGTGCCCAGTCTGTGTCAGCCGCACGCGCTGGCCCTTGGCTTCACCCTAAGCAACTCGCAGGATCATGCTCTTGCCACATTTTGGGTAAGTTCGACCTTCGTCCTGCTTCTACGAGAAATGACCCATGCTCGCGTTCTCCGTGGATTTCCATGGATCTTGAAACGAAGGTAGCTGTCGGAATGATTCTTCGAACGAAGGCGGAATAGACCGGATTAACCCCTAGGCTGCTGTGGGCGCCCATAGGCGCTTAGGAATTTTGCGTTTGTGACACCCAGAGCGCCTGTAGGCGCAAAAATACATCCCTATCCAAAAGTTCGCCGTTCTCGGCGTACATCGTAACTCAATTTCTGCCGTACGGTACGGCCGACGCGTCTCAAAGTCTGCCGTAGTCAAGGGGTTAAACGATCTATAATATTTTGGTGGTAATGACGCGCCGGATAAGCGCGGATAACGCGGCGAATCGCAGCGCGAGCAGAGAAGTACTTGGACGATGAAACGTTGGGATCTGGAGGAGGAAGTCGAGGAGCCGGTATAGGCGAGACAGTATAATCGCTGCGGCACGCAATGTAATCGCATGTAAATGACTTTTATCTGCGGCACGATCCGTTTCCTTGCCCGTAAACACTTTCTCGCGCCGCGCCGCGCCGCGGCCTCTACCAGGCTCCCGTTTTGTTGAACGCTGTAACTTCTAATTACGGCCCCGCCGCCGCGCCGTTCGATTTCCAGATCGTTATACAATCCCGCGGCCACGATCCTAGTCCCGGTCTCGATTCCTAGACCGCGCCAAAAATTTCGTTTCGTCCGACTTTCTCCGCGCTGCTTTGCATAATGTGTCTCGGAACCGCGCTCGATCCAACGCGGTTCCGTTCGACGACGATCCGGACAATTTTTTGAAACGTTCACGGACGATGGTTCCTCCTTTTTTTAACATCTACGAACGTCTGAAAAATTTCCGGGAGTCCACGCGTACCCTTGAAACGTTTATATTCTTCGGGGAACTTTAGATCGAATATCGCTTGGCAATTTTGGTAGTTTTTGTTAACTAAAGTAATTAATAATTGTTGATCAGGTGATTTTGAGGCAATTGCAATTATCAAGGAATCAGGGGTCAACGGGTAGTCGAAATTTATCTCTTTGCAGCAAAGTTCGAGCGTCGAGAGTTCCTTGACAGGTACAATTTTTAATATATTGTTTAAACAAAACGATATACGCACGGATCGTTTAGGCGGGTATGTTCTCCTTTCAAAAACACACTGCGAGCAATTTTTCTTTTCCCCCTGGCTGCAATAGTTCCCGAGATATCCGCGAAAGAAGTTAAGCAGGGGGTTCCAACCCCTAACTTCGAGGCGTCGGTTTCTCCGCTTTCCCTTGGTCGATTTCAAAAAAGAAAAAACACGTGTCGGTTATTTTCCGACGCTGGTTGCAAAAAAAATTGTCCGGACCTCGGTTTCTATCGCATTTGAAATCGACTCGGCCTTTCGAGAACCTTATCGACCAGATTCCCAGGAAGAACTACTTCCGACGTGTTCGCAGCGAGGCGGATAAGAGAGGCCGATGGCTATCGGCGACTTCCCCGAAGGTCGATCGGATAAGATAAAGACGAATCGGCGAAGGACGCGTCCGAGATGATGTAAGCCGCATCCGCGCGTGATTCGTAAGGTAATAAGGTCAGTAGGCAAGGTTAAAATCCGCCGGCGCGGTCTCGGCGATAAACGGACGCGTGGGAGATCCGCGCGCCATTCTCCCGTGACCCGGCATTGTCAAGGAGTCCCACCATCCTCCTTTCCTGGCGAAGTTCCTTCGCCCCGTTCGCTTAGTCACCGAAAGGACGTCCGCGCCGATCGTCTCGTAATATCTTGATCGTGCCGGGGATTGGATTGCCTGGCTGCTTTCGGAAATCCGACGATTGGAACAGTCATTTTCGAAATTGCTTCTGTTACGAAGCCTATCCCATCCTCCTCCGAGACAATAGACCGCTCGGAGAGGTTCTGCTACCATTGGATCGCATTGTCGAAGCCTCGCGTGGGAGTATTCCTCTTCCTCTCGATCCCACGATCCGGGATTTCGAACATTCTCCTCCGTCGGCGTTCGAGGTAGCCGACGATCCACCGTCGTCCACCAAACAAATCCTGATCGATCTCAAAGATTCGACTTTCCGTCTTGCAGGCAGACACAGAGCCGATCTACTGGTCCTGGGTGCGAGCGATCGCGGCGGAACTGGTCAGGCAGACCCCGTTTCGAGCCCAGCGCTGCCTCAACTTCCTGGAGATCCTGACGATCTGCCCCAGGGGGCCGGTCCCGCTGCCGGACAGCCCCACGGAGTCCCGAAGACGTTCCCGAAGCGAGCTGCGATGCTGGCCGAGCGACTCGCCCACGGAGAAAGACACTCGGACCACCGCCACGATCCTGGAGGACTCCCGGAGAAGAGCGAAGAGCGAGCTGAGGGGATGGTCGAGCAGCAACTCGAGCGACGAAGACCTGCTGGGCGAGTTCCGCAGCATTCCTGCGATCATCGCGAAGGAGCAGCCCGTGACGAGGACCTGGGGTTGCAGCGAGAGCAGCGAGGGCAGTGACGACAGCCTACCTTGGAGCGGAGTTTGCCGGTCCAGCGTGGACTCGGTGGACTCGGCGGTGTCTCTGCCGGAGCCGGAGACCAGGGAGCAGAGGATCCAGCGGTACAAAGAAGCCAGGCGACGGGAGAACGAGGCTAGGAGCAGGAGGGTCCTCGAGGAGGACGCCAGACGAAGGAAAGCGAGAGCTGCCGAGGAGAACAACAACGACATCCTGAAGACGTACGGGTCGAACAGGTCCAGGAGCAGGATTTACTCCGGCAACGACAACGACGACCTTCGCCTGACGTCCCCGAAGAAGGACGAGGTTCTCCACGACGTCTCCAGGCTGATCAGCACGAGGAACGAGAAGAACGTGAGCAGGCTGCCTCCGGTGAAACCCACCGAGTCCACGGTGAGGTTCGAGGACGACCAGCGCAACGAAGACGACAAGAGGAACAACAACAACAGCAGCCCGAAGAGCGGCTCGAGCCCAGGGATTCTCAGGACGGACATCAGCGAGAGGAGGAGCAGGGCGAGGGAGAGAAGAGTGGTCAGGAAAGAGGGACAGCTGCTGACCCAAATCGCGAGCCCGACCGTGGAGACTCTTCAGGAACGCAAGGAGCGGCTGGCGCAGTTGTCCTCCAGGATACCGGTGCCGCGACAGGCCAGCCAGACCTCGAAGCTGCCGGAAGTCGCCAGCCCGACCGGTCTCCCAAGGTCGTCGACTTCTCTGACCGTTTTGACCGAACCGCCTTGCGAGGAGGACGTCGCCAGGCTTCTGGAAAGGTGCCAGAGGGTCGACCACTACGTTCCGGTCAGGGAGAAGCTGACGCTGTTCGAATCCTTGTCCAGATTGGGCGGCAGGCTCGCTAGAAGTACCGAGGACCTGGGCAGGTCCTCGGCGAAGCCCAGTCCCAGGGGAAAACAGCGGGCCAGGTCTCTTCACGACCTGAACAGAGGGGCCAGAGCGGTCCCTGTCAGGGAGATGTGCAGATTCTTCGAGGGCGACGTGGAGCACGACACCGGCGTGAAGGTTAATCTTGCCAAAACCAGGTTCAGCGACCCCGTCACGCCGACGAGGAGCACGTGGAAGGACGCGAGTTCGAGGGCCAGCGAGGCTGCGCCGTGTGTAAGGTCCTCGGCGAGGAAAAAACATTACTTCAAGTAGCGATCGTGTTAGGTGCAGAGCGTCCTGGTGAATCCTTTTTGCAGCTTCGTGGCCGATTCCATCGGCGCATCGATTTCGCGCGGACACTTTTGCGGCAGCCTCGAGGTTTTGCGAGAAAGACTGAAGGAGAAGCTTCGGCCGGCTTATTGCGACGGCCTCGAGGCTCTGTCGACGGTGTCTCGACAATTGCGATTATACGCTCGAAGTCGAGTCGAGTTTCGATGCGAGAAATCGAAGGAACGGATATTTGTAGGTCGTGTGCGACGGAGAATGAGTGGGACGCTTGTGGATAATTGCTTCGAGGATGTTCCTAGGAATCGGCTTGATTGTTTTCGTTTTTTTTTATAAAATGTTGGAGCTGTCTGTTCGTTTCGTAGCAACCCCGTGCTGTCTTAGACTGGAAGCAGTCTGCTCGCGGAGAATCGTCGCATTCGTGTCGGGAGAAAGTCGCTGCCCGGAGCAGCTTTTTTCCTGGCAGCGCACAGGAGTCGATCCGGGCTCGATTCTCGCCGCGGCTCGAGTTAAATCGGCTGACCAGTGTCCTCGATCATCGGGGAACCTAATCGCAATCGATTCTTCGCGCTTCGTTGTTTCTTTTTCGGCAATATTTCTGCGAACGGAGAACGGTCTCCAAGACTTTGGAGAAACATTGAATGGAAAATTGTCTTTGATACAAAGGCAGGTGGTTAAATTCATTTTCTTGTTCGGCGTTTTCTTTGTTGTTAAATCTTAGCTATTTATTTCGATTCCGCGGAATCGTGAACGTGATCCGACAGCACGTGGATGGTGCACGCGCGTGTCGGATCGAAAAATCTAGAGTGAGAGAGGAAGGGAGGGAGAGCGAGAGAGAGAGGGAGAGAGAGGCAATCGGAGAAACCAGTAATATCCATTCACCGAGCCATCGCCGCGATCTTGAACACCTGTCGAACGCAGCTCGCAGATTTTCGAGCATCTTAGCTCCTTTACTTTCGGCAACTCGATCTCTCGATTGTTTCCCGACTGCGGCGACGCTCGATTTTCGCTCTCCTCGGTGTAATCGATGATATCCGTATCGAGGTATAAATTACAGGTTGCGAGGAGGAGCGAACAAAAATCGTTTTGGAAAAATTAAAATCGATGCTGTTGGACCGTGGACGTTCGCTGGCATAGAAAGTCTCTGAATTTTTCGTTCTGGATCATACAAGATCGACGAACGAAGCCTCGAAAATTTGATAAAGAAATTAATTCATATTTAGCAGGTTCTATTCGAGATCTTTGAGAAGGATCTGTTTATTTTGCGAACGTCCGCAGTTGAATCGAGCAATTTTAACGTACGCCGCGCTGCTAAAAATTAACGCAATCGAGCTACGAATTGATTCTGAACGCGGACGAACGATCAAATTCTCTTGTACAGTAAATTCTCCTTAATCGACGCTCTTATTGAGCGCAGAAATAGACAACTTGGGAAGAAGCGATACGATTATTCGAGCCTTGCGGCTCGTTTTTATAATTGTTGGTAATCGGTAGGTGTAAAAGCGAGACGCAAGGCTAAAATAATCGTATCTTATCTTTTCAAATTGTTCACTTTCGTGCACGATTTGAGCGTCAATTAAAGAGAATTTACTGTATCTGAAAAATTCGTGCGAGGTAATCGCGTTGCAGCGGACTAGCAGATAATTGATCGAGACGAGTTTTGCCAGGGGAATATCTGTCGCTCGAGTTTCGAGCATCCGTTTCGAGGACCGACTAACGTCAGCTTCCGGTCGTTTGGAATCGGGACGATCATTTCCGTTCCCATTTCCCGTGCTCTCTCTCTCTCTCTCTCTCTCTCTCACTCTCTTTCTCTTTCTCTCTCTTTCTCTCTCTTTCTCTCTTTCGCTGTTCCCCTTTTCTCTTGGCGTTCAATCAATAAATAAATCCCGTCGGCCGGGTCCCTTAAATCCTTAGCAATTTCCACGGACGGATTACTACGGCGAAGCTGAAGAGGGAGCTCGAAGGACGATATTAGACGACGACGCAACAATCCCGTTTCGTTTTTATGGAAATTACGCTGGCTGTCGTCGCGATCGCGACAGCCTCGACAGGCGTTAAAAAATTACGTTGTTCAACCAAGTGCCAAAAAGAAAAAAAAAAAGAAAAGAAATAAGCTAAATGTTTTACGTTTCTCGCGATGAAACGAGAGGAGTCTGTATAAAATCGAGGAAATGGAAGTGTTACGGATATTTGTACATATTATATTGTTTTGTCTAGGACGTAGACGAAGGATAACGAATTTTCGTTGAACAGAAAAACACTGGAGATTCATTATTTATTGTACACGCGTAGAATGAAATCGATACCGTATCGTAGTCACGTTTTATTCTCTATGGAGATTCGATCGATTTCCGGCGATTTTTCTAAAACAAATCGAACTCTGTTGGCAAAAGGTTTCGATTCGCGTCGATCGAAGACGCGCCACCCTCGCTGTCTGCCCCGCAACCCCTTCTTAATTTTCGTATCGTAGTATGCATAGAAATTGTGTACGATCGTGCGACCATGCGCGCGGCGGATCGGTGTGCTTTACGTATAAAATTGTAACCCGTCGGAGTAAAATAGAATTATTTAAACGTTGGCGGATCGATCGAGCTTTGTAAAAATGTCGAACCTGTCGATGCTAGACAAGAAAGAACGTTCGAGAACAGTTGATCTCTTGATGAATATTAGCAACAGTGTAAAAAGAGTTCAGAGCTTAAAGTAGAAGAATTGTGCGGCGGATGTTCACCCGTTTCAATGTCTGTCTGTGCGGAATAATAAAGCAAATGTTGGAATGATATCTCCTGTCGCTGATGTACGTTCTTCCGATCAACAATTCTTCATCGTCGCGAGCCGAGTCTGACGCGATTGTCGGAGCAGAGACCGAACGCGAAAGCGTGTTTAATTTAAAAAAAACATAACAAATATAAAATACGACGCAGACCATCCGACGGAAACGCTAAATTCAACGGATACAGCGTTCTGGAATAACGAAACCAGTTATAAGAACTACTGACTTTACTATCGATCCTCTTTATTTTTCAAATAATTTTTAAGAAGATTATTTAGAATCGAACGGAAAGTATTCGATCCATCCTTCCATTGGAAATCGCGCTAGGCCATCCAGAGCACCTCGATCCACTCCAACCATCCATCCACGAGACCATCTATCACCGGCAATCGATTTCCCTTCGAGGACCAATTTTTCCACCCCTCGAATTGCACAGATATCCACGGACGGACACCGATAGACGACAGGATCGCGAAGATGGATCGCGGCCCGAGAAAATCCGACGACCCCGAGGCGAGGTTCGATCGCAGTCGCAGACCTCGCAGGTCTCGAGCAAACAGGGCGAGTCGAGGAACAACAACCCCTTGCAGCTCGGACACACCTTATCTCCGCTTTAATACCGTCGCGAGGAAACGCGATACACGAGCGGGCACGGCGGAGCTGCTTACACGGCAGAGGAAGAGGGCTCGTCTGTAAAAATCGCGTAATTCCGAGTGGTCGAACTGGGCGAGGGGACGTGAGAAGTCATCCGAGGGGCAAGGGGGTTGTCGTGGACCTGATGAAAAAATGGAAAAACTCCGAGGCAGACGTTGTTCTGCGGAAACCCTGTAGAACCGGTCGATCGCCGAGGAGAGAGAGCTCCTCCGGTCCCTCCTGACGCAGAAGATCCGAAAAGAAGAAGACCCTTAACGTCCCTCCGCGCTCTACGCGCTGGCGACTTCGCGAACCAACCCTCGAAGAGATCCGGAGATCCGCTCATCCGTTCGGAGAAATAAATTTGCACGCGAGTAAATATTACGAGCTTTGTCGCGGCTCGCCGCGATATTTCTATTTACCATTCACGCGTTTGTTCTAATAAAAGGGACGAATAAAATGGCGGTTACATAAAAGTGATTGTCGTTAGAAAGTCGAGCGCCCGTGGAGGCCTTGGCAATTCTCACTGCCTTCTTTTCCGCTCGCCCTACCCCGGCAGCCTAACGATCCGCGATTTGTTAGAGCTCCACTTTGTTCCACAATTTACACAGCGGGTTAGCATAGTACGCAATCATTCATACGAGGATCTTGCGTACATGTGGAGCACTTGTCGATCCTTAAATGGCCGGCTGCCATTTGTCGGACTGCTTCGAATTGGCAAATGCATCGGGACTTTTTCTTGCGATTTTAGATGAATTTTCTTCCGTTCGGGTTTTTCGATTGGCATTATAAATCGATGCTTGGCTCTTTAGGAGCGGAGATTTTCTAGAAATACCGAAAGCATGTTCCTCGGTGACCTAAAGTTCAATTAAATTTATATTTCTTTGTTGTAATAAATCAGCCATTGATATTTGAGCCGTTTATTTTGAAAGTGGCATAAGTCACTTTGTTTTTAAGTCGATATATTTAAGGGTTTGCGTTTGAACACGTTTAAAAATATGGATGCTAACTTTCGAGAAGATTTGTTATCTCAGGATACTGATATTTTTCTCAGTATAAATAATTTCGTATAAACATTAAAAAATCGCCACTTTTCATTACGGTAAAGTGACTTATGCCACTTTCAAAATAAACGGCTCATTTAGCGAGACGTAGAATAGCTAGGAGATGAAAAGAGGGAGATTGGAGGATTCAGCCTTGTTTTGAAATCTGCTTCGTCGTCTATCTAGATTCACATCCCTTCGCTACAATAAATAATCTGCCACTCGGTACGCTATAGAAGAAAATTGGATGATTTTAGCTGCGTCCGCATCGGAATTCGCTCGTGCATCGATGAAAGACACGGGCGACGGGGCGCGACGAAGCGTCGGCCATAAATCGTAGAATCGAAAAACGCGTGACTCGGCGGTTAGTTCAGGTTTACGATCATGCGCGCGTTCCAGGAGCTGGTTCGTTTAAGGTCGACGAAAAGGGGCTCGTTGCTCGTGCCGGCTCGGTCCACTTTCACGCGGACTACGCTCGCGAAACCGGGAATACTCCCGATACAATAATTTCACGGTGCTGCGTCGTTGCGCAAGCCTCTCCTTTTCTAAAGTTCATCGCGGCGATCCTCGCCCGCGATCTTACGAAAAAGCCGCGCTAATTAGCCGCGGGCCGCGTGCCGGCGACGATTGTGCAGCGGGAGGGTGAGAAAAATCGGCGGGACAAAGAGGTGCGTGCGTGATTCCGGTACGCGTCCGGATTCATTGTTCCGATATACCACGGATTCGCAGACTGTTTTCGCGGGTTCGTTAAAACGGTGGGTAAATGTTCTGGCACAATAGCAACGAATTAGACGAGTTTATAATCGAGTTTCGCAAACCGGAAGTTGGAGGGACGATTTGGCAAGATGCTACCTGCGGAACAGCTGCCGAATGTCATCGAGATATCTTCAACCGATCGACCTCTTTGACGCAGGATCGAGAGTCGATTAGATCATCGTGGACCATCGAAACTGCCCGAATGTCTTTATAATTTCACGCTTGAACTGTTCGCTTTTTTTAACGAATTGTTTTCCACTTTGCCTATCATCCTCGACTCGCGATTTTATACTCTTTTCTCCGACTACGAACATTCCTGCATCGTTCCTGTTCCCAAATCATGCGCGAATCCGTGATCCAACAACGGCAGATCTGCTCGCATTTCATATTGCAACAGCTTCGCATAAATTTCCAAGGAATCGTTTCGCACGAACATCGTCGAATAGGCGTGTAGAAATCGCCGAACGAAGCGAACGCGCGACGCATATTTATCGGAGTTGCACGGGGGACACACCTGCGGCTAGCAATTTGTTTCTTCGACGGCCGTGCTCGCTTTGTTGGTCGGCGTCACCCTGCACCGATTCCGTTCGTTCATTTTTTCTGTTTCGCGGCGCGGCGTTGCACCGGTGTCCTGCGTGCACCTTGCGCCGCGTCGCACTGCACCCAGGTGACCCGCAGGTATCCGACTATTCGATCGAAAACACGGGACGAGGTCGTCGACCGTTTACCGGGTTTCGTGCCGACGCGACGAGCAAGAGCTTTTGCTCGGATCGTCGACGGACCGCGGTGCCTTTCGTCGCTGCCGATCAGGTTCTCGCTTCTCGCGTTACGTCGATCGCGTCCTGCGCGCGGTTCCACGTCGTCGGGTGCGCAAGAAACGCGGGTAATCGAGTGACCGACCTTGATGGGCGCGGGTACTCGCAGAACAGGTACGACGAACAGTGCGTTTCGCGTTGCACCGGCCGTTCAGCTCTGAAAACGAAACGTTGTCGTACCACGGGATTTCAGATAAAGATACGATAATCGAGTCGTATCGATTACTTCGATTCGGCCTTCTTAATTTCTACGGACGTTGCACCGGATGTCGAGCATGCCGGAACAAAATTTCGAGTGCGCCGAGAAGCGCAGCGTTTCGAAGCGATCGTCGCGCAGTCGCGAGGTCGCGGGCAGCCTTGCAGGCGATGTCCGGCCGAAAGTAAAACGCGGCCGGGAAGCCTGGTCGAACGACGGCTAATCCGTAATACCATCGACGATCGTATTAGCCATAATCGGCGGTGGGGGCGAAGCGATTGCGACATCGGCGAGCGAAACGCAACGGTGGCAACGGAAACAGAATGTTCGCCGGCCCGTGGAAAAAGCCCCGTGCCCGGGCACACCGTGCTTTTAGAGTGTATCGATCCGGTGCATAAGCGACGCGATGCACTCCCTGAAATACGATACCACTGCAGCGGCACGCGATTCCAGCTTCGAGCGTCGTACAAACACCGGCGATTTACACGCGAGCTAAGAACCGACGAATTCATTCGACGCTAAGTTGTCGCAAGATTTATTCGCGACGGGGTAATGATCAACTTCGAATCGGAGTTTCGTTTGCAACGCGTTCGCGCCATCTGACGGCTCCGTGGTCTTTGCATTGCAGGCACGAGGATCCAGACACGCGTCGCCTATAGTGCATTCGCGTTGCATAGAGGACGGAGTTACTTGCAAGGTATCGGCACGGACGAGGTATACCTCGCCGACTGTTCCATTTAGGCGGAGAGTACAAGCATAAACGAAGTATCGGAATAGGCCGGACACCATAGGGGCACGAATATGGGGCTCCATGTCGCGTGTTCCGAAATACCGACGACGCTGGAAACCTTGCGAAGCTTCCTCGCGCCCTCTGCTGAAACAGAACAGAGAACCACGTAAGCCTGCAGCGCAGAAATTTCGTTTCTATTTTACAGCGGTGTTCGTTATAAAAATATGTACAATGTTGCAGCGCGAGCTCGAGACTCTCCGGGTCGCCGAATCGCCGACGGGGGCAAAGTTTCTAGCCGAAAATTCGGAAGAGATATCGCAGATCACGGAAGAGACTGCGCGACAGATATCGTATGTATAATTATTTGTAAAATAACAGTATGTTTTACATCTCGGAATCTCGTTCGAAAAGCAGAGCTATGCAATTTTGCATCGTTGTTCTCTGAAACCGTTTTCTTGCCGACTCTACTCCCATACCTCGTTCGCGAATTTAGCGTCGATCCTCGGCAACGTCGGTATCTCATCGAGGTACAGTCCAACATCGTCTACTTTATCCACGATATCGATCCTAAAAGATCGGAGATTTCTCTACCCTCCAGCGAGGGCGACACTGGCCACCTATACCGCAACTTTAAATTAAAAGGCCACCCTCGATCGAGAAAGCGGACATAATTTTTCTACGAAAACGTGCGCGATGATGTTTTCTAAAAAGTATCGAAATACGTAGCTCGGAGCTCGAAGAAAGCCGTTTCAATTTCTTTCGCGTTCGGCGCTTCTTTCTCGACCACCCCCGAATTCCACCCTCGTATGAATTTCGCAACTCCCTAATTTCCCAGCGAAATAATGCCGGCGTTGATTAATGCGGGGATTCCAGCGAGATTCTCCCGTCTAATTTCTGAATAACTCGCGCCAGACATTGTTTCCGCAGAGAGGAGATCGATCTACAAAGCCGGGGCCGGCTCTCCCGTTCGTCTTAGACGGTAATTAAACGGGGTAATTAACCAGCGTTTCCGGCGAAAAGAAAAGAGAGTCGAACTTCGTTCGATGCTCGTCGATCCGCAAGAACCTCGCGGTACAGTAAATTCTCCTTAATTCGCGCTCGGATCGCGGACAAAACTGGACAATTTGGGAAGAGAAGATGCGATTATTCGAGCCTCGCGACTCGTTATTACAGTTACCGATTGTCAATAATTATAAAAACGAGCCGCAAGGCTCGAACAATCGCGTCGCCTCTTCCCGAATTGAGAATTTACCGTACATTTTCCCCGGCCGTGGGGCACCGATGACGCGTTTCGGACGCATAACGATGGTCCGGAACTCCCCGCGCTCCACCGAAACCGCATAAATAACCGCTAGGTTCGCGTTGCATAAGCCGATGCATCGAGCACTGGAAGTCCGTGACGATGTCGCCCGGACTTCCGGCCGAGCGGGAAAGGGGCGACGCGACGGGACACCGGAAGCCACGGAAGACCGTCCCCGAAACGAAAATTACAAGCATACCTTTTATAAGCAGGTCCGACCGATATAGTGGGGGTGGCGCAATGCGGCTGGCCTGCCTCGCATCCCTAAGAGCCGGGCAAACACGTCGACGGAGAGAGATCTCTGTGACGGGGGACGGGACTTGTCGCGCGTCGCCGGGAATGCGTCCTCCGACATTCCTGCGAGACTGTCCCGGACATGTGTAAATATGCGCACATGCGCCAGCAATCGCGGCGATGCAATCGAAGCCAGCCGATCGGGGACCCGAAAGACACCCTCTGGCAACCCCCGCCCGACGCGGCTCCGCCGCGAACAATCCCTTGTCGGAGACGGATTTCCAGAAGTTCAACGAGAGATTTACAGCTTGGCATGCTTCTAACACGGCGACTCGTGGCTCAGCCGAGTTCTGAAGAACCGTGCATCCGCATCGTGCCGCCGTTAAAGCTACAGCGATGTCTCTCTAATCGACGCTCGGATCGTCCACAAGAATGGACAATTTGGGAAGAGGAGATACGATTATTCTATTATCCTCGCGGTTCATTTTTATAGTTACGAATTGTCGACAACTATAAAAATGAGCTGCGAGGCTCGAATAATATATAATATATACATACAAAAATAGTATAGTATAATATATATAATAATAGTATCTCCCCTTCCCAAATTGTCCATTATTCTGCACAATCCAAGGGTCAATTAGAGAGATATTACCTTATCGGAAGATTTCTCAAGAGAAGCTCGATAATTTCCTTTCGAATAATAATTTCCAAAAAGCTTGTCGGATTAACGTGGTTCTCGAATGATTTTTTTGTAAAATTCATAACCGTTGGTCTTCGATTCGAGAAGAACCATCGGGAAATCTTCTGGTAGACAGCGGACAGGGCCGGCGAGTCGAGCGCCGAAGAGGACGCTCGAAGTTAGCCGTCCTCGGGCGGAGGCGCGCGATGAAAGGGGCCGCGGGTATTCCGCCTCGGTGGGCCAGCCTTTCGGGGCCACTTCGACGCAGGCGAGGCTCGCTCGGAACGCGGAATCGTCTCCGCGTCCGCGAGCCTCTTCGGGGCTCGGTATCCACTCGACGTTGCATCTGGCCTCTTCTTCACGCTCCGGTATCGCGCGACTCGCTCGAGCCGCTCCGCTTTCCACTTGCACGTGCTTCCGCTTCTGCTTCTGCTTCTGCGAGCCACGAACGGCAACTCGCATTGATTTATCGCGGTCAACTCTTCCTGGAGGAATAACCTCGAGGGACTGTTGACAAGGCGTCCGGAACACCCCCGACTCCCGACCGATGTCAGCCCCTTGCCACGGTTAGACGACGTCCCAGAAACATCCCGGCGAATCTCGAATGCCAAACTCGATTATTTTCTAGCACATTTCGATAGACGATTACGATCCTAGAAATTCTCATATCGAACTCGTTCGATTCGTGTATAATCGAAACTAGAGAATTGAGATTAACATGGCAAGTATTAAGTTAACCCTTTTGAAATAAAAATGAATTAGAAAAACTATGTCACTATAGCGACGCTAATTAGAAATTAGCGTCACTCGGCATTGATTTCAAAGAAATAGGAAGGTCCAAAAATAGTCGGGGAAAATAGTATTGAAGGATTTAATCGAATGCAGCCATTGCTGCCATAAGATCGCCGATAGCATTCCATCAACCGAGGATAAAATTGCAAGGCAATGGGTTAAGCGGTCGGGAATCCCGTGAAAAATGACCAGCACGTCGGAGTCCTTGGGAGACGAAAGGGTGGAGAGAAGGGCGGCGAAGTTGGCCCTCGCGAGAACTCCTAAAAGGGGCTCATTTAGTCCTCAATCAACGGAGCCCGTGTGTATTTTGACCCCGGTTTGCAGAGCCTCGTCCGTTGCGCGGCTCATGGGGGCTAACTATAGCTGCCTGCTCCTTTGTGTGCTCCAGGGTTGCTAAGAAACATCTCCGAGGAGGTCGCATACGTCGCGTCGGCTCGCGCTTAGAAAATTGATGAAGAACAGTCTGAATGGAGTAGACGTCATCTTCTCTAGGTGGCTGGGTTAGGTCCATAGAAAGGTCTTTCGGCGCACTTTGATCGTCGCTGGCTCGATAACCGGTCTTACGAGAACCGCGTCTGCACGAGCATCGTTTTGCTCGAGATCGTTCGCAACGCCGGCAAGTCGTTTCCATCGTTGCAATTTAGCGCGGCGATGCTCCATTGTTCCATCCTCCTCTTTGTAACCGGCGAAGTCCTTTATCGCGCGATCTTTTTTTTCTGTTTTATTAACGTCGATTGTTTCGAACCCTTTTGAACGTCGCGCGTACGCATTTTATCGAGCGTCGAAGAAGAAACTGGGTTACGGAGGATTAGACAATAAAAATAGTGAAAAATCCCGGAAAGCCGAAGCGGCTGCGAAGTTTCGCGAAAGGCCGGCGACACCGAACATTCCAGAAAAGCTAAACACTGAAAATCGATGGAAGCTGCACATGGAAATCGGATCGGCGGATCCGTGGCAACCGAATAAAAGGCGGCAAGGCGGTGCTTTCGCGTTCGCAGGACGATCACCTGATTAATTGCGCGAGGCCGGGCCGAGCGCGGAGGCGGAGTCGGGGATCCCCGTTCCGAGGTTTATTTATAGCGGCGAAAAAGTGAGATTTTGATGTTTTATGGCGAAACTGAATGCCAAGTAGCCCCGGCGCGGCGGTGGGGCCAAAATACGTCAGCCTAGTTCTTTGATACAGGACGAGAGAGTGTGCTAGTGGCATTCACTTGCAACGGCGTGAAAAGTCTCTCGTTCCACGCTGCCTCCCTCTCTCCGTCGTTTCCACCCCCGCTGTCCCCGGCCCGCCCCGTAAACCCCTCGCCGACAAAGCCCCTCGAACCCCCTCGACCCCCTCGCCGAGCCGCGGCCGATGCTACAGAACCTCGTTCCACGTTTCCTCCCTGCCGGGGTCGTGCTCTTCTTTGCTCTCGTCTCTCGGTGAACCAGCCCCCACCACCGGATCGCGGTGTATCGAACGGGCTATGACGTCATTGAACTTTCTGTGACGTCATGCCAGTGACGCTCAGCCGACGGCGACCGGACGCGACGCGACGCGACGCGACCCACGAACCGTGTCATCGACCAACTTCTTCGAAAAGCCCTTCGAGGGTCACCGACGGATTCGCCTAATTCGGATCGCCCTGTCCCCTCGAAGCGAGGTCATTTTTCTCGAGATCCGTCCATCCTTTCGTCCTTCGTCAACCCCTTCAAAATCCGTGCCTATCGCGGTTCTAATAACTACCCTTGGTAGCATGATCGTTGATATTTCAGAACTGGGAACGTCTTGGGCTTCGAAATCATTTTTCAACATCTGTGTCAAGGATTCTGCTCTGGAATGAATTGCAGCATTTCGAATGTCCCGTGATCGGTAGGCCGTAGTTCCTCGGAGAATTGATAGCTGCGTATCGAAGCCAGCCGAATTAGATTTTCATGGGACGATCGAGATCTTGAACGACGAAGTTCGTAGTCAATTTCTAGGGGTAAATAAATCATCGCGACCGGTGCTCGCTCCGTTTAATAAACGCGACTAGCTACCCTGACCGATATCGCGCCTCGAATTATCATACTTTTCCGACGAAGAACAAACCGCGGATCGAGTAACTCGGACAAATAATTCGTCGCAGCCTCTTCCTACAACATCGAATATGTTCCCAGGATCATCCAGGACGTCCTAAACTTTTCGACCACCGCGAAAACACGTCCGGCCGAACGTGCGAAAAATCTCGAGATGCGACCGCGGCTGAAAGAACGCACGCGGCGAAAGAGGCGCGAGCAGTTCGACAAAGGAGCCGTTCCCGTTTCCGAGCGGTTGCCAACCAGCGTCTATTTTCCGTGCGTCGACGGCGAGTTAGCGAAGAGGCTGGCAGAGCCGTGGAAACTGATTAGAGCTTATCTCGAGGCGGCTGATGGAGCCATTGTACGGTTCGTGTCCTCGGTGATTAGATTGCGGTTGGTGTCCCGCCGACTCCGAGCCGGGATATTCGCGGAAGTCTCGAGGGTTTCTAGACCGGAGTCCGCAGTTGTTTTCGCGGGGGTGGTCGCGGTCGTTGCTGGTCGCTGGTTGCTGGTTGCTGGTGACTGGTGTGCGCACGTGCTCCAGCCGTTTGTACGTAGGGCAGTGTGCAGCCGGAGAGAAGGCAGCGTGCCGGCAACCCCCGGGGACCATTGATCTGACGTTCCCCGCGGTGACGTCACGACCGCCGGAACAGAAGCGGGTCAAACGTCACGAAAAATGGCTCTGCTCGGGGGTCTCTCTGCTGGCTGCGATTCAAGGATGTATTGTATTTCACTCTCATAAATCGATCGTTCAACGTCGTGCCGCCGGTAGACAGTCGGCGGTGGCATCGCGTTTGCATCCGAAATCACGGGAGCCGATCGATCCGCGAGACCAGTCACGGTCCTGCTCGCTGAAAAAAGACCCCGCGGGACTGTGCGGGAGCACGCGAACCCTTTAGCGTCGCGATAGCGAAGGTCCAACCCCCTTCGAACGTCGCCGAACCCTGGATCTCGGCGTTGCCAGGATTTCTGAAGCGCCGATTATAATCGATCCGTGCGTCGTGTTCCGACACGATCCCGCGATTTCGTCGACTTCGAACCGACGGAAACACGATCATCGTCACAGGCCGGTCGCGTTCGAGCCTGCGAAAGTTTCGCGAGCCGGCGTTGCTCGGGCTTCGATCGACGCCGCCGTTATCTATCGGATCCGTCGAATTGAAACTGTAAACGCGATGGGGATTGCGTTATTTACGTGAACGCAGGTCGATTCCGATGGAAAAGGTCGGAGCACGGACGACCGTCGGCCCTCGCGTGAACGGTCCGGTCATTCGATACCGTCGCAAATCGTTTCGGCATTTACCCCGGAACAGGCGAGATCGCGATCGCGGCCGACACGGATGTCGCGAGCCGTCCCCGCGGATCGACGAAAACCCGGCGCGGTTTAGACGAGAATCTGCGTGGGAAGGAAGAATCGAGCGACGGAATAATGAGCGGAAGATAATGGGCGCGTTACGAGCCGGCCAAGGATCCATCCGGGCCGGGCCGGGCCGCCGGAGCTGGCTTGTGTGTCGCCCGCGCGTTCAATGCATGCTTGTAACGAGTGCGAGTTTCTGAGGTCCCCTCGAAATAACGAGGCCTCCGAACAAAAGTGCAGAGCTTCTCGCGCGCCAGCATGGACCACGCGGCCGGGAGTGCGGCCGTTACGTAATAATATCTCGGAAAATTCAACGTGTTATTACTCCCTGGCACGAGGGCGCCAGAAACAGGCAATTGAATCCCCTCGAGCGCGAGGACCTCTCCACAGTGCATTCCTTCATCTTTCCGCTCTGTCTCTAGCCGCGGACCTAGGACCCTCCGTTGTCGCGATACTTTCGCGAGCTCGTTAACGGAGATGGCCCATTCGCGAGCGTTCTACCGGCTCCGAAAAGTATTTGCTCCAATCTCGCGGAACGGAATCGTGCAGCAGGTATCCGCCTTCGCGACCCATCGTTCGTTCTTTTCGGTTCGCACAACGATGCAGACAACGATAGCAGACGTCGCAGAACTTTCCGTTGTCACCGTCGTGTCCACTTAAAGACAAATCATGGACCGACGAGGCCAATCAAGACCGCCCAAGGACCACCCAAGGATCAAGTTCACAACTCGGACAATTTTCGAGAAAAAGAAAGGCGGCAGATCGGAGGCAGCGGAGGAGTCGAAGGAGATTGGAATCACAGCCTCCATTTAGCCGACGTCGTCCGCGCTCTGAAAGGAGACATCCGTTCATCCGTGTCGTCCTCGAAGTTCACTAACCCTAATATCGTCCCGGCCGGAGTCCCAGGAGAGACGAGAGACGGCGGTGCCTCGGGACGCGCGGATAGACCTAGGAGCAGATAGAGAGAGAGAGAGAGAGAGAGAGAGAGAGAGAGAGAGAGAGAGAGCCAGAAGCAGGTGGAGAAAGAGAGGGCGAGAAGAAAGGGTAAAAAAGGAACGAGGAGATAGGCGGAGAAAGAGGAAACGCGGGACGAGGTTCCAGGTGCGGAAGGGGAACCAGAGAATAGACCGGCATCAGCGGGATCCGCCAAACAGTCATGCGTTGCGGGCGAGAGAGGAGAGTGTGCCCAGAGAGGAAACGGGGGGAGGGAGGGAAGAGGGAGGAGGGAAAAGGGGTGAGTTGGAAGAGAGGGTGAGGGCGCGGATTCCCTCGTTTCTTCCCGGGTGGTTCTATCCCTCCTCCGTTTATCGATCGCGGTCCGGCCGCGGCGGCGGCGGCAGTAGCGCAGCATCGTCGGCAGAAATCACCAACGGTGGTCCGTACAAGCTCAGTGGGCACCCGGCCACAACGCCGGCAGAACTGCTTCGATCGGTGGTTGTACGATGCTTCTCCACGCATTGCGTCACGCAGTTACCGCCAGCTGCACGAGTGCAACCACGGATGATCAGTCCCGAGAGCCCTTCACGGCGATGCATGCCGCCCGAATGATTGACGTTTGCAGGAAACATTAACCTCCTGCGCTGCGAACTGTTTCGATCCCCGAAGCAGGACGCGCGCGGATCCTCGGAATGCGAGGACGTCGTTGTTCTCAGGCTCCTGTCGGAAACACGGTTCTCTTTTTCTGCTCTGGTAATTTTTAGAATCGAAATCGCAGGCGGTGCAGCAAATTCTCCCTAATCGACGCTCGGATCGTGCAGAAAAATGGACAATTTGGAAAGAGGAGATACGATTATTCGAGTCTTGCGGTTTATTTTTATAGCTGTCGACAATCGGTAACTATAATAAACGAGATGCAAAGCTCTAAAAATTGCATCTCCTCTTCCCAAATTGTCCATTTTTCTGCACAATCCGAGCGTCGGTTAGGGAGACATTACTGTAGTCTGAAAAATTAACGCTTTTCATAAATTAAGATACAAATTCGGTGGACCGTCGATTATTAAACAGCAAGAAACAGAGCATTTTCAGCAGTTGCCGAATGGCACAAGTATTTTGGCTACTTCGTCTGCCAAAGGTTGGCCTTCGTTTGCCACTTTCGGTAACGGGTGTACAGAAGATCCTGGGACATTTCACCTGTTTCTGCTCCAAACTTTGAAGCAACAGATTCCATGGAGAGCGTATGCCTACTCCGGTCCGAGGAACGTATACGATTTGTTTCGAACCGTGTCATGATACTTCTAAAACGACGAGCAGAGACCCTTCCTGACAGAACATATTCAACGGACAGCATGCTCGCCTCACCATCAGTTTTGATCCTCTGTCTACGATGTAATTCCAGGGCTAGGAAGTTTCAAAAATTTTGAAATATATCTTCCGGGATCAAAGGATCATCGCCTGCAAGGAGGATCGTCCGCCAACAGGAGCATCGATCAGGATCACAGCGAAGTGTATCTCCGCGACGAAGGGTTTATGGCATCGCGGCGGAATAAAATCGGAGGAAGATTTGGAACGTGAAACTTGGACCTACGAAGCGTCTAGCAGGGCTGGCGACTAATAGGTGCGATTTTTTTAAAGCCTTCGGGGCGGTCGGGTCCCTGAAGTAGGTGCAGGAGTATTGGACGGTTGAAATCAATGGTCCCTTCTGAATTGGATCGCTTCGACGCTGTCCGGTAAACGTACTTGCGCTTTCTACGGTCGATCGAGGTTGCTTTCGCGAGTCATTCGAGGGAAAACGATCGCCGGAACCTGGAAAATCGGGGAGCCATGGATTGACGAATTCTGTCCACCATGGATCCAAGAGGATCTTCTTGCCCGAAGAAGATCTCGTGAAGATCGTCTCGCGAACGGCTCGCCAGGAAATCGAACATTTCGGCCGACAGTGTCGCCGAATGAAATCCGAGGGCGAAGGGATGAAACTTCGGGGTCCTCTGGACGGGTCCCCTCGTAGCTACAACCCTGTCGGCGCGTGTGCGCGCTGGCTGGCGGCGCAGCAATCCCTAGCGAATGCTAGTCCTAGTCTGCGCCAATGGTGTGCGCGCCAGTGGCGTCCCGTATACCGCCAAAAAGCATCGAGGTCGAGCGGGTGGCGGCGATCGTGGTCGACAGGGGCCGGAGATAGTCGGCGACGGCCGAACAGCCGCGAATCAGGGCTCGTGCGCGGTTTGCCTAGCTGCAGGCGCGCAGTGCAGCCGCCGGTACTCCGCCAGGACAGTCGCGGCTCGGCGATGTTTCAGCCGAAGCTGAGCTGAGCACACGAGGGACGCTCGTGTCGCCGGCGCAGGCGGTTTTTCTTCGTAACTTTCTCTGTCGCCCTCGGTTACCCCCGGTTCTCTCTCTCTCTCTTTCTCTCTCCCTCTCTCTCTCTCTCTCTCGGTCGTGAATCTGTGGTTAGCTTGTCAGCGGGACCAGCACGCGACCACCGCTCCAACAGCTCCGCCAGCCAGCCAGCCAGCGACTACGTAAGTGCTCCGTGACGATCGTAGTATCGTTAGAACCTAGATCCGAGTGGCAGGTTTCAGGATCCACGGCTGAAACAGGTGGAAACCGTCGGAGACGTCGCGAACGCTTCACTGTGTCGATTAGGTTGGTCGCGTCGGTGCGACGAGACGCGACGCGACGTTCCGTTTGGCGTCTACGACGAGCTCTATCCTGCTCGGTGATATTCCGGAGGTACCGATCGGCTGTGCCCTATTTCGTGGAACCGTGATAGCGTGATCGGGAGAGCTGCACTGCAGCCTCAATATCATCTCCGACGTTCCCGCGGCGATTGATCAATGCGATGTCCGGTGGCACCGCGTCGAGAGCGGGTTAATTGCTTCGAGTTCTCCTGGAATCCAATAAAACGTCTCGATTTAAAATACGGAACGGCGGAATACGGTGACAACGCGCGATCCGCGACGTGCGACGACTGGTTCTTCGAAGAAATCGTTTGGAAATCTGTGACATCGATCCCGGGGGATCGAGCTGATTCGATCGCGATGCCTCCAATTTGATATCGCTCGGCGATATGTGTAATATTATTAGGCCTCGATTACAACGGTTTCATTATTCACGAGGTGCTCCTGGTCGATCCGTTGCTTCCTTGAATTTTTAAGCACAGTCCGTTTAAAGGTCTCGCTCGATTATTATTAAATCAGCCAATTAGCCGCTGGGATTTCGATCGGGCAGCTGACAGAGAGAGAGAGAGAGAGAGAGAGATCGACCGGGAGAAGGATTTTCAACGTAGACGCAATGCGGGGGCTTTTGTTTGTACAGGATACAGGATACCATGCACTCTTTCGACGCGTAAATCATCGAACGATTTTCTAAAAATACGGCAACGCCTGGAAAGGATTAAATTGTTTTAAATTAATTCGAGTACCACGGCGGTACCGTGCCGAATATATTCTCGTCGAAGCTAAGTTCGAAAATGACGGAATTACTTTTAGCTGTCCCGGGGACTATTTTAAAAGCTAATGGAACCGAACAAATTGCAGCGGAATTATTTCCGGTCGCTCGTACGTTGTTCGGACGATTCCTAGAGCCGGATTCCGTAAACAATCCGTAGAATTTGCGACCTGGATTCGAAATCTTTCGGAAGGATTCGCGATCGAAGCAACCGAGTTCGGGTTCGCCCGGACGTTCTATTGAAAATTTGAGCAGCGTGCTTTAGTTTGACGGCGGCGTCGGGTTTCGCGCGGCGTCACGTGAGGATGAGGAACGTGTGCGGCCAGATCGATCCTAATCGCGCAACACGGCAATCGAACGTTACTGAACAGCACAGAAAACAGAGCGTAAAAATAGAAGGCGACAGGACGTGTACTTGGCCGTAGCCTATCCGGCACGATGTTATCCTGCCGCGGCGCGGCTGGCGGGTGTCCTTGTTCTTGCGACCGCCATTGCGACATGTCAAGGCGAAACGCATACGTACGTGTAATATTAGATCGGTACGATAGCCCTTGCCGGCAACAACGTAATAATTTCTCCGAACACCCGACGACGTACGTTCGACCGTATTCTCTCTCTCTCTCTCTCTCTCTCTCTCTGTCTCTTTTGCTCTCTCGCCCTCTCGCTCTCTCTCTCTCTCTCTCTCTCTCTCTCTCTCTGTCTCTGTATCTATCTACTGGTCCAGTCTTATTGGCTGCGGTTCTCACGTGATTCCCTCTCGCTTTCCCACAGGACTCCGGAGCGTTATCCTTCCGCCACCTGTCCCAATTTCGCAGATGCGCCGCCCGCGTTTCTAGAATTTCAATGGATGCTGCGAGTTCGGTTCCGATGGAATGGTTCCACTGTCGATTGTTGGGCTATGTCCATTGAAAATCGTTGATCCTACCTGCGACGGTCCGAGGATCTTCGAGCAGCTAGTATCAATTTCTAGTCCGGTCGAAGTCTTGCGATTTAGATCGTTTGCTTTCGCTGTTCAAACATCGAGGATTCCTGATCAGTGTTCTCGTTTGAACTGGGTAGGAATAGGTTCCATAAATTGCATAGATTACGAGGAAACATTCGAGGACGCGTTATTTATGTATCCAGAATTCTTGTTGCAACGTGTTCCCGGTTGTAGATTAGCCACTGGTAAGACGAGGAAGCTAATTACAGTAATGTCTCTCTTACCGACGCTCAGATTGTCCACTAAAATGGATCATTTGGGAAGAGAAGATGCAATTTTTAGAGCTTCGCACCTCGTTTATCATAGTTACCGATTGTCGACAGCTGTAAAATCGAGCCGCGAGGCTCGAATAATCGTATCTCCTCTTCCCAAATTGTCCATTTTTGTGGCCAATCTCGGCGTCAATTAAAGAGACATTACTGTATTACGTTGTCTGTCTTACGCTGCCTGTCCGATTCTACTTTCTCGCACCTGTTTACGATGCTGTCGACAATGGCGCAACGCAAATTGCTTCTCCGTCTCTTTACCGTCTACAGAGAGAGCTACATGCTCGCCGCGTTTCTACGTTTCGTGGAAAAATAACTCGTTCGTGCCTGCGAGTGTACAGCATCTCCTCTAAAATTACCTTCGCGTTCAACATCCTGGTCCGCTATTAATATCCTCGATAGAATCGGATATCGCCTGTGTACCCAGCATCCGGTGCAGAAGAGTTCCCCGATCGAGTTGTCGAAAATGTGCAAGATCATGCGAACGCGTAACAAGCATGCAAATACGGGAGATCCGCGGCAGACGCGCGGCAAACGAGATCGAACAAAGGCCGATCGGGAAGAATCGTGTCCTTGGGGGACCGAGCCCGCGTATCCGCCTAATGAAAAGTACGACTGGTCCTGCTCGGTTCTCCGAAGAGTTCCGGAGAACCTAAAAGCGTGCAGCCGACCTTGCCCTTGCCGTGAACGCAACGAATCCCCGAGGTGGCGTACGTTTTCATAGCGTCGGCCACGGGCCGTGCAACAACCAGTCGATATATCGATTCATTTCCGATAATATATTACCTCCCAAGGTGATAACAAGTGCACGGGTCTGTGTGCGTATGCGTGCATCGTTCACGCACTGTGCCAGCCTACCGCCGATGTCTTCCAGGCTATCGGATTTTCCCGTTGATCGTCCGAACAAAGCCGTCGTTCCGACGCCGTTTCGAACCGACGAATCCGCTCGCCGACGGCAATTAAACGTTTCCCGAGACGTCCGATTCGACTGATCGGCTGCCACGAGCCCGACAGAGTCCTCCGGCAAGGAGAATTCCGAATCGTGTTAAGGGCTGCGGCATCGTCTTGACCGCGATCCGCGGTAATTACGCGACGAAAGAGTGAAATTTACAATGCAGATTCGATCGACGCGGATACAACGGCGCGAACAGCCGGGATGTTTGCTCTGCGAGACGATAGGCACATGGTGATAAGGACTCCTGCCCTTATTGTCGGCCCTGCCGGACTCCGCGGGCCAGCACGAACGAATCTCCATTCGGTTTCTTTGGCTCCAGGCGGCAACGGGATTATTGTTCGGCTCGTGATGTTTTCGGCATTGTTCCCTTGGCAAGCCAATCCTGCAGCCTAATTACCACACACCGCCGCCAGCTCGTCTCTATTCCGGGCAGCTCCGAGTTCCGGACACGCCCGAAGATCCTCCGCATTGTCCGACAATATTTTTAACAACGAATTTCGAGATGACTGCTATTCGTCGAACGAATCGCGAACAGTTGGTGTAAATATTCCGAAGTCGGTCCAGTCGAAAATTGCTGAAATCGCTCGGACAGAAATTCAGACGTTTCGCTTGCAAATTATTCTATCGTTTTCTTATTCCGTTATTGTCTCAAGATCTGCTGAATCGCTGACGTAATAACATCGACGAAATTTCTGTCGCTCGGCGAACGCCGAATCTAATTAATTTCGAAATCTCGTCCCTTGTCGTCGCGATAACGCGTACACCGATATCCAGGTTGACTCCATTTCTCGTTGAATCGATCTGTCGCTGAAACGATGGCGAATCGAAGGATCGTTCCTTGGATTTCAATCGGGGAACTAGGCTGTCGCCGTGTCCGCGAAAAACACGGGAAATTCCGCCGGTTTGACGGCAATTAACGATATTACATGGCCCCGGGAAGCGATACGCGTCCCGGCCGATCCATATCGCTGCAGACAGCGGCTGTAATCGGATCAAGCCTGTCACCGGTTTTGCAATGTGCAACGCGGTGGCGCGGCGCATCTCCGTGCGAACCGCGACGAGCGAAGGGTGCACGAACCCGGCCGCGATATAGAGCGGGCCGCGGGTATTTCTAGAGCAGCCCGGTTAAGAATAGAACGGCAAATAGACGGCTGAATTAAATATAGCCGGTGAACGACCCCCAAGTAGATTACGAAATTTCATTGAAGTCACGGAAGTCCGGAGTAGTAACCCGCCTCTGTCCGAGGTCTTCGTATCGGAGCCGATTCTGGCCACCGAGGGTTCAGCTGGCCTTATCCGACGACGATAAGCTCGGGGACCATCGGGTCCAATCGTCCCGAGTCCCCATCGAATTTTTCTTCTCCCTCGTTCTTCTCTCTCTCCTTCTTCTCCCTCGGATTGTCCATAGAAATAGACAATTTGGGGAGAGGAGATACGATTATTCGAGCCTTGCAGCTCGTTTTTATAGTTGTCGACAGTCGGTAATTAATTATAGTTATAAATTGTCCACAATTATAGAAACGAGCCGCAAGGCTCGAATAATCGTATCTCCTCTTCCCAAATTATCCAATTTAGTGGACAATCTGAGCGTCAGTAAGGGACAGTAATGTCTCTCTAATTGACGCTCAGATTGTCCACAGAAATAGACAATTTGGGAAGAAGAGATACGATTCTCAAATTTTTGTGCACAATTTCGGCGTCGATTAGGGAGACATTACTGTATGGCCTGGTTTATTTTTGCTACCAATGATTGGTAAAATAGATCGGTCGAGTAACTCTTCTCGTCGCGGCTAAAATACTCGAAATTGTGTACAATTTTCATTGGAAGCTCGGGTTTCAATTCGGTTTCCGAATAATAATCGTTCCCCAAGATAAACCGGTATTTCTCGATCTTCCAACGAAAGCTCTAAGTCTTGACCCAAGCTGCTAAATCGTTGATTCGTTCCTTTTCCTACAGAAAGACTGCCGATGACCCAGCATCTCCGGTTTCCCTGAAACGTAAAGAATGAAAAAAAGAAAGCAGAGCTCTCCGGGTCCTTTGACGAAAGCTGATTCCGACCGTAATCGCAGGTGTTAAATTGTAAATCTGAGGTTTCTCCGACCCAAAGCAGCGGACGATACGGTGGTCGCCGGTATCCGTGGAACGTAAAATTGCACAAAGACGGAGTTCTTGTCGGCTTTCGATCGAGAGCTCGGGTCCAAATTCTCAAAGGTGAAATCGGCGAATCTCGGCGGACCTCTGCGGCGGACTTCTGAAAAAGCGGAAGCTAAATCGGAACCTCCGCAGCCGGGGGTTCCGCGAGATAAAAAGCCGCGGTTGACCGTTGAATATTCTGATAACGAACCTACGTCCTTCCGACGCGTCGGGACGAAGAGAAAAATGAATTCCGTGGACTGAAAGGAGCGGGTTCCCCGAGGCCGGAGGTACCAGGCTCATCAGCTAAATGCGGTGTCCCCAGGTACGTTTGTCAGCCGGACGGCTCTACGCTCTTGCTCCGGAAGAGCCCGTATCTTTCATTTATGGGCAGCGGGTCGTCGCTGGCAGAAATATCCCGGAATAATTGGCAGCTGGTAAAAAGCCTCGCCGGTAGCGGGCCGAGTCATCTGCAACGGAAAGCCATTTCGTCGCAGACGTTTCCTCGGGTCGACGTTAACGAGGATTATAAATATCGAGAAAAACGAGGGGGGCCAAACGCTCGCGCGTCCGCGCGAGTCTTTCTTGCCCGCGAGTCGCGGGAACGAGGGAGGAGAGAGAGAAAAAAAAAGAAAACACGATTCGATGGAAATCCAATAGCCAATAGAGTCGTCCGACGGTGACCTAAAATTCGCTCGTTCACCTGAACTCCGTCAGAAAACGGGGAATCAAACGCGCGCCACCGAGCAAACGGCCGGCCACGTTTTCCGCGCGTATCCGCGCTACGCTCGCCTCGCGCTCGAGAACACCTGGAAAGCTCGTCGCTACGTCGACGATCGTTCAGCCGGCTGTGAACCAAGCCGACGAACGTTCGCGACACTCCTCGAACCGGTGAGCCGACGCATCGTCGACGTTTTTGCCGTTGCTTCGGATTTCGCCTTCTTCGCTCGCGAAATTCACTGTCGCCGCGCGCTCGAGTCGCGATCTTGGCGATAACTGGCCTGTGGGATATTAAGGAGGGTGCAGACTACAGACAGTGAACTTTTCGTCCGCAATCTGTAACCGAACGGACTTAAAATTGATCGATACAGTAATGTCTCCCTTACCGACGCTCAGATTGTCCACAAAAATGGACAATTTTGGAAGAGAAGATACGATTGTTCGAGCCTTATCTCCTCTTCCCAAATAGTCCATTTCTGTGCGCAACCTGAGCGTCGGTAAGGGAGACATTACTATACCTCGGATCCTACGAGGTGTATAGAATCGAATAGAAACTGAAATTTAATTCGGTGCTCGACGATGCTTATTAGGAACCCCTCGGTTACCAATTTTGAAAATCACGCGTTTATAGCAGCAATTTTCTCATTGCGTCTCATCGAGCAACTACAGATTCAATTTCTGTCGCTGCGAATCGAACAATTGGATAATTCGCGATGCTGGAACAGAGTCCAGCATTGTTCGTTGTAAAGCTGAAATTGTACAGGTTTTCCAGCAGCAATTTGGAAAGATCGGAAACGAATAATTCTCGCATTCCAAATGAAAATGGATCGACGCGTTCCGATTAAAATCCGATGCGATTAACGCTGCTCGATCGAATTAGAATCGCGCGTCGTCGCGCTGAATTCCGCGATGACGTTCGAACGGTGCCGCCGGTGCAGCAAATCCTTCGGCTTCGATTTTATTAGACAGGTTCGACGATCCAGGGTAGTCGGAAGTTTGAAAAATTAACAACCGACGGACACTCTCGTTCCGCCGGGGTCGTGAAAGCGACGTACGATAACGTGTGCTCGCCATTCAGCCGAACGGCTGCTCAATTATTTATTCTTTGAAAGAATCGTGGAAGATCCCCTCAATGCTGATTAAGTAATGACACCGTATCCGATTCTCGTCGGGCCAGACAATGGTCTATAGCTGTGCATTGTGCCTCGTTCGGAATATTGAAACAACCGGCGCTGTTGCAGTTCCTATTACTCGGGACGCGTCTCTGACATAGAAACGCGGCCGCGCCATGGATCATTTGTTCCTGACAATTAATCAACCGTTGCGCCGCGATGCCAGGACGCTCTGGTACTTTAGCTGCCGACTGATCTCCCTTACAACTAGGGACTGTCGCGAATCGTTATTGCATTACCATTTTATTATTATTGCATTATTATTTCATTATTATTTCATATTTGCTCATAATGTTCAAGTTATGACACTCGAGTAATGTTTCTTGCAATAAATCTCGCGAGTGAAACGTTCAAAAGACAAAAGAATAGAGAATTCGATTACTTTCCTACAACAGTAATCTCTCTCTAACTGACGCTCAGATTGGACAGAAAAATGGACAATTTGGGAAGCGAAGATACGATTATTCGAGCCTCGCAGCTCGTTTTTTTTATAATTGTTGACAATTGGTAACTATAAGAACGAGTTGCAAGGCTCGAATAATCGTCCCTTCTCTTCCTAAATTGTCTATTTCTGTGGACAATCTGTGCGTCAATTAGAGAGACATTACCGAATATACGAAACGAGAGCAAATAATTATTTCTAATCTCTGCACCACGTTGCATCGAATTTCGAATAATTTGAATATATTTATCGGTTACATTTTCACGGTATATTGAATTTCTGTCGCAGGTGATCGAAAATGCCGGCCGTACCAGCAGTGGCGGAGGCGGCAGGGCAGCTGGAGGACCTGGAGGAGCCTCCGGAGCCCCGGGTCCGCGGTGCCAGCGGTAGAGCGGGCCTGATGAGGCCCCTGGTCGTCCTGGCGCTTCCCGGCATGTACCTCTTCTACAAGTACAGCCAGTACAGGCGGGAGCAACGGGAGCTGTCCCGTAGAAGGGTCACCGAGAGGGAGCTCCAGCATCTTCGTCACAAGATCGTGAGTAGCAGTAGCCAGAGAGTCCAATAGCCGACGGCGATATCCGGCGTTCCGTGTCTGTTTGAGTTTCACGCGCGGCTCGGCTCGGCTCGGCTCGGCGCGGCGAGTCCCCCCGTTCTGGAAACTGGTGTTTGCGTTACTTGGCACCGAAGAGGCCATGACACCGCCGGCGATCTTGCTTGTCCCACCTGTTGTGCCCTTCCGGGCCGCTCTATATTTACGGACAGATCAGTCCGATTTATTCCGAACGGAATCCAATCGGAGCCCATTATAATTTCATCGGGCCGACCCGCGCGTCTTCGCTCCGATTCGAGAGAGCCGGTCGATCGTCGCTTCGCTTTCCAGGGAAAGTGGAAACCTGCCGAATGCTCGTAAACGGACCCCCGGTAACGAATCCGTTCGAAGACAGGACAGACTTCCGGATACGAGAAGTCGAATCGCGCTAATTCCGGCGCGACGATATTCGCGGGAGCGTTTCGTTTGCCGGTGTGCAGGGCGCAGGATCGGGGGCCGAGGGTCGGAGCCAGGGCGTCGAGAAGCGAGCGAGGGTGGGCTAAGAAGTTTAATCGGCGGCAGATTTTGAATGGCGGCCTTTTGTGCTCGAGGAACGAACGAGATCTTGTCGGATCGGTGCTCGCGAGCTCCTCGGGCGCGCCGATGACTACGATTATCTAGGGACGATAGCTAGGATGAGCCTTCAGACACGATATCCAGGGAGATGAGGAAGGATGAGGAAAGTTCGGGATGGAAAGACCTGCCGCGACGGCGGGGCTAGGAGGGGTTCGATTACCCGAGGTTAACGCGATCAACGCTCGTTGGGAAAGACGCTGCATCGCCTGCCGAAAGCTAACTCCATTTGCCAGTTTGCGTGCGCGACTTTGTCGTAGATCCACGCTCGAGGTTCGTTACCGGTCTATCTCCTTTTTGCCGAGAAATTGATTGTTCTTCGCACAGATTCGGGACGAGCCGGATCATCGATGTAGACGATGATCGATAAGAGATCCGCGCGCTCGACGATCAGAACGAAGAGAAATTTCTCCGGCGAATCGAAAGGTTTAGCTCCGCGGGTCGCGGTACAATGCAAATGTCACGATTTCGTATTTCATGAAGGAGTTCCAGAAACGGACGCGAAGCTCCACGGTCCACTCTCTAAACGTTGGTTAAAGGTAGGAAGCAATTGAAGATCGAATAAGTAGCTCGGCTTGCGATAATGTCAAGAGTCCATCGAATCGATTGTTCGAAATGGGATTATTTTACTCCGGTAACAAACTATTCATACTCGAGAAGGTCTTACCGTTGCTCCGCGGTAACAACGTTCGTTCTTGTTACTACGAAGTTGGGTGAAAATGTTTCCGAGACGAACACGAGGCGTGGATCCAGATTTTCACGGAAAGACTGTGATTAAACGTCGGTCGAACGCGGGAAGCGATTAAAGCGACCGGGGAGACCGTTCCCCGATAATGTCGGCGGCTAATTGAACCCGTTCTTTAAACCGGAATTATATGAACGACGGTACGTCTTTCCACGGAGTTGCCGGCGCCGAAGATTTATGTGCAGAGACTCTGAATGCCTATTGATTTCCGTGGCCCGGGACGATGTAGCAGCTGACTTAGCCCGGGCCCCATTAGCGAGACGCTCTCGAATCGTATATCGATGGCGTAGAAATTCAATATCGCTGGTCTGTCGGGGGAAATAAGGAACAATCGGTCGTTTCGCGTCGCCGTGGAGGTACCCACCGTTCCGCCATCCAATTTACAGCATCGCGTCGTTCCGATCCCCCGAAGCTCCGTCGATAAACAGCTCGGGAAACTTCGGAGACCTGTCCCACTATGCTTCGGAGTCTACGTCTGAAAACCGTTCGCTCGACGTTTTTACCAGCGTTTTCAGAGAGAGAGAAAAAGAGAAGCCGAAAGTACAAGTTTAGAAATTATCTCGGGGGCACAGAATTTTCATTTCGTGCAAATAGAGGAATCGAGACCAGTCTACGATCCTCCAAGACCATCTTCTCGAGTGCTAAATCGTTGAGAAACGTTCGGTCCGTGTCGCGAGTCTCGGTTCGGCGGCAAAACGGGACGATTAGCACAACCGACACGAGATGCAAATGCGACCGACGCGGACTCCGCAGCGGCAGAAGCGATTGCAGTGGCAGCGTAGGGTCACCTTGGACGGTTCAGTAGGTCAGCAGGCAGATTTGGCCGAGTCCGGGGAAAACGAAACCGAAAAAACAGCGGCTGTCAGGGCGTCTGCCAAGGAGCCAGTATTCACGGCCGTCGGATCGACGATCGGATAGCCGGGATACTCGGGAGAGCAGTTAGTATGACCAACATTCGCTTCCCGCCAACTGGAATCCCACCGATCCATTTAGCTTGTTGTCTCGCTCCTCTGATTTACGGTGCCGCCGCACCGAGCCGCGCCGACGAATCGAGGGCCCTATCGCCGACCGGCAACTAGGGATATCATAGGAATATCGTCGCTGTCCTGCCCGTTCGATCACCACTTACCGCGAATTCGATTCCGGCCGTCGTAATTCGCATGATTTAGGGGGCCGCGAAATGGGAGATCCTCCTTGCTCGATTACCCTAACTGGCTCGGCTCGCTGACCCCGGCCTAGGTTTTGCCTTTAAACAACCCCGGAAAATGGGATCCTTAAATGGAAGACCATCGTTTCCGTCGGAGGTTCGGTAAAAAGTACATTGGGAGAAGGAGGATCGTTTATTTTGATCGTTGGAACTGATAATTGGAAAAAGAGAGAGAGAGAGAAATAGAGAGCCGAACTTCGGCTCCGTGATTTGGAAGAAACGAAATCGATTTCAGGAACTTTTTGGTACGTTCGTTAGGCGTGCCTTCGATAGAAACTCGTTATTAATTAGCTGTGAATCGTGAAGGAACGGCCGGGAGAAAAGTGGGAATTTTTACTTGACAAAGAATCATTTCTTTCGGTTAGGATTGCAACATATTTTATAGGAAAATCGACACGCGACATAGTGAAATTTAGGGAAACTGTAGAACTGTGAGAATCGCGAAAGTGAGAAGAATTGGAAAAATTCTAAAAATTGAAGAAATTGTGTAGAATCGAATTGGACCACGCTGTCGAAACGTCTCCTAATGTACTGCACCGGGCGCAGCATTATACTCGTCGATCCGCGGGAGCATTCTCTAAGTCGTCGCTAAACGTATAGCTCTTTCTATAAAACTGCTGTTCTCTCTTTGATCTTCTTTGTGAAGCCTCTACAAGGATGCTTCGTGACCCGGCCGATAGAATCAGATTTCTGACGATAATGCTCTAACCTTTATCGGAATCCGTTTATCTAGTCCGTCACCCCAGCATTATGAATCAGCAATCGTTCCCAAGAGCCGCTAATCAAGCTCAATCAACATCGAACGATCGACGCTCGATGCTGCTTCATAATTTCCTTCCTTTGATCCCCTTTGTCAAATCCTTCGATTGCGTACTTCGTGGCATCTCGCGAGTGATCATATTCTAATTTACATCGGAATCAGATTGCCAAATCCGGAGCTCGAATGATCCGGTTAATTTCTCGCAGTTCCTCGAACATTTTTCAATAAAATCGGTAACAGAAAATTTCAGTCATTCATTGCTTGACCAAAGTGGACTATTCGATGATACGTAAAAGAAAGAATAAGGGTGTCCTTTCCTCGTGGATCTGGTAGCGAAAATTATTCATACGATAAATATGGAAACATTTTTATCAATATGTATTAGCGAAGCATTTAAATAGAAAGGCGGAATATTCATATTTTGCTTTATTATATCCTCGAGTTTTCATCCCCACGATCTCGCTTAATCACCGTTTTGAACACAGTTCCAAACGAAGTCATCGAAGAGATTATCGACGAATATCGAAGCATTTCCATCGATCTTTGCTGTTCGAACAGTTTATTGTGTCTTGAATTTCTTTTATCGTTCATTTTTATCTAAGCGCGGTCGTTTCGCGAATCGCGTTACGCCGATGGACCGTCGGAAAATCTACACCCGTCGAATCTCTGCGGATAAAATCCCTCGTCTCGCGAGAATCCGAACGTCGTCGATCAAACGATCGTTTCCAGGAGCCGTCTCTCGTCGAGGATTATTCCATCGGGTTCGCCGATCACGAAACTCGAGCGTCGAATCGGGAACCGTGGACCGTAGATTCGCGTGCCGTTAAACGTCAAGCAAAGCCTTGGAATTCGTCGACGTTATCGTGGCCCCCAGTCGATCGCGACCTTAATAACGAGCACGGGGCTCATTAACGACTGCAGCGGATCGCTGGATTATCGAGGATATCGTTAGCGATCCCGACTTCCTGCTTTCGAAAAATTTCATAAACGTTCTCGCGTGCCACTAAACGCTGTTTCAGAAAACGCCGTCTTTGTCGGATCGCAGCGCTCGACTTTGCTTTCAGGTGTCCGGCAATTTGCACTCGGCTTTTGATCGAATCCGCGATTTATTTACCGCACACTGGGAATATTTAACGTTCGTTATTCTTTAGGTTACTTTTTTCAGTTTTATTCTAGATCTTTATTCTATAGCAATCCTTTGCTCGAAGCGCTCAAGGTTAGATTTCACTGCGACGCTATTAATCATTTCGCTCGTGACTTTGTTCCTGAAGCAAGATATTCTCCGGACATAAATCTGAGATATTTCGAAAATGTTATCTTTCTCGTTGAATAATAATAGAGAAATATTTCCGAATATTCAGTTCCCACGGAAAAGCATCGGATACGAATGATCGTCTATGTAGGTGAGTTGCTTGGTCTCGAGTCTTGAGATCCTTTGTTTTCAACCCCTTAACCGGTCACGTACTGTCTATGAGACTGCTTCGTCGGTAAATTCTTCGGCAACTCTCGCGCGCCTTAAGAAAAATCAGCACCTCTTAACCCGTCGACTCGACAGAATAAATATTTCGCAACAGCTTGCACCGAACTCTGCCAGCGTTCCCGGTCGAACGTCGATTAAATTTCTCTCGCCTACAAATTACGGACAGGCTTTCTTCCCCGAATTGCTGGACAGCTTTCGTAGTTTTCTCGGATCCGTCGGTTTCAATTCCGATTCGATTCGCCCCGAACATTTCTGGGAGAAATTACCGTATTTTCCTTCGGCGACGGGGAAAAGCCAACCTTGGCGGCAAACGTGCGTGGAAAGGGTCGAGAGCTGCCACTGGGGAAAGTCGAGCCTTTTTTCTTGGCCGGCGCGAAGGACTCCGTGAGTTAACGTTACCGTAGACGTGGCCAATGTTAAGGTAGATAAGGTGCACGCCAACTCCGCGTTAAGATCGCGATCGGCCGGCGCGGCGTACGTGGACCTTAAGCGAGGCCCGTCTGGGCTCCCTCGAATGCCACCAGAAGGGATTCATCGACCCACGAACCTCGACGCCCCAAGGAAAATACGCTGCCCTTGCATCAACCCTTGCATCGAAGACTCGTTCGCTTCGAAATGCCGCGAGACATTCAATTCGACGTATAAAAGACATTGCAGCTTCCATCGAATTTCGTTTCGCACCTTCGTTCGATTAACTCTTGCGATTCTCATTACAATTCCTCCGATAATTATTCGAATCTTGAAAATTACTTACACATCGTTACGGCGACTTGTCCAAATCAAGTCGCTGTAATGTGAAACTGCCCTGTTGTGAGCGGCTCCTTAAAAAATAATGGAAGATAGGGTTGCCACGGAAGAGTGTTACCAATAGACAATCGAGGAGTCGATATCGGAAGGATCAACGTTTCAAATTCTAATATAATTGAATTGAGTTGTATTATAGTTTATATTCTTTATTGTAAATAAAATGCCGCGACGCGAGGGAAACAGAGTGATTCGCAAGAATATTTTCTTACGAACGAGCATCGAACGCGAGGTTCAAATCAAGGAAACACCGCAAAGTTGCAATTGCGATAGAGAAGCAAAAGATTTAAGCGCGCGGAGGTCAACGAATGGGTGAATTGTCTGCGAAGCGCGGTTCGCCGAAGTATGAACTTCTGTACAACTATTTCGGCGGACGGCGCGGGATTTAATGAAAGCCACGAGGCTCGGCGAAATATTCGAAACGGTGGAAATCTTAATTCCGGGTGTCCAACGCGAGGCTTTCGGGTTAAGAAGCCGTAATCCCTTCGTAAGTTTGATTCTTGCCCGAGAAAATTACGCTTCCGTTCGGTTTGCGTTTCCGGTCACGTCAGCCGTCCCCGACGCGATCTCCCCGAGCATTATTCTACTCCCCCCCGAAACCCGAGACCAGGGTGGAGAAAGTTTCTCTTTTTGATGGACGCCCGGATAGAGGGGAGACTCGATTGTGTCGGGGACTTAATAGGGTCACGTGAACTCGTTCAAGTATCGTCCGCCCGAGGCATTTCGGATGGACTTATCTCTTTGTTTCGGTTCCTTGCATAAATCCGATTTTTCTGTACGCTTTAAACAATTTCGCGACGGGCGATTCCGGTCGGAAGGAAATCGACGGGGAATTTTAGGGGCTGCGGAAGTAATCTTTGGGGTCTGACAGCTCTTATATTAATCGCGGAAACGAATACTGTAACAAAATATTCGCTTTATTCCATGCGGAACTTCTCTCGAATCGACGAGTAAAATTCCTGGTGAAATAAACGTTTGAAGAAAAATGTAACGATATAATATTCGATAATTGGCAGATCATCGACGTATTAAAAGCGTCATAGCACACTGGTAAAGTCCATTGATCGTCGCGTAACGTGTCGCAGAGAATTAGGAGAGATCGATCAAGACCGAAACATAGGGGATGAAATCGTAAAATAATTTTTGCGGCGACACATGGCAACGTTTCCAGCAAATTTGTTAGTTCTTTCGTCGGTTCGCGGGCTCGTGTCGGTGTTAATTGTCCGAAAGCCGCAGCCGCGCGGCCTCGTCGTCCATAATGGACACCACGTGGACGATGAACTCGCTTTATGACAATGAACCGACATAACCCGATACACACGGTCGCGACATGTTTAGCTCGCGTTTGCTTTAATATTCCTGAATGAAACGGAATTAATTAGGAGAAACGAAGTGGATCGCGTGGAACACAATGGCCGCGTCGAGTCTGGTCGCCGACCCCGCATCGGATCCGGCAATAAGGGTTGATAATGCCATTAGTTCAACCGCATCAACCCCCATATAATGCGCAGACCTTAGAAATGCCGATCGATGCGGCTTTCCGCGTTCGTTGGATTACGCGAAGCTTGTCCACTTCTCGGAGACATAGGCTCGCGAGGATTATCTGTATAATCGGTCGATGCCGCGGGTTCTTCTTTTTTTTTCTTGGGAAAAACGTTCTTCGCGGAATTTTTACCAACGAGGACTAAAATTTCTTTAAAATCTCGAGCCTTGCCGGCGGCGAATGCGTTTGCGATTTCTCTCGATCTTCTCGATCGTCTCGGCGGCGATCCTTGTACAGTTTCTTGAGAACTGCTCGTCTAGCTTGAAAATTAGAGTCCGACGTATGTTTTAGCATAGAAACGATTCGCATCGATAATAATTTTCATTCATGAAAAGTAGAAACAAGTTTAGACACGAGAATCCGATGTTTCCTATTTTGTAGACGTCAATGGTTCGCTTTAAATTATTTCTGTATACTTTCGCCCAACTATTTCAACGAGAAAAGTAGCGCAGTTCGAAGAGGAGAGTTCAAGCTATAATTTAACGTAAAAATTGTTCGAAAACAATTAATATCGTTGAGAATTTTCATTCTTGAAAATTTTCGAGTGAAAGGTTCGATCGGGAATTCGAATGTCCATTAAGAAAAATTATCCGTGAAACTGTAGACACTTCGGCACATCGGCAGAACTTTCGGAAGGTATCGATATCCTTGGAAAGACCTCGGCCGGAAATTGTCCCTTAGCGTCGCCCTTCGTCTCCTCGGTCGCCATTATTTCGAAGCGAGGATGAAGATCGATTCGCTTTTTCTCGCAGCCTCCTGCTCCCCGACAGAAGAACAGTAATATATAACGCTGGGAGATGATCGCAGCTGAAGCGAGAATCTTCGCCCGAACGAGCTCCCGATTCGCGAATAATGAAATTGATGATGATCGAGTCTCGCAATCTAAAACTCGACGGAACATCGAGGGACAAAATTATTTTTCGTTCGTTAGACACCACGTTCCACGTTCGCCGATCGCGATTGATCGATGCCTCTCACGTTCTGTAGAATTCAATTTACGAAAAGATTTCGATTCTCCCTTCGGCCAATTAGGGGCCGAACGTAACCTTGACATAACCTGGATTTCTGAATTTCTAGAATTTTTCGGTGCAAGTATCGTAAGAGAAAGAAGCGCGACAGCGAACGAATTTTGAACATAAAAATAATCCGAACGGCGAGCGGGGTTGATGCAACGAACGCTCGTTTATCAGGGTATTCGACGTTTGTGCAGGAAACGATAAGAGTGGTTTAGCGATCGTTGCTACCCATAATGGTCGTCAAAACGCCATTATTCCCGGTACCCGTAGCCATTGGATGCTGCGGGCTTCCCTTCCTCGCTCGCAGAAACATCCAGTTAACCGTTTAGATATTTAAATCGTACGGTCCCCGGCAAAGGGATGCCGAAGAAATTTCATTTTCAAGCCGGCCAGACCGCCATTTCGTACTTAATCAATGGAACGCTCAACCTAATTTCATTCCGAGAAGAACGTTCGGCTGAAGAGCAGCATTACTTCAACGGAGTGCTGTAAATGTCTGAGGATATTTGGGGCACTCGTTGAACCACTGTTTGGTGGTCTTTGTTGTTTAATTGGATAGGATCATTGTATCGGGGAAATAATTAGCTTGGACCGTGGCCAAGGATTTTCTAGCCGAACCGAGATATCGATGTTGTGTCGATGATATATTGGCTAGCATAGCAGAAGATTAAACGTTGAAACAAACGGAAATAAACGGGGAATTTCGAATGGATCGACCGTCTTACAGAACTCCGCAATAATTGCGTGTAGCAACCGATGCACTTTTTTTTCTCCCGATTGCAATTTTGTTTCTCACATTCCAAAGGAAGCTAGAAAACAAGTGTTTTAGATCCGGCGCGCTAATTAAAGGTTTCGTTGGTTTTTCTCGCCGATCTCCGTTCCTAATCGCGGAGTCGCCGACGAGGCGCAGCTCGTTTTACAATTTCCACGTGCATGGAAACGATCGCGAACCGCTTACGACGCCCACGAAATCGGATTATTAGGTTGAAAGCCTTGCTCGTTCCGAACGTACCGACAAACATTCCCACGCTTCTTGCGTAACAACGCGACCCGTTTAAAATAGTTTTCGTTGCACAACCTCCCGAGAACCGCCCCCTCCCGTCCTTGCTGCAGAATTTTTAACGCGGTCCAGGAACTGTTTTCGAACGCTTCGCGCGATAAACGTTCGGCACCGTAAACATCTAAATCGGATATATAAACGCGCGACGCGAGCAACGCGGAAGCCGAAAAAACCGCAACAGAATTCAAGCTTTGTCCATTGTTAAAGTTCGCAGTGGCTCGACGCGAACGTCGAGTCGCCGAGACCCTAAAAAAATTCTGGCACCAGAAAATAAAGTTCGGTTCAACCGTGGTCGATCCTCGAAAGTGACAATTTGCAGAGAAATCTGCGGTTTAATCGCCGCGCGTGCATTGTCAGCCGGTTTCAAACCGTCGACGGATAAATACGACGTCGGCCATTACGTCGGACGCATTCGCGCGGCCGGATCGCCGGAAGGGCTGAAGGAGCATCGCGGATTAGAATTTTTCCTCTTTCTTCGCGACCATTTGTTCGCGGTCGCGGCCGATTCCAGAGCGGCGCGACGCGTTCGTTCTCCCTCGTTTCGTTCCATTACGGGAAATTATACGCGCTACAGTTCTCATCCGCGACGTATAGCCGAGCCAGACAATGGTCTTCGCGGATCCGCTCTCCGGCTCGCTGATACCGGCGCGGCGAAGAGGGGACCGTTAATGGCGGCGCGGCTGCGAGAGCAGCGTCCCACGGAACCACCGAATTATGCCCTCCAGCCGGAATGAACCTCCATTGTGCGACGCGTTCCGCTTTATCGGGCCCCGCTTAAAATCTTCAGCTCCCGCTACCTCGATTTTTTTCTGTTCCGCAACTTCGTTTCGCCGGCATCCATTCGAATGGCATCGCGGCCACCGAAACTTCTGCGACTCGAACTATACTGCACCATTTATACGTAAAACTAAGTTCACGGACTTTTCGAAGTCATTCTTTGCGAACGCGAACCACGGCCTCTCGGCGAAGCGTCAACTTTCGGATCTTTTTCTACCGCAACCGGAAAAGGCACCCGAACGAATCTTACGTAGAACGATTCTGCAGACTCTCCGGAACACGGTGGTATATATTTTTACGATCGCGACCTTTTGAACGTGTTTAAAAAATTTTCGAAGGAAGAGATGCTGCCAACTCTCTTCGGAAATAAATTATTCATCCCTTCCACCGAGGGAATTATTCGGAACAGCGATAAATATCGCGAATTCTCGCTGCAAAAAATTGGTAAAAAATCGTCTAGAATTCCCGTTAAAGAAAACAATCGCGAAGGGCCATTTTATTTAGAGTATGACGACATCGGAGGCCGTCCAACGTCGAAGCCAGGCGGCGGACGTTGTCGTCGGGGTGCGCGAAGGCAAACAGTATCTGTTCGAGGCAAACATGTCAACGCTGAAGGATTAACCGCGGACGAAATCGATGCGCCGAGCGTTTGAAATCGAAGCTCCGCCGGTGTCGAATTTACTTCCTGTGTTCGACGGTTCTCGGTGTCCCGAAACGGGGGCAGAAGCGGAATGGGAAGAGCGCGGGGGCGTAGGACGTGTCGCGGGTCGCGACGGCCCGGCGAACAAAGGGCTTAATTACCTGGGGGCGAGATTCTAGACAAACTGCGGAATGCTGCAAAAATAGAATGGCCGTGATACTTCGGGGCTATCTTCGTGGCTTAATGAGGTTCCCGGCAGAATGAACGGCTGGGGAGACGCGGCTTTCGCGTACGGTCAGTGATGCTGGGTGTCCATCAATGGGCTGCCGTTTCGTGCCAGTCAATGCAACCGTTTTCAACCGCTTCTCGAAACGCACACTTTGTCTCGGCGATCTTTATTCACCGCTGCGCAAAACGAGTCGGCGGAAAAGTAATTGTTCCGCGCGTTTATTGTCGGTCGCGAGGTGAAATCGGTTTTTTTGGTATCGTTCTCTCGACGGAATCCGATCTGCAGCGTTAAAAAAGAAGGCTCTATATTATTTTAGTTGATTAGCAGTGGAACGCGACGTTGTTTTCGTTCTAAAAATTTATTTCTACTTTCATAGTTACTTTTCCATCGAATCCGAGGCACGGGGTGCGAATATAATCGTTTCGAGTTTCAGAAGGGCCTCCGTTTCGACTCGGTTCCATTCCGATTCGTTTCCATTTCTTTGGACTTTTATTCGATCCATAAAATCCGGAAAAATGTCGCGCGAAAGTTGAACACGACACCCGTTACATTCGAGAGCAGACGTCTCCCGTAAATACCCAGCATCGTATATTCCGGAACATTGTCCTTCGGCAAACGATCCCAATTTAAACCTTGCCGGCAGTTTGAAAGTTTCAGGAACGCGACCGTCTACCGGAGTAGACACCGCCGCTTAAACATATTTTACCACTTGCCTCGTGCGCCATAAATTTCGTCGGTCTAATGAAACCAGGAGCGAACGGATTCTTAATCGTTCTATCGTACAAACGAAACCGCGATCGAATATCCTTTCTCGTTTCTCGGAATTGCCATCGATGGAAGAAACTCTGCGGAAGCTGGTACATTCGAAGCTGTTTCTCGCTGAAATTAATTATGCGCGCGAGATTCGCGATTTCACGTAATCCGGAGACGGATCATTTTTGATCATTTCACGGAGCCGAGGTATTAGACTCGCGTAGAAGACCGTCGGCGCTGGTTTAATCTTCCGAAATTGCTGGAAGAAGCGTAGAAAAAGCCGTCGCGCGACTAAAAGCCGATTCAATCGAGGTTTCTTTGCGCGAAGCCCCGTTTTTTGCAGAAACGGACGCCCGGGAATTGAACGGTAATAGCAACCGCGACTCCCACGGACAGAGAATCGTCGTCGTCGTCGAATACGGTCTCCGGTGACGTCGCATGATTATCTCGACGAAGGGAAAAGCTCGCACGCGGCCCGAAGTGACGCTCGAGGCATTAACGCCTCATTAACGCTCTCCGCAAATGACGCGATCCTTCATCACGCGCCGCCACTCTCGTCTCCGCGTCCACCCCGCGCTCTTTAGTCTCTGTTTCTCTTGTCGTTATCCGGTCGCGGTCGGTTCCTTCTTCGTCTGTCCTCGGCGGTGCTTTCCGCGCCTTCGGAAACCTACGAACTCGCCTACGCGAACCTACGCGAACCTGTCCTCGAAAATTCACCGCCGGAGTCCATGCCCGATGCACGCTCGTACGAGCGAAATCAGCCTAACTCTGCTCGCCGCTGACATTTACTGGTACTCCGCACGCTAGAGGCCTTGGGGACTTGTTAAGGATCATCGGGGACCTGTTTTCCCCTCCTCGGAGACCATTACGCCCGGTTTTCTTCCGCGTCGGCTCGCCGAAAGCGAACCTCGAAAACTAATTTCGTATTTCATGGAGAAACCAACGGTTTTTCTTATTCCAATTTCGTGGGTTTATCCGTTGGATCTCTCTTATCGTCGACGCGCGTTCCTCTTTCATTTTTATCGCCCGTGCGATAAAATTGAAACATTTTCTTCGGGAAGAAATATACTTGAGATATTTCGTAGACGAAAGTAAGTAGCTTTTTTTTAAGATTAAATTTATGGCTGACGCGGGGTTGTAATATACTTTTAACGACTACAGAATTTACATAATCGACTGGGGTGACTCGGAGGAAATTTGAAACAGTTTACAGTTGTTACACATTGTTCATGGTGTCGAGGATTCGGTGTCGGTCGTAAAGTGCGTTCATTAATTATTTAAAGCGGTGGACCGCGTTCCGCAACCGCCCGGTTCTTCGTCTTCTAAACTGCCCCCGACGGTTCGAGTGTCCATTCCACCCCCGATGGCGTGCAACACGCCAGGTAACCGTTGCGAATCGAGCTGGAACAGGGGAGAACAACCCTTCGTCCCGACCTTTTCCAAGAACGACCCTGCACACGCACAAAATATCGTGCATACCTCTCTCCCCCAAAGGTCTGTGGCGTCGGTGCTCCGTCGGTTCGTAGTCTGCGCTGTTCGGAACTTTATTATTGGAACGGAGCTTACCTAAATTTGCCGTCGAAGTACCCTAATAAACGCGGCTAATTTTAACGTACGACATCCGAGCAACAGATTATTTTAAATTAACTCGCGCGAGTCGCACGATCCAATCGATAAAGCGGCGCAATAATCTCCATCCGAACTCCTCTCGCGCTTTCGAGTTCGTTGTTCCGTTTAATTGTTCCGCCCCTAATTTCGATTATCGCAAGATATTTTTTCAAACGTTAGAAACCCTACCCTCCGGCGTAAAAATTGCAGCAAGGTCGCGAAAGGTTGAAACAAAAGCAGCAGTCGGCGCTTTCGGCCGTGTGAAATTACAGCTTTCGTTATCTGATTCTATCCCGAAGCGAGCGTTCGGCTTCGCAATGTTTGAAGTTGCCGGGCGGTACACGCGCGCGGAACATTTTGTCGGAGTATAAACGATACACGGTTGACCCAACCCTAACGCAGACGGGTCTGCCGGTGGTTGAAAGGGAAGTTTAGGACACGAAGCCGTGGCCTGACGTGACCATAATAATCCGAGCCGGCTGGAACAAAGGGGAATCGATAAGCGGAGTCAAGCAGAAGGCTCGGCGAGTGTCGGACATTTCGTGTTTCGTTTCCTATTTCCGGCGGGGACAATGCACCGGCACCGGCACCGACACCGACACCGACACGGGATCGAAATTCTCGGTACGCGACTGCATTTGAATGCAACCGGCCCACCCCGGACCAGACGGTGCACGGTCCCATCGATTTTATCATCGACGACAACGATGATGCTGCTAATATCGCAACGGAGCATCATCTCGTCCACTATCTGTCGTCCCATTTCTCTCGCGATTCGTACCAGTCTCCCCTCTTCTTCCCGATTTTTGAGAAACTTCGAAATTAATTTCAAATTCGTCGAGCGTCTTTCATCGATCGTATTAAACCACTTTTATCGGTCTTGGTAATTGGAAGTTTCGTTCAACGATTTTTTGTTAACCTCGCCGGACGAGAACGAAGGACATAGATTTTTATTAGCGTTCCTGGAAACTTTAGACTCGATTAAAAATTTTTAATGGATCGGTACCGGTCCTGTTAGCCTCGTGTTTAATTTACAGCTTCGTCGAGCGATCTTTACCGGTCCCTCTAACTTTGCATTCAACTTTAGAAACAACAAAAAAAAGAAATTGTTTAATTTAACATTGTCTTTGTCCAGTTGAAAGGATGCGTACACGGACGTTTGTTTCTACGTTTCGTAGAATAATTATTTTAGTTCATCAGGGGGTTGGTTGCATACTTTTCAATCATTCTTTGATGAACACCCGGCGGACCTCTGGAGGCCTCTGTTAGTTTTCGAGGTAGCGGAAAAGTTCGATTGAAATTCCAGTAGGGTTCGGAGAGGGGAATTCGGAGGAAGGAGAGTTTGAACGGTGCGGGAGTCCGTTTCTCTGCTTTGAGATGGAACACGAGCCACCGATGATATTTATAGGAAGGTTTGACGGGTTAAACGTCGCTGGAATCAGAGCAAGGATCCTCCGGTGGTTTCCGTGCTCTCGGCTCACGCTTCATCACGATATGATACACTTCGTTTTCTCTTGGCCGAGGTATTCCCTCGGCGTGCAACCCGATGCACCCATTTGATTCACGTTTAATCTCGCGGCAATTTCATTTCCACCGTTTCGACGTCTCCCTTTGCGTCCTCCGCCTCTTTGTGTACCACTCTGGATCGGCTCTGACCCGTCCAGAAACGCTAACTTTTGCAATACCGCCGCAAACTATTCGACATTAAAAAATGCTACTAGAAACTTTTTGCGTTTGCTTTCAACCGCTAAAGTAGGTCGCAATGCGGTCAAAAAATTGTTAAAGATTCTTTGACAACCGTGCCGTGGCTGGAAGAAGCTCCATCATTTTTTCGCTAAATATTTATTCATAAAGAAATCATCGATCCCAGGGCTGCTCGAGACGTTTTTACAGTTTTCGTAATTCATGAAACGACGAGACAAATTATGTACGCGATTATTTTGTCGCGAATTTCTCGATCCGCTCGTCATTTTGCACGGACGGTCTCCGGATCTTGGCAAATCGATGAGTGGTTTTTTGTGGTCCAGCCTCCTTTGTTTTCTCGCGAAGAAGAATGTGTTATTCTCAGAGAACTGCTCGGGGTTGAAGCACAGCTCGGGCCACTCGAGCGCGTTTTAGACATCGCGACGCCGCGCCGGGCCAAGCAAAATGCCGGCAAAACCGGGCTTCGCGAAAACATAGCAGCCGTCTCGAGCCACCGAACACCTGATCGATCGAAGGAGAATGGAAATTTCGGAGGACGGAGAGAGAGAGGTTATCTCAAATAATGTTATCTCCGGGCGGATTTTCCTTTCCACAGACTCAAATTAGACTTTCAAAAATCTTCCCTCTATAAAACGTACCTTCGCGATTGTTTATACGAACTTCCGGTCGTTCGACGCAAAAATTGCCTAGAATTATCAACTAATTTTCCTTCGCAGCAATCCGAGACCACGCGGCCGTTCTTTTTAAAGTCTATAGAAATTCTAGGCGACGATTACACCAAGGAAAATGTAAATGCCGAACCGTTAACGATCCGCGGGCTTAATTGAGCCGCTATCGCGACTGTCGGAAAGGCCATTCGGCACGAGGAATTGCGTTCGGCGGGTTTTCAGTGCTGGTCACGACACCCGGTTGATTTTCTGGGGGTAAGAAAAATGTGGTCGAACGCGCGCGGCGTGGCGCGTACTACACGCTTAGGCCTTTAGAATCCCGCGGTCTTTCAAGACTAGGGTCATCTATAACCCCGGCCATAGGTCGTCGATCGTTATCGACCTGTCGCTGTTGAATTTTTTAGCGAAAGTGCCGAGTTGACTGACCGGGAGCCCCGAAGCTCTCTCGCCGAGATTGCGACAACCTCTGGCGAAAGCTCGTAAGCTTTCTCCTCTCCCAGTCGCGCGGCATCGATCATTCCCATCGCTCCGCGGAATTACGTTCCCAAGATTAAACGCACCGCGTGTCGAGAAATCTCGTTTCTTCCAAACTGCACGAACATCTTTCATCGGCGCACCGATCAAAAACGAAAAAATGAAACAGCGTGTGTCGCAAAGAAGCGTATTGAAGAATTCGATGCAAGGAGATTCAAGGGTTAGATCGCGTTCAGCAAACGCTGAAAAGCTCTTCTTTTTCAGAATCTTGCAAATAGCGCGACTCGTTGGAAAGTCGAATGGAAATTTGTCGATCTCCGAGCCTTCGTTGACACGACGAAAAAGAACGGCTCCCGAAAAAACGAACGGTGCTTCGCGCAACCGATTGACCGTCCTCCTCCGCACGGTCCATAATTAATCGGAGCCGAGGAAGGGCACGGGGAAACGCGTTTAACTCCTCGGGGATCCCCTATCGGCGCTCGGTCAGACGAACTTCGACGAGACAAGTTTTCACGGAGCTCCGAACGAATTATTCATCCGAGTTGCATCATACTTCCTGGCTTCTATTGCTATCGACTTCTCGAGGGTTCTCTAGCAGCCACTCGAGCCAGCCTCGGATTCTTTCCAAGATCTATCAGACGTTCATCGATTCCATGCATTCGCGTGCAAATATTGGAGGCAAACACTCATAACGCGAGTCTCGCAGCCTCGGAACAGTTGTTTTTCAAAGCCGATACAGAGAGAAGAGGGTGCGGGAGAACGGGAACGAGAACGAGGAGGATCGGAGTAGCGAGGGGAGGGTGGGGGAGATGGCTGTCGAGCTTTTTCGGATGAAATGGTGCACACGGTGTCTACGGAAATGCCGGATATGGAAAAAGCCAGCGAAGGAGACGAAGAAGACGGAGCAGGGGGATGGGCTGGCATTGTCTCGACTAGGATGCCCGTCCGAGCGTTATGGATTGGAAAGTATCCGCGGCAAAGGGAGACAAAAGGGACAAGGAAAATGGTAGCCCCGGCTTCGCGGATGTCTTTGTTGCCACGACGGATTGGAAACGCCACGGAGTTCGTTGCGGATCCGATCTTTCGAAATGTTTTCGCGATACGCGCGACAAATTCTCGACGATTCGTCCGGACCCCAACGATTTGGACGTACAGTCCATTTTTGTGGACAATCTGAGCGTCGATTAGAGAGACCATACTGTACTATTTTTGTATGAGAATGCCTGATGCTCTTCTTTATTCCTTAAAGTCAAAAGCCTTTGCACTCGAAGTCATTTTAAATCTAAATCCAAAATGAAAATTTTTAGAATTATGCGACGATTTGGTAATGAACGTTTGACGGTAAACATCTTGCTCGGCGCAGTGAATTTCGCAGTGAATACAGTGATCAGACTATAGCGATCAGATGCCATAAATATATTAATAAAATGCTTCCAAGTACTACCACATCGACGAAGCATATTAGCACAATCGAATGCCGAGCAGTGCGTAAAACACTGGCGGATTTAATTCTCTGAAAAACTTATCGCACGTTCGTCCGAACGGCCCTCCGTATAAAATTCACTGGCCAAAGTATTGTCCGATGTTCTTGACTATGCGTTTCGCGGTTCGAAAACAAAAGAATCACCCCGCCGAAGTAGAACGGTGCTTTGGATGAAATTCACGTCGAATTCAATGCTCCGATATGACCGGCCAAAAATGTTCTATTATTTCTGTGGGAACCGTGCATTTACGGGATAACAAAAGAAAAGAGAAATCCGGTTTTTCCGCATGAAATTTCAAGTGTCCCGGAACCTCGATTCCCGCCGTGCAAACACGCCGAGGAATTTGCCGAATTCACAACGAGCCGCCGTAAAATAAGAGCATCAGGAGCTATTGGAGATCGGCCAGCCTCGAACTCTTACATTTTTTACTCCCCGGCCTGAAAAATTTTCATTCTCGCCGGTGCCAGGCACCGGAGGCTTATAAATTGTTTAACCGGTCGTGCTCGGTTCGCTCTATGGAAAAATAACCCCGACGCATGCGAATTTTTCCCCTGGAAATTGACGGGTACTATTCCCTTTTTTTTAAAACTCGTAGCAGTTTTTTCGACGAGAAAGATCTGAAAATATCGCCGCGAAATTGTGGCAAAGCGTCGAACAATTTTGACAGTCTAGTTCGTCCGCTAATTGTCTATAAATCGGTAAACAAAATCGTTCGTTCGCACTCTTGAAACAATATTCTGGACCACTGGCAATTATTCCCACCGGTTTGTTTTCTCAAGGAATTTGCGTTCACCCTCGCGGCCAATGGTCCGTTCCGAAAGCAAACTGTGGAACCTGAATCCGGGGTGATTGCTTAGAAACCAGTTTGCTTTAGCAATAGATAGATGGATAGATAGAATTCTTCTTCGTTACTGCACGGTCAGCCCGATATTTCTGTGTCGAGAATTCATTCCTCCGTGGTACATTCTTTTATCGATACAGTAATTAGATTAACCAGAATATCTCGACGAATATTTTTAGGTTCACAGAATTGATTAATTCCCATTTTATTGAGTCGAATCCTAAGGTTCGAACGAAAGTCTAACGTGGACAGTAAACCCTTCGCATTCGTTTATACGTAAAATGGTCCGACTATATATCGATACAGTAATTAGATTAGCCAGAATATCTCGACGAATATTTTTAGGTTCACAGAATTAATGAATTCTCATTTTATCGAGTCGAATCCTAAGGTTTGAACGAAAATCTAACGTGGACGGTAGGCCCTTCGCATTCGTTTATACGTAAAATGGTCCGACTACAGTCTTGCTCTATTGCGGCTGTTAAAAGTTTCCACTTCGGTAATAAATATCCTGCTTCACGATTATTGGTCTCCTAGAAGTCGTCTAGGAGAAAGAGTACTGTGAAAACGAACTCCGAGCTCGAACTTTCTGCGTCTTCCACAAGGGAGAGCCAGGCGAAGCTCGGAGGGTTGGTTCTATGGTGGTTGGCGGTGAGATCGATGCTGCTGGTCTGGTTCATCCAAACTCAATCCCCCGATGATCACTTGAACCCATACCCGGTTGTGTTTCTAGCGAAAGGCGCGTCCGCGTTCGTTCTTAAGTAGAACTTTCCCCTGACCCGGGAGTTCACCGCGAATCCCATCAGGACGTCCGGTGTCCACATACAGTTCGCTCGAACCGTAGGATGCCATTTTGGACAGCTGCTCGCTGGGAAACCGAAAGGGTTCGTCACCGATTCCGCGTACAGCATCCAGGCTCGATTGTGGCCGCAGACGACTGGAAATGGAAACACGAATCTTTTACTGTTTTTGCAAAACGACCGAGTTGAATAATTAACCCTGGATACCCCGAAGTGCGAGCTAGAGACCACGATAAAAATTATCTACTGGCTCGCGTCGGATTGTAAATGCATTTATTCGTATTGTATAGAACAGTAAATAATATATTTAATTCTGAAATATTTTCGGAAATATTTTCTGCAAAAACGAAACATCGATTTAGAATTTTTTTAACAGCAGGCTCGAGAAGTTACATTTTTATCATGCGAGATATTAAATAATATTTTGGCAATTCGTCGATCGGGAAAGGAGCATCCCCAGCCGAGAGATTCGTAGCTTCGGGGAGCCCGCACTTCAGGAGTTCCAAGGTTAAACAACAAGGACCATACCGTACTCATTGATCAATCGTGATATGGTCCTGCGAATCACGCTGCGCAAATTGCAACCGGGTTGTATCGGTCTACCACCGTTTGGATAGAAGTCTACGTGACCCAGCGGTTGAGCAAACCCAAAGTTTCCACCATCCGTGTGGATCACGTCTACAAACATAGCGTCCGCTGCTGTTAGGTGTCCCTCGCTACCAGCATTCATGTACAGAGGATAGGCAGCGTCCAATCCTGTAATTCGTCCGACCTGGACAGACCGTTTCTACTAAAAATGCAAACCCTTTATTCTCGACACACTTGCCTACCAGAACACTGACAATCGAGTCTCTTCGTGACCTTCTTTCACTCGAGAATAGCCTGGCAATTTAAAAAAAAATGATATTCTTCGGTAACGGCTTCGAGCTTTTGTACCGCGTTAATCGATGATAAAATAATCGGTAACTCGATGAATCGATTAATATTTCAATCGTTGTTTAGAAATCGTTCGACAACTATTTCTCTCTAATTGACGCTCAGATTCTGCGCAAAACTGGACAATGTTGGAAGAGGAGATGCGATTATTCGATCCTTGCAGCTCATTTTTATAATTACGAATTGTCAACGACTATAAAAAACGAGCGACAAGGCTCGAACAATCGTATCTCCTCTCTCCAAATTGTCCATTTCTGTGCCCAATCCGAGCGTCGATTAGAGAGATATTACGATTGGAAAATATCGAAGGATCTTTCGAATTTGAAAATTGATAATACCGCTGCCGAAAAATCTATAAAGCGGTCACTGACAGGTAAGGAACGATAGCCAAAAAACTGTTCGAAAATTTACTTTCTGCGGCGACAGGGCTTTCCCCATAAAACCAGCGACCTCAGCACCCAGACTGAAACCAATCACATGCAAGCTAGCCACAGGCACCGCTCCCATGACGTGCAACCAGCGGACTAGTTTGGCAACCTGGGTCCCCACTATCTTAGTATTTCGGACCGCTGTCACGTACCATGGCAGGCCTGCCAATTTCGCCCATTCCACCAGGATCACGTTGTACTCGCCTCGCTTCAGGTAAACTGGAACGAAACGGGACTTCTATGAGTGCGGTCGAAGGATCGATTCGACAAAGTTTTTCTTCTGTTTTCGTTCGGCTAAAAAGTTTCCCGCCGACGCGGACCCCATTCTGCCAGCCAGTCCTCTTCCGAGTGTTTGCCGAGACTCCCGGGCGGAGGTTTCAATGATTTCGCCTCTCGCAATAAGCTTCCCCTCGATTTGTTGACACTCCCTGGAGCCGTTTAGCAAAATAATTCGGGGGCCACTTCTTTCTATTTGTTGTCATTGCCTCTTTGTTTCAAGCTTTCGCCGGCTTTGTCTTGTAGAAAAACATTTTGGAACTCGTTCTCTTTAGAAATTTCGATCTGTTCTACAGGTTTGTGTCTTCTTCTTTCCTTGTAAAATTTGCTACACAGATCGAACAATTGCCCTTGCAATTTTTGACGATAATGAAAAAAGTGGCATTTCTAACGTTCGTATTTTTTATACAAGATTAACGAACTCGTAGAGCATCTTATTTGCCCGGAAGTTATGACGCGAGCTTGAAAATCCCGAACCAAATAATGGTACAATTTCGACAGGGAAATTAAGAATGGGTGTCTAGGATGCCGAGTTATTGCAAATTCATCGAAGCCATCGGAGCCCGGAAACTGCTGTCCACGCGGCCGCGTTAACATTCCGCGAATCGACAGACCCTGGAACGCGTGTCGGATCCGAATATGGATCCCGCCTGAATGCCGAAGTTTCCACAGCGACGAGAAGTTCATGCAGGCCCGCGATTCGTCATACTGTCAGAATGTTTTAGACTAGCTTGGTGATTCTTGCGTCCGCCGATGTCCCCAGCCCCCAGTTCCATCAATTTCTGTCGGGTACCTCTTATAAATTGTAACCGGGAGCTCTGGGAATCACTGTCGTTCTCATAGAAACTTCGGAAAGCTCTCACAAATTTTTCGACGGCTGAACAAATTGATAGCGGAGGCCGCGAGGGGTTAGGGTTGCTCGAAATAGCGAACGTACCGTCTCTCATCGCGACGGCGCTTCCGGACGTCGAGCTCTCGCTGTAGCCGTGGATGTAGACGACTGTCGGGTAACGATCATCGAAATTGCTCGCACCCAATGACGACGTGTCCGCCGGGTCTAACTTCGTTCCGCATGTCGGGTTCCGCCTGCCGTGAAACCGCAAAGAAAAAGCGTATTTCAAGCACCGTTCGTCCAAGAATAACCTAATGAATATTACAGTAACGTCTCTCCAACCGACGCTCGGATTGTCCACAAAGAGGAGATACGATTATTTGAGCCTTGCGGCTCGTTTTTACAGTTATCGACACTCGGTAATTATACAAAACGAGCCGCGAGGCTCGAATAATCGCGTCTCCTCTTCCCAAATTGACTAATGCTACTTGAAACTGCAAAGCCTTGACAAAGCGACATGAAATTAAATTAAAAAAAAGAAATCGTGTCGCTATTGGACTTCCGATCCGAATCGCTCTCCATTTCGTGGAGGTTTCGGCAGCATCTTCCGAATCCTCCGAGAAAGGAGCGTCGATCGATGTCGCTCGACGTACCTGGTGTACAGCTGATACTCGATATCGCTGTCGACGTTGATGGGACAGCAATAAGCACAGGTACCTGCCGGCAGCGGCGTGACATGCAACGGATTCACACCTGCCGGCAGAAAGGAAACAGAGTTGGTCTCTCTCTTTCTCTCGATTCGCCGTCGAATGGCGACGTTCGTGGCCTCGGCCAATCGTCGCGGTCGTCGTCATTGAACCTGGGGGACCGACACGTGATATCGCGTGCGTGGCCGATCGACGTTCACCGCTAGACTGCCAGCGAGAGAGATACGCATCGTTCGTATCGGGTTATGCGTTTTTCCTGATCCGCGAGAAACGACCGCGAAATAAAACGCCGCGGCGCGCGTCGGCCGCCGCACTCGACCGCTTTTCCCAGACCTTTCTCCTCGGTCTTGGAACGATCTCTTGCGAGCGCCTGCGAGCGCCTCTATAGCAAATTATAGTAAATGTGGAGCAAGAGTTTTATCGGTCCAGGAGAATAGGCATGGTCGTTTTCGTGGAACGAAATTCGATCGTTCTCGGCGGAATTTAAATTGGGAAAGAGCCGCGATGATGAAATCGAGCCGCGCGGCGTGGTTTCGTTAGAGATCTTTGGCCAATTAGGCTGAAAAAGCGTGTCCGTCGAGCGATTTCTTCGGATGAATTTGAAACGATTGTTGAATTCAATGGGGACTCGTTTTGAACGGTTCTGGAACGACTTTCGAAAACTGTGAAGGATTTAATAAGATTAGGAAGACAAGACACTGGCACAAAATGGCACTGACATTAACATTTCTTCTATTTTTTGCCAAAGTATTGGACATTCTTCCAGCATTTGTATTGCGCGATTTAGAATTGATGCCCAAATTGCGCACAAAAATGGACAATTTGGGAAGAAGAGATACGATTGTTCGAGCCTTGCAGCTCGATTTTATAGCTGTCGACGATCGGTAACTATAATAAACGAGGTGCAAAGCTCTAAAAATTGCATCTTCTCTTCCCAAATTATCCATTTTAGTGGACAATCTGGCCGTCGGTAAGGGAGACATTACTGTACAGCAGAGCCGAAAGAGACTATCGTTCCCGAGGAATTTTTCAGGAGCGTCTAGAACCGTTTTAGCCGTCGCTGAAGTTTAAGACGGCTATCGATTGGTCGGCCGGCCGAAGCAGCGGGCGTAAGTTAGGGTTCGACTGGTGCTCGCATATCGATTCCGAAACGAGACACCGCCGGTTTATGTCCGAGCCGGGGGCAAACATGATCGGCCGGGTACATAGCTCCGCGACACAAAGCTCCCATAAAAGTTTAATCGCGAGGCGGGTCGTCGCGTATCTACGCGCGGATCACGCGACTCCGTTTTTCCCGGGAAAAAGAAAAAAACGGTGCCTCGTCGTCGTTGATCGTCGTGGTCGTGTACCGTCGGCCTCCCTTGGAAAATTACAAACTGCCGACGACGGTCAAATGGCACCCGGCGAAAATTTAGCAGGCCCATAAACGTTTCCCTCTGATTTACGTTACTCCGGCGCGTTCTATTCCGCTCCCGGACGCTTTGCGGAGGTCGCCGCGTTTACGGCCGCCTTTGAACTATTAAACCGCATTGCACCTGACACGTCCGCGTGGGCGGTGTCACGATTGCTACCTCCGACGTCCGGCGAAAGCCTGTACAGAACGTTACGGCCGACTCGGTGACAGGGAATGGCTATCGGCCCCGGAAAATGCAACTTTCGGACCCAAGAAATTTTGCATTTGCGCTCGTCCGCTAATAATTATCCTAGCGACGGCGAGCCGCGTTTACGGCACTCGTGGACCTCTCTAATTCGTCGTCGTTTCGCGTGCTCGTATTTTTCTGGCACTTCGATCGATTCTCCGTAATTACTAAGGATTTATTAAGCGAGGATTATTAAGCGATCATCGAGACTCGGTTTCCACGTAAATCGCGTTCAGCGACTATTTTTACAAATCTTGCCTCGAGTTTCGACGCGAGTCTTGGTCGACATGGTGCTTGATTCTCGATTGAAACATCGTCTGCCTCGCGTGACGCCCAAATGGAACCGTAATGGACCCCCGATAATCTCTGCCGAATCAGGACCATTAGCAATTCATTTCGAAAGCTCTGCGAAACCAGAAACTATTTGTTCCCAATTAGCTATTTCTCGGTCGAAGCGCCGTCTGTCTTTTAGTCCCCGATCGGGACCACGATTGTCCCGAAAATGGCCCCATCGATGGATCGTTGCGATCGCGCGAGGGAGAAAGAACGTTTCATTGGTGCAATTAGTTATTCGATCTCTGCCGCGGAACGACCGCGTTCGTCCGTCGATTCGGGGCACGGTGGGGGAAACACTGGAATCGGAGAAAGTGCAGGGTCGTTAGTTGTTGTTAATCAACCGAGCCGGGCACCGTTGTCGCGGGACCATGAGCGGAGGTGTGAAAAGGCGAGCGGAACAACCTCTGGTGCTCGGAACTCGGAACAGCCGGGCTCTCGCAATATCGATCAGCCGGACTGCTCTTAGCGTAATGTAACGGCTAGGCTGTGCTCGATCGCAGTGATTTCGCAGCAAGGTAATCATTCCTCGTGACCGTGAACGCATTCTATAATCGGCATTAATCTGCCCGAGGGTGGTTTTCGATCGCGGACGTCTCTGGCCGGCGCTGCGAACGTTCTAATGAGAATCTTAACGAACAATAAATTGCGCTTTAATGCGCCTCGCGGTAATCGGTAATTGCCTGCGATAGCAATTCCGTTACGACCGATTGTGTAATTTCAATTTTATTGGGCGAGGCGCGTAATCGGCATAATTCGCGAGAGAAACGACGAACCTTGTTGAAACAATTAGCTCTGCGAACAAAGGGAGAAAAGAGAAGAAGCATTGGATAACAAATTTGACGAATAAATGTAGAATCGTAATACGTGGAAGAAAAAGAATCGTCGCAAAATAAATAAATGTTAAATGGTCTGCCTTCGACGGGTTGAAACTGACTCGGCTTCAGCTATCTGTCGCTAGCTTAGCGAGAACAGCGCGATCGCGCCGCGAATTAAAGTGTAAAATGTTTAAATCGCTTTAATCCATTCGGTGTGCGAAAAATTGATTAGGCGATCGGAACGAGGAAAATCAATCGACGACTCATCGGACTCGTCTTCCTGCCAGCGAACTGTGTCTTTATGCAACGATTAAGTAGCACGTGGTCGAGGTTAATTAAACCGTGCCGCGAGAGGTGTATAAACAAGGTTTTTATCGGTCGCACTTGGGAAAGCTGGCATGCACCAATTAATGCGCTCGATTTATGGTAATGGATTTTGCGCTCCATACTATGCCGGCCCCGTTCACTCGGTCTCGCGCCGAAGTTTCCAGTGAAAGTATGACTACTATTCCGATGCTCGACTAGCCGCAACTTTAATCGCAGCTAACAACGCAGTCTGTTGCAGCAGACATCGGCGACGCGAACGAGCCTCCGTCGATGCACCGAAACCGACTGATTTATCCGAGCTCGAGCCCCCTCGATTTCGACGATTAAAATCGCCAGAAGGACAACGATTCTTCCAAGATTATCGGAAAGTTGACAATCGGTCCGCCGAAGTTCAAGCGACGCTGTTATTCTCTGCAACGCGTGCGCATGCACGAGCAACGCTTTTTAATTAACGAAAGAACATTCGGAAGCTTCCCTAGCCGCTTTGTCGCGCAATTTCGACCTCGCCCACTCGGGAATCGCGCTTAAAACAGTTGCTGCGGATTTACGCGATCGCGGAGAGATACCGATCGCGACGATTGTGATTTCTGTGCGGAAAATTGCGTGCACAGGTGCCGCGGTCGTCGTTAGGAAAGTCGATTACCCTCGCGAATATGCTGTAGATTTAATCCTTTCGCAGTCTCGCGACTCGAATGCTCGCGCCGTAGAATCTGCTGGATAATATTTTATCGGACACTCGCGCTGTACAGACGCGGCAGTGGAAACGATCTCGAGCCGCTCGTTATCCCCGAGAAATTCCGATAAGGCGTCCGAATTGATAGCCGAACGAATGGAACGTTGCACTTTTAGAAAATCCACTTTTACGATCGACGATTGTGCTACGTTACCTCTTCTGACGACGACTATGCGGCACAGCACCGAGACAAGAAACTGCGGCACGACCATCTCTCGCAAACAAAGCAGCAGAACGAAAGAACAGGATCCTTGGCAACGATAGGTGCGGGAGCAAACTGACAGAAATCGAGAGCGAGGGATCAGCATGCTCCAGGTTCGAGGATCTCGAGCATGACGCCAGGCGTTACCAGGCACTCTTTCCGCGAACCTGGGAATTGTCTACGGTGAAATGGTCCTCTGTCGTTGAAATCGACTGGTTCGAAACGGAAAGTGACCATTGACCGAGCATTGGGCGATCGAAGGAGAGACTCTCCTCGATCCTTCGCGATTCAGTCTGCTCGCTTTGGAATTCCTAACGACGAATGCCTTTTCACGAATCGTAATTCGAGATCGAATCTCTACCGTGATTTTAGTTTTTTAGTTCCATTTCTTCTTTAGTTCCATTTTTAGTTTCATTTCTTTAAATGGAACGTTACGCGTGGTCAATGATTTCCAAACATCGGAATCAATTTACTTGAAAAGCAGAAGATTAAAAATTAACATCGTTCTGTTAATTCCTTCGTTACGCAATTTTTTACAGGGAAATTAAGAATTGACTTTCACTCTCTCTCTCTCTCTCTCTCTCTCTCTCTCTCTCTCTCTCTCTCTCTCTCTCTCTCTTTGCGAAAACGGAAAGGAACAGTTTCAGCAGAGAGGGTTATAAATCGCGAATAAAAATCCGCGAATAATTCTCTCGGTCTAAAATCGATGGAGAAAGGCGCTGACATAAAAGAAAAAGATACATTTCCATAGATCGAATCGAAAAATGTTCTGCATCGTTGCTTCTCCGCCAAAAAGTAACGTTCGACCTCCGATCGAGAACTCCAATACTCCGAGAAACAAAGTTGCGGCGAAGACTGGTCGCGCCAAAAATTGAATCGCGTCGAGATCCTCTTTCTCTCGGTCGTTTTTGCCGGTCCGGAAGGGGATTGCGACACCCGGACATCCAGTGACGATCAAATCCTTCGTCCGGAAACAAGCTTTCTAAAAATGGAGAAGTCCGAGGCCCGGGGAGAGTACACGTAGACCGGTTCTCGTCGCGGCCGTCGGCCGTCTTCGCGGATCCTTCGCAGAGATTACGTTCCGATAACCGAATAAATGGAACGAAAGCTGCCGGATGGACCGTCAAATAGAAACTACAATTAGCCGGAGAATTGAACGGGCGCATCGACGGACTAATCGGGTGGCTGATGGGCTCCTTGGCATCGACAGGAACGTCGGCGGATTCATCGAATGGAAATTGCACAATTTCCACGCGGTAATTCCATTAATCCGTGGCGCGCGGGATTTTCAAGAGTTTATAATCGGCCACGGTTTTACACGGTGTACAACGCCGGGAATTATTCATGTCGCGCGCCGCAAATAGGGGAACAACGTCCGTTCCCATTATATCTATCTTCATAATACGTTCGCGGTGAACGTACTTGCCTCCGAGATCGTACGAAAAAGAAAATTGATAGTTTATGCTCCCATTTTCCTACCCGCTTCTATTCTCACGACCGTTTTATTATTCCACCGATTCCTCGACTATGCGGCCACGCTTTATGCTTACTTTGCTCGATTTTTCTTTCTCCAACGATATCGAACATTATGGTCGACGTCGGTGCGCAGAAGTTCCCATTTTTATTTAGCCGCAATTTTTGTTGCCACTTTATTTTCCGATCGTCGTCGTTCGACCGATGAAACGTAACTTCCATTCGATATCGTAAGATGGATTCAATTCGTTATTCGCATTATTTGCAAAATGCTTTCCTAAACGGCTGCGGTCGTTTAAGTATTATAGTTCGAATAACGGAAATGGACTTTCCGCTCGGTGTTAATTCATTTTTCCACAGCTCCGTGGCTCGTTGAAAATTCGAGACGAACGAACGTACACGGGTTCCGAGCCGCGACGCGATTGTTACGGCTGTTGTTTAAGGGATTCGGTTGAAGGCGAAAGTTATGGTTTCCTATTCGCTGCGTAAGGGACTGTAAAGTTGTTCGACCAGTTCGGAAAGTCGGCGGCGCGGCGTCGAGGGCGGTTTAATATTTCATGTAATTCTAAAGAGTGTGTTCTCTCTCGCGGCCATTGTTTTCGGGGAAATGAAACGCGAGTGTTGTCTAAGTGCGCGTGCACTCGTGTGCAGCCGTAGATGCTCGAGCAGCACTGTACTCGAGTGCACGCGCACTCGGCGAGTCGATACACAACTTCCATTTACGCGAAAACGAAGTCCTCCAGCGAAGTACGCTGCTGGCAAAAAATCTTTCTCCTGTTTTACGGTTAAACACGCTCCGCTGTCTACGATCCGGATGAAATACGAACGTGCCCATGATAGAGACCGTTTCTCAAAAACATTTTGACCAAAGCCTTGCACCAGGAACGATCTCCAAAAATGTTTCGATGGACGACCAGGCGATAATTACGATTGAAAAGGAGCGTACGACACGAATTTTTAAAAACGAGGCGAATAAGAGTGGCCAGTGATCAAGATAAGAAAATTATTTGCATCAAAGATGGACGACAGATAAGACGTGAAAAAAATATTATCTTGGAAATGGATAACTTAAAGCAGTCTAGAAAATGTGTACAATTTTATACTGGACAATAAAGAAAACTTGGAAGGAACGTTGCTGAAAAATTCATACTAAACTAGACGATAAAGCACGCGTGATCTTAAATAGGCCGCTAAACGATCTAAAAAGATACGTACATCGAGAATGAGCGATAAACAAGACAAAAGGGCGTGTGGAACTTGAAAATGGATCGCGATTAAGGTTAAAATAAAGAAATATTTGGCACCTGTTGAAACCAATCGCGACCAATGCGACGATTGATACGGACGGGAAAGGAGGTTGTTTGCGAGTTCGAGCGATCCCACCGCCATTTTGGTTCCCGGACATAAACCACGGCGAGAGATCAGGGTGACTTTCACATCCGCGGTTCCTCCCGCCGGCCGAGCGTCCGGTTTTCTGTTCCACGCGTACGCGTGTATCTGGGTCAGGGTGCTTTCCAGATATTAGGGGGATGATGCGCAAAATATCCCCACCACGGTGTGCGGTACCAGCAACTTTTGCACCCCCGACGTGACGCGACGCGAGACGAGGCGAGGCGACTCGACGCACAGTCCGTGGACCACGTCGAATCGCAGCCAGCCAATTTTCCATTTGCACTCGAGAACAACCACCGATCATCGTCCCTGCCCACCTCGAGTCGTCCATTGTCTCCTCGAGCCCGCGCCCCTGCCAAGAACGTGACGGGAAATTCGTTTCCCAACCCCCGAGAGCGAGAGGCGTCGCAATTTGGCGACGGTTCTCGACGGGACGTTTCGATTTAATGAATCGCGACGGGACACCCAGGAAAATCGTCGGGCAAACTCGCGTTAATTCTGCGGCCTCCCGGAAGAGATTTCGGGGGTGCTCGCCCCTTTGTCTTCGCGGGACGCGCCGCGAGGGGCCCTGAAACGGAGCCAGAAATCTGGCCTGGGAAAGTTCTTTGGCGACCTCGAGTTTAACTACCCTCCATTTTATCTTTCTTCAACGAGCAAGTTCCTACGCGGTTGTCGCGAGACCGTATTTCATGCACAGTTTCTTATCCCGGAAGGGGGTAGCATAATTCAGCATGATCAAAGAACGCCGGAGTTGATTTTCGCGACCGTATTCTCCTCGCGCGAATCCAGCTGGGCGTTTATTATTAATCTTCATGGACACCAGAATTTTTTTACAGAAATTATAGATATATCACGTCGGAAGCTCGAGAGAATTTTTATTTAAATAACGCATTTATTTATCGAACCCTTCGCCTCGTTCTAATTTAATCTCTGCGCGGTTTACGATTTTTATTTTATATGGTTTACGCGGTTTACAATTTATCCTGATCTTATAGGAAATTTTTATCAGCGAAAATATACAAATAATTTCGATTCAGTTGCTTCGTTCATCGAATTTTCCCTGCGAATCCACGATCGATTCGCTAAAAAGAAAAAAGTTCGAAGAAAAGAGCAATTCGCGTTTGCTTTCGGTGTATCCAAGCCGATGCCCCTCGTCGTTTGCTATACCAGGGGGTGTCGTGCGGGGGTGGATTCGAGTTGGCACGGCCGGAGATCGCGTGGCAACGGGCAAAAAGTGGCGAAAAACAACGGAACCGGCGGAAAGAAATAACATATCGATCGATCACGGGTGCGCTGACTACGTGTACACGCCGCGCCGCAAGAATACACGGCGGCGAAGTATATGTATTATTATATATCGCTATGATTCAGCCTTCCGCGAAAAAACGATCGAGCTTTAAACCCGAGCTACCCCGCGGAAAATGGGATCGATCGCTTCATCGCGTTTCGGAGAGATTGTTTGTAGGACGTTACCCGTTACGCAGCCGGTTTTCATGGGAGACGTGTTTCGCTGTTGCAGGATAAATTGCTGACGAAGCTGGAGGAGAACGAGCCTGAGCTGGCATCCTCGCAGGAGGACGAGGTGAGTGCCGTAATCTCACATTTTATATCTTGACGCTGCCCATTTGCGATCGGACGATCGTAATAAATACAAGAATTTCGGGGAGGGCGAGGCGAACCATTGGGAACGTAATTTAGAGTACAAACTGCGAAATGAGAAAAGTAGGCTTAAATATAAAAATTGAGAATTAACTGTTGCGAGCAAAATACAAGAAATTGAAGGAACAAACGATTGGAAACAGAATTAATGCCAAAAACAAAGGTGTAGAAGTTGAATGAAAAAATTACGAGCAATTGGTCCAAGCGTTTATTGTAAATTCGATTGTTGGAGCTCGCGGCAAAGTTGGGGCGGTCCCGATGAATAGTAACGCGGGGTAGGTTTCATCTAATCCCCGCAGCGGATGAAAGAAAATCCCTGGGGCAAGTTCGAGTGGCCTCCGATCCAATTAACACCGCGACGGGGCTGAGACTTTCTCCGGCGGGTAAGGTCAGCCGCATCCCCGCGGTGTGTCCTCCTCCATTTTTCTCCCCGAGGTTCCTCTCGAAGTAACCTCGTTACTTTCTCCTTCGTCGTGGTCAGGACAAGACGTAATCAAGCCTAATTCGTAATTTCACCGGGACAGGAGACCGACCAGAGGCGGGGGGAATGAGATTTCCAGCCCCGGAGCCGCGCCACCCCCCTGCAAAGTGCTTCGGAATAAAAGAAACCTCTTGACGTCATTGAAAGATTCCTCGAATCAATCGTGTTCGCTGGATCGGGAAAGTGTCTTGCGGGTTTCACCCTCGAGAAATTGTTTTTTAATGCCTCCGGCGACCTACCCCGTGCAAGCCTGCGAGGGCGGAAGATGGATCTTTTAGAAAACGACGCTGCGCGAAGTAGATTTCTTGCACGTTGTTTATTCGCTGAGCGGTATTACTCCATGCGCGGTAATGTTCGTTGGATATTTCGATCGAATATTTGTTGAATGCTTTTGGAAGGTATGTTTGAAAAATTCGGCACTATGCGATGGAGTAATAATACCGATCGGAATAATTGACAAAGTTAAGGAGAGGACAATTGTATAGTAATGTCTCTCCAATTGACGCCCAGATTGCGCACAAAAATGGACAATTTTGGAAGAGGAGATACGATTGTTCGAGCCTTGCGGTTTATTATGATAGTTATAAATTGTCCACAATTATAAAAATGAGTCGCGAGGCTCGAATAATCGTATCTCCTCTTCCCAAATTATATATCGACCAGTGGTCAGGAAATAAGACTTATCTCGTTAAGCCACGGGGAAATATTAATTGAAGCTCGCATTCTAAACGATATCAGGAAAGAAGTAGCTAACCAAAGACCGGGAAATTGAACGCGTGCTGCACGATCGTATATATAAAAAGGATGCACATTCCGGTTACAGAATTTTCCGCGAAGCATTTATTTCTTTGTTCGAAACCAGCAATTGCGTTATCATTAAAATCTCGTCGAGCAGTATTCCTCCTCCTCCTTTCACGGGGCACAAAGGTACAAAGCGATCGTCGCGACGGTTGTATCAGCGAAAGAATAATCTACGGAACGATGCTTCGAGTGTAATAAACCAGCTGTAAACAGATCTTTGGAACAGACCCCGGCGAATTAACGAAATTAACAAGTCTATTTCCATGTAGAGGGAGTATTTCGGTGACGAGAAATTCCCAAAAAAAGGAAGTCTCTCTCTGACCCAGAAAGTTGCGCCGGTGTTATTAATACAGGTTCCAGTGGGTGGCCACGGTTGCAGAGAAAATATTCAGCCGGACGTTGCATAGAGAGGACTGTGTCACGACGGAAAGACAGCCTGTCGTCCGGAAAAGTTGCAATTTCCGGTCGAGCGGCTCGCTCAATGGCTCACGAAAGTCGATTAACGAGCCTGACAAAGCGCTCGCCCGGCGACCCTGCGACTCCTGACGTGTTCGTCCACCGTTGAGCTATTAATATTTCGATCAAGCCGACGCCTAATTCGGTTAGATCAATTACGATCTCCTAAGGTTGCACGGTAAACAGACTCGTCAAACCGGCGCGGCATGGCGCAGCCGGCCGATCGTACGCGACAAGATCGACGATCTGCAACAACGACGACGGCTTCCGGATCGCGTCGTTAATGAGGTGGACGCTCTTCGTTAATCGTCGTATAGCCGGCATAAACTTTGCTTCGATTTGGCCTCGACGAATCGTCGCGTACAGACATCTTGCGCAAGAATAATTTTGGTTAATTCTTGAAAGATGGTTTCGATCGTTGCTGAATTGGACAAGGAGGGGAGATGATGGAACAAGAAGAATACCGCTGATTTTGATGGAGACGATAAATCGGAAACGTCTGATCATGGCTGACGGATTCAAAGTTGGACAATTTGGGAAGACGAGATACGATTATTCGAGCCTTGCAACTCATTTTTATAGTTACCGATTGTCAACAATTATAAAAGCTAGGTGCAGCGCTCGAACAATCGTATCTCCTCTTCCCAAATTGTCCATTTTTCTGCACAATCTGAGCGTCGGTTAGGGAGACAAAAAGGTTCCTAAAGACGATCCTATTGGAGACAAAGAGTCTCGTGGACGTTCATTTTCCTATGAAATTTTTATTCCGCAATCGCAGATACGACAACGATCGATTTCGAATAAATTTCACGAGATTTCCAGAGATTTGTGAAACAGATTTATTTATCAACTACAAATAGAGATCCTTAGTCAGGACAGCGTGTCTCTACTACCTCTAATTATGCCCTTTGGAAACAGTTCAACCTTCCTAAAATAAAATGGATCACAAGTACATCGCTATACTCGAGGTGCATCTCTTAGATAAATTGGTTTAGGTCGTAGAAATGATCATGTTCGAGACCTTTCCCATGTTGCCGTTGTGAAGCATCCATCCTGGTACACTCCCGACTGGTGGTATATCTTCGTCGTCCGGGCTGCCACCGACTATGTCTCCACCGGACGCTGGATTTTGCGCGAACCTCTTCTTCCTCTGGGTGCTCATGTCCGGTGGAGGACCGCAAGGAGGTGGTCCATTGGGTGGAGGTCCTGAGGGTGGAGGGCCGTCCGGAGGCGGGGGACAGTCCGCCGAGGAAGTTTGTGGACTGCGTTTCGCTCTGGGAGGCATCGTGGTCATGTCTCTTGGCTCGCCATGAGGACTGCGTTTTTCTCTGGGAACCATCGTGGTCGTCATGTCCCCTGGACCACCATGAGGACTGCGTTTTCCTCTGGGACCCATCGTGGTCATGTCCCTTGGGTCACCCTGAGGACTGCGCTTTTCTCTGTGCTCCCTTGGCTCGTCCCTTGGAGGTTCGTCCCTTGGAGGCTCCTCTTTTGGGGGCTCAGCCTTCGCGAGGGCCTTCGACGACACCCCAGTCACCTAGAATTCAGTAGGAACTTTGGTTAGCTGGCCTCCAATTAGGATGCAAATCCTTCGATCGTTCTCGAGAGGTGTCTCGCGGAATTTGCATAAAAGAATGTTACTGCATAAATTTCGGAAACATGCTTTCTATTTCATTTCGATCGTTTCCAATGCGTCGCTTTAAAAGGTAAATGGAAGATCGGATAAAATGTTATCTCATTCTTCGTCGACATTTCCAATTCCGCGAGTTGGAAATAAACAACAACTGCATCCGCGTTTTATTCGCTCTTGTGTATCGCGATTCTTTATAAGTTATCCGGTGCAAATGCGTGAAAATTCACAGCTCAATAATTCTCATATGTACAATGTTAAACCAGTCGCGCGTGTCTATGAACCGTGGAGTGTAATCAACCAACGAACCGTAATTGCTGTTAATCTTATTGCTGGTTATTTGTACCATACGTTCGCTTTTAATGGACGCGTACAAAAATTGGTTACGCAAAAGGACCTAATATTAGAGCAGCGGTCTAATAAAAATCCCCGAGACACCGGACCCTCTCGAATCCAACCGAAATACAGTAATGTCTCCCTAACTCACGCTCAGATTGTGCAGAAAAATGGACAATTTGGGAAGTGGAGATACGATTGTCCGAGCGCTGCACCTAGTTTTTATAATTGTTGATAATCGGTGACTATGAAAATGAGTCGCAAGACTCGAATAATCGTATCTCCTCTTCCCGAATTGTCCAATTTTGTGGACAATCCGAGCGTCGATTAGAGAGACATTACTGTACCCCGATACAAAATCGCTCTTACCGCTAGCACCAAAATGGCAGCTGCGGCAGCAACTACGAGATGCTTCATGGTGGCTGTTCCGCGACGCTCGACACTGTGCCACCTGTTCCCGAGACACGGCAATAAATAGCGTCCCGACAAGAACAGGAAAGAGGATCGAAACAAGGAAAAAGGCGAGACAGAGACGGGACAGTCACGCGCGAAAACTGTGTCGCCGTGGAAGAAAATGATCCTGGACGATCATTATCGGCCCGGCCATTGTTCAATCGCGTCGCGTTTGATTTCGTTGTCACGAACCGCGACGGAAATGACGGACTCTCCCGGAGACACCAGGCCACTCGAAAACATTCCCAGTGTTCGCGGCAAGAAAAACAAACTCGGCCTCGCCGTTGACGAGCGAGGTCCGCTGATTGCGCTGAATCTTATCGCCCTTCCGATCGTTCCTCTAATTTCAGTTTAATAATTGCGATGCTTGTCGCCGCGCGGAACCAATTTGCTCCGCGACAGTAATCCGCGGCGATTATGGAATTACATAATTTCCGACCGGCCCGATACATACTTTGTCCGGCATCAATTACCTTTATCAGCGGGCATTTCGTTCAATTATTTTGCGTTTTGCTGCGAGGCAGCTGCGCGTCAGTCTACTCGAGATTATATCGTATAATTAACACTCGCGGGAATCGGTTGCACAAGAGGATCACGGATCACGCGTCGATCGCGTTTTCTCCGTGCTTCGAATCAATGTCCCCTTGCGAAATTTTATGGCTTGTAGAAACAACGAGCTTTTTAGAGGCTGCGTCGATTAATTATTGGACGACAGAAGTTTCCGGGTGATTATGAGCGAAGCTCGTCCGTGGACTCTCTAAATCCGGAAACCTGCTGATCGTCCAAAAATCCCCAGAGCACAGAGCAAACGCAACTTTCTAGGAAATTCATCGGGAAGATGAAACTCCCTTGTAATCAGGACGAAAACTGAAGTACCGTTTTCTCGTTTACAGTGCGTGATATGTGTGAACGCCAGGGCCACGATGCAGACGGCTCCCTGCGGCCACCGTGTGGTTTGCAAGTAAAATACTAAGTTTTATTATCAGTAAATGCAATTGTTACTTAGAATTAGTCGACGAATAGTCGAAGCTTGTTCGATCGATAAGATATTCGCAATGTCGATTAAATCTCGATTCGCTCTCGTTGCAGACGCTGTTTCGTCAAGACGGTACAAATGGCAGTCTCGCAGAGGCTGTTGCCATTGCGCTGCGTCATTTGCAGAGCGAAGATCCTGCGTCTCAAGCAGACCCTAATCCCGCGGGACGTAAGTATCGCTGACTATCAAACGTATCGAATAATTAATAAACCGCAGCTCGTTTAAACTCAAAACTCTCGCACTCGAGTGTACAGTGAACCGGCTATAATTTCGTAAAAAAGAGTCGCAAGACGATAAACTTGGACTCGTTTTAAAGCTGGAAGCTCCTACTTTTGCTACGCTTTGTTCTTTTCTTTGTAACAAAGTCCTGAAGCATAATGTACCAGATGGAACAGTAGAGAGACGTGCACTTCCTTGAAAATGTTACGGCTTGAAACGTTTGTAAATATGTACATTGGAAAATTTTCTTCGCTACCAAGTCTGATACGTATTCGAAGAGCGAAGTCTCCTCTTTACAATGACCCCTTAAACTTTGGCGTACCATTTTTCTTAGTCGCTTTATCGCGCTCCGAAGTTAGCAGTAATCCAAGGTATGCGAGGGCTTCGCGCGATCGGACCTATGCCTCGTTTTCGTTCCATAACGCGACTAAAAAAAATCGTACGCCAAGTTTCGAGGAGTCGTTTCAAAGGAGAAGCTTCGATCTTCGAATCCACGGTAAACTCGTTCGCGAGAAAAATTTTCCTACGTTTTCGTGGACGTTGCAATTTGTAGTATATTTCGAGTCTTCGATCGTCCGACTGTTGGAGAGAAATGACCGAAGCAAACGGCGTGTTCCTTCGGTCGAATTCTCGCGCCCGAAAAATTCCTATGAAAAAGAAGTCGGGCCAGTGACGTCAAGGCTTTTTGTGCAGCCGCCGCTATCGTGTATATCACATGTCCGATCACAATTGCCCCAGAAATTCGTGTTTGTTTCGTATCGCGAGGCCGAGCCGGGCCGACGATTGGTCGATCCGATTCCGAGGCGGCGTAAAATCGCGGCTAATTGGAGCGGACTCGAAAAGCTCTCTCGTCGCCTTTCAGCGAGGCCGAATTCAGCGGGGGAGAAGGGAGAGGGCCGGCTACTCGCGACGTATGACCATTCCGTTCGGGAAGCTTTCCATAAATACCGACCGGCCTGAATGCTCGGCCCACCCTCTTCCCTTGCTCCCCCCTCTATTCTTCTCCTTCCTTTTTTTTTCATTTCGCTGCAATTAATCGAAATTTCCGGCGCGTACGCGAGAAACGAGCCGCGAGTAATTCGTTCGGGCCGAACGTTTCGTTTTTTTCGATAAATAAACGATCCCTTTCTCGCCGAAGGATCGAACTCGATATAACGACCGGTCGCGATATTTTTCTCGAATTTCCATTCACGTTGCTCGGTCCGTTATTCTTTGTCTTTTATTCCGCCAGGCTTCTCGTTTTTATTTGCCCCCCTATTCCTCTCGCTACCGCGCATTGTTACGCGGCGACTCTTTGAGAGATTCCGCGGATTTGCCGTCGAGGGCACTCGATTCGGCTCTCCTTTCATCGGGGAAATATTAATTAACCGCGGAATGTATACGCGGAGCACTGTTTTCGCTGTGCCGTTGGAACCGCGGGGACGTCGCCTCGATGCATTTCTCTCCGATATTTAATTCGTCGATCGGAACGGTGTTGGTCGATTGACGTTGTTCGATGTTTCGCGTTCCACAGTATTCGATGTCAGGAAAGTCCTGGGTCCTGCCACAGAGCTCGTCGGAGTACAATATGAGCACGGGAGGGGCCGGAGGGGTGACCGGACCTGGTGGCAGATGGGTGGCCGGCAGCGTGCCCGCCTCCGCGTCCCTCTACTCGATGGCCAGCGGCTCATCCTCTATTTCTGGTCAGTGGTAATCCTGAATAATTCTCCGGAACAGAACGAAAATCGTTTACACGTTGCGAAATTAATACTTAATCGAGCTCTTCGAGAAACTATTTCGGTCCGCGCTCGCGTCTTCGGAACCGACGTCCGGATATTAATTCCAGAGAAACGAGACGAAACCTGGCAATCCGAAATTTTGCTCGCGTGTTCGAGGCAACGGCTGAAATTCGTGTAAACCGTTCCATCGAGAATCGTAAGACTTATAACGATAAAATGAACCGATATCTTCTTTATCCGCAGGAGTGTCTTCCGTATCATCATCGAGCTCGTCTTCGGCGTGTAGCACAGGAAGCTCGAACCTGGGCAAACCGACGAGGGTGAGGCAACCTTCCGGCGAGATCCTGAGACGCTCGCAGACGCAGTCGATGAAGATGAGGATTCAGGTCAGTCCTGGACGCGCGAACGGGCCGGAGTACCGCGTTCCGCGTTTAATATCGAGCCCGGGCTAACTCTGTCCGTTTTACGGACGTGTCGCAGGAGTACCAGGATCCTGTTCCTCAAGTTAACGAGGAGGAAGAGGCCATGAGGGAGAACCGGGAACGTAGATTGCCGCCGATCAAGGAATTCCAGAGGGACTTTCGCGCGGGAAAGGCCTCCACTAGGATACGGTAAATCGATCCTGCGTTTTATTTTATTCCCTGTGCTCCTCCGGAAGTATAAACATTCGCGAAACTCTAAGATCGTATCGCTATGAAGCGGACCAAACGTTCAGGCTCCGAACTACTTTACTTGGTCGAGGTTAAATAACAAATTCGGCCCTTCTTCTCTATGAGAAGTTTATGAAAAGAATACGAAAGTTTCGATTCTCGGGACTCGCACATCCTCGGCCTCCAGGCCAAGAATCCAGCCCAGAATCCACCGATCCTTGCACCAGTCCAAAAGTTCGGATCCAGAAGCACCGAACCTTAGTCTCCGCGCCAAGACCAGATCCGCCGAACAAGAAGTCACAGATCCAAACCCAGACTCGTTGAAAGTAGCCAGCAGAAGTCCGCAACGCGTGTCGTTACCGTTTTGGTTCGCAGATGCGCGCAGAAGATCGTGACTCAGCTGGAGACATCGCCGAGTCCCAGGGTGTTGACGAGCGTTGTCGGCGTGACGCCGACGTCCTCGACGACCACGAGATCGATGACGAAGAGGCCGCCGACGGCGCCGAAATCCTCGATCGTGGTGCAGGAGGTGCAGAGGTCGAAGAAGGAGAAGGAGCGGGAGAAGGAGCGGGAGAAAGCGGAGAAAGCACGGCAGAAGGAGGAGGAGAAGGCGGAGAAGAGCAGGCAGAAGGAGGCGAAGAAGCTGGCGAAGGAGGAGAAGAAGAGGGCCAAGAAGGAGGCGAAGGCGAGGCGGAAGGAGGCGGAGGAGGCCCTGATCAGGGAGGAAAAGTAGTCTTCTGTCGATTAGAAAGAGGCGTGCAACCTTATTATAGATGCGTTTCGTTGCGCGGCGAGAGATCAGGTGTTCGAAAAGCCTGGACGACGAAGCTCTCGACGAAGGATTTTCTCGACGCTCGCGAGAAGGACACCCGAGATCTTTCGGGACACCCGTTCAAGGCGCCGCGAACGATCCTCGAATCGAAACCGCGTCTTTTGTAAGTCACCGTAGCGTTTTCTTCCCGTGGCAAACATCGTTTCTTCGTAGCCTTCGAGACCCGCTGACGTCCCCCTCGACGGCGGGTCGAGGCCTCGTCTCCTCGACGAGACTCGATTAGTCGAGGTGGACGAGTTTATTCGACGAGCCCGTACCGTCTATTCGAGTCGACGAACTTCGATCGAACGGGTATTCTAGCCTGGGGCGGTGTTCTTTAGATTTTCACATTTTTTTATAGACGAACCACGCAAGTTTTTGCTATCGTACTTCGACGGACGTTTTTGTAGCAGTTTCGAGGAGGCGCGCGAATTTCTTAAAGAGATCGAACGTCGAAATTTATAGCTGGCTGTGAGCGATCGGAGAGATCGCGAGAAGACGAGGGTGGAAATTGGGGTTACTCGGACTTTGGGATTTTTTATCGTGAAACCGGCGAACGCTTTCGTTGTTGGATTTTTTTGGACGGGTGTCGGGAATGTACAGGAATTGTTCGATCCGCGGGAGAATGAACATCGAGCGAGAATCCTGTTTCAGACTTTCCGCTGTAGAACGAGAAACGATGTTGGCATAATTGTCGCAGTGGAAAGTATAGTAACAGGTGTGCACCGAAAGTGCTGGTGAAAAATATCGTGGCAGCCGATCGTTCGAACGAGGGGACAAGGGGTTGATTTTGCTAGCTTCTGGAGCTGGAATATCGACTTTCGAGTTCGAGAATCGACGGTGCCTGTTCGCGGCGCATCTTGAACATTCTCTGATCCCGGGAGGGCAGGGGTATAGCGAGCGTTCTAGCGTCGGTAGAAGAAGTATACCTAAGAAAACCTAGAAGCGGCCAAACTTAGCAACCCGTCATATCGAGTTATCGTGGACTAATAATTACTAATCGATAGGAAGACTCGAGAGCGTAGCGCTGCGTTGCTATTATTTGATTAATCGCGTAATCTCTACCACGAAGAGAAAAGAAACCAACCAACATGAAACCATCGTCCCGAGCATCCACCGAACACCATATAGGACCCCGTGAAAACGAGAAAGACGATAAATTTCATTGGTCCCTTCTCATTGGTCCCGGAACGTTTCCGTTTTAGGGAGAGTTGACCGAACGCGGGACATCGTCGTTACTTTTTTACTAGCTCGTACGTCGTCCCCCCCTTCCCCTCCACCCATTGTGTGCCGGTTCGTCGGTGTGTCTGTCGTTTCAACGGTGAAGGAACGACGGCGATCCTTGAGTCCTATTTTTCAAGCTCTGCTTCACAGACAATATTCCGAGGACGTAGCTTGTCCCGCGCGAGCCGAGCTCTCGGCCGCTACGGATCCTCGCTTAGATCGCGATCGACGATCGCCTGTTCCTCCAGTCGACTCGAACTAGCCACATCCATCATCGATCCTACCTAACATCCTCCCTCATCGATCGTCGGACGATCGGGCGGAAACGAACGGAGTTCAACTTTTAATTGCTTACCCGACGACTCCGAGTCGGTCCAAGAAATCTCCGTTCGATCCTCGAATCGGAATCGCTTTTCTCAAATCGATCCGAACGACTCGAGCATTTCCGACGTGTCGAAAAAAGATAAATACGACCACGTTTTCTGAGAAAATTGCAGGTGCGGTGCGTCGAAATCGGTCGACGCGTAAATTAATTGAAAGTACTGACAAGAACCTTGCGAGAACCTTTGGACCGTTGAAAATCCGCAGGATATATTTTTCGAACCTCGATCGAAGGCCCAGGCTCGACTCGTTCGGAGGAATTCCGGAGAAGCTTTCGCGTCTGTAAAAGTTTAGACGGAGACTTCTTTGACGGACCGTCGATTTTAACCGCGAACGTGTACATAAGTAGAGAGAAGCCGAAGTCGGTGTGACGGACAACTGCATTCGTTTTTTATAAGCGAACCGTTCCGACCCGGTCGCCGACGTCCGTGCAATCAGGAAACGGGTCTGCCGCGTTGCGCTCGGTGCAGGAAGAACTGGGAAAAGAATGAAACACGATGTTCCCAGGGAGATCGTAGGGTGGTTCCGCCGAATGGACAACGCGGCGACGTTTCTTTTCGCTTTCATCCCTCCCGGCGTCACGATCGATCCTCCTTCCATCGATTGATTTCACCCATCTCGATATACACATAGAGTTCGTTCCACTCGGGGAGCCAACGGAAGTACACCGGAGTTAGCCTAATCGGAGAGACTGCATCGCGGAACCGCAACGCGTATGTGTTTCCCTTTCGACGAAGATAAAAAAAAACAGTTTTAAAGTCATAGTACAATACGATAGGTAAAATGACAATGCAGAGTTTCGAGTGCAGCGCGTGTCTCGTTACTGACCCCGTGATTTACCGTAGTTGCGTAGGGCGTTTCGCGAACCGATTCGTTTATATACCTTCTCTATATATCTAACTATCTATCTATCGCTCATCTCTCTCTCCTCTCTCTCTCTCTCTCTCTCTCTCTCTATCTCTTTTCTCTGTCTCCCTCTCTCGACGCTGCTCGAGACACTCGACTCACAGCAATCGACTACTTGCGAAGCTGTCGTTACTCTTGGGCAAAGCAGCGCAGATGAATCTCGAGAGCTGTTTTTCGTTGCTCGTTTCCTAGCTAATTAGGACTCGTTCGGCGCTCGTTTCTGTATTCGAGACGTTGCTTCATCGATCCACGCTCGATTCGGTTCGATCCTCGATAGTTTAGTACTCCATTGTGACCCGTTTGCTACACGTTCCGCATTCATTTATTCTCCGGCTTCGCTGTCTCCCTTACTGACGCTCAGATTGTCCACAGAAATGGACAATTTGGGAGGAGGAGACACGATTGTTCGAACCTCGCGACTCGTTTTTATAGTTGTTGACAATCGATAATCACAAAAAACGAGCAACAAGGCTCGTATCTTTTCTTCCAAAATTTATCCATTTTTGTGGACAACCTGAGCGTCAGTAAGGGAGACATTATTGTACTCGTTTGTTACTCGCTCTCGTAACTGTATTTCATTCGTTCTCCTCTGTGCATGTTCCTTGCGCTCGAGCATTTTCTTCTTATCGATCATCTTCCTATAACCGTACGTTCTCCATTGTCTACTTATACGTTCTAGTTCTTCTTCTATTAAAAAAGAATCTTTGTTCTCTATTCACGCTGTCTACTCACGGGTGCTGTTTTTCCTGTTGCATTCTCAAGATCGTCTACGTGTTCCGCTGCGTTCGAATGAATTTTTCCTCGAAACTATCTGCTCTGCTTTGCCATCGAACGCATTCTCCCTTTACCTGAGATACTGTTCAAGATACCGTGAGACCCCATGACTGGCCGAGTTAGTTCTATCTACACATTTCTCCGTAAACCGTTGAAAACTCTATAGAGAGTTTTTTTAGAGTGAGTTTTCTTTTTTAGATATAGTAGAGACGGCTCTGTGGCAGAGGCTGGGACCTCGGCTCCGACAGCGTGGCACGCAAATGATCACGTTCACGAGAAGAACGGTAACTGGACTGTGGATGTTCGCACGAGTTCCCATTCTTCATTAATTATTTTATAAAATAGAAATCAATGAAAAAATCATACTTCATCAGCCAAGACGTTCGCGAAGCCGCGACAGAAACGTCGACGAAACATTCGTCAATCTTTCTATTTCGTTTCAGAAATCCGCGAACAACATGAACGTATAAATGCATAAATGTCCACGGTCTAGATGACCTGAAATCATGATCTCGCATAATGTTTCCAAAGATACAAGCAACTAGATGTGCTCGAAAACCCAGAGACCAATGTTTCTACTAAAAACCGTGCGCTAATTACCCATGTAGCAATTTCTAATAATTCATCGAGGCCGAGTCGAGGCCGCTTCTCCCACTCCCAGCGTTGATCACGCCCGTTGGGAGACCACGCCTACGATTTCGAGACGGTAGAGAGAGGAACAGACTGCTGACAGAGCCGTTAGACCATAGAAATTTCGTTTGAACCAGTGATAGGGTCACGGTTGGCGACAAATGCGAGAGAAAACGCGTACAAGTGTATTAAATCTATGTATAGATATGCAATGGTCGCGCGAGCAAAGAGAGCTATTTAAAAAAAAAGAAGAAAAAAGAAGGCGAAGAAGGGAAGAAAGCAATTGGCTCGAATATCACGAGTATACGATTAACGATTACGAGATTAGTCCGCGGCTAGACCTCTTTGAAACAGTTCACCCTCCGCCCGCATCCCCTCCCCAACCCCTCCTTTGCGTCCCCTTTTCTTCGATGCTTCGGTGCCGTGAGCGACGCTGGATAAAATAATACTCGGTAGAATTAATAATGTTTGATCGATATTTTATATTATTAGACGGAACCGGCGATACTTCGCCTCTTTTTTCGAGGAACGGTTTCCTTTTCGATCGGCGCGGATAATAAGCGCGGTGCCCGAGTAGCCAAAAATCAAAAGCAATTTTTTTACAGCGCGACCGACGACGAACTACGGCGACGACGACGGCGACGACGACCTTAGAAACCGTAAAACAAAATGGCGCGATATCAAAATGGAGAACTATGGACGAGGAACGGGAGTTGCTGCAGGCGCGAAACGTGACATCGCGAGGCGAGCATCGTTCGGCGAACGACAATCTCGTATACGGAGAGCTAAATTTCTCGTTTCCCTTTCCCCGTTGATTGCGTTTACGTTCATTCCGTCGCTGCCCTACCTCCTTTGACGCCCCCTTCACCACGCTCTCGCCCCGTGCGTCTGTTACTTCGAACGTTACCGCCTTTTGCCATCCTTGAACTTGACCTAATTTACGCACTGCCGCTAACTTTATTTTTTATTCGAAGATACGAAGGGAGAGTTACGTCATCGAAGGGCGTCGCGTTTCCTCGCGGGCGATCCCTCGTTAGCAGCCAATCGAGATTCGCGACCCACCCTCGGTAATTGTCGCCCGGCGAGATTCTAACGAGGGCACGCTCCAAGTATCCAGCGGTCTGCGGTCCTGCTTCGCGCGATCGTTATCAACGCAGGAGACGTTCCGTTCGAACATTCCAACGGAGTAACTGTCGCTTGAATATTCGTGCGTATTCTCGAAGTCTCTTGGGAGATCTGGACAAAGTGATTATCAGGGTCGAGCAACAATTTGCTTCTTTCGACAGAGATCCGAAAATAAAGCAGCCGGTGTCCCAAGTTTCGTTGAAAAGTTCCATCGAATGTTCAAGATCGGGAATAAATTGTCGCGAGAGGATGTAGTTGGTATTTTGGCGAAGCATGGCTGTCGGACGGCGGAAGGTCTCTTCAAGTTCTCAGGCCTGTCGCGCCGCCATTTTCCGAGGATCCGTTTGCGGGGGTGGACGCTTCGATCGGACGGAACGCGACGAAGGAACTCGACAGGCGATCTCTGTCGTGTCCGAGGAGAGCCATCGCGCACATATCAGTAGTGATTAGTACGTTTTAATTAGCGTCGTCGCCTGAACTTGGTCCTCGCGGGACGATCGCGCCGAGAAGAAGCGGATTCTCGATCCCCCGATGGGATCGAGCGCGAGATCCGCGGCGGCGGCGACGACGACGACGAAGTTCAACCAACGATGCTGCCAATTAGCGAGTAATGTAGACTGTCAATTATTACCTGTTACATCAGTTTCATCTGTAACGAGTTCTCGGCGTTGTCGGCGTTTCGCGAGATCGGCGATCTTCGATGAACACTCGACGGAGAGAGTTTACGATTGTTTCGATAACGACAAAACAGAAAAACGAAGAATAATAATAAAACTACGATATACTGCATTACCATTGCATTCTCGACTTGTTCTGTCATCGTGCGAACACCGCGTTTTAGTAGCGAGAATCTGCGAAACATCTGCCTACTTGTACAGAGAATCAAGGAGAACGAGCTCGCGCGAAGAGGTTTCAGGCGCCTACGGACTTAGTCGACGGGGTGGTGTTCCGTGCTCGTTTCCGCCATGGAGACCCCCATGAAACGTCGAGAGATGCTTCGAGCTGCCACAGGGTTTCCAATCGACCACGGTGACTCGCGGATCGTTGTTCGAACGAAACCGTAAGCGCGATCGTCGAACGAATTTGTTTGCACGCGTTCGTTCGAGTAGGATCGTACCGTCGGTCGTACGAGTTTACACAAGACTGCTTTCGATTTTTTGGCTGTATTTGTATCTCATTATATTTATTTCCGATGAATCCGCAAAATCGCTCGATCGAGACCGGCGCACCTGAGACGCGGGCTCTGTAAATCATTTTTCTAGGTTGCCATTAACGCGGATCGACGAGTCACCGTGGATCAGAGCGTTCCGTAACCGAGCGAGGAGAGTTTTGCCGAGCGAGGAGAGTTTTGCCGAGCGGAGGATAGCTCGCCGAGAGCGTTTAGGGTGCGGGAAAGATGTCGAGTCGATTCTACGGCGTGTGCACTGGTGCGGATGGCCGGGAGAACTCGGCGAGAAGAGGGAAGGAAGAGCGGGTTGAGAAGGAAACGACAGGATTGTTCGGCGTCTCGTTTCGAGGCGTTCACGGCCGATGTAACTACCATTATCGCGGCCTGACAGCGAGGAACTGGCCGCGCAAGGTCTGCGTTCTGTTTAGCACACTTCCAATAGACTACCACGACCTACCGCAACTCTCGTCTCGTGCCATACGGCCGTGTGACACGCGCGGTGCACCGGCGAAGCCGCGTGTCCACTTCGGAGTCGCTTATCCGCCGCGATAATTGCTTTGTCCAGCAACTGCGACTATCTCGCATCGCTGTCCAGAAATGCCGAGGTTATTTCTGTTCGGTCGAATTCGAAGATTCGTTCCTATCGCGTCGCGACACGCGTCCGATCAAATTAATTACCGAATAAATTCTGCAGACTGTCGGAGGTGGAAATCGGCCACTGCCAAAACATGCCACGTTCCCGGATTTTTTTTCAGAGATAACGACCGAATGGAAGACTCTAACTTGTTCGAGATATCAAAATGCGACTCTTAGCTTCGTGTTAGAATTTTTGTTTGACACCCGGCAGCACGTTGGAAGTCCAAGTACGTGCGTCGTTCGAAGCGTACACGCGGCTAAAGGCGACGGACAGCGTTTGAAGCGCTACAGGCGGACTCCGGCGGCGAATTTCTCGCGACCTGGTTATAGTTTGCGCTTCCGGATGTTATTTGTGTCTGTGGGCAACGCTACGACCGCGTCCCGATGGCTCGCGGTTGGCGTCATCGGGGTTTAACGATGAGAACCGACACGTTGGCGTCTATGGCACCAGGTGTCTGACCAGTCAGGGATATTCTACTTCTTCACCAGGTCAGTTAAAAATAGGGAAACGGTCGGAAATTGGTCGGAATAGTTTCCTTTGAACGACGGACGACGCTTTAAAAGGTGTGCTGTGTCTGTTAGGCGAACTGTAAAGCGACAATTCAGGTGAACAAACCTTGAAACCCTCCGATCAATTCGTCTCGCGTTGGAAAGAGAAAAATAGTCCATATGGCAGCAAGGCTTTTCACAGTTCCGAATTTATCAATGAAGCATCTATTTGGTTTCTTGTACGACTCACACAAAGTGGAACTATAATTGAAAGGAGCATAATCGAGAGGGAGAAATAAAAAATTGAAAGATTTCGTTATTCTGTTCAGAGTTCAGAGCTCGCTGCAGCTTTCTCGATTTTGAGAAGTTTAGAGCGTTTCCGCAGGATGTTGCATGGAAGATTGGCAATTTTTCGAACGAGGAAAACCGACGAGGATGTAATTTGCACCGGAAGTGGCAGACAGGTAGCGGTGGTCGCGCGAAAACGGAGGAGTGTGCTGAAAAGCTCGGGCGATTCGGCGGAGAGGTTCGTCGCCGATGGGACGCGTATAAAACACGGTGAACTGTTGGCTATAATGCGCGACTTAGGCGACAAGAGTGTGAGTAGCTGAAGCGGGAGAACGATCGAGCGGCGTCTGTAATCGATACGGCGTGTTATATCGCGTGTATCGTGCGACGGAGGACAACTTTATTGTACTTTTATCGTGTAAGAGAGATTTGTAGAGAGTTTATAATTAGGCCAATTGTCACAGCGAGAGTTCTATGATAGCGATGTTTTTTTTCCTAAACTAAGGGCCGCGGCCGACTGTTCGATATGCTCGGACCTCCTCCAAAATCCGGCTTGCTTTCTCTCGCTGCGAAGAAGACGATCGCGATCGATCGGAACAGTTGTCCGAACTTGTACTTTCGTTTACAATAATTCTTCCATTCGAACGGAGAAACAAGAAGTTGAAAACGAAACGACGATCCTAATCCAGCAAAACAGCCGATTCGCTCAGATTTTCATTCGCTCGGGACCGATCAGGATTTCATTTTTATTCTCCCATTTTTCTGATCGATGACGATGACTCGACGAACGCCGAAGGGTGAGCCGATCCAACGCGAAGCACCGATCGCTTCTTCGATAGGTCAACTCGATCGGCTCGTCCCGCCACGAATAATGGAGAAAAAGTGGGAAAACCATGGAACGGACGTCGGAACCGTGATCGATCGAGGATATTAGGGTTCGAGGAGCAAGTTCGGTTGGCCGCGGCAGCAGACACGAGAGATCGTGTCGCGTTCCAGCGTAATACTCGCGTAACGATTGCCGTGGTGATGATGATGATGATGAGAGTTCAACGTTTGTACGATCGTTTGAGGAGCCTCGGGTGCTGTCGAAGAGCATGCTCTTACTTTGTTGCGCACGATCAAATTCGTCGTAGCGAGGTACGTACCCTCCAGACGTTCGCCGGAACTTGGAACCATGCTGACGCCTAATATTTTTTTAAACGAACGAACTCGACGCTTTCGTTGGTAGACGGTAGTCGAAAGTCGAATTTTGGCCAAAGAACGACGGCGATGGTCTTCAAAGGATCGCGCGGTAGGGTGTCGCGTGCGCGAGAATCAAAATTTACCATCGACGTTGTCGACGGATCGAAAGGGATCGGAAGTCGATCGGAAGACGCGATCGTCGCGAATCCTTTGAGGAACACGGTGTCGTCGGAACCGCGGGGAGTCGGAACGAAAGAAAATCGGAGAAACGAGGAACGTTCCTCCTGGGTTTTCTGCTTGGGACGCGCGAGCGAGACAGCGACGATCAGACGAGCGTGGAAAGGACTTGAACGGTTGATTTTATCGAGTCTATTTTTAGTAGTTTTGTTTAAAAACGTGTCGAACAAACGAGAGGAGGAGAGACAATTCTTCTACGAAAATTGTATTACGCGATGTGTTACGATCTGTACGAACAGACAGTGAATATGAACAAAAATCAAATAAAACGTTACAATGAATGTTAGACGAACACGTACGATACCTTCGCCACGCCCCGACGCTCTCTGCTCCGCCAGAAAATATTTTCGTGCATCGAACAACCGGGATCTTCGCTCGTCGATTCGTTCGTTTTCAAGAGAATAGACGAGATTAGGTCACGTCCGTTTGCTTCGCTGTACACGGCTCAATGTCCAATCTCCTAAAACCTGTTTCCACGTCGCTCAAACGCTTAGAATTTTACTCGAACTGTATTCTTTCCCAGCGTTTCCATCCCTCGATATCCCGAAAATACGAACGATTAGGCCACGCCCATTAGTTTCACCAGTTCCCGAATATTTATTACAATATTTTCGCGTTCGATAGAACAGGAATCTTTTTGTTCGGAAACAATTTCCCTGCTCGGATTTTGTTTTTCCGTTTCCGTGACAATATAGACGACCAGACCCAGCCCATTCGATCCAACTCGGTTGGTATCTTCGAGGAAACCTAGCTTATCAACGCAACTCGGCAGACAGTAGAGAGCGTGATTAGTCTATATCAGTATTTGTCGGCGCAAGACGATTCCTTTCAGTCGTGCACTAATCGAGCGGTAATCAACGTCGTCGTGGCGATCAGGATCCAGCGGATATAGCGCACGAAACATTTTGAAAAAAAGATGAAGTCGGACGTCCTGCGAGTTATCCTCGTTTTCCTTGGAGCAGCTAACGCTATCGAAGGTATACCTAATTCATAGAATCGCGCGTATCGCGTAGTCGTCCAGCTTAGATTTGTCGCATCGATATCGGATATCTTTCGCGAACATCAGCTCGTTGCCAAATCGAATCGTCCAATATCGTTGCTCCGATTTCAAAGCCTGTTCCACTCGTTCGATCGTTAGAATCTAACAACGCGGCCACCTGCGACGATCGATGCCAATCAACGATCTCGGACGATAATGCAGACGTGGTCGATCATTCGCTCGACACGTGGCCGTCGCTTCCCAACGATTCCATCCGGTTCGAATGAAATTATCGAGAGGCGATGCTCGGCTGCACCTGAAGACAGGCCGCTTCTGTGCTCCGTCTGCCGCTTCGCTGATACAGAAACTGTCTGGCCACTTTTTTATCTCCAGTCATTTCCATACGCTCCATTTGCTTATCGTTAGATTGCGAGGACTCGAGCAAATCCGTAATTTCACGCCGGAATTTATGAGAAAGATAACCGAGCGGGCATTTTATGCTCCGCGGTGTTTTATTCTTCGCGGCGCAGATCTTATCTCCATGGAAAATATTTGCGTAGTGTCACGTTTTATCAAGCTTGCCATGTGTCGCGAAGGTGTTCGCGAATCACTGACTAATGGGTTTTACGTGTCCGCGTGATCGGCGAACCGCAGAGTTGTAATTCGCAGGCTGCAGATCTTGCGAATCGTTCGCCAAAATGCAACGGAAATGAATTTGAGGGTCTCTGGTTTGTTACAATTATTAAGAGAAGGAATCGATTTCCATTCGACTCCGGTACAATTTTTGTTTCGGCCGAAGATCCCCGGAGCTAGCGATAATTATTAGCGAACGAGCACAGCTAATTCGGACGTCTTCGTTACGCAGACTCTAGACACTGGCGTAAATTAGCCATGGACGAGCTGGAGGAGGCTCTGTCTTACAAGTGGAACACGAACCGTGCGAAAAACGTGATCCTGTTCGTGGGCGATGGGATGAGCCCTGACACCATCACCGCCAGCAGGATCTACAGGGCGGGCGAGACGAGCCACCTCGCTTGGGAAAAGTTTCCTCATATCGGACTGCTAAAGGTTCCAGATTTCCGTATTTTCTCAGCTCGGATACTCCTTCGTCCATTACACTTTCGATTACACATTTATAATCTCCAAAGTCTGCTAGATCCAACGATATATTTCATTTGAAACGCGCTCACGCGACTCTAACGAAGAAAATGAATATTACTATCGATTCCTAAACTTTACCAAATGAAAATTTTCCAATTTATTTAAACTGCCTGGATATCTGCTACTGTCAAAAATATTAAAAATATACATCGAACGACGCAGACTTACAACACGAACAAACAAGTGCCGGATTCGGCGTCAACGGCCACAGCGATGTTCGGCGGCGTGAAGACAAATTACGAGGTGGTCGGCGTCGACTCGAATGTACCGCTTGGCGATTGTGCAGCGTCCATGAATGCCAGCTATCACGTGGAATCGATCGTGTCGTGGGCTCAGAAGGCCGGCAAATCCACAGGTCAGCGATCGAGACACCGACCCGAGGTACAACGGAACCCTCCATTGACCCTTGACACGCTGTTTACAGGATTCGTCACGACCACCAGGGTCACCCACGCCACCCCAGCACCATTGTACGCGCACACCGCCGACAGGAGATGGGAATGCGAGTCCAAGATACCGAAAGCTGCGTCGAAGTGCAAGGATATCGCCAGACAGCTTGTCGAAGACCTTCCTGGCAGGAATATCCAGGCAAGGATTTCTCTTTTTACAGTTTTCCTGCCGTTTCTCTTTTACAGGGTATTTTTACTTTGCATTCGCGTCGTCTCGTTCACTCTGGCCACCCTATAGATCTGTTCTTCTAGATAAAGGCATCGTAAAATAGCGAGTAAATTGCGTACTTTTTTGCATTTGTGTCAATTAGTGTTACTAGACAAACGCATTTCCGCAAAATGCGTTAAAAGAAAAATAGTTCATCGGCTCGAAAGAACCTGGATCAATTTTGTATATTTCTTTTCCCTGGGTAGGTGATCATGGGAGGCGGCAGACAGGTGCTGAAGACCAACGCGACGGGCACAGAATTCGATCCGATAGACACGTGGGCCGGTTCCCGGCAAGATGGCCGGGACCTGATCGAAGAATGGCGGAAGGAGAAGACCGCGAGAAATGTGCCCTTCGCCGTTGTCCAGAACAACGAAGAGCTCTTCAAATTGAACACCGACAAAGTGGACTACGTGTTGGGTATCTTCGCGAATGGTCACATCAGTATGGACTGGAAGAGGGAGAAGGGTCCCAAGGGTCAGCCGAGTCTGGAGGAGATGACTGTAGCTGCTCTGAAGATCCTACGGAGATCGAAGAAGGGTTACTTGCTAGTGGTATTGATCCCGGATCGAGATTATCGGAAGAAATAATTCTTTCCGATGATGTGCATCGAGCGCTGTTTCCAGGTGGAGGGAGGATTGATCGATTTTGCTCACCATAGAGGACACGCGGCGCAGGCCTTGCTGGAGACCGTTAGGTTCTCCGACGCGATCGATGCGACCATGAAGATGATCGACACGAAGGAGACGTTGGTCGTCGTGACCAGCGATCATAGTCACTCTATGAGCTTCAACGGATACAGCAACAGGGGCAACAACATTCTAGGTACATTTCTTCCTCTAACGGTACACTAAGATTGCTATTTAACTGGAGGAATTGTGCTGAAGCAGCTGTCGAGAATCGCTCGGCCTGGATTTATGGGTAGGGGGCTTATGGGGGTTTTACGATCGAGTTAAGCTTGCCGGACCATCTAAACGTCCTATCGTTGGGACTAGCGAATTGTGAATCATCGCAGTTCTTAGTCAACATCGTGTAGGCAATTTATCTTTGGACGGTGACCCTTTTTGGCGAGGCGACCAATACCCGCTACAAATATCGTGAGGGTAGCGGACAGCTCATTAACGACGGGCCCCGGACGGTTAGAAAATGACCGGTAGATAGGATTTTCCTCGATGGAAAGGCCCGTTAGGGTAGCTCGCAAACGGACGCGAATGACCTGGCTCTCTATAGATAAATAACTATTATTACCTTATTACTCGAGGCCTCTTCGCAAATTCTTCATTTCTGTTTACAAGCTGAGGGACAATCGGATAGAATTTCCTGTTCTACGGTGAAAGTACAGGATAAGAGACACCATGAGTCATAAAAATCCGTAAACTAACTGCATCAACAATTTCAGGAATCGCTCAAAGGTCGAGAACCGACGGAATACCCTACACAACGCTGACTTACAGCACCGGAGGGCCGAACAACGCGGCCTATATCGTGAAAAAAAACAACGAGACAGTCAGGTCAGATCCTTCGACGCAAGACACTACCAGCTTTAATTACAGTCAGCAGGCCGGTATCCTAACGGACGAGGCCTATCACGGAGGCAGTGACGTAGCCGTGTACGCGACAGGTGGGTCGACTCGCGAGAAGATTCTTCAACCTAGCACAACCGCTGCGATAATCATTGTTATCGAATTTTCATGGCGCAGGTCCGATGGCACATCTGTTCCACAGCGTGCACGAGCAGAGTTACGTTGCCCGGGTCGTGATGCATGCGGCCGGCATCAGCAGCGGTGGAAAAATCGGTTCCGGCATTTTGCTGTTCGTCCTTGTCCAGTATAGTCTGTTCCTGGCGACTTAGCTAAGTATTGGTTAACGAGAAACCGTCACGTGGCATCTTGAGAGACGAATTTTTATGTCGGACCGGACGTTCGTTGCGCTATTTATAGGATTCGTTTATCGATAGTTATGCATTAGGATGATCGAGGATATGTAAGCAATTAGTTTCGGCTAGGCGAGATTGGTGCTTGTTAGTTTAAAGCGATTAGGATGAGGTCGTTATCTATTTCGAGGGACTTTATCCTCGGGAAACTGGAGATATTTTTGTGGAACACTTTTATACTCGTAAGATTTATGGATCGCAGGCGATTATGTCTGCGGGCGTGCAGAATTCATTACACCGTGAGCTCCGTTCTGTAATTAACGTATATTTAAAAAAAAAAGAAACGGTTGGCGACGTTACACACATGTATCCTTAACGTACTTAAGTAAGTGGAGCACCGAGTGGCCATTGAAAATACACTCGGCTCCACTACATCACAGATTAGCCTAACTCGCCCGACGGACGCACCAAGTCTGTCTCACAAATGGCGCTCGAAGAGGACTCTGTGCCTGTGTTTTGTGTCTTTGTATACGTGTCTGCACGCGTGTGCAATCGTATGTGCATGTTTCTCGGTGTACATGCGCGTGAGCGTGTGAAGATGATGCACATAGAGAGAGAAATGATCGTCTCCCCTCGTGTCTCGTATACCTAACACGAATATTACAATATTTTACGTAGACGCGTCTTTCGTCCATATACGCGCGGGTTTCGATCTTTCACTCGTTCCCTATCATTATGTACAAAAAAAAAACATAAAGAAAAACAAGTTTAAAACGAATTCTCAGTCTTCTGCTGCAGAGGATACGATGCGAGATAGCGATCCCTCGTTCGGGCAACTTCCGAAAGTCGCGACACCCTTTGTACTCTTGTAATTCTCGCGGAATTACAGCGGAGGAAACCCGACGAGAACGGAAAACGAAACGCAAGGAAATCCGGCGAACTGCCAACAGCTCCGAGAAGTTGGTAGCCGGTCGATTTTCAATCGCACGTGTCGCGACGAACGATTCGGTGTACCTTGTTCTCCTGTCCAAAAATCTTGTGCATCATAAATTATATATTGTGAATATAAATATGATACATGTACACGCGAATTTCTCCCCGAGACTGCGCCGCTAAAAATGCTTGAATTCTTCTCGAGTTCGGGTTTCATCGGTGCGAAAACTGCAGTCAGCGTTTCGTCCTACGCTTTTTCGTTCATTTTTCAAATTCTGTCAGTCAAAACGTTAAGGTCAGAGTCAAGGTACGCCGACACGTTCGCCAGCAAGCTTCATCAGAAATGAATCGATATATCATACTTAAGATTATTATCGAGTACGAGGAAAAATATGTTCAGCGACCTGCATAGTGGGTTGTTCGTTCGAGGCGCGGTGCAAGTAAAACAATGCATTCTCCGCTGTTGTTAATCCATTCAGAAAAGTTTCAGTCAAATTCAGCCATTTCGTACGTATTCATGCCAATTCCGGATCAGGGAATATTTCCACGGCGAGACCATTCTATCGAAAACGAACAGCTGAATCTGGCTAAGAAAGATTTGTGCGCACGCTCGGCGATAAACGCGCATTAATCGCGGCGAACAATAAATTGGATCACTTGCAATATACATCTAAAAATAATTGCCGGAAATGTAATCGATTCGTGAGAGCCGACTACCACCTTCCCCGCTGCGAACAGCGCGTCCGCTCGCAATCGCTCATCGATCCTCTAAGGGGTACGGTCGCGTTGGGGTCAGAAGCTCTAACCCCCATCGTTAGCGTACCCGCGACGCCGCACGGTTCGCACAAGAGAACAACGAAGGAAAATCGGAAAGAGGAACGAACGGGGACCAGGCGGGCCCGGCATACGCTAACTACGAAGCTGGTAACACCGATAAAATGATCGTTCGAGAGCGTCGAAGCGGTGAACGAAGCCGGAAAGAACAGCAGCCTGGTCCGCCCGGTGGAGAGCCGAATGGATCATTGTGGGAGATGAGAATGGGCATATGGGCATGGACGTGGACATGAGCATGGAATGTACGCGAGCTAACACGATCATAGCACTTTGTTCTTCTGGCGTCTGGCCGGCCGTGGCACGGTCTCGTGGAAGAAGACCTTGAGGGAGATGCAGCCGAGAAAGAGGAGCGCGGAGGTCAGGAACATGAAGCCCGGCGTGCATTTCGCGATCTCCATGAGGCCCAGCAGGCCCACCAACTGGAAGAGAAGCAGCAACGGGGCCAGGTAGACCGCCAGGGTCAGGTAGAGCGGCGTCTGCTTGCGCTTTCGTCGTGGTATGCTGTCGAATTTCACCGCGAGCCTGCAAGCGTCGAGCTCCGATCTCGGTCCCTCCGGCTCCTGGCTTGTCCTGAGCTCCTTCGAGGTCTGTATCTCTTGGAGCAAGGTTTGCCGGAACTGCTGGTACAGGCAGAGCAGCCTGGCCGTCACCACCTGCAGCAGCTGGTCGAAGCAGAGGTGCACCTTGCGGGCGATCGGGTGCGACTTCGAGTTGTCGAACGAGTACAACAGATACGGCAACAGGTTCAAATTCTGGCAGCAATGCCGGATCTTCTGCATCGACGCGTGTCTGGACAGCAACGGCGCGGGCGGCCCGCTGTAGTTGTCGTCTGTGGAGTTCGGAACGTTTCTTCTCTTAGTTTCGAGAGCTCGCACATTATCGGGGTTAGCTACGCAGAGGTCACCGGGTTATCGGACTCTCTTACCTTTCACCATGTTGAACATCCGGCGCACGAGTGCCTGCTTCCCGACGACGGCCTCGGGCTCCATTGTTCCGGACACGTTCGACATCCTGACCGTTGCGGGAGGTTCGACTGCCTTGGGCGACGAGAAACTCGTTCTCCTGGTAACTCTGATCTTGACCGTGGGTGATCGATCGGGGGACGGTGGCTATTGGCGATTCCTTCTGGAAATTAATTTTTCGTGTTAGATCCGTTGCTGTTGGTCGGACAACAAATTGTTCGTTATCATTGGAGGATCGTTCGTGACAGAATGTGCTAAGAATATTGTATTTCTGGTTATCGCTGGCAGCGATGGATTTTTATCAAATAATTTCTTTGCTTTGCTAGATCTGTTGGTATAATTTATATATAATTGTAATAAAAATAATCGTTAAATCAAGATGGATACCGATGGATCCAACTTTAAAGCAACCCTAGACAGCCTAAGACACCACCATCGATAAATCAATCTTTTCCTCGGTGAATTTACCCTCGATAATTGATCTCGATTTGTTCACCAGTTATCGCTCCTATTCTCTATTAAACTAACTCCTGCATCGTTCCAAAATGAAACGTGGTCCTCGAACAGTGATCTCAAAATCAATCTCGATCTACCTCGAACCATCGAGAAATATTCTAACAATAAGAACGTATCCACAGACTTCGCGAGTGTTTCGAAACGCTGAACCAGAAGAGCCTGCGTTGCTACAACCACGATCCAGCAGACCTACCTAAACGTGGACGGAGCCATCGACGATATCCCGAGGATCACGAGGAAACGTTTCGACCAGCACTGAACACAGACCTTCGACTTTTGCGTTGCCGAAGCTGCACAATAAAAAAGAACCGCAAAGTGACCGGTGATAGCCCTGCTGACCCGAGATTGCAACTTCAACAGCAATTTCAATCCAATCTCAGCAACGAATCGCGTTTTCTCGAAGCGTCGAAGTTGTCCCGACTATCGACCGCTAATCCATCGACTCCTAGATCCCGGCAGATCGGACCGACGAACAGAGCTGGTTCACAATCGACGAAGCCTTCCAGAAAATAGTTCACCGATGTACGAGCACTCGCGAACCGTTAACGACGAGCTCCAGATGCTAGAGCAGCCTAGGAACAACGTTGGCCAATCGAGAGATCGCGAACGAGCGGAGACTGCGACCGTTTCGCAACGACACCAGCTTTATGACACACTCGAGGACCGGTTCGGCTGATCGTAATATACTCTGCGTCCCGTGCCCCTTCTTATCGTCGCGAATTAGTCGATGTAGCCGCCGCGCCGCGCGGCGGAGGAGGCAACCATGTGCGCGCACCAGCTGGAACAGGAATAGCAAACTTCCTGGGAACCTTGCTCTCTTCGTCGTGTTCTTCATCGTCGACTCGGTACCAGAGACCGGTCGCTAAAAACCCGAAACAGGGCTCTTCTGCCTTATCCGATCGACGGCCTCCTCTGCGGCCAGGTCGCCCGGCAATTAATGCCGTTTAAGGGCGCGCGAGTTTGTGGAAACACCGGCAGAAAGAAGACTCGTTCGCCGTCTAGCCCCTCGGACTACTAACTCGGTGATCGTCGAGTGCACCGCTGTATTTGGCGAAGCTTCTTTTCGGTATCGTGGTACTTGCGATCTGCTGGATCCTGGAGTTTATAGAACAGGGAGGTTTTTTTGGACCACCGGAGCGAGTTTCTTCGATCGTTGGTCTTTATCGGTTCTTGGGATGGACGCGCGAGAGCGTCGGTATATCGTCGAGAACAGGTGCTAAGCGATTTTTAAGTTTATGATGTAGCAAAGGAAACTTCGATTTTTCTTCTCATTTTTTTGGATCTGTTGCACGATGAGATCGTGAAAGGGACGGATATTATAGAGCAGGAAATGGGAGAGAACTTGGAGCATTTAACAATTGGAGATGGGAAATTATGAAGATCGTAGATTTAGTAGAGCGATGATTTTTACAGAGCCGTGTGAAGGATGATCGTTTTTGGAGCATGAAATATAGAAGGGAACAGTGAGTCTTTTTATAAGTGAACTATTGGTTTCTATTAATTTTGTGGTAGCTAAAATGGAGACAATTACGCGAGCTGGGTCGCTAAAATTCGATCGATCGATTATAGTCGTTACATAATGCGGTAGACCTTTGACCCTAGGTTATACCAAATCGATCTCCAAGCTGTTCTTTTCCTACGATCTTCGATTCGTCGACGAGACCATCGCGAGATCGTGTTTTAATAATAATAATAATTACTCGTAGATATATCGAGCATTGCTATAATAACGGAATACGTATGTATAATTGTTTAGTACGATCGTTTCCTTTGTTCTGAATGAACCTATCTTTCGTTCATTTTAATAAAGCCGTCAATCAGCTTATTTTTCAATAACAACTACAATATTATTTTTGTCTTCGACCCTCGTTTATACTGAATGAATCGTTCGATTTTTCTCTTTTTCATTATTTGATCTTGCTACAAAATAGCCGATTATCTTTTGTTTAAATAACAATGATTATTAAACATATATTGGAAGGAGGGAACACAGATTATTCAATAAAACGATTACTCCAAGAAATTACGCAATCGAACGTTGTATTTCATTTATTCGCTGCGCAAAGAGCTCGCGGCTCGAAGAGAGCAATTAAAATTCGACGCTCGAACGGAATTCCGAATATCACTTTTGATCACCAAAATCACCGTTTCCGAAAAAAACGAACTACTATGCGTTTATCCTGGAGAAAAGATGAATATTTATATAACGTTACGAATCACTCATGAATTACAAATCGGTTCCAATCCTTTCGCATTTCTTCGAAAAGAAAACTGGTAACACGAATTACCCATCGATTATGGGTAATCGAGCACATGGGTAAAAGCAGCACAAACGCTTGTATTAATTGCCTGAGTACCCTCGCTTCATTACAAGGGGTCATTATTGAGGGTCTTTTATGAGAAACGTTAAACCACTATTTTAGTTGCAAAAGGAAATATTCGCAATATTCCGAACGATGACAATCGTCTATAAACGATAAGCTTGGTCTGACAATTAGTGGAAGTTACGATCTTTTCTCTACTCGATCGCTAGAACAGAATTAAATCAGTAAAATGCCGGTAACGATGATTCGCGTTCCTCGAGGCTCTAATAGAACTCTTAATTGATCGGAGAACTTCCGAAACTCCAACTATATATATATATATTATTCCGCAAACAAATATCCCGATTTCAACCATCAAGCATCGAACCATAAACATAATAAACTCATGTCATCCTGGTCGAAAACAAACAAGCACCGAGCCAAAGTTCCAAAAACAAAATTCACGCATCCAGAGGACAAAGTTCGCCGTGGCGTCGAACTTATGCTAATCAACCGAAGTATCGCAACCGCGAACGAATGCAACCGTCGTTCATCATGGACATTCTGGGATTCCCAATTACACCATGACAGGACCAAATCTATCGGTGAATTTCAATTTAAACCTTTAAAGAATTGCTGCGCCTTTGGTTCGTTCTCGGGCATAATTAATTTCATACTTATCTAATAAGTCATATTCGATACTTATTTATGATTTCATTTTGTTCATTTCTGAATAAAAAAAATATGTAATATGTCTCATTCGATATATACGAATCGAATCATGCCCGAAAACAAACGAAAGGCGTAGCAATAATCGACCAGCCCACAGTAACCGACTCACAACCCTAAGCAAACACGAAATATTGAAAATATCAAGATCGAATTGTTGTTCGCGATTCCGCAGCGTTACCACCAGATCACTTGTCGGTAGCTGCTCGATCGAGGAACGACCGGGAAAACACGGCGAGGGCTTTGCCCCGCACCCCAAACGCGCGCACCGCGCCGCGTCGGTCAATTACGAGGGCGGAAGCGCCGCGACCCCCCGTTAAGAGATCAATCATAGGGACGTTCGCCGAAAGATTGATCTCTGGAACGTTCTCGAACGTGGACTTACCAATGCGTAACTCTGCGAGGGATTCCGCGTCCAATTGGCCACGCAAAATCCAGCGAACAACCGGCGAACCGCTTTCGTCCCGACGCTGTGCGACTTCTTCCACTGGCCTAACTATACTTCTTGTAGAGGTTGAACACGATAGGAAACTCGCGGAAAATGCCCATACTTCGGGGAGATACGATGGACCGTGTCGCAGAGCTGACTGGGTGGCCTGAGACTGGCTTCGAGGGCTGCGAATGAACGACGAGCTGGTTCGATCGAACGCTAAACAACGACTGAGCCCGGCACTGCGGCGTTCCACGCTCCAAGCAGCTCGAGTGGCGACCTCGCAACTGCAGCCGAGAACCTAACCGCAACTAGTCCATTGGTCCCTCGTAGGACCTAGCCCAGTCCATTGGCCGATGGACCTCGGCTCCAAGGGTAGCCAGCCAATTGCCACGCGCGAGGATGCGGAGCTCCAAAGCGTAGAACGACGCGACGAGAACCCGAGGTTCGAGCGCGAGCGAAGGGTCGTGGCAATAGTCACGTAGGTCAACACGAGGGCAAAGCGTGATCTGTCGAAACCCTTAGCTGACCTATTTCAGCCAGATGCTGCGGAGACGCGGCCTAGGCGTGGGCATGCCGCCGTATTGACGCGGCCTTGAAACTGGGGTTAAATTGATGTTGTCGTCGATGCCACGCTGCAGAGCCGAGGAAAATTTGAAAAAAGAGGATTTTTCTGTTTGCTAGAATCTATCGGACTTAGGCGCGTTAGCGTTTGGCTGGTTTGATACCAGAGGAGAGTTCGAACGAATGCGGAAATTCAGAAATCGTTCGACTGAACTAAAAGTTTCGTCCGAACTGTGCGAAACTGTGGCGAACGGCGCCGCAAAGTTAAACGAACACGCTAAATATTATTAATATTATACTCATTTTTAAGAGCCAAATCTCTAGTTTTCTTTACCCCGGAACTTCTGGGTCTAAGATATAGGGGCTCGAGGGTCTAGCATTTCTCTGTCATACTTTCTTGGAGCAGCTCGGAATGTAACGTTCGCGGAACCAGATCGACCGTTCGTCCACGCGAATGTCGCGGGCTGAATTCTAACAGGACACGCGATCGTGGCATCGAATTCAATGTCCGAAGACACCAGCGGGATTCCTAATCGAAAAGCATTTGGGTCCAAGGTTCCACGAAAGAATTTGCAGACAAAATATTGGGATTAAACGGCTGCAGCCTTGGACGGCGGCGCTGGATTTCTCTATGCGTCATCGGTGTAATTTCGTGTCGTACCTTTCGTTCGAATTAGCGTCACGTTCTCCGAGCGGGTAGCTCGATTGTCACCGAGAATCGCAGGTAGCAAACACGACTCTCGCCAGGTACCTGAGCCGTTCTTTTCGGAGCGTGACTCAGACTTCCGTGGCCCGGAGTGGGTCGTTTTGATAAACAAAATCCCGCAGGCGGACATTGTTATCTGGAGATCCCCGATCGAATGAGTCATTCGACGTCAAGACGACGAAGTCCGAGATAGATCGTCTAACTAGATAAATATGGATCATAGATGGATTCTACGGTCTGACAGAGGCGCGAGACCGTAAAGAGAGTAAAATTTGTATTTTTGAAGCCTGAAGACAAAGCAGCTAAAATGAATTTTATCCGAAGTTTAGGCTAGTCTTGATTTGTTTTCTACATTCGGAGAAGCAAAAGTGAATTATGGTTCGACTCTGGTTTCATCGAATTGCTTCGCACACTTTTTATTGCATATTTACAGATTGCTCGACTCTGGTATGAATTTGCGTCTTTTCGCAAGCCGCGGTGATCGTTGTCCATTACATATATAGTTTTGCGCGATATAATACTTTTTTGCGATCAAGCCTTGCTCCAATTTTAGAAACACGGCGGAAATAAAAGTTTGGCCGACACGAGTGGACGAGACAATGTTCGACGAGGGAAGCGATAACGGGAAAGATCGAGACCATTTGGGACATCCTATCGAACGATTGGCTCCCAGACGAGCACTCGAGGATCTATTAATAGTTCGAGGATCGCAGTGTCGAAGATCGACGGTATCGATCGATCGACGGACCTCGTGGCGTCGATCCACGCTGCGCGGAAGTAGGTATTATGCAACGATTCATTGATCCCCGATGTAACCGAGGACCAGACTTTAGACTTTGGAGACGGCAAACCGAGGGGAAAAGGGCGCGTATCGAATCGCGGATCGATTTTTCTATGCGCGACGGATCTATCGCGACCTTCGCGCGAAGCGGGCGTGATCGAGCGGCGTGAACGGTCGGAAAACTTGCGGCGGCGATCTTTTTTAATTTCCTACGTAGAGACATCGCGATGGACGTTGGTCCAGACGATGATTAGCGGTTCCGCTGATACCTCTGCGCTTGTCTTATCGACCCGTTTTTTCAACGTAGGCGAGCCACCGTTCGCGTCAATAGCCTCCGCAGACGTTTACAGTAATTTGCGAACGATAAACATTCGTTTCCCATGCTTTCTTTCCAGACGCGGTGATTTCGTGCGACCTAACGATGCGTTCGAAATGAGCGATTTAATTCGAAGCGATTGATGCTTCGTTACAAAAACGCTGCTCACAAAAATGATTCGCATTTCAAGAGAACCATTGTTACTCGTTTTAAGAGAACACAAAGCTTTGGAGAACGTTCTTTTATCATTTTGGAAACTGGAAGTGTCTCCATTTTGTCATAAATAAATATCCCCATGGGAAAGCTAATTAATCGCGAAGTCGTCAGATGAACAATTCCAGTTTATATTCGGAATGATCCTGTTCATCGACGAATTAAACAGTTTAAATGCGCGCGAATGTCGGCTAGACTCGGCAATTTGCAACCGAAGAGTACTCTATTTTCGCGTACGTGTGTACGTATTTGAGAATGCTGGAAGAAAAACGTCGGATGTTATTCGCGTGTTGTTCGGCTCGAGCCAAATCAACGGTTCCGTTAACGTATTTAACTTGTAGGACTTCTGCGGGCACTATTACGTTTGCTCGCGTCTCGTCGGTGTGAGGAACTTTGCTCTGTTGTGTTATGGTATGGAGTCGTCGCGAGACCGGCAATCCGCCGAAGGCAAACACGACCGAAACCGCCGCGTGAAATTAAATACGTGCCTTCCTGAATTTGCAACCAACGCGCATTCTATGGTCTCGCGAATGAATAATGGAAACGGGAACCGCAGGTGCCTGCTATTTCGTCGTTCTAATTCTCGGAGTCGCGTCCATGCTAAAAAATTCTACATTCAACGATCTCGAATCGTTTTATTCGTCGGGAATATCCGTTGATCCAGCAGCAAGATCGCTATCGTTCGAAAACTATTAGATTGGAAACCATGAAACGGGCGTTGAACGATGTAAATCGCGTTTTGTTTCCATCTGGTTTCGGAAAAAAATGGGATACAAACACGACAAAAATTTTACGAAATGAGCAAGAAGAATACAGTCGCATACGAATACAATGAACACAGGCTAAACGCAGCCGAACACAGGCTAAACAAAAACGTCCGTTCCATAGTTTCCAACCAAATATTTTGACGCTGGAACAACGAGTCTATCAAAAAACCAGAAGAATCGCGTAACAAGCTCGACGCTCCAAAAGTCGCCTAAACGATGAATCAATCGTTCGCCCTGAAAGAAGCATCGTCGTCAACGTGCCCAAGCTAAATTTGGCGATCCCAGTCTAACCAAAACCAAATGTACAACGACGACGTTTCCCGTCTAATCGTCTCGTCTTCTTCGCCCCATTATTCTCAATTAATCCACATTTTCCTCTCCGCGAGGTTCCATTGTCGATCCACTGTCCGGCTTACGACACAAGTGGCTTCATTCTCCGGCAATCATTCTGCTCCGTCGTCCGCACTAAAGACTCCGTCATCATCGTCATCGAATCGTTCCCGCGGAAAACGTCCTGCACCGGATCGAGACAAAAGAAAATCCACTGTACCTTCGAAATGGCGAGCGTCTCTGTCGGGATACGACGATCCTAGGCGAAGTCGAGGATCCTGTTCCGCCCGGCGTTGATCGTGTCGTAATTCGGTGTTAGTTCGCGGCTTAATATCGCTTAGCGCGCCGATCCAACAGTCGGGATCATCTATCCTCTATGGGCTAATTGGAACGCGCACGCCGCACCGTCTCCGAGAGCTGGACTGTTCGCGATAGGTTCGCGCGGAGACTAAACAAGAGGACCGACGCGCGCGATAAAGAGCCCTCGAGGTGGCAAGGGACGCGGGAACAGGCCGGGGAAACCATAATCCGCGTGCAAGCCGGCGAAACGGGTATCGAGCGGAACACAGTCGAGGTATCCAGCGATTTGCCATTGACATCTTTTTTCGACCGAAATCGCAATCCCGGCTTCGCTTGTTTAGACGGTATTGCACAATCGTGGGCGAGTTCGGAGCCGGCCGACCTTGAACGACGCCCGGATAACCCTGAGACGAGCCAGACGCGATTCGTGGATTGTGTCATGAACCATGGACTTTCAGGAATCTTTGTTTAGGCTGCGCTTTTGCCGATTTTAACGGTGTTTTGGACGGTCTTCGCCGCGGCGAGGTGAATCTGTGATCTCGAGGGCGCGTCTGGGTATCTTCCGATCGCAGATATTTTCATTGTTATTTGTCGATTGGTTCGAGATCGTGGCAATTGCATTTGTACTCGAAGAGAGCGGTGCTTCGTTTGTGCGAATCGGGAAGAATTTTCAGGCATTCGTTTGTTGCAGTTGAGTTTTTAAGAGTCGTTGCACGCGATCGGACTTGGCGTTGCAGAAATGACAGCTTGACGAGTAACCATGGTTTCGATCATCTTCCTGTTGAGTTTCGAAAGAATTAGCACGCGATCTCGAGGAGCTTTGATTGGACAGTATTTATAGCAATCTAATCGCGCGTGTTAACTGATTTTTAACAATTTTTAATTCCTCCATTTGCTCTTAATTCGCTGCCGATCGATACGTTTACGTAAGACTCGGATGAACGAAGTCGCAATGACACGAAGTTCACGTTAGTTCAATTTTTACTGCTCGGTCAGCTTGTATGATCAGCTGCACGAACGTGAGAGGCGCTATTCTTTCGAATCTATCAATGAATCTGTTTTTTATGTTGCCTATCAAACGTTGACCCAGGTCATCACCGAGATTTATAAAGCCGAAGAGATAGCATTAATTATATTTTAGAGCGCAATAAATGCGGATATTCGGAATAGCTCCGATTCGAATAGTTCATCCAATCGCTGGTAACTGCGTGTAATTAAACGTGCCCATAAATCGAAAAATACTGCGACAGCGAAATTTTTTCATAATTCGTATCAAATTATAGAAGTCTTATCTGCAGAAACGTTGCGATAGAATTCGTAGGCCATGCGATTATGAGTTTTCTGAAACCGTGGATAAATCGCGATAAGGTCGTTTATTTGCGTTTCCCATCGACTGCGATATTCCAGCGATTTTTGCACGACCGACGAGGATATTTTTCCTCGAAGATCAAGCTTTTTCTCGTTAAAACTAATTAGAGATTGATCGTTACACGGTGCAATAGGTGAACAAATGCGGCGAATGCTGCGTAGATACCGAGGAAGCAGGTTCTTCTAGAAGGTACGATCGTTTCAATTGACTAGCCGTGCCATAGTAATTGATAGGTAACGTGGGAGTTGTGCGGATACAAGGTTATTGTCTTTATTAGGGGAATTGAGCAGGCAATTTTATTTATTGGCCAGGAAGATCCGTCGGTTCGATGTAATTGCCGTGCGGTATTCGCGAAGCTTCGCGACATCCGAAAACATTTTTGAACAGGGAATAAATTAACGCGACGATTTTAGCAAATTTCGATCTCGAGAAAAAGATCGACCGGCGATGCGCATTTCTTGTTTCCAGATCTGCCATGCTTCTTGCGTCATTTTTTTGGCACGTGTTGAGCCGATTATACACAAACCGATGTCTGCTCCCAAGAAAGAATATTATCGCTTGTTTAATTAATTGCGTTCTTGCCATTTCCCACTTCTATCTGACTTACTGTCGCTCCTGCTTCGATGGAAACAAGAGAGAGAGTTCGCATCGCCGCTGAAATATTCGTTGGAATAATTAATAAACAAACAGCAGAATATTTCGGCAATTTCGAATTCGATTCTAGGAATCACAATTAAATCGCAGAATCCATTCTCCGAACACGAAATTAAATACAACGATATGCTACACTTCGAATCAGCAATCGAACTCCGCATTTAAAATCTCGTTCGAACTAACGCAATCCTAATCTATCTCGTGTACCCATCGTGCAACGCGATTATCCAAGCATGCTGGTGACTCACATTCCGTGAACTCATAAATGATTCATCAGCCATTTATGATTAAGCGATCGATGTCAAATAATTCGAGCAGATTCGTCCACTTAGCGAAAAAACGATTTAGCTCGAAACAGACCTGCCCGTACATCGTACTCGACGCACATTATTAGTAATCTCGAGTTTCTTTCGTTCACGCGTCCGATTTCTGTTAATTGTTTTAACGATAAAACGCCACTCGCGCGCGCCGCCCGGCTCGGCGCGGCTCGGCGTTTCTTTCACCTTTCCTCTCGCGTTACAGCCGCAGAGGGAAACGTCTATTCTCGTATGCAGAAATTTTCCTCGGCTCTCCCATTGCACGGATCCGCAACCAGGTCGGTGAACTGCAAACGCACTCGCGTCCCCGTGTCCGCAGACAATTTTTTCGAATTGTTTATTGCTCGGCTCGTTCCGTGGGATCTCGGTTTCGCGGTCGCCTGCACTTGTTTCGAAACCAAGACGTTCCTCTTATCAAATCGACCTGCGACGAAACGAACGACTTCCACGGATAACGAGATACGCTAATTCGCCGATTCGATTGTCCGATAACGGGATTCGTTAACAGAAATCGTTCGCGACGATTCTTACGGATGCACGGGCCGATTATCGCGACGATGAAATTCTCCGCATTTAGACGCGCCGATCTAGATCGAATTCGTGGATCGTTTGTTTGGTAGATAACAGATTGTTAGACGTCTCGGGGCTGTCATGTTACGACGACTGTCAAATCACCGTCTCAATTGATAGCGCTAGGCCACGGTAACATTTGATGATCTCGTGCTGGTCTACGATCGTAAACAGACCTTGGAGCTTCCCTGAATTTCACAATCTATTCGCTGGAAGACTTCGAGATAAAAAGGCAATCGCAAATAGACCTCCAGACACAACATTCGTGTAATTATGCTCATTGTTTCCAACTGCAATTTACTGATCGATGGGACGCGAAACCGTCGGCGATCTTCGCGCAGTCTTTATGCTTATTACAACTCTGTGCAATCCCGTCGAACAGCGCATCATTCTAGATAAAATTAAATCAAAGGCAACTATTATTATTTACAGCCGGAAACTAATATAAAAATCGGATCGATATTAAACTCTCTAATGAAAACTCCTTCGCCATAAAATGCTCGCGACATTGAGCTAGGATAAAAATAAAATCAACGGCTTCCAAGCTCGATGAGAGTCTCGATCTCGATCTGTCGATCCGTGCACGCGTTTTGCGGCTCTTTAGCGCAAGTCTCGTGCCAGTGGCGGAACGTAAACAGACCTCGTGGCGTTCCTAAACTTCGTCATATCGATCTTGAATAAAATAACGACGGGAGGGACGAGGGGCGAGTGCCGAGAGGAGACGAGAACCGCGGCCGAATGCTCGACGATGGCTGCCACGCGCTCTCGATGGAAAGTTTGTTGAAACGCAGAGACGAGAGTGCGAGGGTGTACAGCTGTTTTCGGGCTGGATCACTGTCTCTGCACGTGATCTAACCCCTCCAGTCGGCCAATCGGAGCTCGGGCCACGCGAGGATCACGTGCCGCGCGCGGGCCACGATCTATGGGAGCACGTGGACAGAGCCAGGCCAGGCCAGGTATTCTGTTTATGCCGGCGCACAGGCTTCGAGCCGTTTCAGTTGCTCGTGGAACACGCTGGGCCATGCCAGCCGAGTTTCCCAAACCGTCTGCATCGAGAAAAATGCCGGCCAAGGCTGATAGAACCGGATTCAACTGCGCCGGAGCTCGAACTCGGGACTTTCGTGGTGGGGCACCAAGGATTCGCGGTTCCGCGATCGATGTCCCCTTTGTTTCGGGCCATCTGGCATTGGGATATCCTTTTCCGGACGGCAATTGCTTCTGGAATGACCCATCGGTGCCGATTGTTCTTCGAGGCAATGGAATTTGATGAGAGTGGAGAGGATATCGATCTATTTTTAATTTTTATAGTTCCTTACGACTTAGGATAGATCACGGATCGAATCATAGATTAATTGTATCTTGTTAATTGTCCGAGTGAAGCACGTGGAAACAGCGACCGTGATTTCGAAGGGGGAGCATTGTATTAACTGTTTCTATGTATTTTTGTTTGTCAAACGTTACGCAAGATTACCTGTCAATTGCAGATTTCGCGGCATGCGGAGCAGATGGACTAAAATTAGATTTAAATATCGATTCCACAGAACTCGTGGATAGAGTCTGTATAATTGGTTTGCAGATTGTCTCAATGCGTTTATGGCATATGCAAGTTCACAAAAAGCAAGGATGCGTGCGTTTTTTTTCAGAGATTTCATAATACGCGTGTCGTAAGTTAATTATATATTTTGTAACGCTTGCTTTTGCAGCAAAGACATCCGAACGAATGTTATCTCATCGATTGCATTTGTTTTATTCTTATGCAAGATCAATCCGTTCGCCGGAGATAGAAGCTAGATCGCCGTGTTTCGATCGATCGATGACTCAAATAGGAAGCTTCGTGTGGTAATTAAAATCTCGAAGGCCTTGTTGCGCGATAAGCCGACCTACCGATAAACCAATAGCGAAAAACATAGATAAAAAATTAACTCTTTATTTGTTCTGAACCTATCTTTCAACGTAACTTTCCGATGCTCCATCCGAGTTAGTTCGTTTTCAATCGCGCGCAACAGATCGAACGGGATATATCGATACGGAAACATCTGGTCGAACGCGAAGAAATAAACTTTTCGCGCGGATCACGCGTTTAATCGATGCTTCTGCTTGACACTACGAAAAACGAATCGGTATAAAAACCAGCGTCGATTCGTGTCCGGCCGACGATAATGCCGTATCTCCGTTCAATAATTAACGACGACACTATATGCACGGCTTCAAATACCGCGAACCGATAAAACGCTCGATTTCGGTCTACCCATTCTCTCGGTTTTTCCGATCGAGCAACCAATCGCAGAAACGCAACATTTCAACGGTTCAGAGAATCGACGATATTGCATCATCTGTCGCATTTCGATGTTTCTCCTTTCCAAACGGATTCGCAGAGGCAATTAATTTGTATATTTTAATATTAATTTTTGTATTTTCATTATTGCTCGTAAAGCAATCGTGCGAAACGTTTAAATAGAATACCAAATTATGCATTGTATCTTCAATTGGACAACGCTCGCAATGCAAGAATGGATAATTACGCGTGCATCGGTCCACAAAAATGTCTGACATTTCCACAATTTCGTAGCATTTGGAAAACGATTTAACCGGGAGCTCGGGGATTCAAACGTTTCCGTCAATTTCTGGTTTTCCAGTTGACCCAGTATAATTATCGAGTGAAAGGCCGCGCGATAAAACGAATAACGATTAATCGCATTCGGCCAGTTTTCGTCAGCCTCCATTTTTCTTTTTATCGTCGGAATGATGGCGAACAGACCGAGCCGGCTACCGTTGGTAATCGGAAGCTAAATATAAAAATACCCGCACAAGTAACTACTCGACGAACGAATGCGTGACGACGCTGAATAACGAAGCCGCTTCTGCGGCCGCTCTTTCTACAAAGCCGTGTCTTTAACGACAAGGGAGAACAACAACCATAACCATCGCGCGAATTCTCTTTCTTCTCTTGAAGATTTCCTGACTCGTTTATACTACCGTAAATACCTCGGGATAAAAACAGTTGACGTCTTGTTCACCTTTCGATGGAACGTACGTGTCGCATACTAAATGGACTTTGGTCCTGTCGCATATTTTAAATCGAACTACAATCGAAATCTGTCGAGACGATTTTTTAATTCGGCCTCTATCGAAACCAGAAAAGAAATGACCAGAACACGTTCGGTTGCTATAAATATTTTTAATCTTTACTTGTTCGAAAGCAAAATCACAGCTACATACGAAGTGTGGTTCCGGATACTCATTCATAATAATAATAATAATATAATAATAATATAATAATAATAATAATAATAATAATAGAGCATATTAATCAATAATTAATAATAATAATAATAATAGATAAAATTATATAATAGTTTTTTTCTTTTCTCTTACATCCATACAGCAGGTATTTTAATACTAATGACCGTACGATAGATTCTCTCTAAACTTCTTCAAATAATAGTACGACTTCTACTGGTATACATCTCTCGTCCCTTACGCATATCCACACCCGCACGCATACATAAAACATACACGGATCCCATTCGCTCGTTCTCGCACGCATACTTTCAATACGTATCTCGATCGTGTATCAAACGATCTCGCAATATTTCCACATTTATATATACTATATATACCTTTTGTTCTCATATATATATATATAATATAGGCTCGATAGTTATAAGGCAACCTCAGTTCACCGTCGCTCCTCGAAACACGTCTCAAAACCGTTTCCGTTTCCCATCGGTGTCTCCGCTCCCTCCTTATCGATCCTCCACGGGCCCTGTTGAGGGGCCCGTCAGAGTTTGGTTCGCTGTACTTCCGGTTTAGATTGCGCCGACCCCCACTCGTGGGTCGAGGCTCGACGAACCTTTTGATTCGTCGAGGAAATAAATTATTTTACAGGTCCTCTCCATCCCCTCTCTCTCTCTCTCTCTCTCTCGCTCTCTCCTGGCAGTTTCAGGTTCGAGAAAGAGACCGATCCCTTACTATCGCGGTTTATGGCACTCGTTTCAATCATGGCTGGCCCACCTGCGCCGCATCTTCCTCTCTTTCTCTCTCTCTCTCTCTCTCCCTTCCTTCCTCTTTCTCTTTCTTTTCGATTTCCCTCGATCCCCAGGATTTTTCTGATCGCGTTTCTCCGCGGTGTCCGCTTTCGTCTGGAGACACCGGACACCCCGGAATAGGCTCCTCGATCTCTCCATCCGAGTTTTTTGCGGGCAACGAATCAATCGCTATAGTCCGAGCGGAGAGAATCGTCGCTCGAGGTCACGTCCCACCACCTCAACAATCCTGAGCGTGGGAGGAGCCTGAGTGACAGAGAGAGAGAGAGAGAGAGAGAGAGAGAGAGAAAGAGAGAAAGAAAGGAGAAAGAGCGGAGTGGGGGCGGCTCCTCCCACTGACCTTGAGAGAATATTCAGTACGATGCGATATCAGTCGGTTTTCATGGGTTTCGTTGGCTTTCATATGTTTGTAGACCATGGTGGAGGCATTTGTTGAACTGATCGTTATGCTGAGAATGAAGGAAAGTAGATCGATTTGTAAAATCAATGTGACAATGTATAAAGATGATTTTAGGTTTCGAATAATTGGAAGAATTCTGGGTGGTTCAGCAACACCTTCTCCATCGTCCAATAATCGTTGAATCAATTCAAACGGAACACCGAAGCTCGTCCTGGCTGATCTCAGAGGATCGGTTGTATCGATTTCCAACCAAATTTTTAAAAAGCGAATCTAAAAAATCTGAATCTTTATGACGGTACGACTGTCAATAATTGTGAAAAGTAAATTGAAAAAGTAATCGCGAAAAGCGTATATTTGATAATAGAGCAATAGCAAAATCAAAGAATCGTTCCAATAATTAAATTCACGATCTCTGCCTTGTTCTGTTAGGAATAGTGCTCGTATCCTGGCAATTAAAAACCGCGAGTATCGATCGTCAATGGAACGCGGACGATAAAACCGTCGGGCAGGGTTGTTAAAGCCACAAGTTTCTCGGCTTCTGCTCGAAGAAGAAAAACCACTTCGAAAAGTAAACTTAAACTGTTAATTAAACTTGCGTTCAAAACTCCACCAAGAACCATTCGTCGCGATGGATAGCTGTGCTCCGATAACGACGAAGGAAAAGAACAGGACGAACTTCGTTTCCACAATTACAGTCGTCCGAAGACGCTTTTAGACTACGCTTTATCGGTCGAGCAGGGTTCGGTTTGCACGAAGAAAATGATCTCCTCGAAGAGTAACGTTCTCGAAGCTTCTAATAAATTCGCTAGGAAGATTTCTCCCTCTGTTTTCTAGGCTACTACCCCAGTGTCGCCGTTTCCCTTTCGAATTTCTGTTTTAAGGCACTAACTATATCTATACTCGTCTATGTTGCTTATTGTTCGGTTTCTGAAGAGGATTCGCAGACAATGCTGCGATTTTGTCGGAGCTAAGGCACGGTCCTACAAGTCCGGGAGGAACTCTAAAGGCACCCTAGCGTTTCTCACGCTGCCACGCTATCGTCGCGCGCGTACTCGCTCCCTAATTTTCGGAGGAAGAGCACACGACAGACTTTACTATCTGCTACGTGGTACATCGTTATCGTCGATTCTATACGCGTATCTTCCGGCTTCCCTTACTTCTTACATTCTCGTCTAGAAGGCTTTAAAATTAATTTGAGAAAATTCTGTCGGACGAGTGGCATAGCGTAACCCTAAATTCAGTTAGGTACTTCGATACTTTTCGGACGATATAAAAATCTAGCCGGTTCTAGTGATAATCGTGGATGGTATTCAAAGTCTATAGAATTCTTCGACAAATGACGAATGGACGCACGATGTCCGAACCGAAGTCTTCGAGCTTCCGAATATCGAAGCCCAGTCGATATATAAAAATCTAGCTAGCTCCTGATTGAATCGTGAATGAAACGAAGCTTGTTCGCGATGAACGACAGGTGCGATCGTAAAAGGGGATGAGTTTTCGGGGAGGTGAAAGTCTCGGATGAACCGAATCCTCGCGGACAGAGATGGTCCCCTTTCCCGACAAGACGCAATCGTCGTCGAGTGCCTAAGCATCGAACCTATAAAATTCGAGCGCAACAGTTCCGAAGATTCTCGCAAACGTTACCATAAACTTATTGTTCTTAAAACCCACCATCTCTGAAACCGTGTAAACGGGGAAGTAGTACCGCATGGTCGTTGAGCATCCCCGAAGGCCGATGGTTGCGAGAACCTTGAATCGCGTTCTCTCGTAGAACTAGGACACGCAAGCGTCGACGACCTATTTATCGTAGATGCATCGAATTCTCGTTCCATCGACGAGCACTCGAACTTCGATCGTCGACCAAAAGCTTAATAAAAAGAGTACCGCTTAAATAAAATCTCGTCCATCCGTGTCCGAGGCTCGCGCTGTTTACGGGTATACCTCGCGTATACTTTCCACTGTACAGTTCGCAAATATACAATATATGTATACTCTTTAGTTTCAAGAAAACGTCTCGGCGTCTTCGTTACTCGGAACCGCTTCCGGTTCCGTTCGCCATGTTCCGTTCACTTGCTCTCAAGTTCTCTGCTCTGTCGCGTCTCCGGCTGGCAGTCTTTTTGTTAACTCTCGGTTTAGCAATACTGTTCGTAAAATACGATTAACGTGAACGGGTACCCTCCCGGCCGCGGCACGTGTTCCCCGAGGAAGCGTATAATCTTTAGTACGATTCGATTGACTCTGTCAAACAATACGGCGGTCGGAAGACGGCGCAAGCTCGATAAATCTCGCCCGAGATCGTTTGTGTCACACGGATATCAGAGTCGGCGCTGGTTTTGCGGACGATTTAATTTTTGACGGCGATACGCAGGGTGCTGCGTTTAAAACAGGCCACTCGCGATACGCGAGAAATCGCGGTAGAACCTCGATTATCCGAGCTAATCGAGGAAACGGATGTTCAGACGCTGGAACGGTTACTTAATTAAAGTGCTAAATTAAGTCTTGTACCGAGTGATCTAGTCTTGACTGGTATGTACAATATGCAGAGATGTGTGTGCAGATCCCTTCGGATCTATTTACATGAACAACGTGCTTGACTAATAAGGAATACAGACATCGAATAATCGAGCTTCTACCGCGTTGAATTTCGAGTACGGAATCGAATTAAAAAATGTATCAAAGAAATAAGATTTCAACCGATCTACGAACGATCGAAGTGAAAACTTGAAGCTATAATAGACGATGCTGTGGCCTGTTTCGCGTGAAACACTCCGCGTACCTCGCTCTGTTCGTTGTTCTCGTTTCGAGAGACGAGCGAACGCCATTTTCCGCCGCCGTGAAAAGCTAACGAAACGGAAGCTGTGACCGAGACAGCAACAAAAGAGAATTTAGCAGTCGCCGACGGCGAAAGGATCGTTGCGCCGTCCACGACAGACCACTCTGTCGTTCCACTGAACCATCGATCGATCGACAGACAATCGTTCTCAGAGAAAAACACCGATGCGATGGTGCGATGGACTAGACGCGACGCCATGTCGAAAAAGGAATTGCTTGGCTCGCTAGCGCATACCGATCCTGTCAACGGTTCCCACTGTCGCCACAAAAATCGTCGATCTTTCCGCTGGATCCTCCAGAACCCACTCTCGCACACGCTCTCCCGCTCTCTCTCTCTCTCTCTCTCTCTCTCTCATTTTATATATTAACTATCTACTCTAGGACCTAAGTCGCCGCTGCACCACGCGGAGGGTACGCGCTACTAAAAAAAGAGAGAAAAGTAAACGACAAAAAACGAAAAAGTAGTCGAAGTAGTAGAAGTAGAAGGAAGAAGTAGAAGTAGAAGTAGAAACAAAAGAAAAGAAAAATGTACAGGGTCTTTTGCTATTAAATATTACAGTTTGTCTTTTTCTTCGCGCTAAAGCTATTTTATACGGTAGACTCGCGTCGTCGTCGTCGTCGTTTATTGTCTACGGTTTTCCGTGTACCATACGTTTCTAACCAACGAAAAACACCTCTCTGTTTCTTCGAACGTGTCTCACGATCCCGGATGAATCTCGGAAGAATCTCTCTCGGGTTCTGCTTTCGAACTCGGCGCCACGGGACGAAGGTGATGGAACCGCTTCCAGCTGGTATCCGTGCCCGATGGCGGGTAAAACGGCCGAGGTTTCCCGACGGTCGGTAAAATAAATATCCTCGTAAGTACGAAGAACGATCGAGGGGGGGGAGAGAAGAAGATCTCTCGATCGTCGACCGACGGTCCCGTGGATCCCTCGTCGACGGTTGACCGATCACGCGATCACTGACTAGGTCGGGCTGCCCCTGATCATCATCATGCGGATCACCGCGAGGACTCTGGTTCTCGGATCACTCTGGTCGCTCCGCGGGGAATGTCTACGGGGATACGAGTACGGTTGTGTCAATTTTTACCGTCCCGGTGCTTGATCCAGGATCGACGGTCCCTCGATCCAGCCGACGGCCCCGTTGGGAAGGTCCGCCACGGGGACCGGCCAAGCTCGGTTCACCGTCTTCGTTGAGCCTCCTCCGGCGAACAGCCGCTCGACCAGGCGTCGTTATGTGTCCATGTGTCTGTACTTGTGGGCGGACATCTGGGCCAGGCCCAGCACCGCGTACTGACACTGCAGACAATGGTAATGGGTCTGCTTCCCCGAGTGCTGGCACTGCACGCCCCCGCAGGGTTGGCTCGGGGTGAACTTCTGGAAGCCGGCCGCCGCGATGCTGTCCAGCTTCGCGTGCTGGCGACGATGCGCGACCACTTTGTTCGTGTCCGTGCACACGAAGTCGCACTTCAGACAGTGGAAGTGCGAGGCCTTGTTCTGCATCGAGCCCAGCGACGACGTGTACGCGCACTGCGCCCTCCCGCAGGGCACGTTCGCCCTGTATTGCTGAAAGTCGCCGCCCATCAGCGTGTCGAGCCGTTCGTGGCGGGCCGTGTGCTGGACGAACCGGGTCTTGTCGCAGAACGAGTAGCCGCAGTCCTGGCGCATGCAGTGGAAGTGCGTCTGGTGCTCCCGGTACCCGCAGTGGGGGTACCTGCAGTCCTCGTTGAAGCGGAACCTGAAATTCCAAGGAATTCGTTAGGCGAAACGGACTTTTCTCGCACCGCCGAGTGGTCCGTTTCCGGCCGCGTTGTTCAACGCGTGTTTCGTTGGCCCTGCGGTCCCTGGTTCCCGAGATATCGCGGGAAACCGAGATATCCCGAGATATCGCGGTTCCTCTACCAACCTGACGTATCCTTCTGGCACCGGCTCGTCCTTCAGCATCCTCATCGAATGATGCAGCCTCTGCTTCTTGGCTTCGGGGGAATTGCTGTCGGACGGGGACAAGGACCTCTTGTTCAGGTTCAGGTTGGCCGCCAACGAGGCCAAGGGGTTCTCGTCTCTGGTAGGAGGTAGAAAGTTCGTCGGTGGTAGTCCGGGAGCGAACATGAGTCCCGGCGCGCCCGTGTACATGCCGCCGTGTTGCAGGAAAGGCGGCAGAGCCTGGTTCATCAGGGCGATCTGTTGATTCATGGCGGCCATCACCGCGGGGCTCGGGAAGTGGAATCCGTGGCTGAGGTCCAGCTCGAAGCTGGTCGGGACCGGTGATTGTTGAACGCTGGGCGGCAAACTTGGCTGGGACAACTGTCCGTTCTCGTTCGCGTCCATCACCGAGTTGTTGGCCTCGTCCCTGTTGATCTCGCTCGGTTCCCTCTTCACGCTAGGAACGTTTTGCACGCCGACGTCCGCGCCGCATCTCGCCGGCTCCATCTTCACCTCCTTCAGCTGATTCTGCTGGTTCATCTGGCCGAGGGTCTGCTGCATCTGACGCTGCATCTGGTTCTGGAAGTTCTGAATGTTCTGCGCCATCTGAGCGTTCTGCGCCATGAAGTCGTGCTTCTGGGACAGCTGGGCCAGGTACTCGTGCTGCAGCTGATTCGGCACCTGGTTCGCCAGGTCGTGCTGTTGCTGGCTCAATATGGCGCCCGTCGAGTGCTTCGCTATGTGAGCCACCAGTCGGTCCAGCTCGGAGAAGGCCTGATTGCACGCGTTGCAGTGGTAATGATTCTTCCGCTTCAGCTTGCAGAACGGACGGCTGCAGCTCTGCTCCGGACCGTAGAGCGTGTGCGGCGACGAGGAGCTGGTCGATGGGAGAACCGGAGACTCTGCAATAGTAATAGCGAATCGTTTAGACAGAGATACCGAGGGTGGTCGCGGGATCTTGACACTGCTGGCAGACGAGGCGCAGGCAAACCCAATACGCAGGGGGGACTTTTGCATCGCGTATGTACAGTTTGATCTCTTGCTGCAACCAGTTTACTTCGATCGGTGCTCGCTCTTGGCTCCACGTTCGTTAGATCGGCGATCGCGAATCTTTCTAGTTCTATTCTCGGCGTCGGTCGGATAGGATACGTCGATCCTCGGAGCTCCGGGCCAAGATGGACCCGATCACCATAGTCCAAGGGTTAAGGAACCAAAGCACGCGGATTTACATGTATGTACATCTCTCTCTTTCTCTCTCTCTCTCTACGCGACGTTACCTCGAAGCTTCCGAACGAAAGTGATTTTCCCGTCGATCGCATGAATGTTCGACGACGTTTCTTTCTGGGCACGACGGCGCGACGTATTAGGTTTGCTATGCTCCTCGGCTGATTCTATGCTAAGAGAACACGTTTTCAAGGCAAGAAAATCTGTCGTCGATAGAGACACGAACCTTGATGCACGGAAGTTCGCATGGATAGCACGACGCCCGGAAGTGCAGGTTCACTCGGCGGTCCACTGACCGGATAATAGGTGCCTGCCGCCCTCACCACTAGCAACAATCAACCAAACAACCAACACTTCAAATATACCTCCCACTAGAATTACAACCACCTTGTACAATAGATACATCAGACGCAAAAAAAAAATGATGTACAAACGCAACGACGAAAAAAAAAGAAACAGGCGATGGGACGTCTACTCGACAATCTCTACGAATCTTTGCATCATTGTCTTGGTTTGGTAATTTGTTCGCGAGCCGCCAAAAGCGACTACCGAACTGTGGATCTTTGTCGTTGAAAACGTTTTATAATTCAGGACTTTTCAACTTAATTGCAATTTGCTGTATCAACTTTTGGCGCAAAAATCCACGGTCCAGAAATGAATCAAGATCGTCTCATCCCGTCGCAAAGATTTGTAAAGGTTCTCCAGACCGTCGCAAAATAAGGTAGCAAAACGCAACAGCAACTACGCTCTTCCTAAAAAAAAAACGGTTACGCGTCGCTAGCAAAAAGAATAAAAAAAAGAAAACGGCAACGCGGACGTCCTCTCGCCAAGCATGGATCCACACCGAGAACTCTCGAGAGGTGGGGTGGTGCTGATGTGTTCGAATATACATTGTGGTGCGTGTACGTGCAGAAAAAAAAGGACAAAAGACATGCAGTCGACCGACTCTGACATCGGGTGTCGCTACCAAACTCGGAACTCTTATAAAACAACAGTACTGTACAGGTGTGCACTGGGTTCGTGTCCGACGATCGTTCGCCACTTACCGGTGGTCTTGCTGGCGTCCGGGCTGGGTATCTCGGCCTCCTTGTCCTCCATCATCGACCTGTTCTCCAGATCGGAGGTATTCAGACAGTCCTCGGGTTTCTCGATCAGTTCGGCGGGATTCTTCACTTGGATCCTGGGCTTCGTCTCGTGGACGAGCTGCTGAGAAGACGGATGATGACCGTCGTGGATCGAGGTCTCCTGATTGGCGGGCTCGTTCTGGCCGGCGTGCTGCTTCTCGTGGAGAACCATGGTGGAGTATCTGACGAAGGAGTATCCGCAGTTCGGCCTGGTGCAGTGGAAGTGTCTGTTCACTCTGTTGCTGTGGCAGCCGGCTAGCCGGCAGTCGACCATCTTGTCGAAGAACGCGAAGCCGGCCGGTATGTCGACGTTGTCGTGGAAGTCCTTGCTGTGCATGAGCAACTGGTCCGGCCTGTCGGTGGAGAAGTGGCACCTTGCCTGGGAGCAGTGATGGTGTCTGGTGGACCTGAGGACGCAGGCGGGATCGGGGCAGCCGTCGGAATTGTACGTGGAGAAGCCCTCGGGCTCCCCTAGACTGTTCGAAGGGGAGACGCTGCCCTCGCGATCCTCCATCAGAGGATTCGCCGTCAGGCTGGGCGTCTGCGGTTTCGGCAGCTTGAAGCTGGTGAATATGGCTTGGGGAGAGTCGTGGGTGTGGGTCGCGGGGTCGCCTCCGGACCAGATCTCGATCACCCGGTTCTTCGGCGGCCTGCCTCGCTTCCGCCTGAACATGGCGTCGATGTTGGTCAGGTGGGTCAAGGTCACGTCCGAGGAGAGCGCGTGGGAGGAGCAGGAGAGGTTCAGCTGCCTGCTGTACTCGTGGATCTTGTAGTGCTGCAGCCTGCGGAACGGCTTGTCCGTCGAGAGGATCACCTCCCGGCAGTTCTCCCAGTTGCAATGGTAGTGCTTCTCCTTGTCGGCGTACGGGCACCCCTCGTCGCAGCCGCCCTCCTCGAAGAACGCGTCCGTGATGCGTTCCTGGGTCTCGTGCTCCCTCAGGTGCTCCCTGACCTCGCGAGGGTCCCTCAGCGCGGCTCCGCATCTGTCCAGACCGCAGTGATGATGCTCCCTGCCGAGGTGGCAAGGACAGTCCGCGTTCCCAGGCACCAGGTACGCCAACTCGGTCGCCGTCAGCTGACTCGGCTGCTGCTGTTGTTGTTGTTGCGGTTGCTGCTGTTGTTGCTGTTGATGCTGGTCGATCGTCATCGTCGAACTTCCGCTGGCCGAGACGGTAGTCGTTGGCGCGGTCAGGTCCATCGCCAGGTCGCTTCCGCTCTGGAAGGAGTCGTCCAAAGAGTAGTACGAGGGCGATCCTCGATCCTCGTTCGAGCTCTCGCCGTTCAGGCTCAAGGACAAGCTCTGGCCGCTCAGGTCGTCCGGAGGCCACGACCCCGGAGGCCTCGAGCCGCCTACGGAGCTGATCTGCTTGTACTTCCGGTAAGCCAGCTCCGACTCGTGGCGCTCGTGTTTCCGCTTGTGGGAGTACAGTTGGCCGGCGGAGTGCAGCACGTAGCTGCAGTGCGGCCGGATGCAGTGGATGTGATTGCAGACCCGGGAGAAACGGCACTGCTCGAACGAGCACGCCTCGGACTTCATGAACTTCTTGAAGCCGTCGCGCGAGAGCTGCTCGTCCTTGATGTGGTACGATTTGTGCTTGTCTGGAAGAAGGAGGATCTGATCAGCGATGCTAGCGAGATTGTGTCAAGGTTATGTCAAGGTTTTGTTAAGATTATGTCAAGATTTTGTCAAGATTATGTCAAGGTTCGATCGAACGACTGGCACGAGCGTTACGGGGGAGTTTAAGGTACACACAGAAAGGTACGGTAAAGAATTTTCAACTCTATCGAGAATAATGATTCCAAATGGTTTTCCGGGGCGAACCTGTTCTAGCAGATATTCCCGGACTGGGACTACAAAGGCGCATTTCTGTTGCAGGTGAAGCAGAACCTGACGGTAGCAAGAGAAGAAGACAACATCTCGCGCATAAAAAGGTAAATTGAAGACAGTGGCGAGTACAATTAAATCGTCGTCTAGTTGCTCGATTCTTGACGATTAAATAAAATAAATTGAGATGCCACGCTAGGAAAGATAGAAAGTATCTTCGGAAAAATTGATGACCGAACATGGGATAAACGCGATAAACGTGATCTATCGTTGTAGGCGTAGAAACGATCCGCCGTCCAAGGAATCGAATAAGGAGCAGAACAAGATCGTTCTTACCCATGTCAGCCTTGTTCTTGAACGTGAACCTGCATCCGGGTCTGCGACAATGGAAATGCGTGGTCCTCTGGCCGACGAAGGTGCAGTGTTCGGTGGCGCAGCTCTCGGTAGCTCGAAATCTCTGGAAGCCCTCTTGTATGATGGCCGAGTCCTTGCGATGGTAATTAGCGTGCATCTGCACGTCGGACGTGGATATGTAAACCTTGTCGCAGTTCTCGTGGATGCAGTGGTAGTGGGTCTGTTTGCGATTGTGCGGACACGCACGGCCCGGATGCCTCTCCGAGCAGTCGTCGGTCGGCGAGTACCTCATGAAACCGTGCTGCAAAGATTCGTCCCTCTTTTTGTGCCACTTGAAATGCCTGATCATCTCCTCCTTTTTCACAAACACCCTACCACTGCAGTCCAGACAGTGAAAATGCTCTCGGCAGCCCAGCTCCTTGCAGTAGGAACTGCCGCACTCTTGGCCGGACGTGTACCGCCTCACGTAACGAGAGTAATCGATTATGGGTTGGGACACCGAGCTTTTCGAGCTACCGATCAGCGTGTCCGCGACCGGAGACATGCTTTGTCTCAGCAGAGCTGAAATCAGAAAATTACGGATTTTTAAACGTTCGAACGTTTTGAATTCGTCGCGCCGCGCCGTGTCGTCTCGAACAGGTTTCTATGTGGTCGATCGAAGGTGCAAGGGGAGACAGGGTACCTTCGAGCGCGAAGGTAGATTCTCTGTCTCGTCGGAATGCAGCTGGCAAAGTAGAAACGCATTGCTATGGAAGGTTACAAAGTTATCGGCCCTGCTGCACCAGCTGTTTTATCTACCGGGCTTGATGCAGTTTCAACGTGCATAACAGAGCAGCTACCGATGCACTTATGATGCACTGCAAGCAGTTCGATCGCGTGTTGTTCGACGCAGCTGTGACAATGGGAGGAGAGCCTATTGCTTCTTTTTTTAGGAAACGCTTCCAAGAATTAGCGATACACGCGAGCAATTGATAAATTAACTTTAGGGGTTGTTTGCACCGATGCATATTTTTTTTCTCGCCATTTCTTCGATCATTTTAAAAGTACGCGATGATCGCAAAGCGAACTGTACTAGTTTCAATCGTACTATTTAGTCGATAAATCATTGCAGATCGGAAATGGAGCTAATAAAGCCTCGAATGAACGTATAATAATGACTAAATGAGAATCATTAGAATACACAGATGACGGAGGAAAGGATACAAAATATTGCGATTCTTTCCCTAGTATAAAAAAAAATAGAATCGATGCGAATTAAAAGCTGGAAATTTCTAGGAACAAACTACAGCGATCGGAGATTAATTTAACATCAACGAACGAATAAATCGTAATCGAGGACAACGTCGAACCCCGAAACGCTGAAAATCCTCCGTTTAATTTCGTAGGAACACGATTCCCACCGGTCCCAGGAATCCCGCGAATAACCGCGAAATATGTAACCGAGGGGGGAGAATATACAGCGTGTCCCCCGCCCCCTTTTCGCCGGAAACCGCGAGCCAAGCCCGGCGTGCCCCTTGCGAGGGCCCGGGCCGATTCCGAGAAATTCCTACTTGCCGACTGCGAACGAGCGCGCGTTTGAATGCGTTCAGAAACGAGTTTAAAAATTGTCGAATATTTCTCTTAGGGGTCCCCCTGGTTCTCGCTCGGTTTCTGCGGGGATGGGTATAGTATAGGCCGTGGGTTTTATGCGCACGTGTGTACGCGAACGGAGAGAGAGAGAGAAAGAGTGAGAGAGAGAGAGAGAGAGAGAGAGAGGGAGAGAGAGTGGAAGGGTTCCCCCCGGCTCGCGTCTCGACGGCCGAAACGAAAGAAAAACGAACAGCCAGAAAGGAGACGAAATGGTAAAGGTTGCGAGGGAGAGGCCCCGAGCATTATGCTCCGGCATTATGTTCCGCAAACTATCGGGAACCCGCGAGGAACACCCGGATGCTTCTCCGAATCAACTGTTGCGCGATGCACCGGCCCTGATCGTCATCCAACAATTTATTCCGTTGCAAATAACGCAGAAAACTGAACGATCTAATCTCGAACGTCCTCGGGACTTTCGACAGGAAAGGGTTAAACTTCCGGAAACTTTGAACTTACTTCGCTGAACAAAGTAGCAGGCTGATTTAACAAAAGTGACACGGTACAGTCTACGACGCGCCTGACGTTTCAAAAATAATTTCGTCGCGAAGACACGACTGCAAATGTCACGGAAGCGACGCGTTCGTTGCGTTGGAACGATCTGGAGCTTCCGGACGCTGCGACGGACAGTTTCAAGAGACGAGGAGCTGAGAAATCGATCCGGGAACGGCCGATTAACGAAATAATATGCACCGTTGTGGCTTTTAACGAGTTCCAAGGCCAGGTTCCGTTCGACAGTCGGTACCGCGGCCGTTTTGGCACGCTTCCTGCGACGCGGTCCGCATAATTAGGCGTCAACAAAATGTCTGACGTTCCCGGATACGAGAGAGAGAGAGACGAATCATGGGCCGTCTCTCGCGTTTATTCTTAATTAATACCAACCGATCGAGCCTTGACCCCCAAGCTATCTCCTTCTCTCTCTCTCTCTCTCTCTCTCTCTCTCTCTTCCTCTTTTTCTCTTCCCTTTTTCCCATCCGTCGTTTCGCTTTCGGTCTCGTCGTGACAAGAAACGCGGCTGTAAATTCACGCGGATCAGAATTTCCTCGCGAATGCACGGAAGAAGGTGGCTCTAACGAGCCGCACAAAACACGCAGCTGCGTTACATAATTACCGTACGCCGGAGGATAGATTAATAGCCATAACCGAACGTTGCGTAATAATACGCGAGACCGTTCCCGGTTCCACCGAATCGGATTATTAATTTAAACGGCATGGAGGAACCGCGAATTCGGCACGCGGCGATAGACTCGCACGATCCGTCGACGATGTTTTAACGCTTCCGATTCGAAATCGAGGTCATAGAGCATCGATAATCGACGTCAGAATTTTGAAACGTTCCCGAGACTCGAGAGTTTCACTTTTATTTTTATCCATGGCTCATTTGGATTCGAGAGAATAGATACAATTTTTCTGGATAGAGCAGAGGATCCTGCGATATTCGAAAACATCGAGATTTTATTTGCGAGCGCGTTTTAAAGCGTGCACGCGAGCGCTCGAATCGGTGGATCCTGCGCGCGGAGGCAGACACGAGGGATTAATGTCCCCCCATTGTGATCGGATCGCAAGTTTCGGCTACAAGTTGCTATAGAAAGTAGTTCTAAGGGCGCCTGGCGAGATCATGCCACCCACACGGCGCGAGTCTCAAAAACGCCGGTCCGGTTTTTTCCTACCGGGTCGAATAATAAGAGAAACGTGACACGGCTTAAGGGGGCAAATCTTAAAAAATATGAGAAACTCGGGGGACGACACGCACCAGGCCGCCGTGCTGCCCCCTCCACGCCCCTTTTCCTACCCTTAACGCGAGATCCACCTTTCAAGCAGAACCCTTTCTATTCGTGGTTCTTGAAACTCGCGACGAGAGAGCGAGAGAGAGAGAGAGAGAAAGGGAGGGGGGAGACAGAAAGGTCGGAAGGCCCCGGTAGCTTGAAATTTTCAAAAAGCCCGATCCTGAAAAGCAGGCCCCGTATTTTAACTCTCTCTCTCTCTCCCTCTCATCGTGCTCCTCTCTTTTTCTCTCCCTCTCCTGTTTTCTCCTCCTTTTTTTAATCATTTAATCCGCGTGGCCTCGACGAGCGTAACCCTTTATGCGAGCCTGACCTGCGTGCACCCGAAATCCTCGAGGACGCACGACCCACACGCACCCGGACCGCTATAGACACGATTTCATCGAATGGAGAATTCAATGAAACTGTTCCCGCGTTGCCCCGATACGTTGAAATCTCCCAACTGAAAATCTTGTCCCTTGGAATTAAAAGAGCTCGTTGTTCGGTTCGTCCGGGGGAGATTTTACTTTTATCAAATTTATCGTGCACGTTGCTGTGCGGCAAATATTTTTTTGGCACGTCAGCCTAGATCTACGAAGCTCTGACTACGAGGAGAACAATTGTCTAGTTTGTGGGAGCAATGAATATCGCAAAAATGTATTTCGAATTTAGAGGGATAATTCTAATTTTTATTCTGTAACAAATATATCCTTGGTACGGCAATTTATTTAATCGGAGGTCTGGGCGTTGAACAAATACTTGTCGAGATTGTCAGAGGATTATAAAGGATAAGGATGTATTTTATATATTCTTTTTTTTCAATATTGTAACAGCAGAGAATAATTCTCGGGGGATCTGAATAACAACTATATAATCGATTGTTGTCTGTCCAAAGGGGTTGCAGCCGCTAAGAACGCGTTCTGGATATTTCTAAAGGCGTGCTTCATTTATCGCACCAATATTCAGTAAACATTTCCCCGTGCGAGAAACTACAACGCTATCAGAGAATAATTCCAAACGATCTGACCAACCCCCACGAGGGTAAAAATAATAATAATATTTCAGAGAGTGTAAAGGGGCGCTTCTCGATCAATAACATGCATTCGGTTGATTCTAAAAATTATTGTAATATCGAAGTAGCTCCCGGTCCCGACGAATAATTAGCAGTGGACCCTCTCAGAGGGTGAAAAGAGGTCTCGAGCGCCAAAATACTCGGGGGGATGATTCCAACTAGGAAAAAAGATCGGCCCAAGTAATTATACTCTAACAATTCTTCGCGGAAGCAATTTCGTCGGTCGACCCTGCGAATAATTGACTGTCAACGGTTCAAGGGGGCAGAAGGGGGGCGGTGCGTTCACCTAACCCACAAAATCGCGTGTTTGGATAATGCGTCAAGTGCCCGCTGCGTCGCAAGTCCGTTCTCTCCTTGCGAAGGGGCCCATTCAGCCCTTTTCCTTCCTTTCTCTGTCTCTCTCTCTCTCTCTCTCTCTCTCTTTCTCTCTTCTGAAGGAGAGGGCCTAAATATCGACAAAAAAAACTCCCAACGGGCAGCCGCGCCTCTCCACCCCCCCCTCTCGCCTAGTACCCCTTTTTCGACGGCCCTCGTCACAACATTGTTTCCGGAAAAACGGCTCCGGCAAAGGAGTAACCGGCCAGATGCGATTTAATGAGCCAGAATAGAGACTGCGTTGATTCCGGGGGCGCCGAGAGGGGCGGCGGGATGAAACGCGCGGCTGGTGGGAATATTGTGACGGTGAGTTTTAATATTTTTGATGAAGCTGTGCAAGGGTTCCGACGAACCAACGGAAGCGATCAACCGCGAGATGCTGTTTCAACCCCCAAATATTAACTTCTGTTTCACTGACTTCCATTTTTCATCGAGCCTCCTCTGCTCCGGGTTTTATTGCCGTGGATTTGTTGGCTTCGTTGAATTCGTCTCTGACGTTTATGGCTGCTGAAATGCTGTTGACGTAATGTTCTTTTCAATTTGATTGCCTTGCACATGGGGTTTCTAAGGAAACATGCCATTATTCATTTTACTGGTATCTAAAGTCGTTATCTAAACTTTATTTAATACACGCGTACACTGTTTTCGTGGCTGAATCAAATTTTGTTTGGGAATAATTTGTCTTTCGATGGATTACGGATTAATCGTTGTCGCGGGCATACAGTTGAAGATAATTAATTAACAAAATAATTAATTTTCAGAATATTGAAACCGATTTCCGAACTGCATCGATCACAATTTTCCAGAGTATGTATATATACTTGTTCTCTAACTTTTCCGTAGAAAATTACTTCTACTATGGTAGAGCGGACTCGTTCGATCGAAAGTTGCGTACTGAAAATCGCGCTAGTTTTTGCTGGCAACGAAAGCGAATCGGCCAAAGGCGAACCGAGGCCGTAGAAAAATGCGCAAACGGCGGCGTTCCTGGGAACGCGGTCGAATCCACGGATATCGCGAGTGCCGGCGCTATAAATACCGTTCATAAATCTCGCTAGTGGACGGTCGAGTAATAATTAGGAAGGAGCAGGGTAGACAAAGGCGTGAATAATTCTATCGGCAGGGAGGACCAGGGTGGCGGAGATCGTAAATTCCCGTAGTCGGAAGGAGGCAGCCCGAGAGAGAGACGCGTTCGGCGCGGTCTCCTCTGGCCGTCTCTGGAGGCTTCTTCCCTAAAGAAGGAAACGACGTTAATTATAATGATGGTGCGCGCTTGGCCACGTTTATTTCTGGTCCGATTCCATGAGCCGCGGCCGGCCAAAGAGAGAGAAATTCGGGAAGAACGAACGAACGAACGAACGGAGGAAGAAGGTGCTAAACGGATAGCGCTCGGAGAAACGGGACAGTAGAATGGCGACCATAACGTAATTTTGACAGAAATAACGCCGTCGTTGCTCTCGCTGAGGGACAATAAGTCCGCGACACTCTCTCGCGGAGGATCTTAGAATAGTTTTAGTGTCCGCCTTACGCGCGGTTTCTCGCTTTCTCCTTTCCACGTCCGCGCTTCTCTCCTCCTCTCTTCCTCTCTCGTCAGCCTTCGCCCCCTCTTCGGCCCCACCTTCAACTTTCCCGTTTCAGCTCGCTTTCGGGTGACCCTACTGGCGCCACGATTTTCACGGGTGCGCGAGAATTTATACTCCGCTTGTTCCGGCAGAATTCCCAGGAATCGAGCTTTCCTTCGGGAGCGATCTACGAATTCGATTGAAAATCCACCGAGTTCTACACGAAGACACGAACCACTTGTGCCGCACGGGTGACGTTACGACTAGCAAACCTTCGTTCAAATTCTTTAGTTCGGAGTCGTTGAAATTGCAAAGGCGCTGTGGACAATTATTATAATGTATATTCAGGCTTATTTTATAGCAACGACCGTGCAATGTGACTCGATAAATACGGTCTTGTTCCTTGTAAAAAGCAACGCGAATTGACCACTTCGACGCGCTTATTATCAGACCGCGAATTTTATGGAGGCGTGGTCGAAACGAAAAGTTGAACTAAACGCAGAAAAAGAGCACAAGACAAGAAGCAGTCTTCTACTTAAAGCTTCGTACACGAACTGTTGTACAAATCTTTTTAACAGACAATGTTGACTGCCGGGCCGTGGGAAGGTTAGAAAAGATGTCGATTTTATGCACGATTCGATGAAAAAATAATGGACGAGGAGACGGCGGGCTAAAGAATCGCTGAAAAAAGGGGAAAGCTCTCAACCCCCCTTGGTTCGGTAGAATGATTAGGTCTCGCGAGGAGTCATTCATCCCGAAGGCAAGATCGCGGAAGGGTTTTCTTCCGAGTCCAGGGGGCGAGTTTCGTTCGTTTCGTTCCCTTTGATCAGCGGGGCCTCGAGTGTCAGGGCCGAATCCCGATGCACCGAAAACGGGATTATTCATCGTCGTCGATTATTCAGTGGCTCGAGTCCATCGTCGAAGCCTTTCGCGAGGAGTGCGGAGAGAGTTTCGGAGAGAGAGAGAGAAAGAGAGAGAGAGAAGGAGAGAAAGAGAGAGCGGTGTGCGTGAACGAGCGAACGCGCGCGCGTACAAACGGTCGTTAAAGCAATCGAGCCACGTGCTACGCGCGTCTCCGTCCTTCTCCTCTCCGCTCGCCGCGTCGTGCCGCACCGCGCTGCACCGCACCGCACCGCACCGCGCCGGTTTCTAAAGGCGCATTCATTAATGTCGCGTATGTAGCTGGTATCGTTTTACCCCTCCGGCGAGGCGCGGAATTTTTTTTTCTTTCTTCGCCCCTCACCAACCCCCTTCGTTTTTTCATTATAATCTAGCTGCCCTTCGGACGTATGGATTTTTCGGGCCACTGTTACACGGACATGCTACTTAGTGTCAACCCCCTCCACCAACCGTGGTCGTTCTTTTCACGGAGCCGTGGCGGCTATGTGCAACCCGCCCCCCTCTCTCTCCCTCTTCGCGCTATACGTACTTCGTTTCTCCCTTGGTCATGGCGGCCGTGTTAAATTTAAACGGGGGGAGGCCGGTCAGGGGAACAATCGTTTCCGGAATTATTGACCGAGTGGACCCGAACTGGGTTAATCGTTGTTCTCGCGTTACCAACTAAGACGGAACGGAGAAATCTATTTAAATATCGTCCGGGGGGATGGTAGAGGCAGGGGCACGGCGAACTATCGTGCCCAAAAATTGCCGAGCATTGCGGATATTTCATTCGAAAGTACTGGGTCGAATATCGTAGGCGTCGTGGAACGAGTGGCAAGTGTATGCGGTGAAATGAAAATTTATTAATCACAGGGTGGCTCGAACTTGTCGAAATAGAAGCGAGTGGGTCTAGACAAAATTCCCAATCGCAAAACCACGCCGTTTCAACGCATTTTCAATTTTAAACCGAAGACCAAACAGGCCCAAACCTTCCCCATCGCAATCGACGTTTCTCTCGCCGTTGCCACCCCTCGGCGAAACGATGAAATTGCTCCAAGATCGTCCCAGTACGTAGGAGAAAGAGCCCCGAAAGCTTCCATGGCCGATAACCGCGCAGAATAATTGTTATTTAACTCGAAAGCGAGGGGGTTGAAAGCACGATCCGGGCGCTCGAAGCAGCGCACGAAGGGGGCTACTGTTTTAAATTTCGAACAACCGGGGGCACGGACGCGAAAGCCACGGCTTCTGGCGCGAGGGGTTTAAATTTTAAAGGAAGAGGGGCACGCGGACTTTCCACGACCCCTAAAATCCGACTGCCCCCCCGGCCCCCGGCCCCCGCGTGTCGGATAAAGATTTCTCGTTTCAAAGGAAAGGCCACCCTTTCGCCGGTGTTTCCAGCGTTACGGGGGTAAATTGAGTTGGAGCGAAAACACGCGTACTACTTATCGCGGGCGCAGCCCCCTGTCTCAGCCCCGTCGCCGCGCCATGCCGCGCCACCCCAATTCGGCCGAGCTCTTACGTGGGACGTAAACTTTTCACGAGGGTGAGAGTAATATCGGCCATTCACGTGCGAGCTTCTCCTCCCACCCGTTTCCTCGTGGCACACGCGCCTGCATGCGGCCCCCCTTGCCACCCTCTGCCACCCCCTGCTTCCCGAAAATAAACAGAATCGAACCCTTTCTGCGAATTCAAACAGCCAGAAGAGGGAGCCAGCCTACTCGCTCGCGCGCGCGCGCACCCCCTTTGTTCGACTTTCGAAAACTTTATTTCTGGTGCCGATATCCCGATGCCGCGGAAGGATTCTGACGGTGATCGGAGGGGGGTTCTCCGGAGTAAAAAGAGAGAGTAGCCACGGATCGTCGATCCGCTGTCAAAACACGAAATTCGACGCCCGGTAATCGGGGCCTGGCCTGATTTTTCATTCAACGAATTTTCCGGGGATCCGAAAGGGGTGCGAAAATGGATCGGCAATAAAACACGGCGATCGATCGCCCTCTGTTTACCGGAAACACGATACCGTTGAAACGATCCTGAAGGGATCGGATGATTAATCAGACCCCGGGATAATTAAGGGAAGACCGAGCGTACCGCGCGTTTCCGAGAGGACTATCGATGATTTTAATTGCTTCGCGTGGCGGGGAGAGAGTTTTTCTGGTAATTTGCGTGGAGGGCCTTCGACCCTCTCTCTGTTTACTCCCGGTGACGATTTCAAACGAATTTTTCGAACGGCGTAGCTGTAACTGGAGAAGATTACGCTTTCGTTTGTTCCTGCTCGTTTTCTTTATTTTTTAACGTTGGGAGCAAACGATTTAGAGGGCTCGACAATTTTGTCTGCAATTCTTGCGCTTCGTGCATGAAGCGGAAAGAAGATTTCGACCGTGTAACAAACGATTGGTTCGAAAAATATTTGTCGCTTTCGTAGAAACAGGAAATTAAATCTACAGTAATGTCTCCCTAATTGTCACCCAAATTGTGCACTAAAATAGGCAATTTGGGAAGTGGTGTCGCGATTATTCGAGCCTCGCGGCTTGTTTTTTATAATTACCGATTGTCAATATCTATAAAAACGAGCCGCAAGGCTCGAACAATTGTATCTCCTCTTCCAAAATTGTCCATTTTTGTGGACAATCCGAGCGTCAATTAGGGAGACATTACTGTAGTCGTATACGCTGTAGACTTTTTACGGTTTATCGGCCTAGGATTTTTGTTCACGAAATTCGAATGTTCCAAGGATCGGCGATCCAGCGTTTCGCGAATATAACGAGCGAGAGCTCGAATCTGAATCGGCGAAAAGGGATCGCAGAAAATCGAGCGATGGAAGATTCTTCCGGGTGAGAAAATGGCGCGGTTTGCGGTTGGAGTTCGCGAAGGGAAATCCACGACAAATCGTCGATGCTATTCGTGCTTCGGTGGCTGGTGGCGAGCGTATTTCAAAGTTCCACAATGTCCCATAACGCGCGCTGATTTACGAGATCGCGTGTCCGATAACTTTCGAATATTCCCCGAGAGCGAGTGGCTGTTAGCCTTAACAAGGCAGTTCGACGAGTGCGTAACGAGCGAGGACTATTATTAAGTGCGCCGCCACGCTCTATCGATGCCCGGTGGCGTTTCCGTCTGCGTTCGAGCACCGATTGGACGTCGGACGGGATCCACCCTTCTCGTCTGCTCGCATTTTTCCGGAAAACCTCGCCCGTCTCGGTCCTCCCTGCCATTATCCTCGCCTCGGGTAATTAGAACGTGGCCCGGCCTCCGCGAAATTACCATCCTCGGGTATTTAGCGCGCCTCGCGATGTAAAGCAGATAACGCGCGATTCGACCGTCGAATTACTGTCTCGAATTAAACGTCTTGTTTCGTTACGAGACCGTGCAGAATTATTTCGTTTTTTTTTACTCGGTACCGAGTACGATCGAAACGACAGCGAAATTGCTACTTACATGCAACGTGCAACTGTGTATCGCATTGTCTTGACCGATCGTAGTTTCGCTATTGTCGTCGCGAATGATTAGAGCAAACGATCGAAACCCTAGAATTATTGCGTTCCCGTCTTAAAAGTGATTAGAATTAAAGTGACAACAGAATTGGCACCTGCGACGATCCGTGCGCGTGTATCTGTGTATTCTAAGGTCTCGATCGATCACAATTTGTGCCTGCACGGAGCTGCCAATTTTTCTGCGACCGTATCGAGGCGCGAATCGTTCTAGAATCGTTTAATTTGTAGTTTCCGAAACGATTGCAACTGCGGCTTAAAATACCGTACTTAGGATTTTCAGTGTGCGCTTTAAAATCGAGAGTTCGATCGTCCGATGAAAAATTGTCGAAAAGTAATTTCATCATTTTTTTTCATCGGTTTCTCGTTGCAGGAGGTTTTTAAATTTCCGCGAAAAACGTCGACGGTCGTCTCGATTGAGCGGCTCGAACGCATGGACGTGTCTCGATGACCGAGCTATCGAGTGAAATATGGAGTCGGGGAATTGATTCGACGTCGGATCAGCGTGGGAAAGAGAGATTGAAATTGGGGCTCTCGTTGACCTCTTCATTGCCCAGTCCGCCTTATTCTTTGTGCTCGCTTTTTAGCGCGACCGTGAAAGGACATTTGTTTCGTCGCCGATTCTCTCTGCCCACGACACGCATCGGAATTACTCGTGTCTCTCTCTCCTCGACGAGAATTGGTCCGAGGGAACTACGATGTACGATTTGAAAGAAGAAGAAAAAAAGCAAACCAGAATAATCGAACCCGCAAATAAATTCAATTCGCAAACCTCCGTTAAGACTGTCGTTCCAAAATATTAGTTTAGCAAATATTTTCCCAGCAATATAAATATATTACATAATAAAATCGTCGAGAATAACCGCCAAACTCCATTACCCCTTTATTCCGTTTCTCATTGACCGGGAAGGCTTCGTAAACAATTATATCGTCGGATAAGATGAAGCTCGATTTAATAGTTCCGTTTAAACGAGCCGAGCTTGCGCTGCAAAAATGTTCTAACTAAAGGAATTAACAAGTGTCTTGAAATCGGTGTACACAACAATAAAGATCCCGGGTCTATGAATCACTGTAGCACCGAATAAACACCGCAAGTGCACAAATAGAGATCGCCCCGCAACAATCCTCCGGGCGAAGGGATTAATTGAAAAAGTACGATTATGGACGCCGAAAGGTCACGGTCTTAAAGGATGTTCTCCAAGGAACGAATTTTTAAATTGCCGCGCGAATTTGTCGATTGGTTCCGTGAACGTTCTCTTTGAAGTCCGAAGGTTTTCTTTAGAACTCCCTTTCCCCTCCGATGAATTATTCGACGTCGATGGGGTTAAGAGGTTCGACTCGTACACACTGAAAGAGTGAGAGAGAGAGAGAGAGAGAGAGAGAGAGAGAGAGAGAGAGAGAGAGGAAGACGAAGAGGAACAGAGGGGGAGAGAGAGAGCGAGAGAGAGAAATCGTTTCTCTCGTGTTTCCCCTTTTTTAAGCGATGCAAATGCCACCCCGCTAGAGGCTCGACGGGCACACACGGTTCGTCGATCGGCTATTTTTCAACCAGCCATTGGCAGCTCGGACGATTTCGAAAGACCGAGGGTCGCCGGGGTAATTAAATTTAGAATATTTTTTAAATTTCTCCGATTCCGCTCGCATGATTTGGCACACGTCGTTCGTTGTCGCCGCTGTCGGCGTTCACCAGAACGAGCAGAAAGACAGAGGGACTGACAACAGAAAAGGCGGGGGAAAATGCGAGGGAAAAAATAGCGATTCTTCGCGAACGTCTTTGCAAAACTTCCCAGTACCGTAATCCACCGCGAACCCTGCGCAAACCCATTCCCATTTTCATCCCGGGACAGTCTAAAATCGTCGCCAGACCACGGATCGTGCCACGAGGCAATCATTTTCTGCATCGTTCGCAGCGAACGGATCTGCGTTGAAATTATTCTTCTCGACGATAATTTAAATATCGTCGACGTCGACGTCCCGGCATTTTTACATATGTTACCCCGTTTTCCGTTTCGTCCGTTCAGTTTCTGCTATTAATTTTGCTCGGATCGATCGACGCGGTTCCGTAACAGAAGACTTAAATAAACAGGCGAACTGGGTCAACTTTATTCGACCGAAAGAGATCGGGGACGATTTTAGCTAGACGAGACGTATAAATCTCGAAAGATCTGCGTTTTCCGAATCTCCGAATCTTTTGTTATGGCCCGAGACATTGATGACGATAAACCAGTGCCAGGTTCTCTGAATTTGAATCTGTTAACCCCGGCAGGGCACTTGTCCAACAATTGTGATCGCGCGGAAACAACGAAAATACTTTTTTCCCAAAATTATGAAACATTGCGCAACCGTGCTCGCTCGCGAACAGTTTCCTGCTATTCGTATCGCCGAAGCTAAAACGATTTAATAATCCTTCGTGCTCTAATTGCTTCGAAGCAATTTTTACTGTAATCGATAGATTGCTAGAAATTTAATTATGCGATGCGAAGGAATTCTTGCTTGGAACGCATTTTATAAAATTAATTTTATAAAATGGCACACCTTGCCTGGGAGCCTGATTGTTGCTTTCGCGCTCGATTCGAGCGTTAAAAACGCCGGAGAAACGTTCGACGAGCGATCGATGTTGAAAATTCAGGGATCCCACACGACGAACGAAAGATCCGGAGCGGCTCGGAGGCGGGATACCACGCGAAAACGAAATTTCCGCGTGTCTGGGCCACGGTTTACGATCGTCGGCGCATCTCCCGCGCCCCTGCAACCCCCCTCGCGCACGGCCCTGACCCTCCGGAGTTCTCCGGCCGTTTTAGTTTGGCCTAGGGCTAAAACAATCGGCGGTTCGTGGTCTTGGTCTTGGTCTCGGTCCTCTCTTCTCTCGGTCGTTTCCACCGACGGTGCGACGACGCGTTCTCTTCCTTTTTCTCGATTTTCGCCAAGCGCGAAATAACAGAGGCGCAGAGGGAGAGAGGAGCGCGGCGAAGGGAGAAAGAGAGAGGGAAAGAGAGAGAGAGAGAATGAGAGAGTGGAAGAGAGAGGGGAGGACGAGGGGGCACAGGCTGAACAGCTAACTCGAATTACTAAAGCGCCGAAGAGCAACGGCTTTAAGCGACTTATGGCGAACCGGAGGAACGACGCGGGATAAACCCGGGAAGAAAGCTCGATTTATTAGCGACACGGCGCTGCCACACTCTCTTTCTCTCTCTCTCTCTCTCTCTCTCTCTCTCTCGCTCTCTTTCTCTCTCTTTGGAGCTCTTTCTCTCTGTGATTTTACCGAACCGGCACGGAGAAATTGATTTACGGGGTCGCTTCCGAGAACGCGCGCCCTCGGACCGGAAACTCGCGGCTCTTGTGGAACCAGTCGCGGGTCTGACCGTTTATACTCGGTTTGCCACCATCGACAGTCGTCTAATTTCTCCTGCTGTGTGGAATCGCGGAGCAACTCGACCAGAATGCGTTGCGAATTTTTAACGCTTCCATCGAATCGTTGATTTCAGAGGTCTGGCGATATTAATCGGATGTTTGCGTCTCGAATCCTTTTGTTCGGACAACTGAACGAAACATTGCGAATGAAAGTACGTCGACGTCCGATGCATTTTTCGGTGAACAACAGCTTCTCGAGACGATCGGAAAAAATTATGGAATATTGAAAAAATGACAATTATCGCGGCAGTCGGAACAGTGCCAAAGCGAATCGAATTCGTCGGTGCCATTGGTGTCGTTGCGTAGCTTATTACGAACGAAACGAGCCATTACGTGGTAGAGAAACGCCGGTTCGTACTCGAAGCGCATTTTGCGATCGCCCCGCGGCCCCTTTTCCACTCGTTTCGCGATTATATTCTCGAAATAGTCAACCGGATGCCGGCCGACAGCACGCTCGCGGATATTCCGTATATTTCTGGCGACCCTTTTTCCGACGAAAAGATCAAGGCGCGATCCAGAAATCTCCGACAGAAAAATCCTTCGTCGAAAAACACAGCGGAAAGTGGAATTTCGAAGCGTTGCAACGTTCGCTTTGCGATGGAACTGTACCGATTCCGAACAGTTTATCGAATACGGAAGGAACAACGTTCAACAAACACAAAGGGTTGAATTGACGGTGCAAGGTCCGTTTGGTTAATGACGCAGCAACAGTGTTTGTTTGTTGCAAACCGAGTATGCGCACAAATTTGCATCGTATTATGGTGTATTTGTGTTGCAGATATTTTATAATAGAGAATTGACGGCGGGACCTTGCATTTATAAAAGTGCGGGGTCATTTGTGCGTCGCGTCGAGGAGGAAACACTGCTCCATTTTTCAATGTGACCCGAGTTGTTATTTTCCAGTGGAATATTTTTAATTGTTTCTAATGCGAATAACAAATATACGTTGAATCGAGAGAACAGAGTCTGCCGACTGGATGTTTCGTAAAAATTCGATTTCAACGATCGAACATCTTTCTAAATTGGTTCTAAAACGGTCGATGGAACGTTGCTAGCATCCGTTGTTCAGGCTTGTTTTTCTCAGACGACACAATTTTATCGTCGGTTAGTAGCACAGGTGCGGCAATTCGACTAAAAATTGTAAATTAAAATCCCGAAACCCGTAAGCGTTCCCCTACGACCCAGCCGGCCGCGGGTCACATCACGTTTCATGCGGTTTAACGTGTGCAAAACTGTTCGAAGGGTTTCGGATTAAGCGCTTTCCGCGTGGCTGGACGAGCATGGCGTCTGAATTACTTCGTGAAAATCGATAATACACTGCTCTCTCGTACACTCTCTCTCTCTCTCTCTCCTTCTTTCTTTCTTTCTTCTCTCCTCTCCATAATGCTGTCGGCGTGCGGCAGCTGTTAAAGTGTTTGACAAATCGCCCTTTCAAACGAATCCACCTAGATCGTTGCTCTCGGTGTATTTAACTTCGATCTCCCCCGAACTGGGAAAAAAAGAGCCCAAACCCCCGAAAAAACTCGAGAGACTTCGATTGGTCTCGATTACTTTAGCCAGAAAAAAAGTTCTGATCACACGAGCTTAGAATGTTCTCGGAAAGACACGTGTGCCATTCAGATTTTTGGTGCTTTATCTCTGAGCAATGTCTCTCTAATCGACGCTTAGGTTGTGCAGAAAAATAGACAATTTGGGAAGAGAATTGTTGACAATCGGTAACCATGGAAAACGAGCCACAAGGCTCGAATAGTCGCATCTTCTCCTCTTCCCAAATTGTCCATTTTAGCATGTGGCGCCATGCGTTAAGATCTTCATCGATCCACAGTCCTGTTGTTTCCGATTCATTGAGAAACTCCTAACATCGACGAGACCACGCGATCTCGTTTAAAATCACAAATTCGATTTACCTATGTAGTTTTTGGACCTCGCATAATTTTGATTCCCTGCGACGCGAACAAACTAAAGACAAATTCAGAGCCGATCAAGGATTCGTCACCACGGTCTGCCGCATTTGTCCGCTAAAGTTCGCCAGTGAACTATCGTTGAATAGAAAAATGATAAAAATACTCCGAAGGCTGAAAGAGTAGCTCGATCGCTCTAAGAACGGCTTCCTTGGAGCGGCCATTAACAGACGGATGGCGGATTGCCGGACAATCAGACAAAAGGCGGAGCATGTTCGTTTCCACCCCGTAATAGAATTTACAGTCTCTACATTAAAGGCTAATTAATGGGCCCGCCACGATTTCCTTCACCCTTCATCCTTCACCCTTCACCCGGCAAACGCAGCGTATCCGCCTTTCGCCGGGCAAAAAATCCCCTAGCACTAGTTTCCTACCCTAATAGAATTAGCACTGTACCCTATATCCTCGGCGAACTCGGCTAGGTCCCAGAACCGTACTTCCGCTGGCAGCCGATCGACAGACGTATCATTACGCTCGCGTTCCTCGTTTTGCCGACGCATCCTCAGCCGCCGCGTTTAATTGCATACTTAAATATTTATACGCGCGGGAATATAAATCGAATCGATTCATAAAAGGCGAGCCAGCGGCCAGGGAAACAAGACCATCGCCGTGGAAGGACCCCGCGATCCTCGGGATCCTCGGGATCTCGCAAAAAAGGGCGAAAACGAGAGAGACGGAGATATCGGGCCCCTTCTCTCTATTCCACCTCCGTCTCTACCTCTTTCTCTCTCTTTCTCTCTCTCTCTCTCTCTCTCTCCCTCTCCCTCTCTCTTCCGTCTCTCTTCTTCTTCGGTTCCCCGTCTCCGTTCGTTCTGGTCCCCTCGTTCCTCCCCTGTGCCCCCGGCTGCTCTATTAATTAGCTCGCGGCAGCTCGGTCTCTCTCCGCTCTGTTAATTTACTCTCGAGGAGGGCGCATTTTATTTTTCGTTAGGGCCCTGCGAGCGTCGTCGATCCTCTCTCCGCCTTGGCCTCCTCAATCCGGCTCTATTAATTAGCCGGGACCCTTTTTTCCCCGCGGCCCGGACCCGCAAGACCCGTCGAACCCCGTCGAACCCCGTCGAACACCGTCCAACACCGTCCAACACCGTCCAACACCGTCCAACACCGTCAGGAAAAAGGCGAACGAACCGGAGAATCGGGCCCCGAAAAAAAAGGAATGCGCGGACTCCGCGTCTCGGATTCCAGAATCACCGGAAAGGGAGAAGAAATATTCCGGTTTCGAGCAAAACGAGCCACCGCGATACTTGCCCCCCTCCTCGCGGCTCCCGAACCCTCTCTCCGGCCCTCTTCGGGGCCCGATCCACCGAGCCCTGGCACTCTGGAACGCAAACGATTCGCGACGATTGTTATGCGGGCGGTTTCGTAACGCGATACCCTCGGGCCCCGAGTCCTTCATCCAACCCGGGCAAGTGGGACCGCTTTCTTCAAGAATTCGGACCACTTTCCTAGGGAATAGCGATTTTATCTGGGCCCTGGGCGCCGCTGAGAATATTTGCTAAACTAGAAAGATGCGGCACACGGCTTCGGGATTCGTTCCAACTGGGCTTCAGATTTCATGCGATTCGCGATACTTTCTTTGCGAATGGATATTGTTCTTTTTAAGACGCGCCCAGGTAGATTGTCGTATTTAAACTTGTCGGTGAACGGGACTCCAATATTATCAGTAAATGCGAGGAACGTCACGATCGCCGATACCAATTGGATCCGCCGATCCTATTTTCTCGTCGACCGATTCCGAAAGAGATCGGAGCCGATCCCGAGCCTAGAAACAAATTGTCGTACGTCGATCTTGATCTTTGATCAAATTTACCACGGCTTGGCTCGCGGATGGCCGAAGATCTAAAGCGGCCCGGATCAAGGAGGCAGTCGATGGCTCCGTGGATCGAGGCGATCGGATCTCGATTAGTTAATCGGGCGCCGCGATAAAGTCGTATTCTTGGCGGACGAAAAATCGCGAAACGTCCGCCAGGAAAAAACGGGGACGAGAGCGGTTCTCGAAGCGATCCGAAGCGGCGTGAAGCGCGTGACACGAGAGAGGTTGTGTCCGCTGAAATACACTCGTCGCAAGAGAAGTCGGCGAGTAACAGAGACGAAGAGAGAGCGAGAGAGAAAGAGAGAGAGGGGAGGGAGAGCGGGTGGTGGGCGCGTGTATCGTTTCGTTTCGATCTAGCAACGATGGATTCCTGAGTTTCGAGGACGGCATGCGATTGCCAATCGCTGTTTCCCGATACAAAGGCGATCGGGGCCAATCGCGCGGCCAACAAACATTGCGGCATTCGCAGCTTCGTTTCGCAATTCCCTTTTTCGAACTCGCCACTTTTATTGCCAGATATTCTAGCCCCCGTTCGCACTCGCAACCCTCTGCTCCGCCTCTTCCCGAGATCTCTGTCTCTCTCTCTCACTCTCTTTCTTTCTCTTTCTCGCTCTCTCTTCTTCTAGACATCATCTCTCGGCTCTGTTGGTCTCTCCTCGCTGGCCCGGTCTCGCGTTAATTATAGCGGACGGAGAGAACACTGGGAAAAAATATAAAACGACGTTCCCTCTTCGCCGCGCTAGGTGGCGGGACACCGATTCGTCATCCCCTGCTTCGGGAATCACGATCGATGCGTGTCGATCACTGTACTCGAGCCTAGCTACGAAATTTATTACCGGATGGCAGTAATTATTTCATAATAGCGAAATTTCTTTGTGTTTCATAATGTCAATATCTTTTTCGAGGCTTTCTAGACTAGCAGATTTTTCGCAAGATTTCTAGTCATTAATGCCAGCGTTTTACAAATACACGATCAAGTAGTTATTCTCTGATTGAACTGTTATTTAAAATGCGGGATTCGCGGATTTAATGTTAGTCAAGCGCAGTATAAATACCACTGCAGCAGCAGCTGCTGCAGTATTTGTTGCAAGTAGAAACAGTCAGCCATGAACAGGCACAATATTAAGATTTATATAGAACGAAGTAACGTGCGCCCGATAAGTCCCTAATTTAATCCTGAACATACGAAGTTCCTAATGCAGCAGTTCTTTTTTCTCCCTACCTACATTCGTTCGCAAATCTTCAGAAAGTTCGCGAAATATTTAGCAAAATAAAATTCGGCACGTGGCAATTAAAAACAGCTTTCCATTCTGAAAATGTCCCCCTTAAAATGAGTCAGAATCGGTCTTAATAGGTCGCAAATCTCCATCGGGGGCCGGTCACCGAGTGAAAAATCCCTCGGAGTCGCAGCCACGGAATTTTCAACCAGGTCTCTTTTTGCGGGGGTGGAGGGTCCGGTCTGCGGCGATGAGAGCGATGAGAGCGATGGGGGCAAGAGGGGTGGGCGCCAGCAGCCGCGGCAGTTTGCGGAAAAATGCGTTTCTTCTGTCGGTGCCGATAGCATCGATGGGGCCCCGAGGATCCCCGTCCTCGTCCTCATCCTCATCCTGAGCGGGCGCCTCGCCGCTCCTCGCCTCGCCTCGCCTCGCCTCGCCTCGCCTCGCCTCGCATCGCCTCGCCTCGCCTCGCCTCGCCTTGCCTCGCCGCGTGCTTAAAAGAACAACAGGAGGACACGTCCGAGAGGATATTCGCCGCGGAGGGCACCGAAAGGCGTGGGGGGTTCCGTGCGGAGGGAACGGGACCTACGGGGACCTACGGGGCCCCGCTCGCGAGGACCGGGAACGAGGGGAGGGAGGAGGGCCCGGCTGGAGAAGAGCGAAAAATTAGGGACGGCATTCCGTCTGTGTACCGATGCATTTCGGTGACCGCTGAACGGCCGTGGACCGTTCCCTTTTAATGCGATCGCGATTCCGCGAGCGGTAAGAAATTAATAAAAAGTTGAGGAACGATAAATTAGACCGGCGACGACGAGACGGCGCGAGAACCGGGCCCGGCGCGGCCCGGCGGAATAGGATCCGGCAAGGGGGACCCGTAGAAACGCCGCGGAAAGAATACACGCGGGACCCACGGGCCCCTGGGCCTCGCTCCGGGCGATAATAAATTTCAAATATAAATAATAAAATTTCGAATCGCCCCGGCCTTCGACCGGCTTTTTACGAGGTTGGCGGACTCGATGCCATGGCTGCCGGACCCCCTAGGCGCACCCTTTTCGGTCCCTCTTCTGCCCCGGTTCACCGTTTGCTCCCTCCGTTCTCTGAAAATTATAGCGGATTCTTCCAACGCTGATTTCTTGCGAAAATCTCAGGCGATCCGGTTATTGCAAAATCAATCGATGCGTTTCTTCACATTTTTAGGAAACATTCGAAGCGTGTCTAATTGTTTATCGCGGCACTCTTTTTCAGGCAGTGGTCTTTTAATCCATTTTGCCGATTATTTTAGAAGAAAGCGAAAACTTTAGGCACGGTCGATTTTCCCAGTCGCTGAATAAGAATCGAACGTATCTTTTAATTTCGAGAGCGCTCCGAGAGCTGAGAAATATTTCACGAAGGACAGAATTGCGAAGGAAGGCGGCGCGCGTGCGGCGTTTCCGAAATAATTACGGCGTTTTCAATCAGCCCGGAATGGCTCGGGGATATCGGCGAAATTAGAAACACAATCGTTACCGGGGCCCGGAGCTAGAAAAAGAGAACGAACACGCGTGTCGTAAGAGTTTAATGTTTATGCATGGGGCCGCGGAACGAGCCCGGCTCGAAGAATAATGCATCTGTAACCAATTATGCGAACAGCCGCGGCCGAGAAAGCCGAGGCGAGAAGGAAAATCGCGAACGATGAATCGAAGATCCGGCTGTCAAATATTTATTTAGCTGTTCATTCGACGAACTCGCCGCAGCCTCTAGCCTCGAATCGTCTTCGAACTTAAAACGCTTTTTAATCGACCGTGAAATTCGCTCTTCCTCTCGTTCCCACACCTTCTCGCGTGTCTATTCCACACGCGCGTTTTGTAGCCCCTCCTCGCAGACTCGAGAACTATTCCTTCGAAATTGACGCGGTCTTTCCTGATTATTTGCTCGCGGTCGTCGGTGGACAGCGACGCCATCGGAAAAATTTCAGAATTCCGTTTCGTCGTTGGTACATTATTGAAATTGTTAGAAGCGACGAACCGATTTTATCTTTCTTTTTCGGGACTCGTGCCAGCTGCTGGAGCAAGCGTTACCATAAGATGGATATTATATTTTATTATCAATATCAGAGAGTTCTCCGAACCTCGCGAAGACGTGCAGAGGGTAAAAAGCAACGAGCAGACTTCGCAGCCGCAAACACAGCCAAATATCTTCGCGGCCGAAACAGACTCTGAACATGGAGGATGGCCTACCTGCCCCCGGGTAAGTCGAAAAATCCTTCCACGGCCGAATCAATCTCCCTGGACGAACGAATAAGAAGAAAGAGGATTCGCCGATTCCCGAAAAAATGCCCGAGGAGGCCGGCCCGGAGAGAGGAAAAAAGTCGAGGAAGCACAAAAGCCGATCTCCGGCGATCCCCCAAATCCGTTTTCACGGCAACCGCATAAGTCAGGAGCGATTTTTCTCAAAGCCCGGCTCCCTTCGCGTCCGCGTTGTGACATATATATGGACCTTAAAGGGGGCTCCTATGGTGGGGGCGTACGAACGCGTCGGTGGTTCTCGGGAGAGCGGAGAGAGGAGAGAGAGGAGTGAGAGCGGGGACAGGGACCCCGAAGGGCCCCGTGGCTCTCTCGGAGCGCATATGCAGAGAACGCGGTGCACCAGTTATTTATTGTAGCTCCCGTTTATGCTTTATTTGTTATTTGCCTGGCCGACTGGCTCTCCGCCTGACTGCCAGCCCACGTAGGTGTACGGCGTGCCTACGAGAGGGTACCTTATCTACCTGCGAGACATGCGTTACACCGGCCTTGCTCGCCGAGATGAGCCAGATTCGCATAATTGGCCGCTTAATACGAAGCATTCTCTTCGAGCGAACCCCCTCGCCGACCCCCCCGGTCCTCCAATCGCGTTTCTCTCTCCTCGAGAACGCGATCGAACACCTTCTGCTCACCTCGACGAGACCACGATTTCGGAAATATTTCCGCAAATTCTGCGAGTTCGATGAACCTCGGCAATCCTCTCAAACGTTGGGACACCATTTTCGGCCCGTGTTTAAAAGAGACCGAATTTAGAACGACTGAGAAGAAGAATTGTTCTCTGCGGAAATGCTGGAAAGAGAGCATGTTTTTCTGTGAAACTATAGTAGTTTGCGAGTGAGTTCGATTGTCCGAGTTTCCCGGAGAATAAATTCGTCTCGAAGCGAAACGAAACGATAATCGGTGACCCCGGTCAGCCTTTGCTTCTCGATCGTCGATCGAGCCGGGATCGAAGCGACGGCCCGGCCCGGCCCGGCTCGGCTCGGCTCGGTCCGGCCAGAGCCGACCGGCCGGGCTTTAACAATTACAAGCAATTTACGACTTTAACAATTACCGTCGTCGTTCGCGGAGGACCGACGTCTGGCCGGGGCTGCACCTGTTCGACATTCATTTACGGCGCGGCCTTAACCGTCTCGTTGATACGCCACGGTCGTTAATTCACTTTAAATACAATTTAATTAACAGTCTACGCGGCTCCGTGTCGCATTAATATTCGACGGCCCGCCGAAAATTGTCTATTACGCTCGATTGCCGCGCGATAAACCTTAATTGAGCCCGCAACCGGACCGCGCGCGGCCCGATGTTACTTTACGAGCTTTGGAACTTTGCTGCCGCCGGTTCGCTCACATTTCCGAACACCGGAGTCGAGCACCGCCGTCTCCATTACTCTACATCAGGAAATCCGAAGGCAGATTGTATCGATGGAAATGTAATTTCGCTCCTTCGAATTCGGCTTTAATTGACCGGCCACGGCGGCGCTTCCGTTCCCCTGTCTCGCTCCATGCCCGGCTCAATTTTTCTCGGAAGCAAGGACAATTAAGCGAAGCAATTTCCTTTGACGCCACCGCTTTGACGCCAGTCCTTTCCTCGCGTGTTGTTCGTTCCACGCAACATTTATTCGTTTATTCGTAAACGTTGCCAGTAAACCGATCGATCAACTATCTCCTAAAGCCGAATCAAACTTCTCCAAACCAGTTCCAACGATCTCTGCGAGCCGCCAGGCTTCGAATCTAGCTCTCCAGGCAGCCAAGAATGAGTATCTCACGGTTCCAAAATCGCTGGAAAAGGGCTGGATCGTGTCGATCGTGATCGACGGAAGCGGCGGAAAACTCAAAACGGCATTTTCCTGCATCCTCGCCGAATCAAACATCTCCAAACCAGTTCCAACGATCTCTGCGAGCCGACAGGCTTCCGATCTGGCTCTCCAGGCGGCCAAAAATGAATATCCTATGGTTCCAAAATCGCTGGAAGAGGGCCGGATCGCGTCGGTCGTGATCGACGGAAGCGCCGGCAACGCGCGCTCTGCGGCGCGCCGCGCCGCGCCGCATCACGCCGGTCCCGCGAGGATTAATCCGTGATGCGCGATGCGTGGTGGCCTGCAGTTAAGTCATCCGTGTCGTAACGGCGCTGTTCTCGAGAGCGCAGCCCTCTCGGCTCTCGACGGTGCAAGGTGGCCGGCGCGCGGCGGTAACGCGGTAACGCGGTAACGTGTCCGTGTCAAACAACGCGGCCGAGTCAGAGGGCAGAGCGCGAAAACGGCGATGCGGTCGATAGTGGGGAGTTCCCTGCGAGACGAGGATGCAAAAGGCGAGGCAGACAAGGAGGAGGTGATGGCGGAGGAGGCGGAGGGAACGGAGCAGAGGATGCGGAGAAGAAAGAAGTTCGAAAGAGGGTGCCCCGTGGCTGTCCGAAGACGAGTGGAGAACCAGGGCGGTAAACGGGGGGGAGGGCAGGAGGGGGAGGGGAACAAGGAGGAACCGGAGAGAGCCGAAGACACCGCGAGAAAGAGAGAATAATGCGTTAAAGCAGCAAGCAGCAACTACTCTAATTGGCCACTTTGTCCATTTATTCGATTTATTTAAATTATGGGACAATTGACAGTAGGCATTCTATTTTTTAAATCTCCCCGGCCAACCGGCTGATTGGGCGAGATTGGCGTGAGACACTGGCCCCACAGATTCCCCAGTTGTGGGCTTAATCAGCTTTGATTGCTGTCCTCTCTCTCTCTCTCTCTTGCTCTCTCTCTCTCTCCCTCTCGCTCTCTCTCTCTTTCTCTTTCTCTCTTCTTCTGCGCTGCTCCTCTGTTCCACGTTTCTCTGTCTTTCTTTCTGTTCTCGCGTTATTTTCTTCTTTCTCGCTCGTGCTCTCGCGCGCACAGCCAACCGAGAGCCTCTCTTCTCTCACTCCCTCTCTCCTTCTCTTTTTATTGTATGTCGGCGAACGGCAGCGCTACACACGACACAGGCAACGCACAATTTTATTTTATTCCGTTTCAGCGCGGATCTCGCGACGGCGAGCTTAATATCGTCCGGGAGTGCGAGACGTTGATTGGACGATCCGAAATTGTGGGAATGTGTCTCTGGATTACAGAGACACCGAGAGAGGCCGCCCACTCTTCTCTCTCTCGCTCTCTCTTTCTCTCTCTTTCTTGCTCTTTCCGTCTCTCACGTTTCCCCCTCCGGCCCTGCCATCCTTTGTCAACCGATTACCGTAATTTCCGCTGTCACTGCTGATTCGTTTCTTCGTTTTCAACTGAAAATCCTCTCGCTCCACCGTCGAGCTCTTTTAACCGGACCCGCGTGCCTCGTTGCCTCATCGAACATCGATTAACCCGTTTATTAACTTCGTTTATCTCCTCGTCTGTACAGGCTTCCGAAAAAAACGGGAGACCGATGCTTCAGGATTTTCGAAAAAATTAACGCGCTAACGCCGACTTTTTTATCGGCAGCCAACAAACGCCGGAGATATCGACGATCGAGAACAAAACTCTAATGGAAACGTCCTTCCTGTTGTCTCGGATCGGTTTAACAAACTTGTACGCGATCGAATTTTTAGATCAGAGTCGAACGAGTTAAACGAGTTTCGATAAACGAATAACAACCGTTTAAATTTCGGTAAAACGATCGACGGTACGATCGATCCGGAGCGGTCGCGTCAATTTCCGGAGGACTTCCGAAATTATTTAAATTCGCGCACAATGGTCCCGCATCTCTCAATTATCAATTCCCACGGTCGCACGGCGTCGGATCGGTAAATCTCGTTCAACGAAGGACACGAGCGTGTGCGCGCTCTAAACGCGAGCGCTGTGGCGGGCTCGATCCGTCCCATCTTCTCTATTTATTCGATTGAATCGGTGCAGGCTGGTGAAACGCGTGCAACCTGACGAAACGAGTCGTGTCCCATGCTTTCAGCGTTTTGTGGCCGGGGGCTCTTCCCCCTTTATTGGAATATCCGCCCACAGCATTATGGGAATTATCAAGGAAATGGGATGAGCGCAAAGTGGGTCCCACGAGGGGGCTGAGGGGGGCTTTGCTCCGAGTCGCCGCTGCCGCCGAGAGCCGCGGACGATCGGGAAAGAGAGGAAGAACGGGCCGCGTGGAAACGGATTCATGCAGGTCCCCCATACGCACCCCCATCCCCCCGTGTCTCTTCGGAAAAAATTGTGTCTCCGATGGGGTAATTACGACGCTTCGTCGCCGCTCGTATCGTCGTTCTATAACGCCGCGGATAATACCAATCCAAGGTCCCCGTTCGTAGATACTATTTTTCGAGACGGACCAAACGATTCGTGCACGCTAAATGGAAAAAGTGTTCGAGTTTAACGGTCGGAAATATTCGCCGGAAATATTCTCCGGGTCGTGGAACTTTGCAAACACCTGTTGCACCCCCATCGCTGTCACGGCGAATCTGTCGTTTCAAGCTCGGATTAAAATTCGACCGGAGAACGCGTCGAACGAGATAAGCAGCTCTTAACAGCTTTCGACGGTAGAAGCGTCGCTAAGTTGCTTCGCGATCCCGAGCAAACGCGATCGATGAGAATTCGTTCCGGAAAAATGAAATTGACTTCCTGTTTAAACCAGTGCTTTATTTAGAAGTACATTCGGCACGGTCTCCGGTTATTTTATCGCGGCAAAATCTCAAAAAAGGCCAAAGCGGTACAGCCCTTTGTCCACAACACGGAAAAAAGTTGACGAAGATTCTGTTAACAATTTATTTTGTTCGATGGATGAACGAAACACCTTTGCAGAGAATTGTCTTCCCAAAAAATGACAGCAACGCGATCGAATCGTCTTTTATGAATTAAAACATGTTTTCATTCAAGAAGGAACTACTCGTTCACCCACTCCTTCGTTCACGTGCTAGTTAAAATCAACGTTTCCCCAAAGAGATGCAGTTACTCGGACATTTTTAAAAATCCTGCAGCAACGAAATTGCTGCGAACTCTTCCATGTGCGCGCTATCGAGTAAGCTAGCCGTTTCAGAAAAAGATCCACTAGATTCTCCAGAAAAAATTCTCAGAAGCACCTACCTACTTCGGAGCATCGCTTAGCGTTGCGCCTCGAACGGTCGAGCGAAATTTATTCGATAACTTTATTTCTCCGGGCACGCTTCGCAACGACGCGTCGTTCTAATCGCAAACCTAGCGCGAGAAATGCGTCCGCTAAATCGAGGCTGAGGAATTAAGTCCGGAGAGTATGAAGGAGCGTCTCTCGCGCCGAATCTGATCGAACCAGATCATCGTTCGTCCAGACGCCCACGCTCCCCGATCCCCGATCCCTCCGCGCCGATTTTTTCCCTTTATCATTCTTTGTTTCTCGTGGCCTCCCTTCCCGAGGAGAGGCGCGCGCGCAGGGTCGTCGAACGCCGGGGACTCGATTTGAATCTAATTACGATCCCGATAATTCCGTAAGGAGGAGGAAATAGTAACTCACCGGAAACCTTCGGGTCAGCTGCCTCCACCTTCATCGCCGCCAGGCTCGCTATTGTCGGCGGTACCTAAAAGAAAATACATTACGATGTACAATGCACCAGCATGCTCAGGGCCGGCTCGCGACGGGGACGAAAGGGGACCCGCCGGTCGCTGGTCGCCGGCCGCGCCCACGCAGGGGCCCTGGGGGACGGACCGAACGATTCTATGATGCTAGCGACTCGCGACACGTGTCACGCGTCGTCGAAAAACCCGCCAAATTATCCGGGCCCTGGGGCGCGATCTTTTCTCCGAGCCTTGTCCCCTCCTTATCCCGCGATCTATACATTTTCGAAAACCACCTCCGACCGTTCGCTTCCAATAATTACCGACGCGTTCCTTTTGCGATCGAACTCTCTGTGCGACGACGCGGTCCAGCGATTCGATTTATTCGAGGCTTTAGAGACATTCTCCACCCTTGTCGAACGATTGAACCATTGAAACGAGCAAAATTTGTCGAAAGTTCTGATAGCATCAAATTTGGTAGATTTGGTCCGTGAACTCTTCAAACGTAGACTTTGGATATCGTAATATGAATCGCTAACGATCTGCATAAAGACATACTTATCATCTGTTTAAATCTTATCGAACGAATAGTAGAGGCTTGGAAGTAAATTACTAATGTCACAGTTCTCTATTAAAGTTATCATTTCTATATCGAACATTACCAACGATCGAAAATTGGAAATATTTCTTTCAGAAATTTGCGAGCGCCACGATCGCGCAGGAAGAATCGCGCGAAATTCTTTGGATCGAGGTAGCTACGATCCTGCGAAGAATTCGTGTCGTCAACCTTTGCTCCCTCGTTGGATTTTCACTGCGGCGGGGATCGCGCCTTTATCGTTACGACATCCTCCGGGGGACGTTAGGTGAAGCGGAAACGGCTTCCGGTTCCTCGAAAACGTCCAGGAATCGGAATACCGAGTCGTTTCAACCAGGTCGACGACCTCGCCGATGCAAGCGCGTCGCATCGATCCAATTTCTGCTGGATAACGCTTCTACAAACAATTGCTTCTACGCTGTACTCTGGCCGATAAATCATCCACGAAACGTACCGCGAACGTGAAATCGATAGATTTGCACAACAGCGAAACATTCGGGCGAACGCTCGTCGCGGAGAAACCCTGGAACGAGAACGTGCTGAAATATGCTTGTGCAGTTAGCAACGACGTCGCTGATCGAGAAACAAAATCGTGGAAAAACAGAGCATGGCTGAGATGGCGTTTCTCGAGAAGCAGCGGGAATCGACGAATGCGCTAATTGGTGGGTCCGGTGGTCGAACGAAACGAGAGAAAACCGTAGAAGCGGAGGCACGGAAGAGTCGCCGGTTGCCGGAAGCCCCATCGCGGTGCAAATTATTCGAATCCTGTACGATTTCCGAAGCCGTATTCTGCGATGCGTCGTTGAATTTATGAAGCGATTGCCACATCGTTCGTTTCGTCCGTCCTCAACCGTCGCCTCCTACCCCCTTCGTCGTCGCCGACGCCGCCGACGACGCTGACAACGACGGTTCGTTTCCATTTTCTAATCGAACGTGCGCGTCGACGATTTTCTCGATCCGCGTCTCTCCGGAGAGAGAGAGGATCGAACACGCGTCTCACGTGCACGGCAATCGCGTTCCATCGATCCCCCGTTCGGCCGCCGATCGGCCATTTATATTCCGCGCTCATAATTATCGTCGACCTTCGATGCCCAATATTACGGATCGGCGTGCGGATCGCATGGCAATGCGCCGGAAAGAATGTGCCGTCGACGTTTCCGCGGGAAATCGGTCGGGACTCCGTCGAAGTCCTGCGGAGATCTCTCGTTCTTCTATTTTGTGAACGATCGGCGGATCCGCGAAGCCTAAGTTTCGCGATCGTTTCGTTGCCAGAAATGGTTGTACGGTGATTCCACTTGGGGAAATAACACGATTATGTAACTCGATTAAGATCGAGACGAGTTTTGAACGCTTGTCGACGATGTTCCGATGTTATTTGAGTCGCAGAGATACCATAGATTGCTTCCGGACGAAGAGAATCGCTGATCGATACTGGAAAAATGTCACCCAGAAGACGCAGTAGCCTGTCTAAAGCTTGATAAAACACTTGCCGATGATGTCAACGAATAAATCGAGCCCGCGTTAAATTAGCATTGTTGCCGGCAGCTCCGTTCCAGCCAGGAACATAATGCGAAGCAAGGAAACTCAGCCGAAGATCGCGAGGTATCGGTCCACACCCATAAACGCTTCTCTAAGCCGCCTAAATCTTTCGACAGTCCTCGTTTATCACTCCCAACGATCTCAATTTCTGGCACACACACACACACGCACGTACACGGACCTAGCGCCGCATTCCTACAAGCTCATTTAATCCGAGACGTCGCTGTAAAAGGAAGAATCAATTAAAAAAATACCGCGCACTCATTCGAAACGATTCCCTGTGAAAGAGGATCGTCCTAGTCATCGTGAAACTTTCCGGAAACAATGGGCGCCTTCGCAATCGCTCTTCCAACTGTTCCATATACAAGAAATATATAAAGTCGCGTTTATGGCACTTGTGGACCTCTCTAATTTGTCGTCGTTGCGTGTGCTCGTATTTTTCTGGCACTCTTCGATCGATTCTCCGTAATTACTAATCAGCGAGAATTATTAAGCGATCGTCGAGATTCGGTTTCCATGTAAATCGCGTTCAGCGACTAGAGGAATGTCTCCCTAATTGGCGCCCAAATTGTACAGAAAAATGGACGATTTGGGAAGAGGAGATACGGTTATTCGAGCCTTGCGGTTCGTTTCCATAGTTATGAATTGTCAAGAACTATAAAAACAAGCTGCAAGGCTCGAGTAATCGTATCCCCTCTCCCCAAATTGTCCACTTTTGTGCACAATCCGAGCGTCAATTAGGGAGGCTTTACTGTAAATCCTATCTGATCGAGTCGAGTGCCATCGAACCGTTTTACAAGTTCCAATTGTTGGAAACGATTTAACAGTTTCGCGAGCTCGTTGCAACTGGAGCCAGAATGAATACGGTCTGTTCCACGAGTTTGTTACGTGAAAACCATAAGTTTGTACTACCTTCAAGAAACGACCTACCGAAGCTTCGAGTGTGCTTTCCCATCGGTAACTCTAAGTGTCCCGAGAGGCCCGAGTTGGTGCCGTTTTGCAAATACTAACTGCGCGGCCCGGAGCACAAAGTTGCAGCTCGCGAGTGCGCGCACAGAGAGAGAGAGAGAGAGAGAGAGAGAGAGAGAGTGTAAATGCAGCAGGATGCTCCGCAAAGCGGATTTCGATTGTAGAGTAGCCCGCGCGGGTCCCACAGTTCGAAGCTGGCCGACAAAAGCGCAGAAACCCAAGAAGAAGAAGAGAAGAAGGTGCAGAAGAAGTAGAGAGTCGCGGAGGAAGGAAACGGCTATCATAGAAACAAATAGAAAATACCATAGCCTGTGTACGCTGCCGAGAGGACAACGACGAGGACGAGGACGACTACGACTAAGAAGAAGAAGAAGAAGAAGATCGAGCATGAGAAGGAAGAACACGTTGCGAGAGAGAAAGAGAGAGGGAGAGGAGAGGATGGAAAGAAGAATCGGTCGAAAGAGAGAGAGGGAGAGAGGGGGGGCGCAGAAAGAGGTAGAAGGGAGAGAAGACGGTGAGTAAAAGCGAGAAAGAGAGAAGAAGAGCGGAGGATAGCAAAGGGGCGGGGAAGAGGGGGAGGGAGGAGAGGGCAAAGAGGGAACCGGGAGAGTATAGAGGTATATGAGAAAACAATAGAGCTGATTTGCAAACAATAGAATAACGTTAAGAGTCGAGTATTATACGCCGTTGTTACTTCTTGTGCCATAACGCCGGAGAGCATATGCCCATTAATATTCAAAGGCGAAAATAATGTAAACGACACGACAAAAATCGGGGGAATAATTTCAATTCTCCCCGTATGGGATTCCAGCACAGCGTGGCGATACACAGAGTCGAGAGAGCCGAGAGAGCCGAGAGAGCCGAGAGAGCCTCCCGGGCCCGGGCCCGGGCCATTTCGTGTCTCCTCGGAGACGACAGAGACGACAGAGAGCCGACCGGTACAAGCGCGTACCCGCGAGCAGAGACGGTCCTGGCATCGGGCCTCGTCGTCGCGCGTCGTCCCCCATCGCGGACACTCGCGTGGTTTCCCATGGATTTCCCATTCGGGTCCCATTTTCGTCTCCACTTGCACCACGCTACTAATTCGCTGACAATTCAATTTGCTGTTTGCAATCGATGTAGTGTTTTAAATTATTCGTATAGATATCGAAGACGAGAAGATATTTCTAAATGTTATACAGTAATGTCTCCCTAATTGACGCTCGGATTGTCCACAAAAATGGACAATTCGGGAAGAGGAGATACGATGAATCGAGCCTCGCGGCTCGTTTCTATAATTAAGAATTCTCATCAACTATAAAAACGAGCCGCAACGAGCTCGAATAATCGTATCTCCTCTCCCCAAATTGTCCATTTTAGTGGACAATCCGAGCGTCAGTAAGGGAGGCATTACTGTAGTCGATAGAAGAATAAACTGGTTGGAAAATTGCCGTAGTAGGAATTTTGGAGCACAGCCGACAGAAACCGATGGGAATTCGAGGGCACCGTTCGTTCGGTGAATCACTGGCGCGTTTTGATGACTCGATGATGAGTCGTCGACAGTCGGTAAAGAATCATGCGCCGCGCAGCAGCGTTAGAATAATTCAAGGGTTCGTGGAACCGCGGACAATAATTCGCCGCGATATCCGTTGCTGTAATCTGCCGCGTCGAAAGAGTCCCTTGATTCTTGACCTTAATTCGTTCAGACGTGGTTCCCATAAAATAAACGAGAACAATGATTCCTTTCCCCTCGATTCGCGTCGCGATAAAATAACCGTGAGAGGAACGATCGCCGGCGTGGGCAATAAAGTTTCCCCGTGAAATTTGGACAGTATCGGACCGTTTATCTTATCGTTGGCAACGCGTCTGCTTCCATCAACTGTTACAATGAATCTGCTACAGCAATTCCCAGCAAATATCACTCGCGGACAACTGTATGTCGGAGAATTTATGTCCACGGACAAATTTTAAACGCCGACGATCGCTTCCAGAAGAATCGAAAGCTACGAGAATGGTATCAGAAAAAAAAAATGTTCGATTCGACGATAAAAAATATTCTCTTCATCGATAGATACAGTTCTCGTCATCGATTTCGATTTCGATCCGTGAAGTGGAGAAAATGAGAAGTGGAAGATCGAAGTACGGAACTAATTGATGTTTCGTGGAAAAAAAAGGAAGTTAATCATGGTAGAAAAATGGATGGATCTGATAACCGTCGTAGATTTCACGTTCTCGTGAATTTCAATTAGTCCATTAGTCCATTAACCCTTCCCGACACCGCGGACGCCTATTAACCCCAACGTGGTCTTGTGTCGCAACGCGAGTATCGAACGTATTTATCTCTAGTTATGGCGTTTAATTGCGATAATCGGCTTCGCCGCGGCGAGACTGGTTCGAACTTCGCTTTCTACGAAGTCGAGCGAATACCGTCGGATAAGGAGAAGCAAATTTTTACGGTTCGATATTACTGGAACCTGCTGAAATAGAAAAAAAGAGAAAGAAAAAACAGCAAAACTATTCTCGCGTCGATTTTCCAGAAGTTCATTGTTCTTCGGCTGCAGTTTGGAAGCGAAGCGTGAACGTTTCGCGCCGCGAAACGCTGAATTAGCGACTATATTTTCGAGAAGATTGCGTCAGACCTTGAGGAATTAACTTTCTAAACGAACAATTTACATTCCGCGCCGTCCTCCGACACACCCTTCGGTAACATCATTCGATACGCGATTATGTGCATATTATTGCAGTAAATACGAGCGCGATTGGCTGCAAATCGCCTGTAACGTTTAACCAAACGAAGCATCGGCCGTCGAAAATCGCGCGCGGAGAGATTAATATCGATCCGCATTCTCGCGCTCGCCGCACGCAATCAACAACAGATTGCTCGAAACGAGAACGATCTCTGCGAGATAAAACTTCTTCCGCTGAAAAGCGACGGTCGTCGCTTTCGACGAAGAGACGACGTTTCGCGACAACGCGAATGCATCATCGAGTCATCGATTCTGTACTACACGTTGCCGTTGGCTGCGGTTCAATTCCTCTGAAAAAGATCGACGAGCTCGAATTTGTTAGTCTCCCTAAACGCGGAACGATTTAGCGCTATTTTTACCTCTCTTCGGGAAAGGAGAGATCGCGCGGCGAAAACGACCGTCGTCGAACGATCCGATAAGTGAAAGGGACGGTTAATGAGCAGGATAATAAGAGCATTAATCAAAATTTCGACTGCGGGACACGCGCTGCTCTCCGGCTAACGATCGCTAAGAATCTAATTATTTAATAAATGCTTCGAAAAGCGACCGGCGATATTTCACTCGAGATTATTCGCTGGTTTACGATACTGCGAGTCGCCAATAAAACGGGACAATTATTTTCATATAATTGGCTGGTCGCGCGCGCCAGCGTCATGGCATGGCCTCTTGGCGTTGATCGTTAAAGTGGAAACAAGTTGAACGAAATCCAACCGCTGTAGCAGCAGATGCTCGCCGGCATGTTGACAATCCGGTGTCACGTCATCATCAACCGCGAGGCCCGACGACCGTAATCGATCTACGTCCTCGACTCGCGAATCGAGCCTCCATTTGCACCATCAAGCCCTCTCGGACCTCGACAGCCAAAAAAGCCCATTTTTCTGCCCTTGATCAGTCACCTGCCTCATGCAGATTCTTCGCCATCTTTTTTCGAATCTTTCGGGACCCTTTCGAGCCGATCGAAAATTCTTTCTTTCCCATCTTCCGGCAGCTTGGCGCCTTCTTCGAATCAATCAGCGATCGAGATAATTTATAGGAAAATCGATTAATGCGAAAGACGATCGATCAGCTTCGTTTAATCGATCTCGTTGACTCGATGCTCAGTTTTATAACGAAACGATAAGCAAAAAGATTTATTCTCAATGGTTGGCACGCTGTACTTCGAATTTTTTAACGGACAGCACACGCTCTAGATACGGAAAAGATCTTGAATTATTCGATAAAGCACAATTTAGGATTCGTTAATCCAAAGGTACGATTTTTGTATTCAAATTCATGCTACACGACAAAGAATGTCTCTAAAACCAATAGAATCCGCTCCACCCCGGAACAATCAGCGAAAACAATAAACTGGCTTCGATGTGCACACGTGTGCATCCACCCTAACAGCGAAACTCCACTTTCCCCGCTAAAAAGATTCCACTGTCGACACGCGGCTCCACGGTCGCCCTCGCCTAATCGAGTCAAGGGATCGCAAAAAAAACGCGAGAGAAGAGAGAAAAAAAACTCGAAACAGTCGATTTCCATGGCGAGAGAACGATAAAAACCGAGGCGAGGCGAGGGCGTGCGAGCCGGGCCCCCGTCGCCTCGCCTCGCCTCGCGTCGCGTCGGGGGATGAAAGGCAGCACCCCTCGCCTCGTCTAATTAATTTGTTCGAGTGACTCACCCTCGACTCTTCTGGTTCCTCCCTCCGGACGTTCTGGAAGAGGACGCTGCCCATCTGAACCTGAAGATTCTGCTGCAACAGTTGCGCCAGCTGAGGATTCTGCGAGAGTATCGCAGGGTTCTGCTGCAACAGTTGAGCCAGCGCTGGGTTTTGCACCAAGATTTGACTTAGGGGTGAATTCGCCATCGCGTGAAGGGACTGCTGTTGCTGATGCTGTTGTTCCTGGTTGTGCGGTTGTTGTTGCTGCTGCTGCTGCTGCTGTTGCTGTTGTTGCTGGTGGTGTTGTTGCTGGTGGTGGTGCTGGTGCTGTTGCTGGAGGCTCGGAGAGTTCGCGTTCGATGTTTGACAGGACTGAGACAGGTTGCTCGGGGGTGGATTGTGTCGGGGTGGGCTCTGGGGGGTGTGCGGCGGCGTGGGTGGGCTTCCTGGCGCCATCGACGACGCATCCTTTTCCTCTTTCACTTTCACCTTGCCTGCAATCAGAAAGAAAGCGGTGGCTTCAGCCAAACATGTTCGGAACCTTCGTCTTCTATTTTATTGTTAAATTATTCACGAGACGGGAGACTTTTGTTCTCTCAAAATGAGAATATATTATCGCGAATGGCTATTGTGGAGATTGCACAAAATTTCGCCAATATTTAGAAACGTTACAAGCAAAAAGTACAAATTGCAGATGTTCATAAAATCGCCTAATATTTGACGGTACGAAACGCGGTAAATTAAATATTTCCAGAATAAAATTTTCCTTCGCGTTGCAAGGGCTTGCAAAGAAATTGAACGTCCGATTAACGTCGAGCCCGCCAAATTTAAGCTCGAATCGAGCTTAAATGGACGTTATTTATCGTGCTTCCAATGGACTTGGATCATCATCGCCACGACCGTTCGTCGGTGACCAACCCTTCGGAACTTTCCCACCTACCGCACATTTTCGCGGCAAGCTGCCGGACCACCTCCTCGCAAGGGTGCCTCGGCGAGACTGACTACCCTTCGACGATTTTCCAAGATTTCGGAAAGCCTCGGGAAAAATGGTGGGGACCGGGACCGCGTTTATTGGTCGGGCGCCTCGGTAGCGATCGACGAATAGCAGCGGAGCGACTTCGTGCCGGAAAAAAACTGACTGAGGGTGAGTTTTTGCCGGTTGGAGGACTAGACACGTGAAATTGAGACGTCTCGATCCAGAAAAAGCCGCAATCGACTGCGAGCAGGTACATCTGCCCGGGGTCACCGTGCCCCGAAGCCGAGGATTTCCGTCGCCCCTTTCTTTTTTTTCTTCGCCAACTATCGCACGAGGACTAGCCACGAGAAGGATAAATTTAGAACCCGGATCTACGATTATTGTTCCGCCAGCTAACTATTCTCTGGAGGCAGGAAACCATCTTTAAACAAATTTTCTAGCATAGCAAATTATGACAAATATTCCTCGTAGATTATATCACTCTCAGAATATATCTGAAATTATTTCTGCTTTCCTTGAAATCTATTCATCGTAGATATTCTGCTTCTGGAATTCATTTTATTCTAATTATCGTTCAGGGTTATTTTTACGCCCCTAAGTTATATAGAATATAACTTACAATATTATATAATAATAATAATAATAATAATAATAAAATAATAATAATAAGTTATATTATAATATAATATTATATAGAATTCGACTTCGAATATTCTTCCAAATAAATTCTAAACCCTTCCATTTTCGAAGTTAACGTGATTTTTCTATCTTCGGGTAAAGGTTCCAGGTGTAAACCTGTTAATCGAAGCATCTCGAAGCTCCGTCAGTTCGGGAAGATTGATAAATCTGTCGTGAGCGACGAGAAATTTAATTTTCCGAAAATGAGCGCCGCCGGCCCAGTTTATGGGACTCATAAATTCCAACAATCCACGACTGTCCGAACGAGTTCAATTAAAAACTCCGACAGCCGGTCCCGAGAACCGGGGCCCATGGAATAGAGAACGGTTTCCCACAAGATCGGTCTCCTAAATTACCTCGGAGGATAGTCATTTTTCATCGTCGACGCGGTATCCGTCTCGTTAAACGACGCCCTCGGAGAGGAAAAAGGAAAATCCCGTAATGGCAACGGGAAACGGGAAACAGGAAACGTGGAAGGGATCGGAGGAACGCGCGCCGTAGGTAAAAGCGACGCCTAAGGGGTTGCGTAATTTCGATAGACGCCGCCGAGGCCCAAGGTGGGGTCCCCCTTTCATCCCTTTCCCAATTTTCCGAATCCGCCTTTTCATCTCTGTCTCGCGGCCACGGAATCGACTGGCCAGGTCGTCGACGCAGGTACGAAGAACCCGAGATCGGGTTTTGATGTTCTCATGGATCCTCCGCGCGAATAAATCCTGATACACAGATCTACCTGAGATCCCCGGGGGACATTAACAACGGCTCGGCACCTTCCTAGAGCCTTATACCCCCGGTCTTTAAAAAATAGGGGATGCTTCTCGGTATGGTCGTTGCGGTTCCAACTGTCGGAGATCACCGGCGAAATCATTAGTTACTCGAGAAAATTGTAAACATGATTACAGAAGTTACACAGTTCCGAAAGCGCGAAGGTAGATTTTTAATAGAGCCAGCCAGATGGGTTTTTCAACGACCACAATAACCAAAATGTATCGTCTCGATGCATTTTCTCGAAGAGACAACAATTTCTCGAATGTCCGCATTTACTTCGATGTTAAATTATTAATATCAGAGGAACAGAATTTTATATGAGTTTGAAATAAAATGGTGAGCATATCCTAATCGTTGGTACATTTCTACGCGAGAACAGAAGCGTACATTATTGTATGCCTGCGCGAATTAAAATTGCCAGACGTCGACAACAGATTTTTCAACCGGATAAAATAAAATGCGATTCGAAAATCGCTTCTACGAAGTTTCGCGAACTCGTAGGGCCCGAAGCAATTGCAATAAATTGCAGAGGCTGGTCCGAGTTAACGTACGATTCTCCGAGAATTTTGAAAATGCGTGGGAGTGAGGTATTTGCGAGCAGAGCCGAATAAATAAGGGTCGAAGGAGTCGAAAGGGCCGCAAAAGGTGACTTGAAATGATTTCGTACACGTTTCAGCGTTAAATGGATTCCGCGGCAGATATTCCTGAGGGATCGCATGCAGGCCCGGCGTTATGCTTGCTATATCCCGGGCCGGATCCTTAAATCGACTCGATTTTTAAGGTCCGACCCCGTGGAGGAGGCCTCGCCACGGGGATCCTGTGTTTCTCTTGCTCTCGGCGACGTTCTCCGTTTCATCTTTGCTCCACATCGGTCCGCCTCGTACCCGCGAGAGACGATTGATAAAAATCAAGAACCGAGAAAACGCGGCAAGAAATGCCGCGCCGTTAAATCCAGCGGGATCGCTGGTTGCCCGTTGAAATCGAAACGCCTGGGAAAATAATCGTTATGCCCCGGGAACACGCGTTTTCATCGTGACTCGTCACCGAAATCCTCCTCGCGGTTTCGTCTTCCTGGATTTTCTGGCAGCTCGACAGCGTCGGAACGATCGAGACTCTCTGGATCTAGATCCTTTCCGTGCTATTTCCACGATTAATTGCCTCGGAACGGACATCTGTGCAACTGGTTCTTAATAGGAAAATTTTGATCCTCTTTAAGCACTTTGATCCTACTAAATATGCATGCTATTTGCTTCTTCGAAATGGAAATAAAATCCAATGTTCCCGGTGTCGATGTTCGGCATAACAATTACTGCATACGCTATATAAATATACGCTGAACATAAATTTTCCCTCTCGCGCAGGAATTTCAACGAAAGAAAGCGCGATGCAAGAGTTTGATTGTTGGAAATATTATCTAAAAATAGTTTCGCGCGAGCAACGGTACAATTAGTTTGACTTTAACGACTTCGTGAAATAAAATGCCATAGAATCCTTGAAACATTGAATATCCGCAACATCGAAACTCGAATTTTTTCTCGCAAGAATACCAACACCGTGTACTCTACAGGCAGTAAATACAACTTTGTAAATTTCTCGCCTGCGACAAAACAAATGTTCCGATCTCAACATTCATTGAAACGGTGTAGAAACCTAAGATTTCTCCGCGGAAAAATGCATTTATTGTTAAGCTTCGCAGCCGCGAGTTTCGATTTTAACGACTGATTAAGACGGTCCTCGTTCGGGCTCTACCGAAGAATTTTACGAAGACATTGATCGCTGTCCGACACGGAAAAGTGAGCGCCGTAAAAAAAATTCATTTATCGTCAGCTTTGCATACCTCGAATTTTAAAGAGACACAAATCTACTCGCCGCGGAACGTCCGCGCGGCTGTATACGCACTTACTAAGTATCGGCGGATCTTTATACGCCATCAAGTTAGCCGATTCGATTCTCCGACCACCAATCAACCCGTTAATCGATGTTTAATCACTTCGGACAAGCATTCCATCGCGAGCCAACAAAACAAACGATAAAATCCGCTTCGAACGTCCGCTGAAACAATTCTTCGTCGAATCGTTCCTCGAAAATTATATCAATTTCTTGCCACTTAGAGGAGTTGAAAGATCCGAATCGATCGCGTAACGAAGATCCGTGACGACACCCGACCCGAGTTGCTTCGAAAAAAAAGGAGAAAAAAAAATTCGCCGACCCCATTTTTACGAGATACTTAAGCGTTTAAATGGTCCCCGGGTTCTCGGATTTCGAAAAATCTTCGCCGTGGAAATCGGTTAACCCCCGGTTGTCGACACAGCCGGTCCAGGGGGGGTTGCGCGATTTTTCTCAGGGGTTAAATCGACCGTGGCCCCCGAAAACTCGCGTATTTTTTTATTTTTCACTCGCTCCACGCAGGTAGCCGGAGCTACCTGCACGCGCGAGATTCTCCTCCGGTAACCCGGAAAACGAAAGGTGGCTGCCGGGAATCGAATAAAAAAGAAAAGCAACCCCCGGGGTCGCGGGGATAGAAAAGGTGAGATTACGCAAGAAACCTCGAGAAAGGGGGAAGAAAAACACGGTGCGCGGCTCGCCCCTGGTTTTCGATTCTCCCTCCTCCTCTGGAATTCTCCGTCTCGCCCCCTCCGGTGCGCCTGGGGGTAAGAAAACAGGGTAAAAGTGAGTTAATAGTCGGTAAAACGGTATTCACCCGGTGACCCGCCGGGGTTGCCGGCTTCTTTAGGGCCGCCGAGCCCTTTCTCTGCCTCTTCCTCTTCCGGAAGGGGTCGAATCGGTTCTTAGAGGGGTGGAAAGGGATCATCGTTTCCCATTCGACGCGCTACGGGGATGGAAAACCGAGACACGAGACACTCCTTTCGCTGAGAAATTTGAGTAATCGTTCCGGGATCGTCGAGTACCTTCGCTACCCCTGGATCCACGGTTTTTTAGGCCCAATCGAAGGGTCGAAGCTCGGGTGTCGGCGTGAGAGAGCTACGGCACGGCTGAATTCGCGAATCATCCCTTAACTCGAGGGAAGCTTGCAGTCGATAGGAAATCGACGGGAAATGATTTTTATTATTTTTCCTAGATCGCTGTACGTTCAAAAATCATCCCCTGATTTCTAGATACTTTTTAAATCGTAACCGAGCTGAGATGTTTAGATGTTTATCGGTGCCGAGTATAAAATATTACACGAAAACATTCTACAAAGGTGACACCGTAAGAATGATATTTTTCGAACGTGGCAGATCATTTTAGAAATTACGCAAATCGTTGCATATCGTTAGAAAAATCCAGAATAAAAAATTTAACAATATTATGGAAACACAAGGATTGTATCGCTTATAAAATATGAAGAAAACTGCGTGGATAAGAATAGAGAAGAAAACAGAAATCGTATAAGAAAACAACGAAATCAGGATGATTTTCAGGATCGCGGAAATTGTTTATCATTATTTCAATTCGTCGGTCGAAGAGAAACGACGAGAAAAGCGGTTTGGTCGATCGTTATTTATATGAACAGCGGCAAAGATTAGAACGCCACCTTTATAATAAACTCATCCCCGTACGAACGTAGTAAAATAAATGCACGCGAGGAAGATATTCTTAAATCCAGTGGCCGAGAAATTACGGCGGGATTAACGGTGTCGTAAAAATCAATCGTTAGCGTTCGCTTTAAAACGGCGAAGCCGTAAAAGCGGGCTTCTAGATCAAAATATGAAATCCTATATTTTGACGTAAGGGACGGAAACGCTTGGATCGCCGTCGCGTAGAGCTAAACGCGAGCGTGGAATTTTATAGGATCCCGTTGGCGCGCAAGGCATATAAAGGGTGCGGGCGCGGGGGCGCGGCCGCGGGAATCGTCCTTGTTTCGATGGCTCGCGCGAAAAACGATCGTTGCCCGCACCGTAATATCGCAATTAGCGATAAGTCCCGTGGGCTCTCGGGTCGGCGTCGGGGCCCAGTCCACTCCGCTTTTACGAGGAATCGCGTCGTTATTCGTGATTTAGGTATTTGAAACGCGCCGGGACTTCGGATTACGAGTCGCTCCGGGTCTCGGCTTTCTTGTTTCCCATTAGAATCGAATTTCGTGCGTATCGTCGTGTAATGAAACACGCGAGCGTTTATAGTATTCCTCGCGTTACGCATGCCTAACGTGCATACGTGGAAATCGAAACATTGGATTTCGCGATCGGCGAACAAACGAGACCTGGACACCACGTGTTCCCACGGGACGATTCGATTCGGCTCGGCTCCGCTCGGCACCGCACGGCACGGCTCGGCACGGCTCGGCCTTCTTTTGTTTGCACGCGCGAGACACCGTAATTCGACGCCCTAATCAACGGTTTACACGAGCCTTGTTTCATGTTGGACGAGATAAAACGGGTCCGCCGATCTTCCAACCGAATTCCAGGGGACGTCGAACAATTTTAGGCGGCTCGATAAGTCGCTAAACAGATTTTTTAACGAAACTTTCTCGCTTTCTCCGGGCTTTCCTCGACCGTTTCCTTGCTGCTAAGAGGAAATTATTACAATTTACATTTTTATGCGAAATCAGTTTCGTTTCGAAGTTATTTAGACTCTTTTGTGTACTAATTCGGTCGACTATTTGATACGTTTTATTCCAAGTATCATCCTTTCTTCCGCTTTGAAAAATCGTGCCAGCAAAGTTTTCGAATAGAACTTCGATGAAACACGAAGAACAATCGGTCCGCAAATTATACGATAAGAGGTCGAAAGCATACATCGAAAGCGATACGGAGCAATACACGCGAGACCGGCGCATCTCGCAATGGCAGCCGGAGCCCCACAAGGCGCAATTAGTGAAAGCAGCGAATTAAAAAATTAGCGATTCCAAGGGTGTGCTCGCTCCACTTTCCGCAAAGGCCTCGCCAAATTGGTATCGCGCAAATATCCGCGTGAAAAAGTCCGCTCACGTTCCCGGTTCCGTCGTCGAATTCAGAGGACGGGGCGTCGTAGAAAAAAAAGGGGGGGGGGTGAAGAACGAGCATGGTTCAGAGGACGAGCCTAACGGCGAGAGAGAGAGAAAGAGAGCGAGAGAGGCCAGAGACAGTGCCCGTGAAAAACGTCCATCCGACTCGAAACGCCTTAATGGCGGTCGATTTGTTAGGCGAGACCGGCGGGCGTAATCGAATAATTTCGTGGGAGCCGGAAAAATGGAAATCAATTGGTGTGGCCGAGGAGCACCGACACCTGTCGAGGGTTCAAGGTCGCGAGATAAAAGACCCGATCGATCAAAAGAGCGGGAGAAGAAGATCCGCCGATGGAAAACTCGGCCTCGGACGAATCCCTCTGTAATAAATCCTCGATTCTCCATCGACTCGTCATCGCCGACGACGATATATCGACCGCGGCGAATCGACTCGCGTCATTAAAGCTACACGGCCGGTTTTCTGCGTTCAGCGTTCCAAAGTGCGCGCCGTGACGGAAAGACCGCCCCGGGCACGGTTTGCCGCATGTCGGACCGAAAAACGAGTTGATACGGTAAAGTGCTCGTTTACGCGTTCCGTCGGTCAATCTCTCTAACGTTATTTGTAGGAAACGCCGAAGGCAACGGGAAAGAGAGGCGCCTAGGGTGGCGACTCCTTCGAGAAAACTGCGTGAAACGACGCAGTTTTTCTTTCGAGAAGAAATTGTTATCGCTAGAAATATCTCCGCGAATCGACAGCGATCGCAGGAATATTTGCAACGGTTCTCCGTTCCTTTTCGATATCAATTTCCGCAGGCGTTTCTCGCGTTTAATTTTGATGCACTGCTGCTGCTGGTAGGACGACGTTTCGTGGCCGGGACGATTTCGACTGGTTTTCAAGGGGGGAATGGACTGGTGCCGGTTGATTCACGATTTTTCGAGGCGTTTCGGTAGATACGGCCGATAATCGACGAGTCCGGGACACTCGGGGTTCTCGGGTTCGCGTAGATCCGGATCTCTCGCAGAAAAATCGCCACGGGGAGCGAGCGGGTCCGGGGCCCGCGCTCGAATTAATGAGCCATCTGCGTAATTTTTCAGCGGGCCCCGGAGCGGGCCCTGCTCGAAACGAGAATTCATCGAGCCGGGTGTAACGTTTCCAAATTTTAATATTTGACCGTGGAGAAAAGGAGAGAGCGGGAGAGAGCGAGAGCGAGAGAGAGAGAGAGAGAGAGAGAGTAAGAGGGATGGAGAGACAGGTCGAGAAAAAAATTCGAGGGGGGACAGGCAACGTAGAGAGGTAATGAAGCTCTGGGGGACAGGAGATCCGAAGAGAGAGAGAGAGAGAGAGAGAGAGAGAGAGAGAGAAAGAGAGAAGGGATCGATGGAGAACGGAGCGGGGCAAGGGGAGAGGGGAGAGGGGAGAGCGGAGGGTGGAGACTGGCGCGAGATAAAGACCGAAGGGCCCCGCGGGGCCCATTTTTAACACCTAACAGAAGTCAAGATGCCCGGCCGTGATTAGCGTTCCGCCGGGGCCACGATGGGGCCCCGGACATTATCCTGTGAGAAATTGGCGGCCGTTCGTTCCTTTGTTCCAGGCGATTTTTTATTGACTCAAATTCTGGAAAAAAGACCCTCTGGAAATCATCGTACAGGGCGAGAGGAGGGGGCGGCGAGCGAGAAGAGGGCGACGCGAGGCGACGCGACGCGGCACGACGCGACGGTTAGGATCCCGCGGTGCCACTCGGTGTGGGAGGCGATGTCGAGCGGATGAACCGGGAAGATAGAGGGAATGGGAAACAACCGGAGAGAAATATAAAGACGGAAAGACACGGAGAGCAAAGAGGAGAGACGGGACAAACAGGGGGGGGAGTGCGGTTTCGCCGCGAACCGGAGAGAGAGAGAGAGAGAGTACGAGAGAGCGAGAGAGGGCAGAGGCGGGGAAAAGGGGCAGCGAACAACTGGCCACGGTCGAAGCCAGAGCTGAGCTCATTTTTTCTCGCGACCGAACCCGAAAACCCTTTTATGCCCACCCAAGATTAATTATCCACCGTACTCGAAAAATGAAACGGCCGCGAACAAAGAACGGCCGCTCCGATCCGCCGGGAAACGCTCTCTCTCCTTTTCTCTTCATGTCTCTTTCTCTCTCTCTCTCTCTCTCTCTCTCTCTGTCTCTCTCTCTCTTGCTCGCTCGCTCGCTCTGTTTGCTGTCGAACAGCCAGGTACAACTTGCTTTTAACGTTCGCACGAAAAGATACGGATTTTTCAAGCAGCGGGCTCGTTGGAGGCTCGAACTGGGGTTGAAATTGTTAATGGGGGTGGTGATCGGCAATTGTGAACGCGTCTTTGTAGTCTAATTCTACTTGGATGTCCGGTGACGTTCGGACTTATTCCAGAAGTATTTAGCTCTCGGGGAAAATCCTCGAAGGGTGCAATTTAAAGACAGAGCTGGACACGACTAAGAGTTTGAAATGCAAAGTCCAAGAGTCCAAAGTCCAAGTCCAAAGACAATACTTCGATGATCGATAGACTGCGGATTTTTGTGGAATTTCTTATTTTCTAACTAACATTAGTGTCGTTGATTTGCGATAATACGAATGCATGTTCGTATTCACGAGGACCGCTGAACGCGCGGAGTGAGAATGCGAGCAGTGGCCGGGGGGTTTAATTAGTATCGGGGCAGGTCTGCGAGGTGGTTAATCAGAGCGGGGTCCGAAAAACGGGGCCCGGGCGAGGCTCGAATACCGCGGGATTATTCGCAAAAATTTCTAAACTGGCATTCCGCTTGGTCGACGTATCCGCTCTCTCTCTCTCTCTCTCTCTCTCTCTCTCTCGAAACGACTGGCTCCCTTATCTCGAGGAAAAAGTAGAAGAACGGGTCCTCCGTCGAACGCCTAGGGTTTCTGCGTTTTAAATCCCTCTTAAAGGATCGCAACGCGTCGTTTCTCTGTCGGGAGCCGAGACCGGAGAAAGAGGAGAGAGAAAAGAAAGGGGCGTACGGGGGTGGGGGCCCCCGGAGAAGAGGAGAGAAGCGAAGAGAAGAGAAGAGAAGAGGAGAGAAGAGAAGAGAAGAGAAGAGAAGAGAAGGGTACACGGGGGCAGGGGGGAGAGGGGCTGTGGTCGAGGCGGCGGCTTATTGCCTCAACACGTTTTCCATACGCGAAACAGCTTTATGGGGGTCGCCACGAAATTTCGGGGCCCCCATTACTGCGTCGCGAGGGGGGCCCACCGAGTCGAATTTCCGGCATTAATTCGACATTATGCGATATTCAAATCGGGGCCCAGCTTGGAATTTTTCGGGTCTAACGAGCTCTGCTCTCCTACCCCCTTTTCCTCAACCCCCGCCGACCTGATCCCGCCCCCTTCGGCTTTTTACTCGTACACGGAGCCGAGGATGCCGAGGCGAACTTTTCGTCCCGCTGGACGGATCCGCGTTCTTTTCTACGAGATACCTGCGCGAGGCCTTCGGCCTCGGCTTTTCAAGAACGTGCTACTTTTATCTCGTGTGAGTCATCGCGCGCGTCGCGGTTAATTCGTAGTTAATCTCGCACGTGTCGCCGCGTTTTTCTTGCTGTCAGCTTAATTGAGTCGCCCTTAAACGTTCCACGTCGCTTCACACCGGCGAACAATTTTTGTTCAACGCTAAACCCATCCTGCCGTTCGAACGGTCGAAGCTGCGGACCCTCCTCTTTCATGGGAAACGATGGAGTTTCTTAGAATTAATTTAAACCAACAGTTCGGCGTAAATTCAGCCTTGTCGTTGCGTCAAGTAGACCGCGGATCTTTGCGCAAAATAGATAATGCTAAATAGAAAGCTTTTTAGTACGCGGTACGTTCGGTATCAATTGATTGTAATAATATTGTATTCGGAAGATCGTTCGAAAGCCAAAGTAAACAACAGGTGTCTCGAAAACAGACTTCGAAATTAATCTGGCCGCGCGTGGTTCGTCGAAAGGAAGGGAAGGGCCAGGGAGCGCGATTACGGTGGTCGCTTTCGATTTCCGACCACCGATTTTGCTAATATGCGATATTTCTGCGTTAAGATCGTCCTTCCTTAATTCCCCGGCGCGCTCGTTCTCGGCCGACAGAGGCTTTTCTGCCTTTTTCTGGAGCACCTCCGAGAAAGAGAGAGAAAGAGAGGAGGCGGGAGGGCCCGCTCGCTCTCTTCTTATTTTATCCGAGGTCGGGTCCCATCCGCGCGTCCTTTCTTTTTGCTTGACATAATTTAAAATTTATGAGTTCGAGAATCGGTTATGCGCGCGGGCCCCGCTCCGCTCGCTCTCGGCTCACTTTTACCGGTCCCCTCCCACTCTCGCCACCCCCGTCGGGCCCCACGGCACGGGTTTTGCCGGAGAATTTGAATATTAAGATTAGGCCAGCTTTAATGCTCCGTTCTCCTCCACGTATTCCCTGGCTCGCCGATACCACGTCCTGCCACGAAAATTCCCCGCGAAACGTTTTCATAAACTATGCGCCCCCGTTACTCTCTTTCCTCGTTCCCCGCTCCTCTTTCCTCCTTCCTCTGTCCCCCGTACGTTCGAGCATCCCCTCTGCATCGACCGCGTGCCCTTTGTTTCCGCGCACGCTTTCGATTCGTATGCAGAAACCCGCCTTCGTTTCGATATAGTTGTAGGAATAACAGTGGGATCTACTCTTTGGTGGTCCGACTCGGCTCGGTCGGGGCCCCGAGGACCCCCTGACTACCGAATCGCGGGCCCTGACAGCCTAGGATCGAGCCGGGTTTCGGTACGTCGGACTTATACGCGATAGAGCTTCGCGTATCGCCGGGCTCCTCGATTTTTCTTCTATATGCAAAATTCGTTGCCTCGAAGAATTCGAATCATTTCGAATGCACTGTTTTTGCAACTCTGTCTACCAAAATGGAAGCTGGCATAAATTAATCCACAGTTTCGATTGCTATCATTTCGATGCAAATCGAATTTCGTTGCTCTCGCGATTGAAACATTTAGCAGCTTCCTCCGACAGGGATTTCTTTGATCGGTAAATTAATTATGAGAACGATCGATAGGTTTAGGGTTGTGGTCGGATAGAGAGAGGGAGAGAGAGAGAGAAAAATTTCTAGACCGATAAAATCGTCGCCGAGGCGTTCTTTTTTACTTGGCGATCGCACAACAAAATCCCGCCAGGCATTTGCCAACTATTTAGCATAGGCAATTGGCAAATTAGCGGTCACGCGACACGGTTTTAAAATCGAACGGAAACAATGGGATCACCGATTATATTTAAAGCGGCGCGTTTTTACCGTGACCGACGACGCTACTCCCCGATCGTTTCTATATTATTTGCTAGCGACGACTATTATTGGATCGGGACGCGCAAACGATGCAATCGGAAGGTCGGTAAAATGCCTCTGCAATTTTGTTTGCTGCTATAATTATCGTGGTCGAATGCGATCCACATTGTTTCGATCGACAACCTACACTCGGCGTTTCGGAAACGTTCCTCGCCTCTGCAGTTTTTGCTCCGATTTCGCATGAAAATTCGTTGAGAAAAATTACATGCATTTCTTTAATTCTTTAAATTTCTTGCGTCGCGATCTCTTTCTTGCGCAGATCTTCGTTCCATCGAATTTCGGACGAACCTAAGAATTGTATTAACATTATTTCTTCTTGAACATTTCGTTGCAGCACAGTCTCGATTTTATTTTGCACTATTTTAGTTGTTCCACGCGCGTAAATACACCTTCTTCCTTTCGTAAATAATTGTGTCCACGAATGTTTGAAAAATACAGGAACTCGGAAAGTGTTTTCGCACGAGTCCCAGTGCTAATTAACGAGAACCACGGGCATCGTGGACCGCGGGGAAGGGGACTGGGAAAGAAAATCGAAAAATTGGTTGCCGTTCCCGGGTCGTTCGTCTCGCCGCGGCAGGGTTCGTAATCGAAAATCGTCGGAAACCGTGTGGACCTTAGAGAAATCTCTCGCGTGGCCCCGAGGGCGACATCGCCAAATAAAGGGTTAAGGGCCATGCCGAATCCCAGGGCTCTTTTATCCGAGCCCGATGCGCGCCGGATGATTCAGGGGAGAGAAAAGACCCGCGAAAACCAGTTTGTCCGACCTAATACGGTGCCCGTGGCTTCGACGATCTTAATGAACTTCTCTCTTTCCGTGGCCCCTCTTGGCCTCCCCCCTTGCTCCCACCGTTCTCTCCGCCAATCCCATGCTGTTCGCTAATCTCCGTTTTAAAAACCATCGGCTCGCTTTTCTACGAATCCGCGACTCGTTGACTAATTAACGCGTTCGGACGATCCGGTCGTCGGTCGCCGCTCGCGGCGAGAAACTGGCGCCTGCGAATCGACGTGCGTGGGTGGCTCCGACCTTCTGCCAATTTTTCATCATTTTTTCGAATTATTTTCAAATTAATCGATCGACGCTTTCGCAAATTTTGCGAGTCGGCAAGCTTCGACGACGCCTGCGATACATTTCGTCCCGTCGAGATAATTAACGAGTACTGACAAAAATACTACGAGACGGATGACAAATTTTATACGTTTCTTTTTTTAAATGTACAGCATACCGTGGTGTCAGGGGATTTAAAAAAGAGCAAACATTTAATTCTGTATACGCAGTTGTTGCTTTATACGTTCTTCAAATAAACAACGTCACCGGATACGAAAACGATGTTATCGGCGAATGAATGACCGGTACTGATTCCGAGATGAATTATGGCTCAGATAAAAAGATTCTAGAGAAAACGAATCACCGTTTCCAAGAGGACTGTACCGAGCCATGTGTTTTCGAAACGAGCACTCCCACGAGACAAGTCCGCGTTCTTTATTCCTTCCCATTCGGTCCGTATTCGAGGATTTCCCGGAGTAAGACGCGCTTCGATCCCGAGTGATTCGTAATTACCGGGTCGTGTCAACAAACAGAGAGATCCAGAGATTTTATCGTTCGAACGACTTTCCTCGGGACTCTGGAATAATATACAAAGCCTTTGCTCTTTGTCGCGTTCCTTGGGAAGTCATAGGGGGAACGAGAAGCAACTTTTAATCGATTCTCGATCTTTATTATTATCCTCGCGATTTCCCACTTTCTACTTCCTTCTTGGTAGTTTTCAATATAACTTTCCTTCCTAAACGAAACTCTGCAGCAGTCAAAACTTATACTTGTAGTTATTTAGTACATTTTCTGTGTATGCATTTAAAAGAACGAACTACGGCCATTGAAAGCGAAGGCTTCGAGCTTCAAAACGATATCAGACTCGGTATCCTAGGATTCGTCTTTGCGAAACTATGAAGGTTTAAAAATCGCATAGACAATTTCTCGAAAATCGCAAGAATTTGGTGTTTTCAGGGCCACTGTATACGTTGCGGGGGGGTCCATTCGGGGGTCAACCGGATTCATAACCGATAGAAGCAGTCTAAGAGAGGAAGAGAGGAAGAGAGCAAGAGACAGAGAGGGGGGAGCGGGTGTCCATTAGCGTTTCCACGGAGGGCCCTGCTCGGGGCTCGATTAATTTTTCAAACAATCCCACTCGAGACTCATCGATTCGAGATACGGCGCGTGGGGAGGGGGGTCTGGACACGTCCCTCGTGGTCCGGGGAGAGGGCCCATTAGGCCCCGCGGCGCGGAGGCCCCCGATGCCCCTTGTCAGTCTCCGAAAACCAGAAAGTCAGCTTGTCAAATTAATCACGGATGACCAATCCATCAGCGGGCATTCCTAGCCGAGGTGGATCTCTGGGTCCTCCTGGTTCCCTCCTGTTCCCTCCGGTCCCCTCCCGGTCCCTTCCGTTCCCATCTCTCTCTCCGACGTTCCCCGGGCCCTTCGGGCCCCTCGTCCTTCGAGGACAACGACAGGGATCAACGACGTTAGCTTCTGCCCCCTTTTTTTCGGGGAAACGTTATGGTATGCCTGCGTATTGGGGAACCTGACGCTTCTTCTTCTCCTCCTCCTCCTTCTTCTACTTCTTCTTCTTCTTTTCCTTCGTCCTCTTCCTCCTCCTCATCCTCTTCTTTATCCTTCGGCTCCCTTCTCCGCTGATTCCTCAGGCTTGATAGATAATGCTAATGCAGGGGAAGATGACGATGCTTTCGCCTGAGTAATGGTAACTCCCCGACGCGTTTTATTACGGTCGCGCGAGATTGATCGCGTCTAACAAGATGCAAAAGTTTCCAGGTGAGCGTCGGGGACTCGTCGCCGCGGATTTCACACCTTTTTGCGGCGATCTACCTTCTTCTGCCGCGTACGCGCCGTACACCTGGAAATCTTCCCGAGCAACGAATTACGAAGTGTAACGAATGGCGAAACGAGACGGACGGTTTCGATTCTCGCGCGGATCGCTCGGTGTCCCATCGGTCGATTCGGTCGCGACTCGCGACCGCGCGCCAGTCGATAAAATATCACGGGTCGACGACGGAACCACGGGAAATGCCGCCACGAAATTGGCCACGGCGAACGTTTATCGCGTCGTTCGAATATTAAACCACGGAGCTAAGCAGTTTCGGAGCTGTTACCATTCGTAGCGGCGAATTAGCCGAGTTTTTACTGGAAACGAGATCGTTCGGACGCGTACCAGTTTCTTCTGGCGATATCGATACTGTAATTGGCTAGTTTGCGGTGCTATTTATTAGCCGTTGGACACCCGAGTTTGTTTTAACGGCGTTTAGATGATACTTAAGATTCGATAGGGGATATATCGGGCAGTTTCAGCGACGTTTCGGAAGGACGACGATTGGAATCTGTTGGTCCCGGGGGAACGAGATTATTGGGAAACGCGGCAAATCAGTTTCTTTCGATGATATTGATATAGCTATTTCGTAAATTTCTTATTAACCCATTGACAGTGTATCCCGTGACGGTCACGGGCAGAGCGTCAAGTACCAAACGGTTTGTCCCGTGCCACGCACGGGCAGGGTAAGACGTTCAAATTGTTTAGTCTACCAAAGATATCTCTAAGACTATGGCTAGGTTTTCTTTGCTTCCTCTGTTTTCTAAGATTATTTTAAGCACGAATAAACTAGACATTTCTTGGACCAGAATTCGTAATTTTACCACACTGTGAAAGGGTTAATAACGTAATTGAAGTAAGCCGAAGAAGACGATGTACAAAGTGGGAATCGTCGTTGATCGTTTTCCCGCGATCGCGATCCCGATCGGTTCGCAGGTTTCGCAGTCCGTGGATCGCCGAAGCACGGCGGACAGGTTGTTCCCCAGATCGAAGATACACATATAGATCGTTCGAGGATAATCCGTTGCCAGGTTTTCGCGCGAAACGCGTTTCTCAGCGTCGGACAGCTCGCGATGCTTATCGGTTCGCGCGCCGCGCCGCGCCATCGAGGATGATCGACCATCGATGATTATGTTATCAACGCGATTCGAGGAAACGTGAACTCGCGTCCTGGCTCCCGACACGTGGTTATTATCGATCGCGACGGGGGGAAAGCATTTCGGGGCACGGACCGACGCGACGCCACGAGCAGAACGGAGCGGAGCGGAGCGGAGGAGCGGCTTTCTCGGTTCGCGCAAAAGAAACCGGTATTCGTAAAAATAAAATCGTCGAGCCGAGCGGCTCGGCTACCCCGATCAATACAGGACACGACAGCCTGCAGGATCCCGCGAACAGCCGCAGCTGTAAAATCCGCAGCGAGGAAACACGCGGGAATAAAGCAATCAAGCGAGTTTTCCTTTGCCGCGCGCGGACACCGGCGACGAAGAAATTCGCGAGATTTCGATCCAGGGGAATTCATCTAAACTGAAGTTTCTTTTCTTTTCTTTTTTTACGTCGGAAGGTCACTCGTCCGTTCTACAGGATTTTTCGATCGGCTTAGAATCGACAGTCGACAAAAAGCCCTGATAAGAAATTTAACGATCGCTTTGATTTATCGTCGCTCGAACCCTATCTCGAAGAAGTAATTTCCTGTTTAACACCTGGCTTGGTAAATTACTTCGGAAGGAAAGGATTTAGCATACGGGCTAAAGCCGCAGTTGTTCGTTGCGATTCATTATTATTGTTCACGGATTCGATGGGGATGTGATAAATTGCGTTTCTTATCGAGCGCGCAGGGCCCGAGCTCTATCTCGATGCAGAACCAGCCGCGCTTAGGATGTAATTGCACTTTCGAAAAATTAATTGACTGTTTCTAAAACGAATCGTTAAAGGAACAAACGAGAGGAAGCTTTAAAAGAGATTACAAAAACTGGCTTCAATGAACTATGACAGCCTCAATCATTTAGCTAGTTCATCTAATTGTAAGAATAATCTGCTTCCTACATTAATCAAAATGAGCGGAGAAACGATAGCAGAACACGATGTTATGCGATGATACCGGGAACAATAGCCGGGAACGCGTACTTCCCACCGAACCGGTAATTAAAAATAAATTATGCAGGATTGATGAAGATTTCGTCGAATCAGTCATCTGCTGGCTACGGGCGTTTATGCTAATCCACATTTTTGTAAATTGCTTTATAAGTGCAGATAAAGCCGCAAATATATTTTCCAAATGCTGGACTGCGAATTTATATGCGCAATAAAGATCGTCCGCGCCGATTGCAGCTTCCTGAAGCGAATTAAAAATTCCCAAGGGTTTAAATTAATACTTCGAAATAATTACAAAATTGTACCTCGAGTAAAACATTGTCACGAATACTACAGGAAACGTATGTATGCATGATCGTAATATTCTTTGGAGATCCTAATTCGATTCTCGAATGATGGAATTTCTTCGACTCACAGGACATTTCAAGAAATCATCGTTCCGCTACAGCGAGTTCAATAAACGACGGTCGGCAAAAAAGAACTACGCCATGGAAGCATAAAATCCACGCCGCGATCGTCGCCCCAATTAAAAGGGTGGAAGCCACCCCCGCGTTCGAGGAAGCGGGGCGCCTCTCGCGCCTCGTTCCACGACAAACCCTTTACAGACTATCGCAAAAGACGAACAAAACCAACATATGTATGCATGTAGTCCGAAAATCACGGCTCGTTCGTAGCAATAAAAATATTTACATCGCGTTTCGAGTGACATCTGCTCGCGCTCGTTCGCTCGCTCCGACTCGCTCCGACTCCCTCGCTCTCTAGCTCGCGCGAGCAAGCCGAACGGTGGGAAGAGGGCGAAAGGGAGGCGGAATTAAACAAATAATCTCGGGGGGCCCGCGCGAGGGAATCCGTGAAGGCAGGAAAGTGCGCCCGGTAAAAGGATCCCATTGAATTCTAAATTTGAAACGAATGTCCGAGTGTCAGCGGGCTGACGGGCAAAATAAACAAGATGCCGGGCCAGTGGAGTGCGCCGAGAACCAAAAGGAACCAAGAAAAACCGAACGAACGGTGAACGAAGGGACGAGGGAAGGGATATATCGTGGATAGAAACCTTTTTTCGTTTCCATCGTTCGTTACGGGATGCTCGTTGACCTCGATCCTCGCGCGTTAATAACCGAACACCAGGATGAAAAACACCGTTTACACACCGCGTTGCACCGTTCTTCACTGAATCATCGCGTCGGGATTCCCTGTTTCCACAGACTTTTTCGCTTTTCGGTCGTCCCTGGTCGGCCGACGCGACGGATCGATCCCGGCCGACCGTAATCGGCCAAATTGACCGCTAATTGGAGATGATTCGACCTCCGGATTAATTTCAAGCTGTACGCTCGGCCGATTAATTGCAGACCTTCGGTCGTTTCGTTGGTCAAATGATTTTCGAAGTGTTCCGATGCTCGAAGATATACAGGTACAGTAATGTCTCTCTAACCGGCGCTCAGTTTGTCCACAAAAATGGACAATTTGGGAAGAGGAGATACGATTATCCGAGCCTTGCGGTTCGTTTTTATAGTTACGAACTGTCAACAATTGTTAAAAGCCTAACAGTATGCATAAAATGCACTTTGCCACTAAAATGGAAATACCATAAGTCAGAAAAGTTAATTTAAATTTTCCAGTTAATATGGCTTCGAGTGCAAAGGGTTAATTTCCCAAAAACGATCAAATAACCCTTCGAGTGATCGGTGCAGGTAACTCGGGAAACCAATGTACATATTTAGAAAGCCAATGATCCAACACTCGGGAAAGGGACGCCAGAACGATGGGTGCAGAGAAGGGAGCGACTCCGTAGCAGGATGCAGCATCAATAAGGCGATTCTGACTCACGGAGCTAAATTGACGAACGAAAAAACGTAGCTCCAATTGACCCGGAAGTGGACACACGTCTTCACGAGACAACTGGTTCTCGAGTCTGGGAAATTGAAAACGAGTCTTGTGGCAGCTCCCGCGAGCGATTAGGTTGAGCGAACCCCTAGTAGTATAAATTTCGACGACTGATAAAGGAAACACGGCGATGCAAATATGTACACGAAGAAGACGAAGAGAAGGAAGAAGAACGACGACGGGAGGCGGTGAGGAGAAGCGAGGAGAGTGGAGAGGAGAGGAGAGGAGAGAGAAGGAGCCGCGAAGAAGACCGTCACGTGTTCAGCAGAAGCAGGCCCTAGTTCGGGACGCGGCTCGTAAAGGCTTTCATAAAAGCTTTCATAAAACGTTCCACGATTCCAGCGAGCGGTGGCTGGTTTCTCTCTCTCTCTCTCTCCCTCCCTCTCCATCTCTTTCTCTCTCTCCCGGTGTCCTCGTGAATTCCTCGATTTTCTTCGAGTCCGACGCCGCGACGGGGGAATAATAATTGTTCCCCTCGCGCGGAGACATTCCACGACGACGCGTTCGGTTTTATTGTCGCCGCGTTTCGAGCTGAAACGTTTAACCCCTTCGTCATGGAAAGCCGGTGTAATAGCTCCACGCGAGGCTCTAAACCCGCCTCCCGGCTATGATTTACAAGAAGGACACCAGTTCTTCATTGATTCGCCGCGCGATTCTTGCTGCTCCTGCTGCCCTTCGCTAAATGCCCTCTCTCTCTCTGTCTCTCTCTCTCGCAGTTCCCGAATAACATTAAATCGATGCGAGAGCCGCTTTTCGGGCACCGATCGTATCCATAAACGCGCCGTAATTAACTTTCGCCCCCACCATCCTTGCGATTCCGTTGTTTCCCTCCTTAAATCCTTTCTTCGCACTGTTCTTCGTCCGTTTTCCTAATTCTGCTTGCTCCGAATTCATGCTCGAGCATTATTCTGCTTCTTCGGGCTTTGAACGGCGAGAGGAACCACCGGCATTTCTCTTTCCGAGTATAAAGAGTAGGCGTGGCTTCGGTGCTCCCAGACCGTTCTCTAGCGTGGATTTTTGGATCTTTGATCTTTATCGTAGCGAAAAATCTTTTTAAAAAGATCCTAAATCCTTTCGATCTCTTGAAATTAATTTTCCACCGAGTTCTCCCTTATTCTGCAACCTTCCTAAATTACAGTGGGCTAAAAAACGATGCTTAATGGTACTGGGCGAAGGGAGGAAGAATTGAAATTAAAAAAAAAGACAGTTTCTTTAGAGAGACTTTGGTGGCCGCCAGCCCGGGTGCGCTAATCGGGGGGATCCGGAACCGAGCTTTTATGTCTCCACGTGTATATCCCACTCGAGCACGTAGGTAGTAGGTACGCGAGTACCTACGACGGACGTAGGTCTCAGGCGAAAGAGAGAGAGAGAGAGAGAGAGAGAGAGAAAGAGAGAAAGAGATCGAAATCGGAGCTGCTTCTGCACGCAGTCGGGAGACAAAAGGGCCTCCGGGTCCGGATGACAGGAGGTGTCGGGCTGAACCTTTCTCGGATCGGCGACCTGTTGAATCCCCGGCTCTCATAACCTCCAACGAATTCTGAGTTTATTGTGAAAGAAGAAAAACGAGAGGCGAGGACGTGGCCGTGAGGGGAGAGAAAGAAGCCGAAATACGTTAACCCTTATCTGCGTTTCACAAAAAGGACGCCGGCACGATCAACGGAGTGCCCCATGCGGCCCATTTTATTCCTCCCCGAAATCGTAGCGTACGAGTTAAATAAATTGATTTTATATAATCTCAGTTGTCGGACGAAATGTCTAAAACCAGGTTTACAAATATCGAAGGAGCTTAAATTATAGATTGGAAGGGTTAAAAAAAAATGGTCGGAACCGTCGAGCTTCCGAAGCGCCGCAGCATTCGTCCGACCGCAACAAAGTCTTGGCAATCGAGAATTAAAATCCTTCGGATTAACATACAGCTGTTTAAAGAACGAGTAAGAAAAATGATAATACCCAGGCGAAAATATAGCGATTCTATCTGCTAAAGAGACCTTGAGAGAGCTCGGGCGACAATGGCCCCCTTCGAATCTGCATAATCAGTCGATTTCACGGGTCCAACTCGCGATCGAGGCGCGATTTCGACGGGGTGCGATCCGAGAGAAGGATCCAGGTTGGATCGAGTTCTAGGGTGCCGCTGGAGGCTGCGAGGAGAGGTCGAGGACGAGGACGAGGGCGAGGGCGAGAGCGAGGGGAGTAATCCATCGCGAAGAAAAGCAGAAAAGCCGAGTGCGTGTTGCGTAGCAGGCGGGATGGAGGACAGCGATGCCTCCGTGAACCCATTAATCATTCGAGGCCGGATAAAGGGCAGCAAGGATGAAAAGAGAAGACGGACAGTCGGTCGGACGTCGGGCAGGCATGCAGGCGGCAGAAGAAGAGAGAAAAATCCACTCCTTTCTTTCCCTCTGTCGCTGTTTCTGCTCTCCTCTCCCTCTTGCCCTCCTCTCCTTGCTCCGTCTACCAGGAGGATCATTTTTTATTTTCTCCTTTTCGAAATTCGTCGGAGGCCCTCTATTGTCGGGGCCCGGGCCCACGAGAGACTCTCCGGAGTATCTCGGAGCCCCGAGACACGGTCTTTTCGACGGGTAGGAGATTCATTAACTGATAACGCGACTCTTTCTTCGGACTTCGCTTCTCCAAAGTGATAGCCGACGAACGAAGTTCTGGACACCTGTTGAGAGCATACTGGAATTTTGGAATCGAAGCGTATACAGCGATCTCTCTTCGTAGAGTCGGAGGTGGTCGGAGGGTTTGCCATTCGACGAGTGGCAGAATTTTAGTTCCATTTTTATTCGGAGGACCGTGGAACACGTAGATACGAGGATCCGTGATTGATCGCAGAGTGGTCCCTGATTGATACGGTGCAGTACGCCTTTGGAAATTATGATTGAGGACTGCGAGGGTCAATGGGGGGAATGCGCGGAACAAGTCCTGCAGCCGTAATCGTCTTAAAATGGTCGGTAACGAATGTAAGCGGAAATAAAAAAAGGAATTATAATTCTTCGCGATCGTTGTACGATAATCTGAAATAACGATCGAAGAACCAAAAAAGAAATCACAAGATCGTAAAGGAAGCAGCAATCGCGCAGCAACCTACGTCAGAAAATTAAATAAATCCTAAAGATACAGTAATGTCTCCCTTACCGACGCTCAGATTGTGCAGAAAAATGGACAATTTGGGAAGAGGAGATACGATTGTTCGAGCCTTGCAACTCGTTCTTATAATTGTTGACAATCGATAACCATAAAATACGAGCCACAAGGCTCGAACAATCGTGTCTCTTTTTCCAAAATTGTCCATTTTCGTGGACAATCTGAGCGTCGGTAAGGGAGACGTTACCGTATATCGAAATCCAACTTCGAACTCCTGCAACTTTGCGTGAACGGAACGCTGAAAATTCTGCTCGCTCGGATCGTCTAGAGTCGAGTCCCAAGGTTCCTCGCAAAATATTTCAAGATTTGTCTCGCTCGGCGTTCCTCTAATTTCGCCGGGTTGATTTCCAGATCGATCCAGGTAACGTATTCGTGTCGGAAGAGCCGTGTAGTCAGTGTATTTGTCCGTCCAGGTACCCGTCAAGGTTCATAGAAGTCCCCGGACATCTGAAGAGGCAGGAGAAGAGAGGCATCCTCTTCCTTTTACCATCTTCCCGGCCCTCTCCCCTCGGGAACCTCTCTCCGACCCGTCAGAGAGGATCCAACGATTCATCGGCGACGCGCGGTTTCTGTTTGTGCCGCGCGCTTTTACATGATAAATTATGCGCGATTTTTTCCCCCGTATCAATCCCGACGAGAGGTAGTCTTTTGTTCCAGGCATCGGCTCTCTCGTACGTATGTAGGTGGCCGAGGCCCCGGGTGGGAGCGGAACACGCGCGTAACAAAACGAACACAGAGAAAACCGTCTCTCTCTCTCGCACACACACACCACACACACACTCACACACACACACACACTCTCCCTCTCTTTCTGTCTCTCGTCTCGCTTCCTCCTCGCGGCCGGACGTGTTTCGCGCGCGTTTTCGCCGAGTGGAAAAAGAGAAAAAAAAACGCGGCGCGTCGTCACTTTGGCTCGGGGGCCAGGGGACCGGGCCCAGGGACCCTGACCGCTCTAATGAAACCGATTCCGGGTCAGCGACACGTTAATAAACACCTTTGGCTACCTCGTTGGTCGCATAAGCGCGACACGGTGCTACCACCGTCTTCGAGAATGAATTTTCGTAGGGTCGCGATTGTGGGAAGTCGATTCACGTTCGGGATCCGAGAGGCAATTACGTACTCCGATAAGGTTAATCTCCGCAGCTGCGACACCGCGTATTCGTACAACGTATCGAACGCAGCGGCAAGTCATACTCTTTCCTAACGGCAACTAGAACCACCGCAAGTTTTGGCAGGTGTCTGAGAAAGGTGTCTGTGCCGCGGCGTATAAATTGCTGTCGCCGCGCGTTCGATCGCGACGTCGATTGCGGCCTTTGAAAGCAACGATAAAAATTTCGGTTTCTCGAACGTTGAATTGGACCAGAGAATTGCGCGTTTCTTATCGGAAAGACTGTCCGTAAAATTGCTCGGGTTCGAGCCGTGCGACAACGACTTTCGAGGAATCGAATTTCGAAATTTGGAGGCCGGACGACGGCGTGACGCGATCGTCTCCGGTCCCGGAGCACGATGATCGATGACAGAGAGCAAGCCCGACGGAAATTGTTTCGTCTTTTCTGCTCCCTTCGAGCGGAGCCTCGATCTCTAATCTTGTCGTTGACCTTTGACGATGAAATATCATGCTAATGCGTAACAGTACTTCCCAAGCCGTCGGAAAGTTTCAAGCGCAGAGACAACAGAGCGACGCGACGGTTTCGCCGGCGAATGTGTGTCAGCAAGATTCCCAATTCTTGACGAAAAGGGAGGATAGAGAGAGAGAGAGAGAGAGAGAGAGAGAGAGAGAGAGAAAGAGAGAAACGGCGACGACAGGGATAGAAGGGGACGGAGGGAGAACGTTACGAGGCATGTCGCATTCAATTTCACGCGGTCAGTTTTCTGGTAATTGGCAGGATGGCGGCGCTGCCTCGGCGCGGCCCGGAGCGGTGCGGAGCGGCGCGGAGCGGCGAGCAGCGTGTGCCGAGGATAGTCAGCCCCGGTTCGACAGTGTGAGTTTAATCGAATCCGAAAGAGATTACTCTCCGGCCGGACGCGACAAAGACCGTTTCTCGGTGGACAAAGTGCGGCCACCGCCGAAAGACTCAATCGAGTAACAATGGACCGCGGTGCCACCGATGCCCGTTAGGGTCCTTTTACGTCGACGTAAGGTTAACTTACATAATGTATGAATATTGAGCGAGCAACGAGGGAACCGACGATGAGTCACGGACAGGGAATCTCTGTCGGCGCGTGGTAGAATACGGTAACCCGTCGCTTTTTATCCTATTTTCGTTTTTTCGCGCGCCGCCGTCGCTCTTTGCTTCGGCTGGCCGATTTCGCGCTTTGTTGTCCAATTTCTCGGAGAAATTTTTCGGCGTTGTTCCGTTCCAAATTCGTCGAAGACGATGCGCGGAACTTTCGATGCAGACCGAATATCTAGGGAAACGGTTCGAAGACGTCGGTGCAAGTATTTCTAAAAAATACCAGGAAAAAGCAGAGTCGTCCGTATTCTCGATTTTTGTAAAAGTTGCCAGGCATTGCGAACGTGACTCTCGTTACGTTCGAGTTCATTAGAGACGCGTAGAATACATTTCCGAGAACGGGTTCTCTTCTTCCACGTAATCGATCTACGTAAACGTCCAAAGTGATCGCACAAATAAAATCGTTGGAGAACCGAATTGCGGAGGACGATCCTCGTCGACGCGATCGCCAGCCGCCGAAGAGTTCCGGAGGATAGACAAACGTAGAAAGTTAATAAGCCATAGATCGATTCGGGGAGGCAGCAGCTTCTCAGGCTCTGTTATCACGCGTGTCTATCGCGCCCGCTTTCTTTCTGCCTCATCGAAATCCTGATCTACGTGTGCTCTCAATTTTGGACGGGCAACATTTGGAGCTGCCACTTTGAGAAAGTGGCACGCGTATCTATTTATACTTTGCTTCCATCCATTATCAGATTTGTATTCTGCCTATCTCCTTTCGTCGACTCGAACATCGAAGCGGAATTAAAAGCGGAGAAAGAACGCCCGAGAACCTGGCAAATACCAGCGATCGCTCGGAAATTGCTGGCCGGCGATTTTCAATTATCGTTCGACTCCTGCTCGACTCGACTTGCAGCTTAAATTTCGAGATAGAAAGCTGCGCGGCGAGATCCTGAAGCCGATGGAAGGACCTTCCTCTTTATCGAATCGTTCGGTCCTAAAACTCGCAGTTGTCGCAAATATCAGCAGTTTTGTTGCTTCCGAGCAATCGGCAGCTTCCAAGATCCAACGAAATCGTGTTCTAAAATTGATTTTGATCTCCCGATGGAAGATATCGAGCCGAAAAGCACGCGTATCCGGGAAACTCGTTCGGGCGCGATCCGAGGACGAGGTAAGAAGCGGTCGAAAAGGCATAATTGCCGGGAGAGGACGGTCGACGCTCGACGGAGCCACGGCTTCGGCTATGAATCAATCAGACCTGGCAGAAGGCAATTCAAAAACTCGACGGCGAGTATCTCTCCGAGGCAAAGGGGAACGAGGAATAGTGAAATTGACTCGTTAGTCGCGTGCGCGCGAGCGCGCGTTCGGTCGAGGTGTAAGGGCGTCCGTACAGGACGCACAATGTAGAGAACACACGGAGAACGGGTTACGTGTATGCAGCCGGCGAGGAATTCGTGAGAGTGTCAACCCACGCGGGACGCTCGACAACGGGAAACGATGACGCTGGCTGATCTCAAAGGCATCCATCGATCGCGAGCCAGTCAACGGATCGCGCAGCCCGACCGACTTTATGAGTTATAAGTCGGCCATCTTGCGAGAGCCATCACATATTCACGTGCGCGCATATGCGATGCACTGGCAATATGCAAGTGCCACATTCTGCTCTGGTGCACGCGTACAGTCTAATCTAAAAATTACGCGACCGACCGCTCTTCTTTCCCGATCGTTCCCGCTGACGAGCGAACCGTGTCTCTACCTTCTTTACAAACGTGGTAACGTCGTTGCTACGAGCTGCCAACTCTTTTCTCTTTGCAATTCTCCCCAAAATTCCCGAATTCGTTCGACGAATTCAGAGGTACAGCAATGTCTCCCTTACCGACGCTCGGATTGTCTACAAAACTGGACGACTTGGGGAGAGGCGATACGATTGTTCGAGCTCGTTGCGGCTCGTTTTTGTAATTGATGAGAATTCTTAACTATAAAAACGAGCCGCGAGGCTTGAATAATCGCATCTCCTCTTCCCAAATTGTCCATTTCTGTACACAACCTGAGCGTCAGTAAGGGAGACATTACTGTATTAAGTTTATTCCTCGAAACGACTGGAGCGGGGATTTTCGATTAAATTGCGAATATAAAATTGTCCTTTTCTGCTCGTCGAATGTTGACGAATGTTGAATCGTCTATGAATTTCTGATGCGAAGAAAGATCGTCGAATCGATTAAATGCATTCGAAATACGTATGTTTATCGGTGAGACGAATCGAACGAATGCTCGAATTAAATCGCGCGAATGAAATTATCCAGTTCTCATCTGCTCGTTAAATAATAGACACGCTTTAAACTCGGTGATTTTCTACTCGCGGAGAAAAATTTCCGTATTATACCGCATTGCCCGTATCCGTGACGCGTGTATTTTCAGCTCGCATTCGCGTAACCGATTGGAACGAACGTTTCAATTATTGTGCGATATAAATTTATTATAGATAACTTCCGTGGCTCGCATCTAGCAACGCGAACGATTAAATTAAGCGTTCGAATCGCGCGAGGAACGACGACAGTGTCCTCGAACGATTCGGTTCACAGTTAACTTCCTCCGATCTCCGGCGATTTTTCGAACTCGTCGAGCAAGAAGCGAAAATTATTGATGAGACGAGCATGATCGCACGACAGGCGTTTCATTAACGCAGATCTGGACCGTTCGATCCAGTCAATGGACGTTCACCGGCTTCCTGACCGAGAAACTATTAATCCCGATCGCTAATTCCGCTTTCACGGTACGTTTGACGCTGCCTGCTCTCCAAAGAGTTTATCGACGCTCGTTTTCAATAGGCATTAACATCGGCCCGATAACGGAAACAATGAAATCCCGGTGAAAAAAATTCACTTCCCACGGTTGTTTCGACGTTTTCAGATAAGGTCGATCTCGGGCGGTCGCTTGGAAATTGATTTTTCGCCAAGGAACGGCTCGCGCTGCCAGCCAGCGACGATCGTCAATTGCTCCCAGGCCCAGCCCCGAATTCAATGCCAGCCAATCGTCGGACAGTCCCATTGTTGGCTCGGGTAACCATTTCGACGAAGGCGAACACCGAGCGCCTCTAATTTTCTGTTCGGCAAACGAGTCCTGCCGCGAATACGTAACAACGATCCGAGAAACGGGACGCGATCGATCGCTTCTGTCGTCGCAAGATCCTCGTGGATCCTCGGAAAAATCGGGGACCGAGGCGAGCAGAGTTTCTGGGCCGAGCCCGCCTGCGCTGCTCCCGCGAATCGAAAGTTGAAGCAACGTTGCTAGAAACGCAGCCCCGGATGCTTATTAACGATCGTTAGCCGAGACCGGTCTAATTAGTCTATGTAGATCTCGGCTGGCTGTATGTGGATCACAGGGAATTTGGGTCCGATCGACGGGATCTGTTGTGTCTCTATCGCCAGACTTTTTCCACGACGCGTGTACGGTAATGTCTTCCTAATTGACGCCGAAATTCTGCACAAAAATGGACAATTTGGGAAGAGGAGGTATCATTATTCGAGCCTTGCAGCTCGTTTTTATAGTCGTTGACTATAAAATAATAATCGTTTCTCTTCTCCCTAAATTGTCATTTTTTGTGGACAATCTGTGCGTCGATTAGAGAGACATTACCGTATCGACGTCTGTTGTTCCAATTGCTTCAATCGTTGCTATCTTTCTCGTCCGAATCTTAGAGAAAAACTATTCTTCGACCAACAGCATCTTCGAAATGGAAAATCCTTAATCTATTTATCGCATCCATCGACCCCGAGTCCTGAAAAACTCGAGCCGACATAAAGATTACGCGTATCAATTACCATTTTTCGAAAGCGCCAATGCGTCCGAGTGCTGGGAGAAGGGTTCCCCGGCAGTCTGGCCAGGTACAAGCGTGGATCAAAGTAGCAAGGAGCAACACGAGTACTCACCGTGAGGCTGTTGGCCGGTTGCAGGGTTCAGAAAGGTCGGCGGTAGCTGTCTGCTGACTGACTTAGCCAGCTCTCCACCCGCCAGACCATAGATCGCCAGCAGCTCTGCCATGGTCGACTCGGCGTACTCCCTCATGCCCTCGAAGGGCTTCCTCTCCTCGCACTCGTTCTCGCCGTCAGCGTCCTGGGCCCGATCGTCCTCGAAAGGCGTGTCGTCCAAACGGCCCGATTCCGCGTCCAGGCCGCCGCTGTCGCTCTTCGACGAGTCCGAGTTCGGACTTCTTGCCTGTCGAGCAGAAACCCACCCATTCGGTTCGCATCATTTCGCCGAAAGCATTCGAGGGAACGCGGCCCCCGCTTGAACCTAGTCGTCGTAATTTATCGTGCGTCAACGAGGATCCGAGAAGTACAGGACCATTCGGTGAACGCGTAATCGTCGGCCGATAAAATTATAGGAGACTCGTAAAGTTAAGAGAGAGAAGGCCCGAGAAAATACATTAAGATCGACAAGATTAAATCGAACGAACTTCATCCTCGTCTGCAAACAGTTTTATGATCCGCCGCGCATTAGCATAATTCGACCGGCTAAAATTGTCGAACGACGGCAATCCGAAGGTGGTATGATTTTTCGGTTACCTCGGTGCCAGGCGAGTAGAGCTTCTGCGACCTCAGCTGCTCGAGGATGAACTTGTGCCTGAGCGAGTCCCCGCTATCGTCGTCGGCCTCGGAGGAAGGCGGCCTGGTGGCCACGGACAGGTCCATGGGACTGACCTCGTTGTTGTTCAGTCTTTGCTTGGACCTGTCCTCGGCGGGCAACAGCATGGTCTTCCTCTCGTACTCGAGAACCTCGCTGGAGCTCTCCTCCATCGTCTCGAGCTCCTCGTCCTCTTTCTCCGACTCATCGGACACCTCCACCATGCGGCTGCTTATCGGCTTGAAGTTCTTCCGTTTGTTGCGCGGTTTCTGGATGCTATTGATCTGCAGCTGGGTCTGAGACTCGTACTGGGAGTCGCTGTCCTGATCGGCGGTGCCCCGCCGGGTCGTCGCGTAGTTGTACACCGAGTCGGAAAGCATTTCCGCTGATTAACAAACAGAATCTCTCGTCAATCGGCTGGGACCGATGAATTTTCGACCGTCGTCTCGTCGGCGGGTGCTGCCTTTGGCCATGCGATCAGGAACTTATCGAATTCTCTTTAAACGTGAACCGTCTCTCATTTTTTCTTTTTCTTTTTTTTTCAAATGGCCAGAGGCTGCGTTTTTAGGGCATCGATCGCTGGAACGCGCGAACCCCCGGAGATCTCTTTGCTTTCTACGAGACGGAAGAAACGTCGCGACGTGTCTTTTTTTCAATTTGCCGAGGGCCCGGACGAAATCGGCGGAGTTAGGGTAACCATCGTGGACGAGCCACGTCGACTAGGATTGATGGATTCGGGCCGGCACTTGCGCAACCACGAAGGCCGCTCGCTTCCCGCGAATCAAATTTTAACATTAATTAGAATTCAGCCGAGGCGCACGTTAATTGAACGTTCTCGGAATCGTTAGAGCACTCGCGCCGGCTATTAGGATTCGGTAAAATGGAGGGATACGTGATCGAAAGCAACGCGCGGCCTCTGGCTCGTTGCTCGAGCAATGGCCGCTCGGAGATCGTGCCTAGAAGAGGAAGTGGCTTACTGGGGCCATACGGGCTGGTTACCGCGGACATCTCGAAACTCCTGGACTGGCCGACTCTTCAAAGCATTCTGGAACAACAGAGAAAAAACGACAGTATCAGTACCGATCGACTCTATCAAAACTATTTTAATCGAATCAACAGCATTTATCCGTCAACGATACCCTAAACGAACGCTGCTGTTTCTTCCAGGAAAAAGATAAAAGCCAAAGGCGCGTCAAGCTACTCTACTCGTCGAGGCGATACTCTATCAGGAATTCGACCCGACTATTTCGGATTTCGCTGGAAAACTGGGCGAATGAATTTTCATCGAGGTCTTCGAGGTTTATCGCGAAGGTTCACCCCCGTTCCTGGGGGTTCGGGCGATCCCCTATCAGGATTCTAACCCGGTTATTTCAGATTCCGATAGTAAAACGGATCGAACGATTTTCAGTCGAGATCTGCGAGGATTCCTCGACGATTTTAGGGGAGTTCCCGTTAGACGTAGCGATCGGGGCCCGACTTCCTGGGTCCCTTGGCTCGCCGAGAAACGAATTGTCCCTCGTTCCTCGTTATCGCGGGTCCGTCTACTCGGCTGACCGAGCAGCGCTCGTATATCAGCGTAGCTTTTGTTACGGCGACGTGCCTTTGTTTTCGCCCTGTTCTCGCGTCTCGTTCCAGTGGCGCAAACGTGGACGGTTCTCGCTCGTTCGGCAGCGTGACGGGCCCGTCCGGGGATTTCGCTGAACTTGCCGTAACCCACTTTCGCACTGACACAGAAATAGATAACCCCGGAGGATTTCTTTCCCCGTTCCGGTGCCCGATTCGGCTGTTCGAAGAACCGCGATTTTTCGCCGACCGTCGTTCCCTCGAACTCGGAGAATCTCAACTGCAGAAATCATCCCTGAGAATCGTGGCGCGTGGTTAAGGACTGGCGAACCTTTGACCTCTTTCAGAAATGATGGAGGATGACGCTGGATCGTCCGAACCGATTTGAGAAATGAAAATCGAGGATCGATGATAATAGAAAATTTCTCATTCTTTCCAGAGATAAATTTAAACTTGCAGAAATATGGAACGTCCCTTGCAGCTATGAAATTGCAATAATTACTCGGCGTCCCATCGGGCTCGAAACGGAGCTGTTCAGATACGGAACATCGACATCGGTCAGCCCGCTTAATGGAAAACGTTTTTTTCCCAGGAGAAACCGCGCGTCGCGCCGACAGAAACGGGAAATACCGATCCGACGAGGTTCGAGGAAACTGTCGACGGCGAAACGGAAATGATTCCGTCGGCGGCGGCGGCGACGGAATTTCGAAGGGACGTCGGGGGAAAAATAATTTCTTGCCGCGAGTGAACCGGTGCGTCGCCATATTCGTCGGGTGGCCTTAATGGGCCAGTTTTAGTGCGGAAATAAATAACCGATAATGAACCGGACAAAAACGGAACTAACGATTCCGAGGCCGAATTAGGCGGCGTGTTTCGGATGCCTCCGCTCCAAGTTATCCAAATCGATTTCTCGACGAGAGGGCAAAAGGAAGCTGCTGGCGCTGCCGGGCTCTCGACTCTCGGCCGAGACGCGATGATTCGAGCAATCAACAGCCCGAAATAAATGACTGCTGATGAGCCAGCAGCCGGCTGATCGAAAGAAACGAAAAGTTTCGGGGCTAAGTAGATTCCTGCGGGCTGTTCGACAGTGTTCGCGCGCCACCGATGGGAACTGGTCCATTTTTCCGTTGGTTTCTTTGCAAGAGAACGCTACCTAGATGCGCGGCAACACCGATTAATCAGCCCCCCCCCCTCAAGGTAAATAGCGGTCATTAAATTTCCTAGAATTTTAATAACGTGTCGTACGTTATTAATATGCCACAGACTCGTTAAGCGATTACCATTGACCGCCGTTTTCCTGCACGCACAAATCGTATCTTCAATTATTCTTAATTAATTGAAAAGCTGTAACCGGCGATATTCGTCTCCGATCTCCGACACCCGAAAATCTTCGCAATTGTAGCAACGTCACTCCGATGTCATCGTCGTCGGGGAGAAGCAAAAAGAAAGGGCTGTAATTAGCGTCGTAAATACGGCTAATGATTATTAACGCGGTCCTAACTACCTCGTCCAACCGCTCGGAACAGTCGCCAACACCGGCAAAAAGTTCCCGATCCGCCGTCAAATTAAAAGCATCGCCGAAAAATGATCGTCGATTTCCGAAACCTCGCGTACACCGTGTTACCACCTCGATTAAGAATTCTGGAATCGAGATCTTTTTTTCAATGCCTCGATTACCGGCTGACAAATTGCGCTTGGGGCAGGCTCGAAGCGCGGCGAAATTATAGAATAGTGCCAAACGACCTTGACGATAAATTCACGACACTTCCAAAGAAATCACAATCCTTCGTCCAGCTTGCCACTTTAACGCTGGTTCACCGTCCACTTCGCGGCACAAAACAAATTTGAAGTACCAAGTGGCTATCGACGAATTAAGCGGTAATAACAATCATCGAGCTTCTCGCATAATCTCACCGGAATCCGTAGGCCGTGCATGTTTCCCCGTTAGTCACCCCTCCGGCATCCGAACCGCTGCAGCGGTCATGCAGAAGTCAAGGAGGTCATGGGATCTTGCGAGTCACGAGTTAGGAGGATCGATTAGGCCTCGGGGTGGCTAAAGGACGAGGAGAGTACGAGAGAATCGTAGAGCGAGAGCGAGAGAGAGAGAGAGAGAGAGGGAGAGAGGGAGAGGGGGTTCGGTTGCATCGAGTTGACAAGTCGACAGGACTCGAGGAGACCTCCAGATAGGTTCGAGAGAGAATTTCCCTAGCGGCCTAGCGGTTTCGCCGGAAGTGAAACGCGATTGGGCCTCGTGGGCACTAGGCGGGCCACGTGGAGAGCCCGCTCGCGAGGACAACGAGGCAACAAACAAGGAGACCTCCTCGACCGACGGGGATGCAGAAGAGCAGAGCGGACGATATGTCGGGCCGGGGCCGGGGCCGGGGCGCTCTTTTTTTGCCGGCTGTACACAGAAGGGATAATTAACATCTGTTACAGTACGCGGGCCGAGGCGGGCCGAGGCGGGCCGCCCCGTTTCACCCCCACCATCTAGCAACGGGGCGGACCTTGAATACATTATCACCCTGTTTGCACATGAACGTGCACCGTACGCCGGCCGGTCGAATCGGAGTGCAGCAAAGATCGACCCTGAACAATGGGACTGGAAGAAAACCTCTTTGTTGCTCCGCCGTTCGAGACGGAGACGCTTCTTTTGGACGGCGAACCCGACAGGCCGTCGACGAGTTTCTTGTTTTTCGAGAAGTTCCGCTTTGGTGCCGGCTTTGGTGTCGATGAAAAATTCAATCCGGCTGCTCTCTGATTGCCGAGTACTCTTTCTCGGGAATTTATTTGCACACCTTTCCCGGCCGTGCACCCTTTCTCTGTCTCATTTGCATCATAATATTCTTTTCCGACGGTTGTTTCTACGTTCTCTTCGATCGTGATTCTATGCGTAATTAAAACCATTGTGGCTCCGCGGCTCCGTTTTGCCGACGTAGACAAGGGGAGGATATCCTTTGGCCGCTCGTTTTTTTCTATTTTTTTTTTTTTTTTTTTTTTGTTAGCTGACTGCGCGATATAACCGAATCCGAGGATATAACCGACCGTGTTGGACGTAGAAACGCCGATGATTTTCTAAAGAGGCGTTTAACGGCAGGAAATTGGCTGTGGCAACGCGACGCGGGGACACCGAGGAAATCGTGGAAAATACGACGGCGGAGTTTCTGCGGAATGTCCGGTCAGAACCAGGTTTCCCGATCTATCCTAGTCCCTGGCTCGGTTCCCTCGGCGGAAGGGGTTAGTTCTTTCCTCACGGATTCGAGAAAAAGAGAGATTCCCGGGCCGGCTGGCCTAGATTCTTGGGGCGCCGGTCTCGAACTTACCGAGAATAAAGACGGGACAGAGAGCGGCGGAGCAGCGGCCGCGGAAACTAGCCGGGGAACGGGAAACCTTGGGATTCTTCGGGCTATTATTCGAAACCCGTAAAAAGCGACGCTCCTAATGATTCAATTCGTGCGGTAGGAGGAGGTCGGACGATTAGAAAAACCGGCGGCGAGCTCCCCTGTCACGGCTCGCCGATGATGAATTCAGTCGCTGAAAAAGGAACTGAACTGCTGAAAAGGGGAAATTGAGACGTTTTCCTCGGACTGCTTGTCAGCCGGACTCGCCGCGCTCTGGGAATCCTCCTTTTGCGATTTTATAGCGCGATTTTCATCAAAAATTCTCGATATCGAAAGTTCGTCGACGGTCTTTCTCGATCGGAGGCTCGATCATTTAATCGCTTGCTAAATATATGGACGAATTTAACTTCGAACGACGATTTTACTTGCCGCGTTTCTGCAAGTTATGCTTCGAGCGAACCTGATAATGCTCGCAGATGAACGTGCTCCGCCAGGTATCCTTATATCGAAGACAATGAGACCATTGCTAGCTTTAGACAATGACGTGCCTCGAAAAAATCCTCTCGTGTTCCTCGTTCGTGCATAAAACGCGCGACGGTTCTTCGCGAACGACAAAAGTGTTTTCCACGATTCTTCAGGGCCCAATATCCAGGTCTCCGATCGTCGAATAAAAATTCTTTCAACTTTCGACCGAAACGAAGCAAATTTAATCGAAGAACCGAGAGACGATCCTGTTTCGAACGGCGTGAGTACCGAAACGCGTTACCTTTTGCCAGGCAACGTCACTTTTCGGGTAACGGATCGTCGAAGCATGGACCAGACGACGTCGGCGAGTGAAAATCGAACGAACGATCGTCCAGGGTGTTCCCTTGCGCCCGGAAGCGACGAAAGGTCAACGTTCCGGGACAAAAGGATCATTAAGAAGGAGAAACGATCGGGCACGGATTCTGGCAACCAGTACGAACCCCGAAGAGACAGCAGTTGGTCCGTGAGAGGCAGCGCCGGCCTGCCACTCGACATAGCTCGACGCTGATGCCGATACCAGAAGCGGGAAAACAAAAAAGCAGGCGACGTAACGCGTTCGCTCGCTCGAATCTCTCTCTCTCTCTGCTTCTTTCTCTCTCCTTTTCTTTCTCCCTTTCTCTTTCTCTTTCTCTCGTTTGCCGGTTCGTTCGTCAAACACTTGAATGTAATGTTGCCAGGCCTGGGGGCTGCTGGGGCCTCGCGTGGCTGTTCAAGTGTCTGCTGGAATACCGGTGGATTATTCAAATTCGCCAGGCTTCGGATCTATGTATACGTTCCTCGAGATACGCAACGTTTCTCCTCTGAAGAGTCTGTTCGAGACTTTTTCGGATTCGGCTGTGATCGACGGTTTCTTCGGATACGAAATCGGGAGCGGAGATCGCGAAGATTCTGGACGGAGACGTCGTTTTGCGGGCAGCTCGATCGTTCGAGATATAGGGGGGTAGATTTTTAATTGCCGAACATTTTTCGTTGATCCGAGAGCTCGAGGAACTTTGTCCTTTTAGAACCCGAGGACAGAAACAACGAATCACCCGCGAGTTCCGCGTATCGGACGAGTTAGGAACTTTCGAAACTCCGGCGAGGATATCCAAGGAAATGGAAGATTCTCGAGGAACGGGGTCTCGAAGAGGTCTCTTCGACTATACGAAGTCACTGTCCAAATACCGAGGAATCTCGTAAACGGGGAATTTCCAGGTCGATTCTCGAGACACCGAATCGCTGTTTGCTCTGGCCGGAGCTAGAATCGCCGGCTTAAAGAATTCCGGGGGCATCGAGAACCGAAAGTCTCCTAGGTCCTCGAAGCAACCTGAAACGATCAAAGCAACTCCGGAGAGTGCACGGTTATCTCAGCGTTCCTGAAGTCACTGTACCGGCGCGGAGCGGAGCGGCGCGGCGCGTCGCTGTTCAAAGCTACCATATCGCTAAACTGCTGACATCAATCATCTCTCCATTACCGGGCCGCGTTCAAACGGTATTCAAAGCTGTCTGAACACCGTCAGCCGCTGTCTCGACGAGGTGGACAGGCTCGAGGCAAGTGCAACACTCTCCCCCGCGAAAATCTTCCTCGAGATGCCTAGAGACGCGTCGAGCCGCGCGCGGAAGGAGAGAATCACCGTTGAGAATCACTGCTGAACGATTCGATCGTCGCCTCGACCGTTCCTTTTCTGAAATTTTAACCCATTCGCATTCTATTGGCTATCGAAATTGTTCGAGGAAGACAACAACTTTCTATTCGATTAATTTTGCTCGCTATACAACAACGGAGCAGTCGTTCGCATCTCCTTTCGCCCAGACGTTTGACCGTTCGAGTCCCAGGGATTATTCAGAAAACACGGTCGAAAAGTGGCGAACAGCGTAACAGCGCTTGTCTTAATTGATTGCGAAGAGAACCAAGTGAAAAAAAAGTGAAAAAGCAGCTATGCTCTCGGCAGAAATTGCAATTTGCTGAAACATTCGCGGGGCAATTAATTTCAGAGGCAGAAGAAGAAGAGGAAGAACTACTACGGCACCTTCGCACGAGGCTGACAGAGCCTCCAGAGCGCGTTAAAAATAATCCGGCAGATAGCATAAATTCTAGAATAACAAACGGTGGGGGTGGAAGCCGGCGCTGGCTATCGAAAGGTGCATTCTACGCGCGGTTGCAACGCGAGGCGGCTAGGATCGCGAAGCCGGGAACTAGAAAGAGGGAGCCAGCGTGTGTTCATAAGATATGGTGTGAAACACGAGAGGGGCCCGAGATTAAAGAATGAAAAACATAGATTTCTGAGAACTGGTTGAAGTCATAATATTCGTAATTTCAAGCTGCGCCTTGTGGCGACCGTCTTCTGCGCCGTTCAAATTAATGTGAGCGGAAATAAAATTCCCTGTTCCCCCCGCCGTTGCCCCGTTCTCCCACACTCTTATTCTCTCTCTCTCTCTCTCTCTCTCTCTCTCTCTCTCCCTTCCCGTTCCTTATCCTTCTCCTCTCCTCTTTCTTCTCCTGCCGCGTACACGAGGTCCGTTCCTCTTGTTCCAGCAAGCTTTCCTCCCGGGCGCACGACAAGTGGAGAACGTTTAACGGTCGAGCGGCGTGCAAATAAATTCCGTGGCCGGGAGGAACGATGTTTGCCGCCAATATTTGGCTTTCGAGGATGCCGGGGAAAAGTTGTTGGTGGTACCGGCGGGTGGGCGACGTTTCGGGGCACGTTTTCGAGGCGCTTTTTCGCGCGGGACGATCGAAATTGCACGCCGAAGGTGACAAACGAGATCGCCGCCGTTTCTCGGATTTCCCGACAGCCGCGACATTTCTCGAAAGGAGAACATGCTTTCGAGATCGTTCGCGTTAAGGACGAAACGCTCTAGGTGACGAGACAAATTTGTCTTACGTGCTGATACTTGTAAAATAATTTATAAAGACGAAACGCTCGTGGATAATAAATGCAGAACTTTGTCGACCGTTTAAATTGCCAGGAAGAAAAAAAAACGTAGAGAGACAATAGCGAAATACATACAATGAAAGGGACCACGCATGGCCAAAGTGCAACGCGATCGAGCCGTTCGCCGCACCGCTCCCCGCTGCTACTCGCCGCTACTCGCCGCGCCGGCCCCCGCGAGTAATCTCTATGCAAATGGCCGTCTTCGATCAAAACCCGTCAGAGTATAGCGAAACAGAATTCGCGGCGCAGAAGGGACAGGGGGGTTCGGAGGGGGGTTCAGAAAAGAAGGGCAACGTTTCGAGAAGGACGTGTCTCGTTTACGGGGATTAGGATAAAGCTTCTCCCGGTGGGATCTCCCCCCCCATCTCTCCTCCCCCTTCGGCCTGTCCTCCTTTTCTCTCTTTGGCCGGCTTTTTATCTGGCCTAGCCTCTTTCCCTCTGTTTCGCCGTGGCGTCCTCTTGTCCTGGGTCTCCGCGCAAAACGCCTCGGATGCCGATGCAGCGCGGCGAGGCTCGCCGAGGCGGCGCGCCGTTAAAAATAGAGCACGCAACGACTTACTAATCTGGTTAGGGCTACTTAGCGTAACTCCAACTATTTAGACCTGGATACGGTTACGGTAGTTAGGCCGCCTCTATCGGCTCTAAGTAGACCCACCGGGTCCAGTCTTCGCCTCTTCCTCCTTTTCTTCTTGTTCCTCCGATTCTTTTTTACTCGCCTTCGTTTCACGAAACCCGCTAAAACGTCTTAATGGGGCCTGGCCAGTCGCGCGGAAAAACGACGCTTCTTCTTGCCGGCTCGTTTTCTGGGCCCGCGATTGCTCCCAGTGGAACCGCCGATCCTACATATTCTCGCGAATTTTCTTCCTACGGGTATTTTATTTTTCTTTCCCGGTCGTTCTAGTCTTTTTCGTGGGCCACTGCAAATATACAAATAATTTGCTTAGGATTTTGTTCACGATTTTCGGATGGCGAAACGCGAATCCAGGAGCTTTTGCTTTCGTAGTCCGACAAAGTGAACACGGAAGGTTCGTTCGGTATAGAAAAAGTGCACAGGGCAGGCTCCCGTTGCTGTATTTTAATAACAAATTGAAAAAATGTCCGCGCTTCGTTTCTGAACTGTGGACATTTCAGGCTTCGGATCATGTTCCATCGAAGTGAATTATAATCGAGAATATTTAGACCGTATGCCGACTCTGGAAAGGTGTCGCAACTGAAATACACGTTTCTGTAAATTTTTAACGCTTCCGGACCGATATAAATGGCACAGCGAATAGAATTCTCAACATAATTTCCATCAAAGTTTGATTTCCGATTAAATCGACGAAGAACGATGTTTTCGGTCAGCGTTTGGAAGATTCTAGCAGCAGATTTCAAGGAGATGGAAGTAGATCGACAGCGAAGCGTGAAATCCCTGAAAGGCACCGTCCCTAATTCAATTCTCCAACGAAACCGCACAAAGCGACGCTGTTATCTTTCTCGAGATCGGTTATGTTTAATTGAGGCGTTGTCGTGGCTGTTGATTCGACTCCTACGGGGAGATGCACGTTGGCAACCTCCAAGGCTAATTAACGAGCGTGCGCCGAGTAATTAATCGAGTCCTCCTGTCCGCGGACAGACGTGCTGACAGAGGACGCTTCCTCTTGGACGGCCCACGAGCGGATCGATTTTTCTGACCGACGCAAAGCGACTCGACGCGACGCAAAGCGACGCTCCGCTCGCGAGGAAACTTGGAACCGTTCGGAGAAATTTAGAACCTCTGCTACTCCTCGCCCGTGAATCTCGTGACGCATAAATCATCGTACCAGCGAGGATAAATCAGACCCCGCGGAAATCCTACCGGACTTTTTCGTTCCGCGTCTGTCGAACCACGAAACAACATTGTTTCGTAAAACAACGAACATTTCTCAAAAAAAAATCCTTCGCTACGAACCATGAGCATAGAGACGATGAAATAGAATTACAGTAATGTCTCTCTAATTGACGCATAGATTGTCCATAAATATGGACAATTTAGGGAGAAGAGAGACGATTATTCGATCCTTGCGGTACATTTTCATAGTCACGAATTCTATAAATAACTATAAAAACGAGCTCGAAGGGGCTCGAACAATCGTATCTCCTTTTCCCAAATTGTCCATTTTTCTGCACAATCCGAGCGTCGATTAGGGGAGACATCGCCGTAATTTGAAAAGCACAGAGTTCCAAGCGAAATCGAATCTCGTGGCAGGCGACTGTGTAATTTTCGCGCTAATTCAAGAACGAGTGGTTTCGTGATGCCACGGCCCCGTTAGGGTACGCCGAAGAGTACGGTCACACGGAACGGAATGAAACGGAACGGAACGGAACGGAAAATTTCCGTGTCGAAATACGGCGGCACGTGGTCGCGCAGCCGTCGCGCGTTGCGTCGCGTCGCGACCCCGTCGAAAACGAGATTTCGAAAATCCGTTATTTAAATAAGCCGGGGCGAGGGTCCCGGGGGTACGCGTTAGTAGGATCAGAGAGGACTATAAAAAAGAAGGAGAGGGAAAGCTAGGAGAGACGACAAGAAGATGGAACGGGGACGCAGAGAAAGCGGTCCCGGAATGATTTTATAAAATTAATAGTAAAGGGTAGCTGCTCTCTCTCCGCGTCCGCTATTATGCGCGTATGCAAATACGGCGGAAGGGGTGGACCCGGGGACACACGGATGGATTCGTGGATCGAACGAGGGGGTCGTGGGGCACGCCGCGCCATGGAACAGAGAAAGAGAGAGAGAGAGGGGACAGGGTGGTTTCGGTGACGAGCGAGCCGAAGGGGAATATATATGCATGCGTGTACATACGTAGAAAGAGTATATGCAGGCTGCGTGGCATTAAAACTTCCGAGATTTATAGTGGCACGGACTGGTCTGGCCTCGTTCGATTCGGGGTTGCTTCCACTAAAAAAGGGGGCCATATTGCTGGTAACGAGCTAAGAAGGGGCGGACCGTCGGGGATGCGTAATATTACGTCCGAAGGTCTTTAATGCGCGAGCACTCGTCCTTCGAATTATCCTCGTAGATCTCGGCGCCCTCGGACATCGGTTTGTAAAATAAGCTTCGAATAAAAGCGCGAAAGAAATTGGACTTTTCCATCGGAATATATGCGACGTAAATCCAAGGCAACGCGATACGTACGTGCTTGTACAAGGTGCAACGAACTTTTAGAAAGCCCGAAGCAACGTTGGCATTCCAGACATTTGCATTGCAATCGTATAGAGCGTATGCGTGACAAACAATCGAAGCACGTGCGATAATTAAAAATAATGACACAGAGGGTATCGAGTTTTCAAAGCGGACGAGGCTCGATAGAAAATGTCGGAACGAAAAATTACTAATTGTTGGCGGGCATATAATATAAAGGGCCGCGAGTTTTGCCAAAAGATCGAAGCGAGGATAAAGAGACGCGTGTTCGGAAGAAGACGGACAAACGAATAAATTGCTGTCGGAAGCCGGCATATCGCAATGAAATCCCGGCGTTCGAATAAACGCGGAGGTGCAAAGTACGTCGACGCGGAATAATCGTAGAAGCGGAATCGCCGGAGCGACTTTGTAGATAGGAGGAATAATTGTCGAGATTTGACTAATCTCGGGAAGGGCGACGCCGAAGGGATCGAGAAGCCAGCAGGATACGGCGAGGGAACGCCGGTATCTCGCGTTCCCATCTTTTCCATGTTTCATTGGCGTTCATCAGCCTCGAACACCAATTAGAGGCAGCCTGTAAACGTTACACTTGCCAAGCGAAACGATTGGCGCTTCCAGCGGGGTCTCTTTTTATGGACGAAACGTCTCCTCCGGTGGAAGAAACGCCGCGTACAGGCTGAATGCTCGCTTTCTTCGGCAACTGGCAACACGATCGTTCGACTCGCGAGCCACTCTGGTGTCAGGCCGGCCATATTTCAGCTGCCTCGTCCCGGGAGCTCGCGATTCCACTGAATTTCCGTCGAGCGACGGGACTCGCGACTTTGTACTCTCTCGTAAACGCCGTGAAACCGTCCCGGGAAACGCCTCGAATAAATTTCACAACGATTTTTCTCCCTGCTTTTATTGCCCGCAGCGCTACGACCGCTGGACCGCCTCGTTACTTGTCTCGCGATTTATTATCAGTTAATTCTACCGTTCGGTTGGATCAACAGCGGTTCCAAGTACTTCGAGGAACCGTTCGGCTCGATCATTTTCGACTTGGAGGCTTGTTCCTGAAATTCCCCTTCTGGTCGACTCAAAATTCGAGGGAATGGACTGGACAATCGCAGTTTATTTAAGCTTCTCGGATTCAAATTCCTATCGAAGAATTGCGATTAGACGTTCACCTGGCCGAGAAATATTGAAATCGACGAATCAACGGTCATCCAGCGAAGCACCAGCGCGGTCAGCGCATCGGCGAATCTAAATGTACAAAACAATTATTCGCGAAAAATACCCGAATATCGTTGACTCGCGCGCGAAACGACTCTGTTCCGTGGCTCGAACGCTCGTTTTTACAGGTCCGACCGATCGAAACGTATCGCACGGACCTCGAAGAATCGTCGAGGAGTCGACGTACGACCTCGGTTCCCTGGAGCCGAACGTTCGCGTTCTTACCGGACGTTCTCGACTGTCAGCCGAGCACCGATATCTCGATGCCTGATTGATTCCTAATAGCACGACCGGCAAGAAACCAATCGGGATGTGACAGTCGTCTCCGGGTTAATGAATAATGGAAAAATCTGGTCCCTTTTCGGGCCTCGCCGGATCATCCGGGCCGAGTTTTCTGGATTACGCGGGCCCGCGGTCCCGTTAGACCTCCTCGGGCTTCGATTTTTCGTTTGCTTTCTTTCGCTCGGAAACCGGAGAACCGTATCGACGGAGAATTCTGCGGGCACGCGTAATTTCGCGGGCTCCGGGAACTCGCCGGGCTACGGAGCCGATCGGTTTTGTCAGCTGGGAAACATTTATTTTCGGACTTTCTCCGTGTGGGAATCGAGTCGATCGGATGCTGAAAATTAGTTCGACGATTTTGCTGGTCGCAAAATCTTCCACGGAACATTTTCGTCGATCGTACCGATACCAACGATACGCGATCCTGTGTAGGAACTCGATTATAAATATCTCTCGAACGAAGATTGCCCAGTTCGCAACCACCTAACGAAAGAAGCGTCCGCTCGCGCGACGCGAGCGTAAAAATACCTCCGCCAAACGGTTCAGAACCTTGCAGAATCGAATGTCCAGGTTCGGCTAGAAGCGTCTAGCTCCGAGGAAGGTCGATTAAACCCGAAAAAGCATGGTGCCCCGAAACCCAGAGGCCGCTGCAGCCGTAGATCGGCAGAACCTCTTAATCCAGATTGAAAATATGTAAATAAATCCACTCGCGGCTCGGCAGGCCGGATGCCCACTCTGTATTCCCCGTCGAAAAAGTATTTTAATAGAAACGATTCATCATTCCGCGGAGCCCCCTCCCCCCTGGGATCTTTTTCATCGTCGAGAGCAAGAAGAAGAGGAGCAGGAGGAGGAGGAGGAGGCGGCGGAGGCGGAGGAGGAGGAGGAGGAGGAGGGAGCATCTCCGGTGCCCCTTGGGCAGCGTGTGTTCTGTTCCAAAGGCGAACACCGTCGCGCTCGAATTCCCTTCTTTCCACCTCTGGTTCCAACGTCCTTTGTCCGCCCACCTCTCCGCCTCCCCGTTCCCCTCTTCTGCCAATTTTTACCGGATTTCGCGGAATTTCGGCCGAACGGTTTTCGCTTTATCTCGGAACCCGTGGTCCCCCCTTTTTGCCCGGCCTCGAATTATACGAGGATACGCGCGGCGCGGCGCGGATTTCGCGGAATTTCTACGGTTCCCGTCGCCTCCTCGCATAATTTCTCTCCCGGGCCCACGGCCCCCGCGGGCCCCACCAGGCCCCTCCCTGCGCCTCCTTTCAAACGATCTTCACGATCTCTTTGTGGCCGCGGACGCGATCTCGCGGCTCCCCTTTGTTTCCTCCGTTCCGATCGCGATCGGGACCCCGGTTTCGCGGCTCCGCCGAGACGCGAGGAGGGGGACCGATGTCCACGGGCCCCGGGCCCGGGCCCCACCGGTTTTTCTGAGCGTTCTTCTTCGGTTTCTTCGGAGCAGCGGACCGCGGCACCGGCGAGTTCGATGTCTCATTATGTCAGAGCCGCACGGGTTTCGAGGGAATTCCGATCGCAGCCGATGCGATGGACTGGACGGGCCCGTGCGCTTTCGATTTCTTCTTACTCCCTGCTCCAGGACACTCGCTTTCGGGCCTCCGGTTCTTTCTCCGGTTCTTCTTGCTCGCGTTTCTCCCCTCCGCACGGTCTCCACGGTTTTGCGCCGCTAGTCGCCGAGCGTCGAAACGCTCCGCGAGAAAATTTGTCTCTTTGTTCGTGGATCGTTTGGAACGTTCTGGAACTATTCTCGAATCCGAATGTCTGCGGGACGTTGAATTTCGACCTCCAATTGGAAAGAGAAGACAACGAATCTTCGTTGGAGATCGAACTAAATTATCAACGGAAACGCGTTGCTTCGTCCTCCGAATAATTCGAGTTCGATGCTATTGAACGACCGGAAAGTATCGTCGATGGAAAGAAAATGAATTGCGAGAACAAGCGCAAAGAAATCTCGCGGCGGAGACTTCGTTTGTTTGAAAGCGTCGGGGCGAGAGAAACCGACAGAAATCGAAATCATTCGAGCACACATATATTTACCGGCGCAGCATCGGCTTGCAAATGTAAAGCGGTTAATTTTGGAGGCAATAATAGCGTCGACGGTTTATCGCGCGACTCGCCGAGAGAAATCGTCAGGATCGATCACGCGAAATGGATTTTGCACGAAAGAAATCCGAGAGACACAGCGCCGAGGAGGCTCATCCTTCGAGCGTCTTCTCAGATTCCAAGACTCAATTCAGATTCTAATAGGTCCCTTTCATAAAGTACACCATTCTTACGATCGGCTTCGCTTTGCGAAACGATACGCAACCGGGTTTCAACACCGTTGCCGATCCTCATTCACGCCGGGCATATTCCATCACTCTTCCGAGGAGCTTCAATACCCATTTAGAAAATTGAATCAATCCTCCGAGATTAATTTCGCCGGTGCCTTAAACACCCGCGGCTTCGATTTCTCGGCGAAACCATTTACATAATTCCGTCGACGGGCGTCTCGGTTGCAAAACCGAACAAACACCTGACAAACATCGATCAAACTATCTCAAATAACGCCGCGAACGCGAGGTGTCTCCACGATCTGTACGAACTATTTCGTAAAAGATTCGGCAACGGTGCGATATTTTTATTCCGATTGCTTTGTTCATTTAAATTCGTATCGGCTTGCCGGCGACGCTAATTTGCACACGCATGCATTATGCAATCGCGCGCTATCGTTACTTAATTAGAAATCTATTATTTATCGGACAGCCGTCCGTAACACGCAGAAGTCGCCTACGAAAAATGATCGCACAGGTAATGATCCGTGTAATTAACGCGAATCGTCTAATTTAACGTTGACCGGAGAGAGGCTCTTCGGACCACCCTGTGTCGTTAACGTTTTTCGTTTTCTTCTCAAGAGACAACTATTACCTCGACGAAGTCCGTTTCGTCTCCTTTCATCGGGGCCGACCATATGTTACCGTTTACGCCAGCGGTACGCGTTGACAAGCATCGCGGCGAAGACATTAGCAATAACAATGAGACGGAGATGGATGTCGCGGCGAGCAAAAAGAATCGCGACGCTAATGAAATCTCGTAGGTGATCGGAAACTCGATGCGAGCTCTTGCGACAACAACGACGGACGGCGTATCCCGGATCCCGGGCCTCGGCCTCGCGCGTCCTAAACGCGCCTAAATTTATTTGGAGCTTTCCCTGACAAATTCGAGGCGCCTCGAAGCCGCAGACGGAAGCCGAATTCCGCCGCGATGATGGAGACACTTTAGGTGACTGTGAACGATGCGCACGCTTGCTCCGCTGTCCGCCGAACGACGTCTCCGTTCAACGATACTCCCATACTTTCTAGAATACAAGCTTTAACGACGCTTCGTCCAACGGAAGACTATCGGGAAATCCGGTTGCTTTCGTCGCGGATCTCGTAGCGAAGAGGATTTCGCTCTTCCAGCAAGAAAACCTTCGCAGTTCGTCGAAGCGGTATAGCAAAGTCTGCTCCGGGCAACGCGCGTAAAAATCGGTCGCGCGGATAAAAATATGGAAAGCAGCGAGCGAGCGAGCGGAAAAACGCGGCGTTTCTAGCGATTCGATCGGATTTCTCTGCTCGTACGGCGCGTCGGCCGGCTGTCAGCGATCGATTTCAGCGGCCACCGGAAGTACTTTCGCCGCTGAAGTGTGGAAAATGAGAGGGAATCGGTCCCCGATCGCCTCCGCGCGCCGTTTTACTCTCCGCCCGGACGTCGCTTCGTGGGACACCCGAGGATCCGTTTAATTGAGATTCGCTTCTTCTGCAGCCTTTTAAGTAGCGGCAATCAGGCTGATAGGTATTCCCTGTTTTCTTTGCTATTTGAAGAACTGGTTGCGCGATCGTTGATTCGATTAACATTTAATTGGAGGTGTCAGCGAGACTTGTCTTTCGATTAACATCGACGCGCGCGGAGAGATTGCGACTTCCTCCGAACGGGCTCGATTCCGTTCCCAGACGAGATACCGGCCCGATATCGGCCCGATACCGGCCGCTGCTCGGGCTTAGACGCTGCCGGGACTCGCCGGAATTGAATATTAACTAGCTACGGATAGAAACGTCGCGCGTCCCGCGTCGTTCCTTATACTGAATTTATTGAATTCATATTACGCAGGAGTTAATTGAATGCTTGGCGTTAAGACGACTCAAAGTATCATCGATCTTTGCTAGGACTACGAACGTTAATAGAAACGTTCGTTCCGATCGCGAAGGATAATGCGAAATCGTAGAAAATGATTCATGACGTACGTGCGCGTAAAACAAATCGCGAGCATCCGTTTCTTGTCGACTTTGGTCGATGCCTCGACGTAAAAATACGTTGAAAATATACACGAAAACTAATTATATATTTGTAGCATTATTAGCGATGTTTTCGTTGTTGTAAAATTATTTCCAAAATTGCTTCGACGATTTAAGCATTTGCTAAAATTACGATTTTATCTTCTCGCGAGATCCGGACCGGCGATCCAGATTGAAGCATCGATCGCGGACCGTTGAAGATTTCCGGCCCAATATTTAACACCTCGTTTACGTAGGCGAAAAGACCGGAACTCGCCGGAAGTGGCTTCGCCGGAGGGCACGGAGCCGCGGGGCCCCGACGATTTCGCCCGTTCGCATAAGATTCGCTTGGCCGGTTGATTAATTGGCCCTCATTAACATCGCGTCGAGCGGCCGCTTCTTGAGTACGCGCATTGTCGCCGCTTGGAAACCGCCAGGTCTGTCCGTGTGCGTGGCAGAACGGCCTGTGGCCTCTTCAGAGCTCATTAAACGTGCTCCAGCATTCGGTGGACAGGAATTAGAGTGGTCGCGGCCGCAAACATTCCACGGGTCCCTCGACCATAATCGATACGCTATCCCCGTCCTCGCGCGACGCGCGACGACCCGCTCCCAAATTTTATGCATCGTGCCGCAAAATTGTTTCGGACACCGAATCCAGTTCTTTGTTGCGTGCGATATAATATGCAGGAGACGCAGCTGCCACTTTAGATCGATATCAAAATGTCTGGACAATGTCGAAGTTTGTAGAACGTTCTCCGTAGAGACTGCCTTCGGTTGAACGAAGGACCCGAGAATATGCTTCGGTCGAAACGAATACTTTTTCGAGGATTCAACCTTGCAACCTTTCATCGTTAAATAAAAAATATAAATACAAAATGTAGGATTACGAAACACTGAAATCGAAGAATGAAGATATTCGAGAGACTTTCTACGAATATCTTTCATCGTCGCCGATAGCTCCATCGCGTTCGATGAAGACGATTCAACAGATTTTCTCTATTCTCGACAAATTGAATTTGTTCACCGACGACCGAAGCAACGGACACGGAGACGCGTCGTATGTGGGAATAATCCATCGGAAAGCGTACACGGGCATATCTATGAAGAATGTCGTTTGAAATCGCGAAGGAGCCAAGTTGTCTCGGATTCTCTGGTTCCCGTCAGCAGTCGGCAAGCCACGGATTGTTTGGCCGGTTGTTTCAATCGAACAACTGCTCGCGGGCCGAGAGGGGGTCGAGAGGAGAAGATGCTTCTTCGTCTCTCGGGGGATTAACGCCTTGACGTCTACACGTGTTCCAGCGTCATCCGCCCGTGCTTTCCTCGGCTGCGGCTGGGCCGGGCCGGGCCGGGCCGAGCAGCGCCGAGACGCGCCGAGACGCGCCGGGCTGGCTGCGAGCCGATGACGAACGAGCTCCGCTTCGCTTTCTGATGCTTCGTTTTAGTTGCGCCGGAAAACTCGACATTTTCTCTTGTCTCGGCCCCTCTTTAACCCCACCTCTCGGTACGTTAGAACCCGAAGAATCGCGTCGGAGCGTTCTGCGTTTAGCATTTCAGAAGGATTTCAAGACCCGTGCCTGTCCCACGCTGCGCTTTTGTTACGCGTCGCTCGGAGACCGGCGCGGACATTGTTTTTTGCGAACTTCCATCAAAGAGCAAAGATATTCGCTGTGGCGGCCTGCCCCGCGAAATATCGCGGACTATAAATCACGGCTCGTTGGCTAGGGAACGAAGCTGCGGAAGGTTCCATTTCCAAAATCGAGTACACGGCCCACCTTTCGGAGAACGACTGCTCGATCTCCCGCGAGGAAACGAGCAAAAAGGAGGGGCCCGCGTCTGGCCCGATGGTAGGGACATTATCTCTGGGACCGGTCAGTGCCATTATCCATCGTCCATTTGAATTTTCAGCTCTCGTAATAACGACTAATACGAGACAAATGAACCGCGGCTGAAAGAAAGGGTGTAGGAGGGGGGCGGCGGAGAGCGACGGATCGGGGCCCCAGACGGGGGACCGTGGCGGGCCCGCAGAGAGAAAGAGAGAGAGAGGAGAGAGAGAGGAGAGAGAGAGAGCGAGAGAGGGCGGAGGAGGTGGAAAGAGGAGCCGTGATTAATGGAGTCTCCGCGGCGAGCGAGAGCCCCGTCGGATAAGATCTCCGATGGAATTCCCGTGGCTTTTATATTGGATTTCTTTTAAATTCGTTACTTTATCCGGCACTATGTTAATAGCGGCCCGATATGAGAGCTCGCGGTTAAGAGGAGTTCATTTATCATTCGACCGGCCCCGCGAGAACATGATGAAGAGACGGGGGCGGAGAGGGTGTGGAGGGCGGAGAGGAGGAGACCCGTCGAAAACCGGGGACCGCGAACGAAATTTCTTGGAGGGCCCGCGCCCCTCTTTCGGCCCGAAGCATTTCCTCTCGCGGGACCCCCGTCGGCGAATTTCTGTCTTTGAACCTACGGGGAACCGGTTCCTGCCTTTCGCGTTCTTTCCACGGGATTTCACAGGGACTGGAAGTTGCTCGCCGGACCAAATGGAAAAATGGGAAATGATTCTGCGAGCAACGGCGAATTATTTATCAATCGCTTCTCGAACGTTTAATAAACCAAGGAAACTTGATCTACGATTTTTTTGTACTGTTTTGTGCAACAAAATCGAGGAACAAGTTCGGTCACGATGTACCGTATTAGTACCGCGAAATCTGTTGGCGCACCCTTCGCTCGAAGCTGGATAAATCGGCCAAAAAAAATCGTACTGCAAAATTTGATAGCTCGCTGCAAAGAGGAAGCTTCGATCTTCGAATTCGTGGCAAGCCAGCCCCCGACAAAAATTTTCCAACGCTTTCGCAGCCGTTTCAATCTGTACCATTTGTTAAGCAACGAGGACCTCGAGTTTCCTCCCGATCTTGTCGTGCACAAATGTCCCAGCCAGAATCAACGAACGGAATAAAAAAATATATGCCTCGAGCCTCTGAACGAGCCCAATTTCATCGTCGTCCGATAATTTTTCGCAAAGTTGCGACATTTCGAAGATCGAGAATTTTCGGTAAAATCGTGCGTTGGAATTTTTTGACGGGGGGACCGTAACTCTTTGGCAAAACAGTGCGAAATACAATCGAAGCAACGGGATACGTGCTTCGACAAACCTATGGAGCCTGGTGGGGGATCGGGAGGGGGGCAGTAGGGCCAGATTTACGGCGTCGAAACGATCGTCCTAGCGGGCCCCTGGATACCGGTGTAGGAGCGATCGAAATCGATCGCGGATCCGGGAAGAGACGGGCTTCACCTTCTTCGTGCTCGTCGACTCGTTAGCGGCATTGTAAATTCCGACCGTGGTTTTATTGAAATCTTTCCGGAACGCGTCGATTCGTAATTGCGCTACGGGGCTCGGCGCGTCGCTCGTAAATTACGCGCGGAACGAGTTTTTCTGCGCGTCGAATATGATCGAACGGGCCGCGATACCGCGTCCCCCTGATCGCTGAAATTTATCGTTATTTGGAAAGCCACCCTAACGACGCTGCCGCACCGTGTCGTCGAGAATCCCATCGTTCGTAGTTTTCTGTAGGACAAGGATCGTAGGGCCGATCTAGATTTGTTTTCGAGAGATTCTAGATCGTCGGAGAACGGTGCAGATTTTTCGAAACCCTACAGATCGGGCTGCGAACTGTTTTTGAATTTACAACGTGGTAAATCGGTAATTAGAGTCTGAATTCCCGGTAGGTTGAAAATGGCTCGTTAAAGTTTCATAAGCAATTAGCGTTTAAGATTTCCGTATTATAGGGAATCGTCGATCTCCAACACGGGGACATGGAAATTGCGCTGTAAAATGTTTATTACTTTACAAGGTAATAAATAACAAACTAAAGCTTCCCCGACAGATCGTGAAATTATAGGATAAGTAACAGTTGTATCGCAAAAATCTGGATTTCCATCGATTTGTAGGCCATCCACGATCGTTAGAAAATACTCGAATTATCCGGCGTATTGCGCTATCAACTATTTATAAATCGTAAATCAAAAATCTTGAACTCCTACAGAATTTAGAACCTATTAGAAATCGTACGAATAGTTGTAAGGATCGCGGACGACTCGCAATTAACCGAGATCACTATAAACCCCCTTGGAAACGATATTCCGGAAAGATCGAGCTCGCCAAAAATTTATAAATAAAAAAAATTGACGCAACCAATACATGTCGTTAAATCGAAGATATCGAATTAACGTGAAACGAGTTCCGATCGCACCGGGACACAGCGACTGCCCGAGAAGACTGTGAACCACTTTAGAACGAATTTTTGGCGATGATCAGGCTTGCCAAAGATTCCCCGAAAAAATTCCGGGAGCGGATAACGCGATATTAATCGGACGTTAGCATGAAACGCGTCAGCGTGAAAGAAGTTCTGCCGGTATTGAGACATTATGGCCGCCGAGAAACGGCGGTAGAACCAGACCCGAGCACAATAGAAACTGTAGGAGCGTGGAATTCCGTGTTCGATCGAGTCGGCTCGCGATTATTGCTTCTGAATTCCTCATATCGGCCGCGACCGACTCATTGACATTTTCGTCGGGTTCCACTCGTTGGAATTCCACCTCTGTGCCCACGTCGCAGCGTTTCTCGTGCACACAATGAAAACACGCGCGCAATACGTATCTCCCATACATCGGCGCCTCTATGCAACCGTACGACGTTGAAGAGTGCCCGGATCATCTGGATCCGACGCCGCCATGGATCATCGATCCTACCTAGCATCCTCGAACGGTTACAACCGACTCTCCTTGCTCTGTCACTCAAATATTACAGTCTCGGCCCAACCCTTCGTTCCGCCGTTCCCTGCTTCTCGGCTTAGAACTTCGAAGATCAGGAAACTCGCGAACACTATATTTAGCTTTATGCAAATTCGCATTTTTGTTGTCCGACGCCCAGATTCTTCGACGAAGTGGATCGCAATTTCCTGCTCCGCTGGGTTCCTGTGATTCTCGATACCGGAAAATCTACGGACAACGTTTCTTTCGTACAGCTGATAAGATGCGGATAATTAGATTCTCGGGAGGATGTGATTTTGAAAACGTTTTTGCAGATATTTCTGGAAGGAGCTTGTTGGATACATACAAGATACATACTTCTCGGAAATATGTATGTTTAGGAAGTATTTTTCAGGAGACAATCTTTACGCTACAGCTAATTAAAATATAGCTGCTTGAACTGGCCGTTGTAAATTGTTCGTTTCGGTGGACAATTAACAATTTATTCTCGGGAGAATTAAGATCCTCGTAATCTAACGAACAGCTCCAGAACTTCGGAGAGAAGGAGCAAAGGAAAGAAGCTGGTCTCATCTCGCGACATTAATGAATTAATTTCGACGGGGCGATGCGGGGTCGCGGTTCGATTGAATCGCGAATAATTTGCTCGCGACGAGCGATCGCCGGACAGAAAAATAAGAGGACAGTGGCGTCGGATTACGGAGTAGAAAACTGACAGAAGATTCAGCGGACATTCCAGGGTTTCGTGGCGAAACTCGGTCAAGCCTCGAGCCTCGAGCCCGTTCCCTCCGTGGAAATCGGCGAACACGCGCCGCTTGACAAGCGTAACACCGTGCCCCCCTCCGGACTATTCGAATCGATAGTCGTCGGTCTTGGACTTGGTGGCACGCCACGCGAATCCAAGAATCTCGATAGGATCGGCTTCGGATCCGCTGGTCGCATCGGTCCGGGTGTCCGCTCGTCGGTCTCGAAAAAGAACATCGCCGCGCGGAGAAGCAGAAACTCGAATCGCCAGGAAGTGGCCGTGGCATTAGTATTATAATTATTGCTCCGGCTGCTAATAATAGTCGTGTCGCGGCTAGTTGCGAAGCCGGGTTCCCTGCTCGCGACAGTTTTATTGCTAATGGTGCCATTAACCGGTAAAAAGTTATCAAATGAACGGCGCTGCCGCGATTACCGACACTATCCGCCGTATCCACCCGAAGATAGCTGTACTCTTGCATCGCAGACGAGATAACAGCAACGGTTAATTAATTGTTAATGCATCAGGATCCCCGTTTTTTTTACGGGGATCGCGTACGTCTCGCCCCCGAGCGATCGACGAATGGGCCAATTCAGAGATTTACACGCGCGTTTACAGTCGGTGCTGTTGTCGTTTCGAATACAGCGATGTCTCCCTAACTGACGCTCGGATTGCGCACAAAAGTGGACAATTTGGGAAGAGGAGATACGATTGTTCGAGCCTTGTGGCTCGTTTGGTACGATTATCGATTGTCAACCGCTGTAAGGACGAGCTGTAGGGCTCGAATAATCTTATCTTCTCTTCCCAAATTGTCCACTTTTGTGGACAATCCGAGCGTCGATTAGAGAGAAATTACTGTAGTCGGAGTTGGCCCTCGACAGAGATCTGGTCGGAGCCGACGAGAAGTAAAACCTATCGCGTTTAAGTTGATACGTCTGGTCGACTTGCGATGTCAACGCCATAGGAAAATGATAAACCGCTGACATGCCGAGGAAAGATACCGTGTAGTACCGGTAGCACGAAGTCGGGTGTACCGAGGGAAAAAGGATCAAATTGGAGGAGACTCGTCGGTGTGGTGCTTCCGGAATGAAAATGGAAGCAACGAGGACGCCGGCAACTAACTGGTTTCAGAGAGCATCATTAATATCCGGGGCCAGAAGAGCATCTAGAGACAAGTCAAACCGTGTTTCACAACTGGAACAAAACACTGTCACGTTACCGAGGGAACAGCTTCCTAATTGAAGTAAATCGTTTCGCGGAAATAGATTGACGGAATTCGAAATAGAATCAATTTTTCGTTGCGAATTCTCTTGCGCGCCTAAATGGGTCGGTCGTAACCTACATTTACAGTAATGTCTCCCATACCGACGCTCGGATTGTCCACTAAAATGGACAATTTGGCAAGTGGAGATACGATTGTTCGAGCCTTGTTTTTATAATTGTGGACAATTTATAACTGTAACAATAAACCGCAAGGCTCGAATCATCGCATCTCCTCTTCCCAAATTGTCCATTTTTGTGGTCGATCTGGGCGTCAATTAGAGAGACATTACTGTACGTTCTCTAATCTACAGTTGGGCCCCGAGAAGTTCGCCGATTCTTCCGGCAATCGATAGTAAATCGATCGATTTAAACACTGTATTTAGAAGAGCCATTCTTTCTCTTCAAGTCGTCCTAGGATTTATCGATTTTTCGTCAAGATCTCGAAGTTCTCTTCGAGCCAAATTAAATCTATCGTAAACTACGATCTTCAGGCTTTCATTCGAACCCTTAAAAGTTCAAAACTTCTCACGGAAATACGCTCTGAAAGTTGCCTCGAAGTTGCCCCTCGAAATGAAAGTTGGCAATTAAATTCGATTAAAATCAGAAGACGAATAATCGAGCAACGGTAGCCCAAATCTACCAAACGCCCTAACGCGTGGATTCGTCCAACTGGAACCATCCAGTCTTCCACCGAAGAAAGTTTTCAAAATGAAAACTCTGCACTCGGAACCGAACTTGCGGATCTCGCTGCGTTATCAAACATCCTCGAGCAGCTGGTGACAAACCCAGGAAGTTGCGAAACAGGCAGCCACCGTTTCCTGCTCGATTCTCTCGAAATAAAAATAAACGTCGAAGTCCTCGGCCTTGATCGAAATAAAGCTCGAATTGCCTGAAAGTACCTCATCGACAGGCAACATCTGCCGAAGAAAATCACGAAGCATCGAAGCGTGCCGCGCAGCCTGGGCCCGTGTCGCCGATCGATGAGCGCAAGAAAAATGGCTAACCGAGCAAAGTCTCGCATTAAAGCGAAATTGTCGTGCCGGATACGCGAGCAGCTGTTCTCGCGGCTGCTCATTGACAGTATCGTCGAGTTCCGAAGCTCGCGGCGCGGCGGAACCGTCGCGCGCGTCGCGCGTCGAGCGTCGAGCGTCGCGCACGCTGGCGTCGGCACCGCACGATCGCTATATACGCGACGTTTTACCCCGGGTCCGGCAAAAATGCGCGTCCGGCGTCCGGTAGCAATTGCACCGCAGCGCAGGTCCGCTCGGCTGGGCTCGCCTCGACTCGGCTCGGCTCGGCACGGCTCGGCTCGGTTTGCGTTCCCGTTCGTTTAATAAGCATCGCGAGCGAGCAAGCGATCCGTATCCCGGTTGCGTCGGCCGGCCGCGGCCGTCCGGCCGAAAAAGGCGGTTCGCGAAACGCGAGAGACAATGGAACGCACGAAAAAGGCGCGAAATCCAGAATGTCAGAGCCGGTTCGTGAACGGAGGGGGGCCACGGGGGGGGCCTTGCGGGGCCTCGGGGGGCCTCGGGGGGCTGAACCGTGGACGGAGGGCAACGAGAGGAGAGACCCCTGGACGCGATTGCGAAGGTGGGACACGTTCGGCGCGCAACGTCTCACAAATAAATTATCGACCGCTCTACGGCATTCGCTGCGGAATCGGCGATTCCATATGACCGGTTGGCGGATGAATATGCTGCGGACACGCGGAACATGCCAAGCGTGCGCGATATGGCCTCCTACGCTACGTTCGCCCGTTTTCACGGTGCTCGGTTGCTCGGTTGCTCGCTTGCGAATGTCGATCTCGACGATCGGTTCCCCTACGACGGTTTTTCGCATTTGCTCCTATACAGTAATGCCTCCCTAATCGACGCTCGGTTTGGGAACAAAAATGGACAATTTGGGAAGAGGAGATACGATTATTTGCGCCATGCGGCTCGTTTTTACAGTTGCCGATCGTCAACTATTATAAAAACATGGTGCAAAGCCGGAATAATCGTATCTCCTGTTCCCAAATTGTCCACATTTGTGTACAATCTAAGCGTCAGTTAGGGAGACATTACTGTATCGGAGGGTCGTTTCCTAGAGGACTCGCGAGAGAAGCCTGAAGAGCAACGTTTACGAGATAATTCTCCGAGCAATGGACGTTTCTCGACCGTTTCTCGCGGTTGCTCGCGACACTCTCTCGCTATTTCGTCTCCGAAAATAGTCCGGGGCAGTCTAGAACCCGTCGCAGACAACCCTGATTGCACCAAGATAAGAGAAAGTTCGAAATTTTCAACGCATTTCCTGCCACGCCTGTCCGTACGCGTGCCGCATCCTTTGTCCGCCTTCGAAAATCAATTTATCCTCGCAACGCGTGCGACGGTGGCTCCAGAAGTGGATCGGGAATCCTGCCAAAAGAGGACTCGACGAGTGGCAACGATGTCCACGCAGCGTGATTCCTGGAGAGAGAGAGGGTTGAAAAGCGGGAGAGGAAGTGGAAGCAGAACCGATTCTTTCCGGACACGTCTCGTACCGGTCGCGGGGTGACTTTGACCGATAGCCTTAACCGGGTGCCGAGCCACGCGGTTATCTTAATGCACGCGGTCGGGAAAGAACTACGGAGCAGCTAGAAGCGGCGAACCGACGGAGTAATTAAAAAAAGAAAAAAAAACGGAACGGAGGAACAGGCTCGAACGGGGGTAAATCGTTCTCGAGCGGTAAAAGGGGGACGCGGAGAAACGTGCGAGAGGGAGGAAGAGAGGCGAAGAAGAAGGGGGACAGAGTGGCAGCCGGAGGAACAAATGGACTACGACTTTTCTGTGACAAACGAGCGCCCCCGAAATGTCAATCAAACCGGGCTCGCCGGCATACCGAGCCGTCCACCTGATTTGGTTAGACGTTCGGATATCGAGCAGCTGCGGCCGCAAGCGCCCCGCGCAACATGGTCGACGAATCGCTGTTATCGCGGAGGTTATGTTCGTCCGACGTCGGTGTGCGACCACGTGGGACGGTCGTTCGAAGCATTCGACGCTTTTTGCCGATCTTTTTCATCGTTCCGACGAGATTCTGCATAATTTAGCTCGTCCACCGGCAATATTTCACGCAATCGCGTAAGCGTGCTGCCGGCGGACGCCATTTTCGGGACTTCCGTGGGCTGCGGACTTCCGGAAAAAATTGATCGGTCTTACTTCCGCGATCGACGAACGCGTATTTTTGCGTGCAGGAATTTTCTCAAGCGGTGGTCGTATCGAAGAACCGATCTTTCCGATCGTGGAACAGACTCTGACGCATCGAAGGAAACCAGCCTCGAAGTAATTTATTTAACGACACGATCAACGCGCCTGTCGTTTTCGCGTCGATCGACGCGTTGCGATGAAAATTCATTTTACCGGTCGGACATAGTTTCTACAGCCTGCGCTCGCACGACCGTCGTTTCCATCGCGGTCGATAGCGCGAAAAGACTATGAATGGTCGATGCTGACTCTCTTTTAATTAGCTTCTTCGTGCCTACCGTCCTATCGAGCCGGTTAATCGAGGAACTATTGTATACGGAATTCGAGATGTGGTTCACGGAGGAAAGTAGAGAGACTCGTAGGTGGAGCTAAAGGGAATTAGGTCTTTGACTGGCAGCCAACCAATTATATTCTGTTGATCGCAACGTCGTCGCCGGTGAGGTATTAACCTTGGCCGAAGACTCGCGACGCGGCTCTTTGCAACGATGGTGGGTGTCGCGTGCACCTGTTTTTCTCTATTCGATTCAGTCCACTCTATGGTGTCCCATGAACCACTCCTTGCACCGATTATCGACGAAATTGATTTCCAAGCGGGCGTACGAAATTATTCCTGCCAACAAATTATCAAAAACCACGATTCTCGAAAGGTTGCCGTTGCTCGCAACGATCGAAAAATCTTTCTGCTTCCGGCAAACGATCAAAAATTAATTCGAAACCCGCTGCGGACTCTGGCAATTTTCGTAAAATATTTTCTCCTCTAGCAAACGATCGAAACCTGGCACAATTGGAACCGTCGATTTACGGTTGAAAAACAATTTTTGCTCCAGACCGCTAATTTCGTTTCCAGATCGAAAATACGCGAGTGTCCGCACGGATCGTGATCTCTTAGCGGCACAGCTCGCAACGCTCGTGTTCGGTGGATCGTCTCAATCAGTATTTGTCTGGTCGGTGGCTTCCGCGAGGCGTTTTCGCCGTGAAAGCGATAATTTTACCCCGGCATCGGGTCAAGGTGCGTCGGCAGCGCTCGACCACTTTAGAAAGTCGAGTTAGCTGGCAGCCCGACGATCCAACGCTCTCCGATATATAAATATTAATAACTACAATATCGTAATTTCAGAAACAATGCGCGACAACAACGGCCACACCCGAACACCGCGGCCTAGTTACATGCGAGACGCGCCATTAGCAGCCGTTCCACGAGATCCCTCGCGTCTTATTCCACGCCTACTCGCTGTCCTCGCCTGATTTTTGGCCTGGCAGTAGCGATTTTTGACTCGCGGATGATCCAGGCGATCTCGGAAACTGGTTTGCGCGATCGAATCGCGAGCTCCGAATCCGGAAATCAATTATCTCTAGCCTCTACGATCGTCTAGCTACGATTTATGCAACATTGCGGCATCCTGCAATTTTTCCCAATTAAAACCGAACATAATTTGCAATAATTCAAAGATTCAGGAGCACCAGAAACCAATTAGTTCGATCTTCGAGGCGATGGTAGAACCGGAAAAGCGAGTGTTTCTAACGTGAAATTAAAACGGCGAAGGATCTTTTTTATCTCATGGTTTAATGGACGGTAGGATTCTTTGCTGACCGAGAGGCGACGATTCACCCCCATGGAAACGGAAGAAAATTTTTCGGTCGAGGAAATACGGTCGCAGCGAAGACCGAGGAAGAACTGTTGCAAAACGAGACATAGTAAATCGCAAAACACCTTTTTGCGAGTTCGAGCGCGACTCGTAACGACGAGACGCCGCCTTTTTTTGTCTTGCTGGCGAGTTTTTTTCCCGACCCAGATGCGCGGCAAACCCGTCGTCCCGAGTCGGATATTATTTCACAGTCCTGGAAAGTTATTGCAACGCGGAAAATAGGCACGACTTAATTCCGATCTTGTGATAAGAACCGCGGGGAATGCATCAGGTGCCTAAGGTCGCGTTCGCAATCGCATGCAAATTTGCCACCTATGAACGCTTGCTTGCTTGCTTCAGCGCTCGAACCCGGAGTGACTTCGCTGAAAAAAGGAACGTAACCCAGAAGCCACTGCAACGAGACCATATAGTTCGTAGTAAAATCTGTAATTTTTTACAAACTCTCGGTCGTCTCGTATTTACGAGAACGACGCCCTCTTGGTTCGTTGCAAGGGACGAATTGAAACGATTGCAGAAGCGCTGTTGTAGCGCGGAAAATCATCGTCATCTTTTCTCTAGATAGATTCCAATTGGAAGTAATTTAATTTTTATGCCCCTGCCGGGCTGGTGTACGACCGTAACAAATTCAGACAATATCGGTGACACGACGACGACAAGTTAAAGATTCAAAGACAATTAACAGGCGCAGCAGAAAATTCTTGCACGGGACAAATCGTGATTTTTTCGCGCAGATTCGGAGTTCAATGATTTAACTTTCGTGGCACTGTTGGCTGCGATAGAACGATAAGAAACTCCGTCGACATAAATTTTAGCATCTCGCCGATCATGCTAATCTTTAACGTCTGAATATTTTTTCCTTAACGAGGCCCGCGCAACAACGAAGGGAGACTGGCTGTCGGCGGGCGCAATAAGAAATCGCGAGAACGAGCCGGTTAACGGCGAAATTACAAAACGAGTCGTTTCCGAGCGTTCCACGGGGGGTTTGTGCAAAAACGATCGTTCGAGAAATTGCCTGAATTTCCGATAAAGAAACCGCAGAGGCCGATAAGAGCACGACGAACCGCGGCTGATTAGTGTCACGGTGCTAGGGAATTCCGGTGAAAAATATGTCGCGCATAAATACCGAATCAAGAAGCTAAATTCCGTCCCAGCGATTAGGCGAGGAAGTCGACTTCCGTGCGTGGGTGGCTGTGTATCGAACAATTAACGCCACCGGCCGCAGATAAGCGACTAAGAACGGCTTAACCGCGGCCCTGGTCCCCCGAGAGAAATGTTTTCCTACTCGGCCGAGAAAAAACGCGCGATCGACGATTAAAACCGCTCCTCCGCGCCTTCGCCGATCGCCGATTACCTCGAGACCTCGCGTCGCCTCGCGTCGCGCTGGAATTCAAATCGAGAAGAAATATTCGGAACCGGGTTATCTCTCGCGCGTCCCCTGCAAATTTATCCGCGACTCGAGACACCTTTTTTCATTAGATTTTTTCATCCAACCGACTCTACTCCAATTACTCATTCTGTTCCTGGGATTCGATTGCAGACGATCTAGACGAATTTATGCAGCGCTAAGTCTTCCCCCGATTTGCACGATAAAATATCGACAGGCGACAGTGGTCCTCTATTTTTCAGCGGTCCTCTATTTTTCTGAGCGGTACTGTGATGTCAAGGTTATATTTAGAGGGTCTATTTTCCGATGCAAAAATATTAGCGAGCGCGAACAGAGGACGGGACGCGGCGGATAAGGGATGAAGGGATGAATTGGTGCGTGGCGGCACGGGCACCAAGAGCACGGCGCTCTTTTGCTCTCTTTCTCTCTCTCTCGCTCTTTTCTTCTGCGAGCGAGGAATACGCGAAAAAAAGATCGAAACGATGACAAATTGCGTCGTGACGCTTCGCCTCCTTGCTATTTTCACGTTAAACCCGAGGCACGTGAGACTTGAGCGAGCTCCATCGTCGGCCGTCCCCTCGAAATACCAGTCATTTGTTGGCGCGAGGCGTGCGTATACTTAAATTAAATTAAATCAAGTATATACGGCAACGCGGCCACCGTGTCCACGGACGATTAAGAGGTGTTCCACTAAATTCTTGGTGAATCGCGGCCGAATGCAAATCGCCTGCTAATTTCCAAAGAAAAAACCATAAACGTCGTTGCCGGGCTAAGAATACGAGGACGAACGTCTGCGAGTGCGGGGGTGGTTTCCTCGGAGGTTGATCTATCCTCTCTACGAAAGCTCCAACTAATTATCACGTCGATCAATAATAGATTCAATTTTCTCACAGCTTTGGTGAAGGCTTTATTATCCATGCGTTAGTATTTTATGCACTTACGACAATATTTATCGCAAAAACGTGTAGGTACAATTTGGAATATTAAAAGGACCAGATGAATGTATTTATTAAAATTATGCGAGCAAAGAAACAGAAATTTCGATCCGGCTTCTGTTTTTTGTCGCGAAGACAGCAAGGTCTTGCTCGCACAGAGATCCGCGATCTAATCGACGCAACTGTGAAAAAAAAGAACCGTAGCGCAAAAGGTGAATCTACAGTTTCCGTTTGAACGTTTCGCCCAGCGAAAGAAGCTCGACAGAAATAATTAAATTATTTCGCAGTCGACGACTCGTCGGATTCATAATTGAAACACGCTTTGAAACACTCCGAACGAAACGAAGAAATCCTTTCAGCCGCGAATCGAGCGCAACTGGAATTCAATTTACATACTCCCCGAAACGAAGAGCATCGAAAGCCTAACGAGCGATCGGCTCTTCGAAATCTCCGCTGCACAATTAAAAGCGTAGTAAAACCGTTTCGAATCGCGCGACGATAAAGAGGGTCCGTGACCGAGGAATTCCAGAGAGAGAGAGAGAGAGGGGGGGTGGCGGGACTTCCGGCGCGGAGGCCGGTAAGGGGGTCTGCGACGTATGCCGCGATTTCGGGAAAAGATCAGAGGAGATCCTCCGCGAAATGAAGACGAGCGGCCGCGGAGACAAGCGCGACGGGCCGGGGAGTAAATCGTAAATTTAAATTTAGCGAGGCTGACGCGGCAACGCTCGCGCGCGCGCGCGCGCGCTTATTCCGCTCCCTGGTCCCCTCGGCCACCTTCGGGCCACCTATCGGCCACCTCTCGGAGCGGTGTTTGTCGGAGGAGAGATCGCGAGAGGGACACGCCGTCGGAAAAAGCGGCGATGGGGCCCCCGGGCCCCTCGATTTGAATTTCAGAATGCAGCGCGGATTGGCCGGGTTTTGTCGTAAATTGTCGTGGGCCAGCGACGGAAAAAGTTGTTTCGATTTTGAAGTCGGACGCCGCGGACCCGGGCCCCCAATCGTCCGAGGCCCTCGTCGACTCGGTCTGGTCTCAATAAGGAGACGAATAGGACCTCGGCTCCCGGCTCCTCCCGGTTCGCGCGCAAGAAAGCGCCGTGCGATCGCCTCCGGCCACTTCCCCGATTCCTCCGCGTTTTTTCCGCGGCAGCGTTGCGGTTTCTTTCGCCCGGACACCCCTTTGCCTCGACCGGGCCTCGCTACTTTTGCGGAGAATTATCGCTTTCGGAATATTCGGCAGAAATTTCGTCGAGATTTTCGAGCTACACTAATGTCTCCCTAACTGACGCTCAGATTCTCCACAAAACTGGACAATTTCGGAAGAGGAGATACGATTGTTCGAGCCCTGCAGCTGGTTCTTGTAATTATTGACGATCGATGATCATAAAAAACGAGTCACAATCTGAGCGTCAGTTAGGGAGACATCATAGTACCACTTCTTCGAAAACTTCCGAGCGTTTCCAAAGCTTCTGTGAATTTGTGAATTTCATCGTTTCATCTACGAATTCTGACTTTACAGATCAGGGTAATCGTGGAGTCTCAATTGTCTCAATTGTTTGCGTCATTATCTCAAGATTATCTAGGAAAAAACCAACCCCTTTCGTTTTCGATAGATCGACCGATAAAAATAGGAAATTAGAGAAGTTGATGTATTTGTAATCCAGGGAAATTGCTAACGAAATCTAAACGGAGTAATAAAATATTCCGTCTCTTCATTGCTCGCACGAAATAATTGTCGGTATTCGAGAAACCGGAGAATCGACCGGAACCGGAAATTAATTGCTTGCACGGCAATCGATTTGCCGGTTACATAGCCCGCGAAAGCGATTATCGCTGACGCGCGAAAGTCATCGTCCGCTAATTATCGATATTTCGTCGAATAATTTTTCTGCGCATCCAAGCCAAGCGTTATTCGACACACCCGAGTCCGAGTCCGAGCCCGACGCTCGACGGCTCGACTAATTCTCGTGTCGAATTTCTAAATTGCGACGATTCGAGTCACATGGCCGACAGGATCCTCCTTTTGATCAGGATACGCAACACTGTCTCTTCTACCAAACGATAACATACGATTTCGTGCATCTTATGTGATGAACGTTTATTAAATACTATCGCGAAAGAGTAACAGAATTCTGTGCGTCCTTGTTGAACGGTTGCGGACGAACGAAACAGTAGAGACATATTATTTGTAGTACATTTTTTGCAAGCAGTAGAGGTCGGGTCGCGCGATAACGACGAACGATATATAATCGCGACCGCGCGCCGCGATCGCGAGATATCGATTAAACGGCAGAAAATCCGGCAGGGCGTTGCGTCGCTTCGCGTCGCGTCGGTTCCGCGCGAGGAAATCGGCCGATTTCGCGGAGATAAAAGCCTAAGAGCCGTGCAACGAGAGAATCCAGCTGACCTACTTGCGAGTTGCATTCTTCCGTTGCCAGTGTCTCCGCGATATCGTCGTCCGCGCAGGTACAGTCAGGTACACGCACGATAGCGCGTACCGAGGCTCGTTCTCTCCTCTGTTCCGTTCTGTTCCGTTCCGTTCCGTATCGCGTGTCTCGCGTTTTACGATCCGTGCACGACCGACCAAAAAGTCCGTTTCAGGAAAACTGGATACAGAAACGCCGCGTTGTCCGACAGAACCGGGAGACCGTGCTACCACAGGCCTCTATTCTCGATGGATCGATAAAACACCTATCCACCTTTTTCTTCCTTTTATCGCGCGGACGACTTCGCCGGACCGCTTACTCTTTATTACGAATTCCATTCTTATTCCATTCTTATTCCTGCCCGTTTGTTCCTTTACATTTCTTCGTACCGTTGTTACAGGAGTTTCGGCAGCTCGGTTCGCGCGAGGCTGCTCCCGATTCTGGCACGATTTTCACCACTTTTTTTATTTTACTTAATTGTTTTATTTTATATACCATTATCGTTGGTTTATTTTTGCTTGCAATTGCACCGCGCGTCTCTATGCATTTGCGGCATATCGATCTTAACGAGAAGCGTTCGATATTATAATTAAGAAGCTTTCACGAAGGACATTCGTCTTTGATTCTTATTAAGTTGTACTTCTCTCGTGCCTGTGTTTAGAATGCGTAAATCTGTACCAACCATAAATGCATCGACTTAATTTAACCTTCGTTTGCGAGACGATTTTACAGCAATTCCACGTTCTCGAAAATAAGTGTACATTCGAACGAACTGTTTCCGAACGTTTCTTCGTATAAATTGCCAATAATTCCTGCAGCATTGAATCGTGGATTGCTCGAAAGGGCGGGAATAAATAAAACGATGAAGAATCGATGGTCCCTTTCTAAAACTCGAATGCGGGCCCACGAGAGAGTCCACGCTCCCATATTCCAGAAGTCGTTTCTCCGGCTACCTCGGCAACATATAGCAACAGAGTGCTAATTTTTATGGGATACCGGCTCCGAATCTCGCCGAATATTATCCCCCGACTATTTATTCGAATTCGGGTGCAGAAAGGAGGAGGACCACCAATAATTTCGACGGGAATTTCCGTTTCGTGCGTTCCCCTGACCGCGAGGACCAATAACTTCCCTCCTAATTGCTTGCTTAAACTCAGCCTCGAACGAAACGCGTTAGTATTTTAATTCCTAATTAGTTCCTCGAATATCGGAGTCCCCGCGGGAGCGGAGCGTGGCTGGCTAGTGTTCGTAATAAAAGTTTTCGAGCCATAAATAGCAGGACCTCGTCGTCGAACGCCGGTAATATTCTTAAACTCGGAAAGCCACTCGCGATTTTTACATTCTCTTTTAATTCCTCGTATTCATTAGGGGCTGTAAGCAATTCTTCGAAATTATTACGTATCCCACCGACATAAACCGGGGATATTTCACCATTGAAATTTAATACCGTCTTAATCCGTGTGTCCTTATCTTACAAAAAAAAAGAAAAGGAAAAAAGACAAGCTGCAATATAATCTCGATTTCCGCGAAACTCTATCGATAACAAATATAAACGAACGATATTCGATATCGTCGAATATTTCGACGAGAAGAGAATGCTCTCGAAAGAGTGTACAGATCGACGTGAAATTTTAGCGATCCGGATGGCACGAATCGCCGAACAAGATCGAGCTGTCAGCGTTTAAGCCAGAGATTAATATTCCCGGATCTAGATCCATCGGACGGATCTGGGCAGCGTATCGCGTCCAGTTTTAAGGCGCCATTAGTCTCGCGATTTCCGTCTTTCCATCTGGAATTGATCAATGTCCGGATCGATTTCGATCCGTGGCGCGCGCGATCGGTAGTTTCTAAATTTTCCTTTAGAGAAGGGTCAGATCGATCCATCATCCGGTTTCCGCGGCCAACAGACGCGTGTTTCGAAATCTCTCGTTGACGAATCATCGGTCGCGTGGGAGTCCAAAGAAGATGATAGAGGCGGATAGGGGTCTCGGGGTGGGAGGGGAGAACGGATTAGAAAGTCGATTCTCGCGAATCCAAATTCGAGGCGGTTCGACTCGATCCGATACGATCCGATCCGATCCGATCCGATTCGAGACCGGCAAGAAGGAATTCCGTCCGGCGCGGCGGTCTTTGCACCCGGAGGATTCCAGCGGCGTCATTTATGGAACGGACAAGACACGCCATTAGATTTATGATTATGCAGCACGAGGTTGATATTTATGAAAGCCACCAACACTAACGCGCCGGCCCGGAGATGTGACGTTAATCCGATTGCCGGTAGAAACCTCCCGCGGGACGCGGGACCGACCGGTCCCCGATTCGGATCACCTGATTTACAAATTTATCGTCGGAGGTTCGCCGGAGGTTCGCCGGAGGTTCGCCGTTCGCTGTCGTTAACCAACGGAGGACCGTTGAATCCTGAGAATCCGAAATCGTCTGATTTTCATTTGAAAAGTCGCCCGGAACTGTTCTCCGACCAGCCCTTTCTCCTTTTCTCCTAGTCGATTCTCAAGGACTCGCCGAGGAGGATTTATCGGCCCCGCGCGTAGAACTCTTCGGGCCCTATTGTCGTCGGAAATTCTTCTCGGTCGGTTTGGACTCCTCGTGTTGGATTTCCATCCTCGAAACTAGAAACGCCGGGTCCCCAGGAAACCTCCTGTAGGAAGTAGCTGGCTGCTCCGCTACGAGAGGACACCGTCGACCGGTTCTCGGGCGTTTTCATCGTCCGAGCGGCCACCGGTCGTGTCGCGCGCGGGTTCGACCGTTATTCAGGAATTAATTCATAATTAGAGCGGCCCACCTATGGGGAGCCTAACCCACATTCCAGCCGCCACAGCTGTCCCGGGCAGCCTCGTTTCCAGCTTTTCTTTTCCTTTCTTCTCTTTTTTCCCCGGTCGCGTTGCGTCGCGGTCTCCCTCTTTCTCCCGCACGCGAGCGCGCGCGCGCGCGCGCGCCTCCTCTCTTCGCACCTATCTCCCCCTGCGTGTCCCCCATTTGCTTTGTGCCCGGTCTCCCTTCGTGGCTCACCTACACGCGTTATTTTGCATCGAGGCTGGTTCGCACTCTGTCGAGAGGGAACTGGTCCCGCAGTGGATCAGCTGATTGCTCCTCGAATTGCCACCGACGCGACGCGACGCGACTCGCCGGCGATCTTCTCATTGTTCTTAAGCGGATTTCCGAGCGCCATCCCGCCTTCCTCTCCCAGTGATCGATCCTCTTATCTTTGGTCAAGGATGTCCCCTCGCCGGAGACGTCGCATTTTTCCTGGCTGGGGGTGCAGACCGTTGGAATGCGGTCGACGATCGAGATTGCGAATCGGCAACTGCGATCGAACGGTTTCGAGACCGCATCGGTGGTCCAGATCGGGGAGGAAGATCCCCGGAGACCCGGAGAACTTCTAAATCCAGAGGACATCTAAATCTAGAGCGTTTCTGGATCCGAAGAATCTGCTGCTCGGTTCGATAAAGTCTCTACGAATCGTTTCTCGCGAGGTTTTTGGCACGGTGAGAACGATTGGTACCGTTGCAAGCTTTTCGTGACAGATGAGATTCGGTGAAATTAATCTGCGAACATCGTGGAACATGCAAGTCTTTTGTAATTGTCGCAGCAAGGGTTCGAAGATATCGACGAAGTATACGCGGTGCAGAATCTACATTGTACACGATACTTTCACTTTGTTATGCTCACGTGCTTCTAAAGCCAGTTATATATAGGAGCAGCTACCACGTAGTCTGTCCTAATTAATGATCCATCGCATGTCCGTGCTAATTAAAGTTCTATTAAAATCGACGTATCTTTAAGAACGCTTTAATCAAGAATTCGATGAGAATACTAGACTCGACAAATTCTTAAATTAACGCGTTTCCACGGAAGCGTCTTATTAACGATTATACGGAATATCCTCTCATCTTCGTAACGAGTTTCCTCTTCTGAAAGCAATAAATAATAATCGATAAAGTTAATGGCGCAAACGGAAGAAAATCGGCGGAAAAAACGAGCACGGCGATCGACAATTAATTCCTAGCGTCTCGTAAGGCGAAAAAAGAGAAGAGCCGCTGGTAGGCGTTTCCAGAATCCACGGTCGGAGCGGTAAACATCCATACGGGTTGCCTGATTAACCCACAACCGAACACCATTCCCAACCATTAACATCTGTTTCAGGAATCTCGAGCCGCGAGCCAGTGTCTTCTTTATCTTCATTCCTCTCGGAGAGAAACGGGAGGAGAGAGCGAGAGAGGGGGAGAGAGAGAGAGAGAGAGAGAGAGAGAGAGAGAGAGAGAGGATGATTCGTGCGCTGTTCTCTCCAGGACCGTGAACTTCTACCGGGGAAGCGATCTGGAACTCGTCCGGAGGCGTTATCAGCTGTTATCGGCCGGCTTAATTGCGCGGTGTAAAAGCGTGCGAAGAGGGCCACCGCGAGGCATCTCGATCCTTGTCGAGAAATTCAACAATCTCCCTCGGATCGTGAAAAAAAACAGCTCGGGACTCGGTATCTAATTACGGCAGCAAACCGACGATCTTTAAAAAAATCGCCCGCTAATTAAAAATAAAGGAGACCGCCGGGTGGAGCCGAGGAACGACACCGTAACTCATTTCCTTCTTTTTCCAGGCGCCTCCGTCTTTTTTCCTCTCCTGGTTCTTTGCCAAATACAGCATTCGCGGAGCACTTGTTCCAAGACCATCTTCGTTCAATTCAATTAGAAATCGCGATTAGGAAAGTATTACGAATTTATTGTTTATCGTGCTAGGAATTTTTATTTCATTCTTTATTCTGTATTACTCAAAATTAACGATCAAATGCAATTTATTGGATCGAACAATTTTTGGGCGTGAAAAAAAATTAATCTACATCGATTGCAAACGGTACGACTCGAATAAAAAAGTATTTGCATCGTTAACAATTTTTCCACGTTGCAAGAAGTATTTTCCCTGTTTTCTGCTCCATCCGATTGCTTCGATTCGAATGTATTCGAATGTACGGAATCTGCGATTTAATAATAATTACGTTACCCCAGGGAAAGCAGAACAATAGAACGTTTAGAGGTTCGTCTCGAAGAAAGGAAATGCAATTCATTTAATTCGTTAGGTTCGCCGTTCTCGCTTTGACTTATTTTTTTTTCTCCAGCTGGCAGGTTAAGTATTCAAAAGTGCAACGCAGCGTGTTATCTAATCACAATTTCGCTGCACACTCGGCTCCTCTCGCCCCCGACACCGCTGAACTAATTAAAATCCAGTTTGCTATCGTCTCTGCATCAGCGAAAAAATCCCCCCAGCGAAATCACATCATTATTACTCTCATTTAGAACGCAACAACAAACCGCGGCAAACACGAAGTCAAACGAACTCCGAAACACTCCACTGCTTTCCGTGGACAAGAAAAATAATGATGATCGTTAAACGCGGCCGTAATTTACCGTCGCCATCAATATCAGTCTTCCTGAACAGAAAAATCCTCCCGGCATTCTTCGGAACAGTTCTTTAACCGAGAAAAATAACGTTTCAACAACAACGCGATTAGAATGTCGTTCGACTGGATCGATCCAAGGAGCAAACACACATAATATTCGGAGCATAACTTCCTCCCGACGCCGACTATACCGCCCCGCACCGCTCCGCACCGAAATATGTATCAATAACGGCCGTTAGGAGGGGCTACTTACCGGTTAATTAAGATCCCGCGTGATAAATCTAGACCGGGCACAGTTACACGTGAATTAATGATTTCCATCGATCACGTGGCGAACGCCGATCAATAATGCGCCAGCCGCTCTCTCTCTCTCTCTCTCTCTCGCTCTCTATCTTTGTCGTGTAATCAGCCGCGATATCGATTTAAATAATTCCTAATTCGCAGCGAGACCGACGTCCACGTCGATACCAATCGAGCTCGAGCTCGATATTGTCTCGAACCCGGCACGATTCTCTTCGAAAGCACGAAACCAGTTGGAACACGTTTAATTACCGATCGGAAGACCGGCGTATCGAGGATCGTTTGTCACGATGATCCTCCGACGAGTCAATGCCACGCTCGAGAGTCGAAGAAATCATTCATCACCGCGATCCGCGGTGTCTCGAGCGATTATTCGCGGGATCCACGCTGCACGACTATCTTCGCCATGCAGAGATCGTTAGAACAACCACTCGGATCGAGGGAATCGGCCCGCCAAATTCAAGCTTCGCGTTATTTTTCATACGACGCACTTCTTCAAGATACCTGAATAAATTTCGAGCCTTCGAACTTTCATTGATATTTTCTAGAAATTTCACGACACTTTTTTCGCAGTCTCGTTGTTATCGCGAAACGGAAGCAAGGCGATGTAATTTCTCCTCGCAAAAATTCGATCGAACATTGCCCCCGCGAAAATGACAGTTTCTCGAGGGTTGGTTCGAGGAAAGGGAAAAATGGAAGGGACAGGCTGGATGTCGGACAAAGGGCCCAGAAGGACTGGACTGGCTATCGCGCCGATCTCCGAATCGAAAGGGAAAAGGAGGAACGAAGAAGAAAGGCCGAAGAGCGAAGATCGAACCTCGCGGCGCGTTCCGTAATTTCAGATAGAGTCGGTGCCGGGTGTTATTAAACCCGATAGGCCAGCGAATGTTTCTCCCTCGCGGGTGTTCCCCGACTTCAATTTAAATCGGTGACTTTGCTCTTCTGTCTCCCCCTTCCCACCTCTGCCTCCTGTTTCCTCGCCACGATCGCGTGTGTTGCTCCGCGCACATATATCTGTCCTTCCAGCCAGGAATCCCTTCGGGATCCGGCGAACCGAACGGAGAGGATCGAGATCTATGGGAAAACGCGGGACCACCGTCCTGCCCCCAGTAATTATCGCTTTGGTTATTCAGCGACCGAGTGTCGAGCCTCCGAAGATTTCGACCCTTCGCCCTGGAACTTCTCGTTCTTCCACGATTCTCTGGAAGGTGCGATCTTCTAATTTTCGCAACATTTCGAACGGTGCAACTTGGGAATGCGAAGCACGTTTCAACGAACTCGGACAGAAATTTGCGATTCGTTTCGCAAAGGGTCAATGGAGAAATTGAAGCTCGAAGTGCAGAAAAAAGGGGTCCGAATTTTCGAGCGAGCAAAAGAATTCATTCGACCCGATCGCGCGGTGCGATTGATCATCGATTCGCCGAAGTCGCTTCCCTGCTGGATAGGTGCTCGGACGAGCCAGCGAATTTGGAAGAAGGAACACTGCTGCTCGAATGCACCGCTTAGACATTAAAGTCTCCAGCATGATTATCAATTCATCGGCACGTAGGTCGCTAATTTCATGACGAATACAGAATCGTTGACTGACTGGAAATTTGAATAATGAAACAGATCGTTGACGTCAGTCGCCGCAGCTTTTCACAGTCCGAAAGTCCAAGCGTTTAGAACCAGAACCAGAAGAAGAAGAAGAAGAAGCAGAGGGGTTCGAAGAGGTGGAAGCGTCGATTGTGATCGACTGAAAAGCAGGAGAACGGTGATCGTCCTGGTTTTCCGTGATAGATGGATCGCGGCACGGAAATAATAGGAAGATCGGCGTCGATCCATGACTCGATCATCGGCGCGTATATTAGCCGAGCATTAGTTTCGAAAAATTTGCGCTCTCCGTGGGAGCTACAACGTTTCTCCTCCATATTTATAAGCCTCGTATTACTGAATTCTCGCTTCGACGATAATTGAAAACCTGCTGAATTAGCTATTAATTCTTACGGTTTAATTTATGCGAAACGAGCCATAACTATTCATAGACACGGCCGATACTCCATTACAGTCCGGCTAAAAACTACAATCCGTATTCTCCTCGTTTCTCCTCCTCTTTTTCTCTTTTCCCCTCTGTCTGTCTCTCTCTCTCTCTCTCTCTCTCCTCTTCTCTCCTCTCCACCCTGCCCCTTCCGACCTATTCCCTCATCCCGCCTCCTTCTCGTTCCTCTTTGTTCCGCTCTTTCCCGTTTGGTCCGCGAGGACCATTTGCATATCCGCGTTGTAACAATCATCGAGAGCCAACGCGAACAAACGAGACGTCTTCCAGCCAGAACATGCTCCCGATAGCGAAATTAAAAGTATAATGAACGGGCTATCCTTTTCTCGCTTTGTACGAGAAAATTGGAGCAACGCGAAGTTTCTTCGCGCCGAAAAAATTTAAGAGTCATGGATTAAACGTGTAATTATTGTTTTTTCGAGGATACTGCGATGTTTTTCACAGCAAGTTTGGAGCCGTAGTTCGGCGAAGGGTTGCTTGAAATTTGTTCAAACAATTTCCTACACCTGTCTTCGACGCGAGATGTTTTGGGACCGAAAGAAAACGACTGAACAAGTTTTAGGTAAATATTTGAGGATCCGAGCGCGAGCAGAGAAACTGGAAAAAGAAGCAGAACAAGTAAAGATGGAGCCAACGATTTGCTTGGAATCATTCGGAGCACGGATCTTGAGAAATTCTTTTTGAGAAGATAGCTGCTCCCATTCTTGAGCAAAAATAATTTGCTCGGTCCCTCGAGAAAATGTCTTCGGCTCTTCTTTGCCAACGGGAAAAATGCCTGAATTCGCGAGCAAAAGAAAATTGCCAAGTTGCTAAACAATTACAGAAAAATCTAGTTCTCTCAGGAGTTCTCCTCGGCAAGAAGAAGATAAGAGAAACTTCTTATAAAAATAAGAAATATCGCCTCGATTCTCATACAAGAAAATTGCCAAGCGATTAACAAGCTGCAAGATGGCTGCTCCGTCGAGCAAAGAAAATTGTCCGAGCCAACGGAAAACCTGCAGAAGAATTCGCAACAGCCGAGAGTTTGACGTTAATCGCCCCAAGAAAGCCATGAAAGGAGGAAACTGCAGTCCGCAGTCGGCCAAGCGTCGCCAGACCGGCCGACGTGCGTTCTTCATGGCGGAGAGTCTCTTGAAGAAGAATAGACGCTGGTCGGGCACATGTGGCCGTCATTAGTCATTCGAAATTCTTCTGTCTTCGCTTTTTAATTCGTTGCATCGAGATCGCGCGGTTTCACGGCCGCGTCGAACCAGCCGGAGGGCAGCAAAAGAAGAAGAAGAAGAAGAAGAAGCAGCAGAAGAGAAAGAGGAGAAGGAGGAGGAGGACGACGTCGTCGACGACGAAGAAGAAGAATAAGGAGAAGAAGAAATAGGAGAATGGTTGTAAAGGGAGGTGAAGAAGTGCACATTCGGACTGGATGTTCCTCGTAGGGTGGGGGAATGAGAGAAAATCACGCGTGGTTCGTCATAAGAGGAATTCCTTTAGCGATACTGGGCCCTCCATCTCCTCCACCTCCTCATCCTCCGCTTCTTCTACTCCTTCTTCTTCTTCTTCTTCGTCTTCTTCTTCCCTTGTCCCGGCCGTTCTTTCGTCTGCCCTCGTCCTCCCTTCTGGCCCAGAGACCCCGTGCTTTTTTACTGGTTTATGGGATTTTTTTCACGCGGACCGCCGAGTCGTACATCAGAGAAGGTCTGAGACTGAGGTCTTTCTCTCGTTTGGCTCGTTTCCTTCTCTCTTGTAACAGCGTGCTCGAGCACCGTTCTCTTTCGTTTCTCTGTTCGCCGTTCGAACGAAGGGTCGTGTGCGTGTTGCTGTTGCTGCCGCGAGGGAGAAGGAAAGAGGAGACGAACAATAAAAAAGAGCAAATGCCAGCCGCCATAAAAACAACTGAAAGTATTAAAAACTTTAGGCCTTTTACTGCCCGAGCTGCCTTCTTCTCCGGGGAAGGTACAGTCGGACGTGGACGAACGACCGGCTCGCTTCTCCTCCTCCTTCTTCTTCTTCTACTTCTTCTTCTCTTTCTTCGTCCACGTCCTCTGGTTCTCAATGTTCTCTCGTTGCCTCGACGAATCGCTGATCGAACCGTGGCAATTGAATTTGGGACTCGCGAGACTTTGCGGATCCCCTCGCGATCGACGTCAACTCGGGGCACGGAATCGTTCTTCCAACGATTCTCTGCAACCGTTCGCTGGAATACTTTTAGACAGACGGTGATCGGCAAAGTGTCCGTTCGGTGATGAAAAAAAAAGTTAAGCGTCCAGCGTAGAATGCAATGACGCGCTGTTTTCTTAAACCGGCGACTCCGGCGCCGAACGTCGACGTAACAATAATCACGGCTCGCGCACAGAAGCAATAACTTCGAGCGGGATAAAATATGAACGGATTCGAGGCAAGAAACGGCGCAGCCACGATCGGTCGGAAAGTCATTTTTACCTGACAAAGTGACACTCTGTTCACGATCCTTCTAAGAAGACTAATAATCACTATTAAAATTCTCCGTTTCTCCGCTCGCGCATAAGAATATCGGTTTCAGCTCGATGAATATCGGTTTCTCAGCTTCTCACATAATCAGCATAAATTACCTCTTTGCATACACCGGGGAGAATAAAAAGCTGGAACACGCGTTTCATAGATTTTGCTCGATAAAATTCTTTTTTACGCTCGTCTGAAAAATTTATTCGCCGACCGGCAAGCTCTCTCTCTCTCTCTCTCTCTCTCTCCCTCTCTCTCTCTCTCTCTCTCTGCCCATTCGGAGCAATTCGACAATTTTGTGGACAGCTTGTTTCGCGCTGTTGCGCTCCGATTAATTCGATTTTCTGTGCGTTGCCAGGCGACGCGTCGATCGTCGTGTATCTTCGCGATAGCCTTTTCCATCTCGCCGAGTAATGTGTCATCTAAATAGCTTTCGGGGCCGCTGGAAATTATCGAGGATCGTCGCGTCGCGCCGGCAGGCTAATTCCCGCGGGCCGTTGATTGCGAGCAGCAAATTCCACGGGCCTCGAACGGCGCGAGAACGGAACGGCGAGCCGAGAAACCCGATCCAGAAGGTGGATCCCTTGAAAACCGTGAAACAGAGGAAAAGGGAAGCCGCCTGGGTGGCGGATTGGTGGAACCGGGACGAGAAAAAGGACGAGGACGAGGAGGAGGAGGACGAGGAGGAGAGGAGACCGGTGGATCAGGGGGGAGGACTCGTAAAATTATCGTACTTTAATAAAACGTGTCGTGCAAAACGCGAGGATAACGAGAAAATATAGGGTTCGAAAGACTCGTGAAATTTATAGAGCGATCGCCGAAGATGTAGGAGACGGAGACCGACGGAGAAAGAGACGAAAGGGAGCACGAGCGAGAGAGATCGAGAGAAAAAGAGAGAGAGTAGAGGGGGAGCCACTTTTTGGGATGGCCAGGTCGGGTTTAGTTCGGAAGCACAATAAGATACCGAATAAATCAGCCGAGTACCGTGCGCATCGAGTTGAAAAGTCGATGGTTTACGAGCGTGAGAGAGAGAGAGAAAGAGGGAGCCGGGAGAGGAAACGGCGTTTATTACAAATCCGAGAAAATCGGCGATTTTCCGATCGGAAAATACGGAAATCGACGAGCGGACGAGGTATCGCGTTGCACAGCGGCGATCGCAATCATCGGTCTCGATAAACATTTCCACCGAGATTCCTGGAACTCCTGCGGATTCATTAGCTCATTTTTACGAGCGTGAAAATAAAAACGCCGGCGTTAAATCGGTTTATATCTGCTCGGAGACATTAATAAACACGCCGGCAGCGGCTCTCAGCCGGTCCCCCGAGATTCCACGGGATTTTTGCCATGGTCCAATTCTCCGGGCTCTTTCATCCCTCGGATTTTTACTGCTCGGACAATTCACGACCGCGATTCGAGGTGGAACACTCGGAAATAAAATTTCATTTCGAACGGGCTCGCGGAATTATCCGGCTCGGGTTCCGCACTTTCCGTAATCTCTGCTAACTGCTGTCCGAATCGGTCTGCGAAATTATCGGAAATTCGTGCAAGATGAGACGCTTTATGAAATTGTACGTTGTATAAAATCGTACGCGAGACCAAGATTCGAAACGTTCGTTTTGTCCGAAGCCGGTACACCGTGCGATATGTAAGGAAATGCTGTTTTGCAACTGTGAATAGCTGGTCTCGCGTGAAGTATTTGCATGAAGTTTGCAATTATTAACCTTTTGCACTCTGCTGCTGCAGCCGCGGAGACGATTCGAATGTGCTCTACAAGTTACCATACCAATGGCGACGATATCGTCTGCGACACCAACTCCAGAAACGTTCCTCGTCTTTCCTCCCCGAAATTTTCAGAGCGAAATATTATAATACAACGACTCGAAGATTCAATTGCCAATTAAGTTCGCACGAATTTTCGCCGCTAAAAGTTAAACATATGTAAAAACCTCATCTTTTAGCAGTTACGAGTCATCTACCCCTTGCTCTTAGCCCTTCGATTCTCCAACAACCTTAATCGGAGCAACCTCGCAGCATGAAACATTCTCAGCGGATTCGACTCTAAAATCGATGGAAACTGGAGCGGTAAAAAATTCAAATCTCTCTAAATTCGAACTCCGATTCGTCAGGAGTCTCGATCGAAACGCATCCCGAGGTTCCCGAACATCGAAAACATTCGAAATTAGAATGTCCGATCGAACCTTAAGCCGAACGAATCCAATTGCCCACCGGTATCGGTTCCCAAGCATCCCTCCACCTTCGTAAAAACCAGAATCGAAGAGCTTCCAATTCGGAAAGCACCTCGAACTGGAGCAGCGGAAACTTTTAATCGTTCGCCGCGCTAATTCAAACACGGCTAATCTTCGCGGCAGATTACGATAAGTTGGCCGCGGCGCGGGGTGGTTCTGCGGCGGTCGCGAGATAGATACACATTGGGAAGAAGCGGCTCGCGAGGAAAAGAAGAAGCGAGGAGGAGAAGAGCAGGAAGAGGAGCGGCAGCGCGTGCACGGGATTCGGTAGCGGGGACCGAGATCGTGTCGTGACTTTCCTGATTCTCTAATCTGGGCAAACCACCCCCCGACGCCCCCCGCAGCCGAGCTCCGGCCCGTGTCCCCGTGTCCCCGTGTGCCCCCGGAGGGCACCACGGCCACGTTGTACCGCACTGCGGAGGCCCCCGGCCGCAGTAAATCTCGCGGACAAACAATCATAATTTTCGAAGAGCTAACAAAAAGCAAGAGACTCTTTAAAGGGAGCCGATGCCAGCCAACATGAAATGCGGCCGCCTCCGCGCCTCCAATTGTTTCGAGGTTTTCTTCCTCCCCCTTTCGCCTCTCCACCCCGTCCACCTCGTTCGTTTCCCCCTCCTCCTTCTCTTTCTCTTTCTTCGTCTCCTTCTACCGTCGCCCCTCTTCGTCCCGTCCGTGTATTCTCGTTCTTTCCTCCTTTCTCGAGAGATTCGACCGTGTATCAACAAGCATACTTCCCCGGTACACGTTTTTCCCATGATTTCTTCATTTCTTCTTCTTCTTCTTCTTCGTCGTCTTCTTGCTCTCCACCGGCAACCCTCCCCTCGTTCTCCACCTTCCTTCCTTCCAGGCGGTTGTGTTCGTCTCGTCTCGTTTCGTTTCGTTTGGTCTCATTTCCTTTCGTTTCGTTCTCGTCGGACTCGTTTTTTCTTAAATGCTTGTTTATGGCTCGTCTCGTTACTTGATTTGCCTCCGCTGCGGTTTTGCTCCGGTTTTTCGGACGGAGATTTCGATGCGCGGAGACGGAACCGGGACTGATCGATATCTGGACAAGCTGCTGATGTCTGTATCCACCGACTGCCGTTCGCTTTCTGTTCTGCGATTTATTTGCTCGGGACGAGCCGGCTTTGACGCCATGCTTCCTCCAATCACCGGCTTCCGAGATTCATTGTCTCGCAATTATCGAGGTCATAGAAATATTCCTCTGAAATAATTGTTGGCAAGATCTCTGCTCGAGCTCGAAATCTAAGCAAATCGGCTACAGTTTAGCTTGCCTTCAGGAATATCTGTCGTAATCGATCAAGATCTCTTCGATAAAAATGTTCAAGCAAGATGAATACCATTGCTTCTCTAGATTTGGAATGGACGAATATAAAAAACGAGCATCCAGCTGTCAGCGAAAAAAACTGGCGAATCCACTTTATCAGAATCGTTCGTGGAACATCGGAAACGTTTTCTCGAACCAATCGAGAAACAAGAACGACGCCGAACGAAGCGAATCCTACTCGCGCACGCTCTAAACTATAAAACAGCGTGGTGGAGGCAGATTAAAAGTGCTCCGTAAAAATCGTCGATCAAGACACGTAAACCGTATAACCGAATGCCATCAATTAGGTAAAACTCGCGGCAACTTCCACGACAAACCGAGTCGATGGGAAACAATAACGCTTAGCTGCTCCATTCGCAGAAAGCCGGTATTAGAGAGCCCGAGTATCGTTCGCTGATTACAAAGGAGCGGGAACATTTGAGAATTCACGGTGGCTGCGCGAAAAGAACGGCGCGGTTCTACGGCAGAAACACTCGGCGTTATCGTGGCCCGCGATTCTGATTACAGGCTGCTCTCGAGCCGGAGCTCGAGCTCGAGGCGGAGGGCCGCGGATCGCCATAAAAATCCAGCCCGTGGCTGGCCACCCCCGCGTTCTATCGCGTGTCTTTCCGCGCGGCTCTCGCCTCGAAAATCTCCCTTCTCCCTTCTCCCTTCCGCGGCCGATACGATCGGAGCGCGGTCGCGCGAACCAGAAAAATTATTGGCGCGGAGCGTTTCTCGCGGTTATTTCCAGGTGCTGCCGGGGCGAGCAACGCTAATTTTCCGGTCCGACCGAACGCCGCCAGGAGGAGAGAAGGTCCGAGAAAGGTTGAAGAAGGTTGTAGAAGGGCGGAGGATGCGTTTTCCTCGGCCTTCGAGCGCGGACCGAGCCGGCCAATTACTCGTTTCGCGCGGCCGATAGAAAGCGAGACGAGCCGCGCCGCGGATCTCGCCCAGCGCGTTTCGCTTTTCAGAACACAATTTGCACGGTCCCGCAGTTTTTCCCCGGCGTTCGACGCGGTCGCGGGAGTAATTCGAACAATAACGCGGCCCGTCGATGCTAAATCCGTCTTCCCTGGGCTCGAGGAATCCCGGAGCCGGCTAAGTGGCTGCCAACTGACTTTACAGCCGCCCCATCGCAATAACCCATCGCACTTCCCTGACATAATTTGAACACTTTGTTGCCGCGCGTGCCGCCTCCTATAAATTATAAATAAACCCGCCGGATTTTCGCGGCTTCCCGATTACCAACCCATTCGCCTATACCTGGGAATTCGAGGCCATCTCGTCGATGTTTGCCATCGTCAACGTCTGCGGTCTGCTCGATTTAGTGGCTCGTTTTTAGATCGTTTCTTTGGGACATCGCGATTCTAGTTCCTTAAAATTAGATTGCAATAATAATCTTCGTCTGTAAAACAACGAGATGTACGTTCATCCTCTGACAGAATGGCGCGAAGAATATTTACCGCAGAACAGTTCGAGAGCAGAGCAACGACATAATAACGATAACAAACATTGTCCGACAGTCGACTGTTTAATTATCCCGACAGCTTCGGGAACAGCGATCGTTCGTGTATCCAGCAAAGAGATTCGAGACGATCGATATTCATCGAATGAAAATTACTGAATTACCACGGAATCGTTTGTACGCGTATGATAATCGCGGCATCGCGGAAACGAACGGATTCGCGCGAAGCCGCCATTTTCCCGGCGATATGGAAAATCCGTCGAATACATGAATGTCGATCGTCGATTTATCTCTCGTGGATCTAACGAAGGAGTCGAGAGAGGCTCGTGCGAACATTGTAGGCGCAATTAGGGCTAATTACGTGTAAATTAATCTCGGTTCTTCCAACGCGCGCGGTCGTGTCTCGCGAAAAAAACGAAAGGAAGAAATGCTCGAGCTACAGAGGCAATCGAGACATCAACACTTTTTCCAGACTGCGAAAAAATCTATCCATCCACGATCTTTAAAAACCTTCCTAACCTCGTGACTAGACAGATTCGTGACGTCAGCGTCGAAGTATCCATCTGGCTGGTGTCAACGTCGCCGGCGAACTGAAAATCTAGCGGTACGGAGGCAAAATTCCTGATGTCAGTGGCGTGTGACTGCCAGATCCTTCGGTATCTCCTAAAACACCGTTCGCGCGTCGTCGCCAAGGCAAAGCGAAAAGAATCTAGGGGTCTCGTGGAAAAATTCCCGGCAACGGTATCGATCGTCTACGCGACTCGCTAGACCAGTCGCAACCATCCCCTAGCACCGGTCGACGTCTCAGACAGACCGAAAATCCGCGGGCATCGCGAACAAGGACGCTTACCTCGTGTTATCTCAGCGATTGTCCTCTTCGCGGCTCTCCCCGGACAGCATAGTCCTCGAGGAGCCCCCCGATACCCCCTGAGGAAGAGTACAATGTCCCAGGACGGTCTATTCTTCCCCGATCCTCGCGTCACCCTGTCTCATCGCACTCACTCGCGACAGTCTACCGGCGACAATGTCCAGGTCCTCGGGGCGGGTCGCTCTGTCGTCGAGCCACCCTCTGGGTCAACGTGCCATCGGAAACCAACGAGAAATCGACACCGTCCGGAGAGGGGTTGGTCTTCGATCACACTGATCACGGTATTGGTAGCAATCACTCGGCCAATCACACCGTCCACGATGAACAAAAATAATAATAATAATAATAATAATAATAATCAATCACTGGTTCTGTTTCCCGTTTCCAAGTCGACGTCGCACTGCGTGTCATCGAAGAACCGTAGCCGGCCGACCTCGCACGATTTCGTACCGCGGCGCGAAACTGCGTCGAGTGCCAGCCACCCTCTCGGCGCGGTCCAACAAACCGGAAATTCGGCACCACCACCGATCATCCACCGGGTAGAAGTCGATAGACGCGCGATGCGATGCCACTGTCCTCTCGCTCTCCGAGAGCCCGCGAGCCGCGTCTCCGAGTGGCCCGGGGGCGGCGGGGGAGGGGCTCCGTTCCCGAACTGGTGGTGGCAGAGCTCCCCGAGGGGTGGGGCGTTTGCGCGTTCGCTCGTGTGCGCTTGTGCGCGCGTGCACGGCGCGCCGATCGCGAGATCCAAGCCCCGAGAGACGCGCAAATCTCCGCGGGAGGGAGAAAAGCGAGCGGAAAGGTAGCACTTTTGCGAAACCACGGTCCGAAGGGGATGATCTCGAGCAGGATCACTGGGTCTCCACGGAGGACACTCGCCGCTGTTCCGCTCGGAGCTGCTTCCTACCACCTGGTGGGGCTCGCCGGTCCACGAAGTGGGGGTGTTCCGCGGTTTCCATCGGTAGGGGGTGGTGCTTGCGACCTCCCGCGAGCGTCTGCGAGCGTCTTGCGACCGTTTGCGAGTCTCCGCGTGCGCGGACGATGCTGTCTGCGAGGATCGAGACGTCGACGACGACGACAACGACGACGACGACGACGACGATTTCAACCCCTCGGTCGACAGGGGTGGAGGAAGACCGTGGCCGCGCGTGTGCAGCGGAACGCAACGTGCGATTGCTGAGAGAGAGTCTTTCCCCGAGCCCAGAATCTGAGGCAAGCGAGTGCGCGTGGCTCGGCTGGCGCGAGATGACTGAACCCCTCCGAGGGGCGAGAGAGAGACAGAGAGGTGGGGAGCGGAGCTCTCAGCCCCCTCCCTTCGGCCCGAGCTGCGCCACGGTTCGCGGTCCCCACCGCCGTCTCTGGAACGATGCCCCACCCCGTCGAACGGAAAGACAAGCAACCGTTCTCCCCGCCCTCGTCTCCTCCTAGTCTCAAACGTCGCTCGCCCCCACCACCACCCTCTCTCTCCCTCTTTCTCTCTCTCTCCCACGCTCCCTCTCTCCCTCTCTCTCAACCCTCTCTGTCGCGACGGGTACGACGGGTCCTCCGATTGCTGAGACCACAGCCACGAGGAGCCAGAGCGGGACCACGCATACGCTTCTGCCACCGTCCAACGGAGCTCTTCTTCTGATCTTCGTCTTCGTCTTCGTCTACTGTCGCGTACTCGTCCACCGGCTGGCGAGCGCGGCGTGCTGCGCCCTCCGGCTCTGTCTCTATTTCTCTCTGTACCTCTCTACCTCTCTGTCTTTCTTCGTCTCTCTCTCCCTCTCTCTCTCTCTCTCTCTCTCTCTCTCTCTCTTTGCCCGTCTCTCTTCCTCCCAGAGAGACCACGTCCACGTGCTTCTGCTTCTTGTCGCCGATGCACCCCGCACCTGGTGGGGGTGATTGTGGGAGGGTCTCCGAGCACGATGCTTGATGCTGATCGATGAGGATGCTGCGCGCCGACTTAGGACCGACTCGGCATGATGAATTCGAGCGGGACCGGGTGACCCGCGATGCCACGGGGCTCCGGGCGGTCTGCGGATTTTTTCGAAAAATTGATGAGCTTTGGAAGTGGTTCTGGGTCTACGCGGTTGGAGGAATTTCGGGATGGCCCGGTAACGGGGGTTGGAACGGCGACCATGCTTTCGATAAAATTTCTCACGATTTTGGAGGGGCTCGTGGGATATTATGCTTTTTTTCTATGCGTTACCTTGACGTAGCATAGTTTAATTGAATTGGCACTAATGGACGTGTCTGATTTTTCGTGATGGTATTTCAGAAGGACGCTCGGAGTGCGGGAAATTCGGAACGGTGCTTCGCGCAGTCGGTGTTTAATCTAGAATCTAATAAGGGCGGAGACTTTGGCAATTTTTCTTCGAGGCATGCATTGCACCCTGAAGAAACTACAATCTTCCGGAGTAATCTTCCGTTTCCAGGGGGTTCGGCGTTCAACCACCCTTGCGCAGAATCGCCGGTATCAGCCAATGACGTCACCCGACTCCCCCGAGCCACCCTGTTTAGGACCCTCCTACTTTTCACCCCCGAAAACGAGATGTTCATCGTCGCCGCTTATCGATGATGCGATTAGCTGGGGTAACCACCCCGATATCCTTTCAACCCGTTGCTAATTGAGTCGATCAGGAGGATCCTCGAGATACAGAGGGTGCCGATAATGGTTTCGACGTTCTCGATGTCCCGAAACTTGAATTTCTCGCAAGCTCCTGAACGTTATTTAAGATAGAACCGTACCAACCCCCAAAATCACGAATTGCAACGAAGCGGCCATGGAAACCCGTTCGGAATCGAATTGTGCAGCACCCTCCGCGTTACAAAGAGATCGTTCTACCCCTGTTTACGAGTATTCAGCGAAACTAGCCTTCCCGAGGCGAGTGGTTGCATCGCCGGCTTTCCATCGCTTTCCATAGTTACAGTCGCGGAAACAAAAGGGCGCAGGCTCGACGTGGCGCGGCGCGGCGCGGCGTCCGGGGGAAGCAGAGGCCGAGGGTAGCTCCGGTCCAATAATGTCGAGAGTTTCGCCACCCTCCGTACGTTCTCGAGACCCTCCCCCTTTAGCGTCGCCACGAGTCCCGTATGGACTTTGGCTGGATTCTCCCGCGGAGGTCGACTCGTAGACATAATGGAGTAACAATGTGCCGAATTAGCCGAGGCGGCCTGGCTGAAACAATGCCGCGAACGATCGAATTAAACCGATCCCCAAAGTGGTTCCCATAGACGGGACCCGAGCGCGGCAGCTCGTGGCTTTCGCTTCGGCCTTCGGTGCAGGCCAATTCATCCTCCCTTCCAGCTTTTAGATTGACATTTCCGAGCTATTTACATCGTGCGGGTAGTTTATGGCCGCGGATTAAGGATGATTAAAGCTGAAAAGAGTCATGAACGAAAATGGGCCTGATTCACGGGCCGGTCGGCTTGTGAACCACTCTCTTTCTCTCTCTGTCTCTCTCTCTCTCTCTCTCTCTCTCTGCCTCTTTTCGATTCACCGGTGTGATTCGACATCCTCATTTGTCACGATTATGCTCTCTGTAAACGAGACGAGCCTCTCGTGGATCGAGCCGCGGGTCTTCTACGGGGACATTGTCGGCCCCGGACCAGATGAATCTGGAACAATGCGGTCACGATCGGCGATTAGGCTTTCGGACACCTTTCTCTTGCAGCCCGACCCGTGTGCATCGTCCACGCTCATTTCTCGTTCGAGTGGATTAGAGCTGCTTCTTGTGTGTCGGTAATAATCTTGAACATTGCATGAATGGCACTCAATTGGATCTTCGAGCGATTCTTAGCCGAGATTTTATGGGGATACATACTCTGTGGGCTTCGTTCTTCGCACAGCCGTGTATCCTCCTTGCTGTATCGAGATCGTATTCCCGTTGCGAGAATTAAAGTTGAATCTTGCGAAAGAAATGGTTAACATTATTGTTTTCGGTGCTGTTTCGACTTCGATTTTTCTCCGACGATTTCCGCAACTCGATTCGATAGACAGAGATCGCGAAACGTATCCCACGAAAGTATATTCGAAATGCGCGAACCGGATCGTAAGTCCAGGCCCAGCATCGGAATGGAAACAAGCCCCGGACGGTACGAAAATTAGTCTGGAAAAAGGCATCGTCGAAGGGACGATCGTATTAACCATTCTAACCAGCTGCGAACAAAGAAATTGAAAGGGGATGCAAATGCCCCGAGCACGGATTCGGTGAGAAGCGATCGATGCCAGAAAATTAATTTTCTCTAGCCTGTTGCGTCACCTGCACTGCGAGGAGGGGATCGTTTAATTCGTAGCCGCTTTTTTCACCCCGTTCGAAATCAGGTAGCTGCTGTTTCGTGGAAAGTAGAATGTGGGAAAAAACGAGCGTCGGCCCGTTAGGTCCCGTTGGCGAAAGGGTTGCCGCCGCGTGTTACCCTTCCTCGAAATGGGTCAGGATATACCGGTCCCGGATCGCTTCCTTAAAGACCCGTTTAGAAGGTCCCGGATCGAAAATATCGTGTTCCCTCGAATCGAGATTCGCTCGATTTTTCCGTGGAACTAATGCACTTAGGCGTAACTCAACCCGTTCGACGCGCCCCGTTCATTTACGTAAGGAATCGATTATGTTACTGCCATCGGAACGCTTCGGAATAGTCTGGGAATTTTTCTGGGACTTTTCGAGACCGGTAACCTGAATCCGAGGTACAGTTGTTCGACGAAACTCCGAAGATATCGACCGTTGAAATACTTTCGCTTGTTTCCACCAATTTTACATTAGAATAATATTTATATAATCGTCGTTTGACTTCGGTAGAGAAGAATGTTGATAGAATGTAAAGAAGTCGAGGCAACGTTTCGTAATTTATTCCAATTAGGAGTGAATTTAATTAAAATCAGGAGGATTCAGATCGTATCTGTACGCACTATTTTGTAAATTTCAGACACATTGAAATGATAAAGAAACCCGTGGAAGTTGGAGAAACACCTGATTTGTGTGTTACTCCAATTAATTCAGGGTTTAATTACGGTGAGGAGACGATCTTGATGTTCCTTTTCTTTAACGCTGATTTCAAATTGAAATCAGGCGATCCTACCGCCAAGAGAAGTTGCGATATACATTTAAATGGATGTGTGGAATATTAAATCTCGCTTTCAGGAACATCTACATCCCTTTCATTTTTAATTGCAAATTTTGTTTTTTCTATGAGAATACTGCAAAACGCGATTTCTTGTTTTTAACGAATCTTGTTGTATTCGATATTTTACGGTTGTTAAAACCTCTAGCTTCGATTCGAAGGATAGAGAGCTTGAGCAGTGGATTGTACGGTGAAGAGAACGCGTGTTAATTAAACAAAAGTATGTTCTAATAATTCGATAAAAGAATACAATAGAAAGTAACAGAATAATCGACGCGAGGAACGTACAATGCAGAGAGACGAGTGCACGAGATTCGATGTTAGAATTGTTCGAAGGATGGTCCGGGCGACAAGTACACCGTGACGGTATGAACATATGCAGCCGTTCGGTGTGTAATTATTGCCGGTCGTTCACCTGGACAGGCGTCGAGCTCGATCAGCTGTGCTCGACGCCTTGTAAAAATACTATCGTCGCGGGAGCGTTCTTGTACGCAGATCCACAGATAACAAGAGCAAGAAATGCTTTCGCAGAGATTCCGAGTTAAGAGATAAATCTATTCAAATTTTCAACAACGGTTATTAAAATATCGTCGTCGGAAGAACTTTTTATGGGACGTCGAGGAACGCGAAGATGGTTCAATGACTCCAAAAGTTCTCGGAGGCCGAAGTCACGGTTTTTTTCTTACCATGGAGCGTATCTCGTTAGCTTTTCCATGGGGTTTCGAATATCAGGAAAGAAGGGGTTTGTACCGTTCCGGCGTCCGTGTGAGAAAACCATTAGCCAAAAAAGGAACCTTTAAATAACGGGCCGCCGGCTCAGCCGTCGCGTCGTTTGCCGGAGGGGTGGATATCCCGGGAGAAAAAAATCGGTACTTTCGATTCCAGGTAGCCCGGCATCCGATGGAAATATCTTTCCACGTTATAGGATAGCGCCAAGGGGTGGGGGACATTAGAAGACACCTGGAGTTCTCTCGAGGAGGCGACGAAAAAATCCAAATTTCATTCGTCATTCCTGGTCCGTTCGACGAACGAAGTCGACAAGGTGTTTACTTTGTAGCAGATAAAAATTGGAATTTTTCAGTCGGCAATTGTCTCCGAAGAGATTCGGAATACGGTAATGTCTCCCTTACTGACGCTCAGATCGTCCACTAAATTTAGGAAGGGGAGATACGATTATTCGAGCCTTGCGGCTCGTTTTTATAATTATGGACAATTTATAACTATAAAAATAAACTGGAAGGCTCGAATAATCGTATCTCCTTTTCCTAAATTGCCCATTTGTGTGGACAACCTGAACGTCAATTAGAGAGACATTACTGTAGTCACCGATTAATTTGAGAGTCGCGAGTCTAGGACGAATCGCTCGAAGCTCGGAACCCGATCCTAGGAGAGGAGTCGCCGAGTTTACGAGAAAGTCACGAAAGAGTCGGCCCGAAAGCCGGAAAGTTGAACGTTCTCTCGGCGCGGCTGAAAGTTTAAAAATACCGCGGAGCCTCCGGCCCTTCGGCCTGGTGGAAATATGAATTTTTTATCTGCTCCCTCCGCGGACCATATGGCCGGTGCTCATCTTCGGAGGGGTGAAAAGACAAAAAAGCTGCGCCAGAAAGAAAGAACGCACCGGAAAAAAGCCGCGCGACTACGGTATTTTTAGAAATAGAATTTCCAAGGTGGTTTCCGTGGTCCCGCGCGACAGTCGGGAAAGAGGAAAGGGTTGCAGAGCATCCTTCTCCGTCCTTTTCCATCCATTTCCACTTCGTCCGCGGCATTTCCTCTTTTTACGGGGCCGACACCCCGCCGTTTCCGCGTCGAAATTCTTCTCACCCTTTCCCCCAGCGCCCGGAGACCCTCTATTTTCCTTTTGAGGCTCGAGGATCCTTCAGCTGGCACTGCGGACTGTTCCTGGTTCCTTCGATCCACGATCATTCTCGCCGCCGATTACCGGAACCATGCGCGACACGTGCAATCGAAAAGTTATTCCATCGAAAACGCGTTTTCGTTATCCTCGCGCGCAGAAGCGCGATCTCATGGCGTTCGATTTCATAGAAAAACGGCAGATCAAACGCGATCGTTTTCAAGAGATCCTTTTTCGAATCGTTCCGACAGGAGCAATCGTTATTGGACGATCTTGGACAAGTTTTAAGAATGTCGGTGAACAGGGTTCAAATTTTTATGCATTTAGGGAGTCAGCAGATCGTACAAAAGCCCATAAAAAAAGATCTCTAGTCCTTATAATCTCGAATGTTATTTTGATAAAATACAGCGTGTGCTAAAAACAATGTTGAACAGATCGCGGAAAGGTCTCAAAGAAAAAGATCGTCCAGTACTTCGAATAAAAAAAAAAAGAGAAAAAGAAAATGCCAGAGACGAGCGAAGAAACGATACCCCGATGTCCCCTTAAATCTGCGGGCAGGTCTGCGGAAAACGCAATCAGCCCGAAAGAATTTGTAGCCATAGCGAGCGAGGCATAAGGGACAGGGTAGGGGGGAGGGCAGGTTAGATATACGAGCACGAAGATCGTAGTCGTCTGGTCGCGAAGCGAGGCGAGGCGAGGCGAGGCGAGGCAAGGCGAAGCGAGACGTGGCGCGGCGAGGCGAGGCGAGGCGAGGCGAGGCGACTCGCGAGGGTTTCGCGGTGCTTGTGTCGTCGTCGTATCTACGAGCGTTGTACTTGAAGGCAATGCATTGAGCAGCGCGTACATACTCGTCCGACATGGAATGTGGTCCGGTTGCCGGGCGTGCGCGCACACGCCGCGGCCCGCCGCTATACTTCCCGTTTTTTATCGGCCCGTAATGCATTAGCCATAATAGCCGCACGCACTTAATGGACTGTAGCCTCGTTACAGTATGCCACGTCGTGGGTGGATACGCTGCCTGACCGCTTCTCGCTCGCCGGTTTCTGCCTGTAATACGCGCGTACACGAGCGCACGCGTGCAACGCGTACACGCGTCGCCGATATACGGATTTCCAACGAACCCGCAGCCTCACCCCCTTCCTTCGTCACCGTAACACACGTCGATTAATTCCGGGAATTTCGTATTCCCGGAAACGGAGGATTGGCTTATGTTTCCGAGTTTGATCGGTCGCGCTTCGGTATGCCGCTCGCTGAACTTTTATCCTCTCTCGTCTATGAACGCTATAGCTGCCATTGTCCTCTGGAATGCGCCATCGGGTTTCTCTGGAAATTTAAGTAGGAGTTTTGTTTTACGGGCTTCTCTATGTTCCACGGCGGTTCGTTCGGAGGCTGGTGGGAGCACCGATCGATCAGGTGGTTGGCGGGATGCTGATTGCTGCGAGAGAGAATGATTTAGGTGAGCAGATAGCGGAGCTAGATCGTTCCGTATCCGACTAAAGAAATGTGTGTCGAGGACTCTCTGGTCAGCCGATCCTGTACATTCGAGCGTATTCCAAAATTCGACGACGATGGCAACGGAGTACGTATGTGTATTGTACAGTAATGTCTCTCTAATCGACGCTCGGATTGTCCAGAAAAATGGACAATTTGGGAAGAGGAGATACGATTATTCGAGCCTCGCGGTTCATGTTTATAGTCACGAATTGTCAACAACACGAGCTGCAGGGCTCGAATAATCGTATCTCCTCTTCCCAAATTGTCCACTTTTGAACACATCTGCACAATCTGAGCGTCAATTACAGAGGCATTACTGTAATGGGTTTTGGAGCGTTGATTACGACGGAGAGCTCGACGAGAAGGTTGGGCGAGTGGAACGCGAAGTGTTGAAAGGATTGACGGATTGCTTGTCGGTTGATGGTCCGCTGGAGCCGATAGCGGCGACAAAGAAATGATTTAGGCGAGTCGATAATGGATCTAGACCGGATTTGCATACTCTGGAAGCCGAAGCCGGGTCCGTGGATAAATCCTTGGGAATCGAAGAGAATCCTGAATCTGTATTTCGTCGCATCTCGTTGAAATAGTTGGCGAAGAAACTAGATATGTAAGCGTGACAAGAGCAAGGCGAACGAAACGTTTCCGGTAAAAGCCTCGATAGGCGAATCGAAGAGGATGCAACAGACAGATCTAATAGAAACACGGAAAGAAGAAAGTTAAGTAGAAACGTTATTAATGCGAACATGGACAAGCGTAGTAAATAGAGCAATTTAAGATAGCAACAGCGTAACATGCGCGACAAATAGAGCAGAACTATCGGTTGTAGTATCATTAAGGTAAATTGAAACAAGTATTACAGTCGAACTGGTGTGCCTGTACCGGCCATGTTTTCTGATTTATTTAAACTCGGACATTGTACGAGAGCTAACGCTCGAACTGCTCTATTCTTAGCGACTCGACAGTCTTCTTTAGACGGAACTAAATTCTTTTTAGACGCGCCACAGATACACCATTAATAGACTACATTACGAGGCCAGAGATTTTCCCTTCTATTTGATTTATCACGGTTCGATTTTACGAATCGTACGGTCGACGCGTTGCAGCTAGATTCGCTCAACATTTTTCATCCAATAAAACACGATCTTTCCTTCGAAAGAAATAAATTATAGCGGATGGAATACCTTGTCATTGCGCGAAGAACGATGTTCCAGAAGAGCGTCGATTTATAATTAAGAAAAGAGAAAGAAGCTTGTTACACGCTTTCGATCTCGCGATCGAGATCCGCGAAACGATCCGACAAATTTCCAACGCGTTCACAAAAGTGTCGAACGCGTCGATGAATTTTTGCTCTCGGGCGTAACGAATTTTCTGCAGCTCCAACGGTACAAGCAACGTGGAAAGAATATTTCTCGGAGTCGGATCTCGATCCAGCAGTGTTACGGACCGATGGATAGACGGTCCGATCCGTCTCCAGGAATATTGAGTTTCCACGGCAGCGTATCGTTCCCCGGTTCTCCGGTCTTCTCACGATAGCCGGGATAGAGGAACCTAATCTGGCAGTAAGAGCAGGCCCACGGTTGCAACGTTGTTGGCCGTTGCCTTTGCCGCGATCGTGATTATCGACCGATAGGATTCACGACTCGGGGCTCCGGAGGATGATTGTTTTCGCGGATAATGGAGAGTAACGCGTGGGGTAATGGGTTCCACGGATTGCACGAACCTAAACTATTTTCGCTAACGCGGCGGCCCCGGCCTCGGGTCGCGGATCTCCGTCGTTGTTGTCCATCAAACACGGATGCCATTGTGGCGGCATGGCATGGCATGGTATGGCATGGCATGGCATGGCAGGGAAGCCTGCCAGTTGGCTTGTAGCACATGAAACGAGGCAATAATGACAATGCGCTCCGCTCCGAATGGACTTATTCATTATCGGCCGTGTATCGAAAGAAAGCTTCCGCTCTAGCCTCTCAATGGCGCTCGGAGTCAATTAAAAATTCCTCGCAGCAGCTTCTTCGCCGCCCTTTCAATTTCAATGCGGAAAGACAGAAGTCTTGGTGCACGTTCGATGTACCCTAGCTCCCGCGTCTCGAGTCTTAAAGAGGCGAACGTCGTTGAGATGATAAGGCGTTTTATTCGCGGCACCGGTGAATTTAAGTACATAAATTTCCATCGGGGAGCGGGCTCGGCATCGATTAAGAAAAAAAGAATCGATTGTTGCAGCTTGTTAGGGCTAGTCAGCGGGCAAAGGTAGAAGGCTGATAGAACATTGGAGGTTGTCTAGATCCTGCGTTTATGTCGATTCTTTCGGGTAAATACGGATGACGAGGCGTTTTCGCGCGCTATAGAGGTTTGCGTGCTGCGGGATTCGCGAGGAAGATTCTATTGCAGCCGCCGGGGCCCGGGATGTAATTCTATTAAAAGTTGTTAATGAGCGACGATGACGGTGTGATAAGCAGTCCGATTCACGCGCGGCGGAATCTATTTATTTCTCCACGCTCGGCTCCTGAAGAATTAATCCCAAAGAAAACATCCGATCGGTGCGATTAATTTTTCCGCGGACTCCTTCGGTTCCCTCGGTGCATCGAAACGAATCTCGATGAACGCTGCACATACGTGCTTCCAACCTGCGTTGCCTCCGAGCGAAGAGAATAGGGATCCGCCGGTGAGATAGCTAATTTGCCAGCCACCCGGTGGATCCCAGCAGTCGTCGATCGGCCCGGTAGAGAGTCGGAAAGTCCGCGGATCGAGCGTGATTCATGTCGTTGGACGAATCCAATGCGATCGCGGGAGTTCACGGTTCGAAAAGCGCCGTGAGCCGGTCTCCGACTCGAGAACGAGATCGAAGATAATTGGTAGGAAAGCAATAGGTCGGCGTCGTGTACGCACATTTCTGCGTGCGTGGCCATCTGTAACAGAGGCATACGAGAGGACAGAGGAGAAAACCGTGTACGGTTCTCTACATAGAAAACGGTCTCTCTCCGCGGAAGAAAGAAACAGAGAGAGCGAGAGAGAGAGAGAGAGAGAGAGAGCGAGGGAGGGGAGAACGAGAGAGAAAGCGAGAGAGTAAGAGAGAGAGGTCCCTCGAGCGAGAACGAGGCGGATGTGGCGCTGAAAGACAGCGGCTTGTTACTTAATTCCATGCGCTCGCTTAAATAGAACGACTTAGACTTAAGGTAGTCTGCAAAAATCGGAGACACGCCGTTGTGGAGAGGCAGCGGCGACTCGTGCGTACACGCCGATGCAAGATACTCATACAGGAGAGCAGCGTCGTGTACGTATAAGACACGCGGACACCGTGCAACGTGTGTATTTGATCGTGCAATGTCGGGGGTGCCTACTGGTTTTGATATACGAGCACACCAATACACGATCGAACGGTGTTACACGCGTGAGTCATATTGAAAACCAGTCCTAGCGATTGCTCGAGAGCACACGCGCGAGCGCGAGCGCGAGCGCGAGCCTCTAAAGTGCCCGAGACTTCTGAATATCGAGACCGTCGACGAGCAGCCGACTTTCTTCTCTCCGTTCCACGTCTTTACGTATAGGCTATTATACGTAGACTCCCTTTATTCCCACTTTTGTCACGCGATTTTCACAATAAGCGATTCGGCTCGATCATTTATTTGTTTGCTTAAAATCATTTTTAAACGTGGCTTGAAAGGCATTTCGCGTGAAAGACTCGAAGAGACATTTTTTTTCTCACACCAAAATTGCTGGGAGATATATTTATCGATATCGTTAAAATCTTTTACACAATTTTCATATAATACCTAAAGTCTCGTGGAGATATTCGGTGCAAAACGCTAGTTTATAAAATACAATAAATATTTCCTAAATTACGAAACAACGAACCGTTCGAATCCGGTTTCATTTAAGACACATAAAAGTTAGGATACAATGTCAGCACCTCGAAGCAGCAGCCTCTAAATTTGTCTAAGCCTCGTTCCCATCTCGAAAGAAGGGATAATTATTTTCTGAACTTCCTGGTACGAGCAGGACGGAAGACGTAACCGGAGAAAGAGAGAGCGAGCCTGTCACGAGGCAGTTCGAAACTAATTAAATTCTTTGAGCGAACGCGACCAGGCGAAGTCTGGTCATTCGATCCTCCTGTTGGAAAAAGCGAACGAATTTCAGTATTTTTGCCCCGCAGTCACGATCGCCGTTAGAAGCGTTCTTGGATCGCGAATTTCGATCGGATTTTTTGCGATCGTTAAACGCTCCTGCCGCTAATGTTCCGTCGTCGCGAAGGAGAACGTGATTATTAATTCACCATTCCTGCTCAGGAAACATTGATCCTTTACTTCGTCGATCGTCGAGGTCGCTTCGGATGACGTCTACAAGATTCGTGGGCCCGGTCAAAGCGGTAGAGAACACCGGAACCGCGATGTTTATTCCTTCTCCCATCGATACGTTTGGGACTGTATCTTGTCGGCGTTTCTTCGACAAATTGTTTTATCAGACCAGAGATGTTCTCGGAAGACAGCTTTGTTTCATCTTTCGCGGAATACGGAACGCATAGTTTCGATCGATACGAAAATTTAAAACGTACAGTAATGTCTCCCTAACCGACGCTCAGATTGTGACGCACAAAAAAATGGACAATTTGGGAAGAGGAGATACGATTAGTCGAGCCCCGAAGCTCGTTCTTATAGTTGTTGACAATTCGTAACTATAAAAACGAAACGGAAGGCTCGAATAATCGTATTTTCTCTCTTCCCAATTTCGATATTAACCATACGTTAAAATTGCTCGAGCCGACTTCTTTCGTTTCAGCAATTTTTTGATCCAGCAAATTAGTAGGCTCGCAATCGGCAGACTGCACGATTCGGGACGAGAAATGAGTTGCCGTGTTTGAATTCGGTGGACAAGCGAAAATGTAATTTCTTTCGTGAGAACGATAGTTTCGATGAAACGATAGGAAAATGAGCGCTGAATCAGCAAGTTCTAACCGACTGTCGAAGAACTCGTTTCCTATCGATGCCGATGCCGGGGCCGGTGCCGATGGGTAGCTATCTTGACGTAGGAATCGTCGATCGGCGTGGCTCGTCGAAGCGGTTTCATAGTAATCGGAGAGCTGGCGCGGCAATTACAACCCCCGTGCGTTTCCCACCCCGTTCTCCGGCGGGCATAAACGTCCCGATATTATTAATTATCCGGCTCCTCTCGGACCGTGGCCGGTGTGCTCGAAAGAAACTTTGAGGCGGACTGTAACGACGCTCCCCGCCGAATAAGACTATAAATTCGTCTGTGTAAATCACGTGGGAGGGTAACGACAAGAGCGGTAAGGCCATTTTTTCTCTCTGTCTCTCTTTTTCTCTGCCCCCCTCTCTCTCTCACTCTCGCACTTCTCTCGGTTCTCTCTGTTCTCTCTCTCTCTCTCTCTCTCTCTCTGGGCGCGTACCAAGTGTACGCGCGCGATCTCCGCACGCTCGTGGAAGATGTTATTGGTGGCAGGTACACGTGTGTTCCCGAAGGGAAGCACGGACGTGGCCGAAGGGACAGGAAAGTACAAGTGTTTCAAGGAACGCGTAATTTATATTCGAGGCCCGTCGACGCGCGCTGCGCGCACGGTTTTATGTGCCTTTCGGGAAACAACGTTACGAGGCAATTAATTTTTCGAAAATCCACCGATTAACCACCCCGGCCTGCCCCCCGGTTAACCGTTCGCACGGACGTTGTATCCCGCAAATGTTGAACGCATTGTAATAAAACTGACCCGTCTTGCCGCGTCTCTCTTCCCTTCTCTCTTTCTCTCTCTATCTTTCTCTCTAACTCTCGCTGTCCCTCTCGCTCTCTTTCTTTCTCTTCGAATCTTTCGCTGTGTTTCGCACCAGAGCGAGAACGGCTTTTATCGTTCGACTCGACTCGCTCTGAAATTTATCGGCGTCGTTCCCCCGGCGAATTTGTTGCTCCGACGACTATCGGACGAGGAAGGAATTTTTGGAATAATTGATAACGTTACGCCTCGATGGCGAACGCCGGCTACGGGATGTGCGGGGGTGAGATACCGGTCGATCCGTTCCTCGGCTCGTTCGTCTTCCTACGATTTTTCGTTCCTTCCGAATCGATCGAACGGGCGAGGAACTTTCAAAATATCGCAGCGAAAAATGACCGACAGAAGTCGGTCGATCGGCGTTGCTCGTCGAAGAAGAATGAAATTCATTGACCGGAAGGCATGAATGGAGGTCCCAGAGCGCGAAAGGTTTACCAGAGAGGAAGTCGGATGCAGCTCGAGGGAGCGCGTGGGTTACAGGCTACGGTGCCCCGAAGAAATCGGTGTAACCTCGTCGGTATGCAAGTATTATGTGTCTCGAGGAAACGGGATATCCCCGACCTGACTCGGCAAACAATCGATACCAGAGTAAAGGAGTCGATACTCGAGCGTACGCGACGCCCGCACACCGATTCCATGATTGCACATCTACCAGCGAAAAAATCGTACGCGGCTCGAAGTGTGCGCGCTGTCTTCCCCGCGAGCGACGCGACGTTTAATCGATTCCCACGATGCACCCAAGTCGATCTTATCAGCTTATCGAATTACTCGCCGGAGTCGATTTGGTGCGTTAATGGATCGTTAACAGCGTGAGAAACGCGCTCGTTGCATTCCGAACCGGAGTATTGCTTTCTGCGATTTTGTCGGGGAATTTCGCAACTCCTGGGTCGGCGACGAATTTTTTCATCCGTATTTTTCCGGGACGATCGGTGGACTTTTCGACGATTCTTCATCCGAATATATTTCTGAGACATTCGGCGAATTTTCGGCGAAGTTTCCAGCTAAATACGATTGAGACGTTTAGTACACATCTTCCGCTTGGATACATTTAGTTATCTGGCAAAGATTTCCCACATCGAAGGTTTCAAAATCTGCGACCAATTTTACAATCTGTAAAATTCGTTCCTGGTCTTCCAGTTAAAAATAGCCTCTCTCCAATGTTTTCCCTCGAGATATCGAAGATTTCCAACCGATTTTCTATCCGAAGAAGTCTAGGATCTGCCAAAGAATTTCCCACCCGAGTCTTGGAAAATGATCAACTTTCCCATCCCTTTCAACTTCGCCACCTTTCCCCGTGGAAAATGATCGATGAACCATCGAACGTTTAGGAAAATTATCTAAAGAATCGTGCCTAATTTGTCGCGGATAAAATATGAAGAAAACCGATCGACCGTAGAGGCCCGACAAACCGTGAACGTTGCTACGTCAGACAGAAAATATAGAACGTCCGTAGCCAGCACTCGGCCAGCGTCCATGGCACGGGCACGGGCACGGGCACGAAAGGGAACAATGCGAGCAATATTTCAAAGACAGCCGTCCGACTGGCCAGATATTAATATCGCGACATACAAGTAACTCGTTAACCGGCACGTCGTCGGCCGGCGACGAGTCAAGGAAAATTCTCTATCTATTAAGGAAATCTCCCCGGTCTATTTCAGGACGCCGGGTCCCCAAGGTTTTCGATTTCAAAGCGCGGCGGTGCCTCGCCACCAAACGATCTTGTACGTCAGTCAGAGACCTTCTAAACAAACCGGTACACCCTGTGTAGCAAGTCGTCTACACGACAACACAACAACACCACAAATCACACCGGCGAACAATAAAATACCAGTAGCTCACACCCACCACGTGTCTCTCTGCCTACGTCGCACACACGGAGAGACCAACCAGCGGCTCTCTGTCTTTCCTCCGTTAACGTTCCCTTTCCTTTATCGTTGACCATCTCTTTCTCTCTCTGTCTCTCGCTCCGTCTCTCTCTCTCTCTCTTTCTCTCTCTTTCTCTGTTTCTCTCGCTCGATCGTTCAGCCACCTTCTTTCTCTGCCTTTCTCTAGAAATTCCTTCCCGTTTTTAAATTCCCGGAATCGCGTGCTCGCCCATTCACGGGTTCACGAGTGGAGACCGAGACGGAGGAACGGGTGAAAAGGAGACGGAGAGAAACGGGAAGAGGATGAATCGAGGAACTCCGTGGGGCACACGGTGAGGTTGCGAGGCGGCAGGGGGGGAAGAAGGGGGCACACGTGGCCGGCTGCGTATAGGGCATTTAATTGGGAAGTCGAGGAAACAATGGCAGCTCGATAAGAATGCAACTCGCGACTCGCGACGCATGGCGTGTCCTGTCGATCGCACTCGGAATTCATTCGACGCCTTTTTTCGCCCCGCTTCCGTGGAATATTAAAAAATCGAATTTTTATATCGATGCTGCCGCGATGGGAAAGCTCTCGTGCAATTTATTCGTCTTATTTGTTCGACGATGCACATGTTTCTTTGCTATAATTTTCTGTGGAATGTATTCGACTTGGAATTGTCGTCGAACGCCAACTGTGTCGAATCAGAAGGCAGAAAATGGCTTTGAAACTTTTAAAAAGCGTCTGGTTAAATTTTGCAAGGTCTCGAAAAGTGTCTTACGAGATTTAATCTCGATAATGAACAGGAGAATAGTTTGCAAAGCACGAACGTGTCTTTTCTTAATTAACGTTCTACCAATTTGCGCGAATATTCGATGTCCTTGTGCGATTCGAAGTAAAAAAATTTGCTCGAGCAGTTCCGCGTAGAAACGGTGCAGCCCGAATTCATTGATTTTGCAACGTTAGAAGTCCCCGGCAATTATTACGAGTCTGCAAGAAATCGTATTGTGCCATTATCGCGGAACATCGGAATGCAATAAAATTTGAAAGACACGAAAGAGAATGAACGCGCGCTCGCCGAACGGGGAATGCAATTAAAATGTTTCCGTGCGAATCCGGTGTCATCGTGTTGGTAAAACAATCGCAATTGACGGAGCCGTGACGGGCGCAAATAGAAAGCGCAATTATCGGAAGAGCGGACAAAAGGCTCCCACTTAGCGAATTCCAGGCTGGAACCGGGGAATAACGATTACGATGCGAAAACGTTTGTCGTTGAATGTGAAAGTTCACGCGACATCGGTATGTAACTAAACTCTAAACGGAGCCCGGCTTCGCCGTGCGCAGCTTTTAATGTAACGTTTTACCTGTTGCAACAAACCACGGGCTCGTTTGAACTTGTTAGCCGGACGTTTAGCACGTTGTCGCTAGTTGATCTGGGATTGCATACAATGCGTGTGTAAACCGTGAAATATCGCCTGTTTCGCTCTCGGCTAGACTTTTCTATACCGCGGTGAATACGCGTTGCAGTTCCTCGAAACCTTTGCCCTTTGGGACGGTCGCTGTCCTCGTGGCGTTGATACGCGAATAAAAATTCATTGCAAAATATCTTAATTAATTGCGCAACGAACGTATTTTATCGTCCAGCGATGTTTTTCGTCGAGCCGTTTGGCGGTTGAGCATCGATAGAAATTATTTGAAATTTTCTAATCGACGCGGGTGGTCAATTTAAAAATTGGCAGAAAGTTTGGAACGATTTGAAACGAGTTTGTTAACGATGCAGAAAGTGCTGAGATCTTTCTGTCGTCGGGTAAAAAATTCCAAAGAGAAAATGGTCTTAATTATTCGACTATGGTCGATGGAAAGAACTATCCTTGGCAGAAAATATTCGGCGCGTATTTCGAAGTGGCTTAAAATGAAATTCCGACTTTAGAACTAACGTTCCGATACGAGATTGCGATTCTAAAGTAATTGTTCGGCTATTAATCAAGCTGCTGAAATATTACCGAAATCTCCACGTCCTCGACTTTTTCTCCTGCGATCAAAAAAATTCCAAGACCCCAATTTCCCATCCAAAAATACTCTCGACCCCGCTGCAACCCAAATAAAAATTCCGAAAAAAGCTACGTTAATCACTGCCTAACCGAAGATGTCCTACAGCCACCCCAAGGAACATCTTCATCAAAATTGTCGAAAAAAACGTGGTCGCGGGAATCCATTCCGATAAAAAAAACAGCTCGCTGTCTTCTCCCGTATCATCGCCACTTTTTTCACGCAATATATTATAAGATCTGGCAATTTTCGCACGGTTAGAAAAGACCATAAATTGCTGCGGTGATGGCTACTTACGACGGACGTGGTCCACCGGTTTTTTCGCCGGCTTTTTTGCGGCCATTATGCGAGCTCGACCGCTGTGAAATGTCGGTTCCCCGGTTCGTGAAATCTTCGCACCCCTGTCGAAGCTTCAAATTGGCCGGTTCGAAGTCACTCGAGGGTCAGAGAGAAAGAGAGAGAGCAAGAAAAAAAGGTGAGAGAGAGAGAGAGAGAGAGAAAGAGGTCGAAGGAGATCGTCGATCGAAACCTGTCAAAATATTTTGGAGCCGAGCAGTGGACGCCGACGTAGCCATTGTCAGTCGATTTTCCGGGGATTCGACGGCCACCAGGGGGGTCCTTGAACAGGGTCAGTGTTCCCTGGACTCTCTCAGGATCGAGTGGGGGGCGACGGTCAGGTATTAACGGCTCAATTTCACAGGCGGACCCCTGCTAAATTCCCCGAGGAATTTTCTCGTTCCACCGGGCAGGTGTTATTGTGTCCTTTTTTCCGATCGAATCAATAAGCGGCCCGAGGAACTCCGTTGCCACACGTTCTCCGACGAATCCAACACTGAGAACCCATTACTTTAAATTCTAACTCGCATGCTCGTTCGTGAAATTGAATTTTTGCTCGCCGGCTCGAGAAAAACGATCATTTTGCCAAGTCCAACGTTTTCAATGCGCAGCTTTATAAAATCGTATCGGAAATCGACTGGAAGATACAAGTATCGTTTTACTACCTAGAAATTCAATTCGTACTTTAGCGTTTCGAGCTTTCGATCTGTCCTTGTGAATTTTATTCGAGGACGCCGATCCGTTAACGTGCACAGTACTCTTAAACAATATTTCTATGCTAAAATATCTGATACAGATATTTGATAAAGTGGCGCATCTTGTAGAACTCGTTCATCTTAGAGTTGATCCGTTTACAAACTGCTCTCGTCCCAAAACCGATTCTAAGAACGAATCTGCATTATCGGAATCTCGTCGGATACGTGAGCTACGATGTCCCAGTTCTCCGTTCGAGTAAATAAGTCGTTCAACCCGCAGACAGATCCATTACAAACTGCCCAGGATCCCAGCTTTCCCAGACACGTTTTCCTAAAGTGGCCGCCGACCGGAGAAAAGGTCCCACAAAAAAAAGGGTCAGGCCCATATCTCGCTCAATTTTCACCGAAGAAGCACTCGAAAAACTCGAGAAAAAGGACGAGAAGCTGTCTACACAATTCCGCCAGAGAATCGATGCGTCGTCCGTGGAGAGAAAAAACTTGTGTTTACAGTATCGCATCGTTAATGGGGACGTTAATAGGTGAAATATTCATCGTAAAAATCGTGTCCACGGCTTTTCATCGACGATATCGCGGCGAGAATCGATCGTCTTGCACGCGCTGGGAACGCGCGGCTACTGGCTCGAGGAAATTACGAGGGATTAAAGTGATAAGGAGCCGCCCAATAAAAGGTCGTTGACGTCCCGATGATGCGTCGCGCACTGGCTGCATCTCATCAAATCGCGCAAACACTCGCGAACACAGATGCACCATGCGGCCAGTAATTACGTTCAAGCAAGTCGAACGATCCCGCGAATATTTCGACGTACAGTAGACTCTGCAAATTCGTTTCCTCGCAGTTTTTTTCTCGATCTTTCGCCTCCCGAAACTGGCCCGCCGCGTTGCGGAAGGATCAAATTGGGCTCTAGGTTCTCGCTCAAGATTTTCTTCGTTCGTAGGTCACCGGAAACAATTTTTAAATCGATGGTCCTGTTGGGTATACTGTAATGTCTCTCTAATCGACGCTCAGATTGTGCACAGAAGTGTTCAATTTTTATGGCTCGTTTTTTATGGTTATCGATTGTCAACAACTATAAGAACGAGCCGCAAGGCTCGAATAATCGTTTCTCCTCTTCCTCAATTGTCCATTTTCGTGGACAATCTGCGCGTCAATTAGGGAGACATCACTGTACTCTCGAGTATACGTGCGAAGAATAAAATTATTTAGTTTCCTGGATTTTTTTTATAGCAAAGAAGTGGGCCGGAACGTCTAAATGTATAGCAGCCTCATCGATCCTAACGTTGTCTCAAGAATACCACGAAGCGATGCAGAAGATAATTTTCGTTTATTTATCGGATAAATCGCCGGAATGCAGATTCGTTCGAAGGAGAAAATCGAACGATGGAAGAGAAGCAGCGAAACTCCGTGTTAAATCCTGAGGGTAAATTGTTTCTGTAATTCCGTTAAAAGAACAGCCATTACCATCGACAATTTCACGAACAATAGTCCGAGATGATGTAGCCGGGAGAAAAATCGGCGGAGAGACTTTCGTCGGAACGCAATCAAGCTTCTAACCCGGGATCGAAGAAAGGGGCACAGTCGCGCCGAACAGAATGAAGAAGAGAGAGAAACATTAACAATCCAGTCGGTACACGTTGCGAACGTGTGTAATGAAACCGATTTTTCCATAGTTCTCGAGTCTCGCCCCGAGCGAAACGATATACAGTATACAGAGGTCGTACCGTCCGCGCCAAAAGCCGGCCGCTGCCGCGAGATCGGCGCGGCGGATCGATCGCCGATATCTCGGCGATCCGCGGCTCGATCGCGAACGAGAAACCGTCGATCGACGCCGGGGATCGCGACGGATCGAAGAAACCCTGGCTCGTACGGCTCGTATCGACCGAAAATCGACGAAAACTTCGCGAAGCCGGCCCGACCCCGGCCCGGTCCGGCCCGTCTGGCTCCGGCCCATAAAGTGTCGGGCGTAAATCACTTGGTTTTATGGTGGTGCACGTTTGCCAACCTTTAGCTGATGAATTCCTCGGCCGGGCAAACTCGCGGCAGAGGCGAAACACACGCGCCGAACATCCTCGACGGCTTTGCCAGCTCTTCGGCGAAAAAACGATCGACGGGTTCCGTTTCGAAATTCCTTCCGTCGATCCCCGGCCCGACAAACCAATCTCTCGAACGATGCTCGGAGGAATCTGCCGAGTCTCGGAATTTTCGCAATTATTCCCAAGTCCTACTGTCCTTGGTGTTTAATATATTATAAAAATTACAAGACTGCGAAACGGTAGAAATGAATTTTTTTAGAAAGCAAGTTTTTGCTACATTTTCTGCGATTAACTGCGAAATTTAAGATGTACATAAAGAACGATTCGACGAACATCCTCGCATAAAATTGGACTAATTTTAATACGAAGCCGCAAAGACGCGAATAAAAATTCGACGCGAGTAGCTGCTTCGATTCGTAAACGATGGGTGTACAAATTCGTCAGCCGCGTCCACGGTGGGATCGCAACGCGAGGTGCGGGAGAAGGGTCGGAAGAAGCCGGAAGGAATCTTTTTCTGTCGATTAGAGAGAAGCGATGGAACGAGGGGCCAAAGGTGTCGGCGACAGGCTCCGCCGTTTTCTGGATCCGCCCTAACGGCGTTCCGATTATACAGATATTCAAATGAGCCCGTCCCCGCTGTCTCTGGCCGCAACAGTTACGTATCATCGAATTATTCTAATTTCCGGCGGCAAAACAACAGCCGAGTTTGCCGGAGTTCGCGGACCGACAGAAAGCCTTCCTACTTTGCTCGTTGTCGTCGTCGTCGTCGTCGTCGTCGTGGTGGTTCGCGCATTTGCTCAGGGAAAAAGGAATCGGCGACACGCCCCCTGCCGAGGGTGTCACGGGGGTTGGCTGGCCTTTATCAACCCCCTCGCTGTCGCGTTCAACCCTTCTCGAGTGCTTCGAGTGGGGGCGAAAACGGTTTCCAGGTTCTGCGGGGCGGACGATGCAACCTTTCGCGCAAAATCCGACATCCCCTTGCCCATTCGTGGAATAGCGCGATCCAGGGATGGGTTTGCGAGGGACGATCATGCGCAGAAAAAAATGGAGGCCGGTGGTACGCCAGAGGCAATATTTCTGGAAACGCTGCAATCTCTCTAGACCCTTTCTTAATCGTTGCACGCTCCCTGAAACATACTCCATCGATTTTTTTTAGTAAATTTTCGAGCGTGCATTTTTATTTTGCGTAATTCGTGTTGCTTTCGTAATTTTTGCAGCTCGATGGAGTGCATTAGATCGTGGTGCAACGAGAGAGACTAAAAGTTGCTCACATTTCATCGATCGATTCATCGTTCTGTACTCATTAATTAGTCTGTCCACCGTGTAATCAAAATACCAGACAATTTGGGAAGAGGGGTCTTGCGCTCTTCCGAAATTTTCCATTTTTGTGGACAATCCGAGCGTCGATTAGGGAGACATTACTGTACAAAATTTCTGACACTCCAGATCGAGCCTCTAAAATCGAAAGAATGCAACCGGAGACGAAGAACGCGTTTGCAGGTGACTCGTATGCACCGTGCGTGCTTTCTTAAGAATTTCTAGGTGCGAGAGTGTTTCATACGGAACAGTTCGCTGCAATGCCACCCTCTGCTAAATGCGAAATAAGGAAGTCGGCGAGGGAAGCGGAGAATCGGAGATTTTCCCGCGAATCGCGAGGAGTGCCGGTCGGGGAGGCGATGTCGATAGGAACGGAGAATCGTCGCGCGACCATATGAGCAACAAGAAGTTCATCGGTGGAATATAGCTCGTATGACGTCACGTACACGGCCGGATGCCGTGGACGTGTCACACGGCCCGCGGGGCCCCACGGAATAATAAAGAAAATCGAAACGAGAGGAGCCCCGAGGGGCCGGAGGAGGGAAAACGCGGTGAAAAAGGAGAACCGGGTTCCTCTCCTCGATTCCGAAGGGAGCTGGCCGATCGTTCGGCCACGTACCGGCAACCGGGACACGTGTCCACCTGACCGAAGTATACAGGGTGTTCGGCTGTCCACTTCTGCGGCAAATTCATCCCGAGGAATCGCTCTGCCGGCCGATTCTAGGCGAACGTCCGACGACGATGGTCTTTCATGTTTTTAAAGAACGATTTCGACACTCTCAAATCCATAGATTATTCGCAATTTATGAAATGCGCGAGTACCCTGTCATTTAAAATATTGTCGTTAGATTTAAATAGATATTTTGGAGCTGTTTTTGTGCAACACGATGACTATTTCTTTTTGGTAATAAACGAAACACGACCAATAATAGCACGATTCAAAATAACTTAAACTGTTGCTGAAGCTACTGCACACGGTATCGTTGAAGTTATTAAGAATAGTTAGAAGAATCGGACGTTTTTCAGCAAAGCTATTAGGACGGTCAGTTGCGATATTTGATATTCGAGTAGTCGTCCACCCTGTATATCGTATACCGATTTATTCGGAAATCACGACAGTCGCCGATAGAAACTGCAGCGAACCGTTACGTTTCCTTTAAAGTCTAATGAAACTGGAACAACGGAGCAGATGAACGAAACGAAAGTTCGCCGCTCGCGATAATTATCCGTTCTAATGATGATGGATGTCTTTATCCGTGGGCTTGGCGCGATTAGGACGATTAATGGCTCGCAACAGGTCGAACGGCGGATTTCTGCGGAGGATCGATACCGACTAAAAGACCCGAAGAAGATCGGGGATGCGGAGGGCTGCGAGGTCCTTGTCGAGGAACAACTTGCAAAGTGTTGTTTCAATTCGGCCACACCTTGCAGAAATATCTAGCAGACAACGATCTTGCTAGATTCCTTAGAATTTTACAGACACGACGAGTTCGTTCGAGTTTGAAAAATTGGAGCGCAACGGGCGAGAAATGCTCAGGAGTCGATCAATCCTTCGAACGAGCTCGTAAGATCTTAGTAGTTCAACCGAACAATTTCTTTTCCAGATCCTAATTAATCCTTCGTGATGGCTCGCCTTTGCGAGCCGAAAGATAGCCGTGGAAACTATCGGAAAGTCCAAATCATCGTCGGCGATCGGCACGGGAAGAAATCGACGATCGAGCATCGTTCTCGATCGGGTTGAAAGAGGACATTCGAGCTGTCGTTAACAGAGTCATCGAAGATCCTTCCGGTAGGTAAATTGTTAAAAACAGCCGCGACTTTGGTGGCAAATCGTGGGCCGAAAAGACGGTCGGTTCGCGGAATCGTCTGTTCGGAAACGGAAGAAAAAAGAGTCGATGGGGCCCCGAAAAGATCTCTTCGTGGTTCCATTTAACCGTGGACGGAGAAAGAGCGAAGCAGAAGAAGAAGAAGAAGAAGAAGAAGAAGAAGAAATAGAAGGAGGTAGAGGTGGACGCGAAAACGATATGGAAGAAGAAGAGATTTTCGTGGCTGGACCCTTTGTGCTTACGGGGCCCAGCCACGTTTTATGCACAAAAGACGCGGCGTGGAAGGGAGAGAAAGAGAAGCTGAAACGAGGAGCAGAAGAAGAAGGAGGCGGCGGAGGACGCGGAGGAGGAGGAGGCGGAGTGGCTTGGCGAGGAGAGGAGAGGAGAGGAGGAGGAGGAGGAGGACCAAGGAGCAGAGGAGCGGCGGTTCGTTATGCCCGGTTCGCGAGGACAATTAATTATCTCCTGATTCCTTCTAAGAAACCAGTCCAAGTACAGTCGAGCGAACCAGCGAGCGAGAGCGCGTTTACGCTCGCACACGGACGAGCACCTACACGGTGCCGCGGCAGCGCGCTGTTTTATAGACACATATGATGGAACACTCTCAGGCCGATCGTGTTTCAAACCACAGAGAGACTTAACTGAGAAACGACACACGTTGCTGCCCGGAGAGACCGGACTTCGACTCTCTTCGGCCCTCCTCTCTTCTGGCTCCTCTCTGCGGTCCTGATTTTGCATTGTCTCTGGAATTTCGACGAGCCACCCTGTCATTACCAGAAAGATGCCCGCGCGTCTCCGGTCGAGATACAAATCCCCGAAGCCAGTCGCGACACGCTCGAAAATGCCGCAACGATATTAACAACGATACTCGTCCGACGATTGCATTAATCACACAGCTCCGAGATGCAGAAAATTCGCAGCCTGTCGATAAATACAATGGCGAGGCGTACAACCGCGACGAATGTTGCATCGCTTCGGGCAACAAAAGCTGAAGCATGTTCCATTAACTCGGGCTCCGTAATTGCAACGAAATCTTCGGAATCTATGGATCCGACGACGATCTCCTTGGAAAATTTCAAGACGGCTGCTACATTTTCGCGAGCAGCAGAGAAGACGGAATCAGGATAAATCTAGCTAATCCTCGTTCCAACGGGAACAAGGACCCGCAGAACCAGTAGGTCTATCGGCGTCGAATAATCTGAAAGCGGCCTCGCGTCTGTTGCAACTTGCGACCGATTTCCTGGCTCTACGGCGCGGCAAAGCCGATAGCCGATTGCTTTTTGGCGGACGGGTATTCCAGTTTTCTCTATCGTCGAGCGTCGAGCGTCGGCGACGACGCATAGATCTAGATTTCACGGTGCTTTCCGACGGACAAACCTGATCCGGGGACATAAGCGGCGCGAGCCCGCTCCGTTCAGAGGCGTAAATTCTGTTCCACGAGGTTTCTAGATTATCGAAATACCAGCGACCGGGTGGAATCAGGTTCCGTGCTCCAGATTACCGGGTTCGAACCGTGCGCGCGAAGCTATCGGTCGCCATGACCATTTCAGGATTATTAATCTTGGTCACTGTGTTGTGCCTCTGTTCGCGCGAGCCGCGAGATAAAGTCGCGCACGAGAGAGAGAGAGGGAGAGACGCATGGTGTAAGAGAGACGGAGAGACTACGCTCGCGCGAGCTCGCGCCGGAAAAATAAATCCTCCGCGAGCGAGCGAGCGAGCGAGCGAGCAAGCGAGCGAGCAAACAAGCAAGCGAGCCGAGGGCCGAGACTCGAGTCCCGTACGCTTCGAGGTCGCCGTACGTGCTTCGAACTAGACTACGATACCTCGAATTTCCCGAACGACCGGTTTCCTACGAAATTTTATCGGCGCCGATCCTTCTACTTCGGTTTTCTCCGAACGACGGCTTTGCAGGATCGCTTGGCCAAGTGGAACCGGCGGCCCGAAGTCCTCGAGGATCCGAAACGCTCCGGAGTGGGCCAAAAATCGCGTTCCGACGCGGAGCATTGCGCAACGTTCGATCAGGGACACTTTTAATATCGTCTCGTTTCGATTATCGTGGATTTTGCGACGCTCGACGCTGGACGAACCAGTTCGCGTTGGTCTAAAATCGATCTAAAGTCGAAGTAGGTCGAACGATAGAACGATTACTTAATTACAGCATCGGACTAAATGATTATCGAGTCATGCTGGTAAATAGTTTTCCACTCGGACCGAGCATGGCAGAGAATCCCGGCGATGGAGGTCCGATCGAGCTTCGCCGTGGTTCGCGAGATTTTTCGCGGAGTGTCTCGGAATTCGTGAGTGGCTCGATCAAACCCTGAGACACGGACTCTGAGAGGAATGTCAAGGATCGGGCGGCTGGTTCCCGAGTATCCTATTGCTCCTGATACTAAGGCGGCCGTGGCGATCGCGGTGTACGATCGATCGACGCGGCTCGGCGCGGCTCGGCTGCTGGCCGCTCGATATCTGCCGCGTATTCCGGCTCGTGGCCGGTCACGATAGCCTCGAAATTCGCGGTAGTCGTCGTAAATCTGCGGATCTAAGCGCTCCCACCGGCACGATCCGGCCGATCTAACAAGTTGCGCGAATAACGGGCCATTAAGACCGATACCGAAACACGGATCGCTGCCGATACACGGTCTCTCGGTCTCCCGGTCTCCCTCGGTCTTTCCGTCTCTCGCGTGGAAATCGCGACAATCGCTTTTGTACACAGCCGGCAATTAACAGCCGCAGCGGCACCAGCGCCGAGAGGAACGCGTGCTCGTCAACGCGATTTAATAATTCTCTGCCGGCTGATCGCGATCGGCCGAGCCGAACGCGTTATTCGGATACCATTTTTTTCCGCCGGCTTGTCTTTCCCCATTATGCTCGCGCCGGCACTCGAGATTCCGCGAATGCTTCACACGGAATTACTCACGCCGCGCCGGTATCGAAAAATCGATCTTTTCAGCTCCAGATAGCGAAACTTGCTCAACGACTTTGTACGGTTTACGCTCGCGTTATTGCCAGGCTTCGTTGCTGGATATCGCGCGCTGACGGCGGCTCCGATGCATTTGGAAAATGCATCGGAGATCCGGAGCTTAACGTTAAACAGAGACTACGGTAGCCGATGCATCGATACAACGATTTAAAACACGACGGAGCACGTCGCGAATGCGCGCAGAATCGGGCGCGATCTTAATACAATCTTTCGAACGAAACGATCCACCGAAGAAACAAAATTTCGCGACGCACTTCGACCATTCGCGCTGCACAATTTCTCCGGTTTCATCGTCGCTTGCCATTTATACCGGCCATTTTCGTTGACAAGAATCGGCCGAACGGGGCGGGGGAGGACGGTGAAACAACGAGCCGTCGATTCGCGATAGCCCGTTTCTCAGGGTAGCGAGGATGCATTCCCTGGAAGCGGTGCACCGGTGTGTCGGTGCTCGCACGCATGGCCGGAATGATGAAATTATTCGTTCGCCGTGCGGCTCGTCGAGGCTCGGCACTCGGCCTCTATGTTATACGTTATACGTTATATGTATACATACCGCGGCGATTTTACTGCTGAGGCCGTTCCTCGAGACACCGGATTAGGGCCTCGAAAGCGTGGAGAACCGAGAAATGCTGGAAACTGGATATCCAGTTTGTCCAGGGCACAGCAATACCCGTGGAGAGATATTGCTGTCGAGCCACGGTGTGCTCCACTTTGCATCCGCGCGCTCCGAGCCACGGTTAGATAAATCGACGGATAAAACGACCGATAATACGGAATCGATCGTTTCACCGGTCGATCCCCGACACCCCCACCTCGCCACGGGGTTCGTCTCTCTCTCTCTCCCTCTTTCTCTCTTTCTCTCTCTCTCGCCGTCCGTTTGTTCCATGCCGAGCAAGAGACCCCCGCGCGCCTCGCAGCTGAATTATTTTACGACCGCGACGTCGCGCGACCGCCGCGCCGCCGATCTATCGTGCCAGATACGTCGCGGAACAACCGCATAGAGATCCCGAACGCGGAACTGCCGAATGATTTAGTTGATGCGGTGAGACAACTGATTAGCCCCGATCTTCTGTTTCACCAAATGATCGCGACCCGGCTTCGGTTTCCCATCCACGGCCGCTCCGAACGATTCTTTCGAGCAGCGATCGCGATCGTTTGCCCGGCTACGTCGACGACGATCGCCACACCCGCTATCGAGGAACACGGTTCTCCGTCGTTACGATTACGCGGATGCGTCGTTCGGAGTTTTATCGGTGGAAACATTTTGCCGGATGGCTGGCAAAGTGGGAAAGCGAGAGCTCGAGGAGAGATATTCGCAGGATTTTTGTCGGTCGCGCGGTTTCCTCGGCGAGAAGATGGTTCGTTCGACGGAGAACTTGTCTCCGATTTTAATTGGAATAATTTATGAAGATGTTATTTGTTGCCCACGGCTCGGCGAAGTTTGCTAAACCGTTCACCGAACGCCAAGACCACCTAGCAATCGAATAATTTCGACCGCCTGCCAATAATAAGTATCGAGACGCTGCAAGATTTTTCTCACGAAATACAAGCGAATGAATATGAAAAATGACAGACACCGCGTGCAAACTCGATCGAGGAAAAAGAACAAGTTCCCATTTATTGTTCCAGGACTCCGGTTCAGGTGCTGAGATGGCTTTTCAAGATCCGTTAGGAACGTCTCCAGATGTTTCCGGTAAACGTGGCTGCATGGAAGGCAATCCGAAGTAATATCGGAGTTTATAGGACGCGTAGAGAGCCAGCCTAATGCCGGTATTAGGTGTTAGGTTCTTGACCGTTCTCCTCGCGTCTCGTAGCCCCGGGCTGGCGAAACCAGAGCTCTGCCGAGGCTCTGCACCCCGCAACCCCCTCTCGACCCCTCTGCGTATGCACCGTGCACGTGCATGCACGCACACGCTCGCGAGCGCACGCATATTCGCAACACGAATCGGCGCTCGTGTCGCGATTCGCGATTCGATTCGATCCGATCCGAGGTGCACGCACTTCCTGCACACGTCCGAAACGATGGAATGCACGTGCTTCCTCCATGGAAGAGCCCTAATCGCGAAGGAAAAAAATCCGTAGTCCCGTCGAAATGTTTCGACGTTCATCGGAAAGGATTAATCGTCTCGCTTGGAATGCCCCGTGAAACGCTGGAAGAGGAAGTCGTAGATTCGTACACATTTTCCGAGGGAAATTGCGAGATTAGAAACTTGCGGATCTACCTAGAATCGTTTGATATTTCTTTTTCCGGTCGATTCGGAAGCAATGAAATAGACGAACATCGACGAATAAGAGACCGCGAAGCGAGCGCGCTCGGTTCTAATAAATATAGAAACGTCGAGACCCTGCCTCGCCGACAAATTGGCAGGAAAACGTTGCAACGATTTCCGCGACCGTGCCGATTCCAGTTTTACGGTGCGCGAACGTAACCTGTCGTCTAGCCGTCTCGATCGCGGGCTAATTAAAGGATAAAGGCGGCGAGGCAGAGCTTTATTAGGCGTTGCAGGGAAATTTTCGAAAGCGTCGCGGCCCGTCGACATTTCTTCCTCGATTTGCGCGTGACTGAATGCGCGAGCCGGCGCAGCTCGACAGAACTCGACGCGACGTATATATACGTTATTTCCTGGCGGTCACGCAGTCCCGTGAAAACGTGTCGCGAGTCGCGAGACGCGAGGCGCGAGGCAAGCGTGTGCCGTAATGGTACGGACGAGCCTGCTAGCGGTGGAACGAAACGGAGTGTGTCGAAAGCGCGTACAAAGTATCTCTAATCGTCCCATTGTATCGTTTCTCCTTTGTCCGTTCTCGCGGGTGAAAGCTTCGTTAAAACCCGATCGCTAATGCTCCGTTTGTTTTTTCGCGAAATCAGAACCGGACCGCCGCCGCGCCGCGCCGCTCCGCTCGGCGCCGCAGATAACGACACAATGAATTGCTCCTCCGATCTATCGGCCGTTCCATTTCCTCTTTCCACTATCATTAGCAATTTTTTACGTTGTTCTGCTCATTCTTCGCTCGGTTCTTGTAAATAGATCCGCCTAGGAGGCAGTTAAGGCTTTTAGTGCATCGAATGTAACACTTCGATGATCTATAATTCTTTAAATTATTCTTGCTATTTTAAATTGTTAATATCCACGGTCTCGTTCGAACTCTTTTTTAGTTCCTTTCAATATCGAACAGCTTCGTTCGTGCTTCTTCGGCGGTCCGCGGATCCTCGTGTCCGAAATAAAGATCGTCCGTATTCCTTTCCTCTGGTTCGATGATTTGATTTTGTTACTCGTACACGTAGATCTTCGTACAACGTCTACGAAAGAATCCCAGCTCTTTCGAGGGGAATGCGCAGAAATATAATCGTCGCGGTCCATTGTACGAAGACGGGAGCAACACGTGTAATTACGAAATTGAGAAACAGTTTGATCGCGCCCAACAAGAAAACCAAGCTACCGAAAAATCGTCCAAATTCCGTGTTCGGTGATTGCGGTAAATTCCGCAGGCCGATTCCTGAGCTCGGTTTAATTCGGAGCTCGATAAGAATGTTCAATTAAAATCGAACCGGGAAGAAGCCCGAGGAGAAGAAGAATCGCGGAATTCCTCGAGCGATCGAAATTCCAGGGATCCCTCGGAAACCGGTATCGGAAGAGCAGCTCGCTCTTAATCCTCGGGGCCATTAATAATCTTCGAATCCGTCGCGCGACGTTTTCCGCAGCGTGCGCATCGTGAGAAACCTTTCTCGAAACCTTTCCCTTTGCCGTGCAACGTTTCCGCGAGACTGCTCTGGAAACGCGAAAAAGGGACAAAGAGAGCGCAACGAGAGAACGAAAGGGAAAAGGAGAAACGAGCGTCTCTTCCTCTCTCGCTGTCTTCTCGCTGTCTGTCTCCCCCTCTCTCTCTCTCTCTCTCTCTCTCCGTCTCTCTCCTCGCTTTCTGCGTTGGTGAGTTCTCATGGTAGACCGATAGGAGAGCATGATTTCCGAGAATCGCGTATCTGATTCCTCTAGAGCGATCGCGCGACTGCTTCCACCGGGGGATTCTTCAAAACGAATTACGCTCTCATTAGCACCTGGCCGTCTTGTTTTCACGCAAATGCAATTTGCGGGCCCGGGCATTCATCACGCTTGATAATCTGCGCCCCGGGAGAACGGAACAACTCCTCGGGCTCGGCTTATAACGCTCAAAACTTACGACCATAGTGCACTCTAAACTCTTTCCCGACGATTTATCAACGTGACGCGGGCTTTTCAAAACTGCACGCGACGGTGCCAACCGGCGGCTACGTTTTTGCAATGAAAAAGGCTATTTGCCTGTGTTCAAAGAATCGGTCGGAGAGCAAAGCTTTCGTAGAAATCCGTGCAATCGATATTATATTCCTCGCCGCGAGGGATCGCGCCAATCTCGTCGAGAATTCTGCTCCGAGTTACAATGCGATGCGCTTGAAATAGCGCGCTCGTAATTTCGGCCCAAAAGTCCAACGCTCGACAAATCGCGTTCGGACTTCGACTAATACAAGATGCGGAAGGTCTCCACGTTGTCTGTCGATGAAAACGCGAAGGAAACGATACAGCGCGACGATGCAACGAACGGCGAAATCTCCGGTGGCAACGGTCAAGAGTCTCGTCGAGGTGTAGAAGGAGAACTCGCGAGGCTCGAAGTCACAAAAATAAACCATGCAACCGGCAGAATGCAGAAGAACACGGGGCACGCCTCGGCGGGGATCGGGGGGGAGGGAGAAGTTTTGAGGAAGAAAAAGGCGGGAGAGCCTTAAAATGTGTTCGGTCCGGTGGCGATGTGACGAGCACGTCGAGGCTCCTTCCTGTCGTCACTCGCCAGGTTAAATATAGCCGGTGGCTCGCTCATTTCCGCAGCCGCGCATGATTTCTTCGTGAATGGAAGCGCGCACGTCTTACTCCGCCGGCATATAGATCGATCGGATCGCGGGTCGATACGCGATCTACCCTAATCGACGCTCGTATTGTGCCCAAAAAATGGACAATTTTGGAAGAGAAGATGCAATTTTTAGAACTTCGCGCCTGGTTTATTATAATTATCGATTGTCAACAATTATAAGAACGAACCGCGAGTCTCGGATAACCTCGTGAAATCGAAACGTTAACCTTTTTTGCTCGAGCCACTCGGTCGATCGCTCTCGCGTCAACAATAATTCCGAGAAAACGACGGAGATCTAAACGAAAAATCGAAGAACGATGCATCATAGTTTCGCAACGCGGCACATTGTTTTCACCGGAGCCGACTTACTAAAAGCTGATTTCCAGCAGACGCTGGAAATGAGCGCAGCTGGCACCGGCTGTCGCAATTAGTATTATGCTGATTAATCTGGTGCAATGAACGAGAGGAATGTCTGGCTCCTGGAAATGAGGGAGGACACCTCCTTCTTAGCGACGGTGTACCTTTAACCGCGCGCGGGATTAACGAAAGACGAAAGACGAATTAGCCGGCGTGTGTAGTATGTTTGCGCCGCGGATCACATGCAAATGCGGCCATAATGAGACGCCGCGGCACGCAGCGCGGTGCCGCGCCGGGTGGCGCGTTCTCATTTTCGTGAACGTGAAATTGCTAATAGCCGCAGTGCCGGAGGCCACGTGGAGCAGATATTAATTCCTGATTACCAGTTTACCGATGCAGAAGGCCACCGAATGCGGAAGATTAAAGGCTCAGTGTCCGGAGGAATTTGAAATTCAATCGACAATGTTTCAGCGGGAACTGAAGCGAGACGTTCGCCTCTCGACAATTCAACCATTTATGGACCGTTGTTAATGTAGGCTAATTGCCTGACACAGAATTTCTTAATCGCCCGAATCGTCTGTTTATTTAAAACAGTTTTCGGCAACTTGTCTCCAATCGACCTACAACATCTCTTTCCTTATATCGTCGGGGAACTATTTGTCTTTAGATTGCTTCGTAAATATTTATTTCGATCAAGCCCGAGTCTCTCGGATCTGTAGGTCTCGATAGATCCAATTTCCTCGACCAATACTACGTTATCGTAAATGTCTAAATCATCCCCTAATCGGTCGCGATCGACTCGCGAACGAGCCCGTGTCTCCCCCGGTCCTTAAATCACGGAATTCTTCGATTCGACGGTTCGAAAGAGCGATAAAATATCGATTTTCTCGTTAAATAGACACGATCGAGTCACCGATCGATCAGCAGCGTAGGAACGGTGTTTTCTTAGGCAGCAATGAATTTTCGTGGCGAGAATTGGCGCGTGTCGGCCAATTGAAATGCGCGGTACCTCACCTCGGTTCCAGTACGGCGAGAAATTCTTAAATGGCCGGCCCGTTGCTGCCCAGGAATGTATGGAAATGTTACGTACCACCTCTGTCCTTTATTGTCCTACATGGTGACTGGTGGCGGGTTAGGTAGATATATGGACTGGTGCGCGCGCGACCGTGTACACACGCACCACCGTCGGCTCTGTGCGCTCGTAACGCGCGCGCAAGTGTGAAAAGATAGATGAACGCGCGTATGTGTGTGACGCGTGACACGTGTTAATCGTGCCTGTGAGGTCCCAACCCTCCCCCACTCGGCCTGGCCAGGTACACACCGTGTACGCATAAGTATAACTCCTATAAGCCTGTTGCCTTAAGCCTATTGCACACTTGCTGCCAGCAAATTACCCCATTCGAGCATCGACAAATAATTAACGTCGCTCGAACTCGTTTCTCGACGAGTTTGCAGAATCTGAACGTTCTTCGTCCCTTTCCAAATTGGATAAAATACCTTTAAACGAAGAAAGAATTGCTAGGGATATTGCGCTAGGCATAATTATTTCAGGGGATGATGATCCCTCGAGGATTATTTCGGTTTATAAAATATAGAAAATGCTCTGTCTCCTACGAGGCAAAAGAAAGTACTTTTCATTGTAGTAAAATTATATATAATTATATATTAATTACTATATATTATTATAATTAATTAATTATTATAATAATTATATTATAATTATTATATATATATAATAAAGCAGTACACTGGTTACAAATGACTCTTATTTGAAAGAAACTGTTCGCCGAGAAAGGAGAAATAATTAACGGACAAAGGGTCGATGTTCCTTTCTCGCAGACTCGATTACCATTGGCAAAAAGGCGAGACCGTCGACGACCGATTATAATTCTCGAGAAACTATCCCTTGGGAAAGAATGAACTGTCTGCGACACCGTGTAATCTTCGATGGCTTATTTGCATACAGTTGTTTCGCCGTTTGAACGATGTCGATGGCCGAAGGTGTTCCAGGAACAGGTCAAGCAAGGTAGCAACGATTCCGGCAGGTGGGGACGGGGCTTAAGGGTCGACGAGCTACCGCGGACTGATCTCGGGACTGCTTTTTAATTTACGACTCCCGATTTTCTCTCGATGGCGCGTGGTTAATGAAATTGATGCGACCACGGCCGGCCGTGCATCAGATTAGACCCTGGTAAACGGTGATTTAGTGAATTAGCGATATTTAAGATTACCGTCCGTGGCACCGATGGTGCCGGTGGCACGGGCCACGTGGAAACGTGTGCCGGGATTCCTTCGTGACTTACGACGCGTGATCGGACGAATTAATGGAATTAGTAGGACACCGACGGCCATAAGTAGCTTGACGCTACCTTCCCGAAAAGATACAAAACGTCCTCTATCAGCTATATGTTCTAAACCTGTTCGGCCGAACCGCGCCCTCCGCGTTTAAAAAGCGAGCTTTACGCTATTGTTTCCACCGAAAAATTCTGTATACGCGCACACGCGACTCGAAGGTTGCTTGCAACCGAAGTGCACCCCCTAGTTGCCAAACGAAAATACGGTACACAGCAAACTGGGTTAATTAAAGTCTCCGTCGTCGTTGCTGAAAGGTGTGACAACCGACTCGGCCGCGAGCCTAATTGAAACAATGCGCCTGTCCTGGATCAACGCGAGGTGAAAACGCGTCGGTTGGTCGCGCGATTTGTCGAAACGCGCGTGACGAGCGATTCGCTCGGGTGTAGTTCGCGAAAAGGTCGGGAAAATGGACGCGCGTCGCGACCGTGACGTATGCAAAAGCGGCTCTCCGGATGCCGGATAGGTCCGGGGCGGTGTTTGAAACGTGCCGATCATAAATTTCTTTTGTCGTTCATGAAAGCCAGCGAGCTGCGAGGCTGTGTCGCAATCGTCGCGGGGCATTATGTCTCTCGCGGGGTGACGCGGGCAGGAACGAGACAATAAAAACTCGTTATATGCGCAGAAATACGCGGTTCATAGTTGAACGGGAATGGTAATGGCCGCATTATCATGGACGACTTATATCGGGGGAAATATTGTTGTCTGTTATCTGGTGCCCCGCCAGGCTTTGCTCGTTAGGAAAGCGACAGACACACCACTGTTTCCACGCGGCGTGAATTCTTTCAACGACCGGGACACGCCGCGTTGGTTTCTACAAGATTGCCCGATCACTGACGTAACACGGTGTTTCTAGACGCGTGACACTCTTTGGAATCATTTTTTCTGTCGCCCGACTACATTCTTCGGCCGGGTCTATTGTTATAAATCGTGCTCCCGATTTCCGAGGCTTCGGCCAACGAATTGCCCGAAATCAATTATTTGCCCCGTCCGCGATATTATTTTTCTTTGCGATATTATTATTATTATCTTAGCTTATCGGAGAAAGAATTTCACTTTTTTTGCAAACCAGTCAACATTCTGTAACCAAAGAAATCAATTGTTGCAGATTTATCGAGCTCGTCGCGCAGACCTCGGGAACGAATCATGGAAAAAAAATTATTTCTGCTTCTTAGAATGTTTTTAATGGATCGTTTATATTTTATCACGTTGCTAATACCAGAGGCAAGGTCTAGAAAAATTGTTAAATCTCGGAGAACGTTGTTCCATCGAGGGAACAAATTCTTACCCGAAATTCTGATCTCGTGCCTCCAGAATTGTTGCCCAAAGGCATCGTTCGCTTCGGTAAATGAAATACGCAGCTCTTGAAAGTACGAATAACACGTTAAATGTCGCGTCGTCTAATTCCCGGTGGTAAAACAAGAACAAGAAAGTTTACAAATTGAGTCGACCGCAATCGATAGACAGTTGCAGAAATATCGAGCCGCGGGTATCGATCGCGTAGGAAACACCTGGTTTACTGCAACCGAAGACGCTCCGCTTCGCTCCGGCTGTCTCATAAATATTTATCGAAATAGTTGACCGAAAGAGCGAATCTACGAGCCCGTGTTTTCCCTCGGCGGATCGTCGCCGCCGAGGAACGGGTTATTTTTCAAACAGAATTTACGACAGCAACTGAGAGTCACTCTTGCGAAATGCGCCGGCCATCCGTTATTGTGCCAACAACGACGCTAAACTATTTAACAACAGGCTCGTTTCGCAACGATTTATCTTGGTCGCGCGATCGCCGCGCTTGGGCGACAAATTCGACGACTCCGACCGCTAAGGATCACGGGCAATATCAGATTAGAGCGAAAGTTCAGCTCGCTCGTTTCCTTGGTCTGAATAGCGAGCCGCTCCACTTTATAGAAATTACATGGCTGCATTAAAATCCTGCGACTCTCTCCGCCGGAATCGCAACGAAAGTCCTTCTATCTGCAACTTGCAGATCTATTTCGGAACGTGGAAGTGTTACCAAAATGAAACAAACGACGCTCCCGATAAAACGAACTCTTTGGTGCGCGCGATCGATCGCGCGAATCGCCGGTTCGCGCGGTTCGATCGCGGATCGCCGCGCGAAAGGATCCAGCGATTTTCCTGCGGAGGTTTTCGCGGCGTCCGAAAGATCGCGACGGTCGCGATAAAATCGATTAATCCGGCAGCTTAACAAAGAAATTGGAGCGAAGCTTTGCATCAGCCCCGGCCGATTGCATAATCGTCCCCTGCAGCCGGTCTCTATGAGAGCCACTCGGTATTCAATTTCAACCAGTTGCAATTTGTCCGATGAAATCGCGCGGCGATCGCCTCGCGGCTCGCGTTCGCCGAAAAAGGTCACGGTTTTTCGCAAACCTTCCCCGGGCCCCGCCTCTCCGCCGTTCCTCCCTTCGAGACCGTCGCGTTTCGACGTCGATTTCCACAAAAGAAACGGCGGGGCACGCGCGACTGATAGAGTATGATAGGCTGCATTCCATCGGTTGCAACATGTGTGTCATACGAGACGTGCCGTGATTTTCTATCGTTTCGATCGGATCGCCGCGCCGTGACTTATTTACGGCTCGCGGCGGCCCGCGCCCTCGGACACAACCCGTAAAGCGGAATTAATGGCCGCGTTTCAGCAGATTTTAACAGCTACGGCGTTATCCGCTCCATCGGCGATCGGTCTTTCCCTCTTCGAGCGGATAACAGCTTCATCGGTGTCTCGGCACGACGAACGCCTCGACTCGAACGAATCCAGACTTTCCGAGGACGGAACACGGTTCCTAGATCTTTCGGACACGCGATTAGAGACCTTCGTTCGAATCAGAGTATCGTCGAGAAATGCCACGATGAATCGTGGATTATTCGAGAGAAGAGTGCACAGACATCGCTGCAACGATTCTCATAATAGCCGAACAAAGTGGACAAATTCTGGGACAACGAATCGACGCGACAACCATTAAAAAAAGAAAAAGAAAAAGCAATCCAAGATAACCAATTGACATCTCAGTTTTAAGATCCTTGTTTCCTCTTTATTAATTCGATAAGAAGAATGGAAAAGTTCCGAGACGATTAGCCCATAGATTCAACGATTCTTCTACGGTAATGTTTTCTTGCCGGCATTACAGGCGAGACGAGAGAAAAAAACAGCGCGGTATAATTGATTGGACGCGATCGTTCAGCTGCCAGCCTTGCCAGAGACAAAAAATCGGTATATATTGGCGCGGGGCGGTAAATCCAGATGAATCCCGATACGAACAGATTATCCACTTAAGAAACGGAATCCAGCCGAGAATTATATCGAGCATCGATGTTCAGTGGTCGATAAACCGAACGATTTTTCCTCGGGTGTTCCACACGAGCCCCGGCCCGTAAAGTAATTGCACCGTCGACTGTCTATCTAATCGGCGTCGAAGCGCCGCACCGCGCCGCGCCACGCCGCGCCGGGAAACTTAATTCGCATCGTCCAGAAGGCCATTAAAGCGACCAGGTGTGTGTATTTATCTGTACATCGTCGTTTCCCGAGCAACTAACACGCTTGTTAATAACTTTCCGACCGATAAAGCCGTTTAACGGGGCTCGATAGCTCGGCTAAACGGGCTAAACGGAGGCCGATTCGCGATTCTGAGACGATTCGCGCGACTCTGCCGGGACGATCGCGAGACCGTTACCGAACGAGTGTAATCTTCTCAGAGATTTTCTGCATATTTTCGATCGAGATCGGGAGAATCGGCCGGCGCCGGACGATTCGGACGATCGGCAGGATTCGAACGGAACGTCGGGGGCTCCGAAAGCGGTCGACAATAAGGCGCCGCGAATTAACACGCCTCCTTTATGCCCAACACATCCACGACAATGGCACGCAGAACGGTGAGAGCACACTGGCACGCACTCGGCACTCGGCACCCGGCACTCGGCACCCAGCAGTCCAGCACCCACCTGCGCAAGGCAACGATGGACGCGCGTGTCAACGAGTTTCGTAGCGTTTCATCGAAGAAAAACGGTGCTACGATCTTCTTTTTAGTATTCTCGGTCGCCTCGATTCGGTAAACGTTTCTCTTCCATTTTACTACTTTCTTTTTTCAGTTTTCATACTCGATAGACCAGACATGGTCTGCGAGAACGCGTGAAACTTTTTCAATCGACGAATTTTGCCGCGCGAGAGAAATTCGATCCGATGCCTGTCTCCGACGAAAATGTGAAAAATGTTGCTATCTAGAGTTAAGAGGGATCGTAGAAGGCTACAAGCTTTATGCTAAAAAATTGATCGACTGTTTCTACTCGGTCAGTTTTCACAGACCGCGGTGAAAGTTATCAAATGGAATGATCTAGCGGTTTTCGCTCTATTTCTAAATTGAACGGCGGTTCGTTATCACCACGCCTCGGGAGCACGCGAAAGATTTTCTGCTATCAATTATATTCGAGAAACGGGAAAGCAGATTTATCGAATCCCACCTACTAATACAGAAACCCCGACCTCTAAAGCGAGCTGGCCGCGTTATCGGGCCGCCAGCAAGGACACCAATAACCAATCCCGAGGCATTGATTTTTAAAGATCGCTCAATAACCCGTGTAATTCGCGTTCGATCGAGTCGCGATAACGCGGGAACGCGAAACGCGAAACGCGAGCCACCCACGCGATACCAACCGGACTACCGAGTTCGCTAGAGAATATTATCAGATCATTAGAAAGGTCAGCTTCCTGCACGGGGGCTCGAGCTTTGAAAGTTCGATAAATATCTTGGGTAATTTTGGCTCGCGAATGTCAAGTTTGACTTTGTTTTGCTACCGTAAACAGCGGCGAAGATCCTTGCTAAAAATTTACTGCAAAAACGGTATTCTTCGGCGAGTCTCCTACGATTTTTCAATCGAATAGCCTCTCGTATACTTATACATAAAAATGCGAGACGTAAATTATTTCGCGATACTTCATAATTTTTACTCTGCTGCACGAGAACGGCGAGTCTCTTTATAAATCGAATCTCCCCAAAAAAATCTCACAGCTTCCAGAATCGACGACCAATTGTCTAATGCAATAATTGCTGCAACAACTCTTCTCGCTTCTTCTCGAAGCTCCAAAAAATCAGTCGGCGAGCTGTTTACCAGCGGAAGTTCCAGAGGTCGGCGACCCCAGAACGACGATCTCGCGAGGAAAGCATCGTAACTAGGTAACAATAGCTCGCGGAACGAAGTTAGACCGGGGCAGGAGACTCGCGATCGTGCTTCGTTTCGCGAATAATTCGCTTACCATTGCGTCGCGGCGCGCCGCGTCGCAGCGCTGCCAGCTGCATCGGTCCACCCACGCGGACCCGTTTCTTCGTCGAGGATCACGGAAATCGGAAGCAGTTCCGCACGAACGACGCCAACCGCGTTTCTATCCCGGTGAATGAAGCCTGGCCACGCGGTCGCGTGCCCGCCACGCACGCCAATCGCTCGCCAACTGAACCAATCGGCCGAGCTCGCCTACCAACGGACCACCGATCTTATTTATCGTCCTCTTTCCCGATTTTTGGTCCCGTCGACGCCTTCTCCACCTTTCGTTCTCCATCTGGACCATTTTCACCCGAAAGTTTCGTAAGTTCGAAGTTTCAGCTTCGAAGTTTCGTAACTCGGTGGAAAAAAATCGCACGACCACCGTGCGACGCTGATTTTACGCAAGAAGGCTGTCCCTTTCTACAGGTATAGGTGTACCTAGTTGAGAAAATTCTGACCACCCCACACGCGCGATGTTGTTCCAAAATGTCGCAATGTTCAGCAGAAAAGTTCCTCGTTTTCAACGAACTCTTAGCCTGGCTGTAACTTCCCAAAGAAGCAATGCTCCTAAAAATGTCTAAAGCTGTCCGAAAGCGTAGTTTCCACGCTTTCGAACGACCAGCGAACGATTTCGATACGATCGTTTTAGCCAGCGTTACAACTATCGGAACACGGTCCTGATTTCGCATGACCGTTCGACGGTCCGGAAGTTCCTAAATCATCTCGCGACCGCGAAATCGGTGCTCGTCGCGGGTCGTTCCATATTTCATAAAGTTTCTCCGGTTTTTCCCGGGAGAATTCCCGACGGGATTCTCTCTACGCGTGTGTGCGCGCGCGCGCGTGTGCCCCGAGGCGCCTCGTGGGAATGGATCCAAAGGCGGGATAGAGTCGTAGAGCTGCCAGTTTTTCCCGATGAGCTTGCGGAGCGATCTATCCTCGCGCGGTCACGGGGCCCCGTGTATCCCGGTTCTTCCTGTCCCCTGTTTCTCGAGCGTGTGCGTGGTCAGCAGAAGAGCAGAGAAGGAGAGAGAGAGAGAGAGAGAGAGAGAGAGAGAAAGAGACGCGTGCACACGGCCGACTTGGAAGCGCGAACGCGAGGGGACACGCGCTAACCTGGAACGCCTCGTGCATACGAGATCGCGGCCGTTTTCACGAACACGTCTCTTCCCTCTCGAACACGCGAGCAACTCGGTCGAGATCTCCTCCAACTATTTGTAAACGACCCATAAGCTCGCAGGCGTCGTAAACTTGACCCGTTAACCGAGCTGGACGCGCCGTTCACCCTCGCCTTCCCCCGATTTCTGTGTCATCCGATGCGTTTTATCTCTCACCTGTTCGTTCGTCGACGTCGCTACGTTTTCCACGTTCTCGTAAGAATTTAATCTGTGCTCTATCGCTATCTGCGCGATTCTTCCGTAATCGAGAAACGATCGCGTTCTTCGAATTCGTCGAAGATGAAAGCTCTGCTTCGCTCCTGTTTCGTCCAATTGGCGCGGAACAATTTTATACGCGCGAGAAGGTTTCATAGAAATTCATTTCAGTGAGAACGCTAATACATGCATCGAATGAATAATAAAAAGGTTATTTCAAAATCTCGTGGTTCGTGCTTGGAAATTTGATTCCGAATCCTCGATCGGAAGCCTGATTCTGTAATAAGTGAAGTCGTAAATCTTTTTCGTCAAATCGAAGCACGGAGCGTAGCAGAGCGCGAACAAATCGGAACGTTGAAAGTTAACAAGGTATCGGAGCTATTTAAAAATTAGCGAGGATGTTTTCGATCCTATTGCTCGTTCAAGACTAATTTGTAACTCTCGACGAACGATTTCATTTCTCCGCAGACGCCAAGACCGAGCATTTGTAACATTCGCGGCACTTCCTTCCACATAAAAAAAAAAGAATGTGCTTGACAAGAGCATAACAGCTTTCAGCGCTCGGCGAAGTAATCCATAAAACTCCGCATCTGCATAAAGGTGCATCGTGTCGATCGGTGTCACTTATGCCAGCGGTCGGAGCGCCGAGCGTCGCATTTCCATACGTAATTATTCGTTCGAATGAATTTCCAGCCGCGGAATTGGCGAATCGTTAAGGAATACCAGATTCGTCGAAGATCCAGCGATTGTTTTGCCGCGTGATAAAACATCTCGCTCGCTATCTGGCGGCGAAGGCCCGGTGTCGGCGCGGCTCGACGCGCGGCGGTTTCGCTGGCAGAATCGTGTGTGCGTTCCCGTGTGTGCATCCGAGCCGATCTACACGTCGCTGCACGAGTCCACGGAGGAAACACGTTCGGAAAAACTGGCAGCTACTCGTCGTTCGCTTTACAACTCTATTCTCCGGCCTCCGTTCCCTTTCTTCGTTTGTTTCAGCGCGGCACGTTTTTGCCCGGCCGACGCGAACCGGGAATACCAATTTAACCAGTGCGCATGCGCGCTGCGAACCCTCGCCGATAATATGTTCTGAAAAATTCCGGAATTTATCCCATTCCTCGATTCGCCGTCGAACATTTTTATTGCCAGCAGAATTTTCGATCCCACGATTGTCTACGATTAAGAATTCTCGTAGCAGATTTATCGGTAACGATAAACCCGTCGGTGCGTCGTCGTATATTTTGAGAAATATTGTTGCACGTTGTAAAAGGAATCGTATTATCCTACAACGTTGAATCAATTTATATTCTGTCCCGTCGTATTTCCTTGCCGAGGAACAACTGATTTAAATAAAAAGGATTTTTCGAGGTCGAGGGTCGAACGGCGAGGGTAGGGTAAGTTCGAATAGGAAGATGGCGTAGACAAAGGCGGTGCCCGATAAAAATTGATTCGAGCAGCTGCGTTTCTTACCGCGCGGCGCTGCGGGCTCTCGTCTACCTGGCCAAATAAAAGAGCAGGATTTTTTTACGGGTGCAAACGAAAACCCTCGATTTCTTTTTCGATGGTCGCCGATATCCGCCGCTAACGAGGTCGTCCCAATTAATTCCCGAGCCGTCGCCAAGGTGGTCGATCGATAATCGGGACAGTCGACACGCCGGGCGAAGACGAATCCGACGAAAAAAGGATAGAAAAAGGCCGGAGGAGAGAAAATGGTCTCGTGAGCGGCGAGGCCGCTGTCGGGTCGGGGGGGACCAGACGGACACAACCGAAAGAAAAACGAGAATAGAGAAAGACCGCGCGAGGGGGCCCCCGGCTTGTCTTCCTCACTTATGTAATTATAGCGGTATCTTGTCGACGATACCGGTCGCCGTTTATTTTACCCGGTGATTAGCAAATTACCGCAATAAACGCGCTTTTAATTGTCAACTACCCGCGGGTTAACGCGCGCGCCGGCTACGAGAGATCCTTTCGCGACAATTCCGCTACATAGTGGCCGAGTTTATCTTCCGGTCGTTCATCGAAGAAATCTCAACTCCGTTGACTCGGTAACCTCTTTTTCCGGAAAGACGCGGCCCGCTCGGCCGGTGATTTCAACGCCCGATCGCGCCGATCGAGCAGGAAGCATGGCGCACGGTATTTTTAGCTCCCGCCGCGCGGGATTTTTCAATCGACCCGCTGCCTTTTTGCATGCCTCGATGATTGTTCCACTTTATTCGATACCGTCGACAACTTTGTTGCTGCAAACTGGATCCGCGGACTGGATCCAGGTAATCGTGGGATTAATTTATTCAACGCCGTCTTCCTTATGGCGCGCAGAAAATTGGTGGAGGATACATTTTTGCGTCGTGTTGTTGCTTTTGTGGCGGCCTCGTTTTTCCATTGAAAAATCAACACGGTTTTTTCGATCGGTTTCCTTCTGCGAGATTTTCCGTCGCACCGAATAAAAATTATAAAATTTAGACCGTGCATTTTTCGGTGCTATATATATATTTATCCTCGTGGTTGGAAACATTTTGTACAAAGTTAAAAATCGATCCGGACAACGACAGAAAAATTGATTCGAGCCGCCGCGCCGAGCCGCGCCGAAAGGGAGCAAGACCGCCACGCTGAGTATGCAAAGTAGCCGCGGGATACGGGATGATAAATCACTAAGAAAATCGCTCTCGAGGCCGGGGTAGACCTTGGTGTCGATGACACCCGCCATTGGAACCCCGTCCGATCTAGAATGGGGCACGCATATGCCCGAAAAAATGAGCATCCTAGTGGGAGCAGCTTAGCCAGGGAACCACCCCTTCCGTGAACACGCGTCGAAAAGTGCGTCGACATGCAAATTCTTGGCCAACAATGAGCTCCCTTCTCATTGACAAGGTGGGGGTTGCTACCCCTTGCTTACTCCGCCGATGTCCGTCCAGAGAGGGACAGATTCGGGCTTTTATTCCCTTCAACCCCGACAGCTCGACCATTTTATCTCTATTATTAATTCAATTCCTGAAGATTTCACGATCGGGACAAGTTGTGTCCTCGCTTGGGGATGATTTCCTATAAATTGTAGCCGATGAATATTTCACACGGTCTAGCTAGTATCGTAATATTGAAAGGGGTGCTGTTTTCGAGCGAAACTTTCGCGATCGATTCTCCTAATATTTAGCATTCTCCTAATATTAGCAAAATAAAATAATTCTTCCTTCGTTCAATAATTTCAGCGATCCAAATAAGAAAGCCTTCGTAGCAGCTAAATTCGAAGACCGACGACGAATCCTCCGCGGTCGAAGATTTATGAAAGGCAACGTGCACGGTCTCGCGAAAATTTGCAATTCGCGTAGAAGGGCATCGCGTAAAAGCGAGAGAAGAGAGGCGAGAATCTGGGGTTGACAAAGGGGTTGACGTGGTTTTTCAATCGGCAATCAATGAAGCGGGTCCGCGGGATTAAAGGTCCAATGAGAGAGAGATAGATCTAGATTCGCGGTACTGGCTGAGCCAATCGGATCTGGTTCAAGGAACCCACGGGGACCCGGTTGCCGGTTATTTGCAATGCAAAACAGGCGAGAGGGAACCGTGTGCGTCGCAGTATATATGCATGTAGTATGTAGCTAGTAGCTACCGGCGCGGCGCGGCGCGGCGCGGCACCGAAGAGTCCGCGCGCACGCCATACGTCCTCTTCCTTTCGAAACCGTCCTCCTCCTCTTTGTCGCGCCACGACACATGGCTACGTTTCGATTATTTAGATATGCAGATGATCCCGCGGAAAGACCGACCGGGACACGGAATATAACCGAGATCGCACGGGAGCCGGCCCGAGATAACCCATTGGCCGAGGGAAATGGAAAATACATACACACGGTCTCTCGCACACCTAAGCGGCGTGGTCTCGCTCGCGACGCGATGCAACTCGCACGAGTTGCGTGCGCACGGAAGGGCCCCGGGACCATTTATACCCGTAGATACCGGCGAGCCGAGCCGAGCCGCGCCGATCCGCGCCACGCCGCGCCGGTGAAATATGTAACAGCCCGACCAGGGAAATGGGAAATCCGTTTTTTCCTTTTGCGAACGGCCGCCTCTGATTAACGCCTCGCTTCACGGCCGCTAGAATCGCCGCTCCGACGATCATTATCCGCAGGAAACTTATTAATGGACTTCCTAATCCGTGATTGCGCCTGTCCACGTCGACTCGCGCTCCTGCTTCGTTCGCTACTCGCGTTCGACGCGGAATACTCTGTCAGAATCCTGATAGAATGTCTACTTCTGATATTCGACCTTGTGCCGCGCTGACATTCTTGCGATCATTTTTATACGTCGCCGCGCCGGGTCAGAGTATACGTATACCTGCCGTGACAAGATCACGTTATTTCACGCGCGGATTTTCTTCGAGGATTTCGGTTCGAACTCTCTCTCTCTCTCTCTCTCTCTCTCTCTCTCGATCTTTAACGCGACCGTTCGACAAAATTCCGTACGAAACATCGAGCCCGCGTCGTCTATGGTTTTCTTTAAAATCGCCGTTGCGTTCGATGAAAGAGCTCGGGGCCCGCCGCGTTTTTATTCCACGGAACGCGAACACAGGAGGCAAAGTAACACAATGGAGCCGGAAGAAAGTGGAGCACATGGCGCGGACGAGAGGTCCACAATTCATCTCGCAAAGCAATGCAAAGCAGATACCACTTAGCGTGCTCGTCCCACGGAAGCGGTTCATTGATCACCGAACGAAACGTCGCTGCTACCGCTGGCTGCGCACACATAACCGATCGTGCGCCCATCGCGAAACCTCGGTACCCTTATTTCCATCGGTCGCCTCGGCGCGGCGCCTATTTAAACTGGCTCGTTTTCGAACGGCAAAAGTCACCCTGGCACATGCTCGTAATCGGCACATGCGCCAATTGGCAGCTGCCATTTCGGTAATGAATCGGCAACCCGAGATGTCCTTCGCTGATTTATCGGCTGATTAGCATACGGCGCGATACTACGTGGGGTTCGACGCCAGAACACGCATCGACGCGTGTAAGCGTCGCCTCGCGTCGCTCCGGTTCGGCAGAGCCGAAACGGAACCGGATGTCGGGCTTTCTTCGAGCTTTTCCACGCTCCGTTCGTTTCTTTCTTTATATGTTTTCTCTATACTATCTTTATATTTTTCTAGCGTCTCAGGAAATGTTGGATAGAATCCTGGTACACGATAGAATGTTTCGAAGAAGATTGGTTGTCGTTGGTCCTTAGAATGCTATTATTTTGTTCGCATCTTGTCGTCGTTCGATCGTCGTATCTTATCTCGTTTTATCTTCAAAAATGACTTGTTCGCAACGCACACTGAATTTGCTCTGTCTAAAACGGTTGCATTCCGGGAGCATGTCTCAATGTTGCAGAAAATGTGCCTGCAGTGATTTCGTTTTGTTTCGCCACCGTTGAAGAAGCTACAATGCTTTGCGAATTTCCGAGAAATAGACAGCAGAGGGATTAAAAGAATCCAAGAAAGTGGACGTACTACTTTCAACTTATTAAGATCATTAAAGAAGAAAAGAAACTTCTAGATGTCTATTACTTGTTGCCACCGATGCGGACCATTTTTCTTGTGCCAGGCTGGAATCTTTGAACCAGGCTTTATGGAATGTCCTCGATGTAATAGAAAATAACGATCGGGTACACGCGCGAACGTAACATTATCCTGAAAAATTCTGTAGAAGGAAAGAAAAACGTTTCATCGTACAGTCCAGTGATTAGCGTACCGATATAAGTTAGAATTTCGGGGGGAAGGTTTGCAAAGTGTGCTAAATATAACTGTGGGTAAGAAGCAGACGCCAATAATTCCGGAAAAATCGAAAGACGTGGACGAGATTGAGCGAACGCAGCGGGCCAGTCGGTAACGGGCGCGAACTCGATAATTTGTGAGCGCCCGGCTGGAGGATCGCGGCAGCCGCCTAATTACAACGCTTAAAGAGACATTTATCCGCGATCTCCGGATGAGGTCCAAAATCTGTAGGCAGCTCGCGGCGCGTCAAACACGTCCAATCGATTTATCTCGCGAGGCGCGAACACCGCAGCCGTGTTCCCGTTAAGCAACGATTTATCAAGCCGGGCCGCGTTAATGTATTCGTAAAAACGGGCGCAGCAGCTGCTGCTGCTGCTGCTGCTGTTGCTGCTGCTGCTGCTGCTGCTGCTCCAACGTGTCTTATACAATGAACCGACATGCACGAGACCAACACACGGAAACACGGGAAGGGTGGCGATGATTTTTCGCGAGCGGTGCCAAACGAAAAGAAAGAAAACCGAAACAGCGGCCGAGCAGTGCAACCGAGCGAAAGAGAGAGAAAGAGAGAGAAAGAGAGAGCGAGAGAGAGATAGAAAGGGAAAGAGAGGAGCCTGAAAAAAGGAACGCGCTAACGAGCCAGGAATTAAATTCTTATATCGTACGAAAAAAGGGAGCAATTTCACGGGTTGATATATTCGATTATCCACCGACATTCGCCGACGGAAATATACGTATACGAGCGTAATCTTCTTTATGAGAAACTACGTCAAAACATGCTCGAGGCATTAGCCGAACATTCTGTCGGAGGATGAAACTGCTGTCGGCGGTTCTACATTTTTCTGTTCGAGGATGCACACGGCGATAATCTCGCGCATAGCACTTTTTAATTCAATTTCATTAACGGTAAGCGCGAAAGCATGCGACGCCAAACAATTGTCTGTTGTGCACGCGTTTGCGTCGGTGGAGACCTGTTCCCTGATGGAAGCAATCTTTAGAAGTCGCTAAGAATATTATCGAAACGGGAAACTACCAGCGAAGGTACGCGATTGAATTTATAAATTCTCGCATCGAAAAAGAATGTACTACTTTTCCACGAGCAGCGAAAAATGCGTGAAACGGACGAGGACGAAATAAAACAGGCCAGAGCGTCGACTTGCAGCAACTAGCAAGTCCACTGCTCGGCAAAAGAAGAAGAGCAACGGAAGGACGATGGTAGAGAAGAATGAAGTTGAAAGAAATGGCAGAATAGGCCTTCGATTGCAGCAAAGACGCGAAGGAAATAATAAAGGGACTAGGATAGCCGAAGTGCTGGAAATCGAGAGGATGACGGAGCCAGCGAACATTCCCTCCCGTTATCAATCCTGATACCGGAACAGCGACACCGGAACCTGGGTCTCGGTCGTCCAGATTGAACGATACCACGGTAAGAATTCCGTTATCGAGAGCTGGCCCCGCAGATACGGGGACCGGTGACTCGAATTCGACTCACGGGGAATTGAAATACGAGCGCCTGGCCTTGTCGCCATCGCGAACAGTACCGGGAGAGGATTTTATACTGACCGAGCGAGTTTACATCGCTCGGTGGATGTGTAAGCTGGGGTTCTGTTCTGTTCTGTTCTGTGTGGGCAACCGCCTCCTGCATTGTACCTGCCCGAGAACAGGCCGCGTGAAATGTCGCGCCGCAGGTAGACACCCGGCTGACTTATGATCCGTCTGGGTTATTAACAGGTCCGATTCTGCGCTCCAGACGCCCGCTGAATTTCTCTACATTTTATTTTTCGACCGGCCTCCGAGGATACTCCGAGGATCCTCCGTTTCAATTCTCGGATCTTGTGCTCATTCTCGAGCGGCCGGAGATTGCTAGCTTTCTTTTTGAAATTCTTTGAAATTGTGCGCGACCAGTTCTGTCACGGATGCGTCGGAGCTGCGGTGCAACAATTCTGCGCTTTGACAGTCCGTTGTAATAAATTCGAAATAATCTATGGATGTTCTTTAAGTAGAAAAAGAAATGTGTCGGTACCCTGCATTTCTTTGTTCCGTCTAAGCGATTCAAATTGTTCCTACTATATTCCCAGTCTTTGTTTTATCAAATAAATCGGTCGAATATAATTTTTGTAGAGGACGATTGCATCCGTTGAATGGAGAATTTCGAGAAGATCCTGCGATCGACGGAGACGTCTATGTCACGAACGATCGCGCAGGATCAATGGGACAAGCCGAGTACCCTGACACAGGTAAAGAAATCGATACCCATAGAAATAGAAACTGACCCGTCCAGTGACCCGCTGGTCACAGCCGGTGCAGCCGCAAAAGCTAACAACGTCGATATTGTTGCGGCCAGGTGCTTTTGTCGGCCTGGGACCGTTTCATTATACCTGGCCGCAGGATTATTGCGTGGCCTCCTCGCTAGGTAAAACGCGTTATTGGAGTCGCACCCTTAGAATCACCCTGCAATTAGGCAGGATAATTGTCTTCACAAAGGAGCACGATCCTTCTTTATTACTCCGCGTCGCCTCTTTTACCATTCATAGAACTCCGCTTCGAGTGAAACAACGGCGCAGCGGTTTTTTTACGAACTTCTGGCAAAATGCGAACGCGCGAGAACAAGTTGCAAACATGCAATTTGGTTTTTCACGTAACGAGAGATTGGAGCACCGATATAAAATCGAGATTTTTGCGACCTCGTCGAACACCTGCTTAAATCCTTCTCCGAACGATCGATCTCAAACAATTGCTACTGTACAAGCTGGATGTAAAATGTTTGTTTAACGAACGACGTATCTAAATTTATTCCGAGGCAGGAAAATTTCGCAAAAGTTTTCGCGGTCCGAAAATAAATTGCAAAAAGGTCGAAACGAAGAGGCGCGAGATCGGCGGGAGGAAGGCACCGAGAAAAATAACGAAGGAGAGAGAGACCGGGCAGAGAGCGTGCAATTGCAGAAATCCGAACCGCATCGGAGCGTACGGTTGCTCGCCCACGCCGCATGCTCGCGTTATCTGGGCCTTCGGGGCCCGACAGAAAAGGGGTCCGGCACTCGGCGCTCGGCACTCGGTGCTCGGCCGAACCGGGAGACGCGCGGCAAAGGGCGTAAAGAAGGGAAGCCCTCGGTGTGAGTTTCCAGGGATCGCCGGGACGAAGTCCTCTAGCCAGGACGAATGGCGAGAGGAGGACCCTCTCCAGGCCCGAGGCGGACAATCCACGTCGTCGACGTCGTAGTCGTCGTCGTCGTCGTCGTCGTCGTCGTCGTCGTCGTCGTCGTCGAGGCGATATCGCTCGAACGATATCAACGTTGCGCGAGCACCGGCTATATCAATATTATGCTTAGTCGTTTCTCCGTAAAACGTGCCCCACCAACTCGAAACTGTTGCGTCTGCAACCGCCTGCGACTGGATACCGGAGAGGAGAGCAGCCGAGAAGGAACCGGGCCCCGGTCATCTTTGGGAAATTAATCGCTCGACGCTGCGCTATCGGTCGCGAACCGGATGCGACTCGATCATTTTAACGCCTCGCGGTCGCGATCGACGATCGGGCTCCCCGCTGCAGGATCGATCCATCTATCCTTCCACCCGACAAAGTGGAACTTTCTGCGAAGACGTGGTATTTTTAAACCGCTTGCGCTGTCGCGTACGGACATTTAAAAAGTCGATTCTGATTGCTAACGATCACCTGCGAGCATCGATAGATCATCGATCTAGGAGATTTCTCGTAGAAAAGTGCAAGAGCCCGAGAAAACCGCCCGATTCGAGCAGAAGACATTTGTCACCAGCTTTGTACTCCTTTTTCCCGAATCCGTTGCTATTGTGTTCTCCGAGCCAGGAGAAGCGCGATTCGTCGCAAGAAAATTGCATAACCGCAGCTTGAAAGGTCCCCGGTGCCATTAAACACGTATTTATCGAGTTTCCCGGCATCTGGAAAGGGTCAGCCGTGAAAATCTAACGCCCTCCCGCCCCAAACTTCGAAAGGTGGCACCCCATTCATGGAAATCGACCCGCTGCGAATCCGAAAAATCGTGTACACTCGTTGGTCAACATCCTATTGGAGAAATCGGATCGAAAAGCTAGCTGGTCGACCGTTTCGTAGGTTCGTGTTCGACTTTTGTCGGTTCCACGACCGCTTGGCAAAGAAATCGAGGATCGATCGCGAACAATGCTAAATTGCGTGACTCGTCACGTCCGTTCAGCTGCTCGCTGCTGAAAACATGTTTGACCAAAAGATCGCTAGCTTCCCCGAGACTCTGCCACCTTGGCAGAGAGAGTGAAATTTCTATCGTCTTCTAAGAGATAGCGGGGTGCTAGTCGGATGCCAGTGTTATTCTTCTAGTTTTCTGTATTTCTAAAGGATTCGTAGGAAACTCGAAAGTTCGACGATAAAATCGTCGAATTCGAATGCGGTGAGGCAACGATCGAATGACTCGCGGATCCGCGGAACCGATCGCAATTTAAATTCGAAAGTCCCGTGTGCCCGCTCCCGGAACTCCCGCCCGGCAAATGTCATTTCGCGTCGATCGCGAGGATCGATATACATAGGGTGTGGCGGTAACGATGCTTCGACGGATGAGGCGACTCTTTGTTCGCGAACACCGAAGAAAGTTTTTGTCACTGGCCGGAGACGATTTATTTCTGGCCGGAGATAAAATCGCCCATAAATTGCGAGCATCATCCGTTTTAATACGGAACTAAGAAAGGAGCATAGGTACACGTACGAAGATTCCAACATGGCGAAACTATAAGCAGAATCCTTTATAAAACGATGAAGAAATTCGGCGTCGTACGAGCCGACCGTTCGGGTCCTCCTCCCCTTGAAAGTCGTGTGGGCCAGGCGGGCCCCGAGTTTCCTTGTTTCCGCGCGCGGACGTGTTCCAAATGTAGAATTCCTCGCGCGGAGGGCGTGGCGGGCCCGGAATACGGTTCGTTGTTATTCCGAAATGACGAATCATAATGTATAATGCCCGGGCCTTTTTCTCTCGCGGCGGTGTTGGTGCACGTAGGTGCACCTGTCCGTGAAAGCGCCTTTGCTAGTAAACTGATATGCTGCCCCCTCCCCGCCTCGCCTCGCCTCGTCGCGCCGCACCGCGCCGGGCCCATTGCTCGCCTCGCTTCGCCTCGCCTCGCCTCGCCTCGCCATGCTCTTCTATTTCTATCCTGCTCGTTGCACTCGGTCCGGCCGATATATTCGTCGGTCTTCCTTTCTTTCTTTCTTTCTTTCTTTCTTTCTTTCGTTCTCTCGGGCCGGTGTTCTCTCTGGCCTTTCCTCCTTCTTTTCTGCAGCCCCCGGTTTGGGGCCCTGTAACGGGGCCCCGGCCAGCTAGTACTTACACGGCTTATTCAAATGAACCCAGGATTGCTCGATGTATCTCGGGACTAACTGGATTCTCAAAATTAAAAAAGGAGAGTAGGGGGCACCCGTGGAGTGGGAGTCAAAGCTCTGGAAGGGGGGCAAACAGGAGGAGAAGCTAAAGAAGGAGAAGAAGAAGGAGGAGTGGAACGAGCCGCCGAAACGAAGCGGTTCGAGGAATGCTTTTGCTTCTTTTCTATCACCGGCAGCTACGATCCTTTCTCGCTCTTCTTCTTCTTCTTCGTCTTCTTCATCTTCTTCTTTCTCGACCTCCTCTCCTCCTGTTCGTCTTCTTCTTCAGTCTACGGCCTACGGTCTTATCGTTTCGTTTCTGTTAACGTTCGCCTCGTCATCCTGCCCTTCGGCCCTTCGGCCCTTCGTCGTTTAGTAATCGGTCTTTCTTCTTGCTCGAGGATCCAAGGAGTGGCGCTGCGACAAATCCTGTCATCCCTCTCCCCCTCGCCCTGATAGCCTCCCGCTTTGATTCTCTCAACCCCCGGCACCTTGTACTCGGTATTGTTCGGTGGTGGAGAGAAGGGAGACAGGGAAGAGATCGAGGGATCCGTCGCAGCTTTCGCAGAAGTAGCTCCTGGGCGACGTTATTTCTTGATCAAGCTCGGAACTTCGCGTCGATTGGGCTTCGGGGCGCCCCCGACTATCTTCTCTCGCAATTTTATAGCAATTCATTGGCACGGCTATAACACACCGAATCGGAATTCAACGTATCGTCGAAGGATCGTAGGATCTTTGTATCCGTTGCGATCGATGCAGAAAATTGTGCGTAACGTTTATCGTTGTCCTAAAAATGGTTCGTCTCGCGAGCCGTCCAAGATCGATGACTTCGAACAGAAACACCCCTCCGAGAGATTAATTACCGCGATAAAGCATTGTGCGGATATTTCAGCGTTTTATATCGGAATAATCGACAGCTAGCGTTAAGACCGCCGGGTTTGTTCCTCGCCGACCGAGACGAGTCGAGGCGGTGAATCGGAATGAGTGAAACCGAGCCATTAACGACACATTGGACTTACATTGTGCCCGGACCAGGAAAGCGAGCAACACCGAGAAACGGCTAATGGCGGCCCCGGTTAATGACAGTCGAGAGCCGACTCCCGTGACGATCCCCTTCGAATCGGTTCAATTAACCGATCGGAGAATAATCGACGACCATGAAATCGGATTTCACGTGAGGTCGGCGTGTACGTGAGGGCATCCCGAAAAGGATCGGGATGATTGCGTTAAGTGTTTTCGTCCACGTGCACGCCATTTCGATCTCGATAAAACTGGAGCGGAGAGACGGCCTCGTTAACGCCGGCAAATTTCTGCAACAAATGTAAAACGCCCTCGCAAAAATCGCAGAGAAAACTACTAAATCGCTGAAACGTCTGCGACGATCCGTTGCACGCTTCGGCTCGCTGCATAATACGTATAATCGACGGTTGTTCCCTGTACTCGTCGACGGTTTTGGCGAATCGTGACATTCTTGATGCAGTAATTAGGAAATAAAATCACGACGTTCCACGGAGAAAATTGTTGCGGAATCTTAAGCAGAGAAAATATTGAACGTAAAAGCTATCGCGGCAGATTAATTTCAGTGACTTTTGATTAGATCTTTTGAAAGACGCGTTTCTACACCGAGTGTTCGATAGAAAAAGCTCTGCAATTTTATCGTGCAGTCCGTAATTCGCATCGACGAGATGGAAACGTTTTTCCGAGAAGCCTAAACTTGTGCCTAGAAGCACAACGAAGCCCCCAGCCAGGTTCCACGTGACTTTATCAATCGGCCGCGCTCCAAAAATAAAGTTTATCGAGGGAAAACGGTTTCCCCCGTTGTGGAACGGCTATTTAGATCCTTTCAGCTCGGCTTGTTGTTCCACGTCGCCAGCCTATGGCTCCCCGACATCTTGGATTTCGGTCGGGACGTCAGGCTGACTGAGTAAACGTCTCTCAACGTCGATCTCGCGATCGCGTCGGGACGCTTCCTGCCTCCGTCATGGCGTCGAAGACAGCTCAAATAAACAGTCAGTCACCGAGTCGAGGTTCGAAATCCTGGTAGACGCCGAGAAAAAACCTCTATTTAACGTCATCATCCCCGATCGAAGATCGTTAACCGATCGCGCACGCTGTCTCTTAATAACAACGGCGATCGAAACGAACGTCGACCACCAAAAATCATTTCTTCCCTCGAGACGATCTTTCGAAAGATGAAGAGTTTCAAATACTGACCTAAGCGTAGAACTATCAGGAATTGTTTCAGCGATATAAATTGCACGTTGCATTACCGGAGAGACGATGCTTTCGCAGAATGCAAATTTTCTCCGTTTAATTGCAGGACATTCGAGTCATCTAAACGGTCGATTCTTCTCTAAATAGTACGAATGAAATGAAAATAATGTAGCATAATTATAAACGGTACGTTACGTACATTACTTGCGTATTCTTCAAACGTTTTAACCATGCGGCATTCGATGTTGCGAACATGGGTCGGAAATGCGTGAAATCTGCAGAAACGAGAGCGAAACTGTCCGAAAAATGGCGGCCATGTTCGATCGGCGATCGAACCGAGCGTCCTCCGAGTGGATAGCACAAGATCCCAGGCCGAGAATCGTCATCCCCGCGGTTCGTTAACCATCGTCGTCGAAAGAGGACGAGCGTGTAGAGGGGTGCCGACGACGACGGGAAGCTAATGAAAGCTCAGAAAATGATCGTTTAACAGCGATTCCCTGGCGCAATAAAGCGGCGGGCATGGCATTCGTTCATTTACGAAGCGATACAAGACACCGAGGCGCGTTTAAATTCGAAGAGCGCATTCGAACAGAACCGCGATCGACAGCGAGCAAAACGAGCAGGAATAAGAATAAGAAGAACTATCGGCCGGAGAGAGCAACAGTCTGAGACGGTGGAACGGCGGAGGAGGCGGCGGAGATGTAGAAGAAGAAGAAGGCGAAGAACGTGCAACGAAGCACGAGGAACGAACGAAGAAGCGGAGTACAAAGGATAGAACTCGCGAAGAGAGAGGAGAGAGGTGAGAGAGGAGAGAAGAGAGACGGCGAGCGGTGCGAACTCGGGTGGAAAAGGAGCCACCCGCGGCTGAAGAAAAGGACGAAAGAAAATCGAGGGGAACAACGACAACGACGACGATGGGAAGAGAGAAGAGAGAAGAGAGAAGGGTGGAGGGAGGAGGGGGGAAGAAGAGGTGCCTCCGGAGTCTCTCTCCCGAGGGTCGGCGACGGGGGACGCGGCGGAGGAAGAAAATGAGCGAGACCGTGAGCGATAACGCAGAGAAAGAGAATGAGGGCTGCGAGGGAGAGAGTGTTTGCTCGCGTTCGAGGGCTGTAGACGGGAGCGAGAGGAAGGTCGAGAGCGAGAGAGAGAGGGAGAGAGAGTGAGAGGGAGAAAGAAAGAGAGAGAAGAGAGAGAGAGAGAGAGAACAGGACGGCAAGAAGAGAGACGGAACTGGTCGCATTCCGCGGGACAAGAGCCGTGTGGAAGAGACGGAGGGAACGGGACAAAAGAGGATCACGCGGGTGATTACAACATTAATAAACAAATGAGCCTCGAGGCGGGAGAATTTGCCATCCAATCGGGTTCCGGAGGCGGACACGAGGCGGAGCCACCTCCGACCAACCTCGAGGGTCTGCCGAGGACAAGCTCTCCCTCTCTCTGGCCTCTCTCTGGCCTCTCTCTCCTCCTCTCTCGAGGAACGATCGCGGTAGCTCTCCTTCTTCAGCGATCCCGTCCGCCTCACTCGCTATCGCCGGAGACTATAGCCGCACTTTTACGCGGAACACCGAGATACCGCCGCGCCACGCCGCTCCGCGCCGCGCCGACAACACGCGGCGACCACGTTTGTCCGATCGGCCCGAAACGCTTTTGCCACCCTTTTCGCCTTTCTTCCACATCCTCGCCCGAATCTCTCACGGTTTTCCTGGGTCCATCGAGCCGAATTTTCGTTCCTGGTTCCTTTGAGAAATTCACTTCCGAGGATACTTGCCGATCGACGTAAGATTTAAGGGAGTCTCCTGAACAACTTGGGTGGTTCGTCGTTTTGGAAGTTTTTCGAAGGAAATGTCCAACGAGATTTCGAACGATTCTTCCTTCTATATAAATAATTGTAAAGCTGTTTTTGAAAAGCGTTCTCCATGTTCGAAGGTAGTTTTTGGTAGCTGCGGTTCACTTTGTTGGAGAACGAACGAGGTGGAGAACTTGTAGGACTCTCCTGTTTCTTCGTCGACTCCGAAATTGCTTTCCTCCTAGATCAGACATTCTTGTTGATTTTAGAAAGATTTTTCAGCAGACGATGCCTCGAGACGAACAAAGTCGTAAGGGTAGCTACGATACAAGGGATTCGCCAAGCAACTAAATTCTTCACGACGGTGTCGTCGTCTGACACAACCCCAGATCCTCGCGATTCGTATAATGAATTCAGAAAATCCTACGTTATTCTTTGGCGCATAAATTTAACCAATGATCTCTCTTCTAGATTCGTACAATTGTTCCGAAAACATTGACTCGTTCTTCGACGCACGAATGAGAATGCAGAGGACATATACGGTGATCGGTTTTGCAGACCGAATCTTTTCGATCGACGAATGTCCATGGTTCCCAAGATAGCGTGCGGCATATTAATGGGAATGTTAATAGAAAGAGGGATAATCGAGGGCGATAATTGAGCTACCGATCGAGGATCGATGGAAGAACCGATCCTACGTGGCAGGCACGGTTGACGTTCCCGTGGATATGATACGCGCTGTCTGACAGGGACCTTCGCTTACTACTCGCATGTAGGTTAAACGTTCGAAATTAATCAGTCGTGGACATTCTGCTCACGACGATGCCGGCGCGGCGTCGACACGCGCTAACGTGTGTCGATGCATTCTAGGAACCTGCTGTGGGCGGACGCGAAATCGTGGAAGGACCTTCATTCACGGTCCTCGCTGCTCGTCGCCAAACCGTGGAATTCCAGACGATCCTTGTTTCTTACGAACAATTGTCGTGGAAACCGAGGAGAAACTTGGTCATCGGTGGTCCTTGCGATGCTTCACCGTACCTCGGATTTTCCGTCGATCCTAATTTCTTCGGGCCAACGTGTCCTAAAGCCAACAAAGTTCTTTCAACGCCTTTGCCTCTTTCGTAGGAAACGATCGAATCACTTTCTCAGTCCAATTTCAATAAAAATTGTGAAAAGTCTAGGTAAGTTCAGTCTTGTCATCGTTGCGAAGCAACGCGCGTCGGTCGATTTTAATCGATTGTCCAAAAAAATGATGATCGCGATGGTTGTAGGGGAAGATGGCGAGAATCGAGGTTTTCGCCGGGTTTTGCGGTGCCGTCGCGTCGCGTCGCGTCATCGTCGTCGTCGGTGCGAAAGTAGATCCAGGGTTCGGCAGGGCGACGAGAGGAGGGTGCCAGAGCTGCGCTTCGTATCCCGTGAGAGTATCGATCGTAAATCATAATCGTGGCCGGGTCCTGGTCCGGGTCCGGGTCCGGGACCGAGGGAATCGCGAGGGAGGACAAACGACGTGAGAAAGGAAGCGAAATAGCGAGCGGTTCGTGGATAACGAGCGTTATAGGGAGCCCGAAGGGCACGCACGTAGGGTTAGGTCTTGCCGGGCTGAAATGGAGGTCGAGGCTCGCCTCGTGGGTGCCTCTCCTTAATCTTTCAAGGAATTAGGCTGCCCGGGGCCGCGCCCTTTCCTGCATTCGACGAGTTCCAGGCTCGTTGCCGCGCTCTCGGCTCACGAGCATCCTTCGGCCGACCGGAAGCTGGCCATTACCCGGACACTTAATAGTCCGTGAAAACAATAGAATTACCCGGAGGCACCGCGAATCGAATAAAAATCGAGCCGCGCGTCCCGCCAGCACGATAAAAGGAGGAAATTGAAGCCGGGCTCTAATCGTTCTGGAAATCTATCGTGGAACCGAGACGTTCCGGAAAATTGCCGTCCCAACCCTAGCCGGCCGTTGTTGCCCGTTGCAACACGTTTCCAAGCTTCGAAAGGGACCTCGGCTCACGGCGTATGGCACGCACCATTGCTCGTCGCGTTGCGTGCAACCACACGTGACCGGAGAGCCTCGGACCCGTTCCGGTGTACCGCTCTTTCGAGAGAGTTTGATTGAATAGTCGCGGCCCGATGATGGAGCGTTGTCTTGCCGGCCAGGCACTCGACAGCGGGAACCCTGGCGGAATGAGAAATGGCCAAACTTAGGCCAACTTCGCTCGGTAGTGCGCCAACGTCTCCTGGAACGGAGCCGATCGAACCGGGGACCGACCGTTCCCTCGACCGTTTCGTCGAGCTTTCGCGAGAACGGTGCTTTCGGTCCAGAGAATCTTCGCGATTGCGATTTCAATTTGCGCGTACGTTCGCAAGCTTTTTAAATCATCCGCAAGAGTTTCGTGTATTCGCGACGCACGCGTTCGAACGCCTCTCGAGGCTGTCGATGTTCCAAAAGTATAACAGCGTGAAAGCAGAATTTATCGCTGCCTTAAGCGTCGTCTGACCGGAGAAGGCTGGATCTACTTGGGCCCGAAGCGCGTCTCCTGTTTTCGACGGATCCGGACGACGCTTTGCCATCGACCGGTCAGCTCGTTCAGCCATTATCGTTCGACGTAACGATAGACGTAAAACCAGAAACTGATCGACAAGCCAGGTCTAGGAAACGGATCCCGAAACGTCAACCGCGGAGCATCCGGCTGCACGGGAAACAAAACGTTTTCCATAAAACATCCTCGGAGCGATCGAGGTGGCAATTCCCGAGAATCGACAAATCAGAATCGGCCCGGTTCTGACACGACCGGGGCCCCGAAGAGCTCGGATCCCCGAAAAAAGGAGCACGACGACCGCGGGGGCAGGCTCGATTCTTATTCATCGATTACGCGGTGGCAGAGTCAGAAGGTCCAGGTTGACGCGTCCCCTTCGTCCTTAGGAGGAAGGGTCCCGGGGCCAGAATTCCGGTAGTGATAAAACTTGCGAACCGTCTTCCTAATTCGAGACGTGGAAGCGCTCCCCGTGTGTCCTTTTAGCATAATCCTCGGCCGGACAAGGGACCCACGGTGAGTAGGAACACAGAGAGGAGTCAGCCACGAAGGACACACACGCGGGGAACGACACACCGGGGATCGGTCTCGTGTCCACGGTCAATCCCCATGCGTCTATGTGTCCATCTATATGTGGTGAGTCCCGCGCCGGCAGCCCTGGCGCGCATCAGCAACAGCACCGAGCCACCAGCAGAAGCAGAAGCAGGAGCCAGAAGCAGGCGGCCCAGCACCAGCACCAGCACCAGTACCAGCATCGGCACCAGCACCAGCACCGCCAGCCAGCCAGGCAGCGGGAGCAGCAACGTTGGCCATCGCGTTGTCTGATCATCCTCGCCCTAATGAAGGCTGGTTTATCTGAAGGCTTTCGATTCCCAGTAGAACCCATACCACACGTATGCAGTGGTGGTGGTGGACACCTTCGCGGTGGTGCTAGCCACCAGCTCGTACATCCGCGCGCAAAAGTCTTGCCCCGATCCGAGCACGGTATCTTCGAGACTCGGACGATTGGCACGGAGCTGCTGCTAAAATACGGAAGCTGGCCCCATACGGCTCCGATCGTTCCCGAGGTCTCGCCTTCAAATTCTGTCGTTTCCTTTCCATCGCCGTGGCTCGAACGATGCCGGAACAGCCGTCTCAAGATTCAAAAAGTCTCTCCGTGTAATTCGTTGCACCGGGCGAGAAATTGTTCGATCGATTAACAAAGCAAGAAGTTATCGAGAAAAATGATTAACCTCTGGCCGGGCGTGGCATAATCGTTGAAAGGCTTGATTATAGGCTTCCGGTAGCCGAGGATGACGAATGTTATTCCTTTGCTGCTCTTTTGCTATTGGCGCGTAAGTGTGGGCGTTGCGAATCCTCGCGCAAGTACCTGTTTTCGTGCTTTCAATCGTCTCCGATCGTATCGCGCATATTTGGGAGCAGTCGCTGCTTATACGCCAACTCGCGAGGCTCCCATAGATATCTGCCGAGAAAGATAGACGTTCGGCATCGTGGCCATCGTTTATGATGAAGCGTTTTCTCGAGTCGATGACTATAGTCTCCGGGGGGTGGCCATTGGTGCCCGCGGAAAGGAAAACGATCCTGGACCCCCTGGTACTCCGGAATATCCTTGAAAACGGGCCCCGCTGTCTCCCGGACAAAGAGACGATTGCCGAGACAACGTAGATTTTCCTCGTCCTCGATGTCGAAGTTCGTTTTCGATACTCTTCGAGGACGCGTCGATAGCAAAGAGATTAGGGGGTTATTGGAGGACGCGTCGACGCTTCGGGACGTTGTCGAGATTTTTGTCGGAGGCTGTACGCGGCTGAGGCCACCCAAAGCTGGAGAGGACTCGAGGTGGGTGCTCCCTGGAAGGGACGTGGGGAAGGGAGAAATCCACGATGTTAATTTTAACTTAATTAAGGCTTAATTGAGAGGAAAACATTATACTCCGCGAGCGCGACATTGCCCCAAGGGGCTCCTGCATCTGCAACGCAAATCCGGATTTGAAATTTCAAAAATCGCGGCCCGCCCGCCTCACTGCCCCTCTCTCTCTCTCTCTCTCTCTCTCTCTCTCTCTCTCCTCTCTCCGCCCTTCCTCTTCTCTTACCCGCTCGGATTCAGCCCCCTCTCCGATCGGTGTGTTCGTTCAAGTCGATCGATGCGAACCCCCCGCCCCCGTCGGGGGTGCAAGATCGCGGATCGTGGTCAATTAGAGAAGGTGGAGGAGGGCTGCCTGGTGATACCGGCGGCCACCGGCTGATCCTGGAAACGAAAAAAACAAAAAGAACAACCCACCCGCCGTTTGACGTTCGCAGCGTGGCCCCGTTTAATGGATTTATTTAAATACGATCGATCGATGGACGCGATCGCACCGTTTCGTGACCGGTGAACCGTACACGCCTTCCGCGAAACTATTCCATACAAAGCTGTCTGCCCGAGCATGACGGATACGAGGCTTCCTATGCCGAGAACAATTTTCCGCAACTTTCATTTTAATTACGGATTCCTGTCTACGAATCGGAGAGACTCAGACGATAGTTTGAGAGACAATACTTTAAACGTGTGACGAGTATCGGTTCCAAGGGTCAGAGAGCTTGTCGTCTTCGCGAGGAAACAATTTTTGTTTCGTTGAAGTTTGTGCGCGGAACGATTTTTAGCAAGCTATAAAGTTCCTCGGCTCGCGATAGAATATATTTAGTCGTTCGTAAGCCAGAATCTCGAGGAGCAGGTGATTTGTCGTGGCCGACGAAAGAAAGACGTATGAAATTGATCGGTAACGAGGATTATCGTTCGACGATCGCGGTTAACGGAGTAAAAACGGGTCGCTGTCGGAGCGTGACAGGGACAGGGACAGGGCCGTTTACACGTATCACGGGCGCAGTCATGCATTTAGAAACTTCTGAAAAGGGACCCGTGGTTTCTCGTGGTCGTCGCCATCGCCATCGTCGCTCGCTGCTCGCCGCTCGCCGCTCGCCACATCTCCTCGCGGCCACAGAAAAGCACGTACGCTCGAATGAATGGGGCCCACCGTTTGATTCGTAAACGTTATCCGGTTCCACGGTTAGCGTCCGACACCAGTCGCCACTGGGAACCTAAGCACTGTTTCGCCGACTTGTAAACACTTAAGCGATTCCGCGTAGCGATCGGTAAATCGTTCGATTCTACGACTCGCGAGATCAAACCGATTCTCGAAACTATTCGTCGTTAATCGACGCGTCGACGAATATCGAATTATCGTTGCCACTCGAGGCTGTTTTATTTGCTCGGACGTACGGATCAATTTTTGTAAACGGAGCCGAACGACGCTGTCAGATCGTGTTTCTAATTCGACGAAGCTCGGAGAAAAAAGGAGAGCATTGAGATGCAATGCTCGCTTATTTTTACAGTAAATAGAATGGCATACGAATTGCCGTGGAAAGCATTATTCGAAATTTCAATAAATATAAGGAAATTTCGAACGCTATTAGGTCGAGGTCTACCGCAACGATAAAGCTCGGGTCAAAGCCAAACAAACGATTCCAATAAACGAAACAGTCGAGCGAACGGTCTCTGAGGCGAAGCTCGACGACGGGTGACGTCACTTCCGTTTCCTGGTGCGCGGTGGCCGCGTACAGGGAACACTGTCGCTCATTTTAATCGAGAAAACGGGTCTCGATTCGACGAACCTTTCTCTCTCTCTCTCTCTCTCTCTCTCTCTCTCTCTCTTTCTCGCCTCGATAAATATAATATCGATGTATTCTCTGGTAACGATAGCGGCGCGGCCCGTTTCGGTTTTCTGATTACACGCCGCACCATAGCCGCGCCGAAATTAAAAGTGACCCGAATTTATGTTACCACCGGGTCCGCTGGTTTATGACCGGCAAATGGGCTTGGACGAGCCACCAATTTTGCGCAAGTACAACAACCATGATGGACGTTCTACTCGACGAACTTGGAAAAAGAATAATTTTTACTGCAGATTTTATGCATCCGTGATAAAAATCAGGAGAAATCGGGAGGAACATCTGGAGAATATAGAAACACCGTTGTAATTAGTTCTCCAATTCGTGCGGATAGTTGTCGCTTTGTATAAAAATCTTCGGAAATTTATAGATCAATAAAAATATAACTTCGCCTGAATTTCAAATATGCATGCGGATGAAAATAGCATACTAATCGGTATCGAAGCACCTCGAAGCAAAAATCATCGATGAAACGATAAATCTGCGATAGTCCGCAAAGTATCCTAATCGGTAGGAAGTGGCAAGGAGAAGCATAGAGCGAATCAGCATCCATTTTGTCAGAGGAGATCGGCATTCGCGTTCGCAGACCGATCGAGCCGTGGAATTGCGTTAAACCACGAAAGGTGCTCGAGCATAGTATCGCGTCGATGGTGTAGAAGGGTAGGGTCACCAGGATGAAGGAAGAAGAGGTGGTGGCGGAGGAGGAGGAGGAGGAGGAGGACGCGGAGGGGTCACGGGAGTAAGGGGGTACGGGGCGGGTGGTGGGGGCGAATTCATCATCAGTCCAAGTCAGGAATTATAACGGAGCGATTCATCACGAGAGGCCACCGATCCGTCATGCCGATCCACGTGTGCAAGCCGTTTTTGAATATCCCGCGGACGTATATCTGTATATCTCAGTTAACCCACGTAATATCCAACAGGATGGTTTTTCACCAGCGACCTTGGCGGCTTTAAGACCCTTCCCTCGAACAATGCTCGGAATTTTTACGGTGGCCCGGCTAGCGAAATGCAAATTCCCAACCCCTTACCGTTCCGCGCTCTCAACCGTTTTCTCTTATTTATATCTACCCCCTCCGCTCACTTTTGATTAATCGACCGCCTCATTAATTATGACAGTCTATTATGTATGCATTGCTACGCGGGACGGTCCGATCCGCTCGCTGGTCCGTTGTCGAAATCCTGGCAAACCTTTCTTCCTTTTCTTTCTGGAAATTTCGCGCTTCTGCTCTCTTACAGAATACTCTTTTCATTCGGATACACCGGATATATGCGATTTCTGCCCCATAATTGGACCATACGTAATTTTATGCAGAACCGACGCTCCAGTAACGATCCAAGAAACTGTGAAAAATGTCAAATAATCGACGAACGTGGCGATATTGCTACGCGCCACGAAAATCGTCGATCGGATCGACTCCGGGGCGCAGGGCTGTCGATCGATCCCCGAGGAAGCCGTGTTTCTAACGAACGCCGTTTTAATCCCGGGTTCTTTGGCGCCGGGTATCGTTCCGCGCGCATGCATGCATGCCTGGCAAAAAATTTTATTGGCAGTTTGAAGGCGCACGGGACGTCCAGCCGGCGGAGTGCGCAAGAAACAAGGACGAGCGGCCCCTAAATCGTCGCCGCGATCCGCGCCGTGCCGCGCCGCGCCGCGCCGCGCGGAGCTCTCGATCTCGATCTCGGTCTCGATCGGCCTCGCCGATGATCCACCCGCGCCTGTCAGCCGCGTCATTCACGGCTGTATATCGCGTGTCGTGTTTCATCCGATCGTCTCGAATTGTTATTTGCGGTATCGTTGCCCGCCGCGGATTTTTAAACACGTCGAATTCCAGAGCCTGGCACCGCTTATAAACACGCCAGAGCCGAGAGAGTCGTTTCCACCGACGATCGACTAGGCCCGGAGAGGAGAGGGCGCAGCGGTTTATTATGCCAGTAAGCAAATTACGATCGAAATGACTCGACCGTGTCGCGTGACTAATTGATTAAGCCTGCTCGCGATACCGGAGTACTTAGACGAGCCGAACTGGTTCCGACTTTCGCAATTTCGATGGAATCACCGGCCCGGTTCCGCCTCGCCGTGGCTTTCGCAACCTTTCGTCACCTTGGCGACCGGCTTCTCGCCCTCGAACGGGATCTAGGACCACGAGATCTCTTCCATCTCGACTTCTGGCCGGTTCTATGCCTATTTTTACGAGAACTTTTCCATCGGCGTCCACTCGGGCAAATCTAATTGCGAATTCTAGAGCCGTAAGTCGATAGCCGCGGGAAAAGAATGCCACGAATTCGCCAGAGGTCCAAGAGTTTCGTCATTTTTCAGGCTGGTCCAGAAATGAAGACGTCCCAGCCGCAGAAAGGTTCGAGCCGCGCACCGGCGCGGCGCGGCACAAGTCCGAAGACGAATGGTGAAACATGGAAGATCGCCAGACACCTGGACACCTGAAGGAAACGTCCACCCACGCGGGCCAGGCTTTCATTGTCCCGGGAGAGTCCCGGATCGTAGGCAGAGCCGGCGAAGCGACAACTAGAGAAATGATGAATGCCAGCATCCGACGCCCGAGACAAGTGTGCGAATGTCGCAACAGCTACGATTCCATGGAACCTCGAATTTCCAGAGACGTCGCTCGATTACTCGAAACGACGCGCGACGTTTCCCTGAAACGATCTCGAGACGGTCGGCGGTCTCTGCGACAGTATTCCTGGTCGTCCGATCGGATGAACTAGCTATCGGGGACGTCGAACAGTCGGAGGAAGGTCCTCGTTCCTAGAGATCCGATCGATAAGATGGATCCTGGCCACGAGAAATCGTGAGAATTTCTAGAGGGTCATCGTTCTCGTTCGATGCATACCAGAAACGGAGATAACCCGGCAGGATATGCTTCGAATAAGAAGTCATTACAATGGCTGTCAGGAAAAGGCGAGCCGCTTATTAACGTCGAAACCTCGACTCATCCTTCTTTCTCTCTTTCCGTTAAACATCTCCGACCACCGGAGCTTCGGAGCACCGGTTGCTTAGGATTAGATTCTTTATAGAAAGCAGAGGCGTACTTCTGCATTGTCAATTCATTATTGCATCGGCAAATACCATTGCCGTTTCTTTATTTATGCCGAGAAGCAAATAATTCTATCGGCTATGGCTGATAGAGCGTCAAATTTCTCGACTTCGGGTAGCAATGAAAAAAGATTGGAAAAATGTGACACCAAAGCTCGAGCCTTGCGGAACAACCTCCTGAAAACAGCCGGTCGAAATCATTTTCGGTTCTCCCAGAAAAAAATCCTAAAGTCGACCTACGCGATCCCAGAGTACCCCACGTTCGATGAACCAGCTTCGGCTGTTCAATTTTCCCGGAAAGATGAGGAGTCGCGAATAGCTCGAGAATACCCTTAAGATCCCGAGAACACTTTCGGCAGCCGGTCATCGGGCCCGATAGCGGCGGCGGGGCCCGAGAGGGTTGCAGGAGCGAGAGGTCGAGAGCGCGCGTCGCGTCGGCCGATCCAGGACGAAAAATTGAGGGGGAGGCTCGAGGGAGCGAGCGAAAACGGTTCCCGGTCGGTGATGGGGCACGGGGGGGGGGGGGGAGGCAAATTCGTAACGAATTCTTTTGTTTCGAGCACCCCGAGAAAACGAGCAACTGAAGAGAAAACGATCCGGGACTGCTACTCGACGGTGGTGTGCAACGTGTGCAGCGTGTGCAGCGTGCACGGCGAAAGAGGAGAAACGAAGCTCGGGTCCCGGCACAGCGAAACCTTCTCTGCAGCCGTGTATGCAGCCTCTGCAAGAGTCGCAGAACACCCATACCATCGCGTATCCCACCCGTGTGTAGCTGGCGGGACACGGTGGTAGGTGTGCGCGTAACATCGAGCACGCGCGCGAGCGCGCCTCGGAATATAAGGTTTTATTTTCGAAATTTATGATTGTCAATAAATTTTAAAAGCGTTCCGTCTGGAGCCCTAAGGGCTGGCAGGGCTGGTCAGACCGAAAGTAGTCGTCGAGAGGGCCAGATCTCTCCCTTTCTCTTTAAAATCTGCTCTCTCTTCTTCGTTCACCGCGGTGCTCTCTTTCCTCTTTCTTTCTTTCCACGTTTCTTCTTTTCTTCTTCTTTCGCACGTTGTTCCCTTCTTCTGTGGCAGACCCCCTCCCTCTCTCTCTCTCTCTCTCTCACTCTCTCTTTCTCGCTCGCTCGGCCATTCTCCCTTCCTCTCTTCATCCGTATACCGGCGTACCCCGGGCCCCTATGGGGATTCGGGTTTAGCGGTTAATTGCGTTTGGTGCAACCCGCGTGGATTTTACAACCGCGATTTTCATCCTTTTTTTCCCTCTCCAGGCCCGAGAGACTTTCGACTTTCGACTGGCTGGGACTCCTACTATACTACCATCGCGCTTTCGTTTCTTCTGCTTCTACACTCGACTGCTCTTGGCCTTCTCCTCCTCCTCCTCCACCTCCTCCTCCTCCTCCTTCTTCTTCTTCTTCGACCGCTTATACCTCCCTTCTTCTTCTACTTCGTTCTAGTCCTTGTTCCGTTTCTCGTTCGACAGGGCGCGACGTTTAATTGTTCGGGCCCCGGCTCTCAAATCGCCTTTCTCGCCGCTCGACGTTTTTCGGCCACTCCCATCGATCCCCTTGCCAATTGCTATGGTGTCGCGGACCCAGCAGTATGGACCCAAAACACGAAATCTCACGGAAACTTAGACGGTTATTAACCTGGCGATAATTCCCTGGTGTCGACGGAACGATACCATTCACCGTGAAAATAATAGCTGCTATTTAGAGCCGGTGGACGGATTGAAAGAATTTTAGAGGATCGTCCCATTATTTTGAACTTGTCATTAAACGGTTGCCAAGACGATTTCATTTAGTTTCGCGCGGATAAATTCATCTTTTAATTAGCCTGGAAATGCACAAGCACGAGCCCGTGCTCGTGAATCGTGTTGCAAGGATTAAGAAAAAACGACGCTCGAGGAAAATAAATTTTGAACGATACAGCGTGCCCGACAGCGATCGGTTTCCAAGTTTCCGATGAAAGGGGCAACGGAGGGTGGTAATTTAAGGGTGCAGCACCCCGAGCCGTGTTTCTCGAATCGCGCGGGAATTTTCTGGTCTCTCGCGAGCGCAGACGCGGGCGCAGGCGCTGGCGCTGGCGCAGGCGCACGCGCGGCCGCGGCCGCGAAAAATGAATCCCCTGGAGATGAATTAATGAGCGTAGATTAGCGGCCGGCGTAATTTATGGCGGCTGGTGCCCATGCCCGGACGATGCGAATCTGAGCTTTTATATTACGTGGCGTGCATCCACCACCATCAAAGCGCTATGCTCCATTTTTCGTCGCGGGGATCCTCGTGTCCGCTTCCACCGGCTCGATCCTCTCCTCTCGATCCACCTCGATCCACCTCGATCCACCTCGATCCACCTCGATCCTGCCGTAGCTGGTGCACGCCGCGTGTAATTTCTTCGTATACGAAAACCGATATTTCACGGCTAATCACCAACATTTCGGAGGCGTGGAAAAGACGTTCGTTATTCATCGGGTGTCCCCCCGGGACATGCGTGCGAACCGAGAAGGAGTATCGAGGATCCAGGGATCGAGGGTGGATGCGAGAGAGCTCCTCTCTCGATCCTCTCTCCGTCTCCGCGCGTTTTATTGGGTTTATGAACGGTAATTAGCGAACCATTGTCGGATCTACGGGTTTTTGATCTGCCCGAGAAATGGGTAGCTGCGATCCGGCGATCGAGCGCGTAACTTATGACAGCCTAGATTGTAGATCGTGCAACCGTGGATCCCTCTTTTCACCCTCTGCCGTCGGTCGTGGTTGCGAACGAATCTCGGAAACTCGAAACCACCGGATATCGATGTCGAAATTTTAAATTAGCGAGCCCACGCATTTTTCGAAACAAAACTTTAATGTTTCTTTTTTTGGAGGCACGAAGGTTTCTAAAAGCTAGAGCGTTATGGGCGCATCTTTAGAATAGCGGAGGATTCTAATCTCGCTGTTATTGGTGGCTCTATAATTTCGAATTACTATTCCTCTCTGTTGCTATGCTTCCCGCTATAACTCTTTACTACCATGCCTCCATAATCATAATTGAATTCCGCTGTATTACTCTGTTACTAACGTGGCTGGCTTCGTAGCTGCCTCCACCCACTGCAAGTCCTTAGTATCATACCTCTATCATCATAATTGAATTCTGTTATAGCACCCCACGGCCGCTGCTTCCGACTCTTTTATCTCACTACTGCTATGGCTGCCACGAGCCTAGCTACGATTCTCTAACTCGCGGTTACCATCATTCGCGCCGATTTCCACTCTGTTCGTCGCTTTTCACCGATTTACGAAAGTTTATTCTCGAATCGAGGACGATGTCGAAGATTCGATCGATAAATGGACTTTAGAATTTTGTAGGAATCGAATGGCTTTCCGAATAAATGAAAGTACACCAAAGTTCGCTATAGAATTCTATCGGAATTAGCAACCTTTGCAAATAAATTAAGGACGCGAGAATTAACTTGAGATTTTTCTACGAATTGGAAGAAGCGTACAGGTCTCGCGTCAATTTTCTGCCGCGCCCAATTACCTCGTTCGCTGGCATCCGTGTACCAAGATCGTCCCATAAAGAACGGGGAGAGGATTGCAGATCGAATTTGAAGGAGATCGCTGGGTCTTTTTTCCAAGAGGTGCCGAAGATCGTGGGACGACTCCGATCAATCTCCGATCATGCGAGTTCGACGCGTTCCGCGTGCCCGTCCCGAGTCCCGAGTCCCGATGTGTATCTCGATCGAGGCAATGATCAAAGATCGCCGGCCTCGTTACCAGACGTTATAAGAACGTACGAAACCGTGCAGTAAGAATAATTACTCGTAATCAAGCTCAATCTAATGCTTCGTAGGATGACTTACGTCATTTTTTTCTCCGTCTCCGTCACTCGCTTTCTTCGATCCTCGGGCCGTACCATCCCCTCGCGTCGTCGTCTTACCCCGGCACACGGCACACGCGAACACGCGCGACACACGCGAACACACGCTGCCCAAACACAGGGCCGCGCATTAATTACAAATCGTCTTTCCTCTTCCCTTTATCGAGCCGGTCGTTTACGTTCCTTTTTAATTTCATCCCAGGCCTCAATAGCGTCGTTAATGCCTTTTGTCGGGAGAGGCGCGCAAACGTTCGCCGAGATCGGACCGCGAAAATGTTTAAAAGAAAACATTATCGGCCCATCCGATGCGCCGACGCTAATCTTGATCGCTAACTATCCCTCGAAACGTTACACCGTCGCGTCGTAAAGATACAAAGTGTGCAATTGTCTTCGAAACTTTGTTGGCCAGACGTGCTGGATACTCGAGATCAGATAAAAATGACACCGATGACTTATCAAATTGATTGCCCCTTCTTAACGCGTCGCTGGTCCCGCGTGGAACACCTTGTGCATAATTTTCTCGATGCTGTTCTACGAATTAGAATTTCGTATAATCAGCGATGGAATCTTTTACAATTTCCCGGAGACAAATAAAATTAATTCGTTTCGTTATTTAGAACTATTTCGAAGTCAGTCTTCAACAATCGACGAAGCCGATACAATTTTTTTCCAGAACAATAGAAGAGAGATGTTTGATTATAAATTTGTGTACGTATGTGTTTTCTGATTCTAGATAAAGCAATGCCAGTCCCACGTGTCTTTTCTTAAACGAAGCATAGTCGATCGGAGAAGGACCAAGTAGATGATGATGAAGAAGAAGAAGAAGAAGAAGAAGAAGAAGACGAAAACGAAAACGAAGAGGAAGAAAAAGAATGATCTATCCGACGTGTTCCTAACCGATTTTCGTTCCCACAATATTGAAAGGCGTCGAGTCATCATTTCGAGTTCAGAGAGATGAAAGAACATTATTATTCCAATTTTAAAGGATGCCTTGGAGACCCGGTCCGATGGATCTCTACCATCTTGGCCACCCCTTTCGACTGCGATCCCCGTGGCTCCCCATCCCCATGGGCCTCCGGCCCCCGGGTCCATGGCCAACGGCTCCGTGGGCCCGTTTAACATTCGACCGCACGGTTACTCGACTTTTCTAGCCGTTTCGTTTCTTTTTTCACGTTGATTGTCATTCCACGGCCGACTATGCTCGGCGCTGACACGACGGATTCGAGAATATCGGTATTGTTAATGGTCAATTAGATAAACGTTTCAGGCGAATCGCTTGTTTGCTCGCGCCCGCGCGCAGGCGAGAGAGAGAGAGAGAGAGAGAGAGAGAGAGACTCTGACCTCGTGCGCTTGTTCATGCTCCGAGTTTCTAGCCGGGGAATGGAAAAGGCTGGCCCGATATTGTTTCTGATTGCTTTCAATAGAACCACTCTTCGTGCTAGCTTCTCGGTTGGGAATCGAATTTCTTCGACGCCGGATGAAGCAAATTATCTTTTCAGAAGTAAGTGGCCCGAGCATGAAAGTTTTCAATGTAACACAAGAAGAATGGTCCCGACGAGAGAGACGCGGCCGCCGCCGCCGCCGCCGCGGCGCAGCGTGAAGCAGCCACCGTGTCCGGTTACCAATCCTGATTTTTCAATTAGCAGGAATTAGTCACCGGGTGAAAACGCTCTCGGCGAAATATTGTTCTCAAACTTTTTGGTATCCACCGCGACGTTGCGTGCGCGCGGATTGCCGTAACACCAGGAAGTTTCGCAGTTCGGTTTTTCGTTGGTGAAATTGATACATTAGGCTGCAACCGGCCCGGCTTTAACGTTTCACCCTTCCAATTTTCTGCCGGCATTAAACGATTGATTAATAGGCTCTTGCCGGTTAATCTCTGAGCCTAGAAAGTCTATTAAATTGACCCGGTGAGCCGTGCGCGCTTTGCCGATCGAAGGATCTTTGCTCGTGTGTCGTGTCGGTGAGCACGCAAGAAAATTTTGATCGTTCATTTTTCTGTCGTTCTTGTCGATATATACATGAGATATGCTTCTTAGAACTAGCTCGACAATGCCAATGAATTTTGTACACTTATATACATGTTTCTTGTTCTTTTTTTCCACGAGACGGGGACCGTTGACAAGGGTAACACATTTTTCATCGATCCTAACGTTTATAAATTAGTCCAGCTTAAAACTCGTGGCAGAAAGATTGTAAAAGAATTTCTACAAAATTCTCGACGCACGGAGAGAGCGATAGAACCCTCCAATAGGGGTAGCGAGTTCGTCCTCGTCCCCAAATCCCTCAAATTCGAGCTCGATCCGCTCGTTACCATCGAATCGTTTCCGAGCGTCCAAAAAATGATTATCCCCGAAAAACGGTTGCATGTAAGCGAATCGATGATGCATGGGGCAGCTCGAAATTTCGTTTCGAGCAATAAGAAAAAATGTAGGATCGATTGGGATCGGCGCGGACCAAGGTTCTCCTCGATCAAAGCGATGATCTCGGCGGAAAGGGACATATCGAGTGAGCGGAAGGAGCAGATCGTCCAAGTGCTTGTAGCCATTCGGACGTTTTTCTCTCTTCCCACACAGAGTAGAGTCTCTCCCCTCCGCTCTCTTCGTCTCTCCTCTCTCCTCGAACACATAGCTAGCAGCTCCGCGGCTGCTTATTAATTTCTCCCGATGGTTTGCTCTCTTTGTACGACGTTATGGAATCTTTCCGCTGCGTTTCTCGAATCGCTCGTCGATTCCCGATCCCTCCACCCTACGCTTCTCGATCCCGGTGCACCCTCCTCCGTTGCATCTGCCTCTCCGTCCTCCTTCTCCTCCTCTTCCTCTTCTTCTTCTTCTTCTTCTTCTTCTTCTTCTTCTTTCCTTTGGTTCTTCTTGCGTGGGCAGAACACTCTCGACACCGTGGCACAGAGAAGAGGAACTCAGAACGGAGAAGGAAAGCAGAAATGGAAGAAGACGGGTGGAAGTAGGAGAGGAAGAAGGAGAAGACGAACGAGAAGAGTTTTTGTATTCCAGGAACGCTCGTTCGAATATGAATATGCATTGATTGACTCGTAATTGCGAGCTACTTCTCCGGCCGGCATTGTTCACCGGTTATTTATTATCCGGATGGACATTGTTTAAACGCGGTAACGAAGTATTCAACAGCACTCGGAAATTTATTCGTCGAACAGCACCGCGAGCTGTTTGACAGCCCCTCTCGGTCCAACGATTTATCTTGCCGATGCTTCGGGCTGCCCCCCTTGAAAATACCCTTCTGTACCCCCACGTGGGATATCCCCCTTGGATGCATTCTCGATTCTACTAGCCGCGAAATACCCGATCGAGAGGCAACAGCTCGGCCAAGCCGAGATGGAAACGCTTTCGCGGACCCGAATCCGCACGAGAGCCACGCCGACACAATTCTCTTCGTTCTTTCCGCGAGATTTCGTTTCGCGTACCTGTCAATTTTTTCGCGTTTTATCGGTACGAGTTTGCGCGAGTTTTTACTGCAAAATCGAGCGACCGGCTAGCAGTCTAGAACCTAGGAGAACGAACGCCGGGAGACACGCGGGCCCGATTCATCATAGTCAGGTGGCCTCGTCGAGAGCCGCTTTTCGAACGGAGCAGAACGTGGCAGAAGGGTGATTTCTCATGACCGCGAATGAATGAAACCTCCGCGCCGCTCTCGAAATTCAAGGACGACGCGTGAATCCCTATTAATCCCTATTAACGCGCGTCGAGAGCGACGGTTCCTTTTTTTTTCTCTCTGTTCGAACCAGAGGATTCTTCAAATTCTTGTTCGATAATTGTTCGCTTATCGAGTCTGGCACACTGTGCTCGGTGGATCGCAGAGGCTTTCGGAGCAAGGATTCGCGATCGGCAGACCGGAAGCGATCGAAGAATCTTTCCGCGACTCAGATTAGGAATTATCTCGCGCTCGACGACGATGGGAACGGGTCCAATGACGTCAACCGCCTGGAAAGTAACGTAGACAGTCGGTTTCACTTTCCCGCGTGTCATCAAGTTTGACAGGCGAGATGAAATCCGAGTTGATTCGCGGTAATCCGGCCGATAAATCGGCAGCTGTTTCATCGTTCGATAAACCATCGGTCTCCTCGTATTTATTAAATACGCCAAGATAGACGATGTTTTTATTCTTCGGCTTCGTGACAGGCTTCCTCGAAATCGACTCGCTTCGGAGTCGGTCCAAGACTGAACCAATGCGAAAACCCGGACTCCGAATTCCGCTTGCTGGAAGGAAGGACACCGCGCGTCTCGCGGAGCAAAAGTGCCAAAAATTCGAGCGTTCGGAACAAAATTCTGACGAAGAATTGTCGGCCGAAGCGCGATTTAAAAAAAAGAGGGTTGCTCGGGTTTTTTGGTTACTCGATGAATAAACCGTGGCAGCTCGGTTCTCTTTTTGTCGGGCTCGTTGCCCGCCTCGAGGAGTCCTCTTTCATTGCCCGGTCCTCGGGGCATTATCGTGATTATGATTATTTAAATTTGTTCCTTTTGCCGTGGAGTCGAGAGCGGCGTTTTGAGCGGCGTTTGAGCGGCAGGGCCCATTGTTCGATTATTTGAATATCGAACGTACGCGGACGGACGGGAATCGATTCGTGGGGCCTAATGGGGATTACACGGCCAATCAGCCTTTGCCGAGGCCCTGCTCATTCGCCCTCTTCATCTACTCTCGCTCCTCTCTCTTTCTCTCTCTCGCTGCCCCCCTCCCTCTTCGTCTTTCTATCCTGCTCTCGCTTTCTAAAACGTCTCTCGGTATTTACCGATTAACTCGCTCATGACTCGAACAACTGCTCGACGAGGAAGAAGACCGAAGACTCGGGCCATTTGGAGCGGAACACGTGGAATGGAGATTACTCCGATTAGAAAATCCCACGCGTCTCTTTTCCAAAATGCCCAAAGTCGAAAGACTTCGTTTCGATTTCGCAGGCTGCGGTTCTCGCGGGGAATTTAACCGTTTAGCTATCGAGCTAAATTAAGTTTAGAAAAACGGTTCGCACCGACCTTTGAACGACGACCGACGAACTCGCAGCAGAGTCTGTCAACGACTGCGAACGAGGCAGCGAAATCCTCGCGCGAATTAAAACTATCGTTACGCTCCGAGTATTCCCGCGATTCGCGGCAGTTCGCAGGCTCGGCCGATCGCGTTTGCGCGGATGCATAAAATCCTTAACCCGCTAATAACTCAATAACTCGGCCGGCCCGGCGGGCCGCGACCATAAAAACCGGAATAACGACGACACCCCGAAGAGGCCTGGTAAAAAACGAGATCCCGGTGGCTTGTTTTCAAGAAAAATAAGAATCCGACGAAGCGGGGGGAAGGGGGGGATCTTCGAGGAACCACCGGGAGGAATAGGATACACGGAAAGAAAAGGATTCCCGGCGGAATATCGTGGAGCTGATAGGTGGAGGATTTCGAGCCTCGCGAGGGACAAGGGGCAAGAGGTCCCCTCGGTGCCCCGCCGCCCGCCGAAAAACCCGGGGCCCCGTTTGGTTACACGTCAGTTTGAAGAATTCTTCACGAGTCAGAAAAATGAGCATCGTCATGATTTTTGAAAGTAAAAAATGAACGACTGCTGGAGCGAGAAGGGGGCGAGAGATCGAGCCGGACAGAGAGGGACACAGGGAGAAAGAGAGAGAGAGAACCGGGGCCCCTGTATCCTTTTTCGAGCTGGTCCCTCCCCCGCCGCGGCCCTAGGGCTCCCCCACGGCCCCCTCGTGCTTGTTCACACACGCGGCCGATACGAGTACACGCTACACGCACGTTGATTTCATCTCCGCGACCGTCCCTCGTGCGTATGTTAATGTAACGTTGGAATCGGGATCGGGATTAGGTCGACGGTTGAACGATAGTTCCAGCGTCTCCCTGTTTTCCGGATTTCCAGAGGGAACAATTAACCCCTTGTCCCGCTGTTCCGTGTCGGACTCGTTACGGAGATCTCGAGGACCGGAATTCGATCGTTTCTTTTCACACATCGAATTAATGATAAACGCAGCTCTGGACGTTTAGCTGCGACAATTAGCCCGCAGATTTTACGCACGCGGAGAATGCTACGCGGATCAAATGGAAGACGGTAGAAACGTTGAAAGGGTTGAAAGAAGTTTCTCTAAAATGGCAATTATCGCCTGGTCGATCTCGTCGGAAGGGCAGAAAATCTGCGGTCCGGTAATGAATCACGAAAAACCGAGGCCAACGATTCGAGGCCGGAGGACTTCGCGTCGAGTCGAGTCGAGTCGATCGAAATGATCGAACAATGGCGGCCTGCCGGTCGAATTCCGAGGTGTCCGGGGGTGTGAGGGGTGGCGAGAGAGGGGCGAGCGACGGCGATGGCGATGGCGATCGTCGCGGATCGTTCAATAAAGCATAGTCGAAGAGACGTTTATGTATTGGAAGCGGGGTTCTCTCGCGCAAGAACTGCCTGGGTGGGGGTCGGTCCGGGGGACAGAGGGTGTAAAGTGACTAGAGAGAGGATCGGTGGGACGTGGACGAGATAATAATAATAGATGATCGTGTATTACAAGCTATAAACGTCAGCCGGCTCGGTATCCTCTTTTATTTTCCGCGGATGGTCGCGTGTGCACGCGTAAAACGCGAAGCGGGCCCCGCGGTACTTACCACTCCCGCAGTAATCACTTTACCGCGAGCTTTTAAACGACATTCTGATGATCCTGTCCGTCCGCGTGTACGTGACCGTGCACGTGCACGTGCACGCGTACGTTCCGCGCAACACAGCCGCGGACGCTTCGCGAGCCGAGCCTGTGTTCCGTTGTTATTGTTGCAAGAACCGAAGAGCCGGCTGTAATTCCACCGATACCACCGAAGAGAATGAACCGTACCGATGGTAAGCGTACCCCCGCGGCGTTATTAGAATTTAGATTGAAAATTAAGGATTCCACGGACTTTTACTCTTTATATTCGGCCGCGGTGCACCCGTCGGGGATCGCTTTCGTCCCGGGAATTGCTTTCTCGTCCTCGGAAGCAGCCCCGCTTCTGCGCCCGGCGCATCCTCTCCTCGAATGCATTCTTCCCTCCCGGATTTACAATGCATCAAAACGCCATTTTCCTCCCCTCTCGCCCCCCGATCCTTCGCGATCCTTCGCGATCCTTCGCGCGATTCGAACGTTTATGCTTCCGATCTCCACGATGGTAATCGTTAGACGGCAGACTTTTAAGCGTAATGAGAACTGCGCGCTTCAACGACGACTCCAAGATGCAGCAGCTGCGAGATCGAAATAGCACCGTTCCACTATTTCGATCGGAGTTATCGAGATAAATATAAATAGGCGACTGTACAGCTTCCAGTCTCCTAATTTTCTATAGCACACTTTAGTCTTGTTTAAGCACACTCGGGCGAAACCCACGGGAGAATCTGCCGCGCAACCATTTTTTAGGAACGCTTGGGGGTTGATAGAGCCTTTTGCTAAGCGGACAGCGGTTCAGCGATTCGATCGAGCGGTGCTTTTCACGGTAGCGTGACCATCGGTCGAGAAGAACGACGAGCAGACGCGTCTGAGCAAAATCTCTGAAAACTGGAAAACTCGGAGCGTTAATTAATCGCACCTGGAGTTCACCCTAGGGGGATTCGGAGAAAGAACTGGTGAGCGACAGGGCAAGAGGGTGAGAGAGCGAGAGAGAGAGAGAGAGAGAGAGAGAGAGAGAGAGGGGGGGTGAAGGAACGGAGTCGCTGTGGTAATGCTGGCATTCGGTTTGGCAGCGTCGAAGGGGGAGCGAAGGGGTGATGGAGGGAGGGAGAAGAAACGACCGGAGAAAAGAGTAAAAGAAGGGAACAGTGGGGGAGAGACTGGAGCAAAAGGCCGAACGGGCCTGGGACGAGAGGGAGAGAAGCCAGCACTGACTGCGCTTATAATATAATATTCATATTTCGAACGAAAGATCTTATCTCTTAAATGAATCGAACGCGCTCCGATTCGAGATATCTCGAACTGGAGAACTCCTCGACGCATTGTAATGGCCACGAGGCCGAAACCGTTCTCTGTATGCGTTGAAACTAATACATCACGCCGCAGAGACCCGCTTCTCTCTCCCTCTCTCTCTGTCTCTCCTTCTCTCGCTCTCTCCCTCTCTTCACCCTTTCCCGGCATCCCCCTCGCTCTCTCGCGCTTGTAATCGTTGCTCTTATTTCTCGTTCCGCCTTCCTTCTCCTACGATTTCGACTCGACGTCCAATATATGCTCGAAATTATTCTTTTCCCTACCGATGCTCCAATCTCCCGTTCGATTTGCAAGAAATATCGCATTGTGCTCGGCCCGGAACGATTCCAACGGACCACGGATCATTTACATAATGTCCGGATTCAAATTGGGGAAGATTTTCGGGCTCATTGTTTGCCGTGATTCGAGGGAAGTGGTCGCGGAACTTTTTCGAAGGGCTCGGTTCGTCGTTAACGTTGCGATCGATGGAAACTAGTTTTCGACGGAGCGATTTCGCTCGTAGGAAAGCAACGCGACACCGGGACACACATATTGCATCGCCTCGGTTTCCTCGCAGGAAATCACGGGAAATTGAAATAGTTTTCCGTCGATTTCTATGGCGGCTAGCCATCTGTCGCGAACGCGTTCCTACAACTGCCAGATATTGTTTCGAGAACGTAATTCGATTCCTCGATCGAAATCGAACGAACAAATTCAAATTCATTTTTAATTCGAATCCGAGGACGTTGTAAAAATGCGATTTCCTCGGCAGGCGAAGATATCGGCTGCCGGTGATTTGGCAGCGGTAATCAGGAAACTCGATTGTTCGAAAGTGTTCGAGCTGGAAGGGTGAACTTCTATCATCATTCTTTCTGCGCGCGGCAGACTCGGAATGTATCGGGGAAAAAAGAACGACGGGAGAAAGAAAGAAAGAAAGAGAGCGTCGAAAAAAAGCGAACGAAGGAGAAAGATTCCGTAGAGAGAAAGAGCTTTGCTCGGTCAAACACCCTGGCTCCGTGTATAGTGGCTCCCTATGACTCTGGAGTTTCGAGGAGCTCTCCGGGTTTCTATCTGGCCGGCCAGATCTCAGCGGCCGGAATGATTTTCGAAATATGATTAATTGCCCCGGCCGTGGCATTTCTTCCAGAGCTGGATCCTCCAAAGCGTGCTGGCGAGCCCCGGAGATTTTTCTGCCGGGTAACGATCCTTGTCTAACTGCGAGCCAGATTACGGATTCCTGGTTTCCTCGACGCGCCGCGCCGCATCGCGTCGCGGCCGTCACCTATTCGTCTCCGCGCTCCACGGAATCTTCCTCCGTGTTCCTTATTTAAACGGACGGTGAAACATGCTTTACTGGAACACGTCGCGACGAAAATCGCGTCTCTTTCGAGACCGATCGAAATCGTTTCCAGCGAAACGCCTGCCTACGATGGTATCGAGGAATCGTTCCAGCCAAAGGGGCAGCGAACGATGCTTCGTAGGAAGATCAATTAGAAAATCGTATCTGTCCTTTTGGACCGACAAGAATCGTTTCGATGGAACTGTATCCGCTCCATTGCCAGGGTTATAATCTATTTAATAACATCGTAACAAATTCCTAAATAAATATTTAATAATCCGTACTCGTGCGGGCGCGAGAAGTACTTGAAATCAAATCAACCCGAGAGTGTACCGTTTAAGACCGATTAAATAACAGATGAGAATCTACTAGAGGCGTACGTCGAAGATCCATCGCAAATCTATGGTATTACTCCGTGTTCCACTAATTAACAGAGCGAATCCTCGTTGTATAATATCGTCTATAAACCTTCTCTCGCAGCCCCTTCTACCTCGAAATTGGACGCACAATTCGGTAAGAAAAAAGAAATGGACTGGCATAAATGAGGGATCGAGAAGGGTGCCTGCCGCGACAAAATGGCGTCCGGGCCCGCGTAGGAGGGGAGCAAGGTGAGGCCGCGTAGCGGACGTCGAAAGCGAGGGCGAAGACGAAGGCGAAGGCGAAGGCAAAGGCGAAGGCGAGCATGATGAGAGGACGAAAAAGGCGTACCTATGAATTCTGGAGACAAAGGAGGAATGTAATCAAGAAATCAGAGAACCGCGCTTCGGAGAGGGGCCCGGGAAGGTCGGGGAGGGGTCGAGAGGAGGAAAGGACAAGATCGGCATTGGCAAAAGGCATAGGTACTGGTCGGCCGAGATCGCAACAAATGACTGTGTTTAAACTTGAACGTGACAAAATTTAAAAATCCCGCCCGAGGCTCGCGAGAACGGCACCGGGCAGGGGAGGGAGGGGAGGGCGTATAGGGCCCCGGCACGATGGGAGGGGGCAGATAAAGGCCCCTCTCCCACCAGGCTTTCGCCCGTTGCTCCGCTTTTACGTCGTCTCGCAATTTCTCTCCTCTTCTCCTTTTATTATTCGGACGCGTGCGTTCGCGATTCGAATTTCTTCGCTGTCCCTTGCAACTCGCAACCATTCCCGGTAATAATCGACGCGTCGAAGGGGGTTGGATCGGGGTGCGCGTCGATTCGGAACGCCCCGGGCACCGGTGAGCTTTTAATCGATTCTCAGGAATTCGTTAGCGGGCCCCTGCCAACGGATTTCGCGATTTTCCACGGCGCCTTTATTTTCCAAAGTGCTCTACGATTTATTCGCCGAACTAATTATCTCGTCGAATTTATCGAAGAGGAAACGAGGACTGTTGCTTCGGAATACTTCGAGGACGCCTCCCTTTTATCGTGGGACCTGTCACAACGCGTTGTACGATTTAATCGTACTCCCGTACGAAATATCTTTTTCACGAAAGATTATCAACGCAGAAACGTAGTCTGAAATTGAATGGCACGTAGCACACGGATAGAACCATCTCGCAAAAAATGTACAATCAAATTGCAGAGAGTATAAGGACCCTAAAATAATTGAGAATAATCAGGATTAATAAGGCCTGCGCTTCGTCCCGAGCGATCACTCTGTTCGATTTTGCGCGAATGGTTGCGATTGCCCCTAAAAGTCCTTCATTTACATCGGTTTTCCAGTAATGATAGTTCATTGTTCCGTCGCAATCTTCCCCTAATCATTAAGATTCCCCCGATTCTTGTCATTGGCGAGAACGGAGCACCGGTACCCCTTTCTGTCGATCCCTCTCCCTTTTCTTTCTTTCTTTCTTTCTTTCGTTCGCGTTCTTTCTTTCATTCTGCTCTTTGTTTTCTTTTCTGCTCGAGGGCCGATCTCTGGATCGCTGGCCTGGAGATTATGCTATTTCGAAATTATAACATCTGCAACCAGGGGCGGATGCAGCCGCGGCCAGCTCGAGAATCGGGGGAGCATATCAATGGGGGACCATTGTTTTTCTGCGGCAGGTAATGACGCGCCGCGCCGCGCCGGACCGGGCCCCGGTCGAATCGATCCAAAGAAAGTGCATTTCTCGATCTGGCCACGAACGAGAGATCGCCGAGAGATATTAGCTAATCGCGCGCCTCGCCATCGGAGGACCCGTTTTATCGATCGATTATGTAATCCGATAATAATTCGTAACAATTCGGAGCGATCGGAATCTCGAGATTAGTAACCGAAGGAATATTACGAGAGCATAACGAGCGAACGATGCGAGACTGCGAGCAGAAAACATTGCTCTCGATGACTTGGCAGTGTGCTGATAGCTTATCGAATCGAGATAAACGCGAGTGCGATGTTCTTTCTGCGAGAGTCTCTGAAAAATAGTGCTTGCTTCTTTTTTTCTTCCGATAGCATCGCTGAGCAGAAACTATATTTTTCGCGATAGAAAAATTAAACCGAGAAGCAGACGTTTGCCAAAGAATTTGTGGTATTTTTATTGTAAAATGGTCCGTGAAAATGCAAGCTTGTTCGCCCAGACGACGACGGTACGTTGCTTTTTCTAGGAAAAGTCATGGATTTTCTGCGAAATTCTGCGGAATTCCGTAAAATTTGACGGAACCCGAATTGCCGCCGGATACCGGTGCACAAGAATGGGACTGGATGCAACGTCGATCACGTTCCCCAGGATTTTCAAAAGCGGCCTAGCACCGCTCGGAGGTGGCGAGGATGCAGGCAAGCCGAGCAAAACGAGAACATGCCAGCGGGAGGAGAGCAGAGAGCAGAGAGCAGAGAGCCCAGGGAGAATAGAAAAAGTCGTAAAAGAAGGGAGAAAAGGGATCGAAGGTTCGAGGAGGAGGAATCGCGATACCATAACCATAATATCGCGGTTATACCAGGGTCTGTCTCTTTTCAAATAATTCAAAAACCGGCCGATCGAACATATATTCCTGGGCCGACTCGCAGCTCGCACCGTGTAATTATCGTAGAAGGGCCCAACAGACCCTGAATCGCTGAATGCCCGCAGTGGTGGTCAACCACGGCATCGGCTCAGAGACAACGGACCTTCCAAACTCGATTTCGACCTCGACGCTCGAATCGCTACGGTGCGGCGCGGCGGTTAGCTCAATTATCCGTATCTGCGCTAATAGATCAATTATCTTCCTCGGGACCAAGTGAACTCCTGCTGCAACAATGTGGAACAATGTGCTACTATCCAACCACCTTTTTCTACCCTTTCGTACGCTTCGAATCGCCCTGCCGGTTCTCTCTCTCTCTCTCTTGTACTTTTGGAACAATTCATCTTATTTCTGTTCCTCGACGCTGTGCAGTCTTTGTACCAAAAACTTTAAAAATGAAATTAGCTACCATCAGGTGTATCAAAGTATTATTTTATGTACAAGGTTAGAGAAGAAGAACCTAAACGTCCGACACGTTCGGAAGCAACCTCGTTAAATTCAATTCCTTTGCTACTTCCGTTGTCTTAGAATACTCGAACGACTACGATCAGCACTTTGCTCGAACATGGTAGCCTCCCGAGATCTCCGGATCACGGAGATGACTTTCCAGATCGCAATTATTCTAGCGAAAAGGAAGATTAAACAATAAACCAGTCGGCGTGTCGGTGGACAATGGTTTCCACCGTCTCGGCGATAAAATTTCAAGATCGGGCCGGGCCGGTAGAACGACCGCGGCAGGATCTATGGATCGAGATTTCGCGATTCGCGGCGAGGCCGCTGCGCCGCTCCGCGCCGCTGCGATCTGTTAGATCATATTATACGTTTGTCCTTTACCTTCTCGACGGGGCGGTGCAAGGATGCAGCTGCGGCTCTTTCCTCAAGGTCTCCGCCGATGCGATGTGTACACGTGTAGCCAACTAGATTACCGGTTTACTCTCGCTGGAAGATCGGGACCGGGATCGGGACCGGGATCGAGATCGGGAACGAGATCGAGATCGAGATCGAATCGGATCGGATCGGATCGATCGGCCTCCGATCGGCGACAACCGACTCTCCCGAATCTCGAAACAATAATAACGACGAAAACGAGCGCGAGAGAAAAACGAATCGCGCGACCGGCCCGATGAGTTTTTAATTGGCGAACGATCCAGACAGATTATTCGGGCTCGTCGTATCGATTATCGATAGCACGATCGCCGGCCGAAATATTAACGTTCCCGGTAATTGTTCTCGGTTTCGACTTTTCGCGGCTATTCGCATTATCTTATCGAGCACGAATACCAATCCGACACTTTTCCGTATCGATTTTTGCCTAACGATTAAAATCGATCGGTCTACGATCGTACGTAGATCGTTGTTATCTCGTTATCTCGATCGTGTGCGAACACTTCCGGCATCAATTTTCAGATTTCAATTGTAGCTCCAATTAGGAGAATCGCCGTCTCGAATTTTTCTTCTCGGAAAAGAAGTGATTTAAGCATTGAAATTGCGACGAGGCGAGCGAACGCATTCGCCTCTCGAGCGAATCAGAATCAGAATCGAATCAGAATCGACCGAGCCAATAGTCGAAGTTAACGACAACCGAAGAAAAATCTCTCGAAAACAGCTACGAAAATACTTTTGTAAAATCTTTGTTATTTTCGTCCCTGGCCGAGCATTAAACATTTTTATAGTGCAGAAGATCGCCGGTACATTAGCTGGTACGTTTGATAAGAGCAGATTTCGTATCCACGACGTTTTTACGAGCCGGAGATTTGATGGGTTTCCCGAAAAAGCGGCGCCATCCAGCAGGCGATATTTAAATATAGTACACACTAATCTCGAGCAGGCGGCACGGTGGAACGGGATCATAGCGTTCCCACGACAATATGCGGTCTATTTGGCTGGAAAACAAAAAATCGCTCGAAGGGTTACGAAGGATCGTTACCGGAGGATGGAACGCCAGGATCAGGACTTCCGGCCCGATAAAAACTGGCTTTACTCGCGGGGATGCGTTTCGAACGGAGGGTAGAGGCACGCACAGATGGAATTAACGAGGAATCAGGTACCAAATGGCTGCGCTAGGTTCCTGCAACGGTGAAAAAAGAACCGTAAACACCCCCGAAACCGGAGGTGTTACGTGGGAAATGGATGGAAAAGGGTCTTGAAGTGCACCAATTTGTCTTGTCTCTCGTGTAATGTGAACGACCGCGCTCCGAGTCGCTTCGAAAAACGTGTGGTTAACCGTTCGGAGTTTTAGTGGACACCTTTTTGCTGCGGCGAGCGTCTTCTGGTTTCAATTACCCGATTTTTATGGCCTTCCTGACAAATAACAATTTTTTTTTAGGCAAAGTGGATTCGATTTTATCGCGGCGGAATTTTTACTCCGTCCCGAAACGATTTTTGCCGCTGGACTAATTTTAGATCGGCAATTTCATACAGAATCTAATAAAACACGTCTCTCCCTCGCACCTAAAAAGACGGATGTTTCGGAGCTGAATTTGCTTCGCGATATTTAGTCGTTGCCGACTGTTTCCCAGAGGTGTGTAGAAATCGCAAAAGCAACGGTCTCTCTCCGGATCGTCGATCAAAACCGCGAGGCGAACGATTAAGAAAGTTCTCATGCCGCTCGATCATTAGAATTTTCACGCTGCCATGGAACTCTTTCACGCGCGACTGATCGATGGATCGGTCATAGAGTGGAAACCCCTTCTCGACGAAATGTTTCGCGAGGGCGAGTCGAGGAACGTACGAGACAAAAAACTCTTCACGCGTGTTCGAGGAACTCGGAAAACGAAGGAATCCGGGAAAGAGGGAACCGAGAGAAAAAAATACACAGAAACGATCAGGTACGAAGGTAAATAGAAACGGGGATGATTAATCGATGGATGGATCTCCCCGGCTCCCCTGCAGTCGCCCCGATCTCATGGCGCACCCTCTCTCGCACCCCATGCGGCCCGAGACTTTTTCTACGATCGGAAATACGAGCGCAAATTGCCAAAACAAAATTCCAAAAATATTCTCCGCCCGGAAATTGGTGCTCGCAACCCTTGCGGAGACGCGGGTGAGTCGCGCCTCGAAATTAGCCTGTTTCCCACAACCTGTCACCCCACGATTTCCAATTTCGAGGGTGCGCGGGCTACAGAACTCGAAAAAACCACCCCCGGGGCTTGTTTGGTTACGGGAATTGCTCGGCTGACAAATATCGGAAACCGGGGATTTATTTTAAAAGCTGCGAGGCCGGGAACCGTGGAGGAATATTTCGGGCAGAATTAAAACGCGAGGGTCGATTAGGGCAAGGTTGTCGGTTAAATATTAATCCTTTGTGATCTTAATATTTTTCTGATACGGAACGAAGTTTCCTCGGGGTTAAATAGAGCTGCGTTACGTTAGTACGGCTCGATTTTACAATCGCTTGCACAATAATTGCTCGAATAATTTCACTTCAACGCACAGCCGGTTATTCGAACGAGCCGTTTCTAAATATTACGGTGAATAATTTTAAGAATATTTCCAGCGAGTTCGACGGACGCGCGCGCGTAAATAGGCCGATTAGTAGAGAAGAGATCGAAGAATCGTGGACTCACCCTTAGGAACAAGTTCTCGGCTCGCTGGCGAAAATATTCGGGCTGCTCACGGCGCTTAATTGCGTCCGCGTTTCTTTCGGCGGGCATCGACGTCAGGCTCCGTGGAACACGAATCATGGTATTCCGAAATCTAAAATTATAAAGGCGACCGATAAGTGGCGGGCGAACCGGGCCATGTGCTCGCGTTCCTTTCTTAGGAATCGACGCAGAGCCTACAGTGGGAAAAAGGGGATGCTCGGCGTGCGCCTGCTGTTTCTCAACTCTCTATCTCATCGACTTTTGGTCTCTGAACGCCTCCAAAAATGACGAACACGGTGAACAGAGTGGATGCTTCTGGTGGACGATAATGCCGCGGCCAGAATCACGTGTCCTCGACGACGGATATTTATAAGCGCACGATCCCACAATTAACCCTCGATCGTTCAGAATATATTCACGTTGTACACGGTACTGTGATCTTCCGAAATGCGAAATTAGGGCTTCTTGTCATCCGTGACTCGATTCTCGACCGACGAAATTCGCAACGAAACATTTTCATCCCCCGTTTGGCTAGAAATTTCAAAAATTCTGCTTCGATTCGATCAATTTGCGAATCACATTTTGATCCAGAAATTGCTGCTGCTTCTTCTTCCTCTTCTTTTCTTCGAGCGAAGACATGCTATATTTACTTCGAATTTTTCCCTAGCTCGATCAAGACGTTAACGAACAGGGGTTCGTAGCAGCGCACAGAATTAATTGCAGTCACTCGAGAGGCTTCTACGCCATCGAACAACGGTTCGAGTGGCTCAGGAAGTGAAACTTAACGGGTGGATCGCGCGGCTACACGATTTTTCGGATCGGAAGAGCCACTAGACCGAAGTGAGAGAAGTCGGGCGCGGGGGTGTTCGAGAGGGGCGTCGCCTCGGCGTGGAATTTAAAGGGAGGACAGGGTGCAACGAACTCTGGCTCGTCGCTCTACTCCTACCATCTTCCTACGAATTCTGGACAATAGGCCCGCTCCTTGCCGCGACTCTCGTTGAACATCGAGCAAAACGAAACGATGCTCTGGAACTTTCATCGATCGTTTACGGTCTCTAAAATGATATAAAAATACAATTACAAAAATATATTCGACGCGAAAAGGATGCTCTAAAATTTTCTCGGACATCCGCGATCTAATTTAAAGAGAAAATCACAACGATGTTTGAAAGAAGAAGGGATATCTTGTATAAAAATTTGAAAACAAGGACCCTGTAAAGTCGCGCGAAACCACGAAGATATCCGAGACGCTTCTCGAAGCGAACACTTCAGACGAAATCTCTCCACTCGAAAATCGAAATTCTCTTCACCGGTCCCACGATGCTCCAGCAAAGTGACTGCGGACAGCTCGTTGCTCCAACATTCTCCGGAAGAGCTTTTCGCGAAAGTCTCGCGCGACATCGAGTAAATATTTGGAAGAGCCCCGAAAACGATTCCTCCTCTCTAGACGCGTCGCCGAGGATCCTCGGCCTAAATGGGTCCTCCGGGAGAGGTCGCGTCGCTTCCCACGAATTTCTCACGCTTCCCGGACAATTATCGAGCGACAGTTTAGCAGCCTGTTGCTGGTTTGGTCCGGTCTGCGCGGACTCTGCCAGGCTCCGGCTGGCCTCGGCCCGGTCTCGCGGCCGTGTTGTTGTTTGGGTAATTGAATTCGGACAGCTTCGAGTGGCCGAGAGGGACGGTTCCCGGGCGTTGTAGCGCGCGGGCCGGAGCGGGCCGGAGCAGAGCGGAGCAGAGCGGAGCAGAGCCGCGTTTGAAAAATCTCGAGTCAGAGGGCCCGAGGCGTGATCCCCCGCTCGAAACGTGACTCGCGTGAAATTCTTCAGATCTTACGGAGGCCCCCACGAGAAAAGAGAAGACCGGGCCCCCGAGCCGCGCGGAGAGGATGGAGAAAAATCCTGTTTCGGGGATCGTGGATCGGCTTAGCGTCCTCCTCTATGGATCTAACCGTGTATGAAACGAACGGATCTCGCGAGAGATCCCGCTTTCAAAGGAGAGGAGTCACTGTAAAAATAGCTCGAGATAATGGAAACCCGTGAATGGGTACACGTGTCCTGGAAAAGACCTGGAATCGTCCTGGCCGTCTCAGCCGCCGTCTGCGATGTTGCGTCGCGAGCGACACGCGGCCGATGACGCCTGCGCCGGCAAGCGATTTGCTGCGGATGAAAGGAAGAGCCACAATTATTTTTCGATAACTCACTCTTGACGCGATACGTCGTCGAATACGAGAGACATCCGTACAACCGTCCGAACGATGCGCTCGAAGAATGGACATTCGGAGCGATTCAATGATTCGCAATAGAATCTGAATTTTCGATCGCGCGAACGGCTTTCTCATTAGTTTGGATTCTCCGGTATAAAAAGGCACCCATAATAAACATGTACAGTATAATGTCTCTCGAATCGACGCTCAGATTTATCGACAAAACTGGACAATTTGGGTAGAGGAGATACGACTGTTCGAGCCTTGCGGTTTGGTTTTATAGTTACGAATTGTCAACAATTATAAAAACGTGCGTACAAATTCACGAAAAACCGAACGATTCGATACCGAATAAGGGAAGATAGAAAAATCCGCCCTTGCGATCAAGGGTTGAAAAGACTCTGCCCGTTCCAGCGAACAATTCCGCGGGCAATCGAGCCTGGATCCAAACATCGTCCGCGAACAATGCGCCTCCGAAATTCCCTGTAGCTGATCGACTTCGACGGAAACAGCCTCGAGAAGTCCCATAAAGCGGTGTCCGCACAATGCCGTTTCTTCGACACCCCGTTCCGCGGGGTTGGAATCGATGCGAGTCCTTGATAAGGAGCTCGGTCGCAAGCGAGTTCTATCGGGGTCGGATCGACGAAGCGGTTCGCGCGTCGCCTCGCGTCGCACGCACAACCACGCTCCGATCCGCTCGGGGCACGGTCATATAGGACCCGTGGTGTAGGGCCCAGGGCCCGGGCGTATACAGCTGTTGCGCGGCAGCTGACGGAAAAAAAGGGGTTAAGAACCCCGAACGCCGCTGGAAGAAAGGAGAAAACTCGCGAGGAGGAAGGGCTTCGAAGAAGAAGGACCTTCGTCCGCGGTAAAAAAGGGTGCCGAGTGGGAGAGCATCGAGAGAGAGAGAGAGAGAGAGAGAGAGAGAGAGAGAGAATCCATTGAATCGTTGCACGGGGGACAGGGCAAAAAGGGGTCTCGAGGGCGCGCTTCGCGATTTCTGGATTTCCGCGTCTTTAGTAACCCGAGAAGCGAAAACAGTGGGGCAGGTAGCTTCCAGCGGAAAGGGGAAACGTCGCGGGGCCCAAAGGGGGTCGGAGGGCCCGGACCACGGAGGAGGAAATCGAATACTACACCGGTGAACCCTTTCAATCCTCGCGCTTTTGAATCGGGACCAGTTTTCGGGGAAGACGGAAAGAGAAGTAAAAAGGACTCTGGGGGGAAAAAAATTGCGCAAGATGTCATCTCCGAGTCTTCCGAGCCCCCACCCCCTTCGGCTCCGTCATCTTCAACCCTACGATCCTCCGGATCGACGGAACATGAGACGAACACGTTACAATACGTCCCCAGTTTCTTCGAATCCACGCGCTGCGTCCTTCGCCGAACGAAATATTGTTATTGTTGCTATCGAAAAAACTGCGCGACGCTATAAAACGCGTCCATGGGGAAAAATTGTGCGAGACGCAACCTCGCGGCGTTTCCGCATCTCCACCTCCCTTTGAGATCGTCGCCCCTTTATCGGTCGGTTCTTCCAGATTGACGGAACCCTCGCGCGATACCTGCTCGCCAGCTGTGTTTTCTCAAGGGATTTCGAATTTTCGGAGCTCGTGAGCCCCCTTCCACGGCGTACTCGTGGCGTCCGATCCACCAGCCACCAGCCACCAGCCACCAGCCACGGGTTCTTTTTACCTCGTTCGCCGAGCCGAGCCGAGCCGGTTTCTGCGGCGCGGCGCGCCGCGGCGGCCCTCGGATCGCGCCAGTGGCTTTTGATCGAGTTTGACGCTAGATCCTGATACTGTCTGCGCGCGGAGATCCTGATCCCGCGGCGGAGGAGATCCTGGACCCGGGCCAGTGTCGGTTTCTGCCGGCCCGATCGCGTTCCATGGGAACCAGAACCGTAACCCTTCGTCCTCGTCCCTCCACGGTGATCGATCTCCGTCGTCCTAGACCCGTCCCTGGAATTGTTTTCGAGAATTTTGTGGTAATTTCTGTTTTCCATCCCGTTGCTTTCTCTCGCGGTTTCGCCGCTCCTTTCCCCGGATTGTTTCTGTAGGAATACAGTAAATGGACAATTATTTTGTTTGAATACACAAAAATGGACAATTTGGGAACAGAAGATACGATTGTTCGAGCCTCGTGGCTTGTCTTTTTTATGGTTATCGATTGTCAATAATTATAGAAACGAGTCGCAAGGCTCGAATAATCGTATCTCCTCTTTCCAGATTGTCCATTTTTCAGCACAATTAGAGCGTCGGTAAAGGAGACATTACTGTAGTTCTATCGGACCTCTCTCCAAACGATTGCTCTTTTTTCCGTTGCAATTTTTAAGATCGCGATACCGAGAGCTCTCGCAGAGCCGAGAGAGAGAGAGAGAGAGAGAGAGAATCGCAGATCTTGCGATTGCACAATGTTTTCCCCACGTTCGAACCTCAAAACCTCGACGCAACTCTGCCATTATCTCAGACCCTCCGTTGAAAAAAAAGGAATGAGTGGAAACGATCGAAAAGTTGAAAGTCCTGTACGTTTTCCCATGGCTCAGGTAGTCGCTGTAGACGCGCCATAGGATCCTCGGGGAATGAAAGGGGGCTCCTCTCTCTCAAATCCAGGATCTTGTCTTTCTATTTGAATAAGATTCACCCTGTTTATCATTTTCTACGATTTCACCTTTACCCCGTACCCTCTGGCCCGGCGCTGCCTGTCCTCTCGCTTCTCACCCTTTCGCAGGCGCGGCGGAACGGGTAGCCGCGCGCATAATACGTAAAAATCCTTTCCCAAGGGGTGAAGCCGGCGAGGCCCCCCGCTTCTTTTTCACCCTTTTGCTCGTCAGTTTCCAACGTCAAATTAGAATTTTGTACGGACCGGCTGGAATAAAAATTCGATTTTCACCTGGGCCACCTTTTTCCACCCCTTTGCCACCGGTTACCCTGCTCTTCGTCCCCTTGGCCCGCTAGTTTTGCCGCCTAATGGGAACCTTTTACCGACCAACTATGCTCGACCTTCGAATTTGCCAAAATTTACTAGAACGCGTTCGAACTATTTTAATAGCATTCTCGAACATTCTCGATCGAGGGTAATTTATTTTATTAAATGTTTCCAATCGCTAGAAACCGAATGCTTTCGGTGAAGCTTAGCAAAGTCTACGATCGTTTAGAAATTCAAGGACAAACAGGATCGAAACAAACGTTCCACATTTAATCGCTGTAGAACATTGAAAGAAGATCGATACATTGTAAGAAAAAGAAAAAACATTCGAAAAGCCGTAAACTCCAGCAGCCTTTTGGAGAAGTTCTCTGCGCAACTTTGCCTTCGACAGCCGATGGAACGAGCAAAGGTGTTTTTCCCTCCTTGAATGGCGGATCATTAAAAGACTGGCTTGGTCTTCAAACACCGATCAACGGTCAACGGATTCATCAATTTTCCGGTAAAAAAAGAAACGGAAAAAAAGAAGCGGAAAAAACGGAAAAAGGAAAAGGGTCGTTTTCTCCCAAGGATGCGGCGAAACCGTCGCTGCCAGTCGAATGACAAATGGCTTTCCGTACTCGATTATATCCGCTAAAAATCTGCGTCCCGTGGATTTGATGGATGGAGAGGCGCGATCATGTGTGGAAAATTCGCGGCTCCTCGATCGTTTTCACGGGACGCAGTTTTTAAAGGAACTCGAATCGAGCCGCTGATCTACCCCTTTTTTTCTCTCTCTTTCTCTCTTTCGTTTCGCCCTCTACGCCTCGCCTCGCCGCGCCGCGCCGCGTCCTCTCCGTCCACGCCGGACTATTTATTTTCGGCGTGTCAAAACGAGTGACTGATGACGGCACGATGCTAATTCCACCATGTGGGAACCGATCGTTACCAGATCTCACCGCCGCCGCGGAATTACAAAAACCATCGAACGATTCGGCCACGAGATACGGAACAGAATTTCGGGAAAAAACCGAGCGTGGCTCGCGGCCACCGATCGATTCCTCGAATTTCGGCCGACCAGCACGGATACGCGTCGTCCCTGGTAATTAATTAATTGACGTTGGCGCGCGCAGATGTTTATGCAAATCTCGGAATCTAGACGACGGCGGCGCTCGACGCATTTGCTCGACCGTCGATCCTTCTGCGATCGTCTGCCGGATCTTCAATTTCACAGTCGTTCACGCGTTCGTCCAATTTAAACGAAGATCTTCGTTTTCGCAGAAGTTTAGCTGAAAAATCTACATCCGTGTTTCTCCGCGTTCACTTTATTTCCCAGCTTTCGAGAACAGAATCGTCGATTCGTGCTTGGAGGAAATCAAAAATCGAACCAGCGCGTTCTCGGAAAAGAGAGAAAAAAATAAGAAAACGAAGACCGATCGGCTCGATAATTCTAGAGGAACGGCTCGAATTTCATTCGCGGTCTAATTACCGAATAGGAGAGCACGGGCAGCGTTTCGAAAATCGCGGATGATTAGCGTCAAGCTGTAAAATCGACGAAGGTAAAAAGCCGAGTCGAATCGAGGCGCATCCGTGTCGGCAAACACGCGTAGCTTGGAATCGGACAAATTGCTCGGACACGAGTGGCTCGTGTTCCGAGGAAACGTGGAAGGAAGCGTGACCGGTACCCTCGGAAGTATCCATCGCGTGGCATTCGCTCGGCGCGGCGGCGAGAAAAAAAAAGCCACAAAAGGAGAAATGGAAAACAAAAATGCCGGAGTTCCGAGGCCGCGCACGGCGCGGTCAATTTCCCGTCGAGAGCAGTAAAATGCACGTTGTTCTCGTAAAGTGGCGTCTATCCGCAAAAAGAAGCCCTGGCGTTCTTGTTTACCGGCAACCCGCCGCGGAACAGCCGGAAAAAGAGAAAGAGAAAGAGAAAAAGGGGAAGAAAAAGAAAGGGGGAATCGGAGATAGCGAGAGAGGATAGGACGATCCGTGCTCTCGCGCGGCAGAAACCTCGAAATCAAATATTGATTCTCAGTTATGCGCGTGTTGAGGGTCACGCGATGCCGGGCCGCCTTTATTAAGTGATTACTCTCATTAGCTTGCACGCGATGCGCTTTGTGCCGGTCGTTCCAAGCCGATGAGACACAAAATGGCGTGGCCGATTGCTCCTCCCTCTCTTCTCGCAGCGAGCTTCCCCGCCGTGGAATTTCTCGAATCCGCGCCTCTTTACGAGCCTCGCCGATCGTTTCGGGATCGTTTTCGCTAACGACCACCACGAATACTCCGTCCCCGGCACGGCGTCCGTCGCGGCCACCGCGACGTTTCGTACATGCCCGCACGATCCCGGCGAACTTATCGCGAGAACTAATTCCCCAACCCTCTCGGCCCCGTGCAAAATTCATCTTCCGAGCGGAGAACGGACGCCGCCGCAACTGCGCATCCCTTGTCGCGAGCCGCTCCGGACCTACGGGCATCGTTAATATTCCGATTCCGGATCGGCACAATACGGTCTAAGCTCTGCGCTATAAAATGGCCGCCTGTTCGCTCCGAGACGATTGGACGGGGATCTTTGCAGAGAATCGACGCTCCGCGCGCACGTTGCGACGAGCGAAGAGAGTTCCTTTGGTTAAATTTCAACTTGTTCTCTAAACTGTTTCTCGCGACTAACGTTGCTCTACGACGTCGCGATTCGAGCGACTTGTAACTCGTTTAGAACCGTTCAGGAATATTGCGATCGTTTCTATACGCCACGTAATCGTTCGCCAGTATCGAGTAAATGACCGAGACGAGCAATCGACAGTTCTTCTCGCTTTTTGGAATTTATTGCTCCTCCGTCGAAGATCGGTCCTTGCTCGAACGATCGAAACCAGCGTATTCGGTACGATCTTTCTCTCGATATCGTTCTTCCGAAGATAACGCGAAATTTCGAAAGATTCGACTGCGAGGACGCCGGAAATCGTGCTGCTTTAAATCGTGGCCAAATTTTGGAGCGGACTCGAGTAAACGAGATAATCGTTCGGAAACGAACGGTAACGCGATCTCCGAGAAGAAACGTCGCGTTCACAGCAAGAAAACGGTTCGTCGGCTGTGTACGAAATTAATTGACAGTGGATTCCGGGGTTCGAGGATCAGCATGCGACTCTCTGTCAGCTTAGCGACTCGTCTCGGCCGGCCTCGAGGGGGTTGAAGAGCGGTGGTTGCGGCAAGAACAGGAATTCCCTGGATCGGCGTGTCCGTCCGAGTTACACGCGTGATCCTCGTGATCGAGGCAGGGGGTGGCAGGGGGCGGCAAGGGGTCCTCGGGGGCTGATGGCGTCGGTTCGCGTTCACCGTGACCGTCGGATTTTTCTTGCGGGCGCCGGAGGGGGGGCAGTTCGAGTCGGTAATTGGCCGTCATCCGGAACCATCGAAGCGTCCCCGTACTCTTTTGCGACGCGAGCCTAGGCCAGCGCCGGGGGCCCATAAATCAATTAATTTTAGCCAGCTTCGATATGCCGGGGCTGGCTTTAATTTAAATTCTTTCGGAAGCCTTTGGAATCGGTTTTAGTGCCGATAGCCGGCGCGCAGCCGAGAGAAAGAGAAAAAGAGAGACCGGGAGAGAGAGATCGAGCGAGAGAGAGAGAGAGAGAGAGAGAGAGCGAAGGCTAAAACCGCGTCTCCACCGATGTCGAACGATCCAACGATCTGCTTTCCTCCGGTCCGATTGCGATGGTGGGGGCTGATTGGTGACTTACGGAGGCGAGGAGAGACAGACTGACCAGAAGCAAAACAAGGAGGGCCCGAAGGAAACGTCCAGAGCGGGAGAAAGAGAGAGAGGAAGAGAGAGAGAGAGAGAGAGAGCGAGAGAGAGAGACGAGGCAAGAAAGAGAAAAAGAGACGGAGGAGAGTAGACGCCACCTTAAGTATTTCTGATCGAATTCCAAATGGCTGGTTCGTCGTCCGGTCGGACGGTCGGTAAGAATTCAAACCATGACGAGCAAATGGACAAGAGCGTGCGTCGCTCTGATCGTGGAAGAGGACCGGCACCGGGTGGGCAAGAAGGGGGCACACCGAGCCGCGCCACGCCGCCGTGGCTGCGTGAAACCGAGAAAGAAAGGGACAGGCAAAACGAGCGACGGTGAAAATCGCCACGCAAAAAGCCGACCGCGACCGCGAGTCATCGGCACCACCCTCTGCCCCCTCCCCCTTCTGTTTAGCTGTCCCCTGCACCGAAGCCACCTCGCCGACTAATCAGCTCGCGGGGTCGACCGATGAACCCGCTCGCGATCCTTCTTTTCCCTCTTCCCCGACCCGTTTTTCTCTCTTTTCCGACACACGAAACTGCTAACGCTCTTCTTACGCAATTCGGTCGCTCCCTTCGCGGCCAGAGATCGTAGACCCATCGGAATCGGATTATTTATAGGCAAGACCGGCCGGCCGACCAGCTAATTTGCCTTGATACGGCGATCTTCCGACAGCACCGGCGCGACGCGACGGGACGGCGTGAAATGGAACATTCGGATACCGAGCAACGTGCATCGTAATCGCATCGAAGTTTTTCGGGATCTCCGATCTCGATCGATGCGGTCCTAATTATCGTTTACGCAGACCTCGGACAGGTTTATCGTAACCTTTGGACAGCCGAACGATACAGGTTCGAGCGTACCGGTTGCTCCATTTGCGAGGCTAGGAGGACGAATGGCCGCGAGCGAGAGAGATTAATTTCTTGTTTATTACGGTGGAAAAGAATTTCGTTGGATCTTGTTCGGTTTAGAATGTTCGTCGAAAGAAAGGATCCCTGAAATGCTTCGCAATTCGAGGAAACGTTTGTTCGCAATTCCGGGAGAAAAGAACTGAAAAAACGATCGGTTCTCTCGATTGATTTTGGAACGCGAGTGAATCGAGCGAAGGGAACGGATACTTTCGATGAACCTCGCCGAATACTGATTTGTTTTTTTCGTCAAAACGGGCCCGTGAACTTTCAATGAAAGGTGGAAGAGCTCATCAATAAGTTATGCACGCGTGCACATTGCCCTTTGATGTGCCGCTGTCCGGGCTTTTAACCTCGGCTCAATACAATTCGACGAGTTGAACGATCGACGCCATCGGCTAAACCACGATACGAACGCCCAGAAATTCCCGATAAGCGTCGCTGTCTAACGTTTTACTGGCAATACGTGATAGTAATTACAATCGGCAGACTCGAGATGAATGAACAACCGCATATTTGTGAAGCGGAAACAGCGTCCCAGAAACGTGGAACAACGGGATAATTAATGCGAGATGTTTTTTGTTCGGTCTACCGAGTATAACAGACTGCCGCCGAAAAAATTCTGTTCCCTCGAGCTACCCCGTGTTCGAATTCAACTGTAAGTTGTTTTTGCACGATTTTGCGGCGTTGTTATAGCAGCCGAATCGTTTAAACTAGTTTAGAATTATTAGACCGAAGATTACCTATCGAACGAATACAATTTTTATTTAAATAACAAGAAGTTGATCTCCTTCTGCAATTTTTAATCGTTCGAAAATAATGTGTCGTTGTTCTTGTATTCTTTTAGTCCCTGCAGTGCTTTAAATTTGCATCCCCTCATTTTTATTATAAACGCATAAAATCTATAGTCTCGGAAAATATTATATTCTATACGATTTCTTTTTATTGGTCACAATACTGTAATATTTTAATAAGAGGTAAGCTTTGGCAATCGATCAAATAAAAATTCATCCAAATATAAATTTTATGTAATTAAATAAAATATTCGCTTGAAAGGAAAGGACCTTTGAGACGAATTCAAAGTATTAAAAGCATAGGGTGAACCATTAACTGGCGGCATCCACTGGTCGGAAGAGTAAACTTCGATTACGCTCTTGATCAGTATGTTTGGTATATATTATGTTAAAATTAATTACCTTTTACGTGTTGTCGTTTGGTTTCCTTGTACGATATAGATGCAGTAGATTCTTCAGAACAGTTCTGCGTCCTCGGTTTAGGTTGTTATGCTCTAATTTTGCCATAATTAATATTTTTAGGCGACTATATTCTATGTATGTGGCGCCTCTATCGGAAGAAAAACGAAGCTCCTTTCGAGGTCCGTACAGCGCCAATTAGTGCAGTGGCAAAACGCTCAAACTGTTAGCCAAACTCGACTGTCGGTAATTTGGCTAAGAGTTTCAGCGTTTTGCCGCTGCACTAATTGGCGCTGTACGGACCTCGAACGAAGTTTCGCTGATCCACCGATAGAGGCGCCACATACTAAGCATGCATGGTCGCCTAAAAACATTAATTATGGCAAAATTAGGACATAACAAACTAAACCAAGAACGCGGAACTGTTCACAAGAATCTACTGTGTAGATATAGCATGTAGAAACAAATAAAAACATTGCCGAAAGGTAATTAATTATCCTCGGAAATTTGGTTAACTATTATGTCAACTAATTGCATTTTGAGTCGTTGTCCTTTAGTTTTTTTACACGAAATAGATGCAACAAATTCTCCTGAACAATTCTGTGCCCTTGGTTTAGGTTTTTATTCCGTACATTTGCCATAATTAATGTTTTTAGACGAATCAAAATTGTGTATAAGTGGCGCCTCTATCGGTAGAGTGTCGAAGCTCCTTTCGACGTCCGTACAGCGCCAATGGATGCAGTGACAAAATGCTGAAACTGTTAGCCAAATTACCGACCATCGATTTTGGCTAACAGTTTGAGCGTTTTGGCACTGCACTAATTAGCGCTGTACGGACCTCGAAAGGAGCTTCGTTTTTCTTCCGATAGAGGCGCCACATACGTAGAATATATATAGTCGCCTAAAAACGTTAATTATGGCAAAATTAGAGCATAACAACCTAAACCGAGGACGCAGAACTGTTCAGAAGAATCTACTGCATCTATATCGTACAAGAAAACCAAACGACAACAACGTAAAATATAATTATTTAATATATAAGAAGGTACCAATTTCTACCCTTGTCACAGAGCCTACCCCTTCACGTCTTACACGTTACTCGTTGTACAAATAAACTATACTATATACTTGATTGTTGCTAGTATCCTTAAATTCATGAATCATTGATAACGTTGGGCCGGATATAGAAATGGTAAGAGATGTCCTGAGTAACCGAGAGTCCTACATGAAAAAATATTGTGTAAAAAGTAATACTCTATACGAGTACATGTCTCTTTTGCACAATTTTGAGCGCATTTCTTGTGGTGACGATACGAGACACAACAACAATTCTTGTTTTAAATACAGCGATTTATTACATGACAATAAAGTATAAGATTACAGTTTGATTATAAATATGCAACAAATAGTATGTAATTCAGATTGATGTGTACATAAATATAAGTTTACGCTTTTATATACTTGATCAACGGATTCAAACCCTTCTATTTATTAATGTATTTATAAATTTTATTTATCGTATCTATAAAACTAAAAAAGAAAATTATCCTTTTTTTTTACCACAAACAATTTCTGCTTGAAACAAATACTCAAATTGCGAAGCTGTCTCGTCAGAATTACGAATTCTGATTCCAGAGTTCGTAGACTGCGATTCGTAACGATGGTTGAGCAGGAAGCAACAAATAACGTGCGCGACGTTGCGGCCCGAGCAGCGTCCCATGTCGCGTCGCTCCGCGTCGACCGCAAAAACGGCGCGACGGGATAGATTGACCCATTTATCCGCATAATCTCGGATCAATCCATTTGCAAATGTCTTGATTCCACGGTTCCCAGGAGCCAGCCCATCCGGCAGCAAACTTGTCAGGGACAAGTTTGCCAGGGGACTCGAGCTCGCGGAGTCTGCCCAGTAATTGCAGTTAACGCGATTCCCCAGATAGTTTGGACGTCTTGCGCGTAACTTCGTCGACGGCACCGGCAAGTAGTCGCGAACGAGGATGGGGTTGGGACAGAGCGCAGTTAGGGGGACGGCTGGATGAGGAACGCCGGTGGGTAGCTGTATCGTCGATCCTCCGCGAACAAGCAAGACGGATCCCGGAACAAAAGATCGCGGCCGCATCCATCGGGGGCACCTTGCGCTCTCCCGCAGTCCTCGAGGGTGCGACGCGTGTGCCAGGGCTGCGGGCTCAACAAGTTTTGCTAGGCGTGCGACCTATAGTCGTCGCTTCGTGGTCGTCGAGCCGACGAAAAATAGAGGAGTTCGCGAGTTCACCGAGAGGCTCGCTCGGTCCGCGATCCTCCGGTCGCTAAATAACCAACGGAGCGGATTCTTTTGTCTTTTACGAGGGGAATTATGCAGTTTTATGGGCCGGGATCGCTCCGTGATCTTCGAGATAAAGTTTAGCTTCTAGCTTGATTTCTCACAGGTATTCTATAATCTATTAAAGAACTTCGACATTTTTATATGTATTTTCTTCCCTTTTTAACAGCCGCTCCGAAAGGATCAAAGACAAAAAACGTAGCCGTCGTAAACCCTGCAAAAATGCATACTTCCGCAGATTCATGAAGTTCTCGGTCCGCCGATCGCTATCCGTCAAAAACCAACAAAAAGGGCTAAATCCTCGGGATTGTCCGCGAGCTAATTCGCGCAGCCTTGGAACGAGGAGTCATAAGCTGCGATACAATTAAAGAACGAAAGGTAGGCGAAGGGAAAAAACGCGGAGATGAAGCTGTTCACTGTTGCGTGGTCGTGCGCGTCGTAGATCTCTCCATTTCCTCTCTCTCTCTCTCTCTCTCTCTCTCTCTCTCTCTCTCTCTCTCTGCCACTTACTCCTTTGCGAATCAAAGCTGCGGACAGGGAAGCAAGAGGGAAATGGAGAGAGAGAGAGAGAGAGAGAGAGGGAGAAGCTCTACTCTCTGCAGCGTTCGACAGTCGGCAGGAAATCGATCTGGTGACCACGCTCGGGCTAATTCGGCTCGGTCCTCCGATTCAAAACTGTTCGATTCCCAAAGTAGCCACGCCGCAAACGGCGCGATAAACATGCGGTCCTCTCGGCTGCTCCCGGCCGCGTTCCCCTTCCGGTTTCCCTTCCCGTTCCCGTCCCCGTTCCAGCTGTGCCAGCTCGACCGTGATCCAAGTCCTGATAGCCTGCAATGGACACCATCGCGGAGGGTGTTTATGGCTCGGCGAAAGGACAATTTCGGCGACCCGTCCGCACCGACTCCGGGGACCAACTTACCCGCGGACTCCCGGCAATCTCTTTCCCTATCCGTGGCTTGCGGGTTTCACGGACAACCTATCTAACCAGCGCGGATTTCATCGATGCTTTGACCAACAAAGATTTGAATCGTCGCCGCCCCGAGTTATCTACAGCTTCTATTTCCTTCTTTCCGCGGCGTATCCACGATGGCAGAGTAAAATGCTCCTAGTTGGAATTCATAACTTTAGGATTTTCCATTCTAGACGACGAAATTGATAACGCGTGTTCCGTCTCGTCGAGCTTAGAAAATGTGCGTCGCGTTCGATTTAAGGACATCCGTGTGCACCTTGGTTTTCATAATCGTTCCTTGGACAGATCGAGACGAACGGATGACAGATCGCTTGGAAATATACCATCGAGTGCGGGGAAGAACGCGGAATCGTTCTACCTTGGAATCTCTCGTTGAACCCGGCATCGTCCGATCGATTCCGCGGCACGAATTAACCGAGCGAACACGGTTCTCTCGGAAGACGCGTCGGAAGACGAATTCGAGCGGAGATTTCGAGGCCGCGAGAATACGGGACGGACGATCCCCGGAACGCGACATAATTGTATGCAATTGCCGGTTAAGATGGACGTGGACGGTCGCGGGACACGCGAAACAACCGGTTGGCCTTATTATTCTCGATCCTCCGCGCCGCTGGAGATTATTGTCCCGGCACTTACCGTGTACACGCGCGTCGACGCACACATGGTCGCGCGCGTACACACACCTGTGTATCACCGGTCGGGGCCGGCTATCAAGATGGAGGAGACGGGACAGACCGTAAGTCACGGTTCTCCCTAGAGAGCAGCGCGCCAAGTAGCCGTGATAAGGGCGCCAGCTATAATGTGGGATGTTTTCGTCCTGGGAAAAGAAGCTGCCCGGAGAGCTTGACAAGACCTGGCCGCGCTGCTCGAGCTCTCTTTCGCGATATCTCTCGCGAGCAAAGGGGTCGATCGCGCGACGCCATCACCCCCGGCAAAAGTCTAAGCACCTGGCCCGTGACGTCGCGCACCACCGGCGAACATCGACTCGTCGGACGATAAGGAACGGCCCTTTCAACATCTTCGACGGCATCGCGGCCGCGGCACGAATCGTCCGGGAATCGATTCCTCGAGAAACGGACCGCGACCGACTTCGCTCGTTTCGCAGGAAACGTCTTTCTATTTATTTCGCGCGCTCCCTTTTAGCGAGCCTCGCCGACGATGACAGCCGCTGTCCGATTCCCATCTGCGGATCCCACGATCTTCGAGGAAAGCGATCTCTTTCCTCTGTTACCGTCGCGATGTTCCCCGAGATTTTTATTCCGGGTTGCTTCGCTTCTCTGCGACGAGGTCGACGCGATTTCCTCGCTTTCCGGAGCTTTTTTCGATTACGATTGTTCAGCTTCGTTCGGGATTGCCCGATCGATCGGATGCGTTCTCGTTCGATCGAACGAAACGGAGGCTGAACGAAAATGCTTCTTTCAATTATTTTAACAAGTTACACGTGCTGGATCAGCGTTCCGGAGTTCTTCCGAAATGCGCGGGTTTTATCGCGATCGAGCGACGATATCTTTGCGAAGGAATCGTTTGCTCTCCGACGGACGGGGCAACGTTTGCCCAACGACGAGAACAGGACGCTTTCCGAAATCTCCTCGATGCCTGTACACGAAAAGATGATCCGAACTGGCCGGTTTGTCGGAGGAAAATATTTTCGGACGTCGGTGGACGATGGCGAGGCGCTTTGTCGCGCGAGACACGTACCGATAACCTCCGTAACAAATTTAATTCCGCGCGGAATCGCTTCGGCGCGTAGAACGCTTTTAGCCGAGACGTTGTTCCCGCGGAAGCTCGGTCGTTCCGCGAATAAACCGCGCGCGGGAGCGGTATTCGACGAAAAGAAAGAAACCGCAAAAATTTCGTTCGCGGGGCGAAAGGTTCCGGCTCGCGTCTTGTCGCGTCAAACGCGGCTTCCGGATCGTAACTCGTCGGCGGGTTGTATCTTTCCTGGATCCGTTTTCCAACTGGGAAACTTCATCCCCGAGGTGAAGCGTCTTAAATAAGAAGCCGTCGAACCGCGCCCCTCGAATACAAAAATATTTTCAGTTTCGTCCGCGTTCTCTCATCGCCGTTGAATAATTCATAGCGATTCGGCCGTGCAAATAAATAGCGTGGACGTTTGAAAATATTTGTAGACGTCGTTTTTGCCGGTACAACGCGAGGAGACGGATTTTTATGGAATATTTTAAAGCGTGATTTTTTTTATAATTTCCCAGCCAATGGGTCATTTTACGTAGCCGCGGTTCCGCGGACGAACGAGCATAAATATTTTATTTCGGCGTTTAATCGAACGATGCGCGTGAACAAAATGAAAAGTATCTTTTTTTTTCCAGCGAGGGGAACGTAATTTCCCTTTCGATGGGTGATATATAATGGGAGGAAGGGGGGGAGCGACCGCACCAGCTGCCGCCGTTGCGCGCAAGAAGGCTTCGCAATTAAATAGATATCCTAAAATGACGAGCGCGCGAAAAACTGGCCGTCGAAATTGATCCGGCATCGCGGGGCAGAAATTTATTCCACTCGTTAAAAATATGGCAACAGCGGAGCTATAACCTCGACTCGAAATAAATAAAACGATCCTTCGGAACCTCGATTCTTCGCTACACGGACGATACGAACGATCATTTTATTTCTATCTCGCCTTTTGCCACTGTTATTCGCTTTCGAAATCGAAGATATCGAATTACTCGTGTTTCGAACGTATCGATTTTCCAGCCTCGCGTTAATTCCACGCCGAAAATTACTCTCCAATTAAATCGCGAAAATGAGGTACGGACGAGTGTTTCAAAGTTCCCGTAGACTAAGCCTCGGCAACTCCGATAATCGCGCGCTAAAAAATCAGAGACCAGTCGTTTCGGTGGTCCGGGGTGTCCCCCAAGTTTCGAGCCGTTGCGATCCCCGGTATTAATTAAAGAGAAGATTGACGAGGCTGAGCCGGTGCAGTTCCGAGCAAGTTCCCGGGCGAAGAGCGCGTCGAAACGATGGATATTAGAATCGAGCGGCGATCGGAGGGCGCGCAAACATCCCTCGGCCCTCGTCTGAATTTTCAACAATTTCGATATCCAGGATCCGACGTCTGATCCCACATTGTACCTTAAACCCGCTTTCCCGTAGAATCGTTGATCCCGACTTATATACCATTTTGCTCGACCGCGAGAGACGCGTAAAGCGAGACGCTGGAAGCTAAATTTAATTTAAGACGTGTCGCGGCTTCGAATCTGTATCCGTCCAAATTGTCGTCGATGAAATCGTTGGCGCGACGAGCGCTCTCAAGTTGCAAAAGCTGAGTTTCAGCGGCTCCAAAAATCTGCCCGATCAGATCCTCGAGCCGTTATTGGAATTACCATTAACCCGGTACAAGTACAACCACGGCGCGAGTCGCGTAAAAATCAAACGAGAAAAGGCCGGGCAGCGTTTTGCTCCGCGCAAAGTCCCGAGTCCCGAACCGTTTCCACGGCTACAAAAATCCGTATAATTATCCGGGTTCGGAGCGAGGCGGTGCTCTCGCGTTTCCCGGGGTTTTCCGGCGCAGCAATTCCCAGGCAATTTGTTACTGGAAACCGGCCGCGAGGCCGCGCAGTTATGCGATCGCGACGCGACGCGCCGAGCATGAATCTGCGTCCGGGCGAAGCCGGCCGTTAAAGAGCGGGACCGTTGTTCCGTCGTCGGATCCGTTTACACGAAATAATCGGTTAATCACCGCGGGTGCAGGTGTCCTCTCGGGCCAGCCCGTTAACGACCCGGTGCGTTATGGGGCGTGAATCGAAGCGGGCGCCGCGCAGCGTCATCGTAACGCGTTGCCATAACGCAAATCCGTTCTGTACACGGATCTGAGGTAACGTAAGTTTGCCCTGGCTTATCCACCGCGCTTCCCCCCTCTCGTTCCCTCTAGTTTTCTCTCGGTTTTCCGCGGAGCTGTTCGCCTCTCTATAGAGACAGAGAGAGGGACACGGCTGGAAGACGGCAGCTGCTTTTATGGGGTCGCCTCTCGCGGCGTTAGGGTCACTAAATGGGACATGGGTATTGATCTTTCTTCGTAGTTCGCCGACACGCTGCCTCGATCCCTGTCCTCGTCGGCGAGAGACCGGTCTTCCCGATTGGATCGATCCGGGTGCCAGCAGACCGTGGGGGAGGCCGAGATGTCGCTGGTTCGAACACAATCTGGGAATATGGATCATGGACCGAGCCGATGCCGCTGTCGCTGCCGCCTCGAGACCATGCGACCATCGATCCCGCGATATTGCCTTCCGCTGGAAAAACACGAGTCGCGTTCGCCTCGGTAGCATCCGCCGAGAATTAGAGCCCGAGGTCGCGTCTGCTTCCCCGTCGATGCAGCGACCGGGACCCGTCGACCACCTTGTTGTCCTCCGCGCGTTACGCAAATTCTTCCGGTCAGCTGACGCCCTATTTTTCGAGCTCGAGTCATTTTTCCCGATTCGGCGATGCCTGGCGAAGAAGCCTGTATTTTTTGCTCGCGATTGTTTCGCTTCGTCGTTTTCTTTGCGCCAAATTTCTCGCGTAATCGTATCTCCTCTTCCCGAATTGTTAATTGGGGAGACGTTGCTGTACTCCTCTTCTCGAATGCTTCGCAAGAAAAATGTTCTCCGTTGGATCAACGGTTCGACCGGGTGTCCTAAAAATATCAGAAGCGCCGGTTTCGTAGCTTGCGAGGAAAAGGAATTTCGAAAGATTCTTTTGCCCGGAGCCGTAATAAAAAAATATATCCTTCGTTGCTGCGAGAAAGTGCCGGGGTGCCTGAAAAATTTCAAGAACACCGGTTGTGCCCGGTTTCGAAATAAAGTAATTCCTGTAGACGAACCGGTGGTCCCCGATTCCATCGGTTGCGATTCCGCATTTCCATGAACCGGCCGTTCGCGGTCGCCGGTTCGCCGCGACGGCGGATCGAAGATTAATCGGCGCGGAAAGGGAGTAACAATGGCATTGTCGGTGTCCGATCATAGGAACGTCGTCGTTCCGTCTCGAGAACTAATTATGATAAGCGGCAATAGGGTTGTCGGGGAGGGGGGTCTCTATCGTAGCCGGCAACTCCGTGGAAGTCGAGGGGACTTAATTACCGGGTGAACTTTGCCCGAAAAAAAGGCAACCGTGGAAGGGATCGCCCATCCCTTCGCGGCGGAGACGCGAAAAGAAAGACGAGGGAAGAAGTCGAGGTAAGACGAGGACTGGAGACGCGACGACAGCGACGACAACGACGAGGAGAAGGAAGAAGGGGGAGAGCAGAAGGACCCCTATAAGTCGCTTTGACATTGGAGAACAATGGAGACAAGGTTCTCCATCCATTCGGGGAAGCAAAACAGCCCGGGTTTCCCGGTTCAGCGAAGCTTTGCCAGCGCGGCGGGGCCGAAACTCGGCAACGACCGGCTAGAAAAGACTGCCCCACGAAGTATATCCCGAGGGAATCCAATCAGAGCGAGGAGGAGCTCGAAAGGCGTCTAACCCCGGCGTCCGACCTCTCCGGTACAAATCTCGAGCACCTCTCCCGGCTCGACGAATGGCTCGAGCGAGATTTACAATGTCTACCGGAAGAATCTGCTGCCGAGACGAGGTCGCGCCACGCCGGTCCCACGCGCGCGTGTCGGAGGAGGATTGTCAAATTGTAATCAAGGGATTTTTATTGCGTCCCGGCGTCGATCAGGATCGGGGATACCGTTCCGTGACCGGGACTGCGATATGTCCGCCGCGTGACTCGAATAATATGAATAGCTCCGAGAGGTCTCCGCAGTCCGCGCCTCGGACTTCTTCGCTTCCTCGTTTCTTTATTTCTTCGCTCGGTTCCCTTGTCCACTCCGCGAGATCAGGCCACAATTCTTATTCCCGATACGAACGCGATTCCCCGGTCCTTCGAGCCACGAATTTCAAATTGCCTCGTACCTACGAGCGCGCCGCGGCAGATTCTCGCAGGAAAATGTTTCTCGGCGCTTCGATCGTTCCGCAAGGTGGCCCGAAAGTTTTCGAAACGTTCGTTCCGAAGCTCCTGCGAAAACCTGATATCGTTGCGTCGCGGGGCACCGTTTGCCACGGAATTCGGGAGACCGTGATTCCGCGAACTTCGCTCTCCTCCTTTAAAATTCGTTAAAAAAAATGTTCCGCGTTCGTTCGACGGCGCGACGAGACGACATCGAGCACGGATTCCGTTTCCGAAGAAGTTCCGTAAGCACCGCGATCGCCCGGTTGGAACAGCGTCACGGACGAGGAAGGATCTTCCGTGCGGCAATCTTCGCGGGACGTGTCACGGTTGAGATACGGAAGGGATCGCGGCGCGGCGTGTCGGGTCACCGGAAACGCGTCGTCGCCGAATCCCCGAAATCCGTAAGAAAGCCTCGTTAGAGAGCAACGGGAGAGACGATCGTCGGAGCGCGAAGGAGTCGAGTCGACGGAAAAATTAATATCTCCGCCGGCGCGGATCCGGTCGGGGGATCCGGCGGCCGATAAATTCAATATCGGTTCGGTGTCGGACGCGTGGAGACACGGGGCGAGGAAGGCGAGGGCGGGTGTCCCGACATTTTCAAAATGCAAATTCAGCTGCACGGTTCTCGGCCGACTTCGCCGGGGCTGGTTTCCCTCGCGCGGCGTGTTTTCGGCAAAACATTTCGTCGCGGCTTATCCCGCCACGGAAGTCGCGCGCGGTAAGATTATTTTATTTACGACGGATCAAGGGATAGAAAGCCGGCCGTGTCGCGCCTCGATCCCAGCGGCAGCGCCTCTCTCTCTCTCTCTCTCTCGTCGATCCCTCCCCGCTGATCCCGTATTAATCTACGATCTCGTATTCGCCGCCCGGCCGACATAAATTCCCCGACCCAGGTGCTCCGCTGCAAAAATCGAGCCTTTTAGCAATCCGCAACATTTGCGTTACAGGAAGCACCTCTGCGATATTCGCTGCCACATAAATATCGAACGTTTCGACAACGATCCGAGGCGCGGGAGGCACCGGCGCACTCCCCCCTGTCTAATAATTCATCCGTAATGTTTTAACGAACCGGTGCGGGCGTTCCTCGCGCGCGAATCTTTCCTCCGGGCGTCTGCAAATAGTTGAATTGCGATGGGAAACGCGCGTCGAGGCTGCTGAATGTTTCAGCCGAGGCTCTCGACGATGCGAGCCGCGAGATTGCGATAATTTGTTTAGGCTTCCGAGTTCTCTCGAACCTGCGAAAACATTTTTCTATGGGATTGTTGATTTCGCCGACCACTTTAGAATTTATAGCTCCGCCGGAGATCCGGCCGTAATGCGGAATCACCTTCGCGTCTTCTCCGCAGCCGTTGTATTATTTATCGGCGTGGAACGCGGCGGATGAAAATATTCGAGCGACTCGCCGAAGAATTTCCGGAAAGATTTCGAAAAAGCTGTCGCCTCGACGAGATCCGTTCTCGTTAAAATGCTCGAACGTCTGGAAAACGGCCGAGAGAATTCGCCTCGCCGTTACACCGCGAAAGGTAAATGCGCGTACAAACGGATTCTCAAAGAAACGCGTTATTATCCAATTGCGAATGTAAAAGCTCTCTTATAGTAACTCGGTCTACCAGAATCAACAGACTCCCCGTTCCAAAGACTTCCTTAACGCGGCCGACTACGGACCGACTAATCTACTCGCTGCTCAAAGCGAACGTACAAAACCAACCAGCCGTATCCAACTCGATTTACTCTGCCGCATCACGGTTCTGTAATACACTTTTATACCGAGTCTCGGTGTTTTATCTTCGGCAAATTCCCGGCATCGTTCGAAATACGTGGAACGCGGCGACGACGCGACCGAATTAAAAATTGCTACCTCGATCCGATCGGAAAGCGCAAGGTTCGCGAAACGGCGAACCTTTCCTTTTCTCGTTCGCATAATTCGATAGGGTACCGTTTCGAGAACGTTCTGCGCTACCCCCCTGACTCGAAGGGGTCTGGCCACGGCCAGGGCGAATCTACTTCGTTTCATGGCCGAGAGGAAACAGGCCAACGAAATGGCCAATCCATTTGCCGTAATTCTATCCAGATCCCATTCATCCTATCGTAGGCGTTTAATAGCCGGCAAGTTTTGCGCCGAGAAGCGTTTTGCGCGTTCATTACCGCGTTGGCAGTCGCGTCTACCTTTTCCCGGAGGAGCACTTTATTACTCGGACGAAATCCAGCCGCGGTAAACATCGTTCCACCGGAGAAACACTCGTCGCTCGGTATCGGCGAGCGAGCGTGCTCGCTCCGAGAGGAGGAAACGCGACGGAGATGCGATCAAACACCAGACGGGAGTAGCGATCTCCGCGTAATCCTTTCAGCCAACGTAACCTTGTCAACCCCGCGATTTAGCCGGGGCCATCCGATCTTGGAGACTAAAGCGGAGAGGCGGCCCCGCGGAGACTTAATAAGCAAGCCCGCCAAATTATCCGCAATTTTCCAACTACGAGGAAGCTTTCCGCGTCCGCTCGGAATTCGGCGGATAAAAGTCCGCCGGAATTCGAGGAGCGCGGGGAAACTCGGCAAGACCTCGATCATCGCTCCCCTAAAATTAGATTAATTCCCTTCTTTCTTCTCTCCCTTGTTTCGCGATTCAATTTCCTCCGGACTCCTTATCACCCCGATATTGTGTACGAATTCTTCGAATTTTATCGTGCGCGAGCTCCTCGCGTTCCTCTCCCTCTTTTACTTTCTTCTCCGGGACATTATAATTATTCCGCGCCTTCGTTGTTGCTAATTCATGGAAGATTTTTTGTCGTTTTCCTCGTCCTTCGATCTCGCGACGATTCTCGGAGCCGGAACTCGACTGTGACGTTCGGAAGAAACGATCAAAGTACAGTAATGTCTCCCTAATCGACGGCCAAATTGTCCACAAAAATGGACAATTTAGAAAGAGGAGATACGATCGTGCGATCTTCGCGGTTCATTTTTATAGCCACGAATTGTCAACAACTATAAAAACGAGCTGCAACGGCTCGAGTAATCGTATCTCCTCTTCCCAAAATTGTCCATTTTTCTGCACAATCTGAGCGTCGGTTAGGGAGACGTTGCTCGATTTCACCGGAGATTTTGAAGCGAATAAATCGGCGAATGATCAGAGATTCGACCTCTTCGATTTCGAATCTCCCGTTTCGAAAGAGATCTTAATTAATGTCGAGAAAACGTTGGACACGCGGCAAAACTTGTCTCTCGAAAAACCCCCCTGAACGAACCATCTATACCTCTGTCGCATTGTACCGCGAAGTAGATTCTCCCATTCATATGGTCGGACATGTGTACCCTCTAACAAGAGCTAACGATACTTTGAACCGAACGGATACGTCTTTGTATCCTTTTTTTCCGCGAACTGGGTCACGAAGTAGATTATCCCGTGTATGGTCGGACACTCGAGCAAACCTCGCAACTCGAAGTCTATCGATCATATACGCTCTTCTACACCGAAGAACAAATACCTATCGCCGGGAAGTTCTCGAAGAAATCACGAACCGGATAACACACGCGGCGAGCAGAATCTCCCGCGTGTAATCGGACAATCGGAAAACATCGGAGAGCTCTTAAACCCTGTCAAATATAGAACGCCAGCAAACTCGATCGATTTTGACTTTTGATTCGAGAAAGTCGTCGTTCGAAAAAACTTCAATATCGCTGATCCGGGACGAGGGAGAACGGTTCTGCGTCGAATCTACGCCGAGTACGGTAACGTCTCTCTAATCGACGCTTAGATTATTGTCCACAAAACTGGACAATTTGCAGCTCGTTTTTTTATAGTAGTTAACAATCGATAACGTCAATTAGAGAGACACTACTGTACAGGGGCAAAATAAAAATACCGCCTTCCACCAGGAAACACCCTGATCGAAAGACCCCTGAAACATTCCCACTGCCGCCGAAACGATCGCAATAATGGTGATATCCGACCAACTCGAACAGCGGTGTCTCCACGCAGAAACATCGAAAGACTTTCTATTTCCGGCGAGCACATCCTCTCTCGGTCGAACGACCGGCCAGCCCGCTGAAAATCGGAAAACGATTAAAATCGTCGAAAAACTGTCGGCCGCTCGTCGCCGTGAGATACAATCTCGTCGCAGAGTTCGTCGGGGTCGCTTCAATTTCACGCATCGTTTCATCAAACGTTGGCCACACGTGTCTCCTCCGTTTTTTAACCGACCGTTCGACATACAAGGTGTCCGACCAGCTCGCGAACCGTCCGACAAAGCGCGCCTCTCCCCATTCTCTCTCTCTACCTTCATCCCTTACTCGCTCTTTTTCGCACTCTCCCGCTCCGCTTCTCTTTCTTTCGCCGTCTTACGTTTCCTCTTTTGCTTCGTCGCTTTCTCTCTCTCTCTCTCTCTCTCTCTCTCGCGTCTTCTCCGCTCGCTGTCCGCAAGCAGAAAGTTCCGTGGCACGCGTGGCACGCGAAGCGAAGCAACGCGACTCGCAATCAGGGCAGAGCAGAGCGGAGCAGAGCGGAGCGGAGCGGACGAGCGTTGCAGAGCGCAGCTCAGCGCAGCGCGTCTCGGTCGGGTCGCGCTCGGCCCCGAAGAGCGGGAGCGTATCGAATCGAGGATCTTCGCAGATTTTCGGGGAGGTTCGTTCGCCCACGGGTTCTCCCGGGCAGCCGGCACGGCTCAGTACACTGCGTGGCAGCCTGGACCGCAGGCGCCTCCAGTCGAGGACACGTAGTCGCGTTGGTTGCGTGTCTGCGCGGTCGCACGGAGTGTGCTCGCGACTCGTTGCGCGTCCGTCCGTGTCTCGCCTCGAATTCACCGTTCGGCTCTCCGTGCCGCGAACCGCCTGGCAGTGCCCTGGACGAGCGATCCGGTGCTCGGACGAGCCACGAGGGAAGCTGGACGGGGGTCGCGTCTCGTCTGTCCGGACCGTGTGGACAGGCTCGTCCGGTACCTGCTGGGAGAACCGTCGCGTCGGAGTCCGCGGCTGCCTGGGAAGCGGATCCGAGCGTGGTCGGCCAGCTGATCGACCCGGTGGGTCCACGGGATCCCGATGGGCTCGCGGCACCGCCGCGGCACCTCGTGCACGCGACCTTCCTCGGGATAGTTCGGTGAACGGGCCAGCGACCGCCTATCCACCTGTCCGTCTCCGCACCCGATCGCCTGGCCACCTGGCCACCTGGCCTAGCTCTGCCCCCGCACGCGGATGTACTGGTGCAAAGTGTTTGTGCGCGGCGTACGCAACGCTGGTCCAGCCACGCAGCCTGTGACCACGGATCAAAGATAGAACTGAAGCTCCGCGAGAGCGAGACACCCGAGGGAGGACGAGCAACGGTTCCAAGGAGCGATGATCGCGCGGACAAATGAGCACCTCGGCTCAGCGTTCGGGATATTCCAAGTGAGTACGGGGGAAAACGGGCTCTCTATCCGGATCCGCGGAGCTCTTTCGTCCAGAGGACAAACGATCGCTCGATACAATTCGCCGGTTCTCGCGCGAGCCTAATCGAGCGGATCCATTCTCTCCAGGGTGTCCTCGACTTAGGAGCAAAGAAAAATCCTCGGGAACCGAAAATTGAGATGGAGCCCATTTGCTAAACTGCTTCGGCCAATCCTCCGGGGAAATTCGATGAATTTTCCGTGGATCTCTTGCGAGTACCATCTCCTCCCTGCGACCCGAACGTCTTTCTCGGTCGCTCTACCAGGCTGATCGTCGCGCCGCAATTTTCCTTACGCTCGAATACCCTCGACGTCCTCTCTCTCTCTCCCTCTCTCGCTCGGCTCAGCGTCTCTTCTCGGTAGTATGCCGCTCGAACGTTCCGCAGTTTCGCTATTTTCGAGTCCCCCTTTGAATACGCGATAAGGGATCGCTGGAGCGTGTGTATCCGTCGGTCGGACGGCCGTTTGGCGCGAAATCCGACGCGGCGTTGGCACCGGACCGACCGATACACCGCGCATCCTCCGGCCTGGTTCGTGCTTAACGAGGATTTCCACCGGTGTAACCCGCCGGAAAAATCTCGCCTCTGTGCCCTCCCCGCGTAGCGGGGAATACGTCTCGCCACCTACTACCACCGTCGCTGCTGTACAAACCCTTCGCCAACTCCGTACCCTTTCGCGCCGACAAACTTGGCCGCGTTCGAACCGCAACGCGCAACACCTTCGAGGCGGTGTTCCGCGGTCCGGAACTTCGGCAAAGGAGAGCCTTCGGGGAATTTTGAGAAATTTCTCGCGGTACACGGGCCACTGTGCTCGCTCGATGCGGCACGAATATCGTCGTCGCGTCTTCGGGATTGCTCCGGCTACTCAGCCGCCGAAGCTTCCGTTCGCCAGCGGAAACCGCTGGCGAGCGGAGCGGTTGATTTTTCTTCGGTTCGAGTTCGCTTCGATTCTTCGTTCGCGGAGGTGCGATTCGGTAGTTGGCCGGTGTATTCTACAGTCACTCGATACCGTGCCCGGAAGCTCGCCTCAACTCCATTATCCTCGGGACCATTGTAGTCGGTTATCAGACTGTGGCGGTCCGTAGAAATTCTGCTTGACTTTGCCCATTAACCCTTGTCACCCGCAGGATATTGTTGCATCTGGCAGATGTTAAAATGCTGTAAAACTCGTTGCATGCTCCGCGAACGGAGTATTACTGGTGTATTAAATTACCGTGTATAACGTACGAGCAGTAGCGAAAGGCTCGAGTTATAATAATACTCCTGCCGGACGGAGCCGAACGCTGGCTCGCGGTTCGAGCGATCGGAGCTAAAGTTTGATTGTTTCCACCTATATTTGCTTAGGATTTCCCGCGAACCTAGAACAGTGCTACGCGGAGTACCGTGTTTATACACGGTCGAAGTACGAAGCAATATACGTAGCCGCGAAAAGCAAATAACGAAAGATTGTTAAGTATTTTTATCAAGAAAATTCCAAAATTAGCTTTCGGGTCGCCTAAAAGACAATTTTACACGCCCTCGAACGAAGCCTGCGAAGGAATGTTGGTGGTAAACGATCCAACGAAAGTCTAGGTAGATAGCGTCGGAAAAATTCCAAAATTAGCCGAGAATACGAAGCTCGAGACCGAAGCGGCCCTTAAATCTCGCCGGCTAACACCTTTAAGCTTCGCGACCTTCCCAAGCGTGGAAGATCGAGCGGGCCGACGCGTCCTGCCCCGAAATAACTCGCAGACGGGTCAGCCTCTCTCTTCGAGCCATTTCGCCGCGCCGCACCGCGCCGCGTCGCTTCGAAATACTTGACCTCCGACCCTCTCCTCCCAACGGCGCACCCCCAACCCTTCGTACGATGCACGGGGTGTACACACGATTCCGTGGAAAGTTCCGAGGGAATTTCGAGGAGAAACAATCCTGATGGGAACTCGGAGATATCAAAACCCCTCGGCTCCGGTGTTATCTGGCCGTAGGGAAAGCTTCTGGAAAATAGGAATTGAAATGTGGGGCCGGACGGTCCTGGTGCCGCATCCTTGGGGGATCACGATGCCCTGAATGACAAGCAGACGCCGAATTTTCGGCGATTCTAAATCCCGTTGTTGCCCGAAAACGATCGTCGTTCTTCCGCACGCGGCTGAGCAAATTCGAATGCTTTTTCTTCCAGAGTACAGTGATGTCTCTCCAATTGACGCTCGGATTGTGCAGAAAAATGGACAATTCGGGAAGAGGAGATACGATTATTCGAGCCTCGCGGCTCGTTTTTATAGTTAAGAATTGTCATCGATCCTTTTTAGCATTTGACGATGACTGACAAGGATTCGACTCTTCTACGATGCAAAGACACTCGACGTCTTCGGGGAGAAAGAGAATGAATTTTGTTTTGAAAATGTTTTCATAAAGGTTCGTAATTTGCTATTTAGGGCTGTTTGGTCGGCCTCGTCGACTTTAAGGTGTTGGATTAAAGAGTTTTAGGGGATCTCTCGTGGTAGCGAGGACGTCGGTGAGGATTAAAGAAGACAGACCACTCCGCGTTCCACCGAATACGCGGTTTATACTGCCGGCTACTTTGTTAGGTAATGGTACTCGGCGGTTTTACGTCTTTGCGCATGCGTCTGCACATTTCTCTGTAATGCGACAAAGATTTTTCACGATTGAATCGAGGATGCGTTCTTTGTTAATATATTTCCAGGAACGTAGGTCCGTTTTAAAGTATACCTTCCGGCGTATACGTTCATCGTTGCCCAACAGATATTTGTAATCCAACGATGAATTATAAGCAAAGTTGCTGTCCAACGTTTTTTAATTCGCGCAGAAAAATTCAAACGTTCTATACGCGAGAAGCAAATGGACGAATTCTTATCCGTGGAACGTACAAGAATCCGAGTACTCTCGGCTTCCGGTTATTGATATCTTAATCACCGTAGAGCGGTAATATAAATCGGGAGGCAAGTAACGTCGCAACGTTTCGAACGGTCTCGGCGACGACTTTAATTGGCCATTCGTTATCGATTCGGAAGGGATCGCATAGTCGACGGTTTGCTTCCGCAGCAAATTATGCCAGACAAAGACGTTCTAATCGCAGCAGCCGTAGAATAGACGACAAATGTGTCGAAGCGCGCGGAACTCCTCCGACGGCAAAATATATTTCAAACGATCCCGGCGGCGTCGTTAATTGGCCATTAGTTTGCGAATCTCGGAAGGATCGGCGAATCGACAGGGCGAGCATCCTCGTATCGAGATCTTGCCGACGGGGCGCCGGTGTAAGATTAGCATTTCTACGGTGGGGACCGAAAACCGTCGGACGTCAACATCGGAATCCAGACAGGCGATCCGATACGAAATGGAGAGGAGTGTCGCGAGCAGAGGAGAGGCGAGACGAGGCGAGACGAGGCGGCAAAAACGGGCGAAAGGCGACGGAAGTGGGTTTCGAGCAGGACCAGGGAGAAGGATAGCCGGTTCTCCCCGGTTTTTATCATCGCTCTAAAGTGCACATTTCTGTAAGACGAATCCCCGTCTAACCGGGAAAAACTCGCGAGCCAGCCTGTTTCCAGCACCCGCTCGCCTCGCTTCCCTCGTCGCGACGGGGCGCGCGACGAGCAGCTCGGCGACGAGTTAGAGGACGGGGAACGTCGGTGATCGAGACTTACGACACAAGGCGCTCGGATATTAAGTATCCGTCGAATGGGACTTTATCGATGTCTAATGTCGTTTGGTGCTTTAGTACACCGGTCCCCGGACGATCGATAAGACGACCGAGGCATTGTGACGTTTATGGTGTTGGCTCGCGCTGCTTTTCCGATCGGCCATCGACTTTACTTTTTCCCCAGTTTTGATTTGTTTCGTCCGCGTTGGTTCCGCCCATCGATTGCTCCGTAACGACTCTCTGTAACGACGATATATTCCTCTTATTTTCCTCGAAGCTTCGGCGTTTCGAAATTTTCGCAGCTGGTTCCGAAAACGGCCAAACGTCTCCGCGGCCCGTTGTAGCTGGAACACCGTGAAACGAGCTCCGAGCCGAAGATCGACGGAGCTCGAGCAAAGTCTCCCGTCTTTGCCGGGCTAGGAAATTTGGTTTCAGGACAAATTCTTGCGATCGGAAGACGAGGCCTGGTCGTCGGCGGGTCGTGGGGCGTGCACGCTCGAGCGAAAACGGCATTAGCATTTAAATGGCGTCGGAAAATGGGGGTTGCGGGGGTTGGACGGAGGGGGTCGGAGGTTAGGTGAGTTACTCGCGGCGGTGTCGCGGATTTTACGCGGGGCTGGTACGTGCGAACGAAATCCAGGACGAGGAGGGTCGGAGCGGACGCTAAGTGGCGAACGTGGGAAAAGATAGAGCTCGCAAAATAACCTTTACGACGTTTTTAGGAACGGCCGTTACCGCCACGGCTAACACAGCATCCGGTTACACGATTCCACGGGACTGTTGTCCCGCATTACCATTTACACGGAGTTAATTGGCATTATCGCGCGACGTGCCGCGAATGATAAAAACGCCTGTCGCCGACAACAACGAGAACAACCGGCCGCGGGAATATAGATTTTTCTTTGGCGAATAGTTTCCCGATGGACGGAAAATTCAACGGAAGACCCTCTTCGCCTCGTTAAGAGGTTTATCGGGTTACGGCCACCGTAAAAGTCCCATCAAACTTTCTTTCAACTTCGTTTACACGAGCCGGCTGGGTCCGCGTCGATTAGTTGGGACCGGCTACAGCTTCCGCGGTCCTATTATCGATTTTCGACGTCTCGTTTCATTTCGTTAAGGCTCGCGAGCTTCCGAAACTGCGGAGCTTGTAATTTTTTGCAAACTCCGATGATTTCGGAGCGTCGTCGGGCGTCTCGTTAACTTCGGATTTTATGCGAGAGCTGTCTCTCGTAGATCGACCTCGCATGATTCTGGCAAAGCGCATTTGTAGCTTCGAACATTCGTTCGGCAATTACAAATTGCCGTTCTTTTATCCCGAATTTTCCTATTTCGACCCACGATACAATCGCTGATCGAATAATATTAACGTAACAAGTGCACCGATCCAGGCTGCATTCGGATCTCGATATCTGCAATGGAGCTGGATCCTCTGTTAACCGTTTTAATAGGAACGCAAACCGGTCGCGTAAATTGGAACCTGAAAGCGAACGATTAAAAGCATATTCTCTATGCACAATGGGGCTCCCTTTTTGTGCGCTGCTGGATGCATTTTATTCTTTACAATGCACCATGCGTCTGCATATATATTCATCGATGTGCTTCAATCCGCGAAGTTTGCGCTTGAAGGTGTTTCCATCGTAACGATCTTTCATCATCGGTAAAGCTTAACACAGCCATTGTGTCCGGAAGTGACAAAGTAACGAATAAACAACGAACAAAAGAATATTGTGAACACTGTTTCCTTTTGTGTACGGCGGACAATCAAGGGATAGAAAAAGAAGGAGAGAGCGAGAGGGAGAGAGAGAGAGAGAGAGAGAGAGGGGGAGTCGCGGATAATCACGAATCGGTTAATCGAGACGATGCTCTAGACGTTATTCGATTTTGGTGGTTATAATAACGTCGGCCAGGAATTTTTATAGATATTCGATACCGCTGAATGGTAACCGAAGTACGCCTCTTTTTATCGAAGTTTCCACGAGGATTATTATTTGAATTTTTATTGCACCAATTAACGGACTATTTTTAAGCGATCCTGGTCACGGGCTGTTTCAATCGAGTAACAAGCTGGAATACACTTTCTGGTCTTTCGATTCAGAAAAGTGCACAATACACGCGCTTCGACAAATAAACGAAGACTTCTTTCGTCGCTGTTCTTTCGATGATATAACGAGACGGGCTCGGATTTAGATCTTTCTTTCCAACGTTATAATTGGACGGAATAAAAACAAGAATTTGATAGCTGGGCTTTCTTTACGGAACACGACGGGATTGGAATGTATCCGTGCTCTTTTGGCGGGCAACATTGTTGCACGTGCTCCTGACAAAACAAACGACCACCTTTTTTATTGATATCCGATACGCGGTATGACAATTGAAACCTACGCATCTCGTCATCGAAATATCGCCAAAGGTTACCGTTTCATTTTCAACATGCCGTGCAACCGGAACTATTCGGTGGATAACAAAATAGTTCTAAATTTAAGGTAACTCGATTATTATAGACGTTCGCGTTCTGGAAAAAATATCTCGACGCCGAGGCATTTTGTCGGATTACGCTATCAAAAAATTACCATACGTGGTAGAAATTTCTAAATCTCTCTGTGAGAAAATATCCCAAAGTCGCGTTTGCTTCGTATCGTAACTACGGACGACGTCTTAAAACAAGCCAGAGTATCGTAAGATCGTCGCCATAGGGATCGCCCGAAACTCTGCGGCATTCCCATCCCCCGATTCCCATCCGGCCCATAACCGTGAACGCAATATCAGCGTCTCGGTTCGAACAGCTATTTTTCCATGCCGCCCCTGCAACCCGTTCCAGAAAAATCCGAAGCATCCGACCGCTGGCCGGAGATCGAAAACAGTCGAGCCATTAGACCGTCCAATTATCGCGTCCCGCAGGAGCCATCGGAAGTTCGCGCCGGAGTTTCAATTACACTCCCAAGTGCCATTCCTCAGCGAAGTGTACGCGGGGGTGTGCGCGGGGGACACGGGACACGAGCGTGCGTCGCCGTGCCGGTGTGTTCGAAGAGTATCGACTCTCGTAACTCGTAACTCGCAACTCGTGACTCGGTTGATCCCATCGCTAGCAAAGTGGCGACCGGCTACGAGGTCACGAATGCGAACCGAAACGGAATAAGAGAGAGCACGGAACGAGAGAGAGGGGGGAGGGGGAGAAGGGGGGTTGGATGGAATAGGGTATCGGGTGGGAAACAATGGATATAAGGTAGAAAGGCTAGGGGGTGGCCGAGGGGGTGTGTGTAACTGCTCTTATTTCTTCTCGCTGCCGCCGCAGCCACGGTGGTCCGGACCGGAAACAAAAGGCGATCCGACATCAAACATTCAAATTAGAAAACTCCCCCGCCGGTCGGTCCGCGGGCTGGATTACCACCCCCGTTTTCCGGTTGCCGAAAGCTCGCGGGCAACCCTTTCTACGGCCACCCCTGGCGTTCCCTTTATCTTCAACCCCTGAACCTCTTTCTTTCTTCGTTCTACACGCTTTGTTCCGCTTCGAGCCTCTATGTTTCTCATCGGCTACGTCGCGTCGGGGACGGTTAATAAGGATCGGTGGGAAAATACGAGAGAAACGATATCTATGCGTTTCATCGAATGCTCGATTATTCCACAGGGAATAACGAGTCGAAAGCGTAGAATCCAATTTTTCCGCAAGTTGTTTCGTTAGCGAGACAATGGACTCGAATGGTTACTCTCTCTCTCGCGCGCGCGCTGGGATTTTTACGGTAAGTAGAATTGGCAGGTCCTGGCCAGACGCGATTATTTCGCAACCTAGGCGTCGTCGACGAAAAATTCGTTCCGCGTTTCCGACTCCGTGTTCCATGCTGGATTATTTTCTATCGTTCGAGTTACGCAACTTAGCACGCTTCCAGCTTGCGCGAATCGCGATAATAACGCGCAGGGTACAAAGAAATTCATGCGACGAGCATTTCGTAAAATTTCCGGAAAATCGTCAACTCGAAGCAACAATACCGAATCGTCGAGATATCACGCACACGCGTTTTCCAAGCGATCTCCGGCAAACAGCTCCAAAGAATCCAGCCTTTTTGACTTCCGGCCAGGTTTTCGGCGCGTTCCGCTCCCGTTCTCCGGATTACCAGCTCCACCCCTTCCTCTCCCCGCGGAAAAGCACGAAAGGCAGCCCTTTCCCCAGGTGCTCCGTTCGTTCTCTTTATCTTCGCCCCCCCCCCCGCCGTTACTCTCGGTTTCTCTCCCTTTGTCTCTGTTCGATCCTCTATTCTCCCCGTCGTCCCCTTTCCGTCGGCAGCTCTCTTTCGCCGTCGCGCCGAGTTAAACCTCCGTTTCTGGTTGCGGCGGAAGCCACACACGATTCCAGCGGTTGCCAGAGTCGGCCGAGCATCGCGTTTAAGCCTGCAGCATACTTTCGCGGGTCCCCGCCTACACGATTCCCGATTCCCGAGGCTTGTAGACCGTCCGCAGGGCACCCAGTTCTGGAACGGCTGTTTGCCCACGCTACAAACCGGCCGTCGGGCCACCCACGGGCCACCCTCGGACCACCCTCGGTCGCGTCATCCGCCTATACATATTTGCCCGCGGTCGGAGGCGTGGGCGAGACCGGCCACGTTAAAGCAATGAACACGAGCTCGCCCCCGCGTTCGCGGGAGCGCGATCAAACACCGCCGACGCGACGGCTTTTAGGCGGACGGGCACCGTGTATCTTCGTTGAAATTGCAAATGAGGGTGGAAGAATGTGGCCTGGTAATGACTCGGACTCCGCGGCCTCGGCTAGCTGCGGAACCGGGCTTTTCTGCGCCCCCTGAATGTCGTATTGTCCCGAGATTCGAGCGCCGGCTCTCGCTGTATCGCCGCGCGACGAGCTGCCTCGTCGATGGAATTTTCGGCGAGGGGCGGTGCTGCTATCGGGACGATCCGCCGCCAAAATATTGCTACTTTTATCCCCACCGGGGCGGTTCGTTCGTTGCTCGATAATCTGGAATGGAAAATACGAGATGGTTTTGGGAACGGCGGTTTCTAAACACGTTTGACGCGCTCTCGGTCAAGGGGTTGTTCTGGTACGCGGTTTATCAGGATCGAAATTTATCAGGAAAATGCCTTCCGAATCTTTCCTCCAGCTATCGTTCTTTCTCTCCCTGTACCGACTCGCGAGTCGAGCGAAAAAAACAATTACATTAAAACATGCACCCTCTTCTTCCAGGCTGCTAATCGACGAGAATAAATTTCTTCTCCCTGTTCAGGAACCTGTTAACTCGTCGTAGACATGGACCTCGGAAAATAGGAGCCCTCTAACAAACCGATTTGAATCGAGCCGCTGTTATTCGGGATACCAGAAGACCGCCGACCGGGAACACGATCGAATAATAGAGCGTCGTCCGGTCCGGATCAATAACCGTTTTCGTTTCTTATTATAGAATTAATCTGTCGCTCGGAATCTCCGCATAAGAAAGAAACTCGAAAACCCCCGTCTTCACCTTTCGCTCGTAATTTTTCTCTCTTCGACCCCCCACCTGTCGCACGGTTCATCCCCCTAGGTCGAAGTCGGTCCATTGTTCCCGCGCTTCGTCGAAGCTTCATCCTCGCGCCGTACGGACAAAGACCAGCGTCGCCCAGCGATACAAATATCCGGCGTGGTGGCAGTAATTAAAAGGAATCCAAGATAGGACGCACTTGTCGGTCGTGCTCGTTCCGAGGCGCATCGTTTCCTCGCCCCGTTCGCACAGCAATTGACCCATCTTCCTCCCCTGCCACGTTTTCTCGCTGCTAGCGCGTCATCTCGGGCACCCGCAACGTTTTTCGCTTTTAATCGGTCGAACCGGATCACCCGGATTTCGATATTTCGGTTTACTCGCAACGGCGCGCGTGGCTTTCTCGATTAATCGCGTTTCAATGAAACGTAATCTCCCGACTCGATGATCGTGATCGGCTTTTGCTTTATTATATCGCGGTTATATCGTGGCGATGTTTCGGCACAAACGTTAGGAAAGAAAATCGAAAATGGTGCAAGAAAGATACGAATAGTTCACCTAATATCGAGAAATAGTTATTACCAACTTCCGATCTCGCCCCTAGCTTTACCGTATCGTTAAATCGAGACACCGAATTTTGGGAGCTCGTTCGACAAATATTTTGCTCGCAGAATATGCAATTAAAAATTGAAATTTCACCGGCGTTAGATCGGAAAAAGTCAGCCGACAGCTCGGCCCGGCGGGCGGAGTGAAATGTGAAACGGATTAAAAAACAGGCGAGACACTTTTCGACTTTTATCGCCCACGACCGCGCGCGCTCCGGCTAACCTAAATACTTTTTCCATCTTTTCCCATCCGGAATGATCGCTCAATCCTGCGAAATATCGTCAGAACTGGCGTCCTCGATCTCGAGGGCGAGTCCCTCCTCCACGGGAAGCGCGTATCGAAGTCGGACTCTTTTTCATTTCTTCTCCGTCGCGGTTTCCATCCCTTTCTCCTCTCCCTATCCCTCTCTCCCTCTCTCTCTCTCTCTCTCTTTCTGTTGCTCTTCGTCACGAACGTCAGACTCAGCGGCACTAATTATCGTCACGTCTCTCCCCGAGCGCGAAGTCGATCTCTCGGCTTATATACGCGTAACGCTTACTCTTTTTAGTTTTCTTCTTTCTTCGTGCTCCTCCCGCTTCTTTTCCTCTCCCTCAGTCTCAAGAGAAATTCAAAGGGTCGCGGTACCGACGGATGGGACTTTTTTGACGGGAGAGCACGAAACTTTTCATTATCGGACTTTCGTGCACGGTTTCGCTTATCTTTTAGCCTTACGCGCGAATTTTCTCGAGTCGAGAAAGTCGTAATTACGATTGTTATGCACGATTTAACGTATCCGTGGACGGAGAAGAAGAAGCAAGAAAGCAGTTCTTTCGATTTTTCATACTCTCGATACATTTGAACCACCTCGAGAAAATTCGGCGTGCGAAGCACCGATAAAGTAGGCGATCTTTTCAAATTTATCCCGAGCAAAGTTTACGAACAATCTTGAAAAAGCCGTTCGGCGCTCGTTAATACACATCCTTCCAGATAATGGGGAAATTTTCTTTTCCAATTTTCCGCCATCGGCGGGTTTTTTAGCTGACGCTGAATGCAACGGCGCGGAGTCCGGAAGATTGAATGATCGGAAAAGTTCGAAGTTTATGTTAATGACCGTCGACTCGCCTAAGATCTCGGGGACAAAGAGCAGCGCCCCTCTACGATCGGTGCATATTAGAGGGGAAAAGGGTGGCTTTTTCTTTTTCCTTTCCGCGGAGTCTCCGGAGAAATTGAAAGGGCCGTGGAACCGCGAACCGACCGACCGAGAAATTATCGACTGTAACTACTGGCTGCGCCCTGGCCGCGGCTCAAAAGCGTGACTGCGATGGGGGAATTCGAACGGGGGAATTTATGGGGCGCACCGGCCAAAAGTCGTTTCACTTTAACTGCCGGGCATTTCGAATTTCGGCCGGAACGAGGCCGGCCGGGGTAGAATGGGTCCGCCCGCGTATGGTGCGACAGCCAGTAACACAGGCCTCGAAGAACTGCTGGATCTCACCCGTATTGATTTTCGCCGCGACACCCGCATTCTCGGCACTGTTACTCCAAGAGAAACACATTTTTCGAAACATCGTACTCGTCGAAGTACACGGAACACAGAGATCAAGGGATTTACCTGTTCTCGGTGGAAACGCGAAGCGTAAAGTCACCGTTCAGAATTTTTTTTTAACAGGAACCGATGGCCTTATTTGGATACATACCGTTGCGGATACGTCTAACAATCTCTAGCGAATGTGAAAATATTTTGTTTAAAGAGGAGCCACGATTTTACGCGAAGTTATGGCAGATCTATGGCAGATCGGCGATCCTTTAGGAGAGCGCATAAATTTCTTTTAGACCGCAATAATCACCTCATTGAAAGTTATGGTCGTTCAACTAAAGTACTTTACTAAGAACAGTCGTATATCCACGATCGCAATAAAATCAGGCTTTACGGATGGAGCGGAAAAATAAATAATGCGTTGCTTCTCTATATGCGCGCGACTATCGTCCGAAGCATTTCGCTCGAAGCATTTCGTTCGCTTTTCTAATTTCTGCGTATTCATCGTTAATAAAATGTCCATAAAAGATTTGGAGTAAGCCATTTTGGTAGCTCCGATCCTTTTAGCATTAATTATCCGGAATATTCAGCCGGTTTGAAGCGGTCAGAAAGAACGCGGCGGAACTTTTTGAGGTATTTAATCCTCTTAGGATCGCTGCCTTTCATGTAAATTGGAGGTCTTAATGAGATCATGCTAAGGCCATGAAAACACGTGTTAATTATTTAGACAGATTTACCGTTCCGATGGTTTTAATAAAATTAAACTTTTCCCATTTTCCCATCCGGTTGGGCGAACATTCTTTTTTTTCCTTCCGGGCTCAAGGAGATTAACATAAGTAGGATAGGTTCGAATATGGTCGGACGTGCCGCCGGCTAAAAGTTGGGCAACTTTGCCGGATATTCGATCGACTTTTATACCAACGTTCTTCGAAGATAGTATTCCTCCGTGAAATTAGCATGTTTCAGACGCCGAGAAATATTTGTACGAGATACGCGATCGGAGAACATTATCATCCGGAGATTCAAATTTTATATTTGAAAATGATTGCAGGATGCGGAAGCGGTTTAGCAGAAATAGGAATCTGATAATATGTAAATGCGTTTCAAGATACATTTGGAATAAGTTCATCTTTGCATGCTCTGAATTACAGTGATCCGAACTAGGACTGAGAAATACATGAACGACTGATCTTTCCTGAAACATAAAAATATCCGAGCTCTTTCGAGAAGATTAAAGTCGATCGGTCGACCGTTTTCGATCACTGGTAAAAATAGTTACAGTCGAAAATGCGGTACAGAGAGAGAGAGAGAGAGAGAGAGAGAGAGAGAGAGAGAGGTATAAAGGATAGGCTGGCTCGGTAAAAAGAAGAAGAAAGTATTCGAGGCTGCGCCGGAAGTCGACGAAACTTTCGGGAGATTAAAATCGATTAGGCAACTCGAGTTTCTTTATTAGGCAGTTGGGAAGCGGATAGGGATGGCGATTCAGCGAAATACGGGGAACACGGGCGAAGTATCCCCGGCTCAATTTACCAATAATTCAGCAATCCGGAGTTTTATCTGAAATATAAACCGCGCACCGGGGAGAGCAGGCTTCCATATCCAGCAGACACTAAAACCCTCACGGCCCTCTAAAACAAATATTATCTTCGCGGCCATCGTTTACGTAGTATTTACGAGTTCGCGGATGACGCATAAAGTAGTCATCCGGAAAGGTAACACCGTTTCACCGAACCGCTGCTGGATACCGTTTCGAATTTCCAGAAACAGCTACGGACGATCAAAAATTTCGAAGGCAGACGGAGAAGTCGCCGCGGCTAAACGAGTTATGGGACCGCTGCTGAATAAAATATGTTGCTCTCCGCTATACGCGACTCTTCTCGTCCCTGTACTATCCAGGACGATCTTTCATCTCCGTCGAAACATATTTGTCGAAACACTTTTACCGTCTCAGGCACGATCGCTTCGAACTCACGGTCGACGCTACAATTTATGGAGAATATTAATCTCGTTAAAGTAGATAGGATCGATTGTTAGACCGACGATTTTTCTGCGATATCTCGCATTTATTTCGCGATCGTTCGATAGCAAAAGCATGACCGAATTGGAAGATTGTACGATCAATTAGAGAATTTCTTGCGATAATGTCGATATGAAAATGTTATCGGTGCTGAGAGCGAATAAGGGAAATGGATTTCATCGTATCGCATAAATTACAAATTTGCTCGCAGTGAGATTATAATCCGATGTAATGTAGAGTATATATAAATGAATTAATTTCCCGGATCACTTTTACGTCTTCGCCCATTGTTATTCGTGGATTTTCTATGGAATAATAAATATATTCAGCATAAAATTGTTAATATTTTGAATCGATCGAATTGCGAATACGATGTGATATTTATTTCTGTGCAAAAGATATTAAAATAACTTCTCGAAATCTTGCGAAAATATTTTTCTAAAGTCCCTGTTGTTCCAGATGCACAGCAAGCGGACAGTTTCTGCCTGTTTCCGCGCTTTTCTCGTCAGTGCATTCGTGTCTGCGCGATTGCCGGCTTTCCTTACATAACACATGGAGTCTCGCCGTATCCCATGTCGGCCATTGCTCGTTCACAAGCTGCGCCATGCGTCTATTCGGAAATATTTATAAAAAGATTTCGGCACGTAAAAGACGCGTTTGAGGAAAATGTCTACGCAACAGGAGGAAACGCGAGAGACACGTGCGACGACAGAAAAGGGAAAGAGAAAGAGCCTTTCTGGCAGAGAGGATTTTCAGAGAAGAAGGAAGGACGAACCTGTTGGAAAGAGACAAGACGAAAAGGTGGGAGCGTAAGAATTTCATGGGAGAGTTAAAAGTTGAAAGACGCGGAAAGAGAGATGAAAGGATGACTTCAAAAGAGAGGAGCGAGAAGCTGGAAACCTTTGACAGAGAACGGGAGAACCGGATGGAGAATCTCAAAGGATAAAGGGAGAGGAGGAACCTTTGGAGGAAGCGGAAGAATCTTCGGGGAGAAATAACCGGAGAAAGAGAATGGTTGAAGAGGGAAAGTCTTGAAAAAATTCGAGGGGAAGAATTCAAGGAGTATTTTAATCGAAGCAAAATTCGAACGAACGATCGGCATACGATATCTCGATGGAAGAAAAATGAGAAGAACTTTTGATGGAAAATTTCCGAAATCTTGAGAAACGGGGAAACCTCGAAATAAAAATAAAACAAGACGGACCTCGAGACGGACGAGGGCGAAGAACCTCGGAAAAATGGAAAGACGAAAAACGAATCCTCGAAAGGGGATATTTATCTTGGGATGCAGAATTTCGAAACGGTCAAAAAATGCGGAAGAAAAGAAAACTCATTGGAGACGCGGAGATAGAGAGGGCGATAAAGAACCCTCTGGTAAAATAAAGGTTGGTAAACTTCGACGGAAAAAGACGACGTGACCTGGAAATAAAAAGTAGTAGAATTGAAAGATCCTCGAAAGAGTAAGGAAGGATCTCGAAGCAAAAGAAAGTCGAAGAATTCTCCGAGAGGCAAAATCTAGAAAAAATCTTGCAGCGAGGAAGAATCTGCAAAAGGTAAGAGTCGAGGAGACTCGAAACAAAAAACTGGAGACTGTTCAAGGACAAAAGGAAGAATCCTCGTTTGGAGATGGGTGCGGGGGCCTCCAGAAAAAAGGGATAAAGGGACGAGACTGCGATAGGGAGAGAAGGCGATAGGGGGAGAAGGGGGAAAGGGATCCGAAAGAGATTCCTTTCCCGCTGAAGACGCGGAAAGTTTCCGCGAAACGGCCCGGCGTGCACGGCGAGGAGCATCTGGAACGCAGATTTATTTCTCATACGGGAATGATATACAGGGTGAGCCGCCTAAGCGTCGCGGAATTCCGAAGCCTCCCTTCGCGGCCCTAAAATATTCCCGCGGTCGAAAGTTTCGCTATTTTTCAGGGTGCGCGGAGCGTTCGCGCCGGCGAAAACCGGAACCGCGGTGTCTGAACTCTCATCTCATCTCGTCCCACGTGTCTTCCTCCAGCAGCACCGAGATCGCTCGTATCTTTATTTAGATTGTGTTACTGCAGTTTCTTCTGCCCCGAGTATTGTCTTACCGCAGTTTCTTCTATGAAAATTGTTTCGCCCGCAGTTTCTCGCGCTCGTGTTTCCGCCGCCGCGCCGTTCTTCGCGCCGGAACGAATATTTTATCAAGGAGTTCGCACCTGAAATTATTTTACGCTTCGGTGCCGCGGGTGCGCGCCACTTTCCGTAACAACTTTCCCTCTAATTGGGAACAGTTTTCCGTGAAACTCGATGCTTCGACCATTTTTACACCTATACCGATAGTCTTCGAACTCGATGAGATTTCTCCACTGTTTTCGATCGCATTCGTTCCTGTCGCGTGCAAATAAAATCCGCAGCTTTTTTTATCCACTCGTATTTACCGCGAGCCCGCGAAATCATAATTGGAAAGGATTTTCTACCGAAAAATGGGAATTTCTTTCGTACCGCGAATTACGAGACGACGGAACAAACGTTAAGCGATTGCCCGATAGCTGAAGTTTACGCAAATTCACGTTTCCGCGGTCAAATTCGAGCGAACGCTTTCAGCGAATTAAAAATAAAATGTTGTCGCGGTTAAATTCCATTAAGTTTTACGTTTTATTATTCCGCGACCACTTTTACGTACCGCGAGCGCGCGAGGATCCTCGGCTCAGCGATTACGATTACGCTCTTGCACTTAAAAAGAATGTCTCGCTAATTTGTCCGCGAATCATTGTAGAGCGAGACGGTGATTCGAACGGCCCGCTCAACGCGTTATCTACGTAGAATACATTTTGCGATAATATTTTTAAGCATCGGCATATTTTCGTAACATTTCGGGTGTTTGAGCGACGCAAAAGTAAGCGCGCTGTAGTTTCAATTTCACCGTCGAACGAATGCCTTTTTGCATTAGTCGCGGACGCGTCAAAGGGCTTATCGGCGCTTCGTTAGGAATTACACTCCTTTTTAATTACGGGAAACGTCCGCGCACGATGCGAGCTCGCACAGATTGCGAGAAACTACAGAGAAGCACGAAAAATTTCACGGCACCGCTGCCAACTTTAGGACTACTATAAAATTCAGAGCGTCGCGAAGCTCGCGTTACAAACACAAAATTCCCCGGAGATCCTAAAAAATTCCGGCGAACTTCTAAAGGCGGTAAAAGAGATTCGGTGAAATTCGCAGATTCGCGAAGAGCAGTTTACAAACGGAAAAGTCGGTGCCCAAAATTCCACGGGAACCCTAAAAAATTTCGCAGTTTCGGAAACTTTAGGGCTGGCTAAAAAGTTCGGTAAACCGGGAGAGATCGAGAGAGACTCGCGTGGAGAGCAAGCTGCACGAAAATTCGCAGTCGGTTCCCAAAATTCCCATAAAAGTTGCACGATCTCGCCTGGAGCGGTTCGGTGGCTAAAAAATTGCCAGAAGCGAGAATAATTCGGTGATTGGCGCGCGAGGGGAAGGAAAGCGTTGAAATATCGAGGGGTTTCCGGCGAGGGCGCATTAATCAAGGCGTTCGCACACCGCACACCGCACACCGCGCGCCACGGTCGAACACCGCGTTCCGAAACGAAATAGATGTTCGCGAGTAGGGTAAGAAGCGCGAGCTTGGAACGGCGAGGCCGGGCCCGGGCGGGCCAAAAACGGGCGAAATCTTTTCCGGGGCAAGAAGCCCTGGCCCGGGATTCCGCGTCGACACCCTGTACGCACCGGCATGCCAGGGGAACAAAAGCAAAACCGGTTCTCGAGGATCGCGGAGAGTGAGTTATGCCTCTCCGCGGCTGTCCGGAAGAGTAATGAAACTTTTTACGCGCTTATAAGCTTCTTATGAATGTTTCGCTATCTCGAGCCATCGCGAGCCGTCCCGTCGCGGCCCTTTGCGCCCCTTTGCGTCCCGTCGGACCGGTTTCCGTCCGCGGATTAAGAAATCCACCGTGGAATCGGCGACAGAACACCATTGTGCCGGTTCGGCTGCCGTTATCGGTAACCGCACGTATACTTGGCGCGCGATAAATTAACCGTGGAACGGGTCCCCGCAGTCGTCAGCGTGAAAAACGCTGATTCCGCGAGTGATCGACGTTAGCTTGCCGCTCAAATTGCGCGGAATTATTTTTCTGCAGTCGATAATGCCCGGGCACGAGTTCCTTTAAGCTCCGCGAAATTTTCACCGTTCTCCTTTTCTCTTCCTCCGTTCTACCTTTTTCCAGCTTTGCCTTTCTTTTTTCGCCTCGCCCTCTCTACTTTGGTTTTAATAACGTTAACGGGCTGCATTATTTCGCTGCCGTTCACAGACTCGGAGAAAAGAGTTCCCCCGAGTTTCGATGGTGCCGAGAGTTCAACGGAAGTACGAAAGGTTAACCGTGGCGACGGGGCCCAGGAGATGATACGACGAGCTCGGAATCCGCGGCCGGCCAATGTCTACGATTCCTAGGGAAAAAGCTGCGCGTATCGTGTAAAACAGTTCTTCGAGATACCGCAGAAATATTTGTTAAGGAAATTAATTCTTCTAGACACCGTAAAATTGATTTTTACACTTCTCTGCGTATCGTCAAAATTGTATTTACCACGAATCGTCGAGCAATATACACGACGGAAATTGATTTTCGGATCGCGTCGGCAAGTTTATTTTGCCTATTAGAGATGTTTAGGCGATTTAGAATGATTTGCGGACCGACTTTGGCGTCGTTAATAATGTTCGCGAACTGTCAGCGATTCCGTGCAACGTGCAACAAAATTAGTCGAAACAGTGGCCGAAAAGTTGCTCGTCCCGCGTTCCATTCTCGATTAAAGCCGCGCGGAAAATTTACCGCGTGCGCGAGCCATTTGGCTCGAATGTCTCACTATTAACTGCCATTTCCACTTGCTATATTGTTTATAAACATGACGCCTGCGCGCGTTCATTAGTATATCCGCAGTTATCTCACCTACACGGGTAAATAAAAGATAACGAGATCGATGGGATCGTGTTATCCTGGCGTCAGAACTTATCGTCGGTCAGAAACGACTCGCAATCGTCGGACATCATTTTTCTGGCGCTGTGTAAACGTTTCATAAATATTCAACTGCAATTTCCCCTCGATGCAACCAAAAAAACGCGATTCCTGAATTACCAACCGCTTCTCTATGCGATCCAATCCGGTTTAATCGCGTGTTCATTATCGGTTTAATTGGAAAGAATATTTTTCGGTACGGATATGCAGCGATGAATTTAACGAGGTTCTATATTACTGCCGGTGCTACCGATGATTAGTCAACAATTTCAGTGGTTCGTCCCCCGGACAGTTTCGGTATAATATTTCATCCGTTTAATGCTTTATTCGCATTAATCGTTGACTCGGCCATTTCCGTTTCGTTCGCGCTTTCATCCGAATTTTCGAAAGCGCGATCCGAGAGAAATAAAATATATTCGACGATATTTGGAAACGAACGTAGAATTTTTTACCACGACGCGTCGACGTTAATTGCGAAACAATGGAAAACGAACGATCGGGAAACGGCAAGATAATATCGACAACAGATATTATATTATAGAGTTCGCCTTGTCCGTCGGATCCGAATGAAACGAGATCGAATGGCCAGCCGATTGCGAGAAGGGAAAAGAGTTTCTCGTGAACGGGAGCGACGAGCGAGGAACAGAAAAAATTACTCCGACGGGAAAAGCTTCCACGGCGAGTTCTTGCCGACTTTGCCCGCGGAAGAAAGGTTGAAAAGCAAAGGGGGAAACGCGTTTCAGCCTCGACGGAATGGAAGGAATCGAAGAATTACTTGGACCGGGGGCTGGTTGGCGAAACCATCCTCGTGCCAACCCCCGGCACTGCCTCCATTGAAATTATCGCTCGGTCCTCGGGAACTTTCGCTGATCTCGCGCCAGCCAGTTCATCGCTTTAAATTTGATTCCGCCACCGGGTCCAACTTCGACGCGGGAAGGTATTCGGTGCACGGGGCCACCCCCAACCCTCCGAAGGGAGAGGCCGAACGGAGTCCAATATTTCGTGGGTCCTAAATCCGCGCGGAATTAACCGGTCGGCCCGCAGAAATTAAAAATAAATAGATTCGCCGCCGGGCGACGATTCGTCTCGATCCGCGATCGACCGCCTCCTCGGCCAACAGTCGTCCCTCGGTTATTTCGAATTCAATTTTATACGGCTGCCAGTCTCTGACCGCCGCGAGATAAATCCAATCAAACTCGCCGCGGAAGAAATATTACCCGCCGGAGCGCGTATACGGGGTGGCCTCCCTCGAACGTCTTGAACGACTAGCTTGCCTTTAATCGTTCTCGAGGAGTACGACGCTGCAATTATTTTTATAGAAAAACGATTTTTCCAGGCCCGCGTTTATCGAGATTTCCAATTATTTCCATTTCGAACGAATCCTCGTGCTCGATGGCCTTCCGCGAACGAACGATTTTTTCTACAGAAATATATTCGTCTACTCGAACCAAGCATCTATCTTTTTTTCATATCATCGGCTACTTTGAACTTTTGGTCGAAGGTTATTTCGTTGATTCTACTTCGGATGCGTCGGTTTACCTGATCGGAACGAGCGAACCGACCCGGGCAGGATCGAGCAAGTAGAGGGAGTCGTTGTTAGGTCAGACCGCGGCGCACCTTTTTCATTATTCACCGCCCCGAAGCCTTTGCTTGACATTTCTTCGGGCTTTTTGCACTGTTTCAGCTCTTTGAAACCGATTCCGTTTCGGACTGCGATTTATTCGAACTCTGAACGAAGCTTGTACGACAAGTTTATAAATTTACAGTCTCTTATTAATGTATAATTTTTCAAATATTCGAAGCACGGTATTTCGTTCGATTTCAAGCAAATTTTCTTCATAGTTCGCAGCACTTGATAGTAGAAAAATGTTTTCGGGCCTTTAGACAATTTTTGTAGCATCCTGTTTTTAGGATTTTCAACCGCTGCCTTTTTGTTCTTATATCGCGTACCATCGTTTTATCTAATTTCTGCGTCCATTTATTTATCTATGATCTCGGCAACGAGCCACGCGAATAGACACATGCTCGGTGTACGATAGGGATCGCTATGATGTTATATTACCGTCTGGTTTACACCTCGTACAATATCACCGTGAAAGTTAAGCGTCGCTTCAGCTTCATCAGCCAACATCTCGTATCCCATAACAGTGTCTCCCAACAGCTGTTTATCCTAACTTGCAGTCTCACGAGCCGGGACATGCTAAAACTCTCATTCCCCATAATACACACTTTTCTTTCGGAGAACGAAACATTCTCGCGCGAGAGATAACTTTCCGGATTTTCGCAACTTGCATAAATCTTCGAGAAACGGCTGTAGAAACGTAAAATCCTTTCGCGGGAAACCGTATGTTCAAGTTTGCTTACGTCCACCGGGTCGTTCGACGCAACGTTTAAATTAAAATCGAGTCGATAAAGTTTAGCAACGCTTCCAATAAAATCTACGTAGCACCAATTAAATGCGCCGCAATGTTTCGAACCGTGTCACCCACATTTTTAATCGTTTAATTCTGCGGAGGAAAATTCGCGAGACTCGCCGGAGCAGAAATTAGCGAGCCAACTCGACGACAAGACCGAGTATCCGGCAACGAATTTCCATTTGGACGATGGGTTTCGTTCAAACTCCACTCGCGAATGCAGAAAAAATTAACTGGGAACAAACTGTCGATCGCTGTCGCGAACGTTCCGTTGTCCCGCGAATTTGCGGTCGGAGGAAGACGCGGGAGGATCCGGAGTCCGATAACGAGTGGGAGGATCGGCAAACTTGCCGCAGGAAAATTTCGCCGGCGATTCCCAAGGAGAATCGTCCGGAGGAAAATTGCGGAGCGTATCCGGCTATGCGCCTTGCCGGCAATTCCAACAATGAGGAACGCGCGAGTCTGTTTTCGATCGTCGCGGTTTCTGTATCGTGAGCTCGCCGACGATCGCCGACGCTCGCCGCGTCAGCATTCTTGCCCTTTAGCGCTGATCGAGGGAGGCGAGCGAGGGCTGAATTTCTCGGGAATCGAGAATCGGGAATCGGGAATCGTGAATCGGGACAAGGAGGAGCGCCGCGAATCTTCCCAGCCGAATCGTATCAGCCGCGATTCTCTCTGCCCGGTTTTGCCCGGCTGCCCCTTCAAATGATCCCCTTTTTCCTTTGTGACCCGTCACTCTTTTAATCAAGAATCCTCCGTACCTCGACCCCCTGCTTCGTCCTCTTTCAATTTAACCACGGCAAATGTTATTTCGGAACCCGGGATCGTTATGCGAAATCACGATCTACCAGGTCGAACAGAGTCGGTTGACAAACAGAAATTTATCTTCTTCGTTAAGAGAAATTCTTTCTCTTCTCGGACCTTTCTCTCGATTGCTCGATACCTGGTAGATGGAGGACGCGACCGATAAATTAGACAAAAGTGGCCGTAGGCTCTAAAAGTGGCAGGATTTTATCGAAATGGTGTTCGACGAATCGATTGATCCGATAACTCGAAATCGAATCGTTCGATCCGATTGAAACTTGGCAGATATCTTCGGCAAACGTTTCTCCATCTTTTCGAATTAGTATCGATTTGATATCAGCGAACCGCGACGAGTATTATTCCAGAAAAAAATTCTGCTGCATTCTCCATGAACGGATAAGCGAAACCGCTAAGGTTAAAAGTTGGTGGGTTCGATAGTTTTGTTCGAGAAAAAGGCGGAGCAGGGAGACTCGAGATTCTGATCACATTAAAATGTGCAGCAGAAACTTCCGGAAAGTCCGGGGAAGTTGAAATGTTTATCCTGGCTCGATGGCCGACCTAATGAAACATACATCCTAAAGAAATCGATAAGAGAAACGGTGTTTGACCACGTACAAACTTATTCTACCGCGCAACCTTCGTCCCAGTTTTACGCTTTTTATATTTTCCCCGTCGCATTTGCTCGCCGATCGCGACCCTTCCGCTCGGGAATTCCATGGAAGTTGACGCATTCCTTCCTCTAATCGCTTTAATTACTGCAAATATTGTCTCTGGACCGGAGATCATTATGCAAACTCACAGTTTTGCGGAGCAATTTGCGGAGTCAGCCGGCAAACAGAAATTTATCCCTTTCATTAAGATTTCAGGTAGATTAAAGCGAAATATAAACTTGGTTCCACTTTTACACCTTAAATCGCAATTTCAACGAAGTACGATCCCGTTGGATCAGCTTTAAAACGATTATTTACGCCTGACCATGGACCGATTCGTTCTACTTCACGATTTTTCAATTCCTTCGCTTTCCCGACGATTAACTTTTCAATCACGTGGCAGCTTCAACGAAATTTGCGCCTTTCGATCGTCTACGCTGAAGTCGATCGAACTCCGACTAAATCCTGACTCGTTTCATTGTGCAGCCGATTTTTGAAGTTTTAGTCGAACGTCGACTCGAACGAAGTATGGCTGCATTCCGCGTTCTCCTCTTTCAAATCGTTCTATTTTTCCATTCGTACAGGAACTTGGATGAAATTCGTACCGTTGGACCATGCCAACTCGTACTTATACACTCCAAATTCGACGAGATACCGCTATTTTTGACTCGTCTACCTTTCCATGCCTTTTCCATTGTAGACGGATAGTAATTTCAACGATTCCATTTATCGTCAGGCACCTCTCCGCTCCGCGCAATTTCTCCCTCTTGTCCCCTCGAAATCTTTCAATTTTTAATCGAACCGGCGAAACTCGATGGACCAGAGAGAAACGATTTCAGGTCCGGCTACTGCGCGCTCGTTCATTCTACGAAAGACTATTTTCTTCTTTAATTATTCGATACCTAATTAAACCGGAATTCGGAAGGAGTAAAGCCTAGCGAACTACCAAGCCGAAGTAATTCTGCGGCCCACCACGTACAGACTCGTTCCGCCGCACGATTTTCCTTCGACCTTCCGTCTTAATCCTACACTTTCATAATTATTAAGCGTCGGGGGAGTTTTTTAATCAAAAATTTCGAGGACCGCATCTTGTTGGTCCTCGGCGATGACCTGAATCCGGATTTTCGAGTCGAGTGACTTATCTTGGAAAAGTAATTTGATCTTTTCACGGATTATTCGCGCGCCACCCACTGCGACTGCCCTCTGCCTCCACCCTCCGCCAACCACCGACGCCCTGGCTCGGTCTCTCGGCCGCACAGCGAACGCCTGTATTTTCCGAGCTTTTAACCGCTTCTCCTTTCAATTACGCCGGAGGATCCATAATCGGAATAATTATTCCGGTTCCTCGTGCGGCATTCGCAAACACGATTCCGCTCCCAAGAAGTTCCCGCGGCACGGCACGTCGCGTCGTCGCCGGCGGATCGATGATCGCACCTAATCTCCGCGGGTCCGGCAACTGCTCGAATATTTATCGCAATTTCGCCAGGCTGAATCCTGGAACCAGCGTCGCGTTTTACGCCTTTCCACCCTTCCGCTCGGCTATTTATCGACGCGACTTTTTCTCCCATCGCCGTAGATCCTTCGCGCGTGCATCGAACCTTCCCAGTGCCTCGGCGACGATCTCTATTAATCCTAGACTCAGCGTGGATCCCGGAAAATATACAATTCCGTCCCCGTCGCCGAGTCGGTAGATTGACGTCTCGGTCGAATAAACTTTTCTCCATCCCCGGCGGAGTCCGGCGAAAAATTGTGTTGTCAGTTTACCGTTGCACCGACGTTGGTGAAATCATTCGGAATGGTAGAGACGTCCGAGATCGCTTATCGTATGAAATAAACTACGAATACGAGAATTTGCATAAAAGACGTTTCAATTAATTTAATCCGTAGTACGAATCACCCTTACCAACTCGGTGTCGACGACCGTTCTCCGTCGAATCGATTACAATCTGTAAAAATTCCGTCGATCGCTGATCCGACACTTCGGACAATGGTACACCGAGTAAGGAAAGTATCGAGCGCGTTCGAAATGTACAACTAGCCACGGTAGGGTGTAGAAAATATCTCCAACGAACCGGAGCAACCCCCGTTTCAATACCTGCAGCGAATCTATTTTCTCAGGCAATCGAAGCCGTCAATCTCTGTGGAAACGGCGAAGTCCTTTGTTCCGTCGACAGTGCCGTACTTCATGACCCGTGTCCGGGGTCAATTCTCTTGCGGAGGAATCCGGAAAGGAATCCATGATCAAGCCGAGCGAGCATACCACGGCCCAGATCCCTTTTATGCCGGTATCGGTTTTAATTGATTCCCGAATATCGAGCGGACGCGCGTGCCCCCGGACCGAAAGAAAACACCTACAGAGGCGGGCGGCCGCCTCCGGAGGCCCCTGTGCAATCGGCCCCTTTGTCACCGTGTATCCCTGTCCTCCGTTTCCACTTCCACTTGCACCCTCGCTTCCGTCCCCCCGGAGACCGAGGCGAAGGGAGGTCGCGGTACAAATGGACTCCGACTTCCGAGAGGGACGAAAGTTGCGCGCCACAGGCAAGAAGAAAGGAAGGACGGGGGATGAAACGCGCCCCGAAGAAATCCCTCGTCTCCGTCACCGTCTCCGTCTCCGCCCCCGTCTTCGCCGGCTTCGAATTATCGGACTTGCCTCATCTTCCACACCCCGTACCCCCGCACCGCGTCGAATTATCGGCCTCGGGAACAAGGGGACGACGGAGAAACTCGCTGCCCTCCGGGGGCCTGGGGTTTCTTCGCCATACGTTCGATTTAATTCGAGCCCTCCTGCCCCGTTACAACCCCCCGGCGAGGCGAGGCGAGGCGAGGCGAGGCGATCCAGATGGATCGACGACGCTCCTCGACGCTTCTTGCGATCCCACGGACCCTGGCTCTCACGATTGACAGAGATTAGGATTAACGAGGATGCCGCCGGCTCGATTGGACGCCCGACTGTCGGCGAGATGTTGGAAGTGCGGTCTCCGAACGGATCACGAGGATGGGACGATTTCACGGAGCTCCGGGATTCCTTTGTTAACGCTGCCCGACAAATTTTAACTCGTTCCTCACCGAGGAACGTACGTCGCCGAGCCGCCGACCACTTTTTAGCATCGGCAGCAATTTCATTTACCGGAGAAATCGAATTGTCCACCGTCGACACGTTGTAAATAAATTTCACGCGGAATAATCGCGCGGAGAGTCCCCCGAACCCGATGACATATTTTTCGGCCGTGTTAGAAGCACTTAATCGTGTTTATGCTATCCGACAGCAGAGCTAATAACGTCCGTTTTAACCGGATAATACGGAAACAACAAAACGCTAACCACCGAAATTAAGCCGACGCGGCGGGACAATGAATCAGCCCTGGTAAATGAATTAATTATGCCAGGGCGTAGCACTCGATGTTAACCGTCTATTAATCAACAGGCTCGAGATCCTTCCTTTTGTATCCGCTGCCATAGTTATCAATCCAGCGCACCGACACAAACGTCCGACAATTAGTCACCTCGCTTCACCCTTTTGAACGCGGTACAATCGTTCTGCCCATCACGGTATCAATCGGCTTCTCGCACTTCGTTGGACTCTTCGGCCCTTAATCCACTCCCATTTCTATTCGCGCTCTCTATCCACGCGGTGGAAACCGTCGAAGCCGTTTAAAAACCGTCCAAATCGATGCGAAAGCGAGCAGATTATGATACAACTACTGCAATTGGAACTTCGATTGGATTGCAATTACATCGTGTATTTCGGTTATCGACGACGCCGACGCGTTGGAACAAATCTAGACGTACCGTAAAAATGTATAATCGTTTGGCGCGGTTTAACGTTCAACCTAAGCGGCGCGATAGCGCTCGTTAAGATTGACAAACAAAACAAACAGAAAAAAAAGAAAAGAAAAGCAGCTGTGCGATGTACGCGCGTCACTAAAGTTTGACGAGACACAAAATCTGAACAGGGCGATCGCGCTGCTTTGGACTCAAACGGTTAACGTATCGACTTAAGCAATCGTGTTTGGTCGCTGTCGTTCGATCGATCGTTCCAATCGCTAATTCGTGTCCACGCTCTCGCGGCGAAAGTCGCCGCGGCAACGCGAAGGACAGGTTGCTGGAACGTTCGGAGGACCGTGGAAACTTGGAAATGGCCGTGGACACAAACATTCGGGAAACAGTGAGCGGGAAAAGTGGAAAAAAGGACGGACCGAGTCGTCCAATTCAGCGAGCCTCTTCAGCCCCGTCTTCCACTCGAGGCGAAAGTTTGCGCTGCCAGAGGAACACCCTCTCTCTAACTCTTCTTCTCTCTTGGTCCGGGACACGGTGTGGTTCTCGGGATGGAACGACCGGTACCTACGTCCCAAACGAGGTGTATAACCGAACCCGACGCTGCCCGGCCGAAGTAGCTTAACGAGAACCAACCACCACCCCCGTTTAATTAATCCGGGAGAGGGGGTGTAATTGGATTAACGGCAACGCCGGCGCTCGGCCACTTTGCCCAATGTCGGACGGCAGCATCCCGACGGTTATCGAGAAAATAATAAAAACCTTGCCGTCACCGAGCCAAGGGGGTGGCTCGTCACACTTCCCATCCATTTCCGATCTCGTAGCCATCGTGCCGAACGACCGATCCCCTGGATTTTAGTGGATAGATTTTCTCCTGGCACAGCGGCAACGACGAGTAGACGGTGGGGTTGCGAGTTCAGGGTGAGTACGGTCCAGTTTCCATTCTTCTATCGCAGCTGGGCGACCATGCGAGCCTGAAATTATAACATTATCGGACAATCTTTTGAAATGTCAATGCGATGTTTCGAATCTTTTAAGGGTGAGAAAAGGAAAGATTGGAATATATTCTACAGTTTTTCGAGAGCTTTTATATCCGAGAAACTTGTCCTCCGTTCGTCTTCTTGTACGTCCTGTGCTCTATCGTTAGCCGGTGCGTGTCTCGTTATAAATTGTCCACAATTATAAAAACGAGCCGCAAGGTTCGAACAATCGCATCTCCTCTTCCCAAATGATCCATTTTAGTGGACAATCTGAGCGTCGGTAAGGGAGACGTTACTGTATATTTTTATAAGGAGCCCGCAACATCGTTCAACGTACTAAACCACAGAAAAATATTCGACGAATCCGTCGCTCCGAACATTCCCAATCCCCAGTACAAACAACGACCGTTCTGTCTGCCGTTTCCCCAATATTTTGATCTCGCCGAAATATTGACAGTCTCAATTGCAACTACATCCTCTCGCGAACACACGCAACAATAAAAATCCTCGAATCATGGGTGCGACCTCCTCCACGATCCAGCCTCGCGAAATCGCGAGTACTCGACCGTTCTCGGGGATTTCGCAGATGGATTGGTTTTCGGTGCAACCCGAATCGAATGTGATGGTGCGGCAGGGAGTAGGTCGGAAGGGTACGAATCGATTTCCCTTGGAAAAATAATTTGGTCGAAGAATGGCGGTTCTTCCGGTCGATTCTTTCGACGCTCGCGCCGCTGATCGGTAATTTTCTTCTCGGCGTAGGTGTCGGAGACGGGCTCTCGGCGGTTCATCGGTGGCCGCCGATCGGTAATTTCGCGGCGGGATAGCACGACGAGACGGCTCCTTTTGTGGCCTCGCTCGAATAAGACGATTCCCTGGATGCCGCGCCGGATGAAAGACTCCCCGCCGCGGTGCATCGCGGTGCACAAGCGTCTCGGATGCATTTTCCTGGAAGATCGTTCGGAATGCTGGCCGCGACGCAGTTAGGCCGTCTCGTCTCGGGCTTAAGCCGTTAATTGGTTAAGTTCCCGAAGCCTCGGGAGCTCGTATGAGCATTATTAATTCGCGAACTTCTGAGGGATGAGGCTAGTCGTCGAAACCGCCACCCGTTGTTATTCGCACTCCGTAAACTTTAAATACCGAGTCAAAGCGAAACTTCCTCGCTGCCAAGAAATAGGAAAACTTTCCGGGAAAAAGTTGTTCGGTGGGAAGTTCGTTGATCGTTGCGTATATTAAAGTTGAAAGCGCGTAGAACGAGTGTTTTGCCTTTACTTTGGAGAAACATTCTCTTTGGAGAAACATTTATTTTCCGCGCAGCGTTATCGTCGGTGACGGAACAATTGTGTCTCTTTCCGATTTGAATGAAAATGATATCGAAAGAAGGCGGATCGTGTCGCATGGAACCCGATATCGCAAATGTTGCGCGAATCGTAGATTGGGTTCCGCGGAGTATTCGTTAAACATGGAGGATCGAATAAAATCGTTGCGACGGTGATTCGATAGATTACGAGGAATAAATTCGGTTCGTACGAATTTCGTTTCGGAGCGAAAGTTTATCGAGGATTTTTACGAATAAATATTGCCCCGGAACGCGGCCCGGTCGCTGCTGTAACAAGTTCCTCATGTTTATTGCGTGCGCTGTATCCTTTTCCGAACGGCCCGTTTCAATTTCCATGAAATTTTCGTTCGTATTATTTGCCTGATAAAAAATTCATGAACCTCGACATGTGTTCCCGCGCGTTATTTTACCACGATGAAGTACTTTGTAATAAATTTAACTACTCTTTCTATCGAATCGATGCAACAGTTTCTAGAATCTCGTTCTACGTACCGATAAGTTTGCGTAATTAAATAACGTGTGCGAAGCAACGTCTCGCTCGCGATCTCGAATGTTCGATAAATATATACCGTTTATAATTCAATATTTAATTCTGATTAATCGGTGGGAATTAATTTTACGCGACATTTTAATCGTACGGCTGTCCGGCACGCTTTCGATATACGGGGCAGGTTTGTTCGATAGATTAAAGCGTGTTCGCGCCGTCATTAATAATTCATAACGAATATTAATGTACCGTGAAAAAGAAGAATACGAATTATTTCGAGCTCGACCAAATGGAAATACGCAACCGAGCACCAGAGATCCGTGGAAGGACGCGTGTCCGGGTTCGTTCGTGAAGTGAAAGTAGAAATGCAAAAGGCCGGAGAACCAGCTCGGAGAAACATCTGTTTTTGCATAATAAAAGCGGCGCGATAGCATCGGCCGGCGAACGCGTGGGAACAGCTGATTCGCGATAACGAAGACGGACGTTGATTGCAAATTGTTCCGGATAAACAAGGCTGTTGAACAACGGGAATATAATAATTTGTTTTCTAATGGAATTACATATCCGAGTCGTGGAGAGCAGAACGGAATATTTCGGGGATACGGTTCTTCGGATCCATACGCGACTCGCGCAGAAGAAATTCTAGAGAACAGCGACGGCTCGTGGAGATGCACGACAAAACCGAGACCGCGCGACCAGGTGCGACAAATAAATGAAAATCTGCATTCGAATCGCGGGCTAGATGCAAGAACGCATAATGGCTCCGACGCGGAACCACTTTCAACGCGATGTTAATTAAACAATGAATAGCGAAGCAGCGTTTCCGGTAAGCGACTCATCCGTCACCGATCTATTCGGAAAATTTTCAAACGCTCAAATAGTTCTAAATCGTCGAATTCGACGGAATTGTACGTATTCAATTTGCGGTTTAACGTATTATAATTGCAGTCGCTTTAAAGTTGTCTAGAAAATTAAACTTTCGCAGTCTACTAATTAGTAGACTACGGGCGAGGATGGAAATTTACATTTTCATCGGCGCCGCGCCGCGACTGTCGCGAAACTGAGTGAAATAGAATTCTATTTGGTACATTGTTAATTTTCTGGTCGGAGAAGGGTCGTGGAAACGAATGAAATCCTGAAAAAGTTACAGTTACGTTCTCGTTCGACGCGATTGCAAGGTGCGTTCTCGTTCTCACAATTCCCCGCATTTCGGTTCGTCGATCTGCTCCAGCTTTTAATTCGGAGAGATTCGTAGCTGGAGTCGTTTCGGTCGTGCAAGTTCTCGCATGAAATTTTACGCGCAGTCACCCGAGTCCCCGGATTTCGAGATTTCGCGATCCATCGATCGGTTCCGGAACGGTTCCGCGCCGTTCCACGGTTCTCTCCGTGGATCTCGTCGCGCCCGGATCTCGTCGAACGCGGAACAAACGTCTCACTCGCATAGCTACTCAATCTCGGGCCCGTTAACATATTCCGGAGGACCGAGAGGGATCGCGGGCGAGGGGGCGATTCGGACAGTTGCAAAATGGGGAAACGTTCCCAATATAAATAAGAGGAATGTCGAGAGACGAAGAAATGCGAGGCACTTATTGGCAATAACGTCTGCGACGTATTTCCGTGGCGCGATACGAAGAAAAGCCGTGCCGTGAAGGGTGCAGGGAGGGGGCTAAACGCCCCGCCGCGCCGGTAGGGGATGGGAGTCACGAACACGCGTTACAATACCATGATTTCCGGGGGAACGAAACCTACTTCCCAGTTTAACACGATTCCGCAAAATCAATTACCACCGGCACCCATAATATACGGCCGAAGTTCCCGTTGGGCCAAAAGTGTTCCCATCCCGTGCGCTCCTTAGCCACCTCTTCCGCGAACCGTCGTCTACCGAACTTGTCTCAGCGCCGACAATTCCCCGCCTCGTTCGACCCCATACACCGCCGCACCCCTGCACCTCCTACAGACCTGCACCCGTCGTGACGCAGGCTCCTAACTCGCGAAATTATAGTGGTTCGGCTCGAATTCAGGCCGCGAAACACCCTTGGAAATAGCTGTCGCGTAAACGTGCACGAATAATCTGTAACTCCCGGCCTCCCCCGTGTCTCCAGCCTTCCCCTCGCCCTCCGTGCTCCCCGGCTACCACCCTTCCGGAGCCTGTTTTCCCCTTATCGTTCAACGCCGCGCCCCGCGACTCCTTGTACACGCGAACGACCCCTTTATCTCGCGCGCTGATTGCTCGGTAAGCAGTGGCCAGAGACGCTTCCCGGTTTCCGACGCGACGGGTGTTCTTTCGGCACGGTTACCCAGCCACCTGCGGTCCTCCGCGCCCCCATTCTTTCGCACGGAAATTCCAATCGAGCCCGACGCAATCTCTATTTATCGGCGTTTATCGCGAGCCCTTGTTTCCGACGCGCTTCGGAAAACGCTTCTTCCACGCGTTCGGGTCTCGTTTCGGATCCAACGGGCTCTCTCGGGTGTCCGCGCTACGAATCGGCCGCGAATTGTTTATCGTTCGATTAAATATATAAGTGGAACGGACTCCTTAAAATTGCCACTCTCGATGTCTAACCGTAAATCGAGCGAATAAATGCGAATTCGTTCGGGAATTAAAATTTATCGAGATATTCGTTTCCTATCATCTGTGTTTAAACAGCCCGGATACGTATCAATTACAACGGCTTTCATATCTGGTTAATTACGAAATGCAGTTCATCGGAAGTAAACGCACAGCGGTAATGCTCGTCAACCGATAGGAATATGAGACTAATTAACAACGGTGTTTCATCGTGGAGGCGAACGGAGAGCGACGGAAATAAAATTTGATGCAGCCGGAGGGGAGGACCCGATATTAATTCACAAGCGAAGATAATTTGACAATTTAGCGATGGAACGGTGCATCGCGTCCGCGCCACCCGTAGCGTTACGCGAACAATTCCTTCTCGCGACGATATTACGTTTCGACGGAACGGAGCGGGGCAGAAGAATGTCTGGTTCCACAGAGGAGAGTTAAATGCAAGGTTCGTTGATAAACGTACCTGTCTCCGATAAATTAAACAATATTCGAACGCTGAAATTCGCGAGCTACTACATGTATGTAAATATTGATACAATTTGCGTTAATATTTAACTCAAGTTCCCTCCGTGACGAATATTTTTCAAGAATATTTTCCTGTCAGCAAAATACTGGCGTCCCTCGAACTCGACAGAATGCAGAAACGTCGCTGTAAATATTAATACTTACGGTACACCCATCGGTAGAGGTGTCGCGTTACCAAAACGCGCGGCTCCTCCCGAAAATCACGCGGTGCATCGAGACGCGTAAAAGTGCATTCGACGCTAAACCGCGACTGGCCGATGGAATCGGCGTGGCGCGACGGCACGGAAAACGGATGAAAAACGAAGGAAGTTCGCGCGAAAAGGGAACACGAGCATCAAAAAACTGATATTCGCCGCGTTGTTTCCCGACGGGTTCGGAAAAACGAGGAGATCGTTCGAGCTCCGCCGCGGGCTTCGGCTTCGGGCTTCGGATTCGGCATCGGCCATGAATTTTAAGTGAATTCAAAGGCGCGTATGAACGAGCGAGCTCTGCGCCGGGATGTTTTACAGTCGGCCACGTGATCGGAATATGCGCGGCTTTCGAGCACCGGAAACCAGACAAATAACCGTTTGTTAAGCGTCGCGAGACTTTTCGGTTTTATCGTCGAGAGCGCCCGGTAATTGGAGCAATGGATGGGCTGCGGGATGAAAGGGGACCGCCGAGGGGCCGCGGCTGGATAACAGCTAGTTAAAATGTGGCAACGAATGGAGAACAATTAGACGGGGTAACGATGTCAATGAGGAGCCGCGGCTCGGCTCGGGCTCGGGCTCGGGCTCGAGCCGGGCCGGGCCAGGTCTTCGATTCGAGAAGTTCCAGCGCTGTACTCGTTTATTTTGTTGTTTCGTCTCCGGCCCGGAGTTTATTGCTCGAAACGGAAGCGCCATTGTTCCCGTTGCCATTAAAACTTGCTCGTTCCCCTCCCGTGCACACCGGGTAATCATAAACGTATCAAGGACACGGCGCACCGGTTTCCCGGCGAATCGTTTCCTTGCCGCCGCGAGTCCTTTTCTCTTCTGAGTAATCGGTGTATTAACTCTTCACCAAGGAGGCAGGATTCATGGAGCTGCGGTTTTAACTTATTGGCCCATCGACGGTGCCCCGGGAAAATTGCTCCTTCTTCGTTTTGTTTCCGCGTTCGTTGACGTAGTTGGCTGCGATTTATAGGGGGCATTAGCCGGAAAGAAAATTACCCCTGATTTACCGACAATTATTAAGCAAAAAGGGAAAGTTCGCTTAATTTCGTGATTGCATCAAGGAGCAGAAGAATTTTTGATTTAAAGCGACGCTTTTATAGGCGAAAAATAATAAATTCTTTTTATTTTCAATTTATTCCGGGGATCGAATTCACGGAGAAAGAAGAAATTGAATTTAATCATCGTCTATTTAGAATGTTAATTTATTGAAAGCATTGGCGATGCAGAGGAAATTGCTATTAATTTTGGTGACCTGGAATTTCAACCTTCGTTGATGAAAATTAAATTGCTAAATTCGGTAGACCTCGATGCGATGTAGATTTATTTCTATGAAATTCGGTGTCGAAAAAATAGCGTAAAGAGAACTCGAGTACAGGTTCGTGACGAATGGTTCTCCTGCAGCGGTAATTCCGTTTCTGTTTTGAATAATCGGGGTATTAACTCTTAACCGGAGAAACGAGATTTATAAAGCTTCTTCCGGGGATGGTTTCGCCATTTGTTTTCATTAGGTCGGCCGTGGCTGCTTTATTAAACACACCGGTGACCGATCTCGCATCTTTTTTAATAGATCGACGATGTTGCCGAGGTTGTTAATATCTTTGCGGTGAGTTTGCTCGATAAATCGCGCGCCATTAATTAGCCGCGAGTCCCGCGTCTCTTGCTCGTAAATCGAAAGTCTCGTTAATTATCTCCGCCGGGAGAACTTTCCCACAATTCGGGCAGAACAATTTTCCGTCATAGTTTTCTCTCGTAGTCTGTTCCGTGTCGATTCCGGTGTCTCCTAAAATTTCTTAGTCCGTAAAAGATGATCCTGCTCGCAAAGGCAACGTTTAATGTTTCAACCGGAGCACCGAATTAACGGAAGCGCCACTCAGAATGTGCCGCGGATCTTCAGCTAGAGCGGTAATCGCGAATTAACAGCCGGGCATAATCAGTGTTTCGCGCGACACAGATTCTCAGACGCATCTCCGCGCGGACGATAAATTTTCAGCACCGTCGGCGCTGCTTGTAAATAATAAAACTGCTCGGGAAATTTCGCGCGACGATTCGCAGCTGGCGAATCGCGGAACGCGCGATCTAATGCGCGCGCCGAAAGATTAATATTTGAGGGTTCGCGCGTCGCTCGTTCCCGGATATCAGTTCCATTAAACCGTCGTCGAATAACATTTTCCACTCTCATTAATTATGGAGCTCGTTCCCACGGCCTGGATCGATATATCTGGCGCTGGTTTCTCGCAGGAGAGCGAATCAAACAAATCCGGCGCGGCGCGGCGAGGCGAGGCGCGGTGTATGGATCCAGGTGTGCTCCGATTGATATTCGCAGGCCGAGCACGCGTTCGCCTCCTCAGTATTCTCTAAGCATTCTCCCAGCAAGAATGACTCGCGCGGAACAATGACTTCGGAGAATAGCCTCGGCTAATTATCGGTTCGGGATCGATCCGCGGAATTAGCGGGCGCCGCTGCGGCGTTCCACAAAATTTTTCGAACCGGCTCTCGAACACCTTTGCCCCCACTGGCCCGTGTACCGGCTCGATATCAGCCCGATGCCAGGCCTCGAGAGGCGAAACGGTAACCGGAGACCGGCGAGTCTTGTCGCTTCGCGTCCTCGAGCCAAGAAACCGGGCCTGCAGCCTGATAAATGCGGTAAAATCTAGCAACGTCCGAATTTTTTGTCGCCGCTCCACGGCCGGCGTAAATTACGGCTCCGGTTACCTTCATTTTGCTCCCTCGGCGCACTATTTCACTCTTTCAACCGTCTCGGAGCGGCCTGATAAAGGTACAGGCGAATATCGGCATTTTAGGTACAATCAAACGTCGGCAAACACGATCTTTCCGACGATAACGAGGCATCCGAGACTCGTCGGTGGCTTTTTTTACATGCTTTTACCGTTCCAGAGGAGATCCAGCTGGGTAGAAGAAGTTGGCGGCAAGTATTAGCATTTTGAGCGGAGCAAACATGGACAAACGCCTGGACGCGGAAGCTTTCGCGTTATAAACGGGATTCGCGGGCAGGTATCTCTCGGAGCACGGTACAAGAACGCGAAAGTAGAGACGATTATTCGACGCGCAAAATTTGATCTCTTATCGCTTTCGCATATTTTCCTCGGAACCCTACTTTCGTTCGCGAAAGCTACAACAGCTCCTGACATTCTCAAGCTGCCGTTTGTTCGAAACAGCCGTAAACCATACTTTCCCTGTATACTCTACTCTCCTTTCCATTTTCCACGGCCCTTCTCCTCGCCCTACTCTCGCAACCAAACGCTGCTAACGTTGGCCATCGCCGCCGCAGACTCGCTCGAAACTCGTTCAAACAGCCATAAAGGAAACAGTCGAAGTTCGGCCCACTTTTTCCAGCGCGGTGATCGCAAACTACACCCGAGACATCTTTACTCTTGTCCTTCTTTTTGCAGGGCCGATCAACCACCACGCGGTTCGCGCGACACAGAGGCATCCATATTTGATAAGGACGACATGTCCTCGCGGCCATATATTTCTGGTTGGCGAGAGCTCTCGTCGGGAGAGCCGAGCAACTTTTTCCGCGTCCCACGCTCTCGACTTCATTCGGCTTTTACTTGAAAGTTCGACCCCGCTCCGGAGCCAATACTTTCCGGGGCGAACCTCTCGCCTCGTGTCGCCACTTACCCTAACTCCTCGTTCCGCGGCCCTCGCCCGTCCATTTTTTATTCCTCCCGTTGTTCGATCTCGGGACCCACGCGGAGGACGGTATTTTAATATCGGGACGGGACGTGTCCGCCACCTCTTACCCCCCTCCCCCCTTCGGAACTTCAGAATTATTCCGGCGACCGTCGAGCCGAACGCGAACAGTACCATGCTACTTGACAAAGAGGCCCAGGATGCCGTTCTTCCTCGAAGTAGGCTTATATTGGATTAATTTCATAAGAAATCGTTGCTACGAATAAGAAACATCGCGCGTTGTCAACTAAATTTATTTGTTGCGAACGTGGTCGTCGAACGTCGAGAATGTCTCGTGATCTGATTCTATCGAATTTAGATTCTCTCAAATACTTTAGAAACAATGATCGAGAATATATAAACGCAATTGGCATATTGCAAAACCATTCCTACCGCAACCTCTCCGCGCAATTTTACTCCGGGACCATGGACAAATTTTTCAGAACATTTTCTATTCATGAAACAGAAAATCCTTTCTCCTCGGCACCTTCCTGACTCAATTGCCCGACCCATGGCGGGCCAAATCTACTTACTCAACGGTCTCAAAGCCGCAGAGTCCAGTTTGCCGGGGAAACAGCATTACACGCGTCGCGTCGCGCCGTCGCACGAGAGTCAGCAGAATCTGGAATTGCCGGAAATTAAAAAGAACCCTTGGAAAGGGTGGCTCGAAACAACGAGACCTAAAAGAAGAGCGTGAAACCGTGTGGGAGGAAGAAGTTAGCGCGGGTCCCGAGTTAATATTGTTTAACGAGGCCTCGCGTGGGCGTAAACAGCGTCCTTTCTATCTCATTACTAAATCCTGCTTCCGGCGAGCAGGAGCGGCCGAGAGGACGCCGGTGCCCCGGGTTTAATAATTTTTATCGCGGGCCCCGTTTCGTTAAGAAGTTGCGAGGGGGGTGAAATTTTTATCGCGACCCCGGGTCGGAATTAAGGACGGAGGTTAAAAGAAGTTTCTCGCGGCGAGACTCCTCGAAAGTTGGTGCTCCTTCAGCCTCGGCGGTCTCCGCCTCCGCCTCCGTCCGTGTCCGGCGCTCCGTCTTTGCGCTCCGCTACGACGCGGCCCGCTTCAGCCCGTTTACGAACGCGGCCCCCGCATCGTTCTCTTTTTTCCATAAATTAAGGGGGGAAACCGACGGAAGATAAAGGGTGTTCCCGGCTGAATAAAAATTGAGATTTATCGGTCGCGACTCTCCTCTCTCTTTCTGGCTGACCGTTGGCGCGCAGATGGCGGAGACGGCGGTACACGGCCGCGGAATACGTAAAGCGGTACCGCGCGACCCGTCCTCCGCTCTCCGTGGAGCATCGAGCACCAGGTTTTCGGCTAATGGTAAAATACGTCCGGTCTGACCTGTTTCGAGGTTCTTTCGCCGGCGCGACAAACGAGTGGGTGAGAACGTTGACGAGCTACAAAATAAGGGGGCTGCGCTCCGAATAATCTCGGCGTGGACCTTCATGAATCGCAAATCCCGCTTCTTGCCCCCGGTTCGGTTGCTGTTATCTCCGACCTGGAAAATTGCTACGGAACACCGCATTAGAGCGGGATCGTTCGGATTTTAATTGGCGAACGTGGTACGACCGATTGCGAGTTAGGAGGTCGCCGGGTTCTTCTCTCGGGGTGGATTGCCGCGGGGATATTTTATTCGGCATTGCTGAAAATGTTGGCCGATAGTGGTTTTTTCGGTTCTGAAATTTTTATCGGGCTCGGAAAGGGGGGCTGCCGATAGAAAATTAAACGGTCGTGAATTGTTCAGAACTTTTTCCTGCGACGCGCCGTCACTCGAGTTCCGGTTGATTTTATTACGATTTTTTGGAAGCTCCATATCGTACGATACTCGTGGACCGCCTGGGTCTTCTCGTCGATATGTACCGAAATATATTCGGACGGTAGCGTGCAATTCGATCGCACACCAGGCTGCTACAAAATAGTTAAAAATACTTAAAGAACGTGCGGCCGATCTAACTTTAGAATCACGTGCAGCAGAAACTGATGGCGCGGTATTCTACTCGAAAGTATGTACAGTAATGTCTCTCTAATCGACGCTCGGATTGTCCACAAAAATGGACAAATCGGGAAGAGAATAATTCCCAGCAACTATAAAAACGAGCTGCAAGGCTCGAATAATCGTATCTCCTCTTCCCGAACTAGAGAGACATTACTGTATGTACTGTCGAGATTAGAAGAGAATTGTTTCGCGCGTGAACGCATAAATCGGATACCAAAATGGCCGACGCAGTGTCCACACGGGATCGATAGCTGCGCAGAATTCCGGCCGAATAAACAACGAAAAATCCGCGACTCTTGACCCGCGGAAGTTCGTGTCTCCGTGAAAAAGTGACGGCCGCTGGGCCACGGCGGGGGGAAAAACCAGCGACCAGGCGAAGAAACAAGATCTAGAATAATAGGGGAAAGCATTTTACGTGGTCGCTTTGACGGATACGTCGCGGGACGAGGTCTCCCTTCGACGCCGCTGCGCTGCCGGGTAAAACCGCTTTGTTCCTCGTTAGTGTTGTGTGCCGGCGATTCTTCCGCGCGAGCAAGCCGGAAAGAACGAACCGGAAAGTGGACGATCCACCGAAGACTCGCGTCCGACTCGGCCAGCTACGAAAATTTATTCGAGGCGCTCCGTTCGATCCCTCTGACCCGGAGGGAAAGGCTTCCGCCGATGAACAAGCACTTTCGAGTAGAAGGTATTGCTCGTTCGTGCTTTTTTTAACGCGCCCTCTCCGCCATCGATCCACCCGGACACTGTCTTCGCCGTTCAAATATTGTAGGAAATCCGATACACCCTGTCCATTCGATATTGAAACTAACGTAATCGAATTTAACCCTTGCGCGAGCATTCGAAATTGATGCGAAAGCGCAACGATTCGATCGAGATATTTAATGTTCTATTCGAGATCTCGAGAGAGATCGTAGAGCTTCGCGTAACGTTTGTAAACTTTGTAAATTGTTTTTGCGTTTCTTCGACGTCGATTCAGCGAACAATTTCATACGGGAAAACATTTGTTCTCCGTTCTAGTTAAGCGATGATAGTTGAATAAATAGAACATCGAGACGGAAGCTGTAAAATGTAGAACAACAACCGGATAGAATGTGGAATAACAACTAGATTCGCAGGGTAGTTGGAATAACTGTGGAGCGTCCGACCATTACAGTTTGTTTCCACTTGCGTGAGCGTTTATAAACGTTCCAAACAGATATTGCGTTAGCCGTCCTCGACAATAATTTTTTACGGGCCGGTCGCTCGTTAAGAGAACAGCAAGATCGATGAACCGAAGACGATAACCCGCCGTCTACTGCAAGTAGAAATAACGATCGATGATCGGACTGCTCGGTTATTGCTTCGCTATTGCATGCTCGTGCTCGGCAGCTCGTGAAAACTTGCTTCCTTCGACGACAAATTATTTTGAATTTCGTGAAAATGGTCCGGCACGATTGAAAATTGTTTTACGAGGAACAACGAGGAATAATAATAACAAGCTCGGTGCGAGTCGAAGTGGAATTCAACGGTCGGACGACTGGAACAAATCTTCGAGCTGAACGTCTTCGAGTCGGAAACGCGTAATGAAAACTTTCGATCCAGAATTTCTAGATTCTTTATCGCCGAATTAATCGTCCACTTTGTTTAAATTTATTCGAAGGTCGACGCTTGGCATAATTCTCACCGCGAGAATCAGATCCGCGATACAATGAGCTCCGCGGTAGCTTTAATTACGAGATGTCGATTAATAGCGACCATTGGACTAGATATGTAGGCGCATCCAGCGCGTATATAGTAGCATAAATGTCGGCCGGCCGGTCGAGCTTTTTAGGGTCTGCGACGGTAATATATGAAACGATCTTGTCTGTTATTGAATGCGAGATGGCGAAACAATGCCTGCCCGTTCGCCGGCCGATAAACATCGAAGCTAAATTACTCTATCGTTGACACGGAAGGGTGAACTCGTGGCCGACCGTTCGAGCGTGTGCTGGCGCGTGCGCGCACGCACCGGGGCGACATCGCGAAGCCGCGATAAAACGCAATTACCGTGCCAGGGGTGTGGGCGGACGGGAAAAACAGTATTTAAATTATTTGCCCGGATTAATGAGACGATCGAGGGGTCGAACGTGATCCCGCGGTGCTCGCCGGCTACTCGTTTCCGCCATTATCGGGGAACGATCCGGTGTCGTTTGTCCTCCGGAGCCGACCCCTTTTAAATCGACCGGGTTAATTATGAGCGGTTACACGCTTGAATCGCGAGCAACCGTGGAATCACAAAGCGGCGCGACGCGACCGACCCGGCCCGGCCCGACGCGCGACGCGTTGCATTCTTGCTTTAATGCAATTTCGTCGCGCGACGTCGACGACGTCGACGACGACGACGACGACGACGACGACGAGACCTCGAGATCGATCGATAATTGTGGCCAGGAATTTTCGATCCTCGATCGACGACCCGTCCCGTTCGTGAATTTTTCGAGCCAGCCGGAGACGTTCGAGAACATTTTTCTGGTCGCAGAATGAATTGCGGTTTAAAACGCGAACGCTCCGGCGATTGTAACATTTTAGCAACTTTTCGAAACGCGCTGTATTTAAACTGAAAAGCGAATGCTTCGGCGAAGCATTGTTTTCGAGGGAGTCTACGCTGAAAGCTTCATGAAAGTAGGTTCGTGTAATCTGCTTAGGTTAAGTAGATTCGATCAGCCACGAACAGACACGATAGCCAAGTTCTCGACAGCCCGGCCAGAATTCCGAGTTCGATTCCCTTCGGAATAGAGCCGATTGCGCAAAAATTTCGACGCGATTCCAACGATAGGTCGAAGGTATTGAGAGTGTCGTACAGAGTTATGGGCAAAATCTGGTCGAACAAGGAACTACGATAACGAACTGTTTAAAGATACGAAAACCCTGTACGGGGCGTCGAATTAATATTCGATTAATATCGCAACACCGAGAAACGTTTCGAGATTCCGCGTCGTAAAAATTCGCGAGAAACCCGAAGCAATCGTTGCCGCTGTTCTTGGCCTGTTCTCGCGTTGTAAAATCTGAATCGGCTATTGCAGAGAAGACGGCAGCCATCGGCGAGCGATATTTAATTCCAGAGTCGGTAGTCGCGAGCGCGGCATAAGCAGTAATCCGAAAATAATGGTCGGCGAGAGCAGCGTCTCGGCGCGGTGGAACAAGGAACAGCATTAATTCCAGGGGGGAGGTATTAATAGCTAACGGCCCAATGATCGTTGAACGGCAACGATTACTTTCGCGGCGGGGACGACCCGCGGAACGGGACGATTCCCATAACCGTGTAAAGGCTTTTACGGCAAGAAAGGCTCGCCTAAATCGACTGCATTCCGGTCTCTGGAGGTTCTTGCCGGTCGAAATTCGCGTCTGTTCGCGAATCGTCGGAGCGAATTTCGGCCGGCGCTGTTTGCCGAGTTTTCGAAATTATTCAGACGCGCGGTATCCGCCACAAACGAAGGTAAAAAGCGGTCTGCGGAGCTGGCTGGCTAAACGGGCGAACGGATGGATGGGATAGACGGACGGATAGAGAGCGAAAGGCGAACTCGTTACCAATGAAAATTAGAAGCTAAGACGACGCGCTGGATTTCGCGAGCTCTTCGCTCAACTTCCGTCTGAAATTGTTAGAAGCTGCAGCCGCCGCCGCCGCCGCGTTTCCGAGCCCCGTAGCTCCAGCACTTTGCGTACACGCGTGAAATTACGTTAATTTGCAAATTGCTGGGATCACGCCGCGGAAAATAGCCTGCCGCTTTAATTCGCCAGCCGTGGCTCGATTGTTTCCGGTCGGCTCTGCCCCGAGGTGCCGAGTTCGCGCGGATTCCGCTACGAACCGCATCCTTCAGCCTCGAAACTCCTATAAATTATGATTCTCGGGCAAATTTTATTTCTCTGTTAATCCCCCGAGTCCGAGAAAAACTTTCCTTCACCGCGGTTTAAATAAGCTATTTTCTTGATTGCGATCATCTCGCGCGGGAGAGAACGGTTATCTTTTCTTTTGCACTTTCGCTTTGAAGTTGAATAACTCTGCGAGACAAATTTGTACGACGATGAAACGGCGCAGGTTTTGCGGAGAAAAATGGTACGATTGTTTTGCCGTGTTTCTTGCGATATTCCGCTGGAATAGATATTTTTAGGAGGAGAACGACGCGCGAAACGATTGGCCAGAGCGAGCCCGGTGTGTCGATGTATCCGAGCCGAAAATTCCTGGAGCTCCGTCTCGCCTGATTAAGCTTCCATCGCGCGAAAACTACAAAGGCCGGCCAAGGCAAAACGAGCAAACCGCCGAACGAAATAAAAGAAAAATGGACGAGTGAAACGACAAAGTGCAACTTTTCCTCCGATAAAATTCGCTCTCATTAGAAACGCGGAGGCAGCAAAAGCGTCGAACTAAAAAATGTTAGTTCGCTCGCGCGAACAGTGGAAAAGCCCGAACGAAGAAACTCCGGAGGAAAAAGAAGAACGAACGAGAAGAAACTGAAACGTTCTGCTGGCGATTTGCATTAAAAAAAAGACGGAAACAAAGAGTTCCGAAAGCGATGTGACCAGACATTAGGACCTCGTCGCAGCTGGGAAAGGATTTCGAAGTTTTTGTTAGAATCGTGCAGATTCCTAACGACTGCGCCCAGAATTTGCATTTATGCAAGTTCAGCTTATACGCGTGCCACGTACCATGGGTAATTTGATTCTCCATATTTCTGAAATTGCGGGCCAATTGGATCCGTTGGATCGTGTATGCGAATCGCCGAGAGCCTGTAAAACTCTGATCCGAGTAGCGTTTCGTTTTTTATTTCGAATCGTCTATACGTACCGAACGTACTGTTTTGATCGGAACGCGAGCAAAACCGCGACAAATAGCCGGCGTCTTCGAAACTCGCTGGAAAGTCCGTTCCGGTCTCGAAATTCGCGTACAACTCTCGGATCACACGTTCGCGCCCGCGAAAACACCGCGAGAACGGGCGTTGCATGGCGGACAGGCGAAAGTGATGAATAATTTTCCGTCGTCGTATGAATAACAAGCTTCCGGGCCAGGGAGAGGATGAATTAAGAGGCAGCCGGAAAAGAGGCTAGGCGCTGGCTAAAATATTGAAGCAACTTCCATCCGAATGAGAGTACTGGCTCACCTGCCTTCCTTCTTAAGCCCTCCGTCGGAAAACGAACATGCAAATTCTGTGAAAACGCCTACAGGAGGGAATCCTCCTGTCGAACCAGTTCGATCGCCGACTCCAAGAAATTACCGAATTAAACATTTTTAAGTTACAGTTCGACCAAAAGAACACGCTATTTCATCGTTCGGTTTGTCTCCGCAAAGTATATTATATCATACTAATGTATTAATATACCGTGTCGTACTCTTGCATCGACCAAACACTCGCCAAGTCAACGCTGAAATAAAATTTCACACACACGAACACAACTATACCAAAACTTTTCGCAAAGTTGAGCGCTGCAATTTCGGTATGAAAAATTTCACCCTGCGCGAAAATTCGCAATCTACTTGTTAGAGAGGACCTCATTAAAAAGAGAGGTTCGCCGGTCGGTTACATTGACCCGGTGGGCCAGAATTAAGGCTGCAATCATCCCGGAAAATTGCCACACACGGCGTCGTCCCAGAAACTATTAAAAATAAAATTCTAGATGAACTCCAACGTTGAAGTAGAAGAAGTTCTCCTAAATTCTGCAGTTAGTTCGCTAACAGTGGGTAGATATGATTCGTAAAACGAACGAAAATTGGCGAATTTCAACGAGATTCGATCGACGCTATCTTTCGTTCGATATCTTTTCGAGAACTTCGAACAACCGGAGGCGATGGTTTCGATAAAATTACGGTCCTCTTTAAAAATCGACCTCCCCTAAAATTGCTTACCGCGAACGCAAGAAATGCTCTTGATAGTTTTAAAAAGTTGCAATTTCCGCGTTCGCCGCAGCACAATAACGTTCCGGTGGAAATTAAGAGTGGACGGCTCCGCGAAACGAGCTGAGAATAAAGAGCGGGACGGCGGCGGAGCTACGAAGAAAGAAAACAGGAATTCGCGTGCAAAGAGGGAAGGAAAAGAAAGGAAAGGAAAGAAAGGGAAGGAAAGAAAGGGAAGGAATCGCGTTTCACGGCTGGCAAGAGATTTTCGCGGCGACTTCGGAATTGGCCGTCGGAGCCACGCGTCTTCGGCTCGGCTCCGTCCGCGTCGCGGTGCCAATATTGGCTTGCCACTGCCAATACTATTTGCACGGCCCGCAGCCGCCTCCCCTTTATGGCGCATTCGTTCTCTTACAGCGACAAAGGGTCGCCTCGTATTTCTCCTCAACGTTTCCCTCTTTCCCATTTTTTTCCCCGAGGCTGAACGAACCCGAAGAAGGTTTCGCGGTTTTGTTCCCCTGCCAGTTCCCGGTTCGTCAATTTAGTCGGACGGGGATCGTCGATCGGCTTTCTTCGTCGATAATAATATTAACCCTTCGCAGTTGGACGCCTCGGAGACTCGACGAGACTCTGCCGGTAATTATGCTACGTTCGAGATTAAAATCTTAAAGTCAAAGTCTTACTCGAGGCTTAGAGTCTTGCGTCAAATTCAACTTTAAGGAACTGGATTATCTTCTCGACTTTGCATCGTTTTCTATTTTATTTTCCAACGTTGCATCATTTTATATGGAACAGTCGTTTGATTCGATGCTTAGACGCGACCGCGCAATCGTCGGATCGCTGACCAAGAAAGTTTACCGGATATTTTTCTTTTCCGGCGACGATCCGGACCGTCTTAATCAGCCGATCCCTCCCCCGCGTCGATAAAGTTTCGTGCTCCTTCGAATCGCTTATTCGGTACGATCGACCCGAGACGATGCTCCGTACGACGACACTGCCGCGACTTCCGCGATCGACTTGGGAAAAATCGTTTCGCCGTTTCCGCTCGGTTGCGGTCGTGATTTGTATGTCGGGGCGACCCTCGCGTACCGACCCTCGCTCGTTTCTGATTAGTCCGCGCTTTATTCGAGCATGCTCGACCGTCTTCCGTTGAATTTGAAATTTAAATTTAACCCTTCGGAACTACCCTGTTCTACACCCGCGGAGGTTCTTCTTTTTTAAATGTTCGTTAAGAGAAACTCGACTGCTCGGCCGTTCGTTCGGAGTCGAATACCGTTTCATCGTAACGATCATTGACTTCGTTGCATTTACCGTGTCTCATCGTTTCGGATTTTATGGCACGAGTGTACGCGACGCTAAGCGATGTCCAAATATGTTGACAAAATATTCGAATACACGATTGTGGCTACGTATCAATATATGCAGTCCCGACGCATCCGCTTGTTTGCATCCGGCGTACACACTTAACGATGTAATTCGTAACATTTGTATCTTATTCCGAATTTAGCAATGCATGTTTGCGCTGGAATTTTGATATTAATTAACCCGCGGCACTCGCTCCCTCGAGCGTACACGTAGACGCAATTAACAGCTAGTAATTGTCGGCACGATTTCGGGGGCATTAATCGTTGCATTAGATTTTTCGACGCGCGTCGAAATTTAATATGTCGAATATATTATTAGGCGATCGGACGAGATTTATATCTCGCGTACCGACTTCAATGGTTTCGACACAATAGAGATATTAATTCCGATCGCGCTAACACGATTTATCGAGTAGGTCGTAGCTATTGTATAATTTATCCGTTTCATGGTACACCGGCATTCTTTGCATGGACATTTCTGTTCGGTTACGTGGAACGATCGCGATCGCAGGAAAATTTGTAACCCCGCGAGTCAGCGTACAAAGCCGCGAAGCGTTCTCCGAGCGGTATAAGCTTTCTCAAGTAATACAAGCTTACGCGCGATCGGAAAACCGGTCCGGGGAAGCGGTATAACATTGAAACAAGCTGTCCCAACTGTCTCCCATAAATAATGCAAGATCGAAATTCATCGTGCGGCAGCTACGCGAGCGGCACAAAGCCGAAATTCACGATCGAAGCCTCCACGGTGTTTCGGAAGCTGTAGAAAGAAAGAAGTCGTATATCGTCGATATAACCGGACCGCGCGCGCGATCGCAGGGAAGACAGACGCGGTAACGGGGACGGATTGGAAAAGAAAAATGGGCAGGGTAGCGAACAAGGGGAGTATAATAGAGACCCGGGAGGACAAAGGGAAGATGATGGATGCGGAGAAAAGGCGGGTGAAACGGCTCCTCGGGTGGGGAGAGAAAAAACGAGGATATCGCTGGCGGATAGTTCGACTTGCCGCGACGCCGGTGCTGAATGATACCGGTCGAGAGTTTGACGACCGGTAATTTCGAATCGGTAAAGGCCTCTCTCCGCGCGCGCGTGGCCGTGCACGGATTTCGACGAGCCTCCTCGAAAAAGAGCGCCCGGCTCCGTGGCTTTTTTCAGGCTGCGACGATACCGGAGAGGCCGAGCCACGCGAGCTTTTCATCTCCGGCCTTTCATTCGGATTCGCTCGGCGCAGCGCGCAGACACGCGGCTAACCCCTTCGCCGCTTTCCACGGTCTGTTGCCTTCTTCGCGGAGTCGTCCGATCGTTGGCTGATTATCCGTCGCCGCCTCTGTTCGACGGTCGATCGATCGATTCGGAGCTCCGCGGAAAAGGTTATTAAACGAATTCGATACATCGATCGTCCCTTTGCGCATCCGGACAGCTGCATCGATCTCTGGTGCGCTACTTGCGAACAAGCATCCGTACCATTGTTTGCAGAATTACAGGTACGGTAATGTCTCTCTAATCGACGCCCAGATCGACCACAAAAATGGACAGTTTGGGAAAAGGAGATACGATTGTTCGAGCCTCGCGGTTTATTTTTATAGTTAATAATCGTATCTCCTCTTCCCAAATTATCCATTTTAGTGGACGATCTCAGCGTCGACATTACTGTACATGGTACGCGGCGAAAATTGTACGGTCCTTTGTCTAATAAAATCGCAACGTTGTAACGTTAATTGTAAATTATATGCTCCTCGGTCCGACCGCGCATAACTCGCGGCTACACGCGCCAAAGTTACACACCTGTCCAAACCATTTTAAAGTTTTACCACCCGCAGAAAACACAGTGTATACACCGGTCCGACCAATTTCGACCTGGTACCACGTAGAGAAAACTCTATACGAGCAGGGTAACAACCCACCGGCTATCCTCATTTTTCCTGTTCCCGAGGCGTTATTTCGCGTCTTCCTGTCCCCAACTTTCTCCGGGTTTATCGTACTTCATCCGGTCTCCGAGCGTGCCTAACGTCTCCTTCTTGCTCGCCTCCGCGTTCGTTTCTCTCGTCCGATCCTGTTCCCTCCTATTTCCTTCCGCCGTCGTCCCTCTGTTCCATGTACAGAGCGCATCTCGTTGCACGATCTTCCAAAAAACATCTTCGTCTCCGCATTGTCTTTCTCGTTCATCTCTCCGCTCCAACTCACTTCCATCGGGGTTGGTTATTCAAATCTTCGGACTTAATCTTCCGCAACGAATTACCCTATTTCCATGTTGCACCGCGATTCCCGGGACACCGGGTACATAAATCTGCTTCTCGACGCTCTTTTTCACGTGTATCCACCGTCTCCAGCCTTCTGCCCAGCCGTCTCTATCTTCCTTCTCTACGCTCTCCTTCCACGGTATATTTCTTCTTTAGCTCTCGCAGCGTCTATCTCTTCCTTCCAGCTCTCTTCCATCATTCTTCCGTGGACTTTCTTCCATCCGGTTGGCAGCCTCTCCTCATCTAACTCCCCCTCTCTCTCTCTCTCTCTCTCTCTCACTCTTCCGCCATTAGCAGAAAAAGTAGCTGCACCGGCAGCCGGCGAGCCACTCCAGCCTCTGTATTTCCTTTCATCCTCTTGTTCCCCACGGCCAACCATCCAACCATCCGACCCGGAAGAGACGTTTCGTGGTATTTAATTCGCTTCTGAGCTGGCGCGCGAGTCTATCAACGCGATCCTTTGTCCCCCACCTTTAACGAAGCCTCGGCTCGATGATGAACGCGACGAAAGAACAAGAGTGTGGCTCACCGATGATGTTTGCCCGAGACGATTGCGTACGGTGCCGCGGATAATATTCCTCGTCGCTCGGATGCACCCCATTTCCGTCTTCTTTCATCCCGGTTTATTAAAAAGTTCGCTAGGTTTCGCGCGACAATTTCTTTTCGAACAAAGCAAAATTTCTGACCAAAGGTTTCCATTTCGACGAATCGTTCGATCGAAATTCGTCCAACGAAAATATTAAAAAATTCTGATCCGGATATCCGAGTAACACCGTTTCGTTCGAATAAATGACTTCGATGGAAATCGGAATCGTAAAGTAGTACACACTGTTCGCGGACAATGCAACGTTCCTTTCCGTTGTTCGTTTTTCGGTGGACAATTTGCCGGCTCCGATGACATAATGCAGTTTGTCATCGACGAACGGATATCGAGCAATTGACAGATTGATGCGACAATTTCTCGAATGGCTGCCGAACGACAGGAACGTTATTGGGTATTAAAAGCAGGAATCAATTATGAATTTGCCTCGTGCGCCGGACAACGAACGATGATGCACCGGCCGAGTTTTATCGGCAAACGTTTGGGACAATTAATGCGCGTTTGCGAAGTTCCCGAAGAAATAACAACAAACCGAGGCGCGTTTGCCAGCCTTTGTTTGGTTTCGATCGTCGCGGATCAATTTCGGACGCGGAATTTATTAACAATTCCGCGTCACGGTGATTCGTTCGAACGCTGGAATCGATAACATTTTTGGCCCGTCGAAAAATCGCGATATCGTTTTTCTTTTCCCGGCGAATTTACAACGGCGAAAGCAAATGTTTGCGCCGGGGATATTGATCAACTGTCGGCGGAGTGAGATACAACAGGTCCGAGATGTAATCGTCGTTGCGAACCGATGATCGGAACGCGATCAAAGAGACGGCGAGAAATAACGGAAAAAGGAGACGGACGGATTAATATAATCCGTTGCGGTTCGTTCCTCGTTATCCTGCATCGGATAATATATTATTTGCAGGGGCGTGCGCGTCGTTGAAAGTTGATTTTCTTTCCGTTGATCTCGAGAGGACTTAGTCGCTCGTCCGACTAAATTCTCGTTCGAGTTTACAGCCCCATTTCGAGGAGCTTTAACGAGAATTTCGAGAGTGCTTCGACGTTATCGAGTGCCCTGATAATTACACTTCACTGCCATTTCAAGTTAACTCGACGCGATTCTTTTGGAATTCTCGAACTTTCATTATCGCGACGAGGGGGATCGTCTGCCCGACCATGTACGGTGCTACATCCCTTGCACTCGACGCTGCTACTGCTTGCTGCTACACCGTTTTGCTTCAATCGTTCCCGTTTTCATACATAATTGCCTCATGACACGCTATCGTGTACCGCATACAAGCGGAAGAAATTTTGTCAATCGTGGAGAACTTGTTTTACAAATTTCTACAGTCCCGTGTAACTTCGCCCTGGCTACAGGAAAATGTACGTCTATCCGACCGATCTATTTCGATCTTGTAGATTATAAATTCTAGCGATATAAATATTTATAGACATTGATTTATGACACGATGAAATTCTGTCCGCTATCTGTCCGACTAATTTCGATTCGGTGCTCGCTTCTCCCATGTGATTTTCCTAAGTAGATTCCGTGGATACTCGATCGGACAGCGCAAGCCATCCGTCCGTCGCTGAAAGAGCACCTAAATCCCCTCATAAAACGCGCGAAAATCCTGTAAATCTCCAGGTGATCTCCGAGGTGGCGCCGAACACCGGGAGAACCGGGCTACGCGGAGGCAGCCCAGCCCCTGTTCCCGTCCGATTATTTATGGAACGTATTTTAATCGCGATCGTTCCCCGGCAAACTACATCGGCTAGGACACGGTTTACGCTCCATTAATTCCCGCGGGAGTCCGCGCTATTCATTTCCGTACGAAATGACCGGCAACAATTTCTAAGCGGCGCGCCGCGGCGTCGCGAAGCCGTTTCTGATCTCGCCGCTCCTCGTTGCCTTTATCCGCGACCAAGGCCTCCGGCCACGGGATTTAATATGTACACGTCCTGTACCAAACGCGGCGACGTCTTTGTCGCCTGCCACTAAATTACATCCCGCGAGCCAAAATGAATCGCGAGAGACGGCCACCAACGTTCCCGGGAAAAAACACAACCGACTTATTTCCCCGATCATTTCGATTCGAGACGTCTGCGACGAGTCGACGGATTTTATCGAATATTTCTGCGAACGCAAGAAATATGTCTCCCTAACTGACGCTCAGATTGTGCACAGAAATGGACAAATTGAAAAGAGGAGATACGATTAATTTGAGTCTTGCGCCTCGTTTTTATAATTACCGATTCTCAACAACTATAAAAACGAGGCGCTCGAATAATCGTGTCTCATCTTCCAAAATTGTCCAGTTTTGTGGACAACCTGAGCGTCGGTAAGGGAGACAATTGAGCGTCGATTAGAGAGACATTACCGTATATTGGCTACGGTAAGCAAGAATCGCTTCGCTAGCATCGTTCGCTCGATAAAAATCCACGAACGTACCTCCATCTTCGGATTTTAAATTGCAGGAACGGTCTGCTTTGAAACTTAGAATTCGACGAGGGGTCGACCGCGAACGAATAGACGAATTCCGTTAAACAAATTTCCAAACGCTCTCCAAAGTGCGCGCGTTGGATGAAACGAGCAAATGCTATCGTTAATTGGTTCGTTGGTCTTGAGAACGTTCCGAAAGCCATGTATTCCCGACGTTTACCAAGAGCGAGGCGTCTACGCTAACTTAACCGCTTTGTCTACCGGAAACGAACTAGCGAATTTCCCTGAAAATTTTTGTTAGTACTCTCCAACGCGCGCGCATTGCTCGCGGTAAGCAACGAATTGCTCGGCTTCGCCGTTCGTTCGAGTAGAAAAAAATCCCCCGCGCGCTGCTATTTTTCAGACTTACTTCTAGAACAATTTCACAGTACCGCACCCTTCAACATGGTGTCTGCTGGAAACGAGCCAGCGAATTCCGTTGAAAATTTTTGTTAATACACTCCGACGGCCGCACGTGAACCGCGGCGAGCAACAAATTGCGCCGGTCGCGCTTCGGTCCGTTTGAGAAAAAATCCCAAGCCCAACTGTATTTTTCAGCGGTTTCCACGCTGTTAATGAGTCCGCGATTACGTTCAGCCTTCCCGAGTAACCTGTGCGTTTACGTGGCGGGGAAAAAACGGCGGAGCGTGTGTGTTCGGTCGATGGAAAAGGGGTCTTTGATATCGCGATTAAATTTGTTTTTCGCGCGGTCACACGGCGGTCGCGGCCGTCAAAGGGACGCGTCGGCACGCCCCCGCATTCGCGTTCTCGTTCGCGTTCTCGTTCGCGTTCCCGTTCGCGTTCGCGTTCCCGTTCGCGCGTCATCCTGATAAACGAGCAGAAAGGGATTTCTCGGTTAAAATATCGTCGCGTCCGCGCCGTTCCCGCACAATAGTACTCTCCGTGGCGCGGCAGAGTTTTAAAGCGATCATTTGCGAAAGCTTTGGCGGCGGTCGGGGCGCAGGAGGTCGCGTTCTTGCGGCTTTCACGGCGGAGACCGCAAGCGCGCCGAGGCGCGGAGAAGAAACGAGACCGGGTTTTGTTGATCGAGTTACGCTTGATCTCCTGTTCTTTCAACCGCCCCCTTCTTAAAAAGCTTCAGACGTTCGGGAAGAAATTGCCGGGAAATATCAGGATCCTATCAACGGGTGGCTGTAAGTTTTTTTTTATTTTTCTCGGGGGGTGGTTCGGCGTTGCCGTCACCCATCGATTTTCCTTCGGTCGCCGTTAAATACTTTCCTGCCGCTCGGCGAAACGCCAGGAAATTACCGGCAAGTATCAAAGCCCCACGAGCCACGGTTTCTTTTTCGTTCGCTTCTTCCGCTTCTTCTGCTTCTTTGTGCATCGATTTTCCCCGCTTTCGAGCGAGCCACCGCTGCCAGGAAATTACTAAGGCGTGCCGGTGCCCGGTGCGTCGTAAATTGCGTGATAATCGTCGCGACGCTGATTATTCGGGGAGGGGAATCGTGTTCGGGAAATTTCGTGCTGGCGGAAGGAGAGAGGGTTTTTTTCCGAAAGTAGTCGGGGAATCGTCGATTTACGACACTTTTCATTTTTCTTCGGGTTCATCGTCCGGGATGGTTTCAAGGGAGATTCGTTTTATGGGATTAGCCGCCCGGCAACTCGAGAGAATTTCTGAACGAGCCGCATCCTTTTCACGACCCTCCGGAACGGTCTCTGCCTCGGTGCCTGCGAAATACACATTTTCCGCGAACGCGCTAATATTTTCGCGCTCGACAAGAATGGCGTTTGCCCTTTAATCGTCAAAGTCCGAGCGTTTCGATCGGGCGAGATATCCGTCGAGCTGCGCGACGAGTGCCTCGTTGTTTTTCCGCATTCCCTGAATAAATCTCGAGAACGCGGAGCGCAAAATATGAAACGCGGGCAGCAGCGTATTATTCGTGGATTTTTCCGTAACGGCGAATCGAATCAACAGCGCAGCCTGCGATTAGATTAATCGGGCATGGCCGCGGCCCCGCATTATGTTTGTTCCCGGCGCGGAAATTCCGTTGGCCTCGCGACGAACGAAACATTATTTGGACGGGCCGTGCCGCGGGGTTTAGGTATCGCGGGTTTTTCGCGCGATCGAAACAGCTCGCCGCTGCGAGAATTTCAACTTTCCGACGAGGAGATTGAAATTAAAATGCAGCCGGGTGTGTTTTATCAGTTCGGAAACGAGAAATTGCAGTTCCGCCGGAGGATATTATTTTTTTAATCACGGCCCCGTTCGGAGAAGTTCGCTGAATTCTAGATGAACGGTAATCTCGTATAATTAATGGAAACACGCGGGCCGTGTTCGCGCGTGGCGGAACATGTATAATCGAAAGCTAAATATTACAACGGCATTTAGCGACAAATATCCGACCGTGATTCGATACACGCCGCGCGGGCCGGCTCTCGCTCTCTATTTTCCAACAGCCGCGCCAAAAACGTTTCAATACGCTGCCAGAAATCATTCCGGTTAATCCGGACTTGAATTAAACACGAATGTCGGAATACGACGATTTTCATTCTAATAACCGGAGTCGTTAACATTACCGACGGTATTACTGGTCGACCGTTCAAACGGTCCGATACACGGCGACACGCTTTTCAATTATTTGCCGGCGCGACGCGGCGTTTGTTCCGAGCCAACGCGGCACAGATTTCATAACCGGCGTCTCGATAAATCACCGATGCCCCGTACCGTCTCCCCTTATCCGCTGAACGAGAGAGATGCAAACGAACAAGGCGTAGAAACGAGCAAGACGCGGAACATGGAAAACCAGAGAAATGGAAGAGATAGCGAACGGGCGCGGAAGTGTAACGAGCAGACGATAAGAGCACGCGCGAGATAATACTCTCAATTACACTTTAATCGCTCCGACTGTGTTTTCGAGGTACCCTCTGTCTCAAAAATTCCGTCTGCAGTATAAACTCGCCATTAGCGAGACAATACCGTGGCAGGCATCTCGCCGAAAATCCAGGCTGCTTAAGCCCTCTGGACTAACACGAGACGGAGAAGACGCGAGAGAGAGAGAGAGAGAGAGAGAGAGAGAGTGTGTGCGAGGGAGAGAGGGACAGAGAGGGATGGAAGACGGCATGGGACGCAGTAAACCATTGAACAATTAATTCCACCGCAAGGTAACCGTTCCCAGCGTTCTACCCTTTGTTAAATCCGAAGTACCAAACGGTCCGGCAATTAGCAAGCTGGAAACTGGCGGCGCGGCCGGTGATCGGTGCTAGACGACCGGGCCCTTTCGGCCACCGGTCATTAGTATTCCATGGTGTCCCGTGACGCTCGTCTGGCCGGGCTGCAGTCCTCCATTCTCCCAGGACCTGTGACCGGCGTCTTTGCCTTTTGTCTCGAAGTTAGGGACGCGAATAATGCGCGGAAAGGGCGAAGGGCGGCCCGAGGAGACCGAGCAGAAGAAGAATGCCGTGGGAGGCGAGCGGAGCGGGGACAGGGGGAATTCAAAGAATGGGAAGTGTTAAAGGGTCCGGCAGAAGAACTTTTCCACCGCGATTCGGTCGTATCCGCAATGCAGCGAGAGCGCCGAGGCCAAGAAGGTCAGGGAGAGAGAGAGAGTGAATAGAGAGAGAGAGAGAGAGAGAGAGAGAGAGAGTGAGAGAAAGAGATAGAAAGGGTGAGAGAGACGCGGATAAAGAGACGGCAGAGACCTCTTATTTTGTTGCAACGAGGTGCGACGACGAGGAAAATGAGTGCCCCTGATAATTAAACCCTCGCCGGTGGCAAGAGAAAAGGCCGGCCGGTTTTTGTTGGGAATTTTGATGAATCGTACACAGGAAATTAAACGTGCCGGCATGGCGCGGCAGGCGGCCGCCTGGCGATACGCAGACGCGCCTAACGAGCCCAGCGCCTCGTTGCATCGCGACTCGTCGCGCGTCTGGCCCGCAGTCAAATATATCTATGTATAATACCTCAATAAAGTTACTTCATTTCCGTAGTCAAATATATTATTCGTACAGCCTCGGAGAGAAATACTTTTAAAGAACTTTTACTTCGGACGCCCATTTACGAGCCGAGACGCTCGAGTTCTTAACACCGTGCTTCTCCGACACCTTGGTACGATATCAAATTTTTTTGCAATTATTTGGAGCTTTCGCTCTTCGAAAAGTTTCCAAACGATGCTTATATTACGATCCAACAAAAATTAAGTATTGTCTAAAATAGAAACCGGAAACAGGATAAAATATCACCGATGTTCGGATAAACTTTCAAAACTGTTTTCGCCCGTTGAATCCACCAGCATAACTATGGGGCACATTATATCCACCATCGGATTCCGCGTGTTCTTTATCACTATCTCCTCTCTCTCTCTCTCTCTCTTTCTCTAAGCCTCCCTCTCTCTCGCTCTCTCCCTCGAGAGCTCCCTTTATTTTATTCATCCCGGTTATTTTGCTTGCACCGGACCGTTCAAATTTATGATTCCGCCCCGGAAAAACAGCCCCGTTCTCCGAGATGGTTTACGCGACCTGCGGAAGGAATTCGAAAGAAGGGCATTCGCGGTTTTCCTGCCGGACAAGGGGAAAGCCCCGACCTTCTCTCTCTCGCTGCCTCAGGCTCGGCAACCGTCGAGTTTAGAGCACTGTTTCGAGGAGTTCCGACGAGAGTTTCGAGGGCGCTTGCCGCCGGTATCGAGGGCCCTGATAATTACGGTTCGACGCCGCTGGAGCTAACTCGCCATTCGCCCCGATTCTTCCCTCGATTCTTCGATTTCAGCCCTGCGCGTTAAGTGCTCGGATGCGGCACAGTTCGGCCGACCGTTTGCCGAGTCGTGTCACTGCCTCGAGAACTTCGCGCGTTCATCGATGCTGCAACGAGTAATTCGCAGTGGAATTTTTAGGTATGCGAAAAAACGGAGTATTATTCGTTTCCTCGAAAAAACCTTGGAAACGCAGAAAATGCACCGACAACTGCACCCTGCGGATACGCGCTCGAGCCAGCTGATAAATGCGTAAAATATTATCTCAACCGTACCGTTTAAGTGCGTAAAGCGTAGTCTTTACAAGAGGTAACATAATTGTTGTCTAACCAGTTATTATCCCGGCGAATTTGTGCGAACACGCTCCGCCATATTTAACGGGGGTCGCGTTGTGGAGAATTTTAATACAGGCTAAAATATTCGCAGGCCGCTGGTAAGGAACGCGTGCGTATATATTGATTTTGTCCGACAATGTGTACAGCCGTACTACTTAAATGGATCCTCACGCGCGCGTCTGTGTGTATGTGTTCCCTCCGTCGACGTCTCATATTGTTCGGAGATTACGTTTACACGCTTGTCTAGACCGGAAGTTTTTTGTACCGCTTACAGCCAATTCTGCGCGCATTTGCCCGAACAATCGCAAGGTCGTAATACTTGCGGCGAAATGCTTTACAGGTATATACCTAGCCGCTTCGGTGCCGCGTTATTGGAAAAATTTGTATGCACGCGCGCCTTGTCCGGTATATTCTTGCCTCGTTTATTGGACTTCTGTACGGTTGACCGACTGATTTCGTTCGTATACCACCGAAGGAGCGTTCGCCGTGACAAAGTGACCCGTTACTTGGAGGCTTGCTTATTCGATGCGAAATATAAATTGGATCGTTGAAACGATTCTAGCAATTAATTTGCAGCAACTGTCCGAACAATTTCATCCTTGTGCAACGAGGCTCGAGAATCTAATCTCCGATATTCCGCTGACGGGCAATTTACTCGAAACGATTTTTCATTGCACGATTTCACTCTCCAAAGGAAGAAACGCGAATCGCTCGACTGTGCTCGACAACAAGCACCGATGAATTCCAGCCGGTAAGAAACGAATTCCTAAGCAAACGCGGGCCCGGGGGAGGAAAATCAACAGGTGACTAAAAATCGCGGATCAACGATCCACGCGAGAAAAGTTCCTCCGTCGTATAATCGTTCGTCGGAGGTTTTATCGGAACCGCGGCCAGAAAGTTGAAAATAACCGCGGGACCAGACTTCTCGCGAGTTAGCTGAGCGAAAGAAAGCGCGGGGGGTGAGAAAGTCGATTGTCCGTCGATCGGAGCGATTCGCAACTAGCAACTCGCATTATCGCGGTTCACGCGCTCGGGGAGAGGGAGCTCGTTCATCTATGAAATATTTGTCGTTCACGCTTCCATAGGTCAGACGACCCCGCAGAGCGGAGAATACATTCTCGAGAGAGGCTATCAACAGGTTCGTTAAAAGTTCCCGACGCTTCTTGCGAACGGTAGACGGCTTTCGAGCTTCCCTCCGAGCGGCAAGAAAGCGGCTCGAGCGCTCGAAAAATTCGCAACTCTTCCGGGAACACGGACCTCGGCAATGCAAATCACGGCGACGCGATGGATCGAAGGATTTCCTTATTATCGAGTAATTCTTGAAACGTCCGTCGACGGAATTGTACGACGTTGTTTAAACTGAAAGCGGAACGATGAAGCTGTGTTTTAAATCGACGTTGGAACGCTGCGAATTCAAGGAACGATCAGAGGAATCGCTTCGGTTCTTTGTACTTTCAATAAATAGATACTCGTTACGCGATCGTTCTTCGAGAACGTAATCGAGCTTTTCGTTTTGATCGCATTTTGTCCAAAGCGCGAAAGAACCGGACAAACTCCTGTCATTTTATTCTGCAATGTTACAGCTTCGATTCAAAGAATGTTTCACGACTTCGAGTATCGTTTGATCGGAAACGCTGGATCAATAAGCTGAATCGATAAGTTTGCTTCTGTCCAAACTCGGAATATTCTCGTGGGAAGTTCCGCGATTTTGTAATAAAAACGAGGAACGCGCGGTTTCGGTGCGTAACGGGTCGGCAAGGTTCGAGGGAAATTAACCCCAGGCCAAAGGATCCGAATCGTTTCTAAGATAAACGAGCTTATCGGGCGTCGATTTATGCTGCGCGTAATTTAGCAAAACAAGCCACCGCAGGCATTATTGCTGCTTTAATACGGCGATAAATTAAAGTAGCGGAGGCGGCGCGGCGTCGGTATTTAATGGGCCACCGGCTAGATCGACGGGCATTAGCGACGAATTATTTAAGCGATGCTCGTCCCAGGCGTCGATCAGCTCCGAGAAATCCGCGCGGAATCGCTTTGCTAAAGTTTACGGTGGCTCCGACACGGATGGTCTTCGACGCTGTTTCCACGCTCCGAAGTATGTCGGCGATACGCTAACTACTTGCTAATTTAAAATTTTCTCGATCGCTACACGACGTCCTGAACGGTTCAATTTGTTTAGAACAAATTACCGCGCGAGCTTCTCGTTAAGTAATCTCTGGAATTATATATATTTTCCTTGAATCGTATCGTGGATCGATAATGCTTTTGAACGAGTTGTCGGTGTTTTCTGAAAATTTAAGTATAGTACAGTAGCGAAATTGGTCGACCACGTTATTCGGACAATTACCTTCTGGTTAAAAATTGGCAATTCGTTCTTCGAATCATTCGAATGATTTTCCAAGCGTCGCGTACTCAATGTCGAAGCTATAAAATAGCTGTTTGCACTTTTCTGTCGAATATACTGCCAATGAATATTCTGATAAATTTTATTTTCCATCTGATGCGATTTCTTGCTAACACGGTCCGCGCAATGGATCCCCTTGGGCCATTGGTATGTCCGAAAAATCGATGTGGCTAATCGAAGATAACCGAACATCCGATCGATCGCTCGATCAACTTTTTGCCCGAGAAATAAAAATCCGACGATAAAGTGAAGGAAATGGGAATTCGCCAGGGACCTCGCGATCTATCATGGCGGTGAAGGGTTGAAGGTAAAAATTCGGAATGTACGCGACCTAGATTCGCAGTTTGGGCCGCGTCGGGTCAGAATTAAGGCTCGCAGGAGCCACGGTGCCGTGACTCGGCCACGCAGGGCACTTTACGGCCGCGCTTAATGATAATGGAACGACGGGAATAATTTTAGCGAGCCGCCTTCAAGAGGGTATTCTTTCAGTCTTTATTCCGAGGCAGCTTTATTCCGGTTGCTCCCCGGGATGGGATCGATGCACTCTCCGAGCCACCCAAAGGCAGATGCTTTCGATGGTCGTTAGTCGGTCGAGAGTTTCGCGCTGCAAAACTTTCTTCGCTGCTGACGTCCCTTTGCCTCTTTCTCTCTCTCTCTCTCTCTCTCTCTCTCTCTCTCTCTCTGTCCCTCTCTCTCTTTCTGGTCCTCTCTCCGTTCCTCTCGCTCCCACCGAGAGTTTTTCGTCGATTTTCCATTTCACCCAGCGTCGAAACAATTCCAGTTTTCTAGCTGCATCCACCCCCACCCTGTTGCGCGCCTTTTGTTCGTCCAGCAGCCTCGTCCCTCTTCGGCCTGACCGGCCGACTCTCTCATCTTTATGCATCGATTTGGAAACAACCGCCCACGCTCGATACCGTTTTTTCCTCCCTGCCCCTCAGCCCCCTCTCTTTCTCTCTTTCCGTCTCTCTCTCTTCCATCCACCTGCTCTTTTTTTACCTGTCGCTCTTCTTCCTGTGCCTCCTCTCTGTCCTCCTTCCGCTCCTCGTTTTTTTCCGCCTTTTTTCGCGGATCGCACACGTTCCATCGAGCCGTGAGCGCAACGACAATGAGGGAAAGAGTAAAGGGGAAAGAGTAGGTACATAGTCAGACACCGCGCGATAGATGGTTGGCCGTTTCACGGTTTCAATGGGCAGCCAACGTGGCTGCCGCTGCTCGCTGCTACCGTCGCTACTCTTTGCTCCACCGCTGCGGCTGCGGCTGCGGCTGCGGTTGCTAGCTCGTGGAGAGGAGAAACGTCGCGTCGGCTTTCGACGGTCTTTGCTCTTGGAAAACTTTCAGAAAGAGAGACGAAGGGAGAAAGAGAGGAGCGGATCTGCCGCCGCGTTTTTCACCGACAACGAAACGATTCCGTTATCGTTCCCCTCGTTTCCCGATTATTCGGCGCCGCCGTTTTTTGCCCATTACGAATTCCATGAGCGAGCGAACCCGGCCGACGGCCGACGACCGACGGCCGACGACCATCGACCGACTTAAGAAAAACCCCGAGCACTTTCGATGCTCGTTAGAGCGGCGGGAAACGACCGATCCGCGACGATTCGTCTTTCTTTATTGTTCCGAAGGAGGAGAGAGAGAGAGAGAGAGGGGCCGAGGCTTTCGAGAAACAATCGGGACGATGGTTCGATCTGGAAACCCTCCCCCGATCCAATCCCCGGTCTTCCTCTCGAGGAAATTTATCGACGTTAAATGCATTTGCTAGGCGATGGTTGTTTGCCCTGCGGTGCGCGCGGATTTCAACCGAGTAAATGCTTCGGGGATCGGAGTGATTAGAGTTTCGGCTAAAACCAAACTGATTTTCCGATCGCGCTGCTTGGGAATCGACGGGTCCGAATTTTTATCAACCGCCTGCAGAAAATCAAATGCCGCGCGTCCCGAGCGAAAAATTCGCGAGTTTCGAACTCCGACGTCCTCGGGTGAAAAAATCGTAAAATATTTTACTCGCGCCCGGTTCGAAGCGCGAAGTCTCTAACTTTCGCGGCCCTGAATTTCGTTCATTTAAAGAGGCTAGGTCCCTTTTAAAAACCGGGAGATCCGAGTAACCGGCCCGCTATTTTACAGGCTGCGCGAGAAAACAGCTGCTCCGCGGGATAAAACGATTCGGCATCGTAAAAACGCGAGGTTTATATTCCCTCGCGATAAAGGATCTAATCAATTATACGGGGAAGCTGCTTAATTTTCCGTTTTAAAGCTCGGATCGAGCTTCGCGCAAAGACACGGTACTCCGCAGTCGAATATTTTTCATTTCGTCCGCGAATTGAACTTCCTCGCGGAAGAAGACGTTGCAGACCTCGAAACGGAACGGAAGTCACTTTACATACTCCATACTGTATTCCATTATGCATTCAACAATTCGCGGAGGAGTTTAAGACCCGCGGTTCCCTATCGGAAGAATCCAACGCGGAAACGTACCTCCGGAAACGTACTCCCAAACATTATTACACGGCCCAAAATTTCGCTGCAATTTATCGCTGAAACTGCTGAGCAGTTCACGACAGCAAAAGCTGTCGGTTCGTGTTTCTTTTCCAAGCTAATTTCTATCGCATCGTACATCCGAACAGATGGATGTAAATACAATGTAATTTGGATCGATACAAATATCACGAGATTCTCTGACAAATAATTTCTTGGAGACCTAACTCTGTCGACGCATTAATCACTTTAACGAACATCGTATCCGAGCTTGCTGATAAACTGCAACGAGTCCTCGCACCTAACGACGAGTATAATGGACAATCGACCGTGACTCGACGACGCGATTGTTTTATAAATAAAATCGACGCGCCGAGCCTAAAATGATTTGTCGACCCAGCAACGAAATAAAGCAGAGACCGCGAGAAATTGGCTCGACAGCGTAATCACTGGGCACAGCGAGCGAGTCGATAATTTCTGGAAACCGTTTCACCGGAAACTTTATTATACGGCCGATTCTAATGCCCGCCGATCATTTATTTCTCGCATTCGAGGAATCCACGGGCTCCGGGCGAACATGAAATTCCACGCAGAGCAATAATCCCCGAAGCAAAAACCGAATCCCGCTTCGTGCTTCCGAGCACTCGCAGTTTGCAAGTCGCCGCGACGCGACGCGCCGAGCCACGATGCGCTCCGATGCACCGCGATGCGTCGCCATAAATAAAAATGGCCGGCGACGCGATCTCTCGCGAGCGAGGAATTACGACGGAATTAATTCGCCGAAAAATTCTTGATGCGACTTCTCCATCGGAACGCGTTCCCGGCGAATGGTACCCCGGTGAAAATGGCGCGGCGCGATGCGGCGGATGTACTCGTGCCGATATATCACGAGCGAGCAAGTGTGTACGCGGCTTAACCGGTCGACGGTCGACGGTCGCCGGTCGTCGGACGCCGGACGCGGCAACTGCAGCCCGAAAAGGAGAAAATTACGTGCATGGTCGGGCAACGAGAATGGATGGTGCACGGCTCGTTGGCTCGTCCCAGCCCCTCCCCGCGACACCCCCTCTGCCGCTGGTCGGCTCCCACCCCCCTATCCGAGAAAGAACTTTGACACGAGACAGATGCTCGCCAGGTACGGGCCATTTTGTCAGCCGGTGTTTTGCATAAACCGACGCGCCAACCCCCGATCGCGTCACAATTGAAATATTTACGAGACACGGAGCCCCTCCATTCCCCAACCCCTTCCGAAACCCCGACTACGTGCAGCGTTTCGTAACGTTTAATATCCACCCGCGACACCCACGATCGAAGGGGTCCCCTCGAGTTATTCGGTCCGGCATCGCCACTGGATTTCTTCCCTGAAACGTGCACCCTCCGCTTCCATTGTCTCGGGTCGGGAGAATCGCTGACTCCAAAGGTTGCCGAGGCTTCGCGGGGCTTGCCAAATGTAAAGAGGCCATTTAAGCGGAATTTAGGAACGAGAGGATTTCTTTTTCTCAAATTTTTCACGCGAACATCTTATCACGGAGGATGGAAATGATCTTTAAAATTGGGGGTAGAACCCGGATCGTTCGAGAAACAGTGTGACTCCGGATTTCCTCTCTTAATCTCTTCGGGGATGACAGGTGCGCATCATTTATTTATCAACGGAATTATTTTCTTCCTTGTTCTTAATTGACGGCCGATCATTGGATCGCGTAAAATAGGTATCGATATTTCCTCGTCGATTTTACGCCCCCATTTTACGTTCCCTTTCGAGCCACGGATGTGAGTGATCGAAGGAAAATATTCCACGCGTCGATAAAGCCGGATAATGCCAGATTTGTGTTTGTGTTTGCATTATGTAACCAAATTGAGGGAGCACGAATTTGATCAGCTGAAAAAATCGGTGAAAAATGTGGCGCAACGTTCTCGCGCGCGAAACTTCATTTTCAAATAAATCGATCTTGGAAATCCGCCATGTACACGCGCCGTTCAATAGGAATCTGCTGACGCGTCTAGCCATGGCTTTCCTTTTCCACTTACTCCGTAAACAGTATGCACGCGTCGCGTCGCCATAAGCTTCGAGAATCGATTCTCACGGAATCAGGAGCTCGGCGTGGAAAAGTTCCATCGTACATTATTAATTCCACTTAATCCCCTGCTTTTACGGTTTAAGACCATTTTATATTTATCAACTGAATTTAGCGGTCGGGGCGGCAGTATTCGCCGGAATACCGGAAACTTTTACGCAAATACGGAGAGCATTCGGTTCTATTTTACAGAGAAGGAAGTAAAGAGGAATTTTATTTCCTTCGCCGCAGGGTTTATCGTCTTTGTAGTAACATCGTCGTCAAACTTGATTAAAATCTCCATCTTATTATTAGACCCCGGATTTTCGGAGGAAATTTGCATTTTTATGGAGACGCCTTAAACCTCGTGGTTGTATAAAAATGTATTTTTGGCGTCCATCGTCTCAATTAAATAAAGGAGACGCCGAAGAAACGTATTTTAAAGATTTAAAAAGATTATCTCGCTACCGCACTCTTTCTAATATTTTCAGACGAATATCGTCGTAAATCGATCGAACACTCTGCTCCTCGTGAAAAATCTGATACACCGGGGGTATTCGCACCGCGATGCGAGGATCGTTCCTCAAAGGAAATTGGTCCCGCGACGAGATCTTGTAATCTGTTCGGGGCCGGTCGAATCAACAGCCCCGTAAAAGTTTCTCGAAACAATTTCGCGCGCAGATTTCATTAAAATCCTGTTACGTTTGAGAAATGTGCCGCCTAATAAGGGATCCGCGGGGCGCAAGGGACGGTCCGGAGGAATTTCGATGGGATTATTGCGAAACTTCGCGGACGAAGAGGAAACGCGGCTCGTGCCGAAGTTGGAATTGATTCGATGAAACGCCTTTCATGAATTTTATGTCGAATCATCCCCTGGCGCGAATCCCGACAACTTCGGCTCGACTCCACGATCAGATTTAATCCTTCGCGCTTCCGCGGCGGAGGCCGCGAGAGTTTAATCGAGAGAAAGCGGCGCGCGCTCCTGCTCCTGTCCCTGCGAGTTGTAACTGCGAGATACTTGTATTATTCTAGCTTCAAAGGTTTCGCAGTAACTCGCGCCCCTCCTCCTCCTCCTCCTCCTCCTCCGATCCCAGTGTCTGCTTGTAATTCTAGGAGAGATTCCAATGGGTCTGACAGCAGAGATCTGTGGACGTACCACTGTTATTCACGGTGATACCGTTTTCGGAGATCGCGGTTTAATGGTTTTTAGCAGCGATACCGGGATTCGGGGTCGCGCGAGCGTCGCGTTTTAGCCGAGCCATTGAATTAGTACGTCGAATCGGACCCGCGGGGAAAATAGGTAAAATTCTTGAAATACACCGAATATCCGCCGAAATTGAACAAACAGGATCGAGGGTTCCCGAGGGTTTCCGACGTTCGATACCTCGCGAGTCGATCCCGCCCCTAACGGCGCAACTAATCGTCCGGAAACTCGAGCGCGCGATAAAGCGCGCCGATAACGTCGTTACTTCCGTTATCGGTCCCGGTTCCTTAACTCGGAGGAAGTTCGGAAAGGTTCGGAGATCGTAATTAAAAGTTGCGCGGCTGGATGACGCGGGAACATCGTCCGCGGTGCGGCGCGGCGCGAGAAAAGGCTAATTACCTCCGCCTAATAAATGGCCGTCGACGAATGAAAAACGGGATCTATTCGCCACCCTCGTCTCTCCTTCGGACTACTTCCTTCCAGTATTACTTTTCCGATTGTCCGCGGCTGAAAGGAGTTACACGATTTCCCTTCTATATTTCGTCGTGCCCCGTTGTCCAGCCCCGCGGGAACGGGAACCGGCGGGGCGAGCTTGGCCCAGATGACGAGTCCGGAACCCCCGGCGAGTTCCAACCCCTATCCGAAGTCCCTTCGCTCCCCCGTTAATTATACACTTAGCAACTTTGCTTTTATCCGGGGTCCACTTATTCATGAACTTTCGGACACGCTCGACGATTGTTCCGCGCCCCCTTTGTCCACCGATTTCCCGGGATTTTCGGGCCCCCTTTTACCGGAAAAGGTTCCTCTATCGGAAGGAACCAGAGATTCGCGTTCTCTCTCGAGAAATGTTTGCTTCTCGTCCGACTGCTCGGACAAAGTCGATTATCATTTTCGCGTCTCCATTTTTAACCCTTCGCGGTCGAAGCTGTTTCAACTCGAAATCCAAAATACGTTCACCGATCTTGACAAATGTCCGCATTATTTTGAAACTCGCTGCAGGAAGTATCGATTCGATCGTAGGCCACGTTTCACCGGACGACGGGTTCGTCCCTCTACGAGCGACGACTTCTCCGTATCAGAGCTTGTCCCGCGAATCCGGGATTTTAATACGTGTCCGCGAGATAACAGGGGCTCGCTCGCTTGTAATCTAATCCCGGCCGGCGAACGATAATCCGACGCCATTGTGTATGATTCTGAACGAAGACGAAGCGGCTCGGATGGCTGGATTTATTGTATTCTTATGAAACGACTCCGTGAAAGTGACTCGTAATCTCGGTTTAACTTAGTTTCTACGTTGGCTCAACGTCGTTGGCTCGTCGTCCAAAGGGACGGGCGCGCGCTGTAACTCGACCCTCCGCGAGTTTGACTAACGCGGACGGAACAAAGGAGCTGCTTTCCGGTAATAATAACTCGATGAAGAAGCAAGTTCCAGAAGCTCGACGAGCGAGATATCACGGATAAGGGTCACTCGTTCCCTGTTTCTCGCGACGGTGAACAAAGAAATGAACTCGCGAATGCTCGTCGCTGCGGAATTTTTCTTGGGGAACTTTCTGTTCGGCGACCGTCGTTGCGCATGTTCGATCCGGTAATTTTATATTTGGCCAACTATGTATATTTTCGTTTCATCGTTACGCGATTCGATCGGCTCGAATAATCGTATCTCCTCTTCCCAAATTGTCGATTTTTCTGCGCGATCCGAGCGTCGGTTAGGGAGACATTACCGTACTGTGGAATAGTTCTCGTTTGAGAAATGTTCCGATATCATAGAGGAGGCTAACGTAGACGCAACGAGGACTGAATTCGATCGCATCCTCTCGGTGAAACTAAAAAGGGCCGGCAGCGTCCGCAATTCGGTAAGTACCGTAAGCGCAACGCAACGCTGGCAGGGTTTGCGTCGGGGACGGGACACGAGGACGGGGTGTTTCAGCGTTTCTGTCGGAGGGTGGAAGAGTCAGCCGTGTCTCCGGGAAAGTGGAAACGATATCTTTCCGCGGCGGCGGGCTCTAATGACGTTCGAGGATCGCGTGGAACGCGATACCGGGCGAACGGATGCGCGGCGATGAAAAATTGGATGATGGCTTGCCAGCCGGATCGCTGGCTGTGTCGTCCGTTGCGAGCCAGAACCGGAACAGAGACGCGCAGAGATAAACAGAGATAAAGAGTCTGCGAGCCTCTCCGTCGTGGTCGTTTGCGGAAACGCTCCGAAACAAGGCTTTCTCTTTCACGAGAGGCTCGCACGGTTCGCGTTGCATCGCGTCGCGTCGCGTCGCATCGCGTCGCATCGCACGGCTAGCATCGCGCATCGCTCGCGCGACGGAAAAAGGGTGGGCGGTGAAAGAACGAGCCGACTACACTGGAATTCACGAGTGATTTTCAGCGAGGGGCCGCGCTGTGAAAAGCGCCGGTGGATCTCGAGGCTTGCCAACCGCCTCATATTTTATGGGCCATCCCCTCGTAGCTCGGCCGACGCGACGCTTTCACGCGTAGCCGCATTCAAGTAACACGCTAGACGACAACGACCTTTCTCTCCCTCTCGCTTTCTCTCTCTCTCTCTCACTCTCGATTCACTGAATTCCTAATTTCGAACCGCGATCAGGACGCTTCTTTTTTTCTTGCGGCAGCCAATTTGTCTCGGCTGCTCCGGGTCCTCGGAAGCGCTATTTTGTCGCTGGGGTGCTTCAACGCTGCGATAGTAGCGAAGGGTTGATTTTTAAGGTAGCGTGGAATGGACCGCTTCGCGGAGAGTTGTAGGGAAGCAAAATTAATACGTTACAAATTTATTATTCCGCGATAGTAATTCCAAGACATATATTTTCGAAAGCACAGAGATATTATTTCTCGGGGAAGGAAGAACGCGCGTTCGGTATTCTCAAAGGTTATTTCTGCAAGAGGTAACCATTCGACGCACGTCGGAGAGGTTCGCGTAACGCTATCGGTTCCGATGTCGTCGCGGGACTCTCTTGAAAATGATCTACATTTAAACGAGCTCGCTTGTCGCGGTAGGTCGCCTTCGCGAACGTGGCCGGGAATATCGATTTCTTCTTTTTTTATCGACCGAAAGACGTCGGTTAACGAGGCTGCGAAGAAGCCTAAATTTTCTCAGGCGAAGTAATTACGGGGCTGTTCCAGCTGCGCGCCCCGGAAAATACCGGAACACCCTCGAAATTACAAAATCCGACCTCCGGGGACTCGGCTAATAATTCCTTGCCCGAGATTCGTTACAAACGGGCTCGTCCCAACGCGTCCCGGGCCGGAGTGCACCGGAGCAGGTGCAATCACGCTCCACAGGTGCATCGATTCGCTCGCAGCCAGTTGCGAGTTGTAAAACACGCAGTCCGCCGCCAATTTAATTTCCACAACAAATTTACGTGCCTCTGTCCGACCGAAAAGAGCCAAACAAGCGTCCGCAAAAACGAAGGAACAAACAGGCGTGTTTTCAAGTGGCGGCCACGCTTTGCCAACAATAGCGTAACGACTTTAACCCGTTGCGCGTTCTTTCGCAACCGCGTCGGTGGACCAGTTCGATTTCGAACGACGCGTAATCGGTTCGATAATCGTGGCATCGACGTCGACGTTCGTTTGTCGCGAACGAGAATCTCCCAGATATCGTAGCGCATTTTTCGCAAGAGTCGTCTCTGCGCTAGTTCTTCTAGACTAAGCGACATAAGTTCCCGATGTCGACGGACGATGCAACTCTGATGCGGCAGGAAAGAGAATGGGCCGAAGCCCGACGCGTTCGGGACCCGGTAAACTCGCACAACCGCGTGTCCAGGTTCCGGCTCCGCAGTTGTTTATGGAAATCGCGCGTCCGCGTCGCCAACCACCGTGCTCTCGCCGAGTTAATGCCGTATTTACGGGAAAGATCGCTTATGGAAATTTGTGCAGTGTCTGTGCATTCGACAAAGTGCTACACGCGTCTGCGCGCGTTCCGCTCGCGCGCGTCCCCGGGGCCGCGATCCACGATCCACGATCCACCGGCGCTTCAATAATAAATCAAAGCGAAGTGGCTGCGTAAACGCGCGTTACGTCTACGGGAGGATCCAGCCCCGCAGCCGGCTCTAAATGTTAAATTCGGTGGGCGGTGCGGGGCCGAGGCGGAGGCGCAGGGCCGTAAACCGAGCGGCGCGGAGCGGAGCGAAGCGGCGGCGATATCGCCAGTTTATAATAATTCAGAGGAACGTTAATTTCGTATTCCGGACTAGCGTGCCACCGGCCCCGGCGGTGCAAAAGACGCCCTCCGGCGGATTAACTTAATGCGTTATATAGCCAGTCGTATTAGCGTTGTTGTTGGCTGCAACCAGTCGGCTCGGCGCGACTCTGCGAACTGGACGATGCGCGAGCGCGCTGCGGGTTCGCTAGCGCGTTAACGCGATCAACAGATTTCGAAACCGACCGGACACGATCGCGTTTCCGTTCGAATATAATTGACTCGACATCGACGGGCGGGCCGGATTTCTCGGGCGAATCGTTCGGGCGAACGCGAATTCGGGAAGCGAGCAATTAGAGTAGCCCGCGGAGCATCGAAAGCCGAGCCAAACTTTTCGGAATTATTTTGCACGCGAGGAACTAATTCGGCTTGGCCACCGAGAAATTCCTTCCGCGATAATCGAGCGAACACGTCGTCGGCGTTTCAACCCCAAGGGTAAATTAGTTTAACAGAGGATATTACAAACGAGCGGTCGAATTCGTAATTTGGTACCGCGCTTGATAACGTCGGAACAATTTGTCGAATAAAATGCGAGCGCGTTGGATTCGAAGTTTTGCGGTGCGCTGGACGCATAATTTTCCGTGTACAGACGGCGAACGGAACGGCGGCCGCGTTTAATATGTTTCTACATAAAACAGCACTTGAGGGACGTTAATGGACTATTCGGGTGTAGCTTGTATTCGTATCAAATTGGAGACGCGGCGCATTAATGGAGTATCGCGCTTTAGACAGCCGAATTTTCGGCCGATTTCACGGTTCGGTCGTTTCGCGGTGAACGATTAATTTTTACGCTCGCCGCGACAGGTTTCTGTCCGAAATGAAATACGCCGTTGCGAGCGCAAAATCAGGGATGGCTCGAATCGTCGTTTCCGCCGAATTCGAATTCGTTTCGACGATACGGGGCTTCGAATTTTCCGAGTTCTGCTCGCGTTCGCGGAAACATTCGCGAACTTTGAGAAGAGGGATCGTCTCGGAATTACAGCGTTTACGGTCCGCGCGCGTCTTCGGCCGTTTAGAACCGAGTGCCGGTGATTCGGGAGGCGGCGCTAGGACGCAACGTTCGCCTAAAATCGTCCGAGAGAGGTTCCGCAACAGCGGGTAGATGGGGCCGAAATGATTAACAGCCGGCCTTAGCGAGTCTGCGAGCCGCCGCGCCATATTTTACGCGACATCCTCCATTTGCCGATGCTTTCACTCCCGCGCCGCGGCCATATTGAAGCCGCACGCTAGACGCCGTAAATTCGGCGCGGCGTCGTAAATCGCCCCGACGCGCCGGCCGAGGGTGCTTTTTTCCTCGGTGCTGCGCCCGATCGGTCCTCGTGATCCGCGGCCCATAAATATTTTCAATTCGCGCCACCACGACACTTTTAATATTAATAACCCCCGGCGGGGGTGGATTCGGCCGCCGGCCAAAATCGAATGTTTTACGCCGTTCGGCGGCCCCTCGCGACCCGGCCATCCGTTACGCGCGTCGATATCGACGACCGTAATGCCACCGCGCATCGTGTAAACAATGTAACGCGTTCTGAGAAGCGTCTCGTGCATTATTAGACCGGAAGGTGCGGCGATCTTCAAGTATTCACGGTATCGCGGCCGCGGCTGCCGCGTTTCATGTTGCATCGCGCGGCCTTCGGTTATGTGATCGATCGGAAATTGGGTGTTTCGTTGGCCAACGCGAGAAAATATTCATCCGTTCTCCGGCTTTCCTCCCGAGCGCTATGCATAAATCTTCGCGCTGCAACTGCGCTCCTGTTTCCACCGTTTTTGCTGCGACTCTGGAATGCGAGCGGTAATGCGCATTCGAAGCGAGAATTAATAATTGGATCAACTCGAAAAGGGCGCTGGGAGCATGCCGCGGTACAATCGTTCGCGCGTTTAGCACGCTCGAAGGAAACGAACGAGTAGAACGCTAGACGACACGATTCTCGTCGGTGAAATTTGCATTCGCGAATCCCACGGATCGGGTATTTAATTACCTGGACAAGTTTCCGATCGGCTACGCCGTAATGCAGTTCGGATTCTGATCTGGTTGTTTGGTTCCCATTCCTCTGATCATCGGGCGAACGGCATCGCAACCCGAACGTATAATCCGGATTACCGCGCAGGTGTTCGATAGGATATCAGAATCGTACATCGAAAAGTCAAGTGGATCGGATGCTTAGCATCGATACCGTTAATGGGAGAATAGGAGCGGGAGATACGCATCAACGGTGCAGCTGGCAACGATCGAAATCCTCCGACGATTCCAGGACGAAACGCGAAAAGTTACAACGCGCTCCGAGACAATTTCGATGATCGCAACGCGTTTATCGCGGAGCATGCGCGCGGACTGCGATAAATCCGACAAGGACGGCGATCGACCGTTCGGAGAATCCTAAAGTCTGAAACGGTAGGGTGCACGAATCGCGAGCATTTATACGAGCGAGCCGTCGGCCTAATCCATCATCGTCCCGCCGACGCAGCCATTTTCCTCGCAGCCAACGAGACAACGGTGGTAAGTCGTAAAACCGGGAACTGGAAATTTATGCGTGCGCACGTACGTCCGAGGGGGCTCTGGAAAAACGCGCGTGCACCGCCGCGGTGCAGCGTCCCAACGTTGAATTAAAGTTTACAGGGGGATGCGAGAGGGTGTGTGGGAGGACGGGGCGCTGCGCCCGTAAAAAAGTTGCGAGCTCGGAGCTAATGCGTTTCAATTAAGCAACAACGAGCGCCGCGCGTTTCGCACGCTTCGCGCGGCGATGAATTTTTATCGAGCGCTCCCGCTGCGATATTCGACTGATTGCCCGGCGAGATACACACCGACCGGAAATCGAGAAGAACGAGGGGAACCGAGGGGAACCGGGGGGACCGAGAGGAGAGAAGATGGGAGGAAAGAAGAGTGGGAAGAAAGAGAGGAGTCGGCAGAGATCCATTTACGGAACCGGTCGTTCGTTCGCATCGAGGCGAGGGATTAAATGGTAAATTGGCGCTGGCACGCGCCAATTACTCGACCAATGGCCCCGATCGAGCCGAAACCATTGTTTTTACCCTTGTAGAGCCTCGGCCGGCGGTGGAGAATCAGAGATGTTGGGGGAATCGAATCGGACTATGCGCGCGGTGCTCGGGTCCGCCTCGACCCGATTCGTTGGTAAATTTCAATTAACCCTTGCACTGTTCGGAGATTTCTCTCAACGAGAACAACGCAGGCGTTGATGCGAAACTTTCTGACCAAGTTGGCCAATATTTCTGGAAATTGTTGGGTCCGAAAAAATAACACCCCTGCGAAATTTTCGATCGAAAAGAAATTCGGTGAACTACGACGGTTAATCCCGCGAATCTCACGAGAAAACATTTCTCGCCGGTTGCAAAAGGAGCGGATCTAATAACGAATAAAAATTCGGCGCTCGGGGTAATTGCGTCGTCGGATAAAAAACGAATTAGACACGATAGGGACAGATAAAAATCCGAGTGGATGCAGGTTGTAGACTCGGTAGCATGCGCCTTGCGAGAGGTTAATTGCCGATGTTCCAAAGGCAGATGGCGAGGCAAGGATCGTCGGGTTCGCCATTTTCATAGTTCCACGCCGGAGAAAGTTAATTAAGAAAGGAATGAAGCGCCCGGCTCCTTCTTTTCCGCCGAATTAAACAACAACCGGTGAACACAACGCCGCGCCAGGATCAAAGGTTACCAGCGTTCTCTGCGCCAACGTCCAGTCGCTTACGAACGCACTCGCCATTTCTCTTTCCTGCGATTCAATTTACCCAGGATGGCGCAAGCGTTTACGTTCGTTGAATCGAATTTTGATCCCGGCAAAATTGACGGTGAACATCGACAGACATCCCGCATAATTCAACTCCGCAAACTACAATGATAATTTTAAAAAAGATACCCCTACTTGCGGTTTAATTAGACGGCGTAATTGATCAAAGCGAATAGATAAAGGATTATGCACTGTTAGCTGATGCATTTGATAGAAATATATTCGAATACGAGACCGAAAGTCGTACAAAATATTCCTCGAATTCCAAATGTAGTAGAATTATACATTTCGTAATTTGTGCCAGAAATTTTTGCAATTGCACGGAAACATCTCTCAAACGTTTCGTCCGACTAGCGATGAAAAAACAATTAGCAACGAGAAATATACTCGCCCGAAACATTAAAAAGAGGGAAAATTCTTCTTCGAAGTACCATCCGAAATTGCAAAAACATTTTCATTAGCGTAAGTAATGCGTAGTAATTAAAAAGATGGCACTCTCGAAAATATGGCCCATCGACTTTCCCGAAGAAATATCCAGCCTTTGTTCCGATTCCTTTAATTTTCGAAACAGGGTCGAACGAACAAGAAATACGTTTAATAATATTTTTCGAGGCTTCCATTTGGAAGATTCCGCAAGTCCCCGCGACAAAGTGGCTTCGTTCGAGGTTATTCCGCACTCGCGTGCCGCGCCGCGGCGTCCGGGAAAGAAACTACCCTTTCGCTCTATGAATGCAGGAAATGGAAATTGTAACCGGGCCGAAACTTTTGAGCGCCGGTGTAAATGCAACTCTGCCGCGATGAAAAACCCGGCGGAGATGGCTTTCCTGGCCATTTGCGTTTCCCCGGATAATATTTCGCCCCCGTAAACGCGTCTTTTGGACGGCGGTGTAATCAACGCTTTTACGAATTTCACGACTTGCTTTTCTAATTGTTGCTTTCTTTTTCGACCCCTTCTACCTCCTGCTTCCTGCCTGCTACCTCCTACCTCGCAGCGAACCTTGTCTCGGCCGCAAATACTTTTCGCGAGAACGCGCAACAACGTTGTACCGCGGCAAATAGCTCGGTCAATTAGTTTGCCTTCGGACTTTGCGCTTTTCATATACTTGGGACCGCTTTGCGGAACGGTAATTACAAACGGTGCCCATAACTTCCACGTTCTCGTTCGCAAGCTTCGACAGACTCGACGAACTCGACCGGGTCTATGCAATTTTTTAGATCTTTTTAATTCTGCCGAAAAAATTATTTCTCGATACCGAGCACTTCGACTTTTAGAAATACCGTTCGAAGTGGATCTCTCGAACCCTTGTACAGATTAAAGCTGTGCAATTTATTGTGCTGAAAATTGATTCATAATAAACGAAAAAACTGAACAGTCGCTTCGCGTCGAATTTATTAAAACAACGTGCGAAAGGTGATTCATGCGAATACACGAAATATAAATCCCATAAACGAATACAACCTAGGGGATGCAACGGATCGGAACCTTTCCATGATTAAACGTACAAAATAACGTTAAAAAATTCTGTTCGTTCAATCCATAGACACTGCTCGTCGCATCGGCGTAAGCCATAAATCCAGGTTTTACAGATTTCCATTTATAATATTCATTATCCCGTATTTTATTCGTAGCTTTATCTCTGCAATAATAATAATTCTCGTTCAAATAACGTACGAGATCTTCTTCGATGAATTGTTTCAACAAGTTGAATGTAAAATCAGATTTTGCCGGATTTCATGAATTTTTGCCGCGATTTTTAAATTGTTTCAAAAATATTCGCGATCCCCCGGTACCAATGAAATTAATATTAACCAACTTAATTATACGCGCGTAGCGATAAAAATGTCGAACCGTTCGCTCTCTAATAATAATTCCAGCGCGATCCCCGAACCGTTGGCAAGAATTTAGCATTAATAATTCGACCGACTTAATTATTTCTACGACGAGATAAAAATTGGAGGCTATTTCCAGAAACGATTACACGGATTTTACAAATGCGAGCGCGTCCATTATGGGGAAATTACGAACGAATGATTTTCCTGCGCGAGAACTCGCCCCACGGATTTAATGAATTCCAATAAATTGATCTACCGTCGAGAATATCAATTTTCCGCGGGAACGATGCGGTTTATCGATCAACGCGAACCCCGAGGTGCCGGGCACGGACTCGTTAGACGAATTTTCCGTGAGTTACACGCTCGACCCCGGTAATTTCCTTTTATCGTCATCGAGCAAACGGCTCGAGCTCGAGGATGGCCGAGGGTGTGGATGTGGGTGGGCCAACGGCAACAGAAATTGCCGGGTCGCGATAAGCGTAAACGGATTACGAAGACAGTACACCGGTTGCCACGAAGATACTATATCCGAGGAAATATGGCGCCGATGAAAAAGCCCGCGTATTCCCGGCGACTCCGTGACTCCACCAATTCCATGCGGCGCGTTCACGGGGCCGCGTTTTATTTACGAGCGTTCCCCGTATCTATGGATATTCGCGGTGAAAAATCTAGGGGAATACGGTATTTATGGTCGACCGCGAACCTATGGGACCGTTACACCTGTTCGAATTCCATAACCGTGGCCGACGTGTCTGGCCGCGAAAACGTACGTTCGCGCGAAATCTATGGTGTCTCCCACCGTGAATAAGTTCGCCCCGAATACAGCCAATTCGCCGGCTGGAAGATACGCCCGGCACACCGGCCAATAAAATGCTCTCCCGCGGTAGATTTCCCGTTCCAGACACCGTGGACCGTTCAAAAAGCATCCGGAGACATCGCGCGCACCGATAAGTGGCCCATGGATGCCGTAACAGCGGTGTCGAACCACTGTACCGACCATCGAAATTAGAACGATAAAATCTTGGCTTAAAAACCGACGATATTCGGGCTGCCGTAACTCTTCGAAAACAAATCGGATGCGAATCCAATTAGGCTCGTTCGATAGGGTAAAACCTCTGCTTGGATTCCGTCCAGCCGTCTTTTCTTCCCGGGATAGTTCCGCCGTATTTGGAAGAGTTTTTTCGGAGACCCTGTTTGCGGGCGATTCTACCGTCATACGTTCCACGAAACGTGGAGTTCCGTCGGGAAGCACGACAGAAATTGTGCGGCAACCTCCGTACTTAGCATATCGACGTCTCCCCCGCATTTGCATTCGCGTCGGGCGCCACAGAAAACTCAATAGTTGCCGGAACTTTGATCAAATTCGCCGCAGATGCCAGCCTCACCTTTTCCATCGAATATAAACCGGTAATAAGAGAGGCGAGCTTCCTGTTTGATTTCCGTTTTCATAAATTTCAGAAATTATCGACGTGCAGCCCCGGCAAAAGTTCGCATCGCCCCACGGTAAACTCCATGGAGGGGTCCCCTCGGCTCGGCTCGGCTCGGCGACGAGTTGCTCGGCCATGGTTCTCCGCGTTGTTATTTACCTAGGCGCGTTATAATTGGATCGCGGTTTTCATGCATTCATAATGTATGTAAATACCTAAAACGCAATAAAATTGGTGCCGTCGCGATGTTTCGACTTTTTCCACGTTTTTACTCTTGACCTGTTTACGCGGATTACCATATGGAAATACGCGGATTTGCATAAACATCCGCAGTCTAGTTATAATAATACGATAGTTCCGTATGGAGCATCGGCTGGACCGGCATGATTTACCGGGAACACTACACTGAATAATTCAAGCGTCGCCGGCGGATCGCGTCTTCCATTGAAAAATCACGATGAGTGATTTCCATGCATCGGCCGACATCGCGAGCGATGGAATTGGACGGGGAATTTTTTGCCTGTGAAAATTATCGAGCGAACAGATAGATGCATTTTCGTCCGCCTTCTGCCTCGTAGAAGCGGCCCGGACAATTGGAATTTCGCGTAAATTCGAACGACCGGTCTCTTCGCTGGAAGATCCATCGAATAGAAAATTACTTTCGGTCGAAGTTGGTATCTCGACCGAATCGAAAGAACCGAAAATTAGATAACGCGAAGCATTCGGACGAGGAACGCTGCTTCTTCTTCGCTATCAAAACGGTTGGGTATTTCGATACGAAGCTGTTTTTTCGCCGGATGGTTACGCCCCCGAGATAGTCGAATATTAATAGAACATTTGCCTGGAGCACGTGCTTCGACTATGAATCGGCCTAACGCCTGGCTGCCTGTCTGCCTGCCTGCTCGTGCCAGACAGAACACCTCTACTATTCCGGGACTGTCGCGTAGCGAGCGCCGAGTTACCGAGTTTCCAAGTCGATCATCTCGGAAACGAGATTTTCCGCTCGCTTCTACGCGTAGACAATGCACCGTGTTGTTGCTGCTTATTGCGTACACTCGCCCGCGAAGGTCTACACACTCGAATCCATTTGTTCGAGATAAGAAGCAATTCGCCGACAATCATTTTCGTTGCGCAAATATTCGTTCAGCCGTTGGATAAATTCGAGCAGATTCCAGGCGCGAATGCAAATTCGTATTGTGCATCTAATCTTTGGGATTTTTGAACAACTGCTGGACGCGGAAGCGCGTCCGATCGAGGAAGACAAATAAATACCGAGATCAATTTCGAAATGTTTATCGAAATGTTTCCGTGGACAGAAATAAGCGCGTAGACCGCGCGGTGAATACGTGGCATTGTAAATTTTCGGTAATTCTAGTTTATTGCGTGTGGAGAATGCGCGGAGAAAGTTCGTCGGGGGAACGGGACGCGAAGGAAAATTAGTGCAAAATTCAACGACGCTTTTATGTAAACCGGGATCTAATAAAATCCTTAATAAAGGGGCTAAGTTTCCGCATAGCTCATGCTCCCCTAAATTAATCCATAAAAATGAATAATGCGATGAAAACGGAGCAAACAGAGCACACACGGTGCAGCACGGTGCAAGGCGCGGCGCGGCGCACTGACTCAATTTTCCTCGCGTTGGTGGTCGCCCGTGCCGCCTCTAAATAGTTGAAATATTTCATAATATCGTCCAATAAAGACGACGACGACGGCGACGGTATCCTCGCATTCGTCTTGCCTGAAAACCTCGTTTATCCGCTAACGAACAAACCGCGTTCAATGTTGGTGTCAAAACCCGTCGAGATTACATTTTGCCCACAAATTATGCTCCACGAAATATATATTTCCCTCCAACAGCGTCGATTCGTTTATCGCGATCTCGAATCCAAGCACAACCTCGACCAACCAATTCCCGGAGTATGGCAATCGAAAATCTTTGTGCAAATATTTCCAGAGAGCCATCCCGCTGTAAAAATAAATTGTTTCGAGCGATCCTCGGATAAAGTAATAAATATTTTCACCTCTGTTTCAATACGCAAACTCCGCAGCGAATCCAGAAAATGCCACATTTCAACACCGCTCGTACCAACCAGCCGAAACTTTTCAAAAACAAACGACTTCCTCGGTGGAAGAGCGCTCCGGAACAAGTTCGAAAATTCATCGCCGTGCAGCTAAAAAACACGTGCACCAACACTCAACGAGAAGATACAAAGCGACTGAAACGTAGCAACGTAGCAATATTCGAGCGGATCACGGCAGTCGAGTTTTATCAATTAAATTCATACGTCGATCGCTCGGCATTCCGGCCAAGTTCGCTCGGATGGGGCACCCACTCCTCGCCGAATCGATTCGCCGGATCGAAATCAAATTTCTCTTCGACGGTGACGTAGATCAGGGCTGCGTTTCATAATCGAAAAACATCGATCTTCGCGTAGAATTTTTCAGAATAAAATGAACGACGGTTGTCCAAAGCAGAGAGACTCGAAGCTTCGAAACGAGATGAAATCGATCGTCGTTCGATTTTTTCTCGCGAAATTTGTAGCAGCTCGAATATCAACGGCTGCAAAAGTCGGCAATTTAGCCAGCATTTCCTGTCCTCTCTCGGATACAGCTTCGAAACAGATGAGCCGAACACGCTCGACTCGCTGATCTCGAATTTCGTTCGACAGGTTGATTCGTCCTCGTTGCGCGGCGAATGCCGCGAACGAACGGCCGCGGCCGTCCGGGTTTTTTCACAAACCGTCTCGTTGCGTCGCGTCGCGTCGCGTGGGCTGGACAAAAAGTTGAAAGCTTATCTTCGCGGGCCGGCACGGCTCGGCTCGGCTTGGCGCGGCGCGGCGCGGCTCTTTTTTCCGTCCGCCTTTTCACTTTTTACCGCGGAGGAGCCCGTCGAGCTGCTATCTCGCGGATAACTTTCCATTTCGTGCACCAGCAAAAAACGCGCCGGAAAAAAGGCTACTCGCGGGATTACCGAGTCTCGGGTGTCCTGTCGGCCACCGGATTCCACCGGGTGGCATCGGGTGGCACCGGGGACAGCCGAGGTCGCATTATGCGGCACTTCGACCCCTTCGTCGCCTCTATCCGGGTTCTCTCTCCCAACTCCGAACCGGGTTGCCCGACGACGAGATGCGCGATTAAACGGCATACGCGGATCCTCGCGCATAAAGTCCCGGAAACTAATGAAATGCCGGTTAGGCGATAAGGCGTCGCGTCGCGTCGGCGTCGCGGATGCCGCTGATTGCGATCCGACAGCGAGAACCAGCCGGTTAATTGGCTCCCGGAAGGGTTAATCGCCCCCCGGCACGGTCTATTCGACGCCAGGGCCCGAATCGCTGGAATTTTCGAAGACGGATGACTGCGACGATGGCCCGACCACCGGTTACAACGTCCCCTTTGTCGGAGGAACGGTTACGCGAGCTCTCCTCGGTAAGGTCTGCCGGTCCTCGATCGTGAAAACCGATTCTTTTTATGATCGTCGCGAGACTTGCTCGCGGCGGATTTAAACGGGCCAAGTTTTCGAGAGTTTCCGTGGATCACGTTTTTCTTACGATTGTTGCGGAACATGGTTCGAGCCGGATTAAAATGGCGAAAGTTTGAAAGAAGCCGGAAGGTTGTTCGGGGGGACGAATTGAGTGGAAATCATTGGGGGAGATCGATTCGATGGGATGTTTTAGCGCAGCTTTCGAGGATTGCGATTTTTGAAACGACTCGGTTGGAGCTTGTACTCGGAGCTACGGATATTTTCCTTGGCGTCGTTTCCGAGATGTTCGAAAGTTGTTTAAAGAACGCTGCCCGAACGAGAATTATTAATGGAAGATAGAGTGTCGGTTGTTTCTCTCGTTACGACGTTTGTCTTTCTTTCGGATGGGAGAATCTTTGGAGGCGTGGCAGACAGTTGATTAAAAGAGCATGGATCGTGGAAGAATCGTTACTGGATCATTTTGACAGCTTCTCTTCCCGAGATCTTCTTCTAGAGGCAATCTTTTCGCGTTTGTCTTGTATTCCGTGTAGTTGGGGAGCTATGAAATGGTCAAAGTTTGAAAGATGGATGGCTGGAAGTTCCTCGAAAAGAGGAGAAGTTCGGGAAGAATCGTTATTGGAATTACTTTGATGGATTCTCTTATTGAAATCTCGTATCAAGAAAATCTTTTTACGATGTTCATCTTGTATTCCACTTGAAGGGGTCTTAAATGGTCACAGCTTGCAAGATGGATAGCCGAAGATGATTAAGGAAGATCCGCTGCCGAGATTACCGTTACCTTCTCCCGCGGAAATCTTGATCAATTATTATCTTCCGATGGTTTTTATCTCGCGTCTTGCTCGGAGAGCCGTCGAGTGGCAAAAAATTGAAAAGCGAGCAGCGGAAAGATATTTGGATTCGTTTAAAAATTAAGTCGACGTGCTTTCGCGACAAGATTCTAATCGAACGGGATCTTTTCGCATTTGTTCCGAGAGGTGTAGAAACGATGGAAATTCCGAAAAGAGATCCATGAAAAATATCGCGAAAGACTGCGAACGGTGCTGGATTCTTATTCGGAACAGTTTGACGTCCTTTCTTATTGAGATTCCGTTCGGGTGGCCTCTTTCCGAGATATTCGTCACGTATGCTGCTTGAGAAACCTTCGACTGGCGCAAATTTCGAATTTGATGAAAGGAATTTAGGAAAAGGATGGACTCGACTCGACTTTTTATCGGGACTGTTTTGTCGCGTCGCGTTGAAATTCAGCTCGGGTCGAGCCTTTCTTAGACTTCTATTTGGATAAGCCAAAGAAGCCACAAATTTGGAATTTGGTCGCATTTCGTTGCTAAAAAATAAAAGAAACATTGGGATAACCCTGTAATGTTACAAACGGTCGCGAAGAAACCTGATCCGAGAATCTCTCGACTCTTTCGAACGAGTCGCGGAGAGAATTGACATTAGATTTCGGGCAAAATCTGGGAAATCCTGAAATCAAAAGCAAGAGAGTTGGACAAACGGAGTAAAATTGAAGGTGAGATTTCAAAGTACGTCCTCGAACTCGGTCCCGAAATAATTCGTTTTACGTTCGACCCGCCTCGAAGGATTCATAAATATTCGAAATTCGAGGGCAGACAAATTCTAGATATCGGAGACGAGCGATTCCCCTGTTTCATTCCACGAGCAACCTTCGATTCGCGCGGCTTCAATTTATCACACTTATCGTCCCCTAAAAGATAGCCGCGTCGAGGACGGTTTTAATCTAGAAGTTCGCGCGGCATGCGCGTTTTAGAACAACAACTTCCGCACGCGTTAATTACGATGGAAGTTTCTTTGGAATTAGAAGGAAGAGACGGTGCGCCGAGAAGAAGCTCCTCGTCGTTGCAACAACCCTGCGATTCCCGGCTAATTAACCGGCTTAGCACGTATTACGCCGGCCGATCTTGATTGCACGGAAAAAGAGAAGAAAAAAAAGAAAGAATCTAATACCGTTAAGAGTTTTGGCGCGATGCGGCAACTCGTAACTTTTACGCCTACGGTGCAGAATCCCCGGGCAACCGGTCGTCGATCTGGCCGATCGACGTATCGTAAACCGCCGACCTCGCGTTCGGCTTAGGTCACTTGCCGACTGCCAACTTCGGTGCTCAACGTCCAATAAAATAACTTGTCTCGTCTCTCTTTCGACAATGCTGATGCACCGTATCTTCGGGATATATGTTCGTAAGAACCGTCGGCGAAAATAACTCGTGTATTGATTTCCCGAATCGAGAGAACAAACGACCCGTGGACAGCGACTCGGATATCGGTCGAACGACGAAACAATGCTCGGTGGCTTGCAAACATTGTTGCACGCACTCGCGCCTTTATTTCTTACGCGTCTTACGGGAAATTCGTTCGGTTCCTTCGATCCTTTCGACACGGTTGCGAAGGAATTTCTCTCTACTTTGCTTCGTTCCGTTTTACAAAATATGTCAAAACAGCAGCGACTGAAAAACAAACGGCACGAAATCGTGCACGAGTAGTTAGAAATTGATCTCGGAAGTAGGACGATATCCGCGAGAGGTAATTCGTAGGCTGCAGATGGAAAGCGCGACGACGCGACGCGGAAAGGGTACCGGCTTTGGTGGGGATTTCCGCAGTCGAGTGATGGGTTGCCGGTCATCAAAGTTTCATAAGCACGTCCGGGCGATTAAAGAGGCGAGTGCGTTTCAATTCCCTTTATCGGCGGATAATTTGTCGAATTAATTGACCCGGCAGCAGCGAGAGCAACGGAAGCTGCGAGAGAGCAGGAGCAGGGGAGGGAGCGCGAGCAGGAGCAGGGCGCGCCGGGAAGATTCGTTTGAATCCTGGCCGGTAATTATTTTGAAAGAGAACCGCTGCGAGTCACCGTTCACGGTCGAAAATCTATTAAAAGTGCCACGGCGACGACAGCGGGCTCAGATCGTGGTCCGATGTCGTTAAGATAACGACGGATTTATACGCGGCAGAAAACTTTCATTTCCCCCGCATCGGAGCCACGCGAATCCCGTTTATTTAGCACCGAGGATTGCGAACGCTGCACTGGCTCGGAACGACCCACCGCAGATATTTATTATCGTTTATTTCTCGATCGCGTCGTCCGCGGGGACGATCAAAATTAGAAGATCGTTGAATCTTCGGTGCAAACTTTACAATCTTCGAGCAATCGAAGACAATTTCGTTTCGAACCCCCGGAAATATCGATCGCAACATATTTCTCTCCTAATTCCGAGTCTCGGATAACGCGTGGCCGATCCTTAACGTTATGCCAGCTTGCACGCCCCGACCGATCTTAACGACGAAAGCGTTTTGGTAAACGACGTTCGTCGGCCGACGACGATTCGGATTTTGCGATCGGTCGCAGCTGCATCGGAGGAAGGATGAATCGAGGGTCAGAAGGGGCAGAGGGGGTAGAAGGGCAACGGCCGGGGAGGAAAGCGGGCGTGAAACTCGGCGCAGATTCGCGCGGGATGCTTCATTGCTTCCCAATGGCCGAGGTAACTCAATTCCGCGATGCTCCTACTCGCTTGTTTTCCGCCTTTCCATGCCGAACGCACCGCGGAACGTTATATTTGCACGGTTAAACGTTATTTTTATACGACACGGTACACGCGCGTTGCGTCGAGCCGCGTCGAGCGGAGCCGCGCCGAGCCGCGCCGCAACGACTGCCCGCTCGGCTTTTAAATCGACCCGGCGGAATTTCGTTATTAAACCGTTGCCGACGCGTTTCGCCCGCTGTTGCCCGTCGTCCCGCGTGCGAACATTTCCGCGCTACGAGCTCCGGCTAAATTTACGCCGTTCGCGTGTCCCGTGATATTTACGACAGTCATCGCGACGCCGCGTCGAGTCGCGTCGCGTCGCATCTTTTCCTCTTGCTTTTCAATTTCATCGCTGCCCGGGTTACCTGCTACCGGCGCACCCTGTCCGACCATTTTTCTTCGCGGATTTATCGCCTGCCGGAGCCCGGATTAGAACTGGCCAGTCGATTCGCCGAAATTTTAGGGTGACCACTCCGCGCGAGTCCGGCTCGCGTTCGGGTATCTTTTACGGGGAAACTGGGTGCGGAACTGCTGGGAAACTTTTTGCAGCGTGTACCAACCGATGACCTTGCAGCGACGAAAGTCGAGTTCTCGCGGCAGCCTTATCTCGCACGGTCGTTAGTAGCTTTTTCAATTTTCGTTGAAACGTTGAAAAAACTGTTGAAAATCGTTGAAACGTCGACAAAACTGTACACCAGAGTCCGATAGCAAAAACTTTCGCACTTTCTCGGAGCCAAAAAATCGGGAAGACGTACCAAAATTCTACGGCAAAAGTTAGGCGCGTTTTCCTACACATTTTCTCTCATCCGTGCACAATCGGCTACACCGCGTCGAACTTTTACTTGCCTAACGCCGACAAATTCCCGAGCATTGTCCGAACACGGACGAAACCGCGAAAGAAAGTCCCATAGTAAAAGCTATCATGCTTTCCGAGGGAAAAAATCGGTTTGTACGTTAGAGTACAGAGTCCGAGCTTAAAGGGGACTTTCGTTTGTTCCGGCTTTAATGGTCGAACGGCATCGAGACCGGCGCGGCCCGGTGGTTTCCGGCTCGCGGGACCCGTTGAACATTTTCGGAAAACGGTCTGCGGAGGTTCTGGCAAGTTTCCGGCGTGGCTGAAAGTTCCCGGAATCGGTTTTAACCTAATTCTCGCGAACCGTATCCGTGCCGGACGATCCGCCGACCGGAAACGCCGCCGGATCCATTCGGCTGCGGATTCTTTGGACAATTTCCGGGATTTTGGTTCGGCTCGCAGTTCCCGAGGTCACGGGGGTTGGAGCATGCCGAGACCAAGAGGGAGACGTCGTCGAGATGAATCTCGCGCGGCCTTAATTTCGTGCACAGCTAGCAATCCTGTTGCACGGCTGTGTTTAGAGTTCCCAAAATCCTGGTGTTTACGAGCCGCGTAATGAAGAAGGGAGAAGTTTCTCAGGGCTTACGCGTCTTGGGCGCGCCGTGCCGAGTCTTGATCGTTCCCCGTTAAATATCCGTTGTGTCTCGTTCCGGTGTTTGTCAAGGCAAATAATAAATAAACGGTTCGGAACGGGAGAGAGAGCCTTCCGGCCGGAAGCTCGTTTACGCCTCCCGATTCCTGGACTCGAGATTTTAATAATGAGCCACGTTGCGAGACCGTTAACGTCGGACGAATTTACTTTCGTGCGTCTATTCGGTCCGCTCTGCCTCGGTTTCATTTACATTTTAACCAGTCCACGCGCGCGATTTTACTTCAATTTACTTGGATTTTTGTACACGCGTCGTGCTCGCCGATTCGACGTATCGCAAGCTTTGCTTTTGTTTCCTTAAATTCTATGCATTTTCTTGCTAATTATTTCGTCTGTATCGCGAAAATACTGTTTGTTATCGACGTAGACAACGGCGTAAAAAACACGCGACGTATCCGAGACGTTTTCGTCCGATTCGTATTTCTACGTTGTCTTTTTCGATGTTGCGACAGAGGAAAACAAAGTCTTGGGATAATCGGTTTGTTTTCGAAAACAATGGATCTCCGTTGGTTTTTATAAACAGCCGTGGAATCGCCGGTATGCTGGCATTTGCTTTCCATTTTTCCGGACTGCCGAGAACAGAAAAAGTGAAAGCAAAGGACCGTAGGAGAAACCGTTTCTGTAAATAAACCGCTGGTGGGCAGGACCACGCGTAATCAAAGCGGAGGAAGAAGAATAGCGGCTGGTGGAAACCACGTCCGACCATAGATCGAGTTTATCCGCTGGCGAACGGAGATAATATCGTAAGGTTCGATCGCCGATCGCGGCTGCTTCTGTATCGAATTTCAATAATTACTTCGGCGCCGAGTCGATATTAAGCCATTTTCAATGGTCCGCCGTGCGAATCGACGATGAATGAATCCTGTATCCGTGTTGATCGCAGCTTTTCCTAATTGCAAAAGACTTTTGTAACCTAGTCTCCTGGAAACTAATAACCGTAATCGTAATCAACTTTTCGATAGCGCGAACGATTTTATGCAAAAGTTAACGAGACGCCACAGGGTAATACGGTCCTATTGTTTCCTTAAAGAACTATTCTCTAGAAGAAAGTAATTAAGCTTTCCCGAATAAATCGATGCAAAAATGTACGTTCGCGGACTTCTATGCTGCACGTTCGACGAACGGGATTCAAAATATTAGTCGTCGAAGCGAAAGCGAAATAATTCGTTCGTAACCCGATCGAAAGACCAATCGGTGCGGCGCATCGGTAAGCAACGCGTGAGAACGTTAATGAAGCCGAGGTTCGGCGGGCAAAAGCACAAGCGGCCGGTTGTTTCAGTTGGCAGCCGTCGGGCATCATTCGATGACAATGGGACAGAAAATGCCGGTCCGAGGCCAGTGGGGAAAAGGGGGTCGCCGGTCGCCACTCGCCGCTCACCAACCCGCCACCATAAATAAACCGTGAAAGTGGAGAATCGAGCGTCGGTATGGCCGAGCAGCCTGGCACGGTCCGAGAAATCGATGACAGAAACCGTGTCTGGCCAGGTCGGACATCGTTTGGACCGCGGCGCGGGGTCGAGCATCGGCGAGGATCAATACGGGCAAAAATGGATCGCAGCTGGAAACAATTACGCCGCGACGCGCCGCGCCGCACCGCGCGGTGCCGCGCCGGGGTGAATCCGAGTCATCCGCGGCGTCGAATCGATATTAAGGACGATTGAAAGTCAGCCATTGTTTGCCGAGAACGGGTGAAATTCATCGCGCGATCACCGCACGGAAACGAGTTTTAATTGCTACAGTCATTTCGATATTTACCGCTCCTCGATCGGACGATCGTGGGCATTTTCGTACAAAAATGGACGGAGGAGGGAAAAGGAGGAGAAGAAAAATCGACAGAGAGAGAGAGAGAGAGAGAGAAACGAGCACCGTGTCCCGTCTTGTCTCGTCTCGACTCGTATCGTCGCGCAGCGTAGCGTAGCGTCGCGTAGGGAGAGTATCGATCGCTGCGAGACTGCCAGTCGAAATTCATTCCGCGACACCAGCGACAGCCTATAAATTGGGATTTGATCGATGACCTTCAGGGGCAGTAATAACTGCGGGACCGGAGTGTTTGCTCGCGGGACTGCCAGAATGCCGAGTGCGACCGAGTCTACTAAACCGAACGACGCGAACCGTTTCCACGCGAGCGGAAAGAGCAACCTAATTCCCGAACCCGGCTCGGCTCCGCGAGCAGCAAAATAAAAAGTCCCTTTAATCCTCGGGGACACGGCGACGGGAAAAAGAGGGGAAAAATAGTCGAGAATGGTCGCGAGTAAAAGAAACGACGAGAAAAGAGAGAGAGAGAGAGAGAGAGAGAGAGAGAGAGAGAGAGAGAGAGGGCCAGGAACAAAGAAGGTCTCCTGTTACGCCGGGTAAAAACTGAAGATTGCCGGGCGAACACGCTGTAATCACTATTGATTGCACGAAATTAACTTTCATTATACTTTCGCGCCACGCCGAGAGCGAGCGTGCTACCCGAGATCGTTCCTCCGTCGAACAACCGTGCGATTGTTACCCAATTCGCCACCGCCACCGACGCGACGCGACGCCTTCTCTAATTACAGAATGAAAACTGGGTCCCCGGGAGCACGGCCGCGACGAGATAATGGCATCCTAAGTAGATACATTTCAATAATTACGCATTCATGGAATTGTTCGCGGAGGTCGCAGCCCGTTTGTTGCTTATGGCGGCAAAGTTTCGGAAGAATGACAGTTAGCGAGCTGCTGGAAAAATAATTGCGCGTTACCTTCTCGAAGTCGGTTCCCGGGATAGCTCATCGCCTGCGAAACTCCGCTATACGTGCCTCGAAATTGCCAATTTTCTACCGCGATAATTCATTTAGATGCTGGCAACTTGAAAGGGACGAGGCCTCGAAACTTACAAACTACCTGGAAAATAATCCTGCTATGCTACCGGGATGCCTAGCGGTGCGCTTTCCCGTCTTTGGCGACTCCCAGTCAAATTCGTTGCAACTAATTCGAAACATGGAACTCGTCGTGTTATAAATTTGTCTCCGCATTTATACGGACGCGTCACGATTATGCCGAAGCATATTTCGACACCGGAGATGATGCGAATAACAATCGAGGTTCCTGCTCCGGGAGATCGCAGACACGAAGCGGATGGTGCGACACTTACGTTTTCGAGCGATTATACCGCGTAACGACCGTAAATTAGGAACGTCTGGCGTCTATACGTACGCTCTACGTATGCGTAGGTATAAATATATGTAGCATCCAGGGGATGATTCTCATATGAGACGGGTCAACGGCGAAGTATTCGAGTTACCCTAATCCGAGCCATCGTAAAATAAGAACGATCTAGTTCGACGAGCTGTGCCCGACTTTTATTGCCGCGGTCTTAAAAGCTGGACCCCCGTGGGATTTTCTATGGACGAGGCTCGATTGGCTTTGCAGATTGCGTGCGATTACCGTGACGCATGCCGCGTAAAGTTTACCAGACCGAATAATTGTTTGTTGCTCGATATCGGGTGCCACGATGGACGTCGCTTCGAATATGCTCGAATCGTCTCGTTTTTTCGGCAATTTTTAATAGAATTTTAAGCGTAATTCGCTTTAAACGGGCGTTAAAAATCCCGGACAATTTATTTTCACGCATCGATCGACTCTCGATACCGGATACGGTGAAAAAACTCGCTTTTATTTACAAAGGCGTTGTCGTCGCGTATCTCTTCGATCGAAGGAAAACAAGGGAAATAGTCGAAATTGTACAACATAATTACAACGGTCAGGAAAATCTATGTTGCGCGTCGCGTGTTCCGATGAAACCTCGACGGCAACGCCTGCTAGGTAATTGTTCCAATTACCACGAACAAGTAATAATTTCTTCCATCTCCGTCTGACCACGCGCGGCCTTTATCTACTGCAAAATGAAGCTACTAACGAGGGGTCGCTCTGATCCACGATCATAGACGTTTATGCGCATTGAATTTCAATTAGCAGTACGCTAATGTTTCGATATTAACTGGACCGCTGTACCATTGCTTGTTGGACGATAACGGTATCGTATAGATACGCGCACCGTGTCCAGTCTTCGACAAACATCCCCTTTGTCTCTAGCATCGAACCTCGACGCTAACCGCATATCTCTTGCGATCTCTATGAAAACTGTGTCCAAGTTGCTATAATTCTACCGTGCGCGTTTGATTTTCTTCGTATTTCGTTTAAATGCAACGCTTGTACAGAATATATAATTTAACAAAGAATATCGAGAAGGTATTCGGCGAGTACGAATTCTCGACAATTCGCAATAAAATTCTAGGCCACGTGTACAATTGCTTTGGAACCTCGCACTATTACATTCCAAAATATGCCCGAACGAAATAAATAGGGAAGCTTCTGCGACCTGAAATAAACGTTTGGCTCGACGGTGTCGCGAAAATGAGAGAATGGCCGGAAGAGAGACGGCGGTAGCTGTTTTTTGGGCAGCGTCGCAGAGAGCGAGCCTTCCGGAAGGTCGGATCATCTGGAAGCTAGGCCAGACCTTATCTGCGAAAGGGTCGAGGACGTGCCCAGCCGCGATAGGACCGGGACCTGGCAGTGATAGGTCAACCGACCCGTAGAATCGAGCCTTGATCTACGCTCGAAGAACTGGCACACATGGCTGGCTTGGAACTACCGAGGGGAGACGCATCCATCGATTGACATGTCGAACGGTCGAGTGGATCGGTTTACCCGCGGCCGATTCCCATGGACGACATGTTCGACTAGGATTTAAACCGTCGGGATTAATCCTACCCTACCTCGGACACGGTTAAACTCGGCCCCTTCCCCTCACGGACGTCGTCGTCTGCCGGTGTTCGTTTGCTTTTCCAATTAATTGGCCGCCGGGCTGGTTAAAACCGACGCGAGACGACGCGACGCGACGCGACTGGAAGCGAAGCAAAGCGAAGCGAAGCGAAGCGTTCCACGGCCGGCCGTGCGTGAACGGTGCTACGGGTTTCAATTTGATACGCTAAGGCCAAGGGGACCCTGGGATTCCCGGGTTAAACGCCGACCTCGGTTAGCTGTCGGGACACGGGTATAGCGCGGTGCAGTATAGTACGGTATATGGACTATAGACGGTGCAGCGGCTATGTCCGGCAGTGGCTGCCTTAATCCACTTGTATCGACGATCCGGTCTCGCCGGTGGTAAGGGAATTTTTACTTAATTCCACGGTTAACCGGTTCCCCCGATTCTTCGACCGCTAATTGCTGGAATTATACCCGATACTGTGTTTACACCGAATGGAAATCCACCGGGTGGCTTATTGAATCGACGCACACCGCTTCGTTGCGGAGCGCCGCGATCGAAAATTATTGAATCGCAATCTTCCGTCTATTCGTTGCTCGCTCTTTTTACTCCAAACTAAACTTTTCGAATCAATGACTTGAATTTTGTTTCTTAAACTCGTTTTTTTACTTCGGCGTAAAGCAAACGATTCTCAACTTTTGTTAATGTTAATCTCTTGATGTTGATCTCCGACCTTTTTTGCAATATGGTAGAACGAAGTATCGGGGAGAATTTTTTCGAGCTGATCCGCGAGAATTCCTATCCAACGGATATTATTGAAATGAAATTACAGGTGACCGAACGCATAATCCTTGAATAGATTAAGCACTTCATTAACGTCCATTGGTGCAGTCGATTTAATCCCATTAACACGTCTGCCATCGACACGATCCAACGGCCCTTTGCGAGCCGAAGCGACGCGATGCAACGCCGTCGCAAGGTGTCAAACAATGAAATTTTCAAAGAAGCCCCTACCAAATTCGCGATGACCTATGAACGCGTGGCGCGCGCGCAAATGTTAACAACATCGATTGGAAATCATACGCGTAAACGTTCTCCATAGGAAACGCGTTCGCTGTATAAATCATTCCTAAAAAAAGAATCCTCCTATTCCGACAGTTCCAAAAATCATGGAGTTTTGAGAGACTCGAATTTGAAAAAAAAAGCGATTCAAAAACAGATGCGAACCTTTCTCACCGGTTCGTGGAAAGCGGTTTTCGATGGTGTTCGTTGCGAGATTCGTTGCCGCAGCTGTCTCAAACAGATATGCCGACAAAATCGTTAGCCTGTCGCAAACGCGAAAGGTGAACGTCCGACGAATTAAGCGATAAAACGACAGCGTTCGAAGCCATCGAAAAACGCGACGATCGAAAAGTAAGAGAACCTCGATTCCCTTTCGATCGAATAACTGCCGGAAAAATCGAATAGAAAACCGGCGGTATAATTCGCGCGTGACCGGCAAATTGAAAAAATCGACATAAGGGACGCGGTAACACGTACCGCAACGGTAATCCGTCCTGTCGGGTGTTCATCCCCGGAAAGTTTAGCGGCGTGTCGCCCGACGAGGCTGCGGAGAAAATTCGTTGCAGTTCGGCAATCATTAGTTCTCGCGCGTAGTTCCTCGTTACTGATTACTCCTCGGATCTCCCTCGTTACCGTTAACGATCGCTTGGCACCGGTCGATCGAAAAACGGGAGAGCGTGGAGCGAGAGGAGCGAATTGGACCGAATCGGACCGAATCCGACCGAACGGTGGAGAGAGAGAGAGAGAGAGAGAGAGAGAGAGAAAGAGAGAGAGAGAGAGAGAGAGAGAGAGGAGAAGACGAGACGAGAGGAGACGAGAGGAGAGGAGAGGAGAGAGGCGGAATTAGATCGGCAGCCACGGGCGAGCAATCGTAGACGAGATTGGCGAGTTCGAGCGTGGAACAGAATAATCCTATCGATTAAAACCGGCGCGGCGCTGCTCCGCTCGGCTCGGCGCGGCGGCAGGATATGGTCACGGGTAGCTCGCGTTCCACTTAATCAATGGAACACGGATCGATGAATATATATCGCTACGAGCTGTTGCACACAGTGTGTCCTACCCCGGTGCTCCCCCCTCTGTTCTTTGATACGAGCCGTCCATCAGCAGCCTGATAAGGCTGATCCTTTCAATACACTTCTGTTAACAATTGTCTGGCGTAGCCTCGCGGAATGGTAGCCGACAGCCGCCGGCGTCCAAGGATTATATCGGCCCGTGGAATCGATACAGTGTTTCCAGGTGAAGTCTCGACGGTGTGCGAGATCACGGCCGAGGTAACGCGATTATATTTCGGCCGGATACGAGCAACCCCGCCGTTCCACCGGACCGTGTTCACGGCCGCCAAGAAATTCACGAGCTCCCGAATGGCGCCCCTTTATCGCCGCATCGGCGCGGTCACTGGCTCCAACACCGGCTAACTTTAATCTCTTTCCCCGATGACGAATGGTAATGGCCATTACCCCGAAAGTATCCTCGTATTTCTTAGATCGCACCCGCATCCCCTATGGATCGGCTCGTCGATGGCCGGCCCCGATACAGTTTCATCGATCCGCGCCGCGAACCTCTTCCCTGTCCGTCGCCGATCGCGACTGTCCTTCGGCCAGATTCTATCGAATTACGAGAATGCTCTCGGATATATCTTTCAACCCCCCGTAACCATCGGCCAAAAAGTCGTCGAATATTCTACCTGTGATCGTTGTAAAGAGCAAAGTCTTTTACCCCCCATAAACTTGCAAGGAAAGATTCCCCGTTAATAAATTTCCTCCAATCGTCCAAACTCGCTCTGGAATTGCTCCTGGAAACTCCGCGTGATTCGCGACTTTGTCTCAGATTTTCTAATGGCGCGTGCAACATATCGGTTTCGTACGAATCGGCGCGACGCCCTGGAAGAATTTATCACCGCCGAAGCTTGGAAGAAATTGAAGGTTCCGAGGAACAGAGACGATCGTGGAACAAGAAGGAACGTTGCGGCAGTGTTCGGTGCTTCACCCAGGAGATTCGGGAAGGAATCGAAGAGTCTTGAAGAGCTTGGTTCGGCTGCCGATACGTTTGAGAAAATATTATAGCTGGTCCCTCGGCGGGCGACGGATGATCAGACCGGGAGTCGAGCATCTGTAACTAACGAGAGTCGAGAATCGAGCGACGAGCGTAGCTCGCCGAGGAGAGACCGATCCTTGCGGTACCCGTGTTCCACGAGGATTTAAACTAGCTTCTGTGGCCCGTACCTTCTCCGTAATTCTTGATCCGGATTCCAATTCTCCTGTATCCGTCGACCACGCGGGCTTCCCGGTCTGCCTGAAAGACGTTCCCATCGAGCCGGCTAGGCTGCTCGTAAGCCATTTTCATTCCCATAAGACGATAAATCCTCCGATCAACCGGAGAGAATTGAAACTCCCGATCTCTCCTATGGCCCGTACACGCGCCGCGAGCATCATTTTTCCATTGTTTGTTCCCGCGGCCACGGATTTCCGTCGATGAACAGCCATTTTTATCCCGACGTTCCTGTTTGTTCGTTTCGTCACGCGATCGAAACCATCGACGATCGAATCGCGAACGGTAGAAGCACCGATGGATCGCGTATCCGCCCGCGATAAGAATAATTTACCGGGCCACGATAATTCTCTGACGCACGATATCCATTTTTCGTTTTGTTTTCGCGAGCACGATACCGGCGAGTTACGGCACCATGGAAAATCGGCCGGTCAAGAATTACCGGCTATCGGCCGATTCAATATTGCCGCAGCTGCGCGAACAGAAACATTCTTCCGGAGATAAAGTTTGAAATGTTCATTTTGCCGAGCGAAAATCCGTTTTGCAGTTTCCTGAAATCTTCCAATAGTTACATCGATACGCGCTGCGAACGGTTGTCCGATCGTCCATTACCGGAACAACGGAAAAGAATATTAATTCTTGTCCTAATACACGCTCCGTTTCCAATGCTAATCATTTCGTCCGTTCAAGCTCGAGTATAACCGGGATAAAGAACGATCGATCGCTATAGGACTCGCGATGCTCCTTGCGGTGGTTGCTTTGAAATTCGATGGAACGAGAACGAAATATTTAGGAGGCGGAGAGAAAAAAAACGATCCACGCTCCCGACGGGCATTAAACTTAATGAAACGAGATTTAGATATCGAATCGACCGATATTCATGAGTACATATTGGACCGAGTCCCATCGCGATGCGGCTGGGGCTCCTCCGCCGCGCCGGTTCATCCCCTTTAATGTTCTATCACCGAACACCCTGGAGGATCAGTCTGCTCGAAAAAAGAAAATTGGATCCAGGATCCGAGAAAACATAGAAATGTGGCGAAACTCGTCCCTTCGAGGCTCGAAGCATTTCACGGCAGACTATCAGAATATTGGCTGCTTCGCTGCCGCAGCCGTGCGACTATCTTATTATTCGACTGCGGATTCCGCGCATTTATCACAGAAATGAATGGACGAAACACGATACCGGCGGAAACCTGGACAAACGTCCGCTGATATTGTTGTAATATCAATTTCCATTTTACTCTCGTTCCGTGCAATTCTCGGGACTCGTTTCGTTCTTCGAAATAGATCCTCGATCTACTTTCTGTTTCTTTTTCTTTCAAGATCGAGAACTTTCAGTTCAAGAAATTGCAAACTGCTGATATCGAGAAAACAATTTGTTTCTTGCCTTAATCATTTTAATAAGTCGATAAATCTGTACACTCTTTTCACCCCGACAAAATCCGCGGTCCAATTACTGCATCGTGTCAACATATTTATCCGCGCCATCTTCCCGTTGATCCGATAAATACGTGTCTGCGAAAATTTGATCCTACACCGCGTTCGAGATATCTACAAAAGCTTTACCTAATTACCTTTGGATACTTTCCGAGCTTCTTTCGAACGTTCTCATGTTAATCGATTCGGTAATGTCTCTCTAACCGAGCTGTTATCGATTGTCGACAACTATAAAAACGAACCGCGAAGCTCGAACAATCGTATCTCCTCTTCCCAAATTGTCCATTTCCGTGGACAATCCGAGCGTCGATCAGAGAGACATTACTGTATTCTGTTTGGTACGAGATTTGCGGTGTATCGCGATAAACTGTTGCGGATAACTGCAAAGATGCGTCTAGTAGATATCAGGAGCCGTGATACCGCTCGAATATCCATTCGATCGGTCGTTGCCCGACCGGTCGGTGGTCGCGGCGACCGCGGAAGAGACTTGGCGGTCAATTACGTAACACGCAGCCCCATTTCTGTCATTCCAGAGATGTGAGGAATGATCACGTGGGTGATGGTCGGGCTGCTCCTGGCTGCGGAAACTTGCGGCAGAAACGTCCTATCCGGAAACGGGAACGGGAACGAGAACGGTAACGGTAACGGAAAGGAGGAGACGCAGCCTGGCGACGGTCTCAAAGGACTCACCGGCGACGAGGAAGACGTCTACCGTGGGTACCAAGGTCACTGAGTGTATCAGAACGGTCGTCCGACCGCGAGAAACCCAACGTTATTACCATTTGTTTGCTCTCGAAAATCCCCTGCCCCATTTGCATGCTCGTATCATCGTTTAGCATTCGGAAAAGTAATCGTTTCGATGATCGTGGAGTTGACAGGGCTTAGCTTCGATTATCTAATTGTTGACCAATCTTGGTCTGCGCAACATAAATGGTACTTTATCTGTTAGACGTACAAACGAATTCGATCGGATCGATGCAAATATTGATTCGTTCATTTATGTTTTAAAGCGTCGCTGTCGCGTCGAAGAAGACATTTTTGCGTCTACTATAATATTTTGACAGAAACAGTCGAAACTTTCACCCAAATAATCCTACTCCGGTATCGAATATCTCGTATAGTAACTTAACATCGATGATCTATACGCTTCAAAGTTGAATTACATTCAGGAGCTTTCGGCGAGCTTTCCTCGCGACAAGAAAGTACGATAGTTTCTCATCGTCGGAGGACCGTTTTGGAGCAGAGCGCGTCGACGGGCGTCGTCGTCGACGGACCAGGCTAGATCCGAGGAGGCAAGGAAGAAGCAAGCGGAAGAAGACGTCGGGAAAACGGCCGGGGAGAGAAGCAAACGGATCTATGATTTACCCTCCGAGTAACTCGAAGTAGCTTATGTCCCCCCCTGGTCCCCGCGCAGAGGCCCACTCGAATCCTGCAATCGAGCCCCACTAATCCCACTTCCTTGCGATCTGCAGCACGAAAGATCCTGCCGGCTACTCCGAGCTTTCCGCGCCAACGACCCGCCACAAATCATCCTCTTGATCTACAGGGTGCTCCACGCAACTCGCGCCAGACGTCTGATTCCTTCGAAAAGCACCTCGTTCTTAGCCAGAGAAACCGACGATCGAGAGTCTCGCGGAACATCTCGACGTTTTCATCGACGCGATTTTTCTAATCGAAAACATTTAACCGGAAAACGCGTCCAAGGTTTTAGAAGCGATTCCCTTCGAAAGGTACGCGTTCGGATAGGCGGTAAAAAATTCTGCGCGACATTTTCCGACAAATTGTTGGAAACTATTTAAGCCGCGCGCGCCTCGTAATACTTCCTCGAATAGAACCAAAGCTTGCATCGCAAAAAAATACTGAAAAATAGTGTCCGGTTGTTAAAAACGGTGCGCAGTTGCGCTTCTCCGTGAAAATCCTTGCGCAAAAAAAACCCACGGAGCTTTTTTCACAAGCTTACCCCGATAAAACCAGGGAATTTGGTCGTACGATTTTTGGAGCCCGAGATTTCCGGACTCGCGCGGCTCGGCCGGTTGCCTGGATCACCCGGTGTAGAGTCTGAGACGCGGGTGTAACATATTGTCCTGAAATATCGCGTCGGGCGAAGGCCGCTGCCAAGCTTCTTAAAACGTCGCCGAGGCCGATAAGTAGCCGGGAACGCGGACGCGGCCGGAAACGAACGCGAGAGATCGACCGCGTAAACGCGGGGATCCAGCCCGGATATATGGCCGACACCGGTGCAAAAAGGATCAGCGTAATCCCGTGCTCTCCGCTCGTTGAAACGGAACGACCGGTTTTTATGCTCTGGCCGGCCATTAAATTTCGGTGTTGCTTTCGCTCCGATCCCGGCGGCGCGACGCTGCCCTCGCGTCGCCCTTTCCCCCGACGGCAGAAGCCGTTTTGCGCGACCGATTTACGGCGAAAACGTATTTTTGATTGGATATTCTTTCGATCTGACCGGCCGAACTCGCTTAATCGACGCGCGCGCCGGTCCACGAGCACGCGCCTTTCCACTTTTTCCGGCTTTACGCATCCGCGCGTTTCGGTTACCCGGATCATTCCGCGCGCAAACGGCAGCCAAAGCTGTCCCGCGAAACTGTTTAGAAGAATATCGAGGCCCGCGTCTGACCGTTAACGACCGCTTCTACTCGCACCGATTCGCAGCGACAAGCGACGCGCGACGCCAATTTCGCCGATAATTCGCTGTCGATTTGACCGATCGCGTTCGAGAATTAAAGAGAGTTGGAATCGTTGCGAGGCTAGCGATCCGATTTTAGGGCCGATCGTTAATCGCTGTTTCCACCGGCGAAGCTCCGATGCTAAAGTAGGCTGTAACGCGAGATCAATTTGTTTGATAATTTGACGTTGATTCGCGGATCACCGACGATTTCGTGGATCAAGGCGGGAGCTACAGAGCGTCGATCGATCATTTCATTTGCATAGCTATCGCTCGACTTTTGATAGGGAGCGGTTAAATGTGTCCTGCGAAACAATTTGGAAGAACGTTGTTCGCAAATACCGTTGTTGCACGGTTTTGATTCCAGCTCCGACCATTAACGGTTGCTTCTACCGGGATTAATCTACGCTCGCGTTTACATAGACGCGATAGCAGTTTACCCGATAATTTGACGCGAATTCGCAGCTAGCGGATGATAGGATCTGCGAGAAACAGATAACAATGCTCGACTGTCTGCATTCATGCTAAGTGGAAACAGTCGGCGGCGGTCAGACGCATTAGCCAACTCTGCTGGAAGCACGCGTGCCCCGCGAGTCTTCCGCTTCGATTTTCTTGAAAACGAACCGCACTGCCGGGCTGCTTTATTCTCGACCTTTCTCTCTTCCTCTCTCCCTCTCTCTCTCTCTCTCCTCCCTTCCTCCACGGTTTTGTTTTATTTGTTTTGACATGTAGAAGCGCGCGTTTTATGCCGTCGTGGACGCCCTTTGTTGCTGTTCTAACATGCTACCCGTTTTTCACTCGCTTTCACCGGACTCTCCGTGCAACAGATTTTAAACAGCTCCTCCAACCAGGCATTTCCAGCTCGTTCCATTATTGATTTGTTTTTTAGAAATAAGAGGTGGCCTATTAAATGAATAAAATTAGATACCGTGAACCGCAATATCGTAAAAAAAAAGAAGACGAATTTCTAGAATTTGTTAGTATTTCGAGGTTCGAGGATACTCGGCTCCGAACGCGTAAAGACCCAGAGTCCAACAACCACCTCTGGTAACCAAATATTTTTCAAGCGAACCCCTGGTGTTAGCGCACTCCCAAACGGTCCACTTTACCCGAAAAAAAGCTCCTTGTTCCCACAAGGATGGCGGGTAACGCGTATCAAAGGCAACTGCCGTCTTTGAAGCTCGACTTCCAAATAAAAGAGAAAAGCTTCGCACCCTCGCAAACTACCTAACACACCTCGATCGTGCAATTCGGCGAGCCTTCCAGTCAAACGTTCGAAAGGCACCTCTTCTATTCCCGGAAACAATTTGCCAGTCGCTTTCTTAAATATCTGCTGAAAAATGCTCGATGCTTAAACCGTTGCAACTTTGCGAAATAAAATCGTAGGACCGTTTGCTCGAGCTTATTTCGAAGCTGATCGCGATCGTCGACGCGAATCTCCCGATTCTAATCGGTGAATATACAGCAATCGAAAGCCTCCTCCCCTGTACCCTCGTGCCCCTGCACCAGAAATCTCATCCATCCTGAAAAGAGGATGCGAGAGCGGGGCGGGCGAGCAGACGAGGTCCGCGGCGCAAAGTATTAATTACGCGGACAGTTCGGGGGCGGAGTGGTCGGAGAATTTGGCTCGCGTGGCTCTCCGTTTAAGCGACGCGCTTCGAGGCGGAACGCTTTGTCGCGCGGCGCGATCCGTCGCGTCGCGTCGAGTCGCGTCGGGTGCCGTCTATACGAGTTCCATTCGACGGGACAATCCATTCCAGCCTCTCCCATCCAGTGAACGTTAAGTGTACCGAGCGCGGAATTCTATCGAACGAGCGCGGGGGCGTGCGGCAAGGGGGAAGAAACGGGTGGCGGAACGCCTAAGCGTGTTTAATTGTTGCCTCTCTCCGCCCTTTGTCTCGCGGTCGAAGCCGAGCCGTCTCCGCAACGCTATTACTCACTCGAACGCCCCATCTGTGTTGTGTTCCAGGTCTAACGTGCTACACTTGCGTCAACGTCAGCGATAACCAGGTATCGACGAGTCCATTAAACGCCCCCTTAAGAGTCGCTAATGCCTGTATCGCGCACGGTCCAGCCGCAAGTTCGTTCGGCCAACGAGGACCCTGGCTGCCATCGATCTTCCCTTACTTTATGCTCCCCCGCTGCCGTTTCCCTCCTTCGCCGATCTACCAAAATTTCAGCCTGTTCCCGCTGTTCACCCGAACGCGCCCCGTCGCTCGCCGCTTACCGACGATTATTTCCCAACTTTTAACAATTTATGCTTCGCTGTTGCGCATCGATGTTGCTAAATATTCGATTTCAGTTGCGGCAAATCGAGGAAGCAAGTAAATGGAATTTTTGTTCCACGTCCTCGTCTTTATCCTAAAATTCCTGCGACGCCTTCGCTACTTATTCCACCGTGTTTCGTGAAAATCGGGCAAGATTCGCGTTCGATCGGCGGCGCGGCACGGCATTTCATTTTCCTATTCGACGGAGACGCGACGTCTCGAGAGCTCGCCGGCTACGAAAGATTGGAATCGCGTCGATATCGGGAGGTGAGCAGCCTTCCCAGGCTCTGTTTCGTTTGTAGCCGCGTTACCGCTTACGGAAATGATCGATAGGGACACCCGGCTTTCGAGAGATAGCTTCCCTCGAGGCCCGAGACGCGAGATCGAGAGAGACCGAGACCGTCGAACCGAAAGGGCTTTCGGGTTGTTTGGCGAACGGGTTAAAGCAGGTTTCTTTGGAATCGCAGTAATGGGCGACAAGATTGCATCGGTGGTTGAAGCGGAGATACAGCTTTTTCGCGACTTAAGCACGCTGAAAATGCGACCAGCCGAATCGTTTCAACGCGGCTCTCCGGGACTTTGTGTTTCGTTGGGAAATCTCGCCGGGATTCGCACGGTCCTTCCGCGCGCGATACTTTTATTTACTTCTCCAGGGAATGTTTTTTCAACATTTCTTGCAATTCGAGCGCATTATTGCGCGAATTTAACGAAGTTGCCGATGGCGTGAAAAAATGCTCGAAGTGCCGAGCGAACGATGCGGCAACACACAGACGTTTACGGTACTCGTGCGAGAGATAAAATTGGAGAGATCGTTATTTTTAATGCGCTAGAATTTGCGCTCATTACTCCGCGCTGTCGAGGAATAAACTTGTCGCAAAGGAATACCGAGGAACAACGTTTTTAATTAATCCGCAGCGCGTTTTCATTTTGTCGATTGAGCCACGTTGTTTCATCGGTGCGATAACTCTGTTTTACATATCCGCTGCAACGAAATATTCCGGCTGAACTTCGCTTATTCAATTTCAACTTGAATTTTAATGAGTCGGAATATTAAAATGTTCGTTCACGCGGAAAAATTGACAGACACCGTGCTTGGGCAAAATAGAAACTGCGTCCCTCCGGAAATGTAAACGGGAACGTTCGCGCGCAAAAATATTCGTAGCGCAGCGAACACCCTTCTTTGTTCGTAAAGACAGGCACGACGACCATTCAATCGGGAGAATCAACAAGTTTTTAATATCGTGCGCCACCGCGCACTCGTTACTTCGCTTCGCAGCGTCCTCGTTATAGAGGCTGTTACATTATTTCATATTTAGTAAACGCATCGCTGTATTCGCTGCCTCGTTAATATTTGCATAAATTACGGCCTATCCTTTTATTTCGTCCCCGTACTTCGTGCGCGCCAGTATTTTCCACTTTTAATCCTTGCCAAAACAATTGTTGCAGCAGCCGCGTTAATCCGTTGTTTAAACACTTTCTGCCAGGGAGTAGCGATCGCGTAAAATCTCCGCACGCAGGATCGTACAAAATGAAGAAAAACGTGATATTCGCTGCATCGGTTCGAAAAACATTTTCCATGCGTCGACTTCGAAAGAATCTTCCAAGATTTTTGAACGTCTCGAACCATTTTAAATTCGTCTCGAACCATTTTAAATTCATCTCGAACAGATATCGTTGCGAACAGGATCGAATCGATCCCGACGATCTTCACGTTCGCCATTTGCAACGACAAACCCGGAATGGGTTTCTCGGCCTCTCGACCGACCTCGAATTCGTCATCGGTAAATATTAACGAACCAACAATGAAACTGCGCATCCATCGTTCGCTAAAATAATTTAGCGATACAAATAATTAGCGACGCCCGATATGAACCGGGAAACCTGGTCAGTGTTCCAAAGCAAATATTAATTATCCCAGCGGCACATTTTCGAGGCTTAACAAGTCATTAGCATTTTACCCGTTGCGATTTCGACCGCTATCAATCGATCCCCGCGGTGGTTTCCGCTAGATTTCCATGGGTACCAGTAGATATTCGACGCGCGCAGCCTCGAATTTCCCGGCGCGATCCCGTAATTAATAACGGTAGTCCGAAGCACCGTGTAACGCAATAAAGAACGGCCCCGTGTATCTGTTTAACGCGCAGCCCTCTCCACGCAAAATTGATACGTATCAGAATTAATGAACGTGTCATTGCATTAGTCCCGTCTCGCGTCGCTGCCAATATCCGTCGAAACACCGCGTGCCGTGCGCCGAGCGCGGAACGCAGGAGGCCCGCTGGAAATCAGGCCAGCCTCGATTTACACCGGATATCTTCCCGGGGAATTCACCTGGTCTACCGTAGGCCCGCCGGCAGCTTTTCCAATATGCCTTCTATTTTCCTTCTTTTCTTTCCCACTTTTCTCAGTTTGCTGCCTTTCCTCGAGTTCGACGGCGGCCGCCCAAAGTTTCTAAAGGCGATACAGTTGTCGCGAGCGTTCGGCTGGAACGAACCGACTCGCTCGGTTACGTTTCAACCCCAAGGATTTTTAGGCAGCGCCACCCCCGCAACCTTGATCAGCCCAGATATCATAATGCGGCGAGCTTCTGCTTATCTAACGAACCGTGCGTCCCTACCGAGCTTTGCAGCTTTTCGTGCTTTCGTTTCGTTTCCCGAGCAAGTTAATATTAAGTGGACCGTGGCTGATCGAGCCGCGAATAGACACTATAATAAGATACTTTCATCGTCTTGTCTTTCAAACGTTCATCTTCGAATGCGTACAATCCGCTCCGAGGATTCGACACGGAACAATCTGTCGATAAGTATAGTTCATGGTTCTTCCATAGCCGTCTTTGTTTCGGAGACCGGCGACTTTGAAAGTTTATCCAACTGGGATCGACGATATCCGCAAGAAGTAGAAACGGTAAATTATGATCAGACACGCCAGCCTCTTCTTATTCATCGGCACGCGCGACGAACCAATCGCCAAATCCGAATATCTCGGAAACGAAAGCACGCCGAAGAAAACCTTTGTTCCACATCATCGACTAATTTTATCGTCTAGATTCCGTGCGCATACCGATACACGTGTATTAGACGTTTTCCAAAAGAATCGGATAACAGCAACGCTTTTGATTAACTATGGAAATTTGATCAGCCACTATAAACCTTACAGAGGCTTACAAAGGAGATGGACTCTCCGCAAAAAAAGGAGAAAAAGTCGAGCTGGCCGCGGTCCACTTAAATTTCCCCTGATCGTCGCACCCCCAACTATTTCTCCTCTTTCTCTCTCTCTCTTTTGTTCTTTCTCTTTGTCCGCAGATGTGCAACGAATGGGCGATAGACACGCCGTGTCCGGCGGCCGGCCGGGACTTCTGCAGATCGCTGCACATTTTGGACAGCAAAGGAAACAGCGTCTTGGCAAGCAAATTTGTTCGCAGCGCCCTCGAAGGCTGCTCCGGCAGTCTCTGCCAAGAAATATTAGCGGAGAATCGTCGACGATCACGCGAACTGTAGACGTAATCGTGGTCGCGCGGATCGCGACTCGTGACCGACCGAGGCTCGTTCCTTTCGCGACTCGCCTGGGCTTCCACTCGCGATTAATTAGCGACCCGGTGATCTTGGACCCGAGTAATCGGGAATCATCGGGAGCTCGTCCGTGTATCGTACACTCGGGCTTAATGAAGAATTGCTAATTGAACGGACGGGGAGAAACGTTTTCTCCGGGGCACGTTGTTGACGGAGAGCTTGAAACCGACTCTCTTCCTCTCCGGAATACGAAATATTCTGCTGGTTAAAATCGTCGCGTATTTCCCCTTTTCCTTCGGCTTTGACCGATTACACGCGAACGATCCGCTTTATCCTTTATATATTAATTAACTCAGCTCGTTGCAAAATGTTCGACGAATCGACTGCAAAATTTTGCGGTTTTATAATCTTTTCTGTTCGTTTTACGGCAGCAGGAAATTGAAATTGATGCAGAACCGTTGCAAATATCCGTAGTCTTTTAACGATGAATGCGTTCGCGATTCGCCGTAGCTGCAACCGCGCTGCAGTTTCCAAACGGGTGAAAAAAAAGTTGTTATTTCATCGGTTCGCTGCTAAAAGTTTGCTGCTTTGGAAATCTTCTCGAGAATCTGCATCGTGCTCTCCAAAAGCGATTGTTTCGTTCGGAGAGTGCTTCATAAATTTTCAGAGCCTCTAAATGAAACCTTTAATTCTAAATGCGCTCTATGCATTCGAGAAATAATCCGCGGACAGACCATGAAATTCTGATTCCATGAATCGGCTGGAGCCATCGTTGCGTTCCCCCCACGAACGTATTCGTATTCGTTAAACACTGTAGAAAAATTGTTGCGCGAACGTCTCGCGGTCGACCGACGTTCTCAATGTTTATCGCCGGTTACGAGCTTGCAGAAATATGATCCAGAGAGCCTGGGATGAAAATTAATTTTCTGTTGACGTTCGCGGCAGATTTCCCGGGGTTTTCGTGATCAAACGGGGCAGTTAATTAGCACTTTCGACGGTGACCGAGCGCGGACGGGTATTTTTAAGTTAGAGGGCCGACCGCGACGCCACTGTGTCCGGAAAGTTGAACGCCCAGCGACGTAATTGTAGAAGCGAAAATTGCGGCAAAGGGCAAGGAACTACCTGTTGAGCAACCTCGCGCCGATCTGTACACGTGTATTAAGAGAAGAATACGTATTCTGAGACGAGGGGGAAAATTTCGAAGGGAACTCGGTGCTTTGTCTACCGGAACGCGTTGTTACACGACCAACAACGCTGTCGAATTTTCGGTCGAGTCGCGTCGCTGGGCTACATTTGACTTAATCGATTAAAGGTTCAGGACGAGGGGCTCCGAAACTTTCCCGAGCGTGAAATCACGGTTCGTGCGAGCAACCATGAAAAATATTAATTACGTTCCGTTGCCACAGTTATTGGAACTTCAATTTCAACTTTGATTCGAGACCGCGCGCTCCGAAAAGTTTTCTTGAAAAGTTTTACCGGTAATCAGAATTTTCTAACATTTTATCGAACCCAATTGCTGCATCTTCTATCGAAACTGATGAGCGACAGTAACTGGTAATAAATATTTTTTCGTTATTATTTGATAAAGCAACGGTGTAACTTCGATTGGAAACGATCTAGAAACCAACAACAAACAACAGTAGAAAAGGTACCAGTAAAAGCAAACACTTTCGTCTAATGAACTCGTTCGAAGAGGCAACGAATCTTTACACCAATCTCATAAATTACTTTGTTAAAACGTAAACTTCTATAAACATCGACGATACACCGGCAAAAACACCCGAGTTCTCTTAACCGTTTAATTTATTTTCCTCCTGATCTTCTGCTCTCCTTTGATTTGCCCCAAAAGATTTCTTTACCTTTTCGCATAAAAATTCATCTCGTTTTAGCAAAACATAAACATAATTTCCACGAAATCGGCTTTTCCTCCGGCAGACCTCCCGTGCCTTTCTTTTTGCGGCATCGATTGAGAAAACCTTTGACTGCCCGGTTCAAAGAACCGCCCGATAAAACGAAATAATCGATGAACCGAATCGAACACTGCAAACATCGGGAAAAATAGAGTAACAATGCAAAACATGCGGAATCGTTGCGCAAAGTTGCCGGAGTGTTCGGAGCGGAACAATTTTCCGCGGAAAAGTTTCGATTCCACAGTCGACAACTTCCCCATTTCCTCGAATAGGAATTTCCTTTTAATTCATTACGGTAATTGTAGGTTATTCGGGCGTTTCCGGGCAGTTTGTCGAACCCGAGGGAAACCGTACGATAGTTTCCATTGAGAAAAGCGACAGGCGTTCGACGCCGAAAGGAACGAGCGGAATTTGCGTTCAAAGCGGACCCGCGGTGCGACGCTCGCGTTCCTCCACGCTTGTTTCTCGTTCCACGTTCCTCGTTCCACGACGCGATTTAACCGTGTCGGGTCGGCGCGATTAAATCAACAGGGCCGGCGTGCGTTGGCCGAGAAGCGACCATGCGACTCCGATGAAAATCATTCGCGAATTTGCCTCGAGTCCCGCCTAATCGCGAGCTCCGCTCGCTCGTTAATCCTGCTCCGATGGCCGAGTACGACGTTCGCCAATTTTTTGCGACGAATTCAACGGACGTGGCAACTTGAAATTTTGCTAGCAGATTTGGATAGGCTTCGAGAAGTGCGACGAAATTTTTCTATGCAAAACCATGGATCGTAGCTACGGTCGCGATTGAATTTTGACCGGGGTGTGATCAGCATTTTTCGATAGTTGCCATCAGATTCGACAGATCTTTCATCCGTACAAGTGCAGCTCGAAGCAGACTATTTTAGGTAAACTAGGGAGCAATGGAAGACAGAAATTGTGACAGCGATCGAGAGAGAAACGATTTCGATTTATGAGAGAAGATCGGAGTTTTTAAATTGCAAGGATCAAATCTTGCGAATATTCGGTTGATTGAAGTTCAGATGGGAACGGAACGTCTGCCGAAGACGTTCGCCAAGATTGAAGTAAATCGGATATTTGGTTTTTGAGATATCGTGTCAGTCGCTCTGGAAAATGCATTTAGAAATCGAGCTGTTGCTGCAACGTATCGGGGAAACGTTTCTTTTCGAAGCCTGCAGACCTGCGGTTCCTTCGAATTTGTTTACGTTAACTAAAAATTCCGTGTTCGGATCTTAAAACTGTCGCGAAACGAGAAAACTAGATTTTTCGAATACTTCCAAACGATTAAAAAAGTTCGCGTAAACGAAATTAAAAGAATACATTCGTGCCCGCATTCTGCATTATAAAGGGGATGGTTCCTCCGTCCAGTGCATTAGAATTTTGGAAGAATTATCCGTTAACGCGTATTAAAACCGTTCGGTCGAAATAACGAATCGAACACGTAAATTTCTCGTGCTCGTTTGCTAATGCAACGTGGAGGTAATTTCAAATTGAATCGAAGCATTTTATAGCATCGTTGATTATTAATCAACCCATTTCGCGTTATTTCGGCACAAATTCTGCGTTAAAATGATCGAATTAATTCTAGAACCTCGGTAAAGAAATATTTGTACAAACATTATCCGCGCGAAGCGCTGGCAACGCCTTCCTCTCGATTAGATTCTCGAACGCTGCTAAAAGCAACAAAAGTAAAACCAGAGTGGAATCGCGTCAGAATTTTCACGATAAATTTTCATTTCGCGTGCCTCTAGCCGCGAACGCGAAGAGAACGCTCCCGAATTAATCGGAAGGAAAAATGATCGAGCGTTCGTAAAAGGTTGGGAAGACATAATCGCCTCGGGGGTCTCCAGAGACGTTCGTCTTCGGAGGCTTAACGCCATTAGCACTCGGATAAGCACATTCTCGATTCTTCCAATTACGAGCATCGATATTAATTAGAGGCCGGTGGAGAGCCTTTCCTCTCCTCTCGTCGATCGGTTAATTAATTCCTGGATGCCGTAACCAGCCCGTGGGAAGAGCGACAGGTGACGCGGGACGATTCTCGGCCGGCATCTAGCATTTTACGAATTCCAATGTCCGGCGCGCTTCAAAATCCGCGGTTGTCTACTCGCCTTTAAATATCGATCGATTCTCCCGTTGTTTCGCGGAGTGACTCGAGATTAGTTTTACGGCCGCGTGTAAAAATGTTTTTAATAGCGCATCGACGGGCCCGGTGTCCCGTCCCGTACATGCATGCCACATGTACGCGTGCATACCGGCACGCAAGAAAGACAAAGACGCGCTCATGCATTTTTCATGAATGCTTGACGCTCGCGGATTTGGTATTTTTCCTCGGGCAAAACAACCGGTCGCAAAACGATCTGCATATATTCATGAACGTTTTTAATTAATGTTCGATTTCAATGGACAACCCGGCATTGTTCCGAACCATCGCGGCGCGGCACGGCCCGACGCAACGCGGCGAGAGAAAGACAAGGATTCATGGATCCGCGGTGCTGCTTAAAAGTTTGGCAACGCTTAATGCACCCGCGCTATATCTCGCGCGGAAATATTAATGGTCGCGCGATTCCGCCGTGATTAAAGCCGTCTCAGCGTTTGTCACGAGCTGAAAAGCCGAGAATGGAAAAATGAAGTATCACTCGTGATCAACGACTCCGGGAAGTCTTCGCAAAGCTCTCGAGCTCGCGAAATATCGTCGGTATTCCCTCGAAAAATTCGACGACGATCGAAACAGTTTGTTCGGTCGACAACGCGGAGACAAATCACTGGATTTTAGAGGGTTACTTCGACGCGACTTCGGACTTCGGACTGTATTCCCATCGGAATTTCTAAACTTTCGAGGGCTCGAATCGAAGCTGGGAGATCGCGCTTCGAGACAGGCACGCTTTGGTTCGAAAGAAAATTCGAAATCGCGTTGGGAAATTAATAAACCGTGGTCACTTTCGCCGTAACTTCGATCGATTTCCTACAAATCCGCTACAAATTTCGAAATCCACGGTGCACCTTATCGCCGGAAGCACGCCAACGCTCGCCGAACACCTCCAAATTTTTCACGCAACCGTTGATTTCGTCGTTGTTTAAAAGAGGAAATCCAGAGATGGCGAGCATCGAAGTCGAGCGAGACCATTTCCGCGGAGAAGGTCCCGAAGAATCCTTAATTCTGCATAAACGAGAAACCTTGATAATCAGAAAATGACGGCGGTCGTCGACCGGGAGCTCCGCGTCGCGCAATCTCGTCCCGTCCTGTTCTTCCAAGAAAAAGAATAGCAATTCCGGATGGCGGAATTGCGGCTAGCAAGTTCCATTCAGCTGGAAAGTTCCGGCAAATTCTCGGAAAAAAGTACGAGGAAAGGGAAAAGAGGGGCGAGAGTGGTCGTGGGAGTAGGAGCAGCGCAGGGACCGCCTGGCAACCGGCTGTAATCGTAACGATGAATATCCTACGTACAGGAAATCGGAGATCTATGAATTAAACAGGCCGAGAGAACGGGATCGATGGTCCGGGACCGGGATATTCCGTGAAAAAAGTTATTCTCCCGTGAAGGATCGAGTACCGGGATCGAGAACCGCGGGCGTGGAGAATCCGCGTACACGAGACAAAAGATCGCGGAGAAAAATGCCGGTCGACTTAACCCTCCGTGTTGCCCGGGATCCGACGAAATTGCCGTTCCTATCTATTCGAGTTCGACCGTCGAAAAATTCCTTGATTTTTGCTAGCGCGTTTACGCCAAAGCCGCGATGGAACGTCGATCGTGGCGGACACAAATGTTGCAAAAAATGTCTTTGGTTCGCTTCGAATGGAGCCGCGCTAATTGGGTCAACCCATTTTCACCGTGCACCGATAACCTCGACCCGACCCGGTAACGTTCGTTCGTAGAAACGACGAGGAAAGATCGAGTTCTTTGAACGTAAAGTTCGTTCGCATACGAGAGGATCAAGTTGAATTCCGGCTAAATCGAACTTCCCTAACGAATGCGCGACTTTCGTGATCGTTGCCCGGAGAGAACTGCGTCATCCTGTGCACTATCGGAATGGCCCTGCGGAGATCGTGCGTTAGAGGCCATACCGGGAAAGTAGGTTGAGAAGTGCGCAAAGAATCGCCGCGGTAAAATCACGGATGGATCCCTTGCGCGACGAAACGAAAAAGTGTTCGTCGTAAAAAACAAGAGGCTATAAAGAGCCACGAAAAGAAATATCCGTAGATCTTGCTCTCGAATTTCGTAGCAACCGGAGAAGGACAGTTCTCCTCGGAAACCGTGACGAGAGCCACCCTAGATCCCGATCCCTTTCGAGGGCAGGTGTGAAACAACCGATGTTCCGGTTTCAGGTGAGCAAGAGCTGCGCGAGCAGCGAGGAATGCGGCCCGGCATCGGTGGGTTGCGTGCCGGTGGACACGCAGCAGGTGCGAAATAGCGAATTTTGTTCCATGCCACCTGATCGAGCCGGTCTCTCCTCTCTCTCTCTCTCTCTCTACCTCTCTCTCTTTCTCTCTCCTCCTCTCTCGCTCATCCCCGAAAGATCGCAGAGAGCTCGTCGATAAAAAAAAGGAGAGAGGCCGGTGGCTCTCGGGTCAAAATAAATTCGGTTATTTCGTTTCAGGTGTGCATCAGCTGCTGCGACCTGAGCTACTGCAACATCGACTCGCCGACAAACTCGACGAACGCGATCTTCTCGCGGAGACGCCGCGCCAAGCCGAAGCCGAAGCGCAAACGACCCGGCAGGAACGGGGTCGGGGGCAGGTTCGGGACGCAGGGCACAGGGGCCTTATGGCTGCTGGCCTCGCTGTTCTATGCATATCACTGCTGAGGAAGCGACGTCGCGGAAGAACCGTTTAGGAGACGAAGACGGAAGACGGAAGTCGGGAGACGGAACGAGGGACAAGGAACGGGAGCAGACGGCTCGGGATTAGTCAGATTCGCAGCTTTTTCGGTCCCGTGGCAGCGAATCCGCTCGAGGCCTCGCGAGGCGCAGCCGGCCGACTGATCGACCAAGTTTATCCTATTCTCTCTTCGTTCCTCCTAATCGCCTGTGTACGGTGTCCGTGTTTTCATTGTTCAGATCCGGAGATTCGTGATTCCCGACACACATATCTTGAGATTAGGCTCGCGGCAGGACCTCGTTCGAATTGTCGCTGCATCTCTCCCTTCCTCCTTCTTCTCCCCTCTCTTCTCATCTCCTTTTGTATCTGTATTTCATCCATCCTCTCTCTCTCTCTCTCTCACTTGCTCTTTCTATTTCGCCCAACGTCTAGTCGACGCTCCAAGAGATAAATTGCGAATCGCCGACGGAGCGTACCTAATTATTACACGACGGTGATGTATTTCAGCGGCGTAAGGTAGCCAAGTTAAGAACCGTATTGTCTTTCCCGCTCTCGTTAATGGGAACCCGACACCCGACGAATCCAACGGATAATCGATGGGTTCTAAAAGCTGTTGGGGGAGGAGCGTTTGGGACCGGGTTGATGCACGAGACACTATGGTTTTACGAAATTTCGGGGCCGCTCTCTCTCTCTCTCTCTCTCTCTCTCTCTCTCTCTCTCTCTCTCTTTCTCTATCTCTCTCTATCTCGGTGTGTGTCTCTCGGTGATGGAAAAAGGAATTGTTCTCATCTAGTAGCGACGAAGTAGTGAGCTTGGTAGTGCGAACGGCGTCTGCGGTCTGGGCTCGCGACTCGACGCTTTCGCTGCTACTTCATTTTCGGTTTTCCTGTTCTGGACTTTGGATTCTGGTCACTGGGTATCTGGACGCTAGATTCTAGGTTCTTAAAGTCCAGGCCCTGGAATCTCACCGTAGAATCTAGACTCCATGGTCCAGAGCTTCGACAAAGCTCTACAGTTTCTGTATCGTTGCATGGAAATCTACCTACCGATTTAGTTCAGCCCATGGACTGCGATTTAGTTTGACCTAGCGTGGCAAGAACAGCATATTATTTGTAATCCGTTTCTCGAGCGAATGATTTCTCAAATAATATATAATATAATGTTACGTTTATAAATAGGCTGTGGATCTTTATGCAGACATCTGTTTTTCAACGATCGTCCGATTCGATGAAATTCGGAAACAGTCATTTCTTTCCGATCGACTAGGAAGCTTTTATGGCAAATCAAACGAATGATCACCGATTTCGAGAAATTGCTTCTTCGTTTTTTCTCTTTTGATTCGCAGACACTACGAACGCGTGCGCAGAGGTCCGCAGTCTGTTTGTAACGAATAAAATTTTAGTGGCGTTACTTGTTTCAACAAATATATTACATTGAACGTTTTGTTTCGAAGACGATGTTAAAATGTTACTATCTAGAGAGATTAGAATGAATCAGTATCTTTCGAGAGTATCGATTGTCGAAAGTCAATAGCCATTGGTCAGCCATTTCGGTCTTTCCGTTCAGGCTGTTTTAATGATTTTCTATACGAGAAATCGCGATGCGTCTCTTTAACCATACGTGCGATGCAACTTCTCCCTCATCCATTCTTCTACATTCCACGGAATGCGAATAAAATGAAACTACATCATTGAATCTCCACGATTTTTGTTCACGATTTTTATACGCTATATACGCATAACGTTTTGTTATCTAATAATTAATAAAGCATACGTTTACAGTGCCAGACAAACGATTATTCTCTACGTTTTCATCGCTCACGCTTTCCCTGGTCACCTCAAAAATGAATGCGACTTCCTCTTCGTTTCATCTTGATAATATCGGATGAATAAAAGATTCGACAAAAATGAAATCAAATTCGTTTGAAATCGGCAAATTTTTGACCATTATCGCGACTAAAGAAATCCTTGACCCAATTCACTCGTCGGAACGTGAATTCCAATTATCTGAATCGTATATCACGAAGTAATAGAGAGAATTAGATAAATTTCTACTATAAGGGCGACCCAGTTGTACGAACAGCTTTTCGGGTTCATATAAATGGAGTTCCGATACACATTCCTTAACTGTTAAGTAGATTTCGGAAGTCGGTATCAGAAACGTAATTTCTCGTGTAATACATCCAACGTTCTCCTCAACCAACTCGCCAAATGAAAATCATTTTAGCCTCGTTCGTTTGAACATGCTGCGCCAACAAATCACTCAAAGGTCGAGCAAAAGCTTTATCTATACCACGTATTCCGTGCTATACTTTTACAGTTTTCTAAACAAATACTCTGTAAGAAATTTTGTAAGCATCTCTTTTAGAATATCGAATGAAATCTCGACCAAACCAGAAATTGAACGCGACGACCAATTCAGCCTAAACGGAAAACCACGAGAACTCGATGCACCGGACAGAAAAATATCCACGAGTTGCATCGAAAGTAGACCGCGGATCCTAGTGCATAATGAAACATTCTGCGTCAATTGCGAGAAACAAGTCGCGAATTCGTTTGTGCCCTCAACAGCTCGAATAAATTGAAAATACGAAATTCGAGACCGTTCTAAAATTCTCTTGAAATTAGAACCCTCGTTTATGCCACGACTAAAAAAAAAATCTGCAGTTCAGTCGTCGATATCGACGACACAATGCAAGCCGGTATCAGCGAAAGCGTCGAAGACACATCCGTTCGTGTTTCCTTTTTTCTAGATTCCAGATTCTAGAAAAATCCGTGACACCGGTGCCAGCAGAAGACAGAATTTCATTTCGACAAGACGAGCGACGTTCTCCCTGCGTTCTCATTCTCAGCTGATCCATTCAGAATCCCCGTGGCCACCTGCGGGGCCAACGATCGATCGTTATCCTCCGGGCACTTGTTAACAGAACGCCCACGCCACGGTTCGCGAATATTCGCGAGTGACGTAGCTGCTGCCGTCATTTCCCGTTCCCCCTAACACAATAACCATCTAGACTCGACGATCCCTCTTCCTCCTTTGAACACGCGAGCTCCGCGAAGGCTCTAGAATCCGAGAAATCCGGTCGGAAAATTCTTGAGATCGCTGTCCACTCTTGTTTCGCCGTTCCTCTCCATCGCCGACCCGTCGCAGGCCAGGAGTTTTCATAGAGAAAACGGTTTCAGCAAATCGAAATTCCACATCGAGTGTTTGCTTATTTCTTTGCCATGCTTTTCTCCTATAGCATCAAATTATTCTTTGCTGCGGGGATAGGCGAGATACGTTCTCCGACGATTAGATTATAGTTCTTTGTAAACCCTTTAGGGACCAGGATCTTTTGAAATATCGACTCGGGAGAATCGAATTGAACGAAGAAAGATATCGACTGATCTTTTGTAATTTTCATAACTCGGTTATTTCACTGCAACACAGTGGACAAGATTCATCTTCGAAGGATTCAATTATAACTCCTTGTGGACCAGAATTTTTTAAAATATCAACGATTAAATTGTTGCATCACGATCAACTAAATTAATTCCCAAAAATTCAGCAAAAGACCTCTCGACTTCCAATGCCAGCTAACAGTCTTAATTATGTTGTCAACGCGTTCCTATTTTAAGACCTTTTAATAAATATATCCCAGATCCTATATTATTCGAGTCCTCTTTACTTTTCCGCCCGATCCATCGCGAAAGCAGTGGGCGGCAAAGACTTCTCGCATTACCCGACGAACAAAACGCGCTGGGAAAGAAGAATCTCTCTCCTCTTTTCCAGAGAAACCTTTTGCTGATCCTCGTCGCGGGTTTGTTCAATGCCGTGGGAATCGTTTCGACGAGTTCATCTCGCGACTATTACTTTCGGGCACACTCCGATATTCTTCTCTCTCTCTCTCTCTCTCTCTCCCTCTCTCTCTCTCAGTATTTCTATCTCTATCTCCCTTTCTTTGTCTCTGTCTCCCTTTCTTTCTCTCTCCTTGCCTCTTTCGCCCTCTCTGTTTCTCTCAAAGGAGAAAACGCTGCGGAAACGCGGCTTCTCCGCGAGATCAATTTTCTGTTCGAGCGAAAACGGGTTTCCACTCGATATCGATAGAATGCCAGCAAGGGCAATGAGAAACAAAATTGTTTTTCACGAGAGCAGGAACGCCGGATAAACCGACCTCTCGGCATTGCCCCGGTGTGGTCCACCGAAAACAGATATGCAAATCGGCGAATTAAAGCGCGCTCGCCGCGTGAACATTGGATCGAATGATCGATAAACTGGAATTACACGTACCTAAAAGCTGTTTACACACCTACAGACTCGCCTACTACGGACTATTTATTGCTATTACGATCGCTAACAATTATATACGTGAATTACAACAAATAAATGAATGAATGGAATAAACAAATAAACAAATAAATAAATATATATATATATATATATTATGATATAGAAATTATACATTGTTTCGGCATGAAGATGTAAGGACACTGTTGGTAATGAAATAAAAAAAACTATACTTGCCAGACTGCCACCCTGAGAGTACTCATTTAACCTTGTTATTGCTACACAAGGTATTTACAAATCTCCTGCTTGAAATAATAATTTGAAATGTAAGAACGTGTTTTTTGAAAGTCGCTCTGCAATGCCATACCTTTGTCCCTACAGCATGAAAAAAACGCAGCAATATTAATTCAAGACGGTTGGTCTTGATAACCTTGATAATCAAGCTTATCGAAGACAACGAGCAATTTTATACAAATTTATAATAAAATTCTATAGATAATTATGCGCCATTATAATTTAGTACACGTTTTACACGGTAAGAAGAAATATGTAGTGAAATATACAAATAAATATTCAGCATAGTTTGTACTCACTTAGTCCGTCGATAAACTTCTAGAATATTACGCACGAAGATGACAGCCATTTTGAAGTGGAACACTTTCCGCCAATTTCGCGCCATTTCTAGTCCGCACACCATCAATCTCCGACTATTATTTCCAGTGAAAGTACTGCGCGTACAACGGAAAGGTTAATTACTCTGGCTCTGTTAACTAAGAATAAATGATAATCGAGTAATTTCAATGCTCTAATTAAGTTTGCAACTCACAAACATTTGAAAATGTGCGCTGGTAACTGTTGGTAACCCGCGTTTATTCGGCGTTCCAGCAACCATCGGTAACCTCGACATCTTTCCAAGATTTTCCTCGAACAACGTGCTAACACTTGAAACCTTCAACTGCTTCGTGTCCCCCGATGTTGAACAAAACTGCTGAGTGTATTTATTCGTGAAAGTAATGCGATTATTCCCATAAAATTCCACAAATATTAACGAAAGAATGCGGGACTGAGAACTGCGTGGATTTCGAAGCGGCGACTGAATCACTATGGTCATGTGACACGCCGTCTTTCCGTTTGAACATGCCAGGAGGCGTGACGATGCCCTGCGCACGCGCTCTATCAAAATCTATATTAAAATGGAGGAAAAGAGTCAAGTTGTAGAACGAGAAGCTAAGAAAGATGAAATTCACGAAAAAGATGGGAAGCTGAAAAGGTACGTGAATAATCATTCAGTTATAAAAATGGATTTGCCGTTCGATTTTCGATTAACACCTATGAAAAATAGTTTTACATCCATACATTGTGCGTGGGTGTGACGAACTAGTCACACTCGTTTCCCTACGTTCATTTCCCAATTATCAATGAAAGTGTCCTTGCAAAACCCGGAATTAAATCAAGAGCCTTGTATATTTCCATTCCAACGTTGCGAAATACGTTCGATGCATGAAATCGCGTTTTTGTGGCTTAGTAACCTACCATGCATGCACTCTAATCTACATTCGTTACTCCATTAAATATTCTACGATATATTTACTGTTTTATTCTTCTCAACACCAATAAGCACACCCGAATAACTGTCTGTAACCTTAATTTAATCAGAAATATTTAATTTATGCCTCTGCTGTTTGTCTTCCTTGTGCGATACAGTGCTATGTCATTGTGTATGATTGTACACGAGCATATGTATGCGTGGGTATGCGTGCTGCTGTATGAAGCGATAATGAGAAATTATTCATAATTCAGTTCAAAAAACAGAAATCGTAAGAAGAAGAACCAAATGGCGCATACGACTACCGAGAACCACGATCACGCAGGTCATGCGGATGATCATGACATGCACAGTACGTGTAACATTTGGATGAAAGACATACAAATGGCCATGGAGGTGTTCAATATGCATCAAAAGCCTGCCAAAACTCAAAAAGAAGCTATGCAAAAGCCTTATCAGTTCTGGAGCACGCAGCCAGTACCAAAAATGGGTAAACCAGCGAGCATAATGTATTTTAGCATTTAGACTCTGCTTTGTCAAGATAAAATTACATTATTTATCCCGCACAGATGAAAAGATCGTAAAGAATGAACCTATCGAACCCGACAAAACGTCCATAAGGCAAGAACCTTACTCGTTGCCACCCGACTTTCAATGGGACACTTTGAATCTCGACGATCCTTTAGTTTTATGTGAATTGTATACTTTGTTAGCCAAGAATTACGTGGAGGACGACGACGCGATGTTTAGATTCGATTATCCGCCGAACTTTCTGAAGTGGTAAATAAAACAGTAGCTGGATACGCGACATTAATCTGTAGGATTATGGTTGCACGGTAACTGATTCCAGGGCACTGCAACCCCCGGGGTGGTGTAAAGAATGGCACTGTGGGGTGCGAGTTACCAAAAGCGGACGTCTAGTCGGTTTCATTTCCGCTATACCAGCCACTCTGCGCGTGTACTTTCAGTAGGTCGCAAACACCCTATAAAATCCATAACACCGTGAACCGATGACCTAACGAAAGCGAACTTTCAGCACTCAGAAAATGGTAGAGATCAATTTCCTCTGCGTGCACAAGAAGCTGAGATCGAAGAGAGTCGCGCCGGTCCTGATTCGCGAGATCACTAGGAGAGTTAATCTACAAGGTATATTCCAGGCTGTGTACACCGCAGGTGTAGTGTTGCCAAAACCTATAGCGACTTGCAGGTGCGTAGACATCGTCGAACGCCGAAGAACTTCCTTACACCTTCTATCCAACATCCGTATGGTTCCCCAGGTATTGGCACCGTTCACTGAATCCAAAGAAACTAATCGACATTAAGTTCTCACACCTGTCCCGCAACATGACGATGCAAAGAACTCTGAAGCTGTTCAAACTGCCAGAAAACACGAAGGTGCCAGGGTTCAGGAAACTGGTAGAGGCAGACATACCGCAGGCCCACAAGCTGCTGACCGATGTAACGACAAATCAGCGAGCTCGAAATCGTGAAATCTGGCAAACCCGCTGACCGAATTCCCGTTTTAGTATCTGGAGAAGTTCGACCTGGTGCCAATCTTCTCCATCGAGGAGTTCCGACACTGGTTCCTCACGCAGGACGGGATCATCAACAGCTTCGTGGTGGAGTACAACGGCAAAATCACGGACATGGTCAGCTATTACACCTTGCCAAGCTCCATCATGCATCATACGGTGCACAAGACCCTGAGGGCTGCGTACAGTTTCTACAATGTGTCCAACGTGACCCCGTGGCGGGACCTGATGACGGATGCTCTTATCTCCGCGCGCAATGTAAGTCCCAAACCGCCCTAACCACGTGTAGAGCCCATTTTTATGTATATTTTTCAGCTGGGCTACGACGTGTTCAACGCGTTAGACCTAATGGACAACAAGGAGTTCCTGGAGCCACTGAAGTTTGGCATAGGTGACGGGAATCTCCAGTACTACCTGTACAACTGGCGTTGCCCCAGCATGACGCCATGGAAGATCGGTTTGGTGCTCCAGTAGAGAGCTCCGTCTCCACGGATCTAGGAAACAAAGCACACAATCTCGCACGTGCAAGCTTACCAAGGCGGATAAAATGGTATACAATAAAATCGGGGAGGAACGACGATATTCACTTAGGGAAGAGGGAGACGGATTTGAGCGATACGCTGAAAAACCCGGGGTTCGATGTAAAACAGGATGCTGGCTCCGCGGATGATTTTGTCTCCGCTTTCACTCGTGCTCCATAGGTCAAGGCCGAGACGATCGGGATTACGCCTGTGCAGCGCGTGTGTATATAACGTATGTGCGTGACTCGAGCAATGTAGATAAATATCGTACATTAGTAATTTGCAGAATCCACGCAGCCGGGGGTGGTCGACGCCCCCGCTGGTGGACCTACGTCAGCCGCGTGGCCATCCGCAACACACAGTTTTCAACATAAGGCTCCAGGACGCTGTTATACATTCAGCATCTTCTTGATTAGGTCGCAGGAGTATAAGGACGTGAGAGTGGAAGAGTTTAAATAAATCGAGGTCGAAAGTAACCCTGCTGTCGCTTCTCTACCCTATGATGCTCTCTTTATTTATCATCTCCCGACCTTCCCGGTGATTTCGGTTGGTGACTGTTACGTAATTAGGGTTACGGTTACGGCTACAGGTGTCGATCAGATAGTGGAAAGAAACCTGTTCTCAGCGACTGTCGTTAAGGGAAGCGTTTCGGTATCAACTGTATTTTACGATCGTTCGACGATTCGCTCTCTAAGAGATGCCGAGTTGGGCAGTTTTGGATCCGAAAGAAGAGGATCTTTGATTACGCATTGCTCGACCGAGCCCAACGTGTACCCTTGATGCGAGCCGAGGTCTTCCCAGCCGTGACTGTTGATCAATATTTAACACACGATACACGCAAGGCCTCTTCGAGATAAAAGCTGTGAAAGGATGACCATGTAGCGATTCGAGCCTCGTGCGACGCGCTGCAAATTAGCCGAATGGAAGTTTTGTTAGGTAACGATGCAACCTTTTTTTCTAAACGATTTTTGTTGTGAAAATAAAAATGACAATTGCTGAACAGCGTTGAACTACTTTATCAGACGTGTTTTCATTTATTTCAAAGCAAGAGCGAAAGGATATCTTTTGAGAACGCGAGATCTTCGCGTTTATTATGGAACTAAGTCTAGGTTAAATCGTGTCATTATTTTTGAAGACGCGAATTCTAAATAATCTATTTATACACTCGTATGCAAAGTTTCAAGCGAATGTATACATTTTTCATTACCTTGCTGCTATCTTTAGCCAAGTAATATTTAGGAACGTCATTTATCACTGTCTTATCTGTCCCATCCCTTTCGGGAAGTCCATAGTTTTTTTTCCTCGTCGTTAATGCAAAACTACCTACAATTTCCTCGAAGAACGTCGAACTTTATCCTTCGTCGTAACTTTGAAAACGTATTTGCATAGCTGAAACTCGAAATTGGTTATTTCGACGCGAAACCGATTTAGCCGAAAAGCGAACAAGAATCCCCGGGAATTCATTTTGACGCGGCGCGACGCGTGTACGTTCAACAGCGGATCCGCTGTCACCTTGGCCGTTATCAGCCGGGTTATCTGAACGCGTGAGAAAGAGGCGCACGGAGGACTGTTTTAACACCCTTGTAAAACCGTTCCACCTAATCAATTTGGTCGTTAAGATTACCCGGACACATTTGTTACCGGCAGGCTCGATAAATAGTCGAGTCCGGGTACCGCCGTGACGCGTTAATCATCCTCGAAAGAAGCGGGCAATTAGAAAAATTACCAACGAATTCGAGCGCAGCCTTCCGAGAAGCTTACGCACGGTTTCACCTCGCGAGATAGGGACCCGTCCTTCGCGAAACGCGTTCGGTTTTTCCTTCCTCGATAATTAATCCTGTTGCGAAGCGAACGCTCGGCGAGCCTACGGACCGTGCTGGAATATTCGACGACCCGGCAACATACCGGGGTAGTTTAATTACTAGTTCGTACGCGCGAAACTGCTCCTAATTAATCCTGCCGCGGCCTCTTTCGACCGCCATCGCTCTTTCGCCTCTTTGAACCTTCGTTGCCGGGCCTATTACCATTTTTCTCTCTTCCGTATCGACGAATAATCGCCTCGCATAAAACGTGTCGAAAACAAAACATAACTGCGCTTTTTCTACTTTAGAAAGACTAGAAAGAATACAGGATGGAAAAGCGAATAACAATTCACTCGTTGACTGCCACGCCAATGCTCGCAAGAGTCACAGAAGATCCGAACAAGTTATTCTACGCTATAAAAAATATAAAATATCACATATATGATGCAACAACGACTTCTGTTACTCTCTCGCAACTCGTAGATCGCAGCAACCTTGCGTTCGCGCGACCGATTGCAGCGAAAAATGACTTTCAAGTTTGATAAGAAGACAAGGCTGGACAATATTCGAAACATCGTGGACCAAAGGAGAGATAGTAATTAAGCATTTTGCAACCGTAATACTCCTCCGGACTTTCTACAGGCATGCCCGCATCGTCTTATCATCCGTAGCACTCTTACAACACGGTATTATGACACTGCTAACAAAATCAGCTCGCAATTCTAATTGTCGTGGCAATTATAAGATCCGCTGATCGATAGAGCCCGTCGAAATTCACTTTTAACTAGCAGCAGTTGCAAATGTTTAGCCGACTGTTTGTCGCAATCGATAAAGACAGTTCTTATCGTTCCAACGGTCCGACATTTTTACGCGTACTTGCTAAGAAGATAATGTCAATTATTGGGAAGGAACTACTGCTGAAAGGAAAATTATACGAATTTTGAGCAGGATGTTAGAGACGACGAGGAGAACGAACCCGGAGCAGGAACAATGGACGCGGCCGAGCGCGTATTTTGGTCCTGCAGGACGCTCTTCCCGAATTCGGGAGCGCGGTGAACGAGTGGGCAGGTGACGGAGACTGGATCCATTGTCGTTGGATCCTCGGCGAGGGCCCTCCGCGCTCCGTGGATCCCGGCGCGATCCTTGGCCCGGGGCAGCTGTATCGATCTCGCAACGGTGCCTCGAGCCTCGAGCATCGAGCATCGAGGACCCAGTGCTCGGGCTCAATGCACTCCCATTGTCGGCTCGGCGGGATTGATCGCGGACGCGTGATGCCCTTTTGCGCGAAACGAAATAAAAAAAGCGGCGAACAAGCAACGCCGAAGGAAGGAGAAGAAAAGAAAAAAAAAGGAAAAGGAAAAACGGAAACGAGAAATCACCGAACAATACACCCGGAGAGCCAGATAACAGCACGGAGCGGCGACGAGCACGTAGGTGGGGAACACGAGACACACGATGCGGAATAAATAGTGGCCTGAAATCGAGCGGAATTCAGTCGCACCGCTGTTCTACCATCGTCGTCGGCGTGTGCGGGGAGCTCGCTAGACGCGGGGGTCATCGGGAAATCATCGTCGCTATCGTCGTCGTCCGAGCAGTCTGCAGCCCGAGCAGCCCCTGTCGAAAGGGATCGATAGGAAGCACTGTCGTTCCCGGTTTGTTCGGAGGTTGCTCGCGTCGGTGACAGTGGACGCTGGTGGACGCTGGTGGACGCTGGTGGACGCTGGTGGACGCTCGTGTTGGTGGCCGTTCATGTCCCCTCACCAGAGAGATGATACTTTCAGTGCTGTTCCTGCTGGCGCCTCTGCTGTTCGTCGAAGGATTCCTGTTCGGGTACTTACGATTAGACGACTTTTACGGCGCTCCGTCTCACCTTTCGAATTTCCGCCCCGTATTTATCGAGAGAGTTGGCAGGCTTCTCCTGCGGCGCAGCGACTGCAGCGGTGGCTGCGGCTCCTGAAATACCCATAAAGCGTTCAAGTTCAGGACCGAAAATATCTTATCTAAGCCGTGTCATTGGCCTGCACGCCCGGCCGAAGGTGCCATTTCTTGTGCGCGAAATCGGCGGCCGTTGTTCGTTCGTTCCTTTCTTTCGGACCGATTTTTTAATGTCGCGAGACTCCCCGTACACGACGCAAGTGGGTGGTCGCGTCGCGTCGGAATTACTCGGCCTTTCGAAGAGCAAACGATAAATCGCGTGTCCGCAACCGTATAGGCTTCGCGACATGCACGTTTTTAGACATATTTTTTCGAGGAGCTGATATTCGCGGTTATCTTCAACGCTGGTCGCTAGATAAAGATTTTACGGTGTTTCCTAATGTTTATCCTATGGAAAATCGTGTCACCTCGACGTCTTTCTGCGCAGCTTTCGTCCGGTTACCCCGAAAGACGTGGACCGGCAGGGATTCAACGTCTACTGGAACGTGCCGACCTTCATGTGTCACAAATACGGGCTGCGGTTCGAGGAGGTCGCCACCAAATTTGGGATCCTCCAAAACAAGATGGACGAATTTCGAGGAAACCAGATCACGATCCTTTATGACCCCGGCATGTTCCCGGCGCTGTTAAAGGACTCAAATGGTAAGTACAGTGATGTCTCCCTAATTGACGCACATAATGCACAAAAGAATGGACAATTTGAGAAGAGGAAACGCGATTATCGGAGCCGTGCACCTCGTTTTTATAGTTACCGATTATCAAGAGCTATAAAAACGAACCGCAAGACGGGAACAATCGTACCTTCTCTTCCCTAACTGTTCATTTTTGTGCAGAATCTCAGTGTCGATTAGAGAGACATTGCTGTACCGTTCGAAAGTAAAATAATTCGCCTGAAACTTAGCCATTGGTTATCACGTATTCGGCTATAAATTAGTGTAAAAATTAAGACGTACGATGGACGTACGTATCGATATTGGGTAACAACCCCTTGCCTCGCCCCCTTATTTCCCAGCAATGCCGATTAGAGCTTCTTTACCATTCGCGTTAACACGATGCGTTGTCGAGGCTCTCGAACTTGCATACTCGAACCTTGACAACAGCCGCCTAAATGGTTGTTCAGGACACGTCGTGCGTAGAAACGGCGGTGTGCCGCAGGAGGGCAACCTTACCAGGCACCTGGAGGTCTTCCGGAAACACCTGACCGAGCAGATCCCGGACGAATCGTTCCACGGCATCGGCGTGATCGATTTCGAAAGCTGGCGACCGATCTTCCGACAGAACTGGGCATCCCTTCAGCCGTACAGAGACTATTCCGTGGAGCTGGTCCGGGAACAGCACCCGTTTTGGGACAGCAAGACCGTGGAGCAAGAAGCGAAGCGGAGCTTCGAGAAGTACGGCAGACTGTTCGTCGAGGAGACCCTGAAGACCGCCAAGGAGTGCAGACCGGCGGCCAGTTGGGGTTACTACGCTTATCCCTACTGTTACAACCTGTCGCCGAATCAGCCCAGCTCGCAGTGCGACAAAACCACCATGTTGGAGAACGATAAGTATGGCGTCGCTTCACTTTTTCGCTCGTCGTTAGTTTGAGAAATGCTGTCGGCACTTGGGGATGGATAGATTCTTTAAAAAGATGTTTAAGCACGCTTTCGTCTCTCCGGCTCTCAATTTGTACAGTCTAATTTATGGTATTCCTTGCGGAGGAGTTGTCGAGAACTCGATCGGAAAGAATAGATCTCGAAGACGCGGAGGAAACGAACGAATTCGGCAGGGCCTGGCACCCAAAAAGTAATCGAAAGCGTGCTCCGCGCGATAACGAACAGATGATCGCTCGACGATAGTATAGCTTCTCGGTGACAACGGCTCGCGTATAGTCGCGTGCTCCATTTACCGTGGCTGTACTCGAGGGCCACGGAGCCGCGGGGCCACGGGGCCACGGAGCTACGGGGCTACGGGGCTGCGGGTAAGCAGATTACGAGTCACGCGTCAAGATCATCTAACTCGAAACGATGCCAGTGCCAAGGACCTTGCTGAAAATTCAAATCGTCCCGTTATCTAATCTCGAGACCGATAAGCCGAGCTGGCGTCCGAATCCCCATGCGGCGCTGTTTTTCCAGAATGTCGTGGCTGTTCGAGCTGGAAGACGTCCTCCTGTCGTCGGTCTATTTGAGACTGAGCCTGACCGCCGGCGAGAGAGTGGGCCTGGTCGGTGGCCGAGTGAAAGAGGCCCTGCGGGTCGCGAGGCAGTCGACACCGAGGAAAAAGGTTCTGCCTTATTACTGGTACAAGTACCAGGATCACAGGGACACCTATTTGAATAAGGTGAGGCCCCCTCTGTTTTCAAAAAATTTCGGGGCCCATCGGAAGATGCGCCACCTGATTAGAGAGAGAGAGAGTCCTCGGCCAGGCTGCCGTCGCGTCGCGTCGCCGCTCTCAAAGTGGATTTATCTTCGCAGGCTGATCTCGAGACCACTCTCGGCAAGATCTCGGATCTCGGCGCGGACGGGCTCATAATTTGGGGCAGCTCTAACGATATCAACACCAACGAGAAGTGCCTGCGGTTCAGGGAATACCTGAACAATGATCTGGGCCCCATCGTGGACCGGGTCAGGCGAGCCGCGCTCGGCCCGACCATCTACGAGACGCGGAACGATCCTCCGGACGTCAGCGTCGATCAAGTCTGACCGGATTTTGCGGGACGAGTGCTCCGAGGAGATCGAGCGATCATCCTGCAGGGGCGTCAGCCTTTTTCGAACGACCCACGTACCGCGTAGAACTCCGGAAATTTCGAGATCTCGAGTCGAGGGGTGAAAGCTGCTCTTTAAGTTGGGGCCTCGCGTCGGACGGGCAAGGTAACCGAGTCGCAATATTTTTCGATAGACTTTGTTGTTAGGAAATTACGATTCAGGAGGACGACGAAGCGGAAAGAAAGATTTTCTATGAGATCGATAGCTTTCGATAGAACGCGGTTCGCTCCCCCAACTCCAAGAGCCATTTTCATCCCCGGAAAATCCACGAGCCTGGCAAACGCTTCTCGAGTTCTACCCAGCACGTGAATTCGATAGAAACTCTCGGAGCCTGGCCAACACCTTTGCCAGTTTCTAATTGCTCGCGCGTGCGATTACCATACCGGTGACGCGCGCGCGGAGAAACCGTACGACCTTCGACGCCGGTGAAAGATGTCGGTCGTACGTCGCTGAAACCAAAGACGACTGGACGGTACCTCGCCTGGAATCGTCTCTCGACCGAGCAACTCTCGAAATAAATCACACGAGGCGCTAACTCTTCTTTCATTCCTCCTTCGAAGCACCGGACGGAAGTCGACGCTGTCGTTGCTCCCATATGCTGAGAATTTCCGAGCTTCGTGCACAAACGGCGTCTACCGTAAACATATGTGTCCCTATTCGGTCGGGTCGGTTCGGTTTACCAAATTTCTACGGTGCCCGCGTTTTCGGGCCCTTTTCGCGGAGACGGTCTTCGACGTCTGGGATCGATCGAATCCACGGAAAACCATCCGCGTTTCCCGCGAACGACGAAACGATCGCGCGCGACGATTACACCCAGCGACGGATCGAGATTACGATTAAACGAAGAAGCAAGAACTCTGCGCGGACAACGGACCGTGCTCGTGGACGGACAATTAGGAATACAGGCCACTTTCCACCGCCCGCGGCTCGCCCCACCCGAAAGCTAGGTGGTCCGGGCCGTCCCCGAACATCTCGAACGGTTCGTCGCGATTAGTGGATCACCGGCGTTGGGTCCTGGTAGCAGGATCGCGACCGACGCGGCGACTCGTCGCATCGGAGCGACGCAGAGCGATGCAGAGCGATGCAGAGAGCGACCCGGCACTCGGCACTCGGCGCACTTTAGTACTAGCGTACGACAAGTTTTACTGGTTCGAGGTGTAAGGCCTCGGGCGATCTTGCTTTTTACAGTACACGCGACGGTCGTCGTTGGCGGAGAGGTAGTAGTCAAAGATCTCTCTTGCTTACCGTTGATCCCTGCCCTCCTCCTCCTCATCCTCCTCTTCCTCTCCTCCTCCTCCTTCGGTTCCCCCCTGGTGAACCGATGATCCTTTCTCTTTCTGTTCCGACGACGGTTACCCGGTGGCGACCGGTGGACGGAGAAAGAGAGAGAACGGAACGGGAACGGCGCGGAACCGAACGAGGAACGTGCACCGAGTAGAAGGAGGAGCTGAAGCCGAAGGAGAGACTCCGGGGCTCGGTGGTGGTGGTGGTGGAGGTGGAGAGCGAGAGAAGAGAAGAGGAGGAGGAGGAGAAGGAGGAGGAGGAGGAGGAGAGAACGGAACACGAGAGATCGGCAGCACAGTTTCGTGTTCAACCTCAGCTCGGTTCGGCTCAGCCTCATATCGGATCCCCGGTCTGTGTCCGTGTGTAGATTCTCCTCGATTCTCCTCGATTCTCCTCGATCCTCCTCTATTCGTCTCGATTCTCCTCGAGAGGCCGCGAAACACCGAAACACCGAAACACCGTTCGACCGCAGAAGAGGAGATTCGTGTTCACGGAGTCTGTTCTCCTCGCGGATCCGCCCCGATTCCCGATATTCCCCGATCTCTCTCCGCAGAGAGGAGAGAGAGAGAGAGAGAGAGAGAGCCTGCTGCCGGCGACGGGCCGCGGTCCAGGGCCCCGAAAAACCGCCAGTGAGAACCGCGACGGGCCCCGATCTCTACAGAACGGAAACAGGGACCGTTCCGCACAACGAACCGACGGAGAAAACGCGCGCGGCGTCCCGTTTTTCTTCCGATTCAACCGAATCCGTTCCATCGGCGTTTCTTCCGAGAGTGGTGCGTAGTTCGCGACGTCGCTGACGCACACCGAGGTGAGTGACAGTCTCTTCAGAAAAGCCAAGGCTGCTTGGCCAACCGCTCGAGATCGTTGCCAGAGTTGCCAGCACCTCGACGCGACACGCAACGACCGCAGACTCCACGCTCGCAGAGATCCGATCGTCGAACCGCTGCCGACCCGCTACCGATAAGCTACCGATAAGCTACCGATACGCTACCGATACGCCGCGAGGTTTTCTCATTTTCGCGATTCGGACTCGAAAGACCCCCGCGCGTCCTTGGGACCTAGCACCGGTACCGATGGGACCGGTCGAGGCGCTTCGAGGACGGTTTTCTTCGACCGGAGGATCCGAGATCCGTCGGGACACTTTTTTAGACACTTTGGAAGACTCGGGACGTTCGAGACTCTTTCCGCACTCGCGAATCCGTTCGACGGAGACGACGGATTTTGTCTCGTCATCGCCAGAGGCTGGCGTCGTCTCGTATCGCGCTTCGCACATTTTTACACCGTCTATGCGTCTCCGAGCGTCAACAAACGAGTGGCAATGAAATCGTTTCCATCGATCGACATAGTTCGAAATGCTGTTACAGCGTTTACGGCGTTCGTAAAGAACGTGCCAGCAGTGCAAAAAAAGTGACGAACACGATCGTACATAGACCATCTGTAAACCTCTGCTCGAGGCAAAAGTGTTCCAATTCGTAGCTCTGAAACTGTTTTGAAAGTGGAGCTACGCGGAGTCGTTCCACTAGTTTCAAGATGGCTGCCTAGCTAGCACTTTTCGCCACCGATTATGGACGATGTATAAACCGCTTAAGTAAAATATTATTGCACGAGGCTTGCACGGTTACGTAACGATCGATCGCTCTCTTTTCAAATCGAACGCGACCCTCGTCTAATTCGTCCAACGATAAACGCGATTCGCGGGGAAGCGATTGAATTTATACAAATCTTCGAGCAAGGGATAGGAATCGCGTACTTCCTGGGACCCGTGAAACGATCGCCGTCAGCTCGCGCGTGAAAGTAGGATCGATCGCGAGGAATAAATCTCGCGCGGCAGTTCGTCGGAACGAGCGCGAACCGTGCGAATCCGCGGCGGTCGAATCGAAGGTAAACCATGAAGCGACGTTTCCCCCGATTCTCTGCCCGGTGGTCGGTCTGGTATCGATGGACAGTCAAAGTCAACACCAGCTGAGCGAGTCACCGTTGATCACAGGCTCTTAGAGAGAGAGAGTGGCGAGACCGTGGCCGAAGGGACATGGCCGCCGGTTCTCGGTCTAAATAGTCCAGAAGCACCCTATCCCGAAACGTTTTGCCCACTAATCCTAATACCCGGACCCTATTCTCGAGTTAATGATAGCTCTTCTTAGACGCAACAGCCAACTTCCGAAGTGGAACGGTTGCGCGGTAGCCAGCTCGGCATCGGGTCCTTTCTAATGAAGACCTTTCGCGACCAACTCGACTCGCCACTGTGCGCTTAATTGGCTAATCTCGAATATATCACGCGAGAAACCTCTTGCCCGAAACGTCGACCATATTTCACAGATATCACGGAATTAGGAGCGCGAGAGTCGCGGCGTCCGCTTAGAAATACGATAGAACACGACGATAGCGAGCTTGCAAGCTCTCCTCGAGTTCTCGAGCTCTGCGTTACGATTCCAAGGGGGCAGACGCGCGAGCCGAGGTTGATTTTCCTTGCGCGAAGCAAACGAGTCTCTCTTTCGATTCTCGAGCTCCGCTGTCGGTGTCGCAGTTAGCTCGAACCCGTGACGAAGCAGCTGACAAAAAAAATAACGCTGTCGAAATAACACCGGAAGGCCCGAAGAAAAAGCAACGACGCTTAATTCCTCTCGCGGTCTCGACAAAAGGTCTCGTTGTGCTGCGAAATCGAGGCCATTGTTGACCGTATCACCGGGTCCCGCAAACACATCCCGTAATATCATTAACCGGTCTCGTTCCCGGAGGAGCGGTGCGCAGTTAATTACATCTTACGGTGCGCTTCTTTTCGAAGCTGCAGGTAGCCAGGTCTCGGCGTAGCTTCGGAGCGGCTAATGCGACCGTGTTCGCGCCTCCCGAGTAATTGGGCCGCAGAAAATGGACAATAATACCTCCGGTTTAATTGGTGTCTTCAACCTCTCATTAAGTCGTTCGGCGCGGCGGCGAGGCGAATTTTGACACGTTGTCCCGTGTTCCTGGGCATTCCTCGCGACTCGCGTCGGTGTGTGGTCCCCGGTAACGAACTATGAAAAATCAGCTGGAGAGGGGGTCCACCGGGGGAGCCGTGACACTCGACACCGTGACCGGGGTCCGTGGGGTCGCGGAGAACTGCTCCGTCATCTCGCGGCCCGCCACCCAACAGATTATCCGAAAAGATCATTGAACAAGTACAAATTGCTGCTTTCCTCGCACCTTGGAACACCGATACCCCGTGAAATCGGTCGAGATAAAGCAGGATTCTTTTTGTTCCGCCCTCCGGGAGCCTTCTTCGGAGAAAGGGGACGGTTTTCGAGAGGGTGGCACGAGAAAATCGAATCGAATCGGACGCTCCAGACTCTCGGTTAATTTTCTTTTTCTTTGTTTTTTGCCCTTTCTCTTGTTACAGAAAAGAGAGAGAGAGAGAGTGTGTGTGTGTGTGAGTGTATGTGTGAAAGAGAGAGAGAGAGAGAGAGAGATTGCGATGGCCGAAGTAGCGGGGCCAGGCACGAGGAAGACGAAAGGGCCCGTTTTAAAGAGGCGAGCATTAAAAACAACAATGTCATTACATTTTAACTACCTGTTCTTGGGCTCTGCCCTCCCTTTTAAGAACGTTCGTTTGCAGGTATGTGGTCCGCGGCTCTGACTGCGGTCGCCACACCGGCGCGGCGCGGCGCTGCGCGGAGCGGCGGACGGCTCTTTAAGCGGTGCACACACCAACTGGCCCCTTTCGAGCCTCGAGATCGTGCACCGAACTCGATGGAAAATGATTTCTGGCCGACGCGTATCGGCTTCCTGAAATAACATCCTCGAAGCGTCGAGACTTCGGGCGCCGATGTGCTACGGCGCGCCGCAAAATCCCTGCCCTCGCACCGAACGCTGTAAGCGATCAAATTTTGCTCATTTTATCCATACTCTCGTTCAAAAATGTCCTAGACGTCGATGAAATTCTACAATGCGCAATTTAATAAGCGACAATTCGATCGACTTGCCTTTGCGTTTGCCTAGCGTTTGCAAATTTAAATAAGCGACACGCTAATTTTCTCTTTCCGCCACCTTCTTCTATCTTGCCACAAAACAGAGACAGCTCCTCCGCGATACAATCATCGTTGAACGAAATGCAATAATTGCAAATCGCCTGTTCTTTTTCCGAGTAAATCTTACAAAGTGTACATTCCGAGCCACTCCGTGCAACTCTCGAACCTCGAAAATCCTGCTTCTCGAGTAGGAAGAAAAGAAGCCGCGTTAAAGAAATTAGTATCATCGCGACGGGGTTCGGGGACCCCTAATCTCTGGATCCACGGATGACCGAGCATAAAACGCGGCCGGGGGTCGCGGCGGAGGGGGCCGTCGAAATTTCGGCGGGCTTAAAATTGCGATCTAATCGAGGAGCGAAGAGGGTGCGAAAGCAGCTTAATCCGACACTGGACGGTGCACGGTGCCCCACCGTCGCGCGTCGGTTTGCCTCGCCTCGCCTCGCCTCGCCTCGCCGGGGTCCGTATACGTAAGTCCGTATCCCCACCGCGACGGGGCCCTACGAGGGGCCTCGCTCCCCACGCAGACCGAGCCGCGCCGTGCAGCTCGCGAAGAATTAGTATGGGCGAAGTAACAAAAGCACGAGGAACAAGTACCTGGGGGGTGTGCGGAGAGTGCCGGCGAAGCAGGAAGAAAAAAAACGAGCCGAGATGGCGCCACACGTCCAGCGTGTTTTCGGGGCATCCTCCGGTGCTGTTGGCAAACTCCTTTTTTTCCCTCGTCTTCTTCCTCTTCTTCTTCTTGCTCTCCCCCGGCAGTCCCCCCTTTCTTCGGCCTCCTCCTTCGGGATGCTCGTCCTCCGTCTCGCTTCGTCTCGCGCGAGCCACCGCGACCGACCGTCTCGCTTCCACAGGACGCGTTCTCCACCCTACCACCGAACGATACCGTCCTTTATTTTGGCTCCCTCTCGCCGGGCCCTCACCCTGCGGGGCCCCCTATTAGTTCGGCCACGGCACCGTATTGCGAAAAAAAGAAGAGCGAAGGACGGTCGCAAAATGCGAAATTGGGCTAGACCAAATCGGGAGATAGGGATTTCTCATTAAAACGGGCCGAACGTATTGCGCGCCCGGAATTATCCCCTAATCTGGGACCAATGATCGGGCGACCTTCGACGGCGAGACGCGTAACGGAGAATTTCGAGGGGATTTAACGCGACGGAAAGTAATGGCGCCAGCCATTTCTCTCTCTCTCTCTCTCTCTCTCTCTCTCTCTCTCTCTCTCTCGATTTTATCATCTTCCTCGCTCGTTGCATTCTACTCGTGGATAATTTCGCGTTTGTTCGAGAACCAGTCCAAAAGGAATTTATAAAAGGAACGATCGCTACCGCGCATTCTAGCCAGATATGGTAACGCGTAGATAATGCTCGAACGCGATCGAGCGAGGAGAAACTAGTACGGAATCTCGGGTACCACGTGCCCGAACCTGTACCTATTCGCCGATGCTTCCATTGGTCGAACAGCCTCGAAGCATCTAGCATTTCCTCCTCTTCTTCTCGCTCGTGTTCCTCTTTCTCTCCTTCTCCGGCGTCTAAGTACGCCGGCAAAGAGATCATGAAAGTCTCTCGTGTACCCGGTGCTCCAGGGCCGTAGGAACTCTGGTCCGATAGGACCCCATTCCTCTCCGTGCCATTGTCCTTCCCTCGGTCCTCTTATAAGAAACGATACAATTGGTTCGTTCAAATATAATTTTTAATACGAAAAGGAACACTCGAGTTGTCGTCAGTTTTCTGTCGCTCCTTCGATCGTCGACCACGAGATAGAAATTGAGAAGACGAGACGCGTCTCCGTTCCTCCTGTCCAGCGCGAAACGTCGCTGGATCGAAAGAAAGCACCCTAGAAGGATAGAGGTGCTCCTAGTTCCAGCCGAGGCATTAGGACCCCGGGAGCCCGAGGGCCCATAACGAGCCCGAAGCGTCTATTCGACCTCGCCATTATTCATCAGCGAGCAACCAATACGGGGTTTAATCACCGAAGAATCTCGACTGGCAGAGTCCTCAGCTATTGGATCGTTAAATCATTTTCCTGCCGCCTAATTGATCGGAGAGGCGCAGGGTAGGCCGGCACCGGCACCGGCACCGGCCAGTCGGCGCGGCGAGTCCTCTAAATCACGGGGCCCGTTGCTCCGCTCCTCTTCGCGTTGACTCGTCCGCGCGTTCCTCACTCGTCCAGTTTCGCCAAACATAATTCTTCTTCCGGCCGGGGGAAAGTCCGAGTGAAATATGAATTCCTATTAGCCGCTTCCTGGAACCGGGGCCCGCGCGTCGTGTCCGCGGGGCCCGCCGGGCCCCCTCTCTTCCTCGGCCGAAGGTGTTAAGCTCCGAGAGGGGGCCCGATTTAATCCCCGGTGCTTTTTAAATGGGTCCCGCGGGAAGGGCGACGCCGCGGCCGAGTCGAAACATCAACGGGCCCCGGGCCCCAGGGTCCGTGGCGTGCACAGATCCGCGGCGCCCTTTGTGCCGACCCGCCTAGGCCCGAGGCCGCGTCAAATTTGCTTGAAAATCAAATTAATCTCGCGGCTGGGCGCAGGACCCTCTCCCGTCTCGCTCGCTAAAGGCTACCACCTTCCCTCCCTCTTTCTCCTTCTCTTTCTCTTTCTCATTCTCATTCTCATTCTCTTTCCCTTTCTTCTTCTTTCTTTCTTTCTTTCTTTCCGAAGGGGGCCTTCTTCGTCTCTCGCTTCTCTAGTCGCCTCTTTCTCGGTCCCTCGGGCCCCGATCGGTCAGAGGCTGTCTTTGTTCCGCGTGCCCTCGACGACACGAGCAAATCGAAGGAACGGGACTGAGAGAGGAAGAAGATAGAGGAAGGAGGTGGACCCCGGAGGTCCTCCACGCCACCGACACGGACCTAGAGGCGAGAAGAGAAGGTGGCGCAGCAACAAAGAGCTTTGGACTTCTGGCTGCGACCCCGCCAGGGCCGTATTTATCTGGCACGGACGATAAACATGCCGTTCGACGTCCATCGGTCGACTTTCGCCTCCGAAACGTTTAACATCTTCGAACTCGTTTACGCGGCTGCTCTCTGCTCGCTCCTCGGACCATCTTGGGAAGCTTCTAATTTTTCTACCGGCAATTTAGCGAGACGAGATTCGAGTTATCTTCCATCCTTCTCTTTTTGAGAATATTATAGAAACGTTGATCGTCGAGTTTCGGATAGTTTATTCCGATTCCACAGAAATTGTTCGATCTTTCTGTCACTCGTAGATACGCGTCGTTCATAGATACTTCAATATTATCTGCCGTTATTCCAACTCGCATGAAACACCAAGTAAAAGTCTAGAATACCAATCGTATCGTAATTGTTGCGTTCAACGAAGAAGCCTTTACACGATCGAATCGTTAGATTCGCTTCGTTCAAGACCGGTTGCCGTTCGCGCGGATTCTAAAACAGCTTCGACGTCGTGTGGTCGAGTGAAGAGATACTCGCCGTGAGTCGTGAAACTCGTCCGAATTAAGTACGTCCCTGTAGCGTCCTACTCGGTCATTCAAATCTCCGCTCGTGGAAATGAGATGGGCGGCCGGGGCCGTATAGGCCGTATAGAATAGCCGCCGCACACCTCCCCTTTCGCCGGCACGTACAGGGTGATTCAACAAGAATCACCCGAGAGCTCTAATTTGCTGACTATCGTGTGTTTAGGCTAATTTGCGGCAGGTGTAGGAAGCTATTAGTAAACGTCAACGTCCCTCCGACACCGAACCCCGTCTCCGCAACCGAAACCGAGACGATATCTTCGTTTCTTTGCTCCGCGTCGATCTTCGAGCTTCGTCCCGCTTTCGAATTAAAATAATATCAGCCGCGGCGGAACCACGAAAGCTCGAGGCGGTGACATTTAGAAAATGCTTTGGGAAAAGGGAATGCGACGAAAATTTGTCCAATTTCGGTTTCATCGGACTCGCGTGTACAAATACTGGCATCGAACCGCGGAAGCTAAGAGAGCCGCATTTTATTTTCCAAAGTAGTTCGTAACGGGAATGCAATGAAATGTAATCTAATTTCGATTACCTTGGACTTGTCTCTTAAAACGCTAGCGTGCACGTATTTGCGCGGTTCACCGATAACTCGTACACAAATTGGAATCGACGCTATAAATCTCATCTTTATTCGTCGCGCGTGAAGAAACACAGCCGACGAAGCTCTAAAAGCCTAATAATAACGAAACTTCATAGTACAGCAGTTTCCACGTTGAAACGATACCTTAGTCATCCTATAACGAAAATCCAGAAAATCGAATCAACCGAGCCGAGGATTTTCCCGGGGCACCAGGCTCCTCTCGATCCATGATCGGGTTTAGGTCGCGGTTGGATCGCGGCCGCGGCGGCGGCGGCGGCGGCGGCGGCGGCTTCCGTTCTTCTTGGAAATCGGAATAAGAAACGCAGGATGAAAAGAGCAGAAGAGGAGGAGAGAAGCGGACGAGGGGGTCCGCGTGAGAATAAAGTAGAACGGGTAGCCACGCGGAGAAAGGAAAAGGTTCCACGAACGAAGAGTGACGGGATGAAACGGTGGAAGAAAAGGCCGGGGCGGAACGTCGAAGAAGCCGAAGGAACACGGGAGGGAAGAGGGCCGCGGAAGGAGAGGGATCGGAATTGAAATGCATCGGAGGGGAACGAAAAGTTGATCCTCTCCTGGAAATACCGGGGACCAATTGTCCGGGAAGGGACGAGATTCCTTCTGTTGTCAGGAATTCAACTCGCGAGTCCAACGACAAAGTGAATTCCTGAAGGGCTGAAAACGGAGGATGCACGAAACGGGTCCGTCGGCGAAACGGATCCGAGGCTTTGCTCCGGACTTCGGGCTTCGAAAAAAGGGCCGCGGCCGGTGTGCTCCTCGTAATTGGAACCTGCACATCCCTTTACCTTGTCGTGCCTGCCACTTGTTCGACGGTGATCGTCCAAAGGATCAAGGAAGATCGTACGATGAGATTGACGCTTTTTTTCCGTCGCCATCGATCCGGCCACCAGGGCCTCCTCTCTCTCTCTCTCTCTCTCTCTCTCTCTCTCTCTCTCTCTCTCTCCCTTTCTCGATACTTGCTCTCTCTCTTTCTTCGTTCGGCTCTTTTACCTTTCTCCGTCTCGTTGATGCTGCCCCCGCTGCTTCAACGGGGCGAGCCCCCTCTCGCTATACCGAATTATTGCTTCATTACAGATCGCTGCGCGAATGTAATCGCGTCGGACGACGCTGACTCGGATCGGCTAATTAGGAGACTGCCAAACGCAACTAGTTTGTTACACGTTCCTGGACTCGCGTCTACTTCGTCCGTCTCGACTGCGGATTTTTTGCTCCCGCGACAGAACCGAACGGGTGAAATCTCGAACACGCAGTCGACTACAATAGTCGAAGAAAGAAAGAACTTTTTATTCGAATTACGCTAACTCGTGCAATCGATGCGGAACATTTTTGCCTCGCGTAAAGATTCTCGATCGAGTTTCGATCGACACGCATGAAAATGAACGGAGACAATTTGATGCGAACGAGCAACGAATATTCGATGGAGGAATACCAAAGTCCGAAACGATATCATCGCCGTACGGAAGAATCAAGATTCGTTCCAATTTCCAGCGGACGCCGGAGAATTCGTTGGAAGCATTGATTTCCCTGGAACCGGTGAAAACCACAGGAGAAAAGCGGAGTCAGGGTCCCCGACTCGAGGCGAGCAATTTCGGAAAAATCTGCAGCTGCATAATGCATTCGTGGCGCAACAGTGATCGTTCCGCGAGCAACAAGCCGTCGCGCAGTCGTTTTTCCGTGGTTTTACCGCAGCTTTTCCGTGGTCGTGCCGCCTCGGGGGAAGAGCTCGGTCTCGGTCTCGGTACGCGACGCCGGAAGGAGATGCATCGCGTATTCAAGACCCGTACCAGAAATCCGCCGCTATTTATGGCCGGCACATCCACGAGAAAGTCTCCCGTTCACCAGCGATCCCGAGGAGCGCCGCGGAATTCCGTTATCTCGGAATCTGGGCGACTTTAAAATTCGAGCATCCCGAGCCGACGCGCCGCGTCGCGCGTCCTCGGAAATCGGGGAATCGAGCCGACGATTTATGAATGAAGCACCGATACCGGGGCCCCCTCTATTAACCCCGTGTTCCCTTGGACCGGGCCCCGTCGCGTTTACGAGCCCCCTATGTGCACGAGGCGAGGCGAGGCGGCCTCGCTTTAAACAAAATTCACGCGACGAACGCGACGAAAAAAGGAAGAGCCGACAGGGCCCGACGGAAGACGGCACCACGACAAATCTCGGTGACGTAATTTCAGACGGTCGTCGAACCGGGGACCTCGGGCTCGAGCGGGCCCGTGGGCCCGACGGTGGGACTGTGCCCACTTCAATTTTTCAATCGCGAGTAACAATTTTCTAGGCTCTCTGGATATCCTTCCCGTTGGATCGTGCTGTAGAAAATTGCGAAAATTGCTTAGGTATAGCAGAGTTATTTCTCTGTAACGTAAAGTTATCTCTCGCTTGGGATATTATCGACGCGACTTTTTGCCGCCAAGTATTTATGAAGCACGCAGTTCGGAACAGTTGCTATTGCGACCATCGTTGCGCTTCCTTCTCCGTCGATTTTTTGTCTGCGAGGTTCTAGAAATTAGAATACAGTTCGGCGCACCGATTAGATAAAAGACCCTGACACAACTTTGAACTAAGGTATTTCATAAATACTTAACCCGTTGCCTTCGAATCGCGACCTCGAGGCGCCGTTAAAAATTATCGCGCACAATCCGTAACGATCTCTATGGAAAATATTCCGAATGGAATAAAATTGCTGACGTGTCGAGAAACGTTGAATGAAGTATACTCGCGATAATTAAGATTCTCCTGGCAAGGAGCGACAGTATGCGCAACGCGGCACCGCGACAAACTCGCGGCAGTCGTGTGATTCGCCAGTATCGACGGTCTCGACTCGCGACTTTCATTCATCCAAGGTGGGGAACATCGACTGCACGCGTGCACTCGCGATCGGCGCTCTGCGTTTAGCACCCAGCGCTCGGCGCGGCTCTCGGCTCGGAATCGGAATTGGAATTGCGATCGGAATCGCGATCGCAATTGCGATCGCGAAATTCCACGGCGAGTTGCTCGGCCCTCGCGCCGCGCCGCGCCTCGCGGAGAAAGTTTCGAGTCCCGCGGCTTTTTTTTACCTGGCAACCATTTCACAGCGGCAACCGTTTCGACCGATCGGTTGGAAAGATTCGGATACCCTCTCTCTCTCCCTTTCATTGTTCCAGGGATCATGGGATCGACGTGTCAACTGACGGTGGCGGTCCTGCTGCTCGTCCAGTCGACCCTTCTTCTCGCGCACCGAGAGCACAAGGTTTATCGATCATCTTCGACGATACATACCGATCCGTCCGTTCCCTAGTAGTGCTGTTCCAGGGCGCGTAGTTAACAATCTGGAGCGACGTGACCTTTAAGGATTGTTCCTGGAAAAATTGCTAGACATACGTTTTTAATCGGTACCTTGCTCAAAAGTACGTATGCCTTATACCTTGCGATCATATTTTAGCTGGAAAATCGTGAAAGATACCCCCCGAAGGTATCGCCGATATTTCTACAAGGTGCACGACGTGCGCGCTTTTACCTGGCACAATTATTTCAGGACAAGTTCAATGGGAAACGTCGAGCAAGGGTCTACGGTACAGCGTTCGAATTGGGCGCGACGCGTCGATCCTTGTTCGAGGTTTTCTTTCGATTCTCGAAGGTCACGGTTTCTTCGGATCGCGAGCTAAATCCGAACGACGACGTTGAACGCGATCGTTCGTTTCAAGGTCCACAACATCGTGCTCTACCCTGACAAGCACAGCTGGTGCAAGACAACCCCCATCAAGCAGGTAGTCACATGGCCGCAGTGTTCCTCGAAGGAGTTGGACAACAACGTGTGCGTCGGCGCTTGTTTCTCGTACATGGTGCCCCATAGCGAGCCGTCCGCGCCCGGCGACCTCATCAGGCCATACTGCGACTCGTGTCAGCCCCTCGACAGCGTCTGGCACACGGTAAATTAACGAGCGGCCGGACGACACCACCCTGTTACCCTGTTACGCTCCCTCGCGCCCCTTATCACCGCTTAAACCTGTTCAGCCACCTCCGGAACATTCGGTAACGCTATCTTCCGTTTTCTAATTCGCTCGACACGCTCGATCTTATCTCCGGCCGCCTATCCGAACCCATCGCGGCGTTCTTGTTTCTTCAATATGCCACCGTTAAACTCCGCGTTTCAATGCAAAATAAACGATCGGTCGCTCGACTTCGTGCGCAGGGAACGAACAGACCTATTTTTCCTCACGCGGCCGTTCGACGTTCCAGGTGACCCTGGACTGCAAGGACGAGGACAACAACCCGATCACGATGCAGAAGAAGGTGCAGATCATCACGAACTGTTCCTGCAGCTCCTGCATGGAGACGTCCCGGATCAAGCCGGACTACAACACGCTCCTGCAGTCCCTGACCGAAGAGAATCTGGACAAGAACGTGAACATCGTGCACGAGACACCGGACCTTCTCCTAAACCCGAACTTGAACGCCTCGAAGAACACGACGAGAGACGGGGTGAAGGCCGACGAGCGTTTCCTGCAGCTGTACAAACACCTGAAAGACTCCAAGAAGCTGGACGAGACCGGCGAGGGCTTGTTCTCGAAGTTCGAGGAGGACATCGACTTGGAGCAGTTGAGGGAGATGATGAAGAAGTACGAGCAGGACGAGGAGAAACAGCACTCGCACCAGCACCAGCATCAGCATCAATCTACTGGGAAACAACAGCAGCAGCAGCAGCAGCAACAGCAACATCACCGAGGACCCCATCACTCCGTGGTACTGGACTCGGATGTCAAGGAGAAAATCGACGTGGAGCCGCATTATCTTCATCCTGCGGTCCCCGGCCAGGAAATCAGCTATCACGACAACGTGCTAGTGGACAAGGACAAGAAGAAGGACTTCTGAGCTCGGTCGAAATCGTGTAGGATCGTTTCTTTAATCGTTTAGGATCGTTCGTTCGGCCTAGTTCAATCCGCAGTCGATTCGATTCACTAATTCGGCATTCGAATTAATTTCGCGCTGTTATTTTTAGTAAAAGCTGGACGATGTTTCGTGGTTTCGTTTTGCAAATTGTTTCACGAGCCGAAGACTGTTCGATCGGATTCGCTTGGATTGGGCACGGGATTCAAATGTGTCTGGGAGTTATTGAGAGAGAGAGAGAGAGAGAGAGAGAGAGAGAGAGATGAAATTCTAATATATATTTAATTATTATTATTATTAATTAACTATTTAACGTACTCGCGCGTTTAATAAAGGAAAATCGTTTGTAATTATCCCCCATCCCCCTTAGCTCTCGCAATTTTCTAGAGAACGTCCGTGGGCCGTTCGCCTCCTTTTTTTTTATCTTGTTGACTGCTTTGAAAAGTATACACTGTATCGATTGTCTCGCAGAGAATAAAGGAAGAGTCGGCACGATACATCGTCGAGATGGATCCGGGACAATCCTGAAGATTCCTTGATCACGAGAGAGATTCGGAACGTTCGCGATTCGAAAGACTTCTTCGATCCTGAATCCTGAACATCCTTTTATTCCAGAGCGTCGAGGATATACTCGAAGTACCAAGCATTACGATATCGAAACGGTAATAAACGAGAATGCGTGAATAATTAGAGACGATTCCCTTCGACGCATCGTTTCGAGACAATTAAAACGCTCGTTCGTTTCGAAGTATACGTACGCTAAAGTCGAACAGAGCACTCGACGAACATCGAGAGCCCGATTAATTATGGTACGACAATTGATAAACAGGCAACGAGTTTTGCCGATTGCAGGAAGAGTGACTCGCTCCAAAAAAGTGTCGCGGCGATTAGATAGCGTCTCGATGAATCAAACGGGAGCTTGACTCACATCCACTGGCTCCGTTAATTGCGAGCACGTGGAACGGGTTTCGCGAGAGAAAGAGGTATCAACGATTGAAATTCCTATTCGATGATCGACAAAGGCTGTCACCGGCGTCGTACGATTTTCGCAGGCGATCGACGATCGCACGTGCTGGATTTCGCTCTATCGGACGCATTCTTTCTCAACGACGTTAAACGATCCGCGCAAGAAGCGGACCGTCGATGGTCGTCGGACGACAGCCGCGCGCGATCGACAACCGGCATCGCCGATTTCTGTGGAAACGAGCTCGACGAAGAAAAAGGATAACTCGGGGGAACCCATTCGTCGATCGTGGACTCGTGCCGGAGCTGGAGGGCTGTCGGAGTGGAAATAAAGCGATCGGATGCACGAACAATTCGAGGTGAAAACAGGAGCACCGAAATTCGACTTTCTCCATCGGTAAAAAGCGAATACCCGGAGGGAAATGCGGAAACGCGTTCCGCGATGGTAATTAATGGCCTGGGAACCTCTGGTCCGGATCCAGGACATTTTCGCGAGTCCAGGCAGCTGTTTTTCGCATTGTTCGACCCGAACGACCTCGTAGCGGAAAATTTCAAGTAACGAAAGAATAGATTTCCGCTAAAACTTCTGCTCGATTGAATTAGCAGTTTTGGTCGAACAACTATACCAAAGAAACGTTGCAAAAATTGATCGATCGGCGTCAAATCGCAAGAACGCGAGGTTACCAGCGACGACCATCTTGATTTCAGCCGCGAAGGAACGTCCCGTGTAAAATAAACCGTGTCTTAAATAACGGTTGAACGTTGATCCCTACTAGAACATTTCTTAGTATTTCTTAGAAGATCTGGCGGTGTTCCAACCCTGGTCTGGTATCAGCTTATAACGTAACCTCGATCGTTCTCGTAGAAGTTAATTAGGTCCCGAGCCAGCCTCCGTACTCGTTCTACACCGTATAATTACGATTTCAGATAAGCTGCTGCGGCACCGGGCCATCGGACTTTTCCAGGACATCCGCGGATACGAGTCGATTCGTTTCGAGCCGTCGAACGCACGGGAAACCTGCGTGGGCCGATCGATCGTCGCAAGGTGTCCGGAAGGGTGAGCTTCTATTTCGGAGCATCTTGGAATCTCGCCGCTCGTCTCCCCTCCCGCGCCTCGACGTAGAATCCTATCGAGAGATTAGTCCGCATCGATTCCGATAATCCCAAGTATGTTGCCTACGTACCCGATGACCCGCGACCGCTTATAAACTAAATAGCCAATTATCCGGTCTCGAGATTCGATGCTGCCAATTATTCGCTCTATCCTGGATCGGATGGTCGCGCTTCCGGTTTACGAGATAGCAAGCCTCCTTCGATCGATTCGCTTCCACCGATCCAAAACCGGGATTTCGTGTCTTAACGATCCGCAAAGGAGTACCGATGGCCCCGTACGTTCGAACAATATCATAACGTCGATCGATCGATCGTCGATACAAGCAATTGGCCAAGTTTCGAGAACACTTCGGATAATCCTAGATCCTGAGCCAAATCATCTGGGCCATTTCGGCGAAACGCTGGTTCCACCGACTTCAAATTCTCAGTGTACGGTGCTCGGCGTACTTTGACACCAGGAGACGATACATGCAAACGTCTCCAAACCTTCATCGAACGCTCTTCCCTGCGAGATCCAAGGTTCGTCGATTATATAAAAGCTCCCTTTGACAACTTTGGAGGCTCTATACTCTGAAACGACAGAGAGATCGTGCTCGCGTATCTCGAAGCCCCTAACGAGCAGCCTGTTTCAGAAAAATACCCCTGATTCGACGTCTCGAAACTGGAACATCGAACCCGAGACAGCGACCAAAAGTTAGGATTTTTGTTGCAGGAGATGGCGGCATGTAAAATCGTCAGCGGGGTCGGCCGTTCGTGAAGAGGGCTTCCAGCCGAGGAATCGTTTCTGATAAGAAAGTCCCGGGCCAATCAGAGTCGCGGGCCCGAGCGGATCGGCGCGATATTACGTGGCTCGGTAACGAGACAAGAAAGTCGCGACCGGCAGTGTTGCTCGGTGCTCCGTTGCGGGTTCCTCTGTTGCGGCCGATTGCTCTGCGCAGCCGCGCGTGCCGATCCGCGTGCGTTTCCTGACGGCCCCGGAAAAGCCCCGCGTACAATGTCCACCCGCTGCTGAACCCCGTGGAGAACGGACAACGCTGCCAAGGACACGGTGAACCGCGATGCCCGGGTCATTCCGGGCGGTTCGCGAACACCTAATTGCAGAAAATGACGCTGGGAACAGGGACGGGGACCATGGCCGGCTTGGACGAGGAGCCCGACGATCCGAGGATCGACGTCGTCAACGGTAGGACCATGTTACTTTTTCACGTATAGGTTGTACAAACCTAGAAGACGATCGCCTGCGATTCCTACGGGGATCATGGACTGACGCACGATGTTTGGGCGCAGCTCGTCGGAAGCGGAGATTTCTGTATCGCACGCCCTTTGTTCTACGAGTTTGCTCGAAAATCGTCGCGATGCGGTGACTTTTGCGTCGACGAAGTTAGCTCTGGAAAGGCTAAACAGCAGTATATAGCCTTGACAGGGGCAGAAATCGGCCTCTCGTGGATCGAGCTAAACGGAAATGCACTTGTTGCGTCGACGAGAAGCTCGAAGAAAACTTGAAATCGATTTCTCGATCGAAAGACGTTGAAACGTGACTGTAGAGTCAACGAGCTAGCTCTAGGAAGCTTAAAGAGGTATTAGCATCGACTTACACTCTACAGTCTCGTAACAGTAGCTAAGCGTTCAGTCAATAACCTTAGCTAGAGTAGACTGTATCGAAGTCTGTCCGCATACGAAATTTCAAGAATACATTACCTCGACCGTCGACGCCTTTTGTAGCTTCGAAATTGACTTTCTCCGATTGCACAACGTCTCGACGCGGCAAACTGTACAACTGCACAACAACGGCGCGTTCGTCGCGCGACGCCGACGTCGCCTTCGCCGGTGTGCACGCTATGATCGCGGTTGAAAATCGGAGAATAAATTATGCGGAAACGTTTAAGCTCGTCTGGCAGAACCGCGGTCCTAAATCTCTGCGAGAGAGCGGCTACGCCAAGGGATCCGTTTCGCTTCTAAAACACTCGAACGCGGGTAACGATGGAACGCAAGCTTTGCCAGAGTTTAACGGCTTTGTTCTCTCTCTCTCTCTCTCTCTCTCTCTCTCTCTCTCTCTCTCTCTCGCCGAATCTCTCGAATTCGTACGGCGCGTAGACCGTAGCGATTGGAACTCGAACAACAATAAGCGACAGCATAGTATTCTCGTAGCTCGAAGACGCTATTGTAAATCGAAGTTCAGAGTTCCCAGACCAAAGGCGTAAACGAACGGCGATCAATGAACGATCTACGAATGTTTACGTACAGCCGTTTCCAGGATCCGTTCAAATCCTTGCGCGTCAATTTTTTTTCAAACACATTCGAATACTTGTTCGAGGTCTTTCTCGGATCTAGTTTCTTCAAACTTATTTATCGACCGAATTAAACTATTGCAACAACGTATCTTCCATGGCTCTTGTTTAAAGATAATCGTAGAACTTCTTCTAGCTACACGCGGTTGAAAGCATCGGTGAAACTTTCTTTCGTCGACGCCGCATGTAACGTCCGGATAAACGAAGCGATCTAGGTGAATGATCTATCGCTCACGGGTTCGCCGCGCCCCTGCTGTCTTTTATATAATATTATTATTCAATAATATCTCTCGTCTATTTCACCGCTTCGAAGTCGACGCGACATTCTTCGATCGATAATTATCCGAGATTCATGTATCTTGCACGCATTGCGCAAACTGATCGACGTTTTCAAAGACGCACTATTACGCGATAAATGGTTACGGTAGATACCCTGCTGGCGACAGATGATCTTTGTTGAATAAAAATCACTCGATTCGTATGCACCGACTGTGTCGCGCTTCGCTCGTTCGCTTCGTAAACAATGATCTTGCGCTTTCCTTGAAACTACTTGTTACAGGGTGGATTTGAGAATTTCTGTTCGTAGTTCGATCGAAGATCGAGGTTAAATTCGATTCGAAAGAAATCTCGAGGAAACGGTTTTAAATCATCCGAGCGAACGATCAGGGATTTTCGAACGGCAGGTAAGTATTATTACACGGTAACGAGGGTACGCTTTCGTCGCTCCGTGCCACGAGCAATCAAAGTCCATAACGTCGATCGCGCGTTGCCTTGACAGCGAAATTATTGTCAGTCGACGCGTTAATTGGAACAACTAATGCATTCGTTTGCTATGCGACGCGACGCCGTGATCGCGAATTCGGGGACCCATCGATCGGAAGGACGAATTCATTTTGAACAACTGCCGTTCGTGAATTCGACCGATCGAAGTCCAAGGCTTCAATCGTCGGCGAAGGCTGGCGAGAAGCGACTTCGAAATCTGTCTTCTTCGAACGAACGCGCTCGAAGTACAAGAATTTCATTCTAGAGAACCGCCTCGTGTCGCAAAGATCGAATGAAACGACGGGTGCGCGACAATAGAAAGGCCAAAGATGAGCGTGGAATGCGAAGCGTGGAACACGAGGAACGCGTGCTCGCGCGTTCTCATTGTTAGTTTTCATCGTGGAAAGACGGCGACGATTCGCAGATCGTTTCCATCGATTCCGTTTCATCGGTCGATGATTTTTTGGGGGCATCGTAATTCGAAGAAGGCGTAATTAGAACTCGGATCTCCGTTTTAAAATTTATAAACCAGCGTAGCGTCGCAGCTTCGTATCTCTGTTTCTGTCCTTCTATCCGACGGACTCTGTTCCATCGAGTCTCCGGGATGTGCGAGACACAAGAAGTTCCAACTCGTGATAACCCCAGGGGTTACACAGTGTGCAATCGAGCATCTTTCATTGATCAAGTAGTTTTCCTTCGCCCGATACTCGACGCCCACGCAGTCCAGGATCGAGCACGATTCGATCGTCCTCGGGATGGATTTTCGAATCGATCGAAAAGATGCTCCGAAGAGATCGACGGATCGAGATTGTCGATCTTCGGAGATTTTTTAATTAAATAGACTCGAGAACGTATCTTCGAGATCTACTCGATGTAATGAACTTTGCACGAAGAGAACACTTTGTTATCGATGTATCCTTCGTGATCGCGAAGAACGATCTTCTTCCCTAAAATATCTGTAATAATTTCGTGAACCAATCTAATCTCCGGACTTCGGATCGCCTTTTATCACCCTTTCGAATCGTGTTATTAAACGCTGTCACCTTCTCCGTGCGTAAGATTTTGTAATCTGTCTCCGAACGACCTTGTAATGTTTTTAGATGCGTTATGAAAGCTGTCGCATCGCTGTTCGAACGAGGAAACCGCCGCGCCCCGGGATCGGTCTTTCAACTTTGCAACGAGCGAACGCTTTCGCGAACGCTTCTCGGCTCCGGAATACGATCGACGATAAATAATTCGACGTTCGTGTTTCTAGGAACGGGCAATTTGTTCGCAGTTCCATGAACAATTTCCGTGGCAAACATCGATGGACCAGATACGATTCTCTTTGCGCAATTCGTTGATTCATTCCGCATAAAACGACGAGTTACTAATAACTCCTGCCCGGAAACGCCGACGACTCCTATGAGACACCGCGACCTCGTCACTGGACTATTATAGACCCGAAAAGTTCAAACGTTCTAAATGCAGGGGACGAGTCATAGAGGCGACGAGTAACTAGAATGCGAGACGATTTTCATCGAATCGCGCCGCGTCGTGCGCCGTTCGAAAATAGCATGGAGGTCGCGTCCCGTCTCCGTTCCGTGCCGTGCGCGGTCGTTCGCGAATTCGCGGAATCGATCATCTCCGTGATCCACCGTTTCTCAAAATCGCAGATTCAACCGACCGAGAAAAACAGAAGCATTTCGGAACCGCGTGGAACCGAGAGACCGCGCGCAAAATTCACGAGACGCGCCTTCTCTTCGAATTTCAAGGAATTCTTGAAGAATCGTTCAAGAATCTTTTCAGATTCGATCGAAAATGTGCTCCGGATCCAGGCGAATCCGTATTTATCGAATTAATCTCGACGCATCTTTTACTCCTGTCGGCTTGCCTCGGCTAATAAAAATAATTCGCAAGCTCTTCCCGCATCAACGCGAATGCACTCTCCAAGAATCAATTAGAGCTCGTCCAAGGCCATCGGTTTCAAGCTCGATTAATCTCGCTTCGAAGCGATTTTCAATGAAGACCGCGCCGCGCTGTATTAAAATGATAACGTTGCAACATCAGCGTCGATGAAATCGACGGCTTTTGTATCCGATATCGGCGCGCGATCTGAAAAGTCGATATCTCGACGTACACCGTGTGCCGCTCCGCGCCGTCAAGGAGATGCGCGCAGCAGCACGAAGACGCTAGGAAAATTCCCCTTTTATCTCGGTGAAGAGCACACGATGGGACAGATAAATCTGTGCGAGAAAACAAAGCGGAGACCCGGAGTAAAACGTTCGTCCGGTTTCGGAGTTTGTACTCGAAATTGTTGCGCGTCGGTTTTCGCGAGAACGCAGCTTGCTGCAACGGATTCGCGCGAACGTCGTCGGCGTATCGCGCATTGTCGCGCATCCGATGTTTTTCCTAAATGCTGCAATTAAACCGTGATTCCTTGCGCATTTATATCGTGCAGTTTCGAGATACCGGCTTCGTTCTAAAGTGAACTTGTTGGAATCGTCGATAGATTCTCGCGGATCGTTGTGTTTCAAGAGAAAGATAGCTTCGCGATGATCTCGCTGAATCGTTGCGAACGAACTGTGAATTTTCGGTGCATGTACAGTAATGTCTCTCCAATTGACGTACACAAGAGTGGACAATTTGGGAAAAGGAGATACGATTATCCGAGCGTCGATTAGGGAGACATTACTGTACATCGAGCACGAATGTGAACGCGAACGCTGGAACACCTATATTCGTTGAGATCGTCGATTCTTAAAAACTCCTCCAAATTTCGAAGGAATTCGGTAAATTTCTGCAAAAATCTGCGATGTGTTCCGCGAAGAGACAAGGAAGATAACGACGGTGAATCGATACCGGAGCACAAGGCCAGCCGTTCGTGTCCCGGGGAAACCGACTCAATCGTCGGTGCGACAAAGCGTTCGAAGCGTTAATTGAGCGCCAGTGTCGAGTTATTCCGCGAGCAACGCGACGAGCCTCGCGTCGAGTTGCGCTCATTGATACGTCGCCTCGCAGCAATGTTGAACACGAGAAAGATAACGCGTGTACATAAAATTTTTAGAATTTCCTGGCGACGAGACTCGTCGTATCGCGTAGCGCCGCGAAAACGTGCGCCGTTATACCGATCTTACGTAACGATGTCCGCGAACGAACCGCACGGTGCACGTATCGACGAAGTTGACGGATACGCGTTAGCTGTCCTTGCATAACTTCCTCGGAGCCTCGGGAAAGAATAGCAACGCAGAGGGGTGAACCGATAAGGAGCGATCGAGCCGAAAACAATTAGCGTTTATCTCCGGATTGGGCGCCGATACGCTGGCACAAGTGCACGATAACGCGGCGTAACGCCGAAAACAGGTCTCGCGATCGATCGATCCTTCCCTCGATCGGAAACGTTTAATTAAATTCGCCGAAGCGATTCGTTCTCGAGTCGAAAACGGCAAGCACGTACGTACAAACTCAGAAATTCGAATGAAAAGTCGAGCATGCTCGAATAACATAAGTAATATTCTGGCGTGTTGAACGAAAATGTGTGTAGGCGATAATTTTTATTACGAACGAGATAACAGTTATTGCGGTTTCGAACGATGTATTCGTTAAACGTAACCGTCGAACAGGCAATATACGTAGAACTACCTCCGATGATGATAAAAAATATAAATAATGAAAATTACGAACGGATAGTTTTAAATTTTTACGATTTTTCGGAAAGGTTTCTTCGGACGTGTGCAAATTGTTCGACAAATCGATTGGCGGACGCGTGAAACGCTTCCGGGATGGGCAGACGCGAACGGAATCGGTAACGGGCGCCAATTAGCCGGAAACGCGACGATTACTCTTCGAGAGAAAATCAATGTCGTCCATCGAATGCATCTTTAACGCGTGTGCGGAAAAGAAACGCGATTACGTCGCGATTACACCGTACGTCGCGACGGCGTGCGCGTCAGCAGCCGCTGATTGTCGGAGAAAAATTCCGCTCGGAAGCGTCTCGATGTCCGAGCTGATAAAGGAAATTGTCGCGAAATCGTGCAAGCGATACCGGGAAATTAACGAGCCTGTTGAATGCTCCCCGATCTGTTTTTCCGTTTCGCAAGGAAACGCGTTTTCGACCGACGACGATTCTTGGGAGATCCGCAGCTCCGATAAACCGTCCATTCTCGGAAAACGTATGCTTCTTATCGATTCTTTTGTTCGTGCTTTTCCTCTCGGACGAGCCGGTTGATCTTTCTATCCCGTCGAATCGAACAGTCTCCAATTTTGATTAAAATTCCTGTTCGCGAAGTAAATCGTAGTTTCTTCTACGAAAGATTTTTTTCAGTGACAAAGTAACATCTACGCGAACGAAGATCCCAATGGAGCCATTCGCAGAGAAAAAAAGTTATGCGGCGACGTAATTCGTTTATTAATAGATCCATTAAGCGAAGACTCTAATGAAGTAGAATTTTCATTAGCGTTCTCTCATATTTGAGATGCCGCGGACGTCGATGCGACGATAAAATTAAGCTGCGACATCGATGAAAATACAACCTCGCGAGTGCGCGTGTTTTTTTTCTGCTCATCGTCCGAAATACTCCAAGAGTTCGAATATTCTGACTATTAATATACATATTTCTAGCACTTCCAAGGAAGTCGTCGTCGATCATTGTTGAGGGTTTCTTGTCTGATGTGCTCTCGTGAAATGGGCACGAAGTTTCGAGCAGTAGACGTGTGCTTTATTTCCGCTATACAGGGTCTAAGTAGCCGGCAAGAGTAAGAGTCGCTAAAGGATAAGCGCAAGGGTGTCTTACACGTTATTTATACCCCGTTATTATAACGGGGTTTTCGTTAGTACTGTAAAGTAATTTCCCCGGGTCTGCTCGACCTGTAATGCGGTCGGTAGCGGATCGGCCAGGCCAGCCATGGGCCGTTGGGCCTCTATGGCCTTTATGGTGCTATCGAGACCGAGAACGATGCTATTAAGACGGATTCATTAGCTATTGAAATCGAGAACGAAGGATACTACAAAATAGGAAACATACTTTCTAGTTAATACCCGTAGGGTCGGTTTTCCCAAAAATAGCTTTCACTATTTACCGATGTCATAAACCTTTCGCTGGTAATTTATTCGTCCATGGTACCGTTTGCCGCTATAATCCTCCTCTATCCTAATATAATCCTAAAGGCCTCTCGACCTTACAGTATATCGCATTTAGTCAACGGATATTTATACAGCGATTTCGTTGAAAACTATTCCGACAAGATGTTCTGTGGCCCGCGCCGAAAATCTCGGCACCTAATATCGTGAAATATTTTTCGATGCGAACGAGAGCAGGCAAAATCGGATTTTTATTCTAAACGCGTAGGCTTCTCTAATCTCGACTACCTAAGTATACTTCGACAAGAATTTTTATAATTAGATCCAACCACGTATATTCTATAGTCTTTTTGTAGTCGACTGTAAGCAAAGATTAGCCGCTAATAACTCTTATAATCCGACTATATTTTTAAATATGCAGCCTTTCGATTATAAATAATAGAAGCCGGTAAGAATTTTTATAAGTAAAAATATAGCCGTGCACGATCTTTTGCAATCGACTATGAGTAATATACGCCGCTCTAAGAGCCCTCGGAATTATCGTCTTACCGTATCGTCCTGGTGTCGCTCGCGAGATGACAGACGTACGCCGCGCTGCAACGGTGTCGCGTTCACAGGTAAAAAGGTGAATACCGGCTGCAGTCGAAAGTACGATATCTATCGAAAGCGCGGAAGTCGAAGCGTTAAATCCGACTATTTTTTTCCACGACGATACGATCGGCCGTATCTAGTGCATCACGGTCCCCGTCCTATCCGTGCAAACTGCACATTATTGCACGCACATGTGCAACGTGCAGTCGAATTTAATCGACGGGGGTTCGAGTGCGCTCGGTGAACACCAGAGGGGGGTAGGGTCGGTTAGACATGCCCGTTCCTCGGCAAGAGTTAGGTCTAGGTGCGAACGCGGGCGTTTTCGGGCCGACGTGTACTGGCCCGAGCACGAGCCCGAGCTGCCTCGAGTTAGCTCGAAGCGAGTATCGACCGCGTCGCCGTTCAATACTCGAATGGGCCACGAACGGAAGCGAGAGCGAGCGAGCGAGACCGCGATAGATCCCCGAGGTCGAACCCGCTCGGTGCGGCCAGGTCTCGGCGAGCCTCGAGCTCCGAGTTCCAAGTTCCGAGTTCCGAGTTCCGAGTTCCGAGTTCCGAGCATCGAGGCTCGAACCTCGAACCTCGAACCTCGAAGCCTCGAGCCCGAGCAGGTGCGTTCCACCGGCGATTTCGACAAAGGGAACCGGCAGGGTGCGCCGCTCTTGGCCGCGCCGGTGGCCGGAGGGATGCACCTCTCGAGCCGAGCAGGGCCGAGGTGCAATTAACAGGGCCGTACCGGCGGCACGAGTACGGGGACGGGGACGGGTACGGAAACGGAGGCTCGGGTTCGGTGGGAACGGATGATTCGCATCACGTCACGTCGCTGCGCGTCACGTGACGTCACCAGTCACGAGTCACGAGCGCCGACGTCGTCGTAGGTCGAGGCAGGACCCGCTGGAAGGGATATCTCAGGCGCGTAGCCGTCGATCACGGTGCCACCGGGCTCGGGTCCGGCCCACGACCCACGGACGTTACGCAATTCGATGTAAACGTAAACGTAAACCGTTGCTCGCGCCGTCCCGGGGGGCGGTAAATATTGACGCTTCCAGAGAGTTAGATCCGATCTGGCGCGCACCAGTTGGAGATTAGCGGCTGTCGCTTCTTACATGTCATTTCGGTCGTTTGTCAAGATAAGCTGGCTGGCCGCCGTTAGTCCAGATATTGCCGCAACGACTCGTGCGACGACGATTCGAGCAATTTTAAACGCGCAAGAATTTCCGGTGCGATCGATTTCAGATTCGAAATCCGCTCGCTCGAGCATCGGTCTTGTTCTTTTAACCCGGTCGAAGAGCTACCGATCGAAGCCTACCACCGATTACGTCGTTTCCAATAGGCCAAGATACGAGTTCTTTTTCGACAATCTATTTATACCGCGCCTATCGGCGAGCAATAGTCGACAATTACATAATTCCTCGACAGAAAAGTTGCCCGCGACCTCTAACCGGCGTGCAACAAGCGAGATCCCTCCGGCCCGTTCGATCGATCGCCTATTAATAATCCCGATCAAAGATGCTCCGATATCGTCGCTTCGAAATAACTGTCCGTTCGGGCGACGCGCATACGCGTACACGGCGGCTCGCGGAACCGAACGGAGTCGATGCCGTAGCTGCGAAATCCTGGGAAAACGGGGGACACTCGATAACACACCGGCGACGAGACGCGCCAATTTGTTTCGGATTTCGTAAAAAGGTCGACGAGGCGAAACCGAATCTCCGCGTCGGCTGCGGTTTTGGTTTCGCTTTCGGTTTCGGTTTCGATTTCGCGCGACACGTGGCGGATTATCGAAGCTTAGGGGCGCGGCAACGGGCACGGGTACGGCCCTGAACCGGGTCGAAGCGGCCAGAGCGCAGGTCTTAGGCGACTGCCAAACGACTCCCTTAGCCACTCGTGCCTGGAATCTCGTTGGTAATTGGGGCGAACGCTTCTGTGTGCCAGCTGTCTCGCGCGCGCGCTCTTTTCGTTCGAGGAGGAACAAGTTCGTTCGAGCCGTGTGCGGACGAGGAGGAACGAGAGATTCGTCGTTGCGACCGGTTACGAGGCGATCGAGACGCGCGCGGATCCGTCGATCTTCGCGGCAGACGACAGTGACGCGAGACGGCACAGTGGAATTCGGAGCAAACGGAGAGACGACGGGTTTGTCCCGGCCTGGTCGCCATCTTGGAATCGTCGCGAGCACGTTGCGGGATCGAGAACGCGGCAGCCGTTTTTCCGTGCGGATCGTTCGTCGTGAAATCGCGCGACCACGGGGAAGCTCGAGCGGGAGGCATGCCAAGCGGAGCGCCGTCGTTGCCACCGGAGCTAGGACACCTATAAAGTCGCCGTTGCATGTCGCAGCAGGCAGTCGTAGCAGCGGGTGCCTGGAGCGCGAACACCTTCGTCGCGGCTGTCATTCCGTCGGTCGATCCGCCGCCGATGCGACCGAGAACGCAGACCCGTGCAAAGTGACTTCCTGTGGGAGCTGGTTTTTTCCTTTTCCGTTTCCTAGTTTACCGGCCGGCCGCGGAACGATAGGTACGCAACGTGGAACGGGACACGTGAACCCGGATCGTCATTATGAGCAAGATGCTAGGAACAAACTATTGCACCGTGTTCTCTGTACTTAGAAGTCCCGAAGAGGGTGAGTCGTTTAAGCGGATCATCTGAAAGACGAGCTGGGAGACCCGGCGACTGCTCTAAGTGGGCTGCGAACCACCGCGAGAAGACTAGGAAACCAGGAGGAAATCCCGGACGGATTCGGAGCAATCGTCGGAGAGATCGTTGTCGCGTCGAGCGCTCGCGGTTTAAACGCCACGGTGCGATACCGGCTGTGTGATCGATCATCGAGGAGGCCTAGCTCGGGATCGTGCGATCCTCTTCGCGCGAGACGGATATACCTATACGAGAACTTGTGAACCCGTGAAAATCCACGAGAGACCCGATCGATTTCCGGAGGGACCCGCGAAGACCGATACTCGAATCCGTCGTCGTTCTACCTCGATTACCGGACGATATTCGAAGGTGTTCGTTCGATCGGTGACCGTCGAGCGCGTTGGAATCCGGCTCGGTAACTCGGCGCATCGAATTATCGACCGATCCAGCCGATAAATCAGGTGCCGAGAGGATCCTCGGAAAAATCGGTTCCGATTTGATTTCGTTTCTGCCGATCGAGAAGTACATCGGCGCCCAAGATATCCTTCTAACCCGTAATGTATTTGAGATCGCGCGACAAGCCAGACAAAGGGAGGCACGAGCACACAAGAGAGGCGGCGGCGGCGGCGGCGGCGGCGGCGACGAGCACCGGTTGCGGGACAGGAGGACGAGGCCAGCTCGGGATCAAGGGCAGAACGAGGGGAAGCTCGGCGAAGCAGTTGGACTTCGAGGTACACCGGCCGCTCAGTCCGCGTTCGCCGGCCAGAGATTCGGACACGGTCTGCCATCGTCGCGGCATGAGCGCGGGTGAACGAGCCGTGGTCACATTGCGAATTGGCTGGCGAAAGCTGACCGATCCCGGCGACTGACACGAATCCAAGAATCCGGGGGCAGGTCCGGAGCGATAGCATCAGCTGCCGCTGCTGTCTCGAACCTCAACGTCCTCGTACTCCTGCCGCTCGATTCTCGTCTCGAGGGACGCGACGACAAGGTCCACGGCTCGCCGCTGCTGGCCGAACCATCCGAGAGATCGGTGGATCATCTATGCCGGCCAGATGCAGCGAAACGCCGCGCTAGGATCCGCGCCGGACGCATTCCAGATGGACCGAACGATGGCGGAGAACCGGTGTCGGTAGCAGACGGGGTCGTTGCTCGCAACAACGCACCGCCTCGTCGCGCGAGACACCCTTGCCGGGTACAACCTCGAGGTGACCCGGTCCCGGCCCCGGCCCGACGACCCGTTCTTTCCTACCACTGCTAGTGTTCCGGCCGTTCCTCGAACCGCCTTCGAGGACAGTTGACGAACTCTTCTCTCTTGTCCTGGTTGATTCGATTAGCTGTCGATTAGCTTCTCGAACGACTAGCCGGGCCACGGCCCACGGACAATAAATTGCTAGTCCGATAAGGATAGTGGTAGGATGTAGTTGTGAGACGACCGGATCAATTAGGAACAAGGATACACCTCGATAAGGGATAGTTGCCGCGCTGTCGCGAGCCCGCCGAGCGGCGGATCCAACCGATCCGGAGGTTTACCGATCCAGAGGATACCGATTTCCATGGAGGGTAGATAGGGAGGGAAAGAGATTGCGAGAGAGAGAGAGAGAGAGAGAGAAAAAGAGAGACAGAGTGCGCGTGTTCCCGTTAGCCCTTAGCCGTCATGCCACCCACGCCGAGCAAGTTGAATTTGAACTTCGCAAGGAACGCGTACAGCGTGTTCGGAACACGTGGTACCAACAACGCCGCTGACCAGCAGCGGGAACAGAAAACGGAACTTTTGGAGGGTAAGCGCTCCGCGCGCTGCGGAGATGCGTCGTCGTAGCTCGAAAGATCTTTATTTTTCTACCATTTTATAGCGTCCGTTCACACGAAACCTCGATCTTTTTCTTTTCAGATGCCAGAAGTCCCGGCATCCTCCAGCTTAAAAATGGCGTCGACTACGTGAACCCCGGCGAAGAAGACCAAATGGAAATCTATGGGTAAATCTTTGAAAACTAACGAGCAACTTCTTCTTGCTTCCGTCGGTAACGTAATCGATGTCTTCAGGTATAAGAGGAATAAAGTTTTAACCGCCGTCGTCTGGCTCCTGATCTTCGTCACCGGGGGTCTCCTCAGGCTGGTCTTCCACTGGGTACCGCAATGGATGTTGCAGAGCACTCATTCCAGATGCCGACTGGAAGAAGCGGACACCGTTCTGCTCGTCGAGAAGTTCCAAGAAAAACACACCAGCTATTACGTGAAGAAGCTGAAGACGCTGGTTGCCCAAGACGTATTGTTAGTATATTTTTTATCCCGCGCTCGATCGCTCGTCCCTATCCCGATTCGTCCACCTTTACGTTCAAAATCGATTTAAAGGAACAAGCCCTTCGACGGCGAGTCGCTGATGAACAACGAACCTTGGATGGAAAACGACGGCATGATCACCGTGAAGGAGGTCAAGGAGGAATATCATCCCTCGCTGTCGTTGCACTTGTCGGGAGGGCAGTTCAAAAGTATGGATCCACGAAGCAATTCGGATTTAATCGCGGCGTTTACGAATCTTCTAATCGATCGAATTACGATCTTCGCAGAGGTTCAGTCCATCGTTCTCTTCCACTGCAAGAAGCTCACCTACATCTGGGACCCGGAAAGAGGCGAGTTCCTGAAGCTGCACGGCTTGGACGTCGACGTGTTCACGTCGACGTTGCACCAGATGCAAGGGCTGAATTACCACGAACAACACATGAGACGCTGCGTTTACGGAAGCAACAAGATCATGATCCCGGTGAAGAACATCATGACGCTGGTCGGCCTGGAGGTTCTCAATCCATTCTATGTCTTCCAACTGCTCAGCTTCTGTCTCTGGGTGGCCGACAATTACTACTACTACGCCATGGCCATTCTATCGATGTCCAGCGTCGGCATATTGATGGCAGCCTTCCAGAATCGTCGGGTACGTCGTCGTCGTCGTCGTCGTCGTTCGTTTCGTTTCGTTTGCTCGCCGAATCGTTTTCCGTATTAATGTCCAAGAGTTTCTCCGCAGAACCAACAAAATCTGATGTCCACCATTCAATCTTCCGACGTGGCGACGGTGATGAGAGACCGAGCTACCGGCCAAACGGCGACCATACCCGCGGAACGATTGGTCCCCGGCGATATTTTGGTAATACCTTCTCACGGATGCCTGATGCCTTGCGACGCGGTGCTTCTGACCGGGAACTGCATCTTGAACGAGTCTATGCTCACCGGGGAGTCGGTTCCCGTCACCAAGACACCCATTCCTTCGTCCAACGATATCACCTACGACATCAAGGAACACGCCAGGCACACGCTGTTCTGCGGCACCAAAATCATTCAGACGAGATACTACGGAACGGAGAAGGTAAGATCGCGTGACCGATTTCAATTTTATTAGGGAAGCTGTTTCCTCTTCGCCAAACCTCTAACGATCGATCGATCGTTCTTTTCGTCAGGTGCTGGCGGTGGTGGTGAGGACGGGCTTCGACACGAGCAAGGGCGCGCTGGTCAGGTCGATCATGTATCCTCCGCCCGTGGACTTCAAGTTCGAGCAAGATTCCTACAAGTTCGTGATCCTTTTGGCGGGCATAGCCAGCATCGGCGTGATCTACACCATCGTGACCAAGGTGATGAGAGGCGTGCAGGGCGATCACATCGCTCTGGAGGCTCTGGATTTGATCACCGTGGTGGTACCACCCGCCCTACCGGCAGCCATGACCGTCGGTCGGTTGGTGGCGCAGCGTAGATTGGAGCACAGCAAGATCTACTGCACCAGTCCGAGGACCATCAACGTGTCGGGATCCATCGATTGCATCTGCTTCGACAAGACCGGCACCCTGACCGAGGACGGGCTCGATATGTGGGGCGTGGTACCCGCGGTCGAGAAGAAGTTTCAGTTGCCGGTGAAGGACATCGCGTCCTTGCCGTTGAACGACCTGCTGAACGGCATGGTGACGTGCCACGGGATCACCATAATCGACAACCAGCCCGTAGGCGATCCGCTCGACTTGAAGATGTTCGAATCGACCGGCTGGACCCTGGAGGAACCCGACGTGTCCGACACGTCCAAGTTCTCGATGTTGTTCCCAACGGTGGTTCGACCGCCGAAAGGCTCCAAGCTGCTCAAGAAGCTGCCCAACGATCCGAGGATCACGCTCAGCCGACAAAACTCCATGTCTTCCGACGTGATGGACATCTCCCTGAACAACCTCGACGCCACGCTGGTCGACTCCACCACGGAGCTGGGGGAACAGGGCCTGGAGATCGGTATCGTCCGACAGTTTCCGTTCACGTCCACTCTTCAACGGATGAGCGTCATCAGCAGGACGCTCGGCGCCAACCACTACGACCTCTACTGCAAGGGCAGCCCGGAGATGATCCTCAGCCTCTCCAAAGCCGAGTCGAGTACGTATAATTCGAACATTAGCTTCGCGCACGATGTTTCTCGCCCGATCGAGTGCCCATCTTTGGAAGCAAAAGCTTTTTTATCCCCTGAAGAACGTCCGGACGAATTCGATTCGATCGGTAGCCCTGTCGAATCGTTTAGATCGATAAATATAGCGAGCCCGATCGATCGACTTCCATAATAACTAATTTACCGTCGACGAGAATTTAGGGCATAATAGCTCCGATAGGGCTCCGATAGCTCCTTCCCCGAGCAATTTAATCAACTTGCCGGCATTTCTGTTTCCTCGACAGTTCCAGCAGACTTTGGCGCCATACTGCAAGATTACACCTCGGAGGGCTACCGCGTGATCGCGTTAGCCCACAAGTCCTTGAATCGTCTTCCATACGCCAAGGTGCAAAGACTGAGTCGCGAGGCAGCCGAGTCCGACTTGACCTTCCTGGCGTTCGTGATCATGGAGAACCGACTTAAACCGGAAACGAGCCCCGTGATCAGCGCTCTGAACGCAGCCTGCATCAAGACCGTGATGGTCACCGGCGACAATATGCTGACCGCGTTGTCGGTCGCCAGGGACTGCGACATCGTGAAGCCCGGCGTTCCGGTGATCGCAGTTTCGGCGACCCAGCAGAGTCAGCAGACCAAGCCGCAGATCTACTTCATGAACAGCAACAGCCAGCCGACGCCGGTCACGCCGAAGGGCCACGGCAACTTCACCGATCTGAACAGCGTGGCCAGCTTGGAGACGGTCGAGAGCGGCTTCAACGACGGCAATTACTTGTCCGACGAGTAAGTGATATGTCGCTCGATACGCTATATATGTAAGTGATATAATCGCTCGATAATCTCAACGATCGTTTCGTCGCGTTTAGCTTGCACCGCTCGAAGAACCAGTACGTGTTCTCGCTGACGGGGAAAACGTGGGCGCTGGTGAAGCAATACTATCCGGATTTGATCCCCAAACTGGTCACCCGAGGCGCGATCTTTGCGAGGATGTCGCCGGATCAGAAGCAGCAACTCGTGCAAGAGCTGCAGTCCTTGGGCTACTATGTCGGTGAGTGTCGAGTTTTACCATGCGTGCTTTTGTCTCCGGGAACTTGTATCCGGCGCGCGTTCTACCAGAGAAACGGCAGGGATTCCGGTATATATTCGGTGTCGTAATATTCCACGTGATTTTCAGCGATGGTGGGCGACGGAGCGAACGACTGCGGAGCCCTGAAGGCGGCGCACACGGGAATATCTCTCTCCGACACGGAGTCTTCGGTGGCCTCGCCGTTTACCAGTCGCGAGACGAACATCTCCTCCGTGTTGACGGTGATTCGCGAAGGTCGGGCAGCGTTGGTCACCTCCTTCGGGATCTTCAAGTACATGGCCAGCTACTCGCTCACCCAGTTCATCTCGGTGATGCTTCTCTACAGCATCGAGTCGAACCTGACGGACATCGAGTTCCTGTACATCGATCTCTTCATCATCTCGATCTTCGCTTTCTTCTTCGGCCGCACACGGGCGTACGACGGCCCGTTGGTGAAGACGACGCCGTTGAACAGCCTGATCAGCACCACGCCGATCCTGAGCCTGGTCACGCAGATCCTGATCGTGGCGATCTTTCAGAGCGGCAGCCTGTGGCATCTGCAACAGATGGAGTGGTTCGAGCCGTTCAACGCGACGGCCAAGTCCTTGGAGAACAAGGACGACGTGGCCTGCACGGAGAACTACACTCTGTTCATCATCAGCTCGATGCAGTACATCATTCTGGCGGTGGCGTTCTCGAAGGGGCATCCTTACAGGAAGTCGGTGTTCACGAATTACGGTTTGCTGACCGCCTTCATCTTTCTCAGCCTGTTCTCCGTCTATCTGGCGACCTTCCCGTTCGACTGGCTGGCCAACTGGTTCGAGCTCGAGCTTCCGGAGAGCATGGGCTTCCGGTTCGCTCTGATCGGCTACGGCGCCGCCAATTTCGTCGTCTCCCTGCTGACCGAGTACTTCTTCGTCGACTATTTGGTGTTCAACAAGCTGCGCTACCGCTGGCACAACGTCGACAAGTCCCGCAGGAAGTTCCTCGCGATCGAGCGGGACATGTCGCGCGACCTGAAATGGCCGCCGATCTCGCAGGAGCCGTTGCCGGAAGCCACGCCGGACATCCTGATCCGGCAGAACGTCACCGAGATCAAGATCGAGAAACGGGTCGCCGAGCCTCGCTCCGTCGACACGAGCTTCATGAACAGCCCGGTCGGCGGGAACTTCAAGCAGTTCGGCTCCGCCAGGGAGGTGACCTTGAACCCGAGGTCGCTGTTCAACGACCGTAACACCGTGTCGATGCAGACGGTGCCCTGCTTCGAGGAGAAAGAGGTGAAACAGCCGTGCGAGAAACCGGCCGGGAAAAGGAGACACAACTCCGAGTGCGAGAACTCGATGACCCGGTACGAGAAGCCCCTGAAGACCTACAGCACAAACCCGATAGCGACCCTGCCGAGAAACTCCGCCGCGGTGCTGCAGCCGCAGAAGCTGCGCGACTTCAAAAACGTTCTAGTGCACAAAAGCGAGGACATGCTGTCTCCCAACACGCAGAGCGTCCTCGAGCTCGACATCCTACCGTCGTAGCGACGCCGTCGTCTCCGAAGAAAAATTGCCGGATCGTCGACCGTACGCTGGGACACCGCGAAGGATCTCCCATAATCACTGCATTTCACGTCCCATGACAATCGCGGGCCATGGTCGAACCGTCCGTGCGTCGAACTCGCGGAACCTGGGCAAGCTCGTTCGAAGCCGGCTACGCTTCGTATACGCCTGCATCTAGATTTTATAATTTTACTCTTTGTACTTAGGGCACCCCCGTAGAGACGCTTTCCCTCTGCCCTCCCCCCTCCCCCCCCACCCACTTAACCCGACGGTCTGGACTCCGACGTGCCACGACCATTTTTCAATTTCGAACGGAGGTCGACGCGAATTTTACGATTACCTGGAATTCCAACGATCGAAGCGCGAAATCGGGAATCTGGAACCGGTCGTCGTCCGGTTCGTTCTCCGACGCGATCGATCGAAATCGTTCCACGCCCAGCCGGGCAGCTGGAGATCGGTATCCGTCTCGATCGAAGAAACAATGTTGTAGATAGCCAAGACTCGCCGTTGTATCATAGAATTGTAAATTTGTACGAAACATCGTTCTCGAACAATGCCAGCTGGCCGATCACCAGATTCGTTCGAGGACCGTTCTTTCATCGTTTCGACTTGATTTAGAGTCGCCCAGGTCCGTCTCTCGCGGCTCGACCATTCAGAAATTCGGGGGCCGAGTTCAGCGATCGAAGAGGATTATTCGAGACGGCGACTCGGAAAGCTCGATATTCACGGAAGTGTTCAGAAACGAGGAACGATGGGACGACAGCATCCCCGGCAGGATCTTCGACATCGTTCGTCGCACGGTGCATTTAGCTCGCGACAGCTCGATGGCCGACTCGAAGTGCACGAAGAAGAAAGAGACGCGAACGTCCGCCATGCTCGATCCGCGTGGGTCCCTTTTGACCCGATCTCTCTTCTCGTCCTCCTTCTCCCCTTACTCCTCTTTTTGCTAGTATTTCGAGCGGTGTGCGCCACCCTCTCGAGAAAGTATTATCGTCGGTGTTTATTTATTTTAGATGATGAAATTTTAAACTCGGACTGCGGCACCGGCTGGATCTTCGCGCCGAAGACTGGAATCACCGCAGGCCGACCGAAGTAGATGGATAGATAGATATAGATATATAGATGGATAGATAGTTAGATAGATAGTTAGTTAGTTAGATAGATAGATAGGTAGATAGTTAGTTCTCCCGATATATTATGTACATATACGTCGGAAACATGTGATTTATTTCGCCGTCGTAGCGACGGACGCCGTAGTACGTCGAGAGCCCCAAGGACAGCTACGAAGACGACGGAGTCGGCTCTTCGGGACGTCCGAAACGATCGGATTCAACCGAGCGATACCAATCCGGGAAGACGCGAGCATAGAAACGCGAAACCGCAACGAAAGACGATGGAATAATTTTTTTATCACGGAAGACTGGAACATTGCGACGAAATCCGGGAAACACTCGGGAAATCCTCGGCTGGTTACTTATCTTTTTGCAAGAATGCCGCGAAACGGCAACGAACGCGGCAAACGCTTTTAACGCTCCCGACAATGGGTGCAGAGCCCGCAAGGTGCCAGAAAACTGAAGTTGCGAGCCTCGATACGCTCCCACCGTTGCTCGGTCGATCTCGCACGATGCCGGATGTCCTCCGACGTAGAATTCGCTTCTTCGTAGCAGCCCTGGGCCAGCCTGCACGTTCCGCTTCTAACCTGGCCCTCGCGTCTTCGCTTCCGGGTACTTAATTAAGCTAACCAGAATCCGCGCGATCGAATTTGTTCACTCTTTCCTCGTTTTCTTCTTTCTTTTTTTTTAATAGACGGACGCGCGTCCGGATGGATTTGTTTTCAACTAGAGAAGTTCGTAGGTAATCGATCGGCGACGCGTTTCCTCGAGTTCTCGCGGCGAGCAACCCCGTCGGAACGATTCCGCTCGTCGCGGGGGTGGAAACGTGGGTTATTTTCACGAGTGCGATCACGGTGACGTGTAACCGAGCTCTAGTTTATCCGAACCTATCATACTTAAACGCGGAATGCCATTCCTGCGATGCCGCGGAAAGATCTCTCGAACCTCGTCCCCGCGCGATTGCTATCGTTCGAGCGGACGACGAGGATAAGTGTGTACTTTTATTTACGCAATGGAAATAAATACTTAAGCGCGTTGTTCCACTACCTGCGACGCTATGCTTACGTTGAGATATAGCGGTTGTCGAATAACAAAGTATGTATTTCATGTAACACGACTTTTCTTCTTCCGTACCTGCGTGTTCCTTTCCTGTGCGTCGTCCTTCCGCAGCGATTCGTGGCTTCCTGCGAATCACAGTCGAGAAAAATTGGGACAGCCGATCGAGTACGTTGAACAGGCGAGGATCCATTGTCTTCGGAGGATCCGGTTTTCCGAATTTTACAAAAATATTGGACCGAGGACACGGAGTCTGACGTCTCAGAGTTGTCAAGGATCGATGCCTCGTCGGAGAGATCCAGGGATCCAGGGGATAGAAACGAGATTGCGATACCTCGATAAAAGCCAATGGAGTCGGAATCGAACATTTATCAAGCGCGAATATAAACAAATATCGCACGCACTTAATTTACAAAATATTCACGTCGACGCGATCCGCTCGATCGAGGACCGAGGCGACGAGCGATCGTTGCCGACGGGAACGTTCGCCGCTCGAACGCTCGGCGATCGACGATAAATACAACAATTTACACGCGCGCGCGTCGTATCGACGATACGCGTTACAAACATATAGATTAGAATCGATTCGCGACAGTACACCGCCGCACTTTATACAAAATAGAAGGTCCCTTCCGGGCGCGATTCTCTCTCAAGATCGGTCCGTTCGACTTCGTATTTACATCGAGTACAAAATGGCCGTATTCTTAGCAACCAGCCGGACGCCAGATCCGTCGGATCACCGTAGATCCGGTGCGTTAGAGACCCGTATCCAGTACCGTGTCGGAAACTTTGTTTCATGCAAAGTTCCCCCCAACCGCACAGAGAACAGCGTCCACTTTCGACGGATCGATCCCGGCTACGAGTTGATCACGTACGTGATCCAGTCGACGGTCTTCGCTACCCGATGATAGATCCCCGGTTGGCCCGGTTGGGCGCAGGAGTAACCGGCAGAAACGATGCCGATCAAGTACCAGCGACCCGTCTTCTCCAGCATCAGGGGCCCGCCGCTGTCACCCTGAACGAGCAGACACGAATTCGTTAAGAAAATCAGTTTGTCGGGCGGTCACCCAAGGGGAGCTATCCTTAAACGATGCGAGGATAACGCCGAATCCGACGGTCACCTGACAAGAGTCCTTGCCGCCGCCGCGGTAGCCGGCGCACATCATCTCGTCGTAAATTACAACATTGATGCCGTTGGAACGATGCCACCTCTCGCAGACCCGGTTGTCTATCACAGGTACGTCGACGGCTTGCAGCGTCTTCGGGCGCAGCCTCGATCCTGTTCGGTCGAACGATTAGCGCACGATTATTCGACCCCGAATCACCTTTTCGGCTCACTTACCGGCCTGAAGGGCGCCCCATCCAGCGGCCCAGCCGTATTGGCCAAGGAAATCCTCGTTTTTCTCGGGTAGACAGATGGGTGCTATATGAGGCATGTAGTGGACGGGCCGATCCAGTCGCAAAACCGCCACGTCGAATCTGTGTAATCAAGATTTCTCTTTATTCGTCTTGTTTTCGAGCTTCGAATTCGTCGAACCGTGCCGGGATTCGAATGTCGCGTTTCTGCAGGATTTTGAATCGGTTAAGAAACGCGGCACCCCCAAGTGGAAACATCGTCGATCGTCTCACCTGTCGGCCTGAGGCGTGAACTTGAAGTAGGGGTGCACCCTGATCTCCCTGACCCCGAACGTATAAGCTGGCAGCGTCTCGCTGGCGGAATTGACCACGTAGTCGCCCAAAGTCACTTGAACTTGGCGTGCCGACGCTCTGGCAAACGAAACGGGCAAATTAGACGCGACCCCTCGAATCCACCCGATCGATCTTAAAGAGGTCTACTCACTTGGCAACGCAATGGCCAGCGGTGACAACGTGAAATCGATTGACGAGCGTGCCTCCGCATCGGCTGGACCCGATTCTGATGTATGCCTGAGAAATTAGAACAGTTTCTCTATTGAACGCGTTCTTTGCGATACCGTTCGAGGGGAAAAATCGATCTCGATCGATCGTCGCGAGTCTGACCTGCCATGGGAAGCTGCCGAAACCGGCGTCGTCACCGCCGACGATCCTCCTCTGCGCGGTTTGCTTCGACGCGGGGATTCCGCAGCCTGCAATTACAATGGCGTGGACCCCCTCTTAAAATTAGCACACGTGCGCGAACGGAGCACTTCCGGAAGAGTTAGTAACCGAGGAAAATCGTACAACCCCCCTTCGATCCGATCGATTTTATGCATATTTATCGTCGAACGTTACGCTTCTAACGATCCTTGTGGAGCAAGCGTGTTAGACTCGCGAGAAATAAATGGCCTCGTTCGCGCGAGAGACGCGCGTTGGATATTTCTTCGAGCACCACGCTCGTCGAAAACGCTGCGAAATCGGTGGAAATCGTCTCTGGCCAGTTGGGACTCGTTGATCGCGAACTCGAAGGCCATTTGTTTCCGCCAACTTAACGTTACCGAATCAGACTTGGAGTAATCCGGTGCGAACTGTATACGACAGAAACGAAGACGTCCTCCTGGATCGCATCGAAAAGAAAAGTCGAGACACGAACGAGTTGCTTCCACGAAGTTGAAAGATACGTATGTACAGATCGATCCTCGTGGCTCCTGCTTCTTGATCGCGAGAATAGATCCTGGGGACCGTTGGCAGAAGATCGAAGGACACTTTCCTCGAGAAAGAGGAACCGGAAGTAGGGAGGACTCGCGTGAAATTTCGGGAACCGGCTGAAACGTGCGGATCGGACTCGTTGTTGTCGCAATCGGCATGCAGGATCGATCGACTGGCAACGATTGGAACGGTTAAGAAATCGATGGAGTGCGGAGAATCGGAAAATGGAAAATGGAGAATTCGTGCGCGATTGATCGGTTGAAAAAAGGGAACGAAGGACGACGGATAGGGAACGGTGCGCGTACTTTCATGCTTCGAAAGGTGCGAATAGAGAAAGTGGCAACGTCCGACGGCATGCTGAGGAAAGTGCGAGTACCGAGAGGCTGATTCGAAAGTGGAGAACGTTTCGGCATGCTGAGGAGAGCGCGAGTGTCGAATTTCAAGACGAGAAGTAACGAAGAGAAGCAACGACCGTCGCGTTGGGAAAAAGGGAAAACAGGGAGCTCTTGTAATCCGAGGATCGGTAGCAAGGATCGGCGACAGGTATATCGAGCATGCTGGTCGCTTCGACAACAAGGAAGGTGCGAAAGTGCTGAAAGATGCGAGACTCTAGCAGGTGAGAGTGAAATCAGAGAATTCCTGAGCTGTAATCTCGAATCGTTCGAACGGCTATATCGATTCGAATGGTTTGCGATTGAAAATTATGACACTTCTTTTCCGAGATCGTCGCAGCTTTTCTCGAGAGCCAGTAAAGCTCGCGCGACTTCTAAACCGATTCGCCTGGACGCTGTTACATTTGTACCGCGTGATCGCGTAGATTTCGATCGTCCCTGCAGCGGTAGCGGAAAAGCCTTCTCGCGGTACAAACGTTCTGGTATTCCCGCGATCTTTCAAGATTTGTAGGGCCTGGTAATCGCGAATCGCGGTGCGACGGATCCGAACGGACGAGCCGAATCGTCCGAGAAAAAGGGTAGGCCGTGAAAACGTTCGAGCGCAGGCAGGAAAGGAAAACGACGGCGACAGAAGAGGAGGCGGAAGAAGAGTACAGCGTTTTGTGCTCATGCTGGTGCAAGAATGCGGATTGCATGCTTCAGTAGGAAGGACTTACGATCGTCGTTGGCGGTCTCCGTGTAACTGTCCAACGGAAGCGGCTGAGACTGATCTCTAGGTGCCTCGATCAGGTTATAATCGGAGCTACCTTTCGGCTCTTGCCGCTGACAACAAGCGAACATAATGCCGCCGCAACTGCCGTCCAATAGGCCGGCCGACATCCAGCACATTAGAAAAAATTCGCAGGTTCGTCCGTCTGCGCACAACGAATCGTCACCCTTCCACAGCGGTCTGTTTTGTTGACGCGGCTCTGCACAAAACAGGCTAAACTGTTCTCTCTCTTTCTCTCCTCTCGGCACTCTCTCTCTCTCTCTCTCTCTCTCCCTCTCTCTCTCACCCTTTTTAACCCTAGCTAGCTCTCTCGTCTCTTCCTTTCGTTCCAGGAGGCAACGAAAACGCCGAAATACCGAATTTACTCCCCCGTTTTTTCTTCGATTTTAACCGACCTTGTTCTCGGGCTACAATTACTCCAAGCCTAGCTTCGGGTGTTTCATACTCAAGAGGATACGGTCGAGCAATCTCGGCAAAATGCGAGGCTTTCGCTACCGGCTGCCCCATTTAAATCGATCGCGTCTTTCGAACCGTCCGCGATGGCAAAATCCACGATCGCGCGTTCTCCAGCAACAACTATCGTCGTCGACGCGGCGCAAACTTTGACCGTCGAAACACAGCAATTTCGCAAAACTGTAAACCCGATGGTTACCGAGATCCTCGTCTCGCGCAAATTACAAAGGGAAGAAGTATCCTATCTTAATCTTCGCGTATCCTAAAAACTCGCCGATGCGTAAAAATCCTCGGTGTACCAACCAACTTCCTAACACGGGTACCATTAGCTCGAACACGGTTATCCACGAATTTGTCGACGGTAAAATTAACTCTCGCGCGGCCTTTGCACGTTAATTAGCAAAAATACAGGACAGATCGGATTCGCGTGATTCCAACGTTTGCAAAACGGTTTCGGAGACGAATTCGAATGGGACAGCCTGCGCGGGTGCGAGAGAATCGCGCGAACGAAACGATGAGCGTAAAACGACGACAGGAAAGGTTCTCGTCCGTCTGTCGTAACGAATGCGCGCGCGGATCACGGGAGTCACCGCGTCGCGTCGATTCGACGGAAACGGAAACGGGACCGACTGTCACAATCGTTGCGACAGGCCACCGCGCCGGCTAGGATATTGCGGTGGCCGGGTTGGCCGGCTTAATTTACGATTATCCGAGAGAAACGCGAAATCGAGAGGCGCGATGCAACGACACGACGTGTGTTGCGCGCGTATCGGTTTCACCGGGCGCCGATTAACGAAAGACCGGACACGGCCGGACGAACGGAATCCGGAGGCACGCTGCGAAACCGGGGCTTTCGACAGGTGCGCGAGTCATCGTCGTCGCGATCGGTTCCACGCCGACATTTTCCCTCGGACCCCGCGGTCTACGCGGATTGCTGGATGGGGAACGTACCTGACTCTAACCTAGGGTAATCGTCGAGCGTTTGCTTTCGATGATCTGAAACAAGAAATCACCTCTTAATCTCTGTCGCGAAAAATTCCGCGACGAAATATGCACGGTGGAAGCTCGTTAACCGCGAACCGATCGGGAGAAACACGGGTGTTCGGACAATGAAACGGTTACTCGGTTACTGGAAATTAATGTTTCTAAGAGGATGCCGAAATAATTTTGCCCCGGACAAGGGACAATAGGGTAAAAATCGTTTGGGAAACTCTTTGGGAGCGACGACGAAAGCTGGGAATTATCTGGCCGATTATGGGCTGGGATGCGGGTGAATTGTGTTACTTTGCATAACGATTGCAACGCCGAGGAAGTTTATTGTATCATTTTATGTTCGGTCATTTAGTTTCTCACGCTGGGCGTTCTGGTTTCGGTTCGATTGCCCACGGTGTTGCAACAACGTTCGCGCGGCACGATGGATATCTTTATTTTCGACGAAGCGAGAATCGAGAATGATTTTTGGCGCAACGAGACCGAGAGCGAGCTCGTTTATCGTTCGTCGACGCGTTTCTCGAATTAAATTCAGCAAGGAACGGAGCGAATCTTGCAAAATTCCAATAACCGTAATGGAACGTCCTCCTCTGATTCTATTTCCACCGGCGTTCTCGTCAAACGCACGCATCTCGATTGCACGAAAATAGCTCTGCCAATTAAAAGAATGTTCCATTTACGCGGGGCAAAGGGTTCTGATCCTCTCGGATAATCCCCGAGAAAAACAGTCGTCTAATTAGAAAAGTTGTGACCCGGATTTGCATTCGTTCGCAACGCTGCAGGATAAATCGTGACGGAACGTTGGAGAACTGTTGAATTCTCGGTCCGTGCGAGAAATGAACGAAAAAAGTGCGGGCAACGTCTTCCGACAAAGATCGATTCTGTTCTCGATCGCGTTACCTCTGACATCGTCCTCGAAGTCGGGCAGGTGGTTCGACTGCTGGAAGAAGGAGGGTGCGCTGCCACCCACCGCCGGTGGAAAGTCGTTGTCTCTGAAGATCAGTCGAGGCGTCCGATGGCCCATCACCGGACGGCTGAATTCGGAGACGGGGCTTCGCCATAGCGACTTCTGCTGCCTCCACGAAGGGAACCGCAGACCCGGGGGCACGCCGATGTTCCTTCCCGTCGGGGGGCCGCTGCCTTCGAAAGCGTAGCCCCCCGGGCCACTGGGGAACCGAACGTACCGACGCCTTCTCGTCGAATTCGACGATTCCGTCCGGTTCGAATCGGTCTCGATTTCGGCCTCGGTCTCGGTCTCGGTCTCGATCGAGGCGAACAACGTTTCCGGTCTGCTCAACGTGGAACCGGAGACCAGTTCCGTTTGGCTGGTGGCGCGGCTCGAGGAGATCACGAACACTATTCCCAGTAGCAACCATTGGCTGGATCTCGCTGCACCCATCGTTTCCCTGAAAACAGTCGGTCCGATCAATTTCTGAATTTTCCTGCATTTTCCTGGATTCTCCCGCATTCCCCCGCACGAGTTGATTTTTTTTCACATTTCCATTTCCATGTACCATGCGTCGTCGTTTATCTATCCAAATCTCGGAATTTGTACGCAAAATGACGCGAACGCCTACGCTTTCGTAAAGATCCACTAACGAGGTTATTCATGGGCAAGATCCAGTAGATCGATGTTCTCGCATTCGAACAACCGTATCGTTCGCAACGCGCCCCGTTCCGCCGTCGCGATTTCACAATTAACGCGCGCAAATTAAACGATGTTCGACTCAATGCCGCGTATCGGCAGAGTAAACAGAGCAAACACAGATGCTGCGGATAAGAAGCGATCGCGGCGGAACGGGCGAACGATCCGGATCGAGAAGGACGAGGGGACGCTGGAAAATCTGTTGGAACGATCGCGCCTTATCCCCGTCTATTTTTCAATTGTTCGCGCGAGATCTTTAACACCGAGCCCGGACCCCTTTTTCTTTGTCCAGCGGCCGACGTCGACGACGACGATTTCTATCGATCGCGATCCACGGGCGTTTCACCGCCTCGCCGACAGCTCCCCCAATCTTTCGGGTCGTTAGCTACAATTTTCAGAAAAAGAAGAAAAAAGCTGCGCCTGAAAACGTCGCGTGATCGAGCTCAACGAGCCACGGAACACGCAGATGATCGAGTCAGCGCCGACACGAATCCTTCTTTCTTGTGGCAACGTTGACGATGGATCACGCGACGAATCGTGATCGGCCCTGGCCATTACGATGCTCGATGATTTTTCACTTTCGCGAGCGAATCTGGCGAAGCTCGCAACGCTTTAGCTACTTCGAAACCTGGCAAAAGCGATTTCTCTGCTTCGATCTCGATCGTCGCGTTGCATAGATCGAGAATTTTTGGAGCTCGAGCAGTTCGTGTTTACAAATCGGACGAGCCGAAATCCTAGGGTTCGCGATCGGTGAAACGAGTTTCAGCAACTTCGTCGCGTTCCTTCCGGCTGGTTTTTATATCGTATCGGTCGAACGCGGCAGCATTTTGAAATCGGCGCGATTATGCAAGAGCGTTTTAATGGTTCAGTTTGTTCATCGTTTTAGCGCATTCGAAAGCGTTGCGCCATCGTCTCGTTGGCGGAAACGTGGACGGACTCTTCGCGAGCCGTCCACACCGTTTCATTCGTTCCTCGTTATTTCTTCAATCGACCAGATCCGTCAACGGAAAGCTCCTCTTTTAAGAAACTCCAAGACCCCCCGAAGCGTCCGCGCGAAGCGGCATAAAAATCGGCCTTCGATCAGGTTGGAAGAAAGTATTTCCAGTCGATCGAAAACCGCTCGTACCCGTCCAGAACCAGGCTCGCCTAAACTCTTTCCACGGTCATCGAGAAGAATCCTGCTGCCCGAATGGCCGGAATATTTTCCAGGCGGGGAACTGGTTTTCCCACTTTCTCTCCGATCGTGAAACCCCAGCCCATGGTGCTCGTAGACATTTTATGCCCGTGTCATCATAGAAAAGCCGATCGTAAAATCTCTCGGTTATGACATCGAACGAACGCTCGTCCGTCGATATTACTGCCGTCGTTCCCGTCATTTCGATGCGTGAAATAGTTCCAGCGGTTCTTACAAAACGGATGTCGTTAAAACACCGCGGATCTCTGTTCCGTAGACTATTTCGAGGAAGCTGCATCGAAGCTCGAGCATGCGACAACGATTCGATCCGTCCAGCGATTCCTACTCTCGCAGCCTTGAAACCGCGGATGCGGATCTCTCGATGTTCAAACGATCGCGCCTGTTTTTCCTTGGAGATTTAGAATCCGTTACGAAACTGACGCGGGGCCAAGGGCCGTTAGATGGTTAAATTGTCCTGAACGTGGTCGAACCGGCGATTAATGCGGCTGGCACGACGAGACGCGACGCGACGGTCGGTTGCCTAATCGGGGCGCGAGAGCATAAAACTCGGGCGGCGTTTTCACTCCTCCCCGACGGGATGCTGTCTCGTCTCGTCTCGTCTCGTCTCGTCTCGTCTCGGCTCGTCTCGGCGCCAATGCCGATGTCCGCCGGCATAATCGGACGAGTGGCCTTTGGATCCGAGTTCCGAGTTCCGGGTTCTCTGTCGAGCTCTTTTTACTTTCACCCGTTACGGGGCGACGCGTGACGCAAACAACGCGTTCGTCCAGCCGTCCGAAAAGAAGATCGACGGAGATCGTCCGGGGGAAATCGAAGATCCTGGATCCGCGGACCATCCTTCCGGGTACCTTTCGCGGAAACAAGGTGGGAAGATTTCTAGTAGAAACTGTCGGACGTTTCGCAACCGCGTGTGTCACAGTTTACTCGCCGATCGAAACGACGCGAGTCAAAAGTCGGGCATGCTCTTTCTGGCGCGATATTTGCGATCGAAAATGACATTCGAACGGCTCGACGAGGATCGGTGAATCGAACGTCCTTGCAGCTTGCAGCGAGCGTCGCGGCGACGAGTGAACGGTTCGATGTGTTAGTAGGTCATTGGCTCTGCGTGTAGATCCAGCAGAAGTGAAAGTGCAGCTCTTGCATCTCCACGACAGTGTGAAGTTCACGTTCACGCTACCAATCCCGATTCCGATTCCGATTCCGATTCCGATTCCAACGCCGTCGTCGGCCAGCCCTCCCCGCGCCGACGATTACGAACGATCGGCGCTCCTTTTGCTCTCTTTTCCTCGTCCGCTGGAAACACCGATAACCATCGGACACGATGGGAAATCGAGAAAACGTCTTCTGTGTCGCCCATTGTGTGCAAATATCGGATCCCATGCGCGACTAGAAAATATGAAAAACGTAGCAAATTTCTACCGGACTCGTCGACGCTGCGCAACCACGCACTGCGGTAGAAAACGAATGAAACGGATAAAGGGGAAAAGAGAATCGTAAGAAAAGTGAAACGCGCATCGATAAATCGCTCCAATGTTCAACTAAGTAGCTAGATTCAACGGTGCTCCTTAATGTTTCCACGTCCCGATAACATGGTAATCGGCAGCTTTTCGGAACAGTTCTCGTATCTGTCGAGAGGAAACTTCCTTTTACGATCGAATCAGCCGCGTTGATTCCATGTTTTCGATATCTAGAATATCGTTGGGAATGCCAATTAAGATTACCTTTATCCTAATAGAGCAACGAGTTTCGAGTAGCAGAAATTGATTGAAATTTTCGCTCCCTTCTCTTCGCGTTTCCGTCTTCCATTATCGGCAGAAATGATATTTTTCGCGCTGGAACTTCGGCCGTGTCCGCGATTGAACAGCCATTCGGTGGAGAAGGTAAAAAACAAAATGGCAGTCGTTGGAGGCGCGTTCGCCGCTCGAAATTCAGGGAAAAAGTGTTGGCAGACTCGACGTCGACGGTCTGCAATCGACGGACGATTGCTCGATCGCGACGATATCGTGCTTCCCTGGACGCGATCCGAAAGGTGGCTAGAAGGAGAAAAAGAGAGGATGAAACGACGAAGCCGAGGATCTCGAACAAGGCGGACGAACTTTCACCTTCCTCGTCTACGGCTAGAGTCACCCGACTCTATCGTGCACGGTGCCGATCCTCGAAAGTACAGAGTTTCTTCTCCCGTGTACACGGTACACAGACATGTACGGCACGTACATAATTGTACCATCGTTTCCCAGCTGTTCGTGAAAGCCCACGTGCGTCGCGAGCGTGTACAGCGTCGATCAAAACGCCGGGACCTAGTTTCGTCGATTGCTTGATCTCGGAAGATCGGATTCTCGAAGTCGAGAGAACATTTTTCGTCGCTGGTTAAATTTGTTCCAGGGACTCTTTCGCGAAAGTCGCCGGCCGATTCTTAATTTTTGCTCGCATTTATTTATTTGTCGGCAGGACGCCAGAAAATTCTTCTCACCGACGACGCTTCGCCTCTCTTTCCACAGCTTCGCACGCGTACCCTCGATCCTCCTCGATCCTGCTCGATCGCTGACCGGGCCGATTGGCGCCACACGGCCTCCGAGCGTCGCGTCGCGTCGTCCGCAACCCGCGCGCGCGAACTCACGGTCTGCGAATCGACATTTAAGAGCACGATCCATTACTTTCTCTGCGGCGCGCACGGGCGCCGTTTACTTTCGCCGAAAGCGAACCGAGAAAAAGCCAAAATAAGAGGCGCGCGTGAAATTTTGTTTTCGTACGTGCCTCGGGTTCCGGTCCCCGGGCCCCTCCCCTCGTCCCCCCCCTCAACCCGTTGAAACCTGGAAGCGATGAAATCTTCGGTAATCTCCTCGACGGGCCTCGACCAGTCGGCAATTTATCAAAAACCTCGTCGCGAGAACTTGCAACGCCTCGATACCGCGCAGCTTTCTTCTCTTGAGATTGATAAGGCCTCTCCGATCGCTTCTAGCATTTTTCGAACATGGTTAGGCAGCTGGAAAGCGTGTCATCGATTTTTCCGCCAAGCGTCACATGAAATCAAATTTCTGTCACGGTGTCGAACGAACCTGTGAAAATAAGTTTCTTCGTCGGAAGTTGGAGATCGAGAAGCATAAAATTGTTGAGCAAGAGGGAAGAGCCATCGGTACCCGTCGGTGATGGCCGCTAATGAGAATCGGTAAGAGTTAATTGCCCGACCGCGGAAGAAAGCGTTCGCTCGAGAACGGTGTTCGACAACCAGGAATCGAGATGGCGTCCGCTGGAGCCGGAAACGCTCGGCGGACTCTCGTTTTTCATCCGACTTTCGATAAAAATGCGTCGCCCCGGTCCTCTAACGCCTCCCGATGCGATACGGCTCGGACACCCGCGAGCAAAGCGAAGCGGAGCAGAGCGGAGCTGGACGAGCGGCGCGCAACCTTTCCAAGCAAAACCGGTTCGAAGAAATCTGAACGTCACAGCTTCTGCTCTTTCTTCGTGGCCTTGAAAGAGCTACGCTTCTTCGCGGTCTAGTTCGCCGATACCCCTTTCATGACGAACACTTTCCATTGTGTAACGAATATATAGTATATTTCTATGTTCTTTTCTCTACGCTCCTTCGTTGCACCGCGATCGGTTCTCTTCCTCCTCCACGTTCGTCCGTCTTTCGAAAATTCTTCTGCATTCCTCGGAGACCGCGATATCGCGATCTCGGCGTTTTCTGCACGCACGCTAGTCAGGCCCTCGCGAGTTCGAGGGTCTCGCTCGAGCGCGGAACGCGATCCGCATTGTTACTTTCACGGAGAAATTAATTCGCTCGTAAACAGCGTAATCCCAGCAACGGGCGAGATGAAAATAAAGAAAAAGTGTGCCGGATCGAGTAACGTGCTCTCCAGACCTGCTCGCAGAACCAGCGGCGTCGTGGACGTTCATGGAGAACCATGGTGCCGGCCGGAAAGCCGACGATAACCCATCGAGTTACGTTCCAACGGCGTTCCATGCTGTCCGACGTTCCCAACTCGCAATCATAGAACTATAGGAGTACTCCTTTCGATTATTTATTCAGTCGAGACGCGTCCATTCGGACGCGAAAATCGCTCTCTCGGTCGGCCGAAAGAATACCTTCCTGTTCGAACAGAGACAAAATCCTTATCTTCGGCTTCTAGAACGAAAGATAAAGGTGAGTCAGTCGTCGTGGAAAGAACGAAACTGGGTTATCTTTGGTTTTTTACTAAACGGTCTCGAACTCCATCGATTCCTCTCGGATCGTTCGTCGCCTAAATATCGAACAACTCCGAACGATTCTCGGCTCACCATCGAATTCCTCGGGATATTCGAAATGGGAAATCGAAGTTCGAAGGCGAAGACAAGATGGCCCCGGAGTCTCTTCCATCGAACGGTGTTACGTAAACCGGGGGGGAGTGGTAGCGGCGCGTTTAGGCAATCCGGAGAACGGTACCGAAGCGTGCATCCTTAATGCTTGTCCCCCTGGCCTGACCGTCGTCTCGTTTTGGAACCGAACGGAAGTACTTTCACTGGCTACGAGGCCGGAAAGTCGAAAGATTTCGATGGCCACGAGCCATCGTGAAATCTCACTTTTTCTCCGACCAACGGATCGGATCTTCTCGCCCGGAGAAACGGTCGCGAACGTCGCGATCTCGATATCCTCCGCGAAACACCGAGAAAACATTTTAAAGTCGTTTCTGTTCTCCTCGAATCGAACGAGCAAAAATACCGATTTTTAGCGACGACGTTTATTCGAGATATCGTATCGGCGATATCGACGCACGCGTTGGCGGAATGACAAAAGCTTCGAGCGCTTCGATTCGGTCTTTCGACTGTCAGAGCATTTATTCTGCGGTTCGTTGATTCGCGATCTCGTGGAAACGCGAATCGGCCGGAATGCTTGACGGCGAGCAGCGATAGATTTCCATTGCTAGGACGACGGAGAAGGCCATTGATTTGCCAATCGTTGGCCCGCCCTGGCATTAAAATCGCTAGCTTCGTTTATCCATCTTGTCACAGGGACGGGCTTTCTTTCAAAAGCTGATCCAGACCTTCTCACTTTCACTCGATCTTTCCGATCGTCGTCCGACCATTGTTTTGCTTCTGCGAGCCTCGTCGTGACTCGCCGATCGTTCAATTATTCGTTCTACTCGCAATCTTTCAATTTGCCGAGACGGTCTATCAAATTTTCATTCGGTCTTATTAGAAATTGATAATTGGACGGTGGATCTTGTACCCTCGTCTGTGCGAAATGATAAACATCGCCGGAAGATTGTAATTCGATGCGTCAACGTTACCAATTTGTTCCATTCTAATTGAAACGCGTACAGCAATCGGAGAAACGTTACGGTCCAAAGGGGTCTATCGTCTTAGAATTTTTCATAAATAAACATTCGACCAACGGCACTCTCTCCGCAACTTCTCGCTTCGAAGAAGTTGATCGAAGCTTCTTCGAGCTCCGCGCACTAATTACATGTTCACGCGTTCGTTTCGAACTGTATCGCGACAATCTCGGCATCGCGCGTTCCCTCCGCGGTCGAAACGAATCGGCCGCGTCGATTAATGCGATGAAATTCGATCCGACGAACGAAAGCAAAAATTCGAAACAGCGGATCGCTTCGAGCGATTCTTTCCCGTTTTCGACTTACCGATCTCTCCGACCGAAACAATCCTTGTTGGCAACGACCGTCTCAGCGTCCCTGCGTCTCCTCGGGGCCAACTCGCTCGGATCCGTCCGCTCTTCTTCTTCCTCGTTTTCTGCCAAGCCTACGGTGAACAGTCCTCACCACCATAACACAACAATGTTAGCGAAGCTATGTCGAGTCCGTGGCCCGGTTCAGCGCACGGATCGGTCACTCGCGGCCACGACCTATCGATCGCGATCTTTTTCCCGGTACCGCACGCTGCCTGCGGTGCTTCACGGTCACCGAGATTTCCTCATGGTCCCCGCGACGGCTAGACTCTCCGGCACTGTATCCTCCCGGCCAGCTGGCGGACTCTTCCTTCGGACGATCGAGGCGAAGCGGTTCGCGGCTGCTCGAAGAGGATCGGAGCTGCGCGGAGCTGGTCGAAGTCACTGCGAAGCCGATGCGAAGCTTTCTTCGAGCGGTGAGCAGCCGGGCGAAGAATCCAGTTTTCCGACGGACGGATCGGAGATTCGGTTTGCGGGTCGAGCGAAACCGATCAACCGGAAGACTGTCTCGAAGGGTTCGGAGGATCCACGCGATCGAGGGCTCGCACCATGTCTATCCTCTCGTCTCGAGGAGCCCTGGTCGCCTGCTCGTCGTAGCCCGCCGTCCGCTACCACGGCTCTCACTTTCTCCGGCGCGGCGTGGAGCGGCGTGGAGCGGCGTGGCGCGGCGAGTAGTTTCGTTTCGGTAGGTAAAACTCTCTCGCGTGGCCCCCACCAGCACCCAACGCCGCACGGCTCGACTTCAAGGCTGGCTCTTCGCTTTGTCTCCTCGACTCCTCGACTCCTCGACTCCTCGAACGGGAAAATCGACCGACGCGATCGGAAGGATACCGTATACCGGCGCGTCCTTCGATCGGCGCGGCGGACACCGGTAGCGGATCCGTCGTCTTCTCGGAAATCCTCTTGCCTATTGGATTCGTCGTGCGGGAGAATATCTCTCAACGTTCGGTAGTTTCGTGGTAAGATCGTTGGCGTCGATGCCGGCGTCGCAGATGTTCGAAAAGAAAAATGTCGATTTTCGCTCGAACGATCGTTCGACGAGACGATCCCAATGTACCGCGACGCGAGCCCGTAAAAAGAAAGTAGCACGAGCTGCAGGAATTCTAAAAATAAGGACTAACGATTCGACGAGTGGGGAAATTGTTAAGTAATCGGCACGAATCGACGAGGGTCGTGCGTGGGCCTGCCTAAAAAAAGGCATTGGTAATCGCGCGAAACAGATTGCCCAGGGTTCATCGAGAGTGTCGACATCGTTCCTCGGAGGAGGCGAACACAGAGAAAGAAAGTTTGAATTATTATTTGTCGCGCGGGTGGAAAGTTCCTCGTTAAATCGACATCGGCGTAGGTAAACGACGCGCGACACAACCCATTGAACGACCCGATCTTCCGACACGTTCCTTCTCTTCCTCCGTGTTCCTGTTCCTGTTCCTGCTTCTGCTCCCGTTCGCGTCGCTCGAACTTCTTAAACGACGTCAAAGGGTCCAAGGTCTTTTTCGCGTGGCTGAAGATTTCCTGCCATTCCTGTTTTCATCGATAGCTAATCGGTCTTTCCGCCTATCGGCCGTTTCCTCCGCCGAAAGAAGAATCCAACGGACAGCTTTTATACAGAGCCATACGAATCGAGAATCTCCTTAATTTCCACGAATTTCATTCGCTGCACCGCTTCTTCGTTAAAGTCCCATGCCCATTGTTCGACGCGGTTGCTAACGATCTTTTTATCGGTAAGAGCGGGAGAATCGGGCTAGTTTTGGGAAAATCTCAGTTCCGTCATAATGTTCGATGCAAAGCAACAAAGAACAAGGTAATTAACAGCGGAACAAAGAGTTTCTTCTCGTCTTCCGCGAGCCAGTTTCAAAGATGTCTCGGCCCGTGATTTTGCACGGTTTGCTCGCTCCCTCGAGCGGCTGGGAAACGATTTCGGACAATTAACCGCGGCCATTACGCGTAGAGAAGAAAAGGGGCAGAATAAACGGGGGCCATTGTGTCTCCGAACAGGAGCATGAAGAGAAAAGCCGTGCGGATCGGTAGATTTTTCGGCAACGATGCCGATACGTTGTCACCGTAGATCATGGAAAACGGGCCGCGGGGATCCGAGCGAAAGAAATCGAGAAGAAATCGATATCCAATCGAGCCGAGTGTGGGTAATTGGAAAGTACTCGTCAGCCGCATTCTATCTCGTAAGCCGTCGCTAATAATTCGCAGCTTAAACCCGTGGGAAAATGAATTTACACCAGGTTTTCTTCGCCGTATCGCTGTGCCGCCGATGATTCTTAAACTAATTCGATCGATCGTAAAAAATTGCATCGAGACGGATCGCTTCGATTCGCGCGAAGGTCGATTCTCCCGTGATCCGAGAAAACAATGATTCCCAGAAAAATCTACGGTGTAAAATTATGACCGGGCACACGGTCCACGGTACGGAACGCGTAAACGTTTGTCGCACGAGTCGCCGCATTATTATTACACCGCGCCGTTACAATATTTTATTTAGAACACTCTCGCTGCTCGAAGAACCCGTCCGCGCGCCAAAATATGGTTACACCACGAATTATTATTTAAGCGCCGGTGAAAGTGCATGACAAATCGGCGCGGTGGCCGGTGCGGAGGAAACGTTTTCGGCAACCAGAAGACTGCCAAATCTCTCTCCGGATCGAAAATCCGCCGGTTCCTGTCCCTGTCCCCCTTTCGCGCGCCTCGTTGCCCGAAGATCTACTTTTCGGACAGCTACAATTTCACCGAAAGTTCTCTACTTCCTATTTCGCGCGGAAGTCGATGGCGGTACTTCCCGACGGTTCGCAGCGATTTCCAGGACGATTAGAGCAACCGCCGTTTAAAATGTTCCGTTCGAACAGCTTCCTTCGGCAGAACCTTCGCAGCCTTCGCCGTCGCGAAGAAAGAAAACTAATTAAGCAACGAAACGATCGGGCTCTCTTTCCCAGCCATTCTTCTCGGAGGAGGAAAAGGATTTTCCGCCGATAGTGTTTCGTCCAATGGACCGGGTTTTCCAACGATCGCAATGTCCGTGCGCCGTTCGCGGTCGCGTAATATCCTTGTGCAAATGTTTTCTCACACGTAACGCCGCGCCGTCGGAACTCGGAACGTTCACATCCGTTTCGGCGATAGGGCCGTTCAAGGACCGGGACGCGTAAAACGCGTAAAACGCGTAAAACGCGCGAAACACCGGCTGGAGAGCGCGGGGAATTCGTTGCGACAGCGAACAGATTTCGCGGAATTCCTCGCGACTAATCCTTTAGGCTCGAGGCCTTAGGCTGAGCCGGTCGATCCAGCGGGATCGAATTCTCCGCGTGTCCCTCGACGAGCAACTATTTTTCGGAGAACAACAGCCTTTTTGCTCCGTTTGCACGCTCACCGATCGATGCCGAAGCGATGACGCGATCGATTTAGAAATTCTTGCGACGCCTCGCGTGTCTCTTCCGAGCTGAAACGTAACGGCCGACGTTCCTTTTCATTAACACCCGCGTTAAACGATTAATACGACCTCGTGGATAGTAAATCGATTGGCGAACGTGCGAATTCGCTTGAATCATCCGCGATTCAACTTCAAAGGGCTTCCAGGGAGTCTCTAATTGCTATGGCACATGGAAAAGTTCTTTCTTTCTGGAATTAAGTGCCATGGAAGCAGCTGTTCTTTGCTTTTTACACCACTGTAAATCGAATCTATATCGCTTTCAAAATAAGCTGCTCGGATATATTGTTTCGAGCAACGTTTTACCGTTTCTTCTCAACAAATGTTTTTAAACGCGTAGTTTATACAAAGTCGACAAAATAGACGCAGAATAGAAACAGTAAAATAATTTCTGAAACGACAAAACCCACCGTAACCCATTATCTTCGATTAGCCCCTCGCAGCGATCGAATAAATTGCCAACCCTTACGAAAGGCAGCCTCGTCGAAAGAAATTGACAAAACGCAGCCCAAGCTCGTGAGTTTCTTAATCCACGATTTACGATACAACGGTCGGCATGTTTTTACCCCGCGCGATATCATTGCGCGCGTAATGGTGTAAAATGGCTCCCGCGTACCCCATAAATTTCTCGGTCTCCCCAATTACCGGTAATTCCGTAATTGTCGCGCGGAACGGGACACGTTTCTGCGGGAGACCGTGGTCAAATTATCGCGCCGCGAAAACCCGATGCGGATCGGTTTGTTTTTTTTAATTATCGGACGCGGAGGAGCGTGGACATCGGGCCGGGCCGCGTGACGGCCGACACGTTCCCCGACAACGGAAAGGAACCATCGCGCGTGAACCGATGAAGGAAAGTAAGAGTTCGGTTCGGTTCGTTCCCCGTTCCCCGCCACGGCGTGTAAATCGTGCGTGGATGCGGATATTTCAGTGACGTTGAAACGGCCGAGCGAAAGCGTCTTCTAGATAAAACTCTGCGAGCCTACGACAATATTTCTCCCCGTACCTCTGGCATCCGCCGACTTGCCCCCTCGCCCCATGGCCCTCCTGGCCACCGTCATTTTTCTCCCGCGAGCGTAATTTCGACGTCTATGCACAGTCTTTTTACCGTCGACTTTGCCACAACGAGTCGAAAAATAAGTCTCGTCTTAACAGGAAATTGCAATCTACTGATAGATTTCTCGATCCGACCTTTACAGCAACGCCTGCTAATCGTTTGCCTCGTTTCTAGGTATGTAGACATACGTATAGGCGTCGCGCGACAGCCCGCGATCCGAAGAAACCCAGAACGTTTCGTGAGAACTTCCCGATTGTCCCATTTGTCGGCTATGCATCCTGTGAACCAGTTCGACGCTTCCTAGCGTCGTCGCCGGGTCGCCGGTAATTAAAAGCGTGTAATTTATTTTCGACAGCCATTGTTTCGCAGAATGTTCCCAGACAGCACCTCGATGCAGATTTCCTGCAGATTCTGGCGCTCGCGGGTTAAGGTCGCGCGTCAGACACACGAGGAAACGAATAGCGTTCTCGCGTTGTATCGCGGTCTGGTATTATGCCATTGACTCGTGTTTTAGCGAGTAGAAAGCTCTACGAAGTTTCTGCAGACGCGTCACGCTTTTTCAGATCGTATGCCGCGATGTAGAATTTACTTTTATCTCGCTGCACGAATCCTTTCGCAGACATCCGTGAACTTTTTCAGATTCGTAAGTTATAAATCGTTTCTATACTCTTTCCTCGCCCCGTGCAAAAAGATTTCACGAAAGCGGAAACGATAGAGAATCGTTCGAAATGCGAACTGTCCCTCATTTGCCAGAATTTGTTTCGAAAACTTCCCAGCAGCGTGCAATCAACGGAGGAAAATTCTCGCGAAATGTAGATTTTCGTTTTCCATCGATTTCCCCGCAGAAATCATTTTCCATCGTTTCCGCGACCTTTCGTTCCACGCCTCTTCAATCTTCAAAAAAAAAAACATTTCAAAATCCCACGCAATCGCGACGACGCGTTTCGACCGTTTCGAGCGCGACCGTGATTTCCAGAAAAGTGTTCCAACGAGGCGCCCGGTCATTTTTTAACGAAACGCATCACGGCAGAGTTGCGTCGCGTCTGGAAATATTTGCGAGGAAAGTCGGAATGCAACGGGGATCGTCCGGCGACGTCGACGCGACTCTCGTTTTCGTTCGGCGATTTGCATAAATCGGCGCGTGCAAATTTTCGCCGCGGCGAAATCGATTACGCGACCGGAAGTCGTGGAATTGTTCACCGAGAGATTACCGCGGCGTTCGTCGATCGAACCGATCGATCCGTGATTCGTTTCGATCGACGTTGCGTCACCGTGACGTATTATCGGCGGGACGGTGATGCGATCGCCGCGGAAAGAACAAAAAACGGGATTTTCACGGTCAACCGTGGATCGTACACCGTAACGCGACGCGCACCTTCGTTTTTGTCGCGAGGACTGCGGATGCGCGTAAGAAATCATAATTTCGCATTCTTGAAAAACCATTTCGCGTCGATGGAATCCGCGATCCTGAACTCTTTAATTGTTTACTGGAAATTATTGGACATTTAGAGCTCGATGTTTTAAACGCGTTACATTTGCGGACTAATCGTTGTTCAGAGAATATTGTACAGAGAATGAAATAACCGTTCCTATTGCAAGCGCTATGTATATCGTTTCTTTCGCGATCGATGATAAGTGTAACAGGCGTGGAATTATCGTACGAACGGACATCTGAAATTCTAGAAATCACGTTTACGACGGTATCGTTGTAAATCCTAGGGAGAAACTGACTCCGGTACAGTCCGATAATCGTTTCTACGATTTCAGGGGCATTCGAATCGGTTTCCATTGGATAGCCGTGCAACGGTTTGCGTAGGATTTGGTCGAGAGCCGTGGTCGTTTTCCAGGCGAACGATCGAAATCGCGAACACCGATACGCATAATGCGGTAATTTAAGATCGAGAGTGTTCGCGTTCAAGTTTAGCTGTGTGCGCGTGTAAGCGCGTGTTGGCGCGCGTCGGTCTTTAACACGAAACGAACGCGATGGAACGCGGCACGCTACGTGCAAAAAAAACTGGGTCGTGGCTGGATCCGACGGCAAGATCGCTGGATCATCGGTGCACCTTTTATTTATCCAGACGAGTCCGCGGCAAACCTGCTTAGAGTCGTTAGAGCATAACTTTCTCCGTGGACTGGAAAGTCCAATGTTCCCTTCGCCACGCCGCTATCTGCAAGCTGTAAACTATAAACTGTAATCTGTAATCTGTAATCTGTAAACCGTAAACGTGTCTCGGCAGGCGCGTACGAATAATTGATTGGAAATTAATCCGGGCCACCAACGCCGTTTGCCTTGCTCTTGAACTTGAACGATCGCGATCGATGGTACGTTTCCAGGGAAATTCGTTGATCGATCGGAAATACTCTCGAATATGCCAATATTTTCGAACGTTAAAGGACGCACGAGGACGTTACCGATAAATGTTAATTAGCTCGAGTCGACGCGGGCGGACAAATGGAAGCGACGTATTTCAAGATTTATCGGGTCCTTAAATGTGTCGGTGATTTATGATCAATTAATCGGGAATTCGTTAGAAACCTCTCCGAACAATTTCTCCACCGTGTCTTACTTGCACAGGCTGGAACAACCGTTTAATGCTCCTCACTTGAAAATCACGAGGAATGTGTAACACCGATCCTTGGTTTATTACGTATTTCTCGATTTCTATCGTCGAGTCGCTCGAAGATTCGACGAACAGAAAATTGGCTCCAAAACGGCGAGAAAACGATGTTGAGCCGCTATTACGAGCCCGATTAATTCGCCTCGGAACTGGAACAACAACAACAACGCCGCGAAGATCGCTATCGTCGGGGTTACCGATCCCATCGCGCTCTTTCCACTTTTCGATCGAGATTCGACCGCGGCCGATCAAACTATCTATCCATCTAATTGCAAGTACCTATTATGACTAGCGTCTAATTACCGTCCGACCGTCTGCATAATTACATCGTAATTACCGTCTTCCACGTTCTATCGACCAGCCTCCTAATTAGGGCCACGATTTCGATGTTCCTCCCCGAAGAAAGCAATTTCACGCCGTTCTTCCCGCCACTTTACTTCGACCGCGATAAGATCGTTTCGAACGAATTCGATTCGTGGCAAAGCCAGAAGCGGACCAGGCTTCGACGGCGAAAGATCTCCAAAAATCATTTTCCTCGGATCGATGCAATTACCGAAGGGTAATCGATCGATGCAACAAGAACCGCCGTGCAAGTTCTGTGCGACGGAACGATCCGCCTACGCATGCGGGTCTCGGTAAATGGTAACAATAAATGGCGACTCTAATCGTGGTTCGTTAACCGATGCGACCGTTATACGGTTGATACAGTAAACGTCGATTTATCATCGAATCGCACTGCTGCAACTTTCGAATCGGCCGCATCGACTGACGTTTTCACCCGTCGCATCGAAAACAATTATCGAAAAGTTCGTCGGTCAATGTCGCAGAATCGTCGAATCGTTTAATTAAATCTGCAGAACCTGTACGAATAAACTTCCGCAGTGTCTGTCACGCGTTCGTTGCCGGAAAAAAACTTACGTTCCATGGACGCGCTCGGAACGGAGATTCGAGGACACCGTTGCGCTTCTGCTATTTTGGATGCGCGATCGTTTACGTGGATTCAGGAATATCGATGTTAGGGTTAAAGCGAATGCAGAGGATGAGGAATTCGAGAGGGAAAGTGTATCAGCGAATTACGATCGTCGCGTTTGGGGTGACATCACTGTAAAAGTGAAAACAAATCGCGATTACGTCACAGTCGACAAATATGTTGCTATTATTTTCGATTCGCATCGACGCGCGCGGAATTAATCTAAGTAAAGTAACCTGCGGCTTCCTTCAACGGCTCGAATACGTCGGTCTTCCAGTCGAATTCGCGACCTATCCTATAATTGTAAATATATAGGAAATAGACGGGAAAAGACTCGTACGCTCGTAAAGCAATAATTGTAGATACTCGCGCGTGTCAACGGGCTCGAATAATCGGCCACCTGGAGAGCGCGATCCCGTCGGAGTTACCGCGACCATGATTCCAGAGCAATTAGCGATTCCGCGGGCCTGTTACACTTCGAGCCATCCGTTGATTATGCTAGGCGGCTGATTATGCTTTCGGACCGCTTTCGAGGCTACGAAAACAGGAGGAGAAGAAGAATAACGGGCTCCTTCCTTGACCCAGAAATCCGAAGAAAATTAAAATGTGGTAATCGCGAACCTATCCCGGCGTAATGTGTGAGTGCCTGTAAAAACGCGGGTCGGCCTCTTACGTGTGAACGAGACTTTACTTTCCCAAGCACGCGACCGTCGCGTAGCATCGCCTCGCGCGCGTCGCTCCTTCTCTTACTTTCTCCTCCGGGGCCGAGTCAAAAGTAGGTCCCAAATACGATTAAACGATCGTTTAAACACCTCAGCGGCGAGTCCCCTAATCAGCTTCGTGTTCGGACCATTTTCGAGTCTTTCCTCGGAAGCGAGATTTCTGAAAGAGATCCGAGGCACGATTTCGCGAGGAGATCGCGGGAGAAACTTGTACGATTTTCATCTTCCTTCGTTCTTTCTTCAATATGGAAATGCGGTTCTTTCTCCCGTTTCCATTGTGTCTTTTATTAACCGCATCTGTTCCGGCTTGCCGTCTCAAACGTAAGTTTTCCTTCCGTGGAATCCGAATGAAATTCGTCTTGTTTCTATCGGATAGAGGAGTTCAAAGTGTAACAGAGATACGAGATTCGCGGTCACGAGCGAAACAGCAACGGAGTTTCGGATTCATCGAGCCCGAAGGTTATAGAAAAAGTAACTTTATCGTTGACTTTCTAACGAACTCGAAGCGATCTCCGACTCTAATTATAACATCTCGAAATAAAAGCAGCGTTGTGCGAAAAGAAACGAACGAACGATTCTCCGCGGTATGATTTTCCCTAATAAGTCGTTGATTAATCGAGCGCTTAAGAGCGGACGCCATACTGGCCGAGATATCGTTCTACCGGTAAAAATTCGGAATAATTAACGCGAGAGAAAGTTCGAAGCATCGAATGCTTCTAGTCGAATACCAATGCGATTCGAAGATCCGAAGATCCGAAGGAGTTATGTAATCCGCGCGTTCGAGCGAGGTTTCTACGAATCGTGATATAAGATTCGGGCCGAAAACTTTGCGCGTCGACGAAATCGTTGACCGAACGGTCGTTCGGCGGCGAATGCTTCTCTTCGAATAGCGGGCTGGAAACTGAATTAATTTAGGAAAAATGAAAATCGATTTTCAAATCATTTCGGCGTAAAGTTGTAACAATGTAACAACAATTTATTACACATCAAGCACATACAGGGAAAGAAATTCTTACGAATAAAGACGAGATCGGTTCGTCACGATTTCGTAGATATATCACGAACGAATTCAACGTTGCGACTCGATCGATGAAACGAGAAATAAAATGATTTGCGATCGATGCCAGAGCGTGTGCACCGATCGCAAAAAGGGGCAATCGTTTTTGCTCGCGCGTGTACGTCGATGCGCCCGGTTCTCTAACTTTCTAATCGATGCCAAGCCATTGTCTCCCGCGTCTCGGACGACTCAATGACCCGTTCCGGTTACTTCCAGCATCGGTTGCCCGTTTAATCGAGCTTGGGCGGTTCTTCCACGCCGGACTAGACGTCTTCTAACCGCGAGAGGCGAGGTCCGCAACGTCCGAGTCTCGAAGACGAAATCGAAGTGGAAGTCGCCCGACGCGACGCGACGCGACCGTCATCTTACTTTCATTGCTTTCGACGGAAAGCCTGGCTGGGCCGACCGGCTGGTCTTTCTGCTCGTCTCTCCGCTTGTTTTCATCGGCGAAAGTGAATGCGAATGGAACGCGTCCATGTTTCTAATTGACCCATCGGCATTCGACGCGAGACGCCGCGAGTCGCTCGCCGCTCGCCGCTCGCCGCTCGCCGCTCGCTTCGTAATCGATATCGCGATGCGAAACGAGTCGTCCGAGTCGTTCCGCCGGTGAACTCGATCGGGCGTTTGTCGCTTTTCCCCCGCGAACCTTCTTCGTCGATCCCATTTGCAGTTCGATCGAGACTTTTGCGCCGCGATAGACCGTCCACCGCCGCGTACAATCGCTTCGCAGGACCCGAGAGCGAAGCGAAAGATGCCGAGGACTCGGCTCGACGAGTTCACATTTTCCGAAGAGCTTTCGAGAATGGTGAAATGGTGAGAAAAACGACGATTCACGGAATAAATTGATCATTTATTCAGTATACATTCACGTGGCTATATTACACGACTGGGGGATGGTTGACACGCTGGTTGACTCGAGGGACGATGGTAGGAACAGCCGCGACCAGCAGAAGGACCGAGGAGGGCGACCAACCAGTTCGTAAGACACTCTCCGAAAGAGGAAAAAGAGAGAAAAATACATATGTATATCCGCGACGGTAAACCGTGGCCCGTAAACGATCGCGTCTCGCGTTTTCCGCGCCGTTTGCTCGCCGTTTGCTCGCCGTGTGTTTCGAAACCGGAAATTAAACGTTCATTGTTGTCGGCGGTCACGGCCCCGGCCAAAGGGGAAACAATACCCTGGACCAACGAAATAATCGATCGAATACTGCGCGTAATACGTACCTGTTGCGCCTCCGCGAGCGAATGGCGGTTAAATTGGCCGAATTGAAGAAAATTTGGGAAAAAAGGAGAACTCGTCGAAAGCAAAAACTTGTCGACGAAAGAAAGGGAACTTTTGTAATTTGATCGTCGATCGATAAAGAGCATGGAACGGCAACTAAGAGATACCGAGAGAATCGAATTACGTATTCGGGAGCCAAATAGTTTCGAAACGACGAATAGCCGAATACGTTGCGAGAATAGGAAAAGATAATGGCGATTATTTAATCGGATACGTACCGGCGAACAAACGCTAAATTGATAATAGGAAAAAGGACAAAGGCTCGTGGAGAACGCGAAAGTTAAGGGGGAAAGAATTTCCCTGCGGGCTGATCTAACACCGACCCGTGCCACTGGCAATCGACGAAACTTATGCAAAAATAATGTGACTCGACGTTCGACGAGGCGTTGCGAAAATGCGTGCGCGTTTCCCACGAGACTCTTTTACGAAACAAATTACAATAAAAAAAAAAAAGTTCGCGCACTGCGCGTACGCGTCGAATGCCAGGCGGAATAAACGCGCGCGTTCGATTTTATAGCAACTTTTCTAAAAAGGTCGCAGGAACGGAATCGGAAAAACTCGGACGCCTATTCCGCTGCCGATTGAAATCGCAAAATAAAGTTCGCGATCGATGGTAATCAGCGCCGAACAACGTTATCGTTAAGCCTAACGGCGCAACGCTGGACAATCGTTTCTACGAAATAATTGTAGCTGGAAAATCGAGCGGAAAGCGACGTAGCTCATCGGAAAAGCAAAATAGACGAAAGCGAATCGACGAACGTCTGGATCGAATGGTAAAGAAAATCGTGGCTCGAAGTCGAGAGAGAAAACAGCTTCCGAAACTCGTCTCTTCCTCCTCCGTGAGATCAACGAATCTGTTTTGTTAACTTCGTTACGACAAGACGATCGATGAGTCTTCTCACGACCCTCTTCCACTCTCTGTTCAGATTGTTTGCGGAAGAATAGTTAGCGAGTCCTCGCAGATATCTGGAAACAAAGATGAAGAAAATTCGGGAGACGATCGTCCGGTCCGCCGCGGAGTCGTTGTCGGTGCTCCGATTCCACCGGTCTCTATCTACCGGCGACCCTTTTCGCTTCCATCAAGGGTGCCAGCAGCTTTGCTACCCTTTCGTGGAAGATTAACCGCCCTCGATCGATCGTGGTTCGCGAGCGATTCGTTATCCGACGATTATTGGGATTTTGGCGATACCGCGCGATAGGAGATGATTTTCTTATCGAATTAACGTTAACGTTATGCGGAAAATCTGGAAACCGATGGGAATGAGAATTGCACGCATCGTTTAAAAAGATGAACGCATTCGTGAGCAGACACTCGGAAACTTATTCGTTGAATCGCGCCGAAGTTTCGAGGACGCTAAGGGCATTGCAGTAATGTCTCCCTAATTTGGGAAGAGAAGATACGCGATTATTCGAGCCTTGTAGCCCGTTTTTATAATTGTTGAGAATCGACGACCATAAAAGCGACCCTAAAAGCTCGAATATTCGTATCTCCTCTTCCCAGATTGTCCATTTTCGTGGACACAATCCGAGGGTCGATTGGAGAGACGTTACTGTATTTTGTACCAGCATCGAGACTTGGAAAATCTTCGCGGAATAAAATGGCAAAACAAGATCTCGCCGTTCGGCGCAGATGTTCGATTCGAAGTTGTAGTTAAACGGAAGAAAGGCTTCGTTAACTTTCACTCCGAAGTTCTTAATGGGACACCGCGTGTGCTGCTACGCGATTAAACTCGATAAATACCGCGGCGTATATAGAATTATATTTTCTAGGTTAGCAGTGACTTCAACGCCGGAACAAGAACAGGATCGATCTCGTTAATAACTTAAGCGAAAGTGCAAGAGACCGATTCCTGTTTAATATTCCTTGTTCGCTGGTTCGCGGATCGCTTGTTACCTCGACAACCGAGATTATCGCGCGCGCTGCTTTATCGATAAATGACACAGCAATGAAAACATTTCTAACCGGATTAACTTTTACCGTCTCGTATCGACGAGTGATCGCCGTTTCAGAAACGCTCGGATACGCTTGCAATGCTTGTAACCGCGTCCACCTCGTACTTCTCTCCGTGAAATGTTCTATCGTCGAGTCTCGCGAGCTATCGTTTTTATATTTTCACGGAAGCTTCGTCGCATCGTTATCCAGCCATTTCTCGGTTGCTGTTACTTACCGGAGAACGGTTAGTCTTAGGAAAGAAACTCGGGATCGCTGGCGTTGCTCGCATCCATCTCTCGGACAGACTCGTCGCGACCCACGAAGCCGAGGACCGCGTTGAATCGATCCACGGAAGAAACCGTTCGGTAATCCGGAGACGATCGTTTACCGTATCGAATGTTCAGGAAGAGTCGGTTTTTCCTGGGCATCGCATCCACAGCGTTTGGCAACGGCACGCCGTTTTGCGAGCCGTCGCTGCGACCGTACCTCAACCACATCAGGGGATCTGCGAATCAAATGCGAATGCCAATTTTCAGTGAAAAATATTTAGGAAAATTCGTTCGAGTAATTCGCTGAATTACTGCAATTCGCGAAGGACGAGAAGAAAACTGGTATCGCCCTTTGTTCACCCTTCTGAAGCGCGGAAAGCAAGGACTGTTGCAAATCGATCGCACCACCTTCTCAACGCCGTTTGAAAGAAACGTTATCGTTGCTCGCGAGTGCCGTCGCGCGTCTGAAAAATTGTCAGAGTTCACGATCCGGATAAAAGAAGACCAACGTCGAGAAACGTTACTTTTCAAGCATCTCGAAGACGCGAGCGTAAACGGTGGGCGGCCGATCTACCGTAAAATATTCCGCGCGTAATTACGGAACGCTAAAACCGCAGTCCTTTGTTATGGTTTCTCGGAAACCGGCAATTAATGACCCCGATAAATCAGGGCCGAAAGGGCGTGACCGTGGCGCGGCGTGTCGGAGCAACGCGAACTACCGCACGCGAGAAAAAACACCGATCTTCGTATCGAATGGAAAAGGAGCTTCTTCAATGGGAAACCGTTCGCGGACGGTGCTCGATTACAGAGGATGAAATTCGCGAACGTGGAACCGGAAGAGTCCCCGAGAACCGGAAAAGAGCTAATTAGAGGAGACCGTTCGCGATTAGGCGAAGACTCGCGACGGACTCTCGGTGACTAATTCGTAAAAATACGACCTATTTGCCTATTGCTGCCCGAACTATCTCGGACAACGATCGATCGGCGAATTTGGAAATTAGAAAATAAACGCTCGAATCTACGGTTTAATAGCAACGATAAAGCTTTCCATCGCGTTCGCTCGATTGCCAACAATTAAATACGCGGAATCGTATTCGAAATAAAGAAGTAATCGGAACATCGATCGACCCGCAATTGCCAATATACGAATATAAAATTTATAAAAGGGAATTGCACGAAATTCATTTAGAAGCTCGTATTTAATCGCTTTGGGTAAAGTCGCGTTGATCCGAAGACAGTGTCGGAGTTAAATAATTTACGGAAGATTGCTGGGAGAGAAGAAAAAGTATGATCGAACGAAGACAGGACGCGCGGGGCGACCGGCCCCGGACGACGTTATATTTCCTTCAAATTTTTTAATGGAATCGAGTATCAGCGACGCGTGTCTCGGGACCTCGGGCAATGCTCTCTTTCAGTTTATGCGCGCGCGAGGTTGAACCGCGTATTTTTTAATTCCAGGGACTGTTAAGAGATTGCTTCGTTTGAAAACGAACGGACGTTGCAGCATCGTCCGCCGGGTACGAGGGTGCATCGGGCGGCTACATTTCTAATCGTATAATCCGCGGACACGTTTATTTTTGGTTTCCCGGCAGAGAAGGGGTTTTCACGAGCCGAGTCACTTATGCGCGAACAATATTTCCTCCGTTTTGTTCATCGCGCCGTGTCAATTAGCGAAGTACTTTTTCCAACGAAATTTTGTCGACACCGCTGGCTCGCGAATCGACGGCGCACCATTTTCCAACTCGGATCGTCGCCTCGGCAAAATTTGGTTCGATCCGCCGTTGAAATTTCCGACGACCAAATTCTAGCCGGGATCCGTGAAACGCGGGAGGCTCGGAAGGGTGTAATTAACGAATAGTTCTTCGTCGCGAGGGGATGGCGGCCGTAAATCAGGCGAGTCTCGTGACTTACCCACACGTGGCTCGTGTCGTTTCCCATACCGGTCGAGGATGCGGAAACCCTCCGCAGAAGCTAGCAGGGTTAAAACGGCACACGCGATCCATACACACGTCGCGAACTCAACGCTTCCGAAGCACGGCACGGTCTGAACCTTTCTACTTCGCGGATGCATCCTTCTACCTGTAGAAATCGAAATGTCCAAACATGTTCACCGGCTGGCTGTCACCTTTTCGTCCACCCTCAATCTCCGAAGACAGACTCGATCGCACCCCATGCCCGACTCTTTTTTTTTCGCTCCACGTGCTTCTAAAGCAGCGTCCTCTCTCTCTCTCTCTCTCTCTCTCTCTCTCTCTCTCTCTCTCCTCGAACAGACTCTTTTCTATTTTCTGCTCGATCGCGTTCGCCACCCAGTTTTGCGCCTCGTTCTACCCGCGTACGCGTCGACTATTCCGTTCGAGAAGCTACCGATCGCAAAACGCGGTCAACGTGTCCCTCAAATATTTACCGGCTCAGAAAATATTTGGAAGCGAAACGTAATCCCGAGCCACCGGGCCCGAACGGAAACCAGTACTTCGTCGACGACTCTGTCAACACCCCTCCGTCCAATCCTGAACTGCAAGGAAATCAAGCCTGGATCATCGAGTGCGCCACCATCGAAAACATCGATCGTGGCTCGACGTCGTTCTTCCGTGTTTTACCTGTTGCCACGAGTTTATCCCTTGGATCGCGGGTTCTCACGGTCACAAACAATTTCACCGATCAGCGGGGGCCCCATTATCCAGGCCGTCGCGCGTCCAACGGCCGCCCGCGAAGGAATTTCGATTTCCACAGTGACAATGGGAACGAGAACGCGCGGCAAAGTCGGAAGTTGTACGAGTTCGGGTTCGCGCGGACGGAATAACACCGGAACCGGCGAACGAGCAACACGTAAGAGCGACTGCGATGTACCATGATCCGTGAAACGCTTTATATAGTCGCGCCCAACCACCCACGAACTGTTCGGACACCCCTAACGGCGACCAATCGCGCGACAGCTCGCCGTGCCCTCTCCTCGTTGATTCCCGATCATTTTACTGCTTGCGATCTGTTTTTGCCGCCCCCGAGCCAATTAGACGACCGACTGACTCCGCGACCGACTCTGCGCCCGGAATGCACCGGTGCGGCGCGGTGCGGTGCGATGCGGTGCGATACGGTGCGGAGGGGCGCGGGGCGACGGCCGCGGCCAGTGACATCGATTTCGGGCCCACGGTCGATGTACCCTGAACGAGTGAAAATTGTCTGACATTTTCGTGGATATTCAGCCTCGCTACAAATAATAGCAACATTTTAATTATCGCGAACCCTTCGTTGTTACAGTAATGTCTCTCTAATCGACGCTCGGATTTTCCACAGAAATGGACAATTTGGGAAGAGGAGATACGATTATTCGAGCTTTGCAGCTCGTTTTTATAGTTGTTGACAATCGATAACCATAAGAAACGAGTCGCAAGCCTCGAACAATCGTATCTTCTCTTCCCAAATTGTACAGTTTTATGCACAATCCGAGCGTCGGTTAGGGAGACGTTATTGTATATTCTACGAAAATAAAAACGGTGTAATCGAACGCAGAGAAGATTTCTCGAAAACGACGATTCGAATTTCCTCCAGTTCCCTAATGTTTCGCCCCATTGTCGGAAGCACATTTCCCGTCTACCCTCCGATGAACCTAATCGCGGAGAAGCTTCGCTCCCCCCCCCCCCCCCCCGAGCCCACGTCAAAGTGGAAAATTCAAGGCACGGCTGCTCGGTGACCTAACCGGTCGTTGAATTTTTCACAAGGCCCCGCAATTATTGCAACTTGCAGGACGCGTTTAATCAAGCTGCAGGGCCGAGCCGCGGGTTAACGGCGGCCGCTTCCCTCTGTCCCGAAAAACAACCCTCCGCGTTGAATTTTTACGCGCGTTTAACTCGTTAAAATCTTCATACCACGAGGGCGAATGAATTTATCATCGAGAAAATCAATTTGTAATCTGAAGAATCGTCGATCGTTGAACCAAGTGAGATTAAATTTCACGGCGCCGATCGCTGGCAGAAATTGGACGCGAACGAGATCGAGAACCGTGAAACGAGCATCGCGGGGGGCGGTGCTTCGAGGTGCAACAATTTTGAAAATTGTAAATTCGCCGGTGTTCGATTTCTCACGGGATAACCGTGGTCCGGATCGGGAATTCGCCGAGTGCGGGGCTCGTAAAAGACCAGCGCATAAAAAGGAAACGGCGACGAAGAGGAAATCTTCCGCGAGACGAGCGCCGTTTTATTCGTTGACCGTCGCCGGCGCGATCCGAGCGGCCTGGAAACCGTTCTCGCTGTTAGCACGCACGTTTTAGAGGAGATGGATTCGCTGGGTTGCTAAGAGAAACATATTTCCTGAATTTTATCGCGCACCGGAGACCGAACTACCGAAATACAATATAATGTCTCCCTAATTTACGCTCGGATTGTGCGCAAAGATGGATAATTTGAGAAGAGGAGACACGATTATTCGAGTGTTGCGCCTCGTTTTTGCAGTTGTTGAGAATCGGTAATTATAAAAACGAGGCGCAAGACTCAAATTATTCGTATCTCCTCTTTCCAAATTGTCCATTTCTATGGACAATCCGAGCGTCGATTAGAGAGACATTACCGTACTACTCTCCAGAATTTGTAACTTCTCGTAATTGTAAATACGAGCTCGGGGCACGTTCGGAAAGAGTTGCGCTAAACCAAGAGGACGATACCGGCAACCGCACGGGGATGGCGGTATTACCTAGAGTCCGAAGAATCAGCGAAAAGCTGGCTTGACGAATTAAGAAGACGCAGCGGGCGGACAGCACCCAGCATCCAGCCAGCCGCGTTTCCGGTCTTCGCCTGCTCCTATCTCCCATCGGCCTCAGCCTTTGTAAATGGAATTTTCAGCGATCGGGGCGCGTTTCCATCCGAGAGAGGTAAACTCGCCGCGACACTTGTTGCGCGCCTTCGACCGCTCCGGCTAGCACCCTAACCCAGAACGGAAGCCCGGCGAAAAAAGGGCGCAGCCAGGCTCTCTAATTAATCACGTTGATCTCGAGATCCCGCGAGAAACAAGGTAGAAACCTGTGGAAACAAGGACGAATCATTGCCCCCGGTCTCTTTTCTCGTTTCGTTCCTCTCGAACGGATTCGAAAGGGACTCCGCCGAAGGGCTCCGCGGTGGCTTCTCATCGAGCTTTCGTGGATAATTGTGTTTGAAAATAGAACTCGCGGCTCGGGAATATCTTATCCGCGTTTACGCTCGAATCTTCGTAGCGGTTCTCCGTTATTTCAAGGAAGGACGGATCGCGGATTGCTCGCGTTCGCACGCTTTATTAAATAGCCGAGATAACGACCGCGCGCGATTAAACTTCTCTCTGCGAACGGTAGATCGACGGAGAAACTGGGTTTCGAGTTTTCCAGCCGATCTTGCGATCTTTCGAGCATCATTTTTCGTCGCGTTTACCATTTCTCGAATCGAAGAGGCCATCGTTCGTTTCCGATTTTTGCAACGGGGGTGGCCGGTCCATCGATCGTCCAAGCTCCGTGAATCGATCACCGTAGCCCTCGTTCAACGAGAACTCCTCGCTTCCCGTCGATCGTATCGGTGTTCTCTCCCTCTCGCTGGCCACCCAACTTTCAGCGATCGTTTAAAGCTCGGTGCGATTTTTCCACGTGGCAGCTGTTAACTAGAAATCCTGCCGAAATTCGGCGGGCGCGATCGAACGATTGCGTAACCGGCGACCGATGCTCGAAAGCGGGATCGATGGCGATTTCCTGTGTAACACGCGAGCCATTAAATCGCGGGGATAATGGAAATTTCACTTCCCCGAAAGTGTTCCTACCGGTTTTAAGAAAAACTACCTCACACCGCACCACGCGCACCTTTCTCCGCGGAGCCATTTACGGTCGTGGCTCCGATCGCTGAATCGACGAGATTCTCTCGCCTTTTTCATCGCGAATCTGACCTTAGCAGTTATTTTGCACCGCTTCTGCGACATTTTCGTTTCGTCGACGGCATAACTTTGTACATCGAACGACTGTAGCCCGCAAAGGTTCGCGATCGATCGTAGGAAGCGGAAAGGTTCGCGACGAAGGCGGCGATATTTCAAAGGGTTGCCGATGATTCCTGGTCACCAGCTGCTGGTGACCAGGAAGCAATCCCCAAGAGATACGTTCGTTAACGAACGGGAACAAAAATTCTCGTTTCACCGACAGAGCAAATTCAGGAATCGTCGTCGCATTTGAAATATTTGCATCGACCCACGATCTCGTCCCACGGTATGTTCGTTCACCCTGAACTTTTCAAGATGGAAGCACCGCTTTTTGCGAATTCGTGAATTCATCCGACGAAGCAATAATTTGACCGTCTTGTCGGAGATCGAACGAAGGTATAATTCGACGAAACATGAAATGTTCCGTGTGCTTCGAAATCAAACGGTAAGTCCACCGATCGAGAACGGACTTGGGACGAGGTGTAGGAGTAGACGCGGGAGGAGGAAAGCGTGTCGTAATAGAAACGAGGCATACGCGATACTCGATTCCAGCTACGAGACTTAAATTTCAGAAGTGTAACGACGCGGAGCTTTCGAAACCCCATTTTTCCGCGAGAAAATTGGTATCGGGTCGCCCCCCTATACCACGTTCATGATAGTACGATCAACCCTAATTGGGGTAAATTGGGGTGCACGGCGGAAAAACGCTGAAATTGTTGGCCAGGATCGACTGCCGGTAATTTGGCCAACAGTTTGAGCGTTTCGCCACTGCTGCAACGCCCGATCGGCGTTGCTCAAGCGGCAGTGGTACGAATCGATAATAAGTCGGAGAGCGAAAATTTGCAGGCGTCCGACTTTTCGTCGACTTCTACTACCGAACAGAATTGGAGGTGTCCGAACGTTGTTCCGGAAAAGCTTGATATTCAGGGCGCGACTCTGTTGCGGCAGCCAATAAAAAAGGATTTATATCGACCGTTTTATTTATTCGTCTCTCATTGGATACAGAGCAATTTCAGTATAGAATTTTAATTACAATACCCGACATTATTTTATAAAAGTAAATACAATTATATCGTTAACAATAATAATGCGCGTAAATCGATTAACACACGCTCCGAACATTGGCTAAAGCGTTCACGATTCACCGGTAATAGTAGGAATAAATACAGATATTACGCTCGCTTATGGCTAAATTCGTGTTTAATTACAAACGAAGCCGATCGCGAACGGTTCTTCGTCCCGGGGCTTATGTACAATTAGACGCTCGAACCGAATGATTCGTCCGTCGTGAAACGATTCGTGGTCGCGAGCACGACGTTCGCAGAGAGGAGATCGATTCTTGGATCGTGGATCGATGGAGATCCTCGAACAGCGTACCGTATCCTAGAATTCCTCGCGCGTTTGTCTCGTTTACGCGTTGAACGAAGATGTCGGGACGAGCGACGAGCGACGAGCGACGAGCGACGAACGATATTCGAAATCGACCTAAGACCGTTGCTCGAAACGATATACCAAGCCTGGAAAATCGAATGTCATCGACCGAATCGCTTCGATTCGCGTTAAGATGGTTCCTCGGTCGGTCAACGAAGTTCGGAAATTCGCAAAATCCGCAGTTTCGCGGGTCGACCGCGACAAACGGTAGAGACGGAGCCGAGGACCGTTGTACGCGGAGCCTCGGAATTCTAACGTGGAAGGTCGGAATCGGGGATCGAGTCGGGCGAAACTGTTCCCGAGTGGATCGATACGCCGAGATTATCCGAGATCGATTCTCGAGCCTCGATTTGCCGGTTTGCGAACTTACGAGCTTCCTGACTCGATCCGCTGTTGCGCGCGTAACGCGAACATCGAGAACGGCGAAGCGAAAATCGGCAAGCGAGAAGCGGGAAGCGAAAAGCGAAAAGAAGACTGGACACATTTGGAAAGATCGTGTTCCCTCCTCGCTCCTATCGACAAATCTTAAAATCGCTCGCAAGGAATTCCGTGGGTAGCCGATCGGATCGCCGGCGCCTGTCGCGGTTTCACCGCGATAGCAGGCTCGATCGCGGTTTCTCTCCTCAATCGTTGATCGTTGCTGATCTACAAATGCGATCGAGGTATTTACAATGAGTTGCGTCTAACGAATGCAAATGGTGAGATCGCGATTGAGTTGGTGCGCGTTCGATCAACGAGACTTTTCGCTTTTTTTTCTCGTTAGTTCGTCGATGTCCTACGTTTCTGTTTTTTTTTTTTGTTCGTCTAGACCTAGATCGATGGATCGTTGCAGGGCGCGAGATTCTTCCTTTCGCTAGATCCATTCTGTTCCATTCGATTTCGGACACTCGTGAAAACTCGCGCGCACGATTTGTCGTTAAGGCACTTTGAGAATCGGCGTTGCAAATGCACGGCCGATCGTGAGCCCGTTCGACCCGTTCAACCCGTTCGACTCGTTCGATTCGACCACCGAGATCGGAGAACAGATTCGCACCGACCGAATATGCTTCGGATCGTGGGGAGACCGATCCGACCGATCCGATCGATTCGTCGACCTATCCGTTGCCTGACACGGAACGCGGAGCGAGCCGAATCGAATTAGCCCGAGCAGAGAAAGCACCGGGGGAACCGAGATGGTTCCCTCTGCTCCCGACGGAGCGGAGTAACCGTCGATCGCGGTTGATCGGACGATGGAACGGAATCGGGTGTATCCCGACGCTGGGCAAGCGGTTGGAACAAGAGGGAACGAGACGGAGCCGGACCGAACCGGTCGAATCGGTGATCACGATCGATAGAAGACTTCCGTCGCCAAAAGAACAACCGCATCAAGAGCGGCGAGTGCGTTCGAACTTTTTTCTACAATCTCGATCATCGTCGATCAACCATCTCCAGGGACCCCGAAATTTCTCATCGGAACGACTGCCGAAAGGAAGAATAATCGTTTCTCTCGCAACAAACGACAGCCCGACCCGTAGTACATACATATATGCATGTATATACGAATCATATTTTCAAATTCGAAACAGATCCAACCCGTTTCCTAAATCGGTAACTCGATCTTCGTTTCTTTTCTATCGGATCTCTCTTTCTAACACCCCCACCCCCACCCCCCCCTCTCTCTCTCTCTCTCTCTCACACACAAACACGCTCTCCTCTATGCATCTATCTATCTATGTACGTATCTGTCTATCTATCTATCTAGCTACCTCACTCTCGCGTTCTCTCTATAATATATATATGTATACGTAATATACGTACGCAGTATACGTATATACATATATATGTGTCTCCCGCTCTCTGCGATCGTCACCTGAATCAGCGAACCCCGCGTCTCCATTTATATATATGTGCAATTATAATTATAGCTTTTTTTAAAGAGATAGAAAACTCGCTTTTTAATATGTTTTTTACCGATATAAATGGTCAAGGCGTGTGCGTGCGTGTTCTTTGTGTCTGTTGTGTCAGTGTTTAGTGTACGTGCGAACCTGTGTACTCGTGTGATATCGTTTACATTTGTTCACGTATGTATTTAATGTACAAGCGATTTATATAAACAGGAACGATAACGCTAGAGGTATTATTATTCTTAATTCTCCTCTCTTTATCTTGTCGTTTATCGATATCGTTATAATTATCGTCATTACTATTATCATTATTATTGTTATTATTATTATTATTATTATTATTATTATCATTTATTATTATTATTATTATTATTATTATTATTATTATGGTTGCTATTATCGTTACAATTACTAAAATTATTATTGTTGTTATTGTTGTTGTTACCGCTATCATTACCATAATTATTATTATAATTATTGTTATCAGTAATGATACGCCCGGGTATCTTCGAGAAGATTTTCCTGCTGTTTATCTCGCCAACAAAGATCGTTATCGCTATCGTTACCGTTACCGTTATCTTTATCGTCAGCAATATCGTTAGCATTGCCATTATTATTACCATTATCGTTATCATTGCCATTGTCATTGCTATTGCCATTGCCATTGCCATTGCCATTGCCATTGCCATTGCCATTGCCATTGCCATTCCCACGACCATTACCATCGGCATAACCATTAGCAATTAATATTAGCAGTACCATTAGCATTATTATTACCGTTACCATTACTATTACCATTATCATTACTATAAGCATTATCGTTATCATTAGCCTTATCGTCACTGTTATCATAATCATTACCATTACCATTACCACTGCAATTATGATTATCATTATTTTTATCATTTTTATCGGGTCATTATGGTTATTATAATTTTCATTATTTAATTGTTCTTGTTATTTTAGAATATTAGCGAGGATACAAAGTCACTGACTTGGACGACGACTGACCGAATATAAAAACGGAACGAAGGAAGGATTAAATCGTGGATCGAATATTTCAATCGAATTATCCTATTCTATATACTTGATCGGTCGATCGCTCGTGTCTTCTTCTTTGTGTTCGCTGTTCGCATTATTCTTCTCTTCGCTTCTCTCCCCACTGTCACTCTTTTCCCATTAATTTCTTTGTCTCGCATCAAGAGAGAATAAACTTAATACTAGGACCACTTGCGGCCTTTCGAATCGGCTGCGACGTTTTGCTTGTTCATTTATTTTGTTCTCCTTGCTTTCTCTCGTTTCCTTCTCGATGCAACCGTTTTCGTGGTGTTCCCGCACTATTATTATTACTATTATTATTATTATTATTATTATTATTGTTGTTGTTGTTATTATTATTATTATTATTACATCGTTATCATCGTTAGCTCTTAAGTTGGTCGCAATTATACTTTTTATACTTTATACTTTATACTTTATACTTTTTATACTTTATACTTTATACTTTATACTTTTTATACTTTATACTTTATACTTTATACTTTATACTTTATACTTTATACTTTATACTTTATACTTTATACTTTATACTTTATACTTTATACTTTATACTTTATACTTTATACTTTATACTTTATACTTTATACTTTATACTTTATACTTTATACTTTATACTTTATACTTTATACCTTATATCTTATATCTTATATCTTATACCTTATACCTTATACCTTATACCTTATACCTTATACCTTATACCTTATACCTTATACCTTATACCTTATACCTTATACCTTATACCTTATACCTTATATCTTATATCTTATATCTTATATCTTATATCTTATATCTTATACCATATACTTTATACTTTATACTTTATACTTTATACTTTATACTTTATACTTTATACTTTATACTTTATACTTTATATTTTATATTTTATACTTTATTTTTTATACTGTTTACTTTATACTTTATACTTTATGCTTTATGCTTTATGCTTTATGCTTTATGCTTTATGCTTTATGCTTTATGTTTTATGCTGTATGCTGTATGCTGTATGCTTTATGCTTTATGCTTTATGCTTTATGCTTTATGCTTTATGCTTTATGCTTTATGCTTTATGCTTTATGCTTTATGCTTTATGCTTTATGCTTTATGCTTTATGCTTTATGCTTTATGCTTTATGCTTTATGCTTTATGCTTTATGCTTTATGCTTTATGCTTTATGCTTTATGCTTTATGCTTTATGCTTTATACTGTATACTTTTTATTATCGGTATCGTTAATATTACCCCTTTTATATTATGCAATAAAGTGGGTGATGCTTGTATAATACAGTCCTTGAGCTCGTTGAAGGCTTTAAGGAGTCTTGCATTCTTTTCTTTTTCTTTCTTCACGAATCTAGAAGAAAATTGTTCAAGCACTCGCAATCCTTTCACTCTCGCACTTGTTCTTTCTTTTAGAAAAACGAAGTGGTAGTAAACAATAGTAACAATTGGTAGCGGTAGTACTGGTAGTAGCAATAACAGTAGAAACAGTAGTAGTAGCAGTAGTAGTAAGAGAAGATGTAGAAGAAATTGTATTAATAATAATAGTAGTAGTAGTAGTAATATTAGTAATTGTAGTCGTAGCAGTAGTAGTAGTCGTAGTAGTAGTAGTAGTAGTAGTAGTAAGAGTAGTATGTTAGCAGTAATAGGAGATGTAGAAGTAATTGTATTAATAATAATAGTCACGATAGTAGATCTAGAAGTAGATATAGAAATAGTCTGTGTTAATAGTAACGGTAATCATAGTATTAGTGATAATAGTAGTAGTAACAATAGTAGGATTAGTAGTAGTAATACAACCCCTGGCAAAAACATTTTCGATCGTAAAGATTATAGATCGACAGAAAATTCACAAAGAACGATCGCGTTTTAGAGTTATAGTTATTAATACGTGGAGAAAGGATTCCACCTTTTACCGCCGAAGCGACTCGAACGAAAAACATTTCGGACGGTGGATAAGTGAGACAGGTGTGTGCAGTAATATCATCGTATAAGTTGTATTCGTACGATTTCAAAGGAAGAGTAATCGTACATAACCGCAAGAAAAATGATCGTCCTCGTGCAACAAGTAGAAGAGACGATAGAAACTCTCTAAAATCGATCGAACGAAGAACAAGAAGAAACGTTCCAAGCGGCGCGAGAAAAGACAGCGAGAAAACTGTTAGTATTATACACTGAAACGCGAACGCAAAAACATATGTTAATAGTTTAGGAGATTTGACGGTTCCGAGCACAGAGCGGAGTAGTTTCGAGATGACTAATTAGGGCGGAATCGTATTAAAAATCAAAACATTAAACCAAAAACTAAAGAGGAAATTCGGCAAGCGATAAAATTGTCATGGAAAGAAATTTCAGCTGGGGATTGTGAAAACTTGATAAGATCGACAATGCCCCGACGTATTAAAAGTGCCATACGAGCACGTGGTAATGCAACAAAATATTAATTAACTTTTTTCCAACGTTTGTACCGATCAGAAACTTTTTTCCACATAACATTTCCTTTTCTCTCTAGTTTCTTTTTGATAATAAATGAAAGATTGCGTTATTTTGTATTTATGTACTTTATTTAAATCCCACCTACGTTCCCCATTCGCCTTACCTGGATATAAGAACATTTAATAACTCTAACACACGAATATTCTTTGTAAATTCTGTATTGGTGTATATTATCAGAAACTTGTTGCCAGGGGTTTGTTAGAAGTAGCAGTAATAGTAGTATAGCAGTAATAATACTAGTAGTAGTAGTAGTAGTAGTGTAGTAGTAGTAGTGTAGTAGTAGTAGGAGTAGGAGTAGTAGTAGTAATAATAGTAGTAATAGAAATAGAAGTAGTCTGTATTAATACTAATAGTAGTAATAGTAATCATAGTGTTAGTAGTAATAGTGGTAAGAGCAATAGAAACAGTAGTAGTAGTAATAGTAGCAAGTGTAATAGAAACAGTAGTGGTAGTAATAATAGCAAGTGTAATAAAAACAGTATAGTCGTAGTAATAGTAGTAGTAATAGTAATTAGAGTAATAGAAACAGTAGTAGTAGTAGTAGTAGTAGTAGTAGTAGTAGTAATAGTAGTGGTAGTAGTTGTAGTAGTAGTAATAGTAGTGGTAGTAGTTGTAGTAGTAGTAGTAGTAGTAGTAGTAGTAATAGTAGTGGTAGTAGTTGTAGTTGTAGTAATAGTAGTGGTAGTAGTTGTAGTAGTAGTAGTAGTAGTAGTAGTAGTAGTAGTAGTAGTAGTAGTAGTAGTAGAAGTAATAGTAGTAATAGTAGTAGTAGTAGCAGTAATAGTAGTAGTAGTAGTAGTAGAAGTAATAGTAGTAATAGTAGTAGTAGTAGCAGTAGTAGTAGTAGTAGTAGTAGTAGTAGTAGTAGTAGTAGTAGTAGTAGTAGTAGTAGTAGTAGTAGTAATAGTAGTAGTAGTAGTAGTAGTAGTAGTAGTAGTAGTAGTAGTAGTTGTTGTAGTAGTTGTAGTAGTTGTAGTAGTGGTAATAGTAGTAGTAGTAGTGGTAGTAGTAGTAGTAGTAGTAGTAGTAGTAGTAGTAGTAGTAGTAGTAGTAATAGTAGTGGTAGTAGTAGTATAGTACTAATAATTGTAGTAAGAGTAATCGAAAGAGTAGTAGTAGTAGTAGTAATAGTATTAACCGTAGCAGTAGAGATAAGAAGAGATAGTAAGAAGTGAAAGAAGTGATAGTCGATGGTAGTTGCAATAGTATAGTAGAAGACTATATAGAAAAGAGGAAGAAAATGAAAGAAAAGAAGTAGAAGAATAAGAAGTAGATGTAGAAATAGTAGAAGATGATAAAGAACAGCAGCCCCTTAAAGATACTAGAAATACGCTCGCTTAAATGTCATTTAAACATTACTTTGGACGCAATTAATTTCTTATTATTCGTTTTTTCATGGTTTTTTGGCTAGATTGAACGGCGGAGAGTCGGCTAAATACTATATTTCCTTACTTCCTTCTATCTTTCTCTCTCTTTCTCTCTCTCTCTCTCTCTCTCTCTCTCTCTCGCTCGCTCGCTCGCTCGCTTTCTTGCAAACAGACACACGCACTCACCAACGTCGCGCATTCTTTCATCAGATTTTGGATGATCGATGAAATCGATCTTTCCGTCATTTTCTCGCGGACAAATTTTGTCGAACAGCGCATCAGCTGTTTGGCCGTCATGCCATCCCTCCTTCCGCCTTTCGTCCTCGATATCGTTTCTTTCCAATTCGCTCTTTTGCTCTAGCATTTTTACCATTTTCATTCTTTCTCACTTTCGTTCGTTCGCTCGCTTCCTCTCTTCCGCATGTTTGTTCGAGTACTCTTACGTTTTATCGTTAGTTTGCTAGTTAAATTTAGTAGTAACGCGATAGTACTTTAATAAGGCCCAGTAAGGCTACGTGGGTGAACGAACGATCCCACAGAAATTTCATATACGTTTCTCGCTTTTCTTAAAACTGGCGCGGTTCCTTTTACGGTCGTGATGCGTCTAGTCGCGTTCCGTCGCCGTATCGTCTCGTCCGATTCGAGTTCGCTTTCGAACGTGCTACCGACAATGAGCTAGTCCACGATGAATCGTAGCGTCGTCGAACGAGCGATTTTGATATCGGCTGCTCTGTTCGGTCCCCCTCGGATAGCCCTATCGGCCCTAAGCTCTCTACAAACTAGCAACGAAACTCTGCTCGTTGAAAACGACGAGAGCCGTCGCGGTTCGCTCGTTCGATCAACAACGGCAGCACGCTCGTTCCGACGACGAAACTCGAAAACCAAATGAACACGGAAAAATGAAGGGAATTGTCGGCCCGATAGCTTCGAAACCTTCTCCAAGAGACCACTACCGAGATCGATTATTGTCACGTTGTATTGTTCGTTATACGGAATTTCAACGATCTCCGATCGCGAACTCCGTCGCGGCGATCTTGTTTTCCGTTCGCGTATCCGACGAGCTCGACGGGGTGAAATCTATCGAATCGCGACTACGATTTCATAGGGGACATACGTGCGCGCGTATCTCGAAGAATTCTCCTAGAATAGTTCTTCCGTGCGTGCGGACTCGTAGAGCGGTAGAGCCGTATCTGTGTAAGCTCGTGTGTACGTATTTGCGCGAGCGTCCGTTCGCCGCGTCGCGTACTTCGAACGAAGCGCGATTTACGGAACGTTCCTAAGACTATGGTTTCCGGTAAGAACGAATCGAAACAAGTATGTAGACTCGAGAGGTATGGTAGAGGAAGATACGAGATACAAGTTACATACGATACACGATACACGGTACGAAGAAGAAACGAGAAAGGAAAACTAGATACGGAGAGACTCTATCGTAACGATCCTATACGCTCGATAGAAAAAGATGCATCGCCGATGGCAGTTTGTGTATGCGTGCTTGCGTGCGCGAGTGCTTGCGCCGCGTCTATGTGTGTGTTTTAATCGCGTTCGAGTCGCCACAGTCGACACAGACAACGTGGAAAAGTATTCGAGAAACATGTACACGCATGCTAGGTCCCTGACAACCTTTTACAATCGCATACGCTTCCTCGACTAATTCTTTAACAATATTAATAACAATACTAATAATAATAATAATAATAATAATAATAATAATAATAATAATAATAATAATAATAACGATGATAACGGCGATGGTAAAAATATTAACAATAATAATAATAATAATAATGATGATGGCGGTGACGATGATGTTGGTAATGATGATGATGATAATGGGGTGATTATGATTATGACTATGACTATGACTATGACTATGGTTATGACTATGATTATGATTATGATTATGATTCTGACGACGACGACGACGATGACGACGACGACGATGACGATAACGGTGATGGTGATGGTATTGATGATGATGATGATGATGATAAATATAATAAAGAGAAGAAAAAGAGAAAGAAGAATAACGAGATAGTCGTGGACGCGCGACCCACCCCGCGACTCGGCGCGTTTCAAAGTGTTCATTCATTCCTCGTGTCAATATTTCGATTTTGTTTAAATTCATATTCGTATTCGTAATCGTATTCATATTCGTACGCGCACATACAGATCCACGTGTAGTACGTATAGCATAGAAATGTATATGCGTGTAAAGCACTTAACAGTATAGTAGCTCGCTTGTCCTTTTTTGCTAAATCGTTTACTCGATACTTTCATACGTTCCGCGTAAAAAACAAGGCAATCGGATTGAGTGTTTCTTTTTTTTTTGTTCTTCCTATCGTTTACATCTTAAAGTTTAACCACACACCCACGCTTAAGTATCTCCTACTCGGCACGAATCACCTCGTATGTTCTTTGTATCGTCGTATATAGAATATATACATAATAAATATGTGAAATCACTTTCTCTCTTTCTTTTACTTTCAGTAGTTTTTTTACTTTCATCGTTGAACATCGCGTACTCCCCCCGTAACGCGCGCAATTAATAAGAAAAGACTAAGCTCTTGGTAAGAATTTCGATTGATTCCTGCGCGCATCTTTGCTACCTTTCCTTCGATACAATTTACTAACCGCGTAGAAACCAACTTTATAGTTATATACCTATCGCTATTATATTAAATTTAATATTTCGTAAAAGATGCTTATACCTTAACCGATCGAGGTTTCCCTTTGATTCCCACTGTATCTCACATCTGTTTCCACGCTGTACCATCCTCTTCGTCCCTTTCATTCCATTCTCTCTCTCTCTCTCTCTCTCTCTCGCCTTTTCTGTTTCTGCCTATACTCGCTTTCGCGCATTCGTCGCTCCGAGTCGCATCAACGTTCAAGTGTAATTCAATTTTACTATACTATCTAGAAACCTCGTTGGGTAAACTCTTTCCTGGCAGTCCGACTGCGAGCGTATCTCGTTCACTCTTATTCTCTTACTCTTTCTCTCTCTCTCGCGCGCGCGCGCTCTCTCCCTCTTTCTCTCGGTCTCTCTTTTTCTCTTTCTCTTTCTCTTCCTGGCGCGCACGCATGCATACAGACACAAATACAGCAACAGGCAAACATACGTTGACCCTAGTTTTCGCTAGCGATTGCGAATACAGTCGTCGGCGAATCTAGCTGCGCCTAAAACCGACGATCGGTTCGCAGGATCGGCTCGCACCATCGTTTGCTGGGCGTTCCTCGTTCGCTAGGAAATCCTCGGGACCCCGCGGTCGCTGGGAAATTCCGATCTTTCTCTAATTTGTAAGAACAAATTGCTTGGACCTGGTTCGAGGACGTTCGGGGATACATTTTTGTCTGGCCGTGTTTCCGATGGGTTCACGGACGAACTCGGAACGCGTCCGTAAAGCTACCAACGAATCTAAGTCGGACCGCGTCCAGGCTCGTCTGGAACGTATCCAACGTCACGCTAGACGGACTTCGATCAAAAAGATCGTCGTCTACGCCCGATCCCCCCTACTCTCCGTCGCCCTCTCTTTTAATCTCCCTTCCTCCCCGTTTTCTCGTCTCCCCCGCCCTCTCTCCCGCTCTCTATCTATCTATCTATCTATCTGTCTCTATCTCTATCTCCCTCCCGTGCCCGCTTTTCGTTCCTGCTCGTCCGTATAAATTGTTTCTAATAGATTCGCGAACCATCTCGACTTCGGCTGCAACCTCGGCAGAGGTTGTGACAGAGATGTATCTGTAAGAGATCGCAACGGGATCGAGATCGAGACCGAGACCGAGATCGAGATCGAGATCGAGATCGAGATCGAGATCGAGACCGAGATCGAGAACGGAACCGTCCTTGTCCGTTTCGCGCGGCTCGGAATTATCTCCGGACGGAAGCAACGACGCGACGTCACGGTCTCTTAAGGACAACCGCACTCGTCGACCACCATCTTCGGCAAATCCCTCTTGATGATGTTCGAGTCCGGACCGTAGTAGATCAACGACATCGGCGAGAACTTGAGGGGAGCGCAGCACGGCTGCATGCCCGCCAACCGATCCATCTTCCGGTACTCCTCGATCACGTGAGTGTAATAATTGAGGAACGTGTCCGGTGTCCTGTGCCCGGCAGCGCAGTCTCCTCTGCAGTAGTTCGCGTAGTACCTGGCGACCGAAACGCGTTCGAATGTAACACGGATTCGTTGTCGGCTCGTTGTCGGCTCGCCCGATCCAAGCTACGCCGGAGCGTGGAAAGATCGGTCGAGACCCCGACTTCGAGGTTGCTTCCTTACCCCTGAGGCGCGATTATCCAGTCGTCCCAGCCGAGCTGAGAAAAGTTCACGTAGAACCTCTGCTTGCAGCATTGGCCCTTGATCGCGCCGCTGCACTCGACCGCCCGTCTCCTCACGCGCTTCACCGCCGCCGGATCCGTCCGCACCACCAGGAACGGCCTGTCCGGATCCTCGGCACCTGAAACATCGTCGACGAATCGTAGAATCGAGGACCCTTGGCCCGATCTCGAATCGTTTACCTTTCGCGTTCAAGGAGGACTCGATCACGTGCGGCGAGTGTCCGTCGAACGTCGACACGTAGACGTGGGAACCGCACCCGGTGCAGTCGACCAGCAGCGTCAACTTGTCCCTCGTCGAATCTCCGCTCGCCGTGTACCAGCTGTTCACGACTCTGGTCACGTCGAACTTTAGCCAGCCGAGCTGACCGATGTTCACCCCCAGAGACGTTACCATCTCCAGGTGTTGCCCGAGTTCCTGAGATACCAAGCCGCGGTGTATTCGCCTCTGTTTCTCTCCGCTGCAAGGGTTTGTCCTACCTCTCTCTCTCTCTCTCTCTCTCGCTCGCTCTCTCTCTCTCTCTCTCTCTCTCTCCTCGCTCTATCCTTTCGTTCTCTTTTTTCTCTTCATCTAGAATCTACGCGTACCTGCTGGATACTACTCGAAGCTTCCCGATCGGCTGAAACCCGTCAACCGTAGTCGGTTATATTGGACAAATTGTTGGTGAGGCGGCTTAAGATCGCCGCACGTTTTAACGCGATTAAATTTATAGAAATCGTAAATCGGATGAAAGCGTCAAAGTCCCTTCTTCCCCCTTTCTATCCCCGTTGAAATTCGATCTCGCACGTTCGTGCCGGCTTTGGCAAATGCTTGGAAATAACACCCGGAGGAAAGGTAACGACTGTAACGAGGGAACAAAACGAGAGTCTCGCTTTTCGGGCTTCGGGCACGGATAGAGCGCGTTCACAGCTCCGAAAATCCGCGGGGAAGGTTGCCGAAGATGGTTTGGATCGATCGGCCGAGCAGCCGAGCAGCCGACACCGACGGGGTCGGCGGGTTCCAGCGACAGGTACATGTCCGTCTGTGCGTGGCCAGGCTGATGTCGACGATCGGTAAACGAGAGACGAGAGACCGGTGACGAGAGAGACGAGAGAGAGAGAGAGAGAGAGAGAGAGACGAGAGAGACGAGAGAGGGCCGAGGAATTTACCTTTCCACGCAGGTGCGTCGTGTTGCCGCAACGTACCCTGAATACCCATAGAGTGATGTTTCTTTGGTTGGTCTGCCCCGTACGGTGACGCTGATAGTGATGGGCGTGCCTGAACTCGACTCTCGCCCAGAGAGTAGCTCGCTTGATCCTGAGGGGTTCCAAGGCCGGTTCCCCGCTGGACATCGGGAACTCCAGCAACGGTTGCCCGTTCAGCGTTCGTCCTGCGTGCAGAACAACAAAGACAATGTAGTCGAATCGGCTCGATTCTATCGACGAACCGAACGGAGAGGCGGACAGGGATGCGGAAAGATGCGGTAGGATGCGGATAGAGGCGGTGGACGGAAAAAGAAACGGGGCAGCGGAGGGACAGTCGTGAAAACGCGCGATGCGTGAAATCGCGAGAGCTCGTTCCCGCGGTTTTCCTTTTCGTTCATCTCCGTTCCGTGGCTGCGGAACTTATCGATTTTTTGAATACCTTCCGCAAACCACTCCCCCGCGACCCATGTCGGTTCCCATGGCCCGTACTCTTGCCATCGGGCGGCCGCGCCGGTCCGCGCCGCGCCGCGCCGGGCCGAGCCAAGCCGAACCGTGTCCTCGCTACGCCCGCCTCGACCGCCTCGACCGCTCTTGTCGCCGATAAACCTATCGCGATCGTAACTTCCACGCGGCAAAGTTTGCGAGACACCCGATGACGAGGTTGCGGGACAACGTTTTTCCTCAGCTTCCGCTAAATCCGTGTGCCTCCGAGAAGGGCGAGAGACCGACGCGCGAGAGGGTGACGAGGCAGACGAGGGCGACGAGAACAAGAGCGGGATCGCTCTATCTCGTACGGCAGCCACCGCTTTCGCGGAAGATACGTGTACGATCTATTTGGGAAATTACCGAGAATACGATCGACGCCCGAGAGAATCGAGAGAACCGGGGGTATAGCAGGAAGGGGATTGCCGAGACGAGACTAGCCTGAAAAATTCAGCAAGACCGCCGTCGCGCATCCTTTTAATCGTCGATCCACGACCGGTCGATGGGCAAAAGCGAAACGGTAAAAAAGAGAAAAGACGGAAAAAAAAGAAGGAAAGCGGGACGAAGTGGGACGGGCCGCGAGGAAAGAGCTAGAGCCAGGAGCGATCGCAGCGGTCAGAGGGTGGATTTTTCGGTAGACGGGTCGTGTTCTTTTTGCTCCCGCTGTATCTCCACCGCGCCCACCCCTTCGACGTCGTCGCCGTCGTCGTTGTCGTCGTCGCCGTCGCCGTCGTCGTAGCCGTGTAGTGCAAACAGCCGAACGAAAAGAAAAAGACCCGGACTAGAGGCAGGGAGAACGAGCGAGATGGAGTCAACGGTGTAATGCACCGAGCGGTACATGCAACGGTAACGAGTGCAGGCGTGCGTACGTTCGTGCGCTCGTGCGTGCTCGCGTGCGTGCGTGCGTGGCTGCGTGCCTGCGAACGCGTGAATGTGTGTCTCAGGGGGCGGGGGTGCAACCTGCCTGGCGGCGTATTACGCGCGGACACGCGGGGGAGAGGGTGCCGCATACACCGAGCCGATCCCCGATGAAATACAACACGCGAGAGAAGGTAGATTTCTCTATCCGGCCGTCTCTCTCGCTCCACCGTTCCTCTCCGATCCTCCCTCTACCCCTCTCTCTCTTTCTCACCCTCGTTCTCGCTCGCGCAGGAGCGTAACAAGAGATACGTCGCGGCTATCGAGCAACGACGATGGCCAAACGGCGATGCGTGTCAGCGCGCGAATAGACGTGTGTGCACGCGTGTGTGTACGCGCGTGTGTCGCGGGACGGGTGGGGGGAGGGGCGCGACGGCGCGCGCGCGCGCGTACAAGCCGATCTATCCGCGAATGTCTTTGCTGTGGTGCGCGCCTGTGCGTTACATTGAAAGCAGGGCGGCTTCATCCCTTAACGGTTTGGTGAGTCACGGACCGGGAGTCGTCGGAGGGGCGGGGATAAGCATGGGGTGTCTGCCGCCCGTCTGCCTTCCGCTAACCACCCCCGCTCCTCTCTTTCTCCTTCGCTGCTCTCTCTCTCTCTCTCTCTCACACACACATACACACACACACACACACTCTCTTTCTCTCTCCTGCCGCTCCTCGCGCCCCTGTCTCGTCCCGCCCGTTACCTTCTTTTCTCTTGTGCAGCCAGCCTGCAAGCACCACCGACACCGACGCCGACACCGACACCGACTCCGACTCCGACTCCGACTCCGACTCAAACACCGACATCGACACCGACACCGACACCGGCATCGACACCGCCGGAGGCTCCCCTGCGAGAGTCAACGACGCCCACACCCCCGCTCTTGCTCTCGCCCGCTCCGCGCACGAGTCTCCTCGCCTAGCCGCGACGCGACGCGACACGACGCGGGCCGCCGCGACGCCAGCCGCGGAGAAATTCAACCCACCGGCCTCCCGGCAACGCGCTTAACCTTTTAAGTGCGGACCGACCGATATACACTGCTGCTCAAAAGTCGGGGATCGTCCGAGATGCGAGCTAGGCCAAGCTGGTACATCGCTTAGCGCCGAGAGAAAGAGAGATCGTCCTTCTCGCGACAACAGAGATCGCGAAGACGTCGGAAGCTAAAAGGATAGACGCGCGGCGTCCGACGATCCGGTCTTTGGAAAATTCGAAAGGAGGTGTCCTGGCTCCGGCCGTTCGTTCGAGGCACGCGTTTTCGCGGCGCCGAAATCGATGCGGAATTTCTTGGAGCCAGCGGCACAGGGGATTTTGGCGGCTACGCGAAGCAGGGAGGCGCGCGCGGAGGGAGGGTGGAATCGCGTTCGGCCGACCTCGACCCGGTTGCTTTTTTCGAGGGAAAAATGCAACGATGGAAAAATGAAACTGTGGTCGAGGGGCGGCCCCGCGGGTTGCCAAAACTCGTTAAACCGAGGAGAGGCTGTCTTTCCGTCGGTCGCGGACGAAGGGTAGTCTCGCGACTTTTGAGCGCCGTTGTAGCAGCCAAGCCCCGAGGCCCGGAGTTCGTCTTCGCACCCTCCTCTCGTGGCTCTCCGCAGGTTCTCTCTCGTGGCCTCTTGTGTCCACCTATCACCGTATTCACACCTCGTTCGTCGCTTCGCATCCGAGAGTTGCTCGCAGCGTGGCTGGAAGCGTCGTCTCGTGCTCCCTCTCGTTACGAACGCTCTTGCGAACTCGTTCAAAACGTTGCTGCTCGCGCGCGCACGGGGTGCTTCTTTCACGCGACGCGACAGCGGTTTCGTACGTTCCGTTGTTGTCTCGCTCGTCGTCGTCGCCGGAACAAATCGTTCGAGCGACTCGACTCGGGGAATTCTCGGTCCTCGGTTCCTCGGCTGCTCGGCTGCTCGGTTCCTCCTCGGTCTTGGGAGAGCGTGATCGATACGGGATCGTCCATCACGCGCCGCGCGCCGCGAGATTTTGGCTCGCGGATCAGGGAAAGCTGCCACGAGACTGGTCTCGGGGTCGCGGCGCTCGTTTCTCGGTGGCTCCGTGGCTCCGTGGCTCCGTGACTCCGTGGCTTCGTGTTTCAATAAGACCGTTGCGTTCCAGCCGAGCATTATAACTTACAAGTTATACCGAATTACTGCGAAATAACGAGGCCGGGGAGTTTCATCCAAAAAGAATGCAGCCTCTGCTTCCTCGCTCCTTCCTTCTCCGTTCCGCCGACGAAGCCGGTCGATCGTTTTCAGCTCCGGATCTCTCCTTTCTTTCCTCCCTAATTCCGGAGCGTCTCTAAAAATACTCGTTTGCTCGAACAAGATCGGCCACCGTCGTAGCGCGGAGCTGCAGGTAGACGAAAAGGGAGAGAGAGAGAGAGAGAGAGAGAGAGGGTGTCGAAGCGGAACGATCCACGTATTTAGTTTACGGGAACGAGTAGCAGAGAGCCCGGCCGGTGGCGAGGCCGGAGCGTGAGCGCCAGTAAATATTAAAGATTGCGGGATTCGTCGGGCCGAGGAGGCGGGCGACGGGCGACGCGCGACGGAAGACGGGAGGAGACGCGACGGACGCGGCCGACGCGAACAGGGCAAGCACCGTCTGTCGGTGCGGATTTCGACGACCGATAAATAAAATAGCTCCGAGAGGAGATACCCTCGATTCCGATGCTTCGGGAACGAACGCCCCGTAAAAAACAGGATCGATGGGACATTAATGCCGCACGGTTATGTCGTTCCACATGGCGAACTCTCGAATAACCGTACCGCGGGCGCTGTTCGACTCGCGCCCCCTGCGAATTCATCTTCTCGCGGCGAAGATACGTTCGACCACCCCTCCCTTCGCCACCCTTCGCCTCTCGTCGCCTCTCGTCGCCTCTTTTCGCCGCGGTCGCCGTTCGATCGGGTTGCATCGTTTACTGTCATTAATATCGCCGTTTCCTCATCGTTTCTCCCGTAGAACGCACCCCGAATTCCACATCGCCGAATATTCCAGTTCCGTCCCCGAGGAAGTTCTGCCGGGACTCGGAGGACCGTGCGACCGGATCAACCGCTAGCCGCTGCGCTCACGACGACCGAATCAAATTGAAAAGCGTTCCAACGACGGTCGAAACTAGGGCGGGGGTGAGAACCTTTGTCTTGCTCGTGGCATGGCGCGGCGTCGCCTATATGGAACATATGTGGACATCCACAATGGAGGAGGGTATAAAGCGTGGCTCCGGAAAGCTTTTCGTCCTTGGCACGTGATCGACAAAAAGTAATTCGGATTTTTAGCGGTGAAATATCTGTGACACAATTGCGACTAGAAGACGATGAAATCACCGCTCGCGGCGACATCTCGCGCGAACATTTATCTTTTCGGAATATCGCCCGCGATATTCCTTGCTCCCCTATTTCTTTCACCTTGTCCGCGCCTCTCCCTCTTTCTCTCCTCCGAACACGGAGAAACGGAGATAACGAAGAACGCGCGCGGAACCGAGGGACGCCTCGTAACTCGCCTTTACACGCCGTCGAAACGAGAGTATTTCGTAACGGGCAATTCGCGAAAACGTAAAGGTTGCCGCGAGAGACGCTCGTCGATGAACAAATACCGACAATTCGAGCGACAATTTAACGAGGACGGTAAACCGTCTTACCCTGCCTCGAGAAGTGCTCGAGCTGTTCAGCGTTTCGCTGGTTTAACGGCAAAAAGAATAAGCGAATCTCTGCGCCGCGTGTCCATTGGCGAACGCTGTTTTCGACTCCGGAGCTGCTCTCTCTCTCTCTCTCCCTCTCTCTTTTCGAGATTATGCCAGGCGAGATACCGTCGCGAAACCTTTGGCCACGGAAACGGGCCAGAGTTCTCCGCTGTCGGGGGACGTCGGCATGTCGGAACGTCGGCAAACGGTAAGCGGTAAACAAACCGAAGAAACAATTACCGCGAGAGACCGGACTCGGCTGTCCTCGGGCTCGTCCGAGTTCGGACTGCTCCCAATTAATCTGTTGCTCCCTCTCCTCTCGACGAAACAGCCTTTCTCTCTCTTCTCTTTCGACCCTTTGTCGCCGTCAATTTTTCCCGATAAAGAATTTCCGTCTCCGATGGAGACTCTCGTCTAGTCGCATCGGCCTTGGAACCGCGGAGGATCGCCGCGCCGTTCGACTTTCGACCGGCCCCCTTCTTTGCTGGGAGGTTCGAGGTCGGTACGCAACGCGTATCGTATCGTTGCGTAACGCGGCGTGGCTTGGCGTGGCGTGGCATCGCATCGGGCACTTTTGTCCCTTAGCGCCGCAATGCGACACCACCCTGCCGTCTGATCTGCCGTCCCCCGTCTCTTCTCACCTGTCTCGTTTTTCCTGTCGGGACAACATCATTTGGAAGGGTTGTTAGCGTCGTCGGCGGGCTTCGAGCGGACACTCTTTTGTTATTCCTACTCGGGTGTGCAACGTGCAACGCCGCTGCGACACGCGAGCTGTCTCTTTTTTCCTGGGATCTCTCCTCGTCCTCCTCCGCCTCCTCCTTCGTCTCTTCCTCGTACTCCGAGGGGACCGGATCCCCTTCCAGTAGTTGCAGCAGGTCGCAGCTCCTTTCTGGACGTCCGCGATGACAAGGATGCTTCGGCCTTCTAGACCTTTCTTTCGGAGCGGGTGCGAATCGATGCGATTCGATGGGATCGTTCGTGGGTGCTAAAACGTCCATAGATAACGGCGAGTAATTTGGAGCTGAGGAAATCTGGTCCTAGGATCGACCAACCTGAGAACCGAATCCGCTCGGCTAGTCAACGTTCTTCGATCGACAGGCGACAGGGCGAATCGAGTTTCGTGCAGTCGAGAGACTCTTTGGTTGCTCGAATGTATACTTAATAGACGCCGCGTCGTGCCGCTTCGCGACGTTCGCTTTTCGTCGGGCGAGCTCTCTTGCGAAGTCGAGGACCATTTTTCTGGTCGAGTGGTCTGTTTCGGGATCCGGCAGCATAAAGAACCCTTCTCTCTCTCTCTCTCTCTCTCTTTCTCTCTCTTCGCTCTTCGCTCTTCGCCCTTCGCTCTAGAGCCGTCTCTCGTCCGCGTTGCCAAAACGAAATTATCCGATAGCATTTCTCGAGAGTCCTCCCCGCCATCGGAAAGTGCCCCGTTCCGACAGCCGTCACACCCAGCGACACGCCGTGACTTTTCGATGCGAGCGCAGTTCTTTTCGGACAATTATTCGAACGTTTCGCTGGCGATGCGGACTAGCTCCGGCCGACCAATTATAATCTTTGGCCGGTGACTATCGATCTGGAACGCGAACGGGGCACGGTTTAACCCTCGACTGTCGCGCTGCTTTACTTCGCTGAATTTTCGAGTATTCCAGAACGGACGATAAAATTGAATCGGAAGAAATTATAATTACAATTCGAACGTTGCATATTCTATTTCAAAAGTAAAACTGGCGGACCATAATGACGCAACGACAACCGAGGATTGATAGAGAGCCGACATGGGACACGGGACTCGCGGGACACGCAACGGTATCGACGCGTCCCGCGACGTTGGCCAGCGGAATCTCCGAATAATTTCGAATCGTGAAATCCCAACGTCGATCGCCCCGAACACCTAATCCGATTCATCGATCGGCGATCTCGCGAACGGCGTGGTACGTTCAGGGGATTCGGGGGCGTGATCGCGGACGATTATTTCCTTCGCGCAGAAAGAATGTTGAGGCGAAACGCGAGAGACCTCGCGACGCTGCAAAATACATAGTAATGTTATACGGTCTAAAACGTGCAAACGAGGTAGAAGTATCAAACGAATCTCTAAAACTATGAGCGTTGACGCGAAGATACGGTTCAAGGAGTTCGATCGGCCATAAAGTATTCGACGAAACGTGGTATTTGGGACACCGGCAGCGTCGCGTCGTCTCTTTCTATCGGAATTCGTGCGTATTTGACCCGGGGTTCGACGTTGGCCTTCCTTTTTGGGTCAGGTTATTCCGAAGCAGCCGACGCGGTCCGCGCGTTTTAATCTTCCCCGGTTTAATCTGTCGAAGAGTTTGCCATTTGCCAGCTCGGCGACACGCGTACGCTCGGCGACGTTGAATCGCCGTATCACCGATTCGGCCCATTAGCATGGCCCCGGGGTGACGAGCGATCGACGAAACTGGCCCGGTTTCGGTCTGCTCGGGACCGAACCGAGGAAGAGACGGACGGAAAGTCGAGCCGTTGAATTAGAGAAGACCCGGAGCCGCGGCGACCTCCTTCGCGGCGCTGCGCACTCTATTTCATTTCGTTGCGTATTTTCCGGGGACGATATTTCGCCGAAATACTCTTCCTTCCTTCCTTCTCGGGTTCTTGTTTCTTTTTCCACGGATCGTCTCGTTACCAGGGTGATTTTACGTCCGCCTTGTTCGCCTTATTCGCCTTGTTCGAGGCTCGCAAAAAGGAACACCGTTTAGCATGCGATTCTCTGTTCTCTGAATCTCGGTTTAGGCGGCTTCGGGGAATTAGTTCCCGAAAGCGTCGCGACGCTTCTTCGATGCGATCGTACCGAACGACCGAAAAAATTGTCGAAGGGGTCTCCGTAGCCCTTCGATCGATTTCGTCCGATTTTCAAACTCGAATCACCACCTGCCGTTTCTCTTTCTTCGGACGACCCCCGACATATCCTCCCGTTCGACGGGCGGGCAAAGTCTATTTTCGGGGGACGGCTTCCTGCCGAATAGTTGCATCGGAAGCAAACGGTTCCGAGACGGGAAACAATTTCACGGGCGCGAGACTCGAAGAAAATCGTAGACTCGCAATTTTGTTAAAAAAAAAGAAGGCGGCATCGACCGTTGAGAAGTTCGGCGTCGCATCGCGTCGCGACGCCTCCGATCTGGTCGAGATAGAACGATAAACGTAGATTCGACGCGTCGTCCTCGTCGTCGACCTCGCCTACCTCTCCTCCCCCTTTCGTTCGAACGAAAGAAAATCTATCGCGAGAAATCTTATCGAAGACGAGGGGTGCGCGCTCGGAATTCTCGAATATATAGTTATGCAATGCCGCCGACTCGACGAAGACCGAACGGAACGGGAAAAAAAATGCTGGAACAGAGGAGGCAGTGTCTATCGGCGAGAAGAGACGAGACGAGATGGGACGAGAAGAGAAGAGACGAGGCGACGAGAGGGCCCGACCAGAGAAAGCTTTTACCTCGTTCGCAAACTGTTATCGCTGCGGCCGCGGACGAATAAACGAGAGAGCGAAAGGAGGAACTGGAAAAAGCTCGAATCGGCCCCCCTCGAGGAACCGGGATAACAAAGGTCTCGGGGGAAGGAATTCGACGCGGTCGGACTTCTCGGGAGATTGCGCCCTGCTCGATTCCGCCGAATCCCGACAAACAGGCCGGTCCCTAAACGCGACCCGAGCCTCTCGAAAGCCTCTGGAAAGCCTCTGGAAAGCCTCTGGAAAGCCTCTGGAAAGTCGTCCGAAAACAGCGTAAACGACGTAAACGACGATCGCAGCCGCAAATCCAATTTCGTCTTCGCGTTTCTCAATTCGATTACGATGCCGGAATACGCTGCTAGTCCGACCCCCAGTGTCCCTCCTCCGACCCTTTCCACTCTTTCCACCCTTTCTAGCAGGGCCGTCGCGCGTCGAGCGTCGCGTGGATATCGAATGACGACGACGTGTCACGCTCGCGATCTCGCCCTGTGAAAACAAGCGCATTAAAAACAACTTGCCGTACAAGCACGTCGTTTGAAAAGTCGGGAAGCAGCCTCGATCGTACGGGAAACGAACTTTCCGACGAGCACCTATTTATATTTATCCGACCAGCCAAAGTTCCGACGCGGAAACCGCGAGAGAAAGGGTTCACGGCGTCGCGAGTTCCTAACGAGGAATCATCGCGCGGCTGGAACAGTCGTCGAGACGCGACGCGACTCGTTATTACTTCGAAACGAAGAACGAAGCGAGGCGAAACGAAACGAAACGAAACGGAACGGAGCAGAACGGAACGGAACGGAACGAGTGCACAAGCTCGAGGAAGCTTTTATCTGGAATTCATTGGACGAGGCATAGCGTCGCGACCGAGGCAAAAGTCGAGTGTCGGGCACGACGGACTATCGATAAAACCGTTTAAAGTGATTACGCGACGAGGCCAGGGATGGGGCGGGACGAGGGGGAGAGGGCTGGCGACGAGAGAGACGAGAGAGAGTGAGAGAGAGAGAGAGAGCGAGAGAGACGAGGGAGAGGTAGAACGGTTCTCGTCGACACCGTCGCGCGGCAACTCCGTCACCGCCACCGTCACCATCGACGAACGTCGAGTCGAAACCGCTCGTCGCCAAGCTCCTTCCACGGTCGAAAGTCGAACCTCGCCGACCTCAGAGCGAATCTAATTACGCTGCGACACGTAAGCGACGTGTGACTCGATAGTGCCACGCCATGCCAGAGCCACAGCCACAGCCGGAGCCACAGCCAGAGCCACAGCCACAGTCCCGCGATATATCGCATCTTATAGGGCCGAGGCTATTGACCGTAATACGGTCAGTCAAATAAGAGGGTCAGATATAGCTGGTGCGGTAACCCTGATCCAGATCTATCGCCACGTGGTTGCCTAGATGGTCGCGCTTCGGCGCATCGGCGCATCGGCGTGTCGGAGATTCGGCGCTCCGATTTTTACCCTGGATCTCGATCGCCTTCGCGCGAGCGAAAAAGCTTCGACAAGCTGCCTCGGATTGCGATTAGATTTTGATTCGGCCTATTTTTTTTCGTACATCGAGACGAGTCGAGGCGAGCAGTCGTTACCGATGCGTGCCGGTGGCAGTTCGCTTCGAGCGCGCCCGGAGCAATTCTCCCTCGGAGACGTCTCGAGTCGAGCGCGTGGAAACGTGAAAACGTACACGCGCGAACAGATTTCCGGCGCGCGTCGCGATCGATTCGTCGGTCGTTAGCGCGGCGAAAGAAAAGAGGAAAGAGAGAGGATGGGGAGGAAGGGTTGATTCGCGGAAAAATTCTAACGCGAATCGACTGTTCGCGCGACGAGGAAACCGAGAACGAGTCGCGTCGGCGGACGAAGCGCCTAGCTTCGCGACTTACTTATCGGTTGTCGCGTGCCTCGACACCATCCCCATCCCCATCCTCACCCGTGTCCCGTAAATATCAATGTCGTTCGTTATCGTAGCCGTCGCGAATTCGCGTAGCACGCCATCGGCGAGCACAGTCGGCCATCGGCCACCGACGCGCCACGGCTCCGCTTCGATTCCATTCGGGGTTCGCCTTTCGGTCGGCTATCCCAATTCCACGAGTTTCCACCGAAGATTCCCGGAAAAAGACCAGGGAAATCCTCCTCGAAGCTCGGGACACGTTACCGGCTCGGTCGTTCGAGTCGAATGAAAATAACGACGGATATATCGTCTTCGTCCTTAATCGATTATATTCTTTCCTCTTTTTCATCGAATCTCCCCGATCGAGCCACCAAATTTACGAGCGATTCTTCCATCCTAATCCAACTTTGCTAATAAAGGCGGCGACCCGCTGTCGCGTGTACAGCGCGCCCCGTTTAATTTTCCCCGGCCGAAACTGTCGCGCTCGTAACAGAAATTCTTGAAAACCGCGCAACTAAGACGAGACCGAGAGTTGGACGGCGAGGCCAGAAGCTGTACGAAATTCGATGGACATCGGTCGATCGACCCGCGAAAGTAGAAGTCGCGGCGGCGGTCACCCGCGGCGAACGAAGAGAGCGGCGACTGCGACCGGAAGGGAAATCGAATCACGCTTAAGGGTAGTAGGCGGAGGGTAGCTTCAGGGACCGCGGAGCGTCGCGTGGATCGGCCACGAGTATTTTCACGCGTCGTCACCCGTCGCGGGTTTCCCGTTCGATCCGAGCATCTTCGTCCGATTTTTATGGAGAAAAGACGATGGCAAAGATCCGATAGTTCCGCGGACGACGCTCGAAGTTGCGCAACGGGCGGCCCTTTCATTTCGAAAAATGAAAACGCTGTTGTTTTAAGTCGTAAAGTTGATCGATTGACTCTGCGGAAAATATGAGACGCGTCTGAGGCGAGAGCATCGGCGTGAGAGCGGGGCGTTTCCCGAACCGAAGCGTCTCGCTCGCTCTCTCTCTCTCTCTCTCTCTCTCTATCTATCTATCTATCTATCTGTCTTTCCTCTGCTCGCCTTTCTCGTTGTCTATGTCATTCTACTTCCCTCTGTTGCGGCCGAGCGAACAATTACACGAATCATACTCCTTTGTTAAAGGATAATTTCCGGCAACCGTTCTTTGTAGCCTAGGCATCTCGCGGAGAACGAAATTCGGTGCTTTTATTCCGAGCCAATATCGCGATCATTAATTTACTCGTATAACGACCGCGCCGGAGGATCTGCCTAAACCCTCGAACGTCCCTGAACCAACCGGCAGGCCGCGCGCGACCGACCGATCGGAAAAGACTGCATCGAGACGAATGCTCCTGGTGACCCAGCGAGTGGAAAAATCCTTGGGGTTATCAAATTTTTTTTCTTTTCCATCGCCTTCTTTCTTTGGCCGGATCGTGGGGAAAGGGTTCGAGCGGAGAGGAGAGAAGAAGAGAGGAGAGGAGAGGAGAGGAAAGCAGAGGAGAGACAGCTTCCGCGCAAGCGCAACCCCGCCAATCTCGTATCACGGCGATTAAATGAATTGGGTACACGGGGTTGGTGAACCGGAAAACCCACGCAATTTTCGCGTTGCTGGAACGCGGCAATTCGTATTCCGATTCTTTTTTTCTCTCGCTCTCCTTCTGGAGGGGAGGACGGACGCGGCCGAGAAACCGGATCCGATCGAATCCGCGAAAAGGAGAATCGGATGGAACGCGCAGAAACGAAAGAAAGAGGAATCCGAGGCGAGCGGGAGGGCGGCACGGTGGATGGCTGGAAGAATTCGGAAGCGAGAAGAAATAAGATGGAGGAGAGAGGTGTATCTGGGCGCGGAAGAATTGGCGTGCCGTAGGAGGGTAAAGGCTGTCGGGATAAAAGGAGAGCGAGGCGGAAAAGGAAGCAGAAGAGGCGGAGAGGAGGGTGGAAACACACCCTTGATATCTATCCTAGAGCAGAGTAGCGTAGCAGCGGGTAGCGGGTAGCGGGTACCGGGTACCGGGTAGCGGCAGGACGAGGAGAGTCAAGAGGGAATAAAGGGAGTGTAGGAGATGTACGAAGAGCGGCGCCCAACTGGAGCCACGTGCATCGATCTGACTACAGGCGCCAGCCGCCCTATCCGTCGGCTCGTTCGTCCATGAGTTCGACCCTGTCCCACTCCAACGCATCTCTCGAACCGTTCCATCCCATTCCGAACATCCCGTCGACCCCCTGTACCGCCGTTCTCCTCGCCGCTCCTCTCTCTTACTCTTTCTTTTACTCTTACTCTTACTCTTGTTCTTACTCTTACTCTTACTCTTACTCTTACCCTTTCTCTTGTTCTTATTCTTTTTGTCTCCCTTTCTTCTTTCTCTTTAGCCTTCTCTCTCTCTCTCTCTCTCTCTCTCTCTCTCTTTCTCTCTTTTCTTTCTCCTCGCTGCTCGGTTCGCGTTCTCCTCCGCGGCTCCTCCCTCCGACCACCCACCCCTACCTTGCCGATATTTGCCGCGATAGCGACAAAGGGACGGGGGAACAAAGGGTGGAATCCCCCATTTTTTTTGCTAGTTGCCACCGCCTGGGAAGGTCGGGCCTTAACCCCTGCTCGCCTCGCGTCCTAACCGGCGAGTTTGTCCCTGGGATGCTCCGTCGGATCGAACGAACTTCGCCGCTGGTTCGAGTCCACGACTTTCTCGAACGATTCTTCTTCGCCGTTTTCCTCCATCTTTGGACGCGACGATTCGCGCCCAACGGAAGACGAGGCCAAACGCCGCGAGACGACGGATTTGTCGCGACCGGAGAGTTTCGAGAGAGAGAGAGAGAGAGAACGATCGTCGAGCCCGGTGGTCGCCCTTCGCGCCCCGTTTCTTCGTTAGCAGATTGATCGGCGAAAGGCTCGAGACGAGAGACACACCCAGCCGACGGTGCTACGCGGTTCCAGAGAGATCGTTACGGAAGAATCGGATCCGACGCGACGAACGTTCGGAGAAAGACGTCTGGCCGAAGAAAGGAGGTGGTCGCGTCGGAGCGCGAGGCGCGAGGCTAATTAACGCGGTTCGAGGAGGGTAACTGGCTCGTCGAACGACATCGCGAGACATTCTTCGGGCGGAACGCGCGAGAGTCGTCGAGAGATCGATCCTCGAGACAGGTTCGATCGCCTCGACGCGATTGTTCGAACGGTGCTCGACCCTGTCCCGCTCCGAACTATCCGAACTATTATAGTTCGTTCGCGGTCCTGGTTCGTCGGTCCCGACGTCGCGACCTTCCGAGACCTTCGAGCACCCTTCGGTCCTACCCCCTTCGGTCCAAAACTCGTCTCGGTCGGCCGATCGTCTTCGTCGGATCGTCCTTTTACCGGCGATCGTTTACCGTTGAGAGAGCCCATTAGAAACCCGACTATAACGGATCGTTTTCTCGAGCCGGTGGATCCTTTGCAGTCAAGGTCGAGGAGGTCTCGACGGAGCGGAGCTCCCTTTCCACGGTTTCCACGTTTCACCGTTTGACGAGGCGGCGAGGCGGCGAGGCGGCGAGGTGGCGATGCGGCGAGGCGGCGATGTGGCGAGGCAGCGAGGAGGCGAGGAGGCGAGGCGACGACGCGGCGATGCGACCTTGAATGCGCTATTACGGCTAAGAGCGCGCGCAAACCGATGGATTTTAACGGATTACCCCGCGTCGCGACGCGTTGCCACCGGATCGTTTAATCGCCGCGTTCGCGTTTCCGTTCGCCGCGGATCCAGCCGGCGGTTGCGCGTATCGATTGTATAACCTGATCGCGGAGCGGGCCGAGGTCCGCGAAAACAAGAGCCGGGGAGGCGGTTTCGTTAAATGAAAATAGATCGATCGCGCGCGCGGCCGCGAGTTTTCAAGCCTTGGCATAGTTCGCCGTTGACCGGCGAGCCTGAGCTCTCGAGGCGCGACGGGACGCTGGCGGGGAGGGGCAGGGAAAGAGATTATCGTCTTTTCGGCCCGAGGAAACGAGAAGACAGTTTCGACGGTCCGGGTGTGTCGTCCGACTTCCCTCTCGAGACTCGCGCTCCCGTTCCAATTCGCCGGCGTTTTCGATTTTGACGAGCGAGCTCCGATCATCTTCGAGATTTCGTATATCGTCGCGTAAAGGCGAAGCCGTAGCCGTAGCCGAAGGCGAAGTCGAGCCGCGGCCAAGTTCTTTTAAAAGAGAACAACGGTCGCGCGCGTATAATGGCCAGCCGCTGCGGAACATAGAGGCGGTCGAATCCGTCCGTCCACGGTCTACCGTCTACGGTCTACAGTCTACTACCCTGCGCCGACAATGAGAGATCTCGTCCGGCAACGGGGAACGTTCGCAGCAATTCGTTCGCGCTCGTTTCCAATTTGCCTTCCTTGTTTCTTCCGTTTGTCGGTCTCTCTCGTCTAGCAGCGAGCAATTTTTGCGGGCGGCCGCGATCACAGCCGCAACAGAAAAGCGCAAAACGCGCAGAAAGCGTAACAAGCGGTTCGAACAGCGGAATCGGAGCGCGCGTGTATCGGGATCGGAGCGGTGGCGCATTCTCCGACGCTGGCTCGATCTCAGATACGCCCATGCAGACCGAAGCACTCGGGATGGGGTGACTTGTCTTATGCGGAATGTCTCAAGACAACCCCAACGCTTCGTCTTTCCGCTTCGGCGTCAGCATTCGGCATTCAGCATGCGTTTCGCGAATCAACCGTTCGTACGTCGGTAATGGAAAATAAAATTGGGATGCTTTCCGCGTCGGACGACAACGTAACGAGAACGATGCGAGATCGTTGTCGCGAATCTCGAACGCGTTCGCGATATTTGCCGGACGTATCTCGACTCCCGCAAGCCTTCTTTGGCCGCGAAACGTCTCGTCCGAGTCCCATCGATCGTTTCCGACGTCTCTCGTTTCGACGATCGGAAGCGAACGAATCGTTCTCGAATCGCGAAGCGGTCGATATCGATCGATATCGCTCGATGGAAGAGTTAGGCTGGAAGAGAGAAAGCTGGGCCGAAAATCGGCCGGCCGGGTTCGTGGGGAAAGAGAGAGAGAGAGAGAGAGAGAGAGAGAGAGAGAGAGAGAGAGAGAGAGAGGGTTAAAGGAACGAATCGATTCCCTCGGTTTCAACGGCCGAGGGGATAAAATATTCAGAAGGTCGCTCGGCATTAATATCCGATCGGAACTTTCGTAGAAAAGTTTCCGACGGGCAAGCGTGTCTGAGGGCAACGCGAAAGAAAACAACGCGGAAAACGGTGAGGGAGGGTGACGGGGGAGGGGCAAGAGCGAGGAAGGAAATGGAAGAGAAGGAGAGGAAAAGCTTTGCGGTCGAACGCCCGAAACAATCGAATACGCTGCGGCTGCGGCTGCGGCTGGGGCTGCGGATGCGGCTGCGGATGCGGATGCGGCCGAGCCGCGAGAAGCCCGTCGAGCGATCGTCGGAGGGCACGCGACGCGTTTCTCGATTCGTTGGACCTTTTTAAACCGGCGGACGAAAACCGAGAACGCCGAGAGAGAACGAGGCTCGTCCGCGATCGGTCGAAAGGGTGCGAATCGCGAGTCGTGCCGGTTAATTATTCCGGTAGTTGGTCGAGCGTGAAATAGTTGAGAAACCGAGCTCGTGCAAAGTGTAAAGTGCAAAGTGCAAAGTGGATCTCGGAGGCTTATCGGGGAAGAGGGCGAGGACGCGAGACATAGGATCCGGCTAATTAACCGGGCCGAATGATCGTTGGCAGAGCGTCGAGTCGCTACGCGTCGGTTCGCCCTCGGTTCGCCCTCGGCTCGCCCTCGGTTCGCCTCGCGCTAAGGGGTGGCCACCAGCCGTGCGTGGCAGCCTAGGGCCTAGAGCCGGTCGTCCGTTTCCAGACGCGTCTGGTATACACACTGGTAATACACTGTGCAATTCCCCCTGTCACGTGTAATGGTTTCTTCGAGAGCATGAAAAACTGTAGGCACAATAAACCGCTAAAATTATGACTGCAGGCTCGCGGCGCGGCGTACGCATCGGCGCGTCGTTCGGGCAATGCCGACGGAACGGCGCGGCGTAGGATGTCCCGAAGGAGATGGCTCGAGAGGGTGCGAGGGGACGAGGGGACGAGGGGGCGAGGGGACGGGAACCGAACCGAGGCCTGAAAGGAGCCGTTTTCTCCGGAAGGCGGAGAGACCTCGAGACGAGACCGTAACGACCTCGACGAGACTCCGCTCGACGAGGACGAGGACGAGGACGCGGATCCCGATGGCAATTATTGTTAGCCGTGCCGCGACATTTTCCACCCTTTCCAGCCCGCCCCTCCACCCTCTTTCGACCGGCTAATCTCGAATCCCTCCGCTCGTCGACTCGTCGAAGGTCGCCTCCCTCGAGACGAATCGAGTCTCGTCCCGGCTCCGCTTCTTTCTCTCCTCCGTCGCGAACGTCGGCGTCGGCGTCGTGTCGTCTCGAACCTTGTCTCCGGAGATTTCATATTCGTCCTTGACGGCTGGGCGAAACGGTCGAGCGAACGGTGGCGACGCATAAATTCTTACGGGGTCTTACGCGGATCCGAACGCCCCGAACGTCGAGAACGTTGTTCTTACGCGCGACCGTCGATCGCGCGCGTTTCGCCCTCCGATGCTCCCGTCGTCTTTCCGCCGCCCGAATATCGCGGGCAGATCGCGCTTTCCTGTCACCGAAAACCCTTTCGCACCCTTCCGCCTTCTGCCCTCGTCCGACGCGGCGCGCGGCACAACGCGGTTCCTCGCTTATCCGAATCGCTTTCCGCTGCGTTCCTACACGGTATCGCGACGTATCGATTCCAAGTGGCCGACCGAATACGCCGCCTCCTCGGATAACTGTTTGAAACCGAACATCGGCGTTTAGCTTCCTCGATTACCTATAGAGGGGCCCCGTGGCGCGCTTTCGCCTTCCCTTCGGTTGTTCGATCCGAAACAGCGACAGGCCGGGTCTCTCTCTCTCTCTCTCTCTCCCTCTCTCTCTCTCTCTATTGCACACATGCCCTACGCGCTATCCCCCAGGAAAGCGGAATATTTTTTCGAGGCCCCTTCCCTTCCGGCTATTTCGGAAACGCGTCCGTAAATCTGTCGGGTATCCCGGTTTCCCGTCGAAATTCGCGGGCCGAAAAGCTTCCCTTCGCAGCGAAAGCCCCTCCTTTCGCGGACGAATCCCGACGATCCCCCGCTGAATCGGCGACGAATCGAGAATCGTGACTCGCTCGCGAGAGAACGAAACGACGCGTAACAGCCCATAAAAATGTTCGCAACGGTAATTCCGGGCGGGCGGCGCGTCGTTGAAATACTCGTTAATATTTCTCGCGTGTTCGCGGGGCCGATCCGATAATCGCGGGTCCTGCTCCGCGCTGGAGAACACGCCGGCGAACACGCTGATTACGCTCTTCCCGTTGCCCCGCCTCGTCCCGCCTCCTCTCGCCGCCGCTCGCCTCCGCTCGCCTCGTCTCGCCTCGTCTCGCGACGTCTCGCGACGCCTCCGCCGATGTTCGATCGAGTGCAACGACGCGACGCCACCGCGCGTCGCTTAGGATTTTCGTAACATACGTGGACGAAAAAAATATGGAACAAAAAGTTTCTCCCCCCGGCGGCCGCGCGGATCGATACCGGGAAGGTGGTGGCGCGGGCGGTTTATAGTTTCTTTAGTTTCTTCAAAAAGGATGACGTGTTCGCTGGCTATCTATAGAGACGGCGACATTAACGTTAAAGTATCGCGCAGGGCGCATTACGGTGCGCCCATCGATGCGACGCGATGCTCGTCCCGAGCCCCGAGCCCCGAGCACCGGCCGCCGACAATTTCTTTTCGCCCGCGCTTCGTTCGCGGTGCCGAGAGAACCCGAAAATTCGACGATTCGAAGCGATCGAGAGGGTTCCGATCGCGAGCTTTCGCGAATTTTTCCGGGGCTCGCGTGCGTCGACGCGTGTCGACGCGGGTCGACGCGAGTACATTGCTCCCGCTCGCCGTCGCCGGCCGCTGCAACACGCTCGTTTCGGTGCTCGCGCGTCCATCGAGTCGGATATCGAGCATATTTCGGGAGAACGACTCGCGAAAGCGTATCGTTGCGCTCTCCGGGAGCACCCGTCCCGTGCGAATTCGACTCGCTGGCCGCTGCCTCGGGGGCGTTTTCGCCCGCCGCGCCGCATTCGCGCGTTTACGGCACGTAAAAGCTGCCGCGACGTTCGCAGGTGGTTCGTCGTGGTCAAAAGGCAAACGGCACGGAGCGATAGAAGTTGCACAAGGGAACGGTCGGACTTTCGATCTCCGAACGGAGCAGCGAGGCGAGGCGAGGCCTGCCGATGGCAAAAAGGAGCCTGGAACGGTTCTCGCGTCCTCTTTCGCGGTCAGAATCGCGGCGGAATGAATCACGGCGATCCCTCTCGCCGCTCCGGTGATTCCCCGACGGTTCCGCATCGCGCGGCGCGAGGCGCGAGGCGCCAGGGGAGAGGCGAAAGGTGCGCGCACCGCACCGATGCACGTGCTCGCTTTCTTTCCGATCGGCGAGACGGAGAACGATCCGCGAGCGGCAACGACTGGGCTGGGCTCGCCTCGAAATCGAATCTCGAAACTGCTCGAAACGATCCGCGACAGAGGCTCGTTAATTTAAGGGGCTGCGAACGGTTACCGGTACGAGCGCTAGATACGGAGACAGAGGGTAACGCGCGGCAGTAAACGCTCGCCGATATTGCCGCCTCTACCTCCGACCGGCTCCATTACCCTTATTGTTAAACTTAGAGTTAGCGAACTACGGAACGAACTATAGATCGCCCCGGTCCCGGCCCCAGCCCCGGCCGCGGCCGCGGCCGCAGCCGCAGCCGCTCCTCCACGCTCCTCTACGCTTCCGAGCCGCTTCCGACACCCATCGCCGCGAGCCACGTGGCTGCAACCGTGTGGCCACGCATGCATGCGGACCAAGGTGTCATCCGTGACGTTTGCGGATTTCTTTCCTCCTCTCTTCCTTTCTTTCTTTCTTCTTCTTTCACCCCTTTTCTCTTTCCTTTCATTCGACTCCCGAGTGGCCGGACCTCTCTCGCGACTCGTCGAAAGAAAGCGAGAACTCGAACTCGAACTCGAACTCGAACTCGGCGTGCCAGTTACGGTTGCAGCGGCGGTCGGCCGCACTCGCGGCAGCGAGTCGCGGTCGCAGGAACGAAAATAAAGAATAAAGAAGGGGACACACGCGCGCGCGGCTAATCCGAGTGACGTGGCCACGCGCTAAATAATAAAGTTATTTGCTCCGTATCGGGCGAAGAGCATCGCCGCCCTCCTCGCCCCCTCGCCCCTGGCGGCTGGCACTCCGCGTCGCGCCGACCATAATAGCGACCGTAACAAGACTTTGTCGCGCGTAACCGGCGCGGCCGTTCATGCCCCGAGAAAATAGATTTACATATTCGTCTCGCGAGGGGAGGTGGATTTTCAAACGACTTAACGAAGTTAAACGCTGCTCGCGGACTCGTGGCGCGCGCCTGCTCACCGCATTATAAGCATCGCGCGTTACACCTTGCGCTAAAGACGGGGTTTACACGCGTCTCCCCGCCTCGACAGCCTAGATACACGGCCTAGGCACGAACGCTACCGCGAACGGAAGCGCGAGCAAGACCGCGCGCGGCTACACCTTTCTTCTCTCGGCCTTCCCCGTCCACGTGTTCTCACGGCTGCTCTCCGCGCGCGTTTACCGAAAGCTTTCTTCCCCCCGCGTCCGCCTTCCCGCGACGATCGTCCAAGAGACGCTCGAAATCGGACGAGCCGCGACCAGGCGAGAGATCCCGATATAACCCAGCCGCGAAGTCGCCGCGCGGGGCGTGCACGGAAAAGTAGGGCCCCGCGACGAAATCGAGCGCGGGTCGCGAGCCGTTCGACGAGCGCGATCGACCTCCTAGGAAACTTTTCCTCGCGACTCGCCGCGACGACGACGACACGGTATACGTATCCGGGTCCTGTTTCACCCGGCCGAAGCTTCGCCGTTCGGTTCGCCCACTCGAGACGCGATTCTACAACGGGCTACATACGGTAATGTCTCTCTAATCGACCCTCGGATTGTCCAGAAAAATGGACAATTTGGGAAGAGGAGCCTCGCGACTCGTTTTTATAGTTACCGATTGTCAACGATTATGAAAACATAGTGCAAAGCTGGAATAATCGTATCTCCTGTTCCCAAATTGTCCATTTTACTGCACGATCCAAGCGTCGGTTAGGGAGACATTACTGTTCCGCGGGAATCGATGCTGCCGCGAAGATCTTGTTCGAACAGATTGGACCGATGCATCGATTCCTAAAAAGATCGAACGTGAAAGATCGATCGGTTTGTTTTGGAAAGCATAAATTGTCTAGGTAACGAAGTAACTTTAAGTTACAAAAATGATTTATGCACGCTGCGAATCGACCTACAAACTCTCTCCCTCCCCCCCCCCCCACTCTCTCTCTCTCTCTCTCTCTCTCTCTCTCTCTCTCTCTCTCGTTGAAACTGGATCTTCGAATCGATTCGAGACTTAGAAATCGGTCATCGAAAATTGCAAATAAAAACATCGATCTTCCATCGGCATCTCCAGACCGGACGCGGATGGTAATTACCCGGCGACGCGGCGCGGCGCGGTGCGGCGCCGGCATTAGCCAGCAATTTTAGTAGGATTTTATCGGGGCTCGAGTAATTCGTTCGACGTCGTTAAAGCCCACCGTTGCGCCGAACGCGCGGCGTGTACGCGCGTCGACCGGATCTAATTCTTCCGGAGAAGAGATTCTCTTTTTCCGTAGGCGAACGATCGACGGAGGGACGCGAAACGTGTTTTCGCGATTAGCGGACCGAAAGCTGGTCCCGCTGATACCTCGGGAACGGGAGTTGTTCTCGTCGAGACCGACTCTCTGGTTCGAAACCGATCGCGGCGAGCTAACGGCAACATTTGTCATTCACGCCCACGCAGAGCAGAACGAAGCACGGGGGCAGAGGAGAACGGAGAGGAGAGCGGAGGAGAGAGCACAGGTTCATTTACAGCCGACACTCGAGAGCGGTTCATTCATCTCCGCGTCGCGTCGCGCCGTGTCGTAGTACGCGACGGCGTGGACACGCGTATTCTCCGGTTTCGGAAAAACGGCCGATCACGGGGAAGGACGGGGACGAGCGAGCGGCGGAGGAACGAGTAAAAGTAAAAGTAGAAGTAAAAGTAACGGGGTCCGAGTAAAAATAGAAGGAGGAGGAGGAGGAGGAGGAGGAGGAGGAGGAGGTATAGGGAGAAGCAGCGTGAACTCACCGGGCTCGGCGAAGGTGATGATCTCCGAGGTCCTCGCGTAAAAGTCGTCCATCTCTTCTTGCGCGTCCTGGTCCTCGTGGTCCCCGTAACCGATCCCGGCGGTGTCCTCGGTGGGACTCTCGGCTTGCTGGTCGAGATTCCGATAGGAGTAGTCGTCGTCGCCGTAGAGAAACTCGGCCGAGTACACGTTCTCGTGCTCGTTTCGCGTCTTGTCCGGGTAACGAAAGGATTGCGCCTCGGCTCTGTAGAGAGTCTCGAGGGCCAGGTGTCTCGGGACCGTCGCCAGCGTCCTGTTCACGTCCGGCCTGCTCCTCAGGCCGAGCTTCGTCAAAATCTGGTGCTTGATGGCCTCCAATCGGAGATCGTCCGGGCTGGGCGCGGCGGCGTCTTTCGGACCACCGCCCCGGTGCGCCTCGTGCATGTGTTGATGCTGTTGCTGTTGATGCGGGCAACCTGGACACGTTTGATGGTGATTGTTTTGCCGAGGTTGCACCGCCGTCAGGGTCAGCCAGCAGATCGCCAGGCCTATCAGCAGCAGATTCGAGGGCAGCAGGCAAGAGTTCGCTCTGCAGCTGCTGTACCTCGAGACGAGGCGCACCGTCGCGGGCGACTCGCGCTCTCTCTCCTCTTCGCGCTCCTCTTCGCGCTCCTCCCGATCCTCTTCCCGATCCTCTTCCCGATCCTCTCCTCGATCCTCTCCTCCGTCGTCCCGTCGCCGATCGCGGGATCCATGGGAACGATTCGCGTCGATCGAAGGCGGGTCGCGCCTTCTCGTTCGACGACTGGCCAACAAACTCTTCTCCCAGCGGCTCCGATTTCGACCTGCGTTTGAGGTGAGTCCCGCTCTGTACGGCACCTGGTGCATCTCGGCGGCGAGTCACCTCCTCCTCCCCCACCGCCTCCTCCTTCCGCTACCACTACTACCGCTACCGTTGCTGCTACCGCTGCTGCTACCGGTAGGGCTGTTGCTACAGCTGCTGCTACTTTTACTACGTCCACCGTTCCCGCTACTACTCTGTATTCTTCTTCGTTTCCTTTTTTCTTCTCCTCTTCCTCCTCCTCCTCCTCCTCCGCCTCCTCCTCCTCCACCTCCCCCGCCTTCCCCGCCGCCTCCTCCTCCCGTTGACGCTGTTGCTCCCTTCCGATCTTTCGGCCGATGATCGAGGCTATCCTCCGCGATCGTTGTCCACGATCTGTCGCGACGAGCGAGCCGATCCCGCTCGTTCCCGTCCCTGACTCCAAGGAGGCGGACGGTACCGTTCGCGTTCGCGTCCGAGCTCGCGTTCGCGTTCGCGTCCGCGTCCGTTTTCGCGTTCGCCGTATCGAGTAGACCGAGCTTGCCGACCGCGACGCTACGTCGTAGACGCCGATTCGACTGATCTCGCTCCCGACGGCGACTCTCTTCTCGATCTCGTTGATCTCGTCGAACGTCTGTGTTCTCCGATCTAGTAGTAGCCTCTGCTGACTCGCGGCGCGACGATGAACAATGGCTTGGACGTCGGCGACAACGACAAGTGGGACCTGTTGAAACAGCGAAGATTGCGTAGAACGGCGACGAGAACGGCGATGACGACCACGACGACAGAGAAAAGGCATTCTCGCCAAAACCCCCCATTACCAACTACCCGGTGCCGCTGTTTCAGGATCGATCTCACCCGCAAGATGGACCGCCGTAACAACCGGGTACACCCTGCCCGCGTTTTCGGCCATTCGCGCTCCTTTTCGCTGTTGCAGCTCGCACGTCCACAGGTACGCGGCCCACCCTCTCCGGCACGCTCGCTCTCCGCCGCTCCCTCCTTTTCGCCTCCTTCTCGCCTTCTTCTCGCCTCCTTTCGCCTCCTCCCCCGCTTCTTCGCTTCCTCGGGCTTCCTCCGCTCGCCGTCGCTCCTTCCGCTTCCTTTTCCGCTCGCCTCGTCCGCCTTCCTTCTCCGCCTTCCGCTTCCCGATCCTCGTTCTTCTCTTCCGTCGATCCTTTCTCCCACGTTGCTCCCTTGTTTCTCTTTTTGGTCCGGCCTCGCTCCTTCTCTCCCACCCACGTTCCTTCTCTCTCTTTCTATCTCTACCCCTACCTCTAGTTCTATCCCTATCCCTATCTCTATCTCTACGATCTACCTCTGTCTCGATCTTCGTCTCTATCTCTATCCCCGTGTATCCGTATCGCTCTTTTCGGCTCGCTTCCTCTCGCTCCCTCCCCTGAACGGTTCTCTCCGCTCGTTCTCTACTTTGATCTATCTATCTATCTATCTAGCTATCTAGCTATCTATCTAACTATCTATCTATCTATCTATCTATCTACCTATCCGTCTATCCATCTATTCGCCCGACTATCCGACTATCTATCCTATCGCTAGATCGGTTCCCTACTCCTATCTTCCTCCCGTCCGCACCGTTTCACCGACGACGATCGTCGCCCTGCCGACGTCGATCATACCTCGCCTCGTGCTTCTCCTGCTTCTCGTGCTTGTCGTGCCTCACGTGTCTCTCTCTCGTGCCTCTCGTGCCACTCGTGCCACTCGTCGTGCCTCTCGTGCTTCCCGTGGCTCTCGTTCCTCGCGGACGGACCGAGAGATCGCGTTCGATCCCGATCCTGGTACCGTCCTTGAGCTTCGAGACTTTTACTCGAGGGAGAACCGGGTTTGTCGACCCCGATTCCTCTCCGCGATCCTCTCCGCCGGATCGTTCGCCTCCGTCCTTTCGTTTTTCCAGCGGCGGTGCGAGACGCGTTCGTTCGGGGATGCTTTCGGTACGGTTCGAATTTCTGATCGATTCTCGATCTCGATTTATCGTGCGCGCGATCACCGCGGCGCGACTACGGTCTCCTCGACTTTCTCGGACACTTTCTACGCGTACCTAATGTCTCACTACGGCTAAGCTCTTCGGAATGATGCACCATTTAAAAGTCTGCCGCGACCGAATGCGCAACGATGGACATCCGAGCCGGCGCCGGAGCTCCTTTAGGAGGATCCCGTGGTCCTCCGACCGGCGAGGAGAGAGCCTTCCTTCCTCCCGGTGGCTGGCTCTGTCCAACGAGCGGCCCCGACCACCCTTCGCCGACTGCCGGTTTGTTCCGCCGTGCCGGCTGCGTGTGCGAGGCGAGTAGTGGCGAGAGTTCGAGCGTCGAGAGCTCGAGAGAGAGAGAGAGAGAGAGAGAGAGAGAGAGAGCGAGGAGAGCCCCGGTGTGCCCTCCCGAAAATGAGAGAGAATGAGAGAGAGATAGGGAGCCTAATGCGCGTCCGAGGGGGACCGTGGTCCGAGAAACCGCGTGTTCCTGGCGTGCACGAGCCTCTCGGTGCACGCGGAACCCGGCCGCATCCTCTTCTCTATCTCGCGGATCTTCCAGTCGCGGATCCCTGCGTCCAGCAGCAGCGTGTCCGATGCTCGCGATACCACCGACAACAGGCCGCCGCGCCGCGCCGCGCCGCAACCACCGACCGCCCGATCAACACCGTTTTTCCAGTTAACGCTCGTCGCGACGCTCTCGGGGTACGCTCGTTACGTTTTCTCTCTCTCCCTCTTTTTCTCGATATTCCCGTTCTTCTCGTTCGTCCTTTCCGTTCGTTCCCTTTCTCTCCTGTTCGCGTTTTCCACCGCGAGCCACCGATATATCGTCCACGATAACGCGAGACGAAACGCCGAAGGATCCCTGTAACGACCGAAGCACGCTTGTCGGAGGCGCGCCGGACACTGAGGGGCATCCACCACCACCACCACCACCACTACTACCAATACCGATACCACCACCGCCGTACCATCACCGCCAACAGCAGCAGCACCAGCACCAGCACCAGAACCAGCACCAGCACCAGTAGCAAAAGCGGTAGCAGTAGCAGCACCGGCACTAGCAGCACCAGCAGCAGCAGCAGCAGCAGCAGCAGCAGCAGCAGCAGAACCAGTAGCGGTAACACCGCTGCTAGCTGCCACCACCGAACGAAACACCATCCACCCACCCACGATATAGGTACTGCAACGACCGGCTAAACTCCCCGATAACTTTATATAGGTGGTCCCCTGTACACGGTGTTCCGAAAACGTTCTCGGCCACGCGAAACGATCGAACCGGCCAAACTTTTTGCCGACGATTCCTCCTCCCCTCCCTCGATGCTTCTACCCTCTTCCCTTCAGCCTGGCTCGATTCTTTCACGACTTTTCCGCTTTCTTCTTTCACCGTAACGGCCGGGACGTTCGCGTTCGGTGGACAGAAAATTTCTCTTCCAGGTACATCGTATCGCGATCGAATCGAACGATCGGATCGCCGATGAAATTACTCTGCACGCGAGCGGGCGAGTTTCTTCGGCCGATCGAAGACTCCGCGTTGGACGTCTACGACACCCGGCCGGATCCGCGTATCGCCGCGTTCATCGGTAGGGTACTATCGATAGGTAATTAGGTACCTTTCGACACGCGGGCACGGATATATCGGTCGCGCGCAAGCGTTCCAGGTCCGGACACGACGATCGAGAAACTAGACGGAGGGGAGTTTCTCTTCCTCGAGGATCCACGAGCTAACCGGGAAGGCTGAGAGAGCGCGCGCGCGAGAGAGAGAGAGAGAGAGAGAGAGAAGCAGAGAGGCGGACAAGGGTTGTTCCAACAGCCACCACGTGGCTGACGCGTGGTACCGCGTCCGCGACCGCTTCCGCCCCGCTCGAGAGACACCCGAAAGGGAACGGCGAGATTTCGCGAGCTTTTTCAAAGGTCCTTTACGCTCGTCCTTCGACCATCTCGCGAGCAACTCTGCGACGCGAAGGAACGATCGCTCCCTTCCGATTGTTTGGCGAAGCGATAAAGAACTCTCCGATGCGAGCTAGGTTCGCAAAGTACTGGTCTCGCAAAATCGAACATCGCCTACAGTTCCCAGGCTTCTTTTGTTCCCGTTCTCGTTCGCGTTCGCGTTCTCGCAATAGAGAATAGTTGTCGTTTACGATAGCGAGTGTAATCTCTGCGGTTCTCGCGACAGTCGCCTTTTCCCGTGGAAGGAAGAGCGACGCGAGAGAAAGAGGACGCGACCGGCAAGATGGAAAGATAGAAAGAGAAGCGAACTAGCTTTAAGCATATTGATCAGAAGACGGTAGTTGGCCGAATGCCACGTGGTGATGCTGCGAGAGGCGCCGGTCTCTTCTCCTATTATGAGCCAAGGCTCCTATCCTCTCTTCTCTTACTTTCTCTACGATCCTCTCTCCTCTTTCGTCGTAATCTTTCCCAAAATCCTTGCTGGTACGGCCCTCTCTTATCTCTCGTCCTCCCTCTCGCGCGATCCCTCTCTCTCTCTCTCTCTCTATCTATCTATCTATCTATCTCTCTCTCTCTTTCTCGCTCACCCCCTCCGTCCCCCCGGCGCCCCGCGGTCCGCGATGGTCGCCCAGCTCCCTGTCCACGTTCGCAACGTTCTTCTTTCGTTCGCTTCGGTGTACGCACCGACCAATTTCCACACGTACATGCCCGTAGTCCGGCAAGGAGGCTCCTCCCTCCTCGCTCCCCTCTTCCCCACCCTCTGTAATCGTATAAGTGAAATTTCCGCGCGACCCGAACGCACACCAGGCCGCTTTAAAGAATACCGTTTATTTCTTCGTGGTCTCCTCCCGATCCCTTTCGCGGTCCGCTTCTTCTTCTTCTTCTGGCTCTCGCATCGATTACTTCCGAGCAACCACCGCCGGCCCTCTCGGGCCCTTTAGTGCCCGCGATGCCTCGCGCTATACCATGCTGTCACGCTGTCACGCTGCCATTCCAGCAGCGTGTGCGCCGAGAGCCGCGCCGACCAACCTTCCGATTGAGACGTCGGATTAACAAGCTCGCCCGCGTCGCGGCGAGTTGCAAAAGCACGACTTTCGTCTTTTCCCCCTCGGTCCTCCGTTCGTGTTTCCTCTCTCGCCCGATCGCCGCCTTCCTATTCCCACCTTTTTCTCTCCGCCGGCAACCTTCGCGAGGAGAACCGGCAAAAAATAAAACGATGCGAAGAGTCCGCGTTAAACGGTCGCCAGCCAAGAGAAAGGGAACCGCCTTCTTGGGTGGCTACCGGTTTCACGGTTAAATTCTCACAGCCTCCCAGTCACCGCATCTCTTTGTCCGATCCCGTGATCTCGCCTCGTCCTGCCTCGTCCTGCCTCGTCCTGCCACGTCTCGCCTCGTCTCGGTTCGTCCTGCCTCGGCCCGTCTCTTTCGTTGGTCTTTTTCAACCGTCCCAGGGGTGGCCAGCGTCGATAACAAACAACGCGCAGATACCCACCCCTTCGGCCACGTTTATCCACCACCGACGACAACGATTCCTTCCACGATACGACCCCAAGTTCGGCCAACCTCGACGGAGCTTGACAAAGTCGTGGGAACGTAAACGCGGTATACGATTTCAAGTTTCTACTAAGAAAAATAAAAGGGGAAAAGATGAGAGATCGGGAACCTTCGAAGGACTTGTCTCCAAGAAGGAACCGCGTATCGAACGATTAGGAAAATCGAAGAATAACCTTGTCCGTCGTTGCTCTATCGATCTTCGCTGCCAGTTTGCATGCTCGACGCGTCCAAGTTACCCTGTCAGAATCTTTGCACGTTAGCTCGAAACAGCCCAAGCTCTGTATTCTAACGAAATCAACATATAATTACATTTTCTATGGTCGTAGTTTAGTTTTCTTTCACGATATCGATACGGCATATCCTCCGGAACAATTCTCTCACCCCTGGTTTACTTTTTTCTACCCTAATTCGTCATAATTAATGTTTTTTAGGCGATCCTGCATTCTGTGTACGTGGCGCCCCTTGCGGAGAAAACACGAAGCTCCGTTCGACGTTCGTACAGCGCCAATTCGTGCAGTGGCAAAACGCTCAAACTGTTAGCCAAACTCGACCGCCGGTAATTTGGACAACAGTTTGAGCGTTTTGCCGCTGCATCAAGTGGCGCTGTACGGACGTCGAACGGTGCTTCGTTGTTATTCCGATAGAGGCGCCACATACTCAGCATGCATGGTCGCCTAAAAACCTTAATTATGGGTAAATTAGGGCATAACGAATTAAACCGAGGACGCGAAACTGTTCGGAAGAATCTACTGTGTAAATGTAGCATAAAGAAACAAATAAAAACATTGCGAAACGTAATTAATTCTTCTCTGAAGTTTGGTTACATATTATGTCAACTAATTGTATTTTGCGTAGTACGCCTTTGGTTTTTTAACACGGAATAGATGCAGCAAATTCTCCTGAACAGTTCTACACCCTTGGTTTAGTTTTTCATGCCGTATTTTTGTCATAATTAATGTTTTTAGATGACCCAAAATTATGCACATGTGGCGCCTCTATCGGTGGAACACTGAAGCTCCGTTCGACGTCCGTACAGCGCCAATTAGTGCAGTGGCAAAACGCTGAAACTGTTAGCCAAAATCGGTGGTCGGTAATTTGGCTAACAGTTTGAGCGTTTTACCACTGCATCAATTGGCGCTGTACGGACGTCGAAAGGAGCTTCGTCGTTTTTCCGATAGAGGCGCTACATACTCGGAATGCACGGTCGCCTAAAAGCATTAATTATGGCAAAATTAGGGCATAACAAACTAAACCGAAGACACGGAACTGTTTAGAAGAATCTACTGGGTAGATATAGCATATAGAAACAAATAAAAACATTGCGAAACGTAATTAATTGTTCTCTGAAGTTTGGTTAACTATTATATCAACTAAATGTATTTTGCGTTGTTGTCCTTTGATTTTCTTACTTGTTATAGATGCAACAAACTCCCCTGAACAGTTCTATGCCTTTGGTTTAGTTTTTTATGCTGCATTTTTGCCATAATCAGTGTTTTTAAACGACCCAAAATTTGCATATATGGCGCCTCTATCGGCGGAGCAGCGAAGCTCCGTTCAACGTCCGTACAGCGCCAATTAGTACAGCGGCAAAACGCTCAAACTCTTAACCAAATTACCGACAGTCGATTTTGGCTAACAGTTTGAGCGTTTTGCCGCTGCACTAATTGGCGCTGTACGAACGTCGAACGGAGCTTCGTTGTTCTTACACCAGAGGCGCCATAATCGTCCACGTGGACACGACACAGGGCCCTGCTTTATTCACCGCGGAGAATGCCGATACAGTTCCTGCTTTATTCAACGTCGAGTAGCTCGAAAACGGATTCGTGTTCCAATGTGCAGCGACGCGAATCTTCGAAGGCCGCGACCGTAACTCGTCGATTCGCGAACGAAAGAATCGTTTTCGTTCCAGCGGTCACCGTAGCATTTAGCTTAACGGTACCTGGAATCGTCAAAGTTGCGGTCGTCGTTGTCGTTCGATCGTAGGTGGTCACGATCGCGCGGACATCTCTTCAGCGAGAAATCGGGATTCCCGATGGGACGGCAGAAAGTAGCTGGCAGAGCGAGAGAGTCGGCATCGATAAAAGAAAAATCAAACGAAATATCTCGAGGATCGTTAGGAGCGGGGCTCTCGCCGTACGTGACGCGCGCGGCTGGGGTCATCCGAATTAGATTGATCTATCATTGGTCTTGTCTGGCCGACGTCTCGGCCGCTGATTGCGCTCGAGGCGACCGTTATCTTCCTAGAACCGACTCGGCGAGCCGGTGATTTTATTTGCACACCCATCGATCATCGTCGTCCCATCTCGTTGGACTGGAAAGGAGATTCCCTCGATCCTACGCGACGCGCCAATTTCGCAGCTGAACAAAAATTGTTCGCGAAAATTGTTCGTGCACGCGTTTTCTTTGCCGATTTCGAAGCGAGAGGCGCGCAGGCCGCCAAGGCGGTGGCGAAGGTAAAGAGAGAAGGAAGAGAGGAAGGGGTTGGGGAATGGGAAAAAGAAAGGGTAAGGGTAAGGGTAAGGGTAAGGGTAAGGGTAAGGGTAAGGGAGCTCGCAAAGTTTGGGGACGGCTTGATTGAATGCGGATGTGCGTGCAGTCGGTGGCGGCGCACCGGTCGACAACCACGAATCGGGGGAAAATTATAGGTACATACTCCTCTTTCGTAGGTTCCCGGTTCGATGGTATCTGCCTGCTCCTTCCGGGAATTTCGCAGTATAAATAGGAAACCAGTGGGGCCAGTCGCGGCTCGCTGCGGCGTTTGCTTCGTTTGCTCGTTTGCTCGTTTGCGCGTTTGCTCGTTCGCTCCCGAGGAAAGCGCGAAACAACGCTCGCCGAACTGAGCAGAACGCGTTCGGCACTCGCGCGATTTATGCACCCCTACCGCCTGTCGCCTGCCGCCTACCGCCTGCCACCTACCTACCACCTTGCACCACCTTACCACCCTCCCGGTCGAACGACGGGATTCCAGGCATGCACGAAACCCCGCGTTTGTTCGCCTCTCGTTTTTAATTGCGCGCTCGCCCGATCGGTATCTCTTCCTCCGTCCTTCCGCTCCTTTTCGATCTGTGCATTCTAATTCGCGTGGCACCACCCGCCCCCTCCGGCCAAAGAACTCACGAGTCGAGCGGCTTGAGTCACCGTCTGGTCGGCAATTTTCTTTTATTCCCATCGTTATCGTTACGCGCGTATCGCATGCACGATTTCCAGCGAATCTTGGATCGCTTCGGAGGACCTGACAACCGTTCGCCCGTTCAGCCGGCGCGTTAACGATCGAAAGGGCGGGAATCGCGCGAAGTCGTGGTCGCCGTTGCGGCAGGCGCGACGGAATAGATCGCAGATTTGGCTCGCGAAGATTCGAGCAGGGGAGAGCTATCGGATAGTTTCGTCGGAATTCCAACGCGAGAAAAAAGGAAGAGAAACGAAAGCAGAACACGGAGGGGACGGAAAGGGAGGGAGCGAGCGCGAACGAGAGAAAGCGAGAGGGCGGGACGGCGAGAAGACGAGATGGCGAGAAGGCGAGAAGGCGAGAAGGCGAGAAGGCGATAAGGCGAGAGAGAAAGAGAGAGAATAGAGGAATACCGGGATGATCCTGGACAAGCGAATTCAGGTTTCGGTCGTTTGGGTGGCTGCCTGCCCGTGTTACCCGATGCCCCCTTCACCTTCGCTGCACATATAAGGGCTGCGAGCACCTTTGCCCCGAGCCACGCACCAGCGAAAAAACTGCATACGCATACGATAACGGGGGTGCGTGCCTGAGGGCTATCCTTATGGGGCTTGGGGAGGCCATACAACACTTTAGTAACCCCGTAATACCTCCCCTTTCAGCCAGCTAGGTAGCCTCCGACTCCGAGTATAAAGTAGCCAGCCACTGCGCCGCCTCTCTCTCTCTCTCTCTCTCTCTCTCTCTCTCCCCTCTCTCTCTCTCTCTCTCTCTCTCTTTCTCTCTCTCTTAGCTCGCGATGTACACCGAGATTAAAGGGCTGCTGGGGGACGAGAGCCTCGAAAGGGATCTTCTGCTCTGCCGGTATCTCTCACGTTGGAAACCGTGTTGACGATTTATCGAGTACTGCCACGGCAGGGCAGAGGGGGACGGAAAGGGGGGGTAGGGGTCCAAGCATTGTCTCTTCGAAATCGCGTTGGAATTCTGATACCACATCGACCCGAGAGCGAAAGAGTCGAGTGTCGCGCGCCGCCTTCTTTCTTTTCCCGCCGGGCCTCTCGATCTCCCGCGAACGGGTGAACCGCGAGGACACCGCTCGAGTGGATTCCTGTCGCGACGGAACGACCGAGCTTCCATGGAAAACGCGAGTTTTCATTTGGATCGAACGCGGGTCGCCTCGCGGACAGCGAACGCGAACGCGCGCTCGTCGATTCGTCGGTCGCGACGATCCATCGCGCGATCCACGGACAGCCGGCTCTCGAATCGGCGTAGACACCGCGGCGCTGGCTCGATTCGCGTTAATATCGGCGCAGCCGGCTCGAAATTTCGCGATCCCCGTCGGCGCGTGTACAACGCGCGAGAACGCGACAGCGTTCCGGAGCTAAACGGAGAGTGCTAGAAATACACCGTAAGTTAATTCAAGTGCATCGCCTTCGCCGTCGCCGACGCCGACGCCGTTGCAGATATCGTTCTGCTCTTCCTCTCTTCGGTCCGCGAGGGTCCTTCCACCTTCTCGATCGAACGATCGAGAATTCTTCGAGACCGCATTCCTACGGTCGTTTTCTCGCGCCGCGGAATGCTCGGCGCCGCGAATAATCTTTCGCCGCGCGCGTCCTCGACGCCGCCGCCGCCGCCGCCGCCGCCGCGTCCGTAGGCCCGTGTCCGCGGCAAGCAGTGCGAACGCGGACCGTACGGATCGTCGTCGCTCTTCGAAGAAAAGTTTCGAGGGTGAAAAAGGCTTGCTCGTCGACGACTACTGACCCTCGAAGCTTTTCCGGGGACCGGGTACCGCTCGTCGCTCCGCAGCTCGTCGCGTGTCGACGCTTGGACCTTGGATTGGGTTAGGTCTGGTTTCGAGGACCACTCGAGATGCTAAATAGAGAGAACGAGAGAAGGAGTCCGAAGACGGCGGCTGCGTTCGCAACAGCGACACTGTATGTAGGAGCGAATGGTTGGTATTCCGCGCGCGCTATATCCGGACGAAGCTGGAGAAACGTGTCGCTACCCTCCTCGCGATCCGATGAGACCAACCCTCGCAACCGCCCCGCGAGCTTCGAACCCCTCGCCGGAAAGTCTCCAGGTTGATGTACCCTAGCTAGAGAAGGCACACCACTTCATCCGGGACCCTCGAATAAGGGACGGGAGCCCCAGGCCTCTCCCTCTCTTCCTCTCCGCCACTCTTCCTCTCTTTCTCTCTCTCCTCCTCTTCGCTCTCTCGCTCCCTTGCTCTCTCTCTCTCTCTCTCTCTCTCTCTCTCTCTCTCTCTCTCTCTCTCTCTCTCTCTCTCTCTCCCATCTCTTCCTCCGTGCCTCTCCCGGATACCTCGAGTATTTTATCGATTGTCATCGGTTTCCTCGAAAGCCTCGCAAAGCTAACCGTTTAAGGGCACACACCGGCAGCTCCGTCCATAACCTGCGCAAAATTCGTCGAGGCCGAACGGGTCGCTGCGCACCCGCGACACCGTCTCTTTCGCGCTTTTCCGCGGTTTCCAGCGGTCTCTCCCGCTTTTTCGAACGTCCCGTCTTTTCCAGGAAAACCGCGGCGATTTCCCGCCGCGGTGGACGAAACGGTGCGCCCCGCCGACCCCGTCCGATCTCCGCGTATCTCTATTTCTCTCCGACTACTCACTCGTAAAATGGAATACCAGGTAATGGCTGTGCTCGGTCGCTTTAAGCCGCCTCGTCGAATGGATCGTTAAACGCGAGCTAAAGACTACCGCCGCGCCGGCACCGTAATCATAATTATATCATAGCCAATGCTTCGGCAACTTGTTATTATTGCTACTATTATTATTACGATTATTGGTATTGTTATTTCCGCTCTCGCGAGCCGGCAACGTCCGCGCGGACCTCTCTTTCTCGTTCGCTCTCCACCGAGCGAACGAAAAGGAAGAGGAGGAGAAGGAGGAGGAGAGGAGGAGGGACGCGCGACCTTCGGCGAACGCGACGACGCTTTTCTTCCACGGGATTCCGAACAATTGAAAAGAGATCGACCGATCGGAACGCTATCCCGGCCAACGAGGAACGAGCGGTGTCGCGCGCGAGTGCGTTATCGGACGGTGGGCGAGGAAGAAAATAAAACGAGAGAGGAAAGGTGTCTCGGAACGGCATTGGCTGGGACCCGGGAGCGAGGAACGCCGCTGGATACGGTTCCCCGTGGAAGGAGAAAAACGTTTGGCGAGGATTTTTCAAACTAGTAATTTAAATGCCGATCCGATGACAGAGCCAATATCGCGGCGTGTTCCGAGTGCAAGGTTATTAAGGCACGGTCCGATCGGCGAGTACGCGCCGGTCTGCTCGGATCGAAGCTCGGGCCAGTGGCATCGGGAGCTCATTGCCATCGGCCGCGCCCGAATCCGAAGCCTCATCTGCGATTACTCAACCAGCCGCCGATCTCTGGCCAAAGAGGACGAGAGAGAGAGAGAGAGAGAGAGAGAGAGAGAGAGAGAGAGACGCGGAATAGAAGAGAGCGAGAACAGAAGCATCGAGGAACCAGCCGACGCGCGACGCGCTACGCTTCACGGTCGCATCGCGGTCCATTCCAATTGTTGAGCCGCGCCGCATCGAGCCGAGGCGCGCCGCGGCGCCGACAATTGCATACGATTGCGACAGCCATCGATTCGGATCGTTTCCGGCGCAGGAATCTCGATGCCGATCGCCGCTCGATCGCCGCGATAGTCCGAGGCGAAATCCCCAGAATTTCTCTCGTCGGGGATCGCGCCGCGAAGGGTTGCGGGCCCTTGGCAAGCTCGTCCTTGATAAAGGAACGATGAAATTTTGAAAAAGAGCTCGGATGCCGATCTCGCGACGCGGACGCGAACGCGTCGACGACTTCGCCGGCGACCGGTTCGAGGCGACGGAATTATACTCGACGACGTTAGTTTCGACTTCGCTCGAACTTTCGTGTTTCTGTTTCGGCGAAAGGAGATCACTAACCCGACCGTCGGCAAGGACGAGTGCTCGAGGCGCCGTCGAAGAAAAACAATAAAACGAGAATTGGCACGTCTGGCGAAACAGTTGACTGCCGTAAAGTCAACTGGTCGACTTGTCCGCGAGTGACGAGCGACGAGCGACGAGCGACGAGAGACGAGAGACGAGAGACGTGGGACAACGCGAGACAACGCGGGACTCGTTTCATCGAGCCCGGCCGATTTCGAACAGATTTTCCATCGATTCCGAAACTAGTTTGGCGGGTACGCGCCTCCGAAATTCGACCGCTCGGCGGAAACGAACGAGATCGACGATTTCGCGACGCGAACCCGTGACTCTTCTTGATCGGAGCACAGTAAAGTCTCCCTAATCGACGCTTAGATCGTGCAGAAAAGTGGACAATTTTGGAAGAGGAGATACGATTATTCGAGCCTTTATAGGTACCGATTCTCAACAATTATAAAAACGAGCCGCGTGGCTCGAATAATCGTATCTCCTCTTCCAAAATTGTCCATTTTCATGCACGATCTCTGAACGTCGATTAGGAAGACATACTTTCCTGGCGGAAGCAATAATTGTTTGCACGGAACAATTTCTCGCGGATTCACCGTTTCTGCCGCGGGGGACTCTCGTTCGTAGGCGCTCCTTTCGGACATCGGCCGCGTTCCGATAATCGAACAATCGTAACGGATAATCGCGAACGAGATCGAACCGTACTTACCGTCGTTGTTCACCGTGGCCTCGGAAGGACGCGGCAGTCGCGTCGCTTCGGTCCGGCGTGTCCAACGTTGTCGTCGAAAAGGAGACAGATCGGTTGGCCGTCTCGCTTCTCTAACCGCCGATCAACGGTACCGACTACCGACTAGAAAGAAACTTCTGCTCTTCGCTATACGACTCGATCGACGGGATCGCGTTCTCGCCACTCGTCTTCGTCTTTATCTTCGTCTTCGTCTTCGTCTCCGGTTCGCGGGGATCGAAGTCTACGCGGCGAACAAACAACACGCGACGCGCGTCTACCGATTTCACTGGATTCGAAACGGTTCGATAATTTAACCTCGATCGATCGGTGGTTCGTTCGGAGGCGACGGGCGCGCTGGCGGAACAAGAGCAAGGAAATAGGGAAACTCTGAAGAGAAAGAGAGAGAGAGAGAGAGAGAGAGAGAAAGTGAGAGAACGGGAGAACGTACGCGTACGCGTACGCGTCCCGCGCAGCGAGCTCTAATCGGGCCCTGCGCTTCGATTAACGACTCGTTAAAACGAAGCCGTACATTGTAGATAAATTGACAAACGCGCGAGCAGCATGCGAGGGACAATATTCTTGGCGAAACACGACGGACAAACAAGTAGCAAGTGCGCGGGTACGCTTCGCGTCCCACGCAACTCGCAGCCGACCTCCTCGTCGCGTCGGTTATTTTGTCGGCGCGCGATGCGATCGCGGCGCGTTCGCGTTTTTCGATCGTCGCCGCGGAAAAGACGCGTCATTTTCGTTCGGTATCGAGCGACGAGAAGCCCGCGCGACCGACGATATATACGGCGAGACTCGTTTAACTTTGACCCGAGATAAAAATTAAAAATATTGAGCATCGACGAGAGTGTCTTGCCGCGGAAAAATGGCGAGCCTCGAACTCGCGTGGAATCGCCGGTTCCCGGTTCGAGATTCGAGGAAATCTACCCGACGAACGAACGAGCCGTTTCGCAAAATCGATCCGGGTTTCGAACCGCTCGCCGGGGTCGATCGAAGCCGACGAGCGGTTCGAGGAACAAAACGAGCCACGGAACAATAATCGTTTCATGGCCCGAAAGTTTATCGCGACCCTGACTGACGTCGCACCGTGAATCTCTCTCGGGCGATTGCAAAAGAAACGGAAACATTCCGAAGAGATGCAACGCGTTCTACCTACGTTGTCGAAAACACGCTCTCTCGAACGTTGACGGCCGACGGCCATCGTAGCGCCTCCTCTCGCGCCTCTCTCCTCTCTCTCCGCCGGTCCTCCGACACCTCGCGTCGAGAGGAGCGGAAACCGAGGAGAACAGAAATCGTGAACCAAATAAAAATCCAGAGACACGTTTCATCGAAAAACCATTTATTTCAGCGAATAAATATTCTATGAATACTCTCTACCTAGGAAGTACACGTTACATGTAATAAGTATGCGGTAATTAGCCGCCCTCGTTTCGATACTGGGAGTACACAGTTCCATTACTTTCCTTTTTTTTTTCTTTAATAATAGGTACACTGACAAACAAAGGAGGAAACGGGAACCAGGCGAGAGAAGAGAAACTGGTACGGGGTGATCGCGTTCGTGTGCGTGTGTCTGGGCGTGTGCGCGCGCGCGCGCGCGTATGTGTGGGTGCGTCTAGCGAATGGAGGAGAAAAGAGGAAACGGAAACGAATAGAAGACGGCGAATCGAAGGAAGAAGAGAAAAGGGGACGAATCGTCGATGCTCCATCTTGGAGCCGCGGGCGTGAATCCGAATCTCGTGAAATTCCTACGTTTGCTCCGACGAAACGAAGCAAAAGATGACGAAGAGGAAGAACTAGAAGGAGGAGGAGGAGGAGGAGAGGAGGGAGAAAGTGGGGAAGAATAGAACGAAAAGAGTAGACGTTTCTGTCCGCGAAAGGATTAGAATCAGAGGATCCTCGGTACGCTGGAACACTGGTACGCTCTCGACGGTCGGTGTGCTCTCGAGTCAAGCAACTAGATATCACAACGATTACTACCATAATTTACACCGAATCACATAAGACGCGGGATCGAGTATAAAACCGCGTCGTCGAACCTCATCCTTCCGTCCGGTTGTCGCGCGATCGCGACAAAGGACGCGAGGTTGGCCACGATATACGTAATACGTACACATAGGTATAAATTCTAATCGCCACTGCTGCGGTCCGTCGACGTCTATATATAGACTACCTAACCGATTACGCGCGCGGAAATCCGTTCCGAGCCTGTCCGATTTTCGGAAATCGAAAATCGAGCTCCCCCGGCTGCGAGAGATTCGTTTCCATTTCCCTTTCCGTTTCCGAGCGCGATCGTCCGGCCGTTGCAGTTGGCATTTATTGTACAATAACCGAAAACGGGAGAACCGACACAACTGGCAACTGGCAACCGACAACCGGCGATCAGCCTCGCGCGGATTCCGGTTCCGACGCGCGACAGAGCCCGGCGGAACGCGGAGACCGCACGGTCGCCTAATCGTTCCGACGCGAAGCTTTCGTTCGCTTTCGCGTTCGGAAGCACGTTCTCCCGAGCTCTGCTCTCGGCGAAACACGAACGAAAAAGTCCTGTACGAAGCGACAATGAAACGACAGCCTAACTTACCATGTATTTACACGAAACTCACACGCACTCTCGTACACGCGCTCGCAGGATTCGTAGAGAAACATACTGGGAAAATATGTATATGCACGTGTATGTATAAACAGACAGACAGACAGACAGAGAGAGAGAGAGAGACAGAGAGAGAGAGAGAGAGAGAGAGAGAGAGCAAGGGAGAGAAATGTAGAGAGCGAGAGAGAGAGATTCATCTTTCTATCTTTCTTCATTTTTCATTTGTTTTTCCGTGAAAAATGCAACAAGCTCCCGTATAAAAAATAATTCTTTCGCTGGGTCGTTCTCTGGGATCAGGTGCAAACGCATCGACACCATAAAAATAATACCGTGACTCTAGGAACTATCCGCCTTGCCATGGGCCATCCTCGTGGACCATTGTTACGCATCGGGGTGCCTGTCTCGCAGGTTTGCGTCGCGTCGCATCGACTCGTCCGAGACGGTCGCCGTCGTCGTTATCCGCCACGCCGACTGCTCGACCGATCGACCGCCCGTCCTCGTCCTCGTCCTCGTCCTCGATGAACCAGCCTAAAAGTCACCCGCGGAACGTTCGCGCGTGTCTCGTTCGTGTCTCGTTCGCGTCACGGCACCAAACACACACACTGCAAAACAAGGCACTTTCAGTCCATCGAACGAGGAATCGTCGAGGCGATCGTCGAGAATCGAACGCGACGACGAGGACGACCGATCGATCGACGGTCGAACGGCGATCGAACGGCGATCGAAAGTCTCTCGGCGGGTGAACAAAGGAACGAAACCGAAAGAAAAAGAAAAACGAAAAGAAAAAGAAAAAGAAAGGAAAGTAAGGGAAAGAAACGAAAACCGTTCAGGATCGTCGCGAGACAGGTCGGACGACGAGCGTCATTCCGTTGGCATCCTCCTCCTCCTCCTCCTCCTCCTCCTCCTCCTTCTTCTTCTCCTCCTCCTTCTCCCTCTCGTCGTCGATGTTGTTGTCGTCGTCGGAGTCGCTCCTCGTCGAGCCGTACGGTGGACTATGTACATCCGCATCTCTCGACAACCATGCCCGGTAGCCGCGAGAACACGATCTGATACTCGTTGTCGAAATAGAGGATCGTGATCTCCGAGAGCTTCCTCGGAGCGCAACAGGGCCCGGTGTTGTTCGGCGGCAACGCCAGGCTCACGATGTGGGTGTTCGGATACGACTGCAGAAACGCCATTGGACAGTCGCCCGAACAATAGTTCGCGTCGTACCTGAGGCAACAAAATCGTCGCGCACCGATTACGATTCTACGTGCATGGATAGCAACCGTGGATATATAGGAGCGCGTACCAAGGGAGACCGATCGAAACCATTGACAACAACACGAATAAAACGGACTCACTTTTTGGGCGCGATGATCCAATCCCAGCCAAACTTTTCAAAGTCGACGGTGAGCTTGTACCGACAGCACTTGGGCTCCTGGCTGGTCTCGTCGCAATTCAGTCCTATGTTCCGCTTGATCCTGGCCCCTCTTCGGGAGTCGAGCTCCTGCGTCTGCACCTCGAGGTAGGGCGCGTACTCGGCGCCGGGATTGGTCTCGACCAGCTTCGAGTTCCTCCGGTGGTTGCCGCCGGGACCGGGCCCGGAGATCTTGAGGGCGACGCCTAGGTTGTCCCTGGGGTGCTTGAACCACTCGGCCACCATCCTCCGGAGCTCGATGGTCACCCAGGAGCCGCCGCGGCCGGCGGGCCTCGGGTGCTTGGTGGTCAACGCCGGGCCCAGCAGCGGCCCGCCGGACTCGGTGGCCCCCCGGAGGATCCTCTGCAACGTGATCGTCACCGGGCCCGAGTCCTCCTGGCTCTCCGGCTCGCCGGACTTGCCGTCCGCCGAGCGATCCTCCTTCCCGGCCGCCTCCTGCCCGCTGCCCCATATCCACAGGGACAGCTCGGCTCTGGTCACTCGATGCTGCACCACCTTGTCCGAGAACTTGAAGTAGAGCACGTCCAAGCTGCCCTTCGAATGCCTCAGCCTCTGATCTGAAACCGAACCGTCGAATGATCGCTCGCAATCGGTCCTACAATCGTACTCTTCTCCGCGAGCAAACGAGCCCTCTCCGAGACGTCGCTCGTCGCTCGTCGCGCGTCGCGCGTCGCTCGGGAGTCGGGTTCGAGACGTCGCTGTCGGACGAGATCGAATCGACCGATCGGTACGATCGCGGTGCGGCGGCATGGCATCCTCGTGCTCCGCGATTGGCAATAAATCAAGAACAACCGGCGCGGCGGCGAGAGAAGTCGAGTTTCTTGTCCACCGAGAGAGAGAGAGAGAGAGAGAGAGAGAGAGAGAGAGAGAGAGAGAGAGGCGGACAAAGGCAGACCGAGAGTGGCTCGGTGACGCACGTGCGTCCGACATTTATCCCGACGAACGATCAACGATCAACGATCAACGACGAGCGACGGCGACCTACGGCGTCGCCGATCTCCGCGATCGCCGAGAGAACAACCGAGGGAACAGCCGAGAGAACAGTCGGGGGAACAGTCGAGGACGCGAAAGGAGAAGAGGAAAAACGCCGAAGCAGATTTATATACGCGTAGGGAAGCGCCTTAGCCCCGGTCGACTCTATTCGGGTCATCGCTCGCTCCGAGACCGCTTCCATGAAGGGTAAAACCACCTGAAATCGTACCGTTACGCGAACCGCTGGATTTTTCCATGAACCGATCCATCGATCGACCTTTGGTACTCGATGTCCCTTCTAAATGGACTCGTCCCGGTATCCGATTCGCTCGAATCGAACCGGATCGCGATCTAGACCGTCTCCGCCCCCCTTTTCCAGAAACGTCGCGAAATGTCGCGCGTTTTTGCCGCGGCATTTTTACGGAACGCTCTCTACGAAAACTGGGTTGTCGATCGCCGATCCAGTTCCCGATCGATCCGATTCCGAAGGATCTCCCTCGAGGGAACGATCGTGCCAGACCGTTGAATAATTACGGGAGAACGGGTCGGCCGCGCTTTTCGTACTTTGAACGACGCGACGCAGGATCGGCCGCGGAGTATAGGGTATATCGTTGTCATTGTCACTCGAGCTGTCACGTTCCTCGCATCGCGTACGTCCAATTTCCCAAGACTTATCCCGAGATAATTAGTTATCGGAGAGACGCGACGCGTCGCGGCTCGGCGCGTCGAGTCCCACGATTTCCCGAATTCGACGGGTCGCCGGAACTCCGCGTCAGGAACCGCCATGGAAACGAGCAATTATCGTTCCCGGAGACCCGACCGTGCCCCTCTCCGACAGCCTCGAGTCAATTTATCGCGACTAATTGCGCGAATTCGCCGGGTCGACGTCGAGCTCGCAAGCTTGTTTCGACCGCGACGAGAAATCCGAACGGTTTCTCCCGAAAATTCCAGCCGTCGCGGTTAATCGGTTTACGGGGGACGCTCCGTCCGCGTCCCGGCCCTCTCCTCTTTCCCTCCATAATTCATCTCGCTCGAAGAATTCTCGATCGAGTTAACCCGGCGCGCGTCGAGGCTCGTCGCGACTCGCGATCTTCCGTCGGCAGCCGTTTACAGCGGCCGCCGTCTACGCGCGCCCCACCCTCCGCTATCGCGGAAACATGGATCGAGTCGAAACGCGACGCGTAATCCTCGACACGATAACGATACCGAACTACGATAACGGAGAGCTAGAGGTTCGAAGGAACGCGGCTCGATAACCGCGCGATATCGACGCAGACGAGCAGGCCTACGAGACTCGCAGGTTCCCGCAATCTGTTCCTCCCATCGTTCCTGTCCTTGAACCGCGTCGCGCCGCGAATCATTCTGCTGCTCGAAACGATCGACCGGCCGAGAAACGTTCGTCGGATCGTCGCGAATCCGCCAACATATTTTTCGCGGGTGGCAACGTTTTCTTCTAGGGGTCGGACAGCTGTTGCTCTTTGTAGCCGGGGAGCAGGCAGGTTCGAGACGCGCGGCTCGCGGCGCGCGGCCCGCGGCTCGCGGCTCGCGGCGCGCGTCGCGCCGAAAAATCTCGACGGAAAGATGGCAATTTTATTTTGGTCCAGACGCGGCTACCGACCGTCTAGCGTCTGTCGCGAGATCTTTCAGACTATATTTAACCGCGAGAGCTCGGGGAAACCACCGCCTCTGGATTTCGAAGAGCATAAGTCTACCGTGGATACGCTATCTCGGCACGCTCTTCGATAGGCTACTCTCGAAATTCGGGCAAACACGTTGCGAACAGCATTCTTTTGCACCGGCTACGTTGACAACGCGTTCCCTCTGGACCGTATATTACGAGCAACGATAACGAAGAGAAAGTATAAACCGCGTGGAACGAAACGTGGAAAGATCGATCGCGACCATTTCGCGATTCGATCCCGAAACCGATCGATGCCGATGATTTGTTCTCAGAATTTGGCGTCGTGTTTCGGGCGAAAGCAGACGAAGGGTTGCAACGTTGCACCGTTGCAACGTTGCAACGTCGGATCGTCGAATCGCTGCAGCGTTGCAGTGTTACAACCGCGGCTCGAAAACACGTGGCGCGGCGCGCGCATTTTAAATCCGGCGAGGACGAGAGACCGGACGCAAATAAATTGGTAGAGCGAGCGCGACAGAGGAAGGAAAGAGGCCGGCTGCTCGCACTTGGAAAAGCAAGGAAAAAAGCCTCCCGTCGGAGGACGAGGACGGTCGAGCATGGAAGAGAGACAGCCCGAGAAAAAGCGAGAGAGAGAGAGAGAGAGAGAGAGAGAGAAAGTGTCGGAGAGTGGGAGAAAGAGAAAGAGCAAGAGAAAGAGAAAGGGGAAGACAATAAAGCCAAAGCTAAAGCACACTAAGCACACCGTGACTTCGCCACGCGGAGACAGATAAATATAGTTTTGGCGAACGGAGGTCACTCGCACTGCTCGGCCACGCCGCAATCAACGTTATCTAGTTTCTCGAAAAACGATTAATCGATCGGTACGCCGGGAGAACTTCTCGATCGCCGCGGGTGGAGAAAAACGGACAAAAAGTCAAGGATTTTTCGCTCGCGGATATTCAGAACGAGTGGAAATGATGGAAAACAACAGTGATACCGCGGTGTCGTGGCCCTGCCTATAAATAAATGAAGAAATAATTGATACGAGACGCCCCTCCGCGCCCCTCCGCGTCCCAATCGGTATCCACGGCCGGTCGCACCCCCGGTCGGCCGCGCTTTTCGCTATCATTCGGTTCGGTTGTTTCGCTCGCAACGCAGGCTACACAGCCGAGACGGCGACGGTGGACGTCTCTCGTAAGGGCGACGACGTTTAAAAATATCGCCGAGACCGCGACGAATCGTCTAGCAGCTGCGCATGGCTGCGCATCGCTGCGCATGGCTACGAATCGCGCGCGATTCGACGCGTGCTCGCTCCTGTCCGACCTGTCGAAATTCAATACCGCGAAATCCTCGCGAAATCGTTCGGAACTTCCGGGCCGCCGCGATCTCGATCGATTCCTAGGAATATCGCCGCGTCTATCGACGTCCCGTGGGCGGAGAAACGTTCGTCGAGAGTGCGGGACGCGGGACCGGAAAGCGAGGGGACACGGAAGGGTGGCGAGAACTTTGCGTGAGCCTAGGCTGTACCTACGACTACGACTACGTCTGCGACTACGACTACGACTACGACTACGACTACGACTACAACTACGACTACCTTCCCAAGAGCGTTGAACCCCGAAATTAATGTTGTAATGCACTCCCGTATCTTCGTCCCGGGTCTCCGATCCCACCCTATCCCGTCCCGTCCCGTCCCGTCCCGTCTCACCCGTTTAGTCGAAACTCGCTCGATAACGTGCCCTCTGACTTCGACTTGGGAATACTTAATTGCGCCAACGATCTTCGGCTCGAATACCTGTCGAGGTGAACGACCGATCGCGAATCCCACGCGCGGGCCACCCCGACCTTTTCCATTTTCTGACAGTCGAATCGAAAGGCGTGTGCGCGCTGCTCGGTGTTGTCGACACGCTGGGGTATCGAAACGCCTCGAAACGCCTCGAAACGCCTCGAAACGCGGCGGTTATGTGTGTCGGACGGCCGTAAAGGCGGTTAGCGGAATTGGTTCTCGTGACGATCTAAAGCACGTTAACGATCCCGGGACATGGTAATCGGGCGTGGAATCGGCGATAAGTTTAATTCGGCCGCGTTTGGCTCGAAGAAAATCCCCCGTGGCCGTATCTGCGAGCACTTATCGTATTTCCGGTGGTCGTTCAGCGGGACCGTGTTTTCCTTGTAAAGGGTCCGCCGCGAAGGGACCGGTCGGAGCTGTTCGAAGCTGCTCGGGGCTCTGCTTTACGCGGACACGCCAGAAACCGGACGTAAAAACTGCCGCCCTCGAGCAATTTGCATCGCGTGACGAACGCCGCCCTGCAATCGTGACTGCACTTCGACAGTATAACAGCGTAACTCGATAAAATTCGCATTTGGGTCACGCGTCTCCCTCTTTCCTGCTCTCCCCTGCTCTCCCATGCACTCTCCTGCTCTCACCTGCTCTCTCTCTCTCTCTCTCTCTCTCTCTCTCTCTCTCTCTCTCTCTCTCTCTCTGTTTCTCCGTGTTTCTCTCCACCCCTGCCACGACCCATAGCTCGCTCTTTCTCTGGTTCTTTCGCTTCCTGTCTCGCCCGTGCTCCCGTACTCCCGCTCTTTCGTTGTTCCGTTCTCCTGTTCGCCGCTCGCAAAAGGATCCTACGCGTCGGGAATCGCGTGCGTTCGAGAAACGCGGACGCGGAGGCGCCCCCTTCGAATCGAAACGAACCGAATCGAGTGGAAATGGAACGAAACGAAACGAAACGAAGCGAAGCGACGCGACACGCGGGGGCAGCCGGACTCGTAGAAAGTAGAAACGCCTCTCGTTGCACCCCGTCGACTTTCCTGTGCTCGAAATCGACCAACGGAAGACAATTATCGGCGATAACGCGACTCCATTCCGCGAACCAACCTCGTTTCCGCGATTCGAGATTCTTCTATCGCTCGCCTATCGAAGGGTTATTTCGCGGCTCGCGTAGGGACGCGCCGACAACGGCGATATCGAAACGCGAGACCCCTTGATTTTTTATCTCTGCTCCCCTTTGCGCATTTAAGAATTCGATCTTGCACGCTGCACGTCATCCATATAAGTCATTCGTCGAGTTAGGATAACGGCAATGATTTTGTAACTCTAAGCATTGTATTTCAGTATTCTGTCTTTTCCTATCGCAGCGAGTCCGTTCGACGGGTATTACTTTCTACTTTGTTCGCGTTCGCAACACGGAGAGTCCGGCCAGTTAAAAATAAATAAATTAATGGAAAAGATGAGACGGGACGAGGCGAGGCGAGATGAGATGAGATCGGATGAGATCGGATGAGATGATACGAGATGAGAATCCGCGCTAAAGGTAGCGGTAACGCGATACGATCGATCTAATATTGTAGGTACACGTCCAGCCAAGCGATAATACCCATCGAATTGTTATGTAACTCTAGTAGTCCTTAAATGCGCTCGCGTTGCAACGCAGCACCGATATTCGCGACTGCTAATGCCTCCGAGAGAGTCAGGAACACGACAAACTGGTTTTCTGGATCGGCGCTACCGTCCGATCCGATCAATCGGTTACATACGGATCTATCGACGGCCGATCGATCTAGATCGTCGACTAAATATCTGCCGCTGACACGGCTGCGATGGATCTTTCTCGCGAACGCGACCAGAATCGCTCGCTGCTCGTTCCCAAACGCGAGCTTCTCATCTCCGTGGACGCGAGTCCGCGCCGAGAGCGACCTTTTGCATCGGAAACGAATCTTTGTTGGAACGCGAACGATTTTGCAACGGGCATCGAAGAGAAGCTTGCGAAACGATAGCCGATGCGCCGCGAGGCTGAAGGGATCCTCGAAAAAGGTAGAAACGTTCGAAACGCGCGGCATAAAATGAGAATCACTGATAGCACGGCGCCTGTCTGCGAGTATGCTGACCGCAGTGCCACTAACTGCACTGTCATTATTCAACGGCTTATATATCCGTTTCAGATTTATTAATTTCGCCAGGGCAGGTGTACCGGCGACTACCTCGAGGAAAGAAAAACAGCTCTCGGGACAGATATTTCTCGGCATCCAGGCACCCAGGAACGGTCCACCGGAACGTTTCGACCAGAATATTCGCCTCTCGATCGGTAATCGCTCGATCGTCCGCAACCGTATAGATCTTAGGCGGTTCGACGCAACCGTCTCTCGTCCCAACGCGATTCCAAAGGCCTCGTTGTTCGGTGACTTTTCGCTACCGTATTCGTTCGACGGCTCGGACGTTTCATCCGAATCGGTAGACATCATCGACGTCTCCTGTATTTCTTCGAACGAACTGTGCGCGCCGGTTCGTAGGCGCTCGATCGAGCGATCGAAGAATCAGCCGGTTAATCGGACCAACAAAATAGCCGATGCGCTTCGAAATGCAGCGATTTACGGTTCTACGATCGCGATCCTTATCGCGGCTCGAGCCGAAACCGTGGTCGAAAATGCGGAGAGACGAAAAAACGAGCAAATCGCGAAACCGGGGGACCTATCTACGCGCGCGACCGCGTGGGGCCGCGGGACCGAAGCCGTTTGCGAAACGAAGCCTCGAGAAGAAAAACGCGCTCGTCGAATCGCCAAGATTCCGCGAGATCGATCCGTCTTCGGCGGACGAAATCTTCGGGCACGTTCGAACCAGAACGAATCGGCCTCGAACCGTCGCGAAGGTCAGGGCCGGTGCACAGCCTAGGTCAGGCCCATCGCTGTTAGAATTCTTATACTTCTCAAGGTTGCGCAACGGGAACCTCTCTCTCTCTGAGCAACGGTCTCTTCGGTGTTGGCGCCACACCGACTGTGCTATCCGCGAGCTTGCGTCCGAAGCGCGTTAGCAAGAGCGGAACAACGGAACAATGGAACAACGGAACAACGGATCGGGATATCTCGTCGTGGCGATCGGAAATTGATATCGCGTGGGAACGCGAAACCTGTCGTGGAATCGCGAGTGTTCTCGGCCGTCAGCCGTCAGCCGTCAGCAAACGAGCCGTGTTCCGCTCGGCACAGCGAACGTTGACAAAATTTCCCTGGGAACGGATACCTGGACTTCCGGTTGCGTCCTGCACGTCGAACCGGTGCTTATTTAACGCTGCGCCCGCAACGGCGACGTTGCAACATCCACGGGGACGATGATAAAAACCTCCTTTCCACGGCTCGCATTTTATAACGCACGGCAGAGAGAGAGAGAGAGAGAGAGAGAGAGAGAGAGAGAGAGAGGAGAGAGAGAGAGAGAGAGAGAGAGAGAGAGAGAGAGTAAGGAGAGCGAGAAGAGCGAAGAGCGCAAGGAGCACGAGGAGTGCCAGGAGACCGTGAGGCGAGGATCGATCGATCTCTCGAGGACGACCTACAAAAAATCGACGTTCGGTCGTTTCACCGAACGAGAGATCACGGTGAATAGGGGGCAGGAGGGAAAAATACGGAGAAAGGACGGCAAGAATTCGTGAAACGAGAGAGAAAGAGAGGGAGAGAGAGAGAGAGAGAGAGAGAGAGAAGCGGACCCACGGGAGAAAACTGCGTGGGAATAAGAGAAAAACGCATCGAAGCCACGAGCCACGGAAGAGGGGGTAACGGGCGAAAGAGCTGCGAAAAGATCGCGGCCGAGCAGTATGCTGCAACGTTGCAGAAAAAACGAAAATTAGGTGAACGGAAGAGGAATGTCGATGTCCGCGGCCGAACGAAAAGGAAGGAGAGTCGAAAAAAGGGGAAGACTCGGGGGACTCGAGCGACTCGAAGCCGAAGAGCCAAACGCCGGAATAGGGAGGTACGAACCGATGCGCGATGGATCGACGGAGATGGATAGAGTCGGAACAGTCGAGGAACACGCGAATATCTAGAGAACATCCGAGAGAGAAAAAACAAAGTTCGCACAATGCGAATACCAGAGAACGGCCTGCAACGGGTTCCATGTTCCAAGCTGCAGGTCCGAGGTTCCAGGCGTTCGACGAACGATATGGGTCGCCCAAGGCGATAACCATCCGCGTTTTCGATACCCGTTCGCATCCTCCCATTACTCCCGGATGCTGTATCGACGCAGACATTCGGCGGCCGCCCGAATCGGTCCAACGATTCGCTAGCTTTCGCAGTGGGTCCCGCTCGAACGTTTTATCGCTTATTTATTTGTATTTAAATCGTTTCGCTAATCTGCCGGCCGATAAGGAGACACGTAACTTTCGAAACGTCGCTCGATTACTTCGGTCGAAATTCATCCTCGTCTCGTCGAGCGTGCGCGCGCGCGCGCGAGCGGTTCGATCGCGTTCGCCTTGTCCTTCGCCTTTGAGTCGCGGCCGGCTAGTTTGGCGCCTAGCTGGGCGCCTAGATTCCGACGTTGCGAAAACGCGTAAATGCGAAAGCTCGCGAATGCTTGCCCCGCGATAGACAGGCTTTCGACGGAAAGTAGCCGATTCGACTCTCGACGCGTCCTTTGCCTTGATCGAGGACTTTGCTCGTGCTCGTTCTCGGCCCGCTCCTCCCCTATTCAGCGGCGAGAGCCTGCCGATTCGCGTCTCTTCTCGTCGAGTTTCCGATAAATTTATAAAATCGCGATCGAGCATCCTTCTCCTTCGACCGAAAGTGTCGGATTCATTGAACGAGTTGTCCGTAGTGCGAATCGATTGACCGTGAATCGATCAGCCGCGAACCATTGCGTAAAACGATTTCGAAGGTGCCGTCAGTCGACAGCCGACAGCCTACGGCCGACAGCAGAGCCTGCAGAATCGAGGAGAAAGGATGAGGAGCAGGAGGAGGAGGAGGAGGAGGAGGAGGAGGAGGAGGAGGAGGAGGAGAAGGTGAAGAAGAAGAAGAAGAAGAAGAAGAAGAAGAAGAAGAAGAAGAAGAAGAAGAAGGAGAAGAAGAAGAAGACTGGCGGGAAGGTGGAGCTCGATAAGGCCCATTATCTCCTCGCAACCAGCCCTCGAAGCCTGAGGGCAAGAGATCGAATTTCAAATCGATCCCGGTCGGGCAGAACCCACACGACGACACGACCGGGGAAGCCTGGAACATCGTTCCGAACAACGGACAAGGCAAAGGGTTCGCCCGAGCGAATTTAGCGTCCCAGCGTCCCGAACGCGCCACCCTTTTTCTTCTCGTGTCAAGACCGTGTTCGAGAAGAAGTTCGAACGTTCGCGGTTCGCGGGTCGGAAACAACCCGATGCGCGTAGCAGGGGTTAAATAACGTTGATGGAAGATCGAGTAAAAGATTCTCAGTCGGCTTACATAATTACTTTTACGGCTCGGCAGAGGAAGAATACGAGCAGTCGAACTGCGCGTTTCAATTGAGACTACAATGTTACAAATTGCGGTAGCACGATATCGCGGATCGGTTGCACGGATGTCGAAAGGTTAATTCTGCTGTTGCCGAGGAAAACACGCCGTCAGCTGCCACGAGCGTGGCTTCGCTTCGAAGTAGACGCAGTTCCGTCGCGATTCGCGCGACGACGATTGCCCGAATAACGGGGATAGCCATGGAAAGAAGGCCGAAGCGAAGCCGAAGCAAGGGCGAAGCGGAGGCGAGCAAAGGTAAATAAAAACGAGTGAAAAGGGTTGGAACTTACGTGGCTGGGCCAGGGCGAACACGCTCTCGGTCTTGGCGGCGTATTCGTCGATTTCCTCGTGGTGCGTGATGCCAGGCTCGAGGGGCTGCGGCTGGTCCGCCTGCATCCCGTACATGTCCATCAGCTTGGAGATCGGCGGGATCCTCGGCAGTGCCCGGCCGGTCATGTTCGGCGCCTGCTTCAGCCCGAGCTTGGTCAGAATCTGACCCTTGATGGCTTCGAGGCTGAGGGCCCTGATCTCCTCGTGCATCCTACACGTGTTGCAGGCGTTCACGGCCATCGCCGTGAACCTCACGGGGGCTCTCTCGATGCCGGGCGCGTCGAAGGCACCGAGGAAGATCAGCGAGAGTAGCAGCAGCGCCCTCCTGACCATCTTGCTCAAGGTCACCGTTAGTCGGATCGGTTCACGATCGGCCTTGGTCGCAAACGGAACGATCAGGTGCTCGGCCTCATCGTGCTCGCGCCTTTGCCGATTCCTGCTCCGTCAGCGTGCCCGGATCCTGGATCGCTGGATCCTCCCTGGATCCTCGCTGGATCCTCCCTAGACCAGCTCGGCCGCGCTTATCTCGCGCGGATTACCCGGCGGTCCTTCGCCGCAGATACGCTGGTTCCTCTTCCTCTTCTTCTTCCTCTTCTTCTTCCTCCTCCTCGTCTCCCTCCTCGTTCTCCACTACCTCCAGCCTCGACTCTTCTTCCGTCTCCTGCTCGGCCGCGATGCGGTTCTTCTTCCGTGACTTATCGCGCGATACCGGCCTCCCGCGAGCCCACTCGCGAGGTCCTAGGGTTCCTCGTTCGGGAACGCGCAGCTCGTCACCGCGTTCAGAAGCCGGAGCGGACGCATCACCCGATTTAGGCTATCGGACTCGATCCACGATCGCGATCTACGCTCTCCTGTGGTGTCTCTCCCGCTCGTCTTCTTCTTCTTCTTCTTCTTCTTCTCGCTCTTGTCGGTTGCGTTCCTCCGGTTGTTTCCCCGACGACGAATGCGGCGAACGCGCGGAAACGCAACGGAGCCGCCGTGTTCCCGTCGAGAGAAGTCGAGCCCGGTAACGATGGAAACTGTTCGATTGCTCGAGACAAGAGTGCCTCCGCTCCACTCTTCTGTCCGTTGCTTCCGTTTATCCTGCTCACCGTACAAAATCATTTACCATAGTCACTCACTAGAAGCACTAGATGCAAACAGACAAACCGGGCAGAAGGACATCCTGAAAATCACATTGCACTTGAGGGCGATGCTCTGTCGCTCGCCGGCTCTCAAGACCGTCTCTCCTCTCTCCCGCTCTCTCTCTCTCTCTCTCTCTCTCTCTCTCTTTCTTTCTCTCTCTGTCTCCCTTGCTCCGCGGGACTCTCCTTCGGTGTCCTCCTCCTCCTCCTCCACCTCTCCCACCTCCTCCTCCTCCCCCACCCCTTCGAAACGTAACGAAACGAAACGAAACGAAACGGTCCGGTGAACCCTCGTGACCTCCGTTCCAGCGCGAACTTTAATCTCGACACGCGCGCGCTACTGATACACTCAGTTTACCGGTGCACCGCGCGTCTTCCCAAACGTGTTCCCGAACGTATCATGGCACCGCTGCTGTCACAGGCCGCCGATCCACGTCTCCTCTTCCATCCCCTTTCAGAATCTGGCTCGGGATCCCTTGGTTCCGTCGTTGTCCCTCCGTGAAGTCCTTCCGGTCCGCGACTCGTTTCCGCGGAAGATCACCGCGTCGATGCGCGTCGATGCGCGTCGCACCGCGTAGCACCGCGTAGCACCGCGTCGCACCGCTTCGACGATTTCAACGGTTTCGACTGTCCCGACTCTCTCCGATCTATCGGACAGCCTCGGCGATCAGCTGGTTTCGACGCCGGCGAAACGGACGGGGAAGGATGGACGGTGAAAGCGCGATAAACGGAGAGAAACGGAGAGAAGAAACGGGGAAGAAGAGCGTGGGAGGGAGGTGGTCGGCAGGTCAGAGGTCGCGGACGGGTCCCGGAAGGAAGACGGATACTCGCTGCGATCCCGCCTAGCCTCGAGGAAGGAGAGGACCGGCGAAAGGTGAGAGAGGCGAAAGGTGTGCGGCGAGAGACGAGAGGCGAGAGAGGCGTGTGGCGTGAGGCGAGAGGCGGGAGGCGGCTGGTGGGAGGCGAAAGGCGAAGGGTAAGAGGCGAAAGGCAAAAGACAAAAGGCAAAAGGCAAAAGGTAAGAGAAAAGACGAACTGCTCTACTCTGTTTGCGTGTACTCGCGTGGCAGTGGCAGGCAGCTGGCTTTGCTGGCGAAGCGTGCCGTGCCGGTGAAACCCGGTGGATCCTAAGAGCTTGCTGGCTTGTCAAGCACTGAGTCAGGAGGCGCGCGTTCTCACCGCATATATGTCGAGGCGGAGGCCTCCTCCTCTTCTTCTTCTTCTTTCTTCTTCGCTCCCTCTATCCTTCGCTCTCCGGCTGTCTTTCTCCTTCGCGCGCGCTCCTTCTCGTTCCTTCTCCCTCTCTCTCTCTCTCCCTTTCTCTCTCTCTCTCTCTCTCTCTCTCTCTCTCTATATATATATATATATATATATATATATATATATATATATTTCTCTCTCTCTCCCTGTCTCTCTTTCTCTCCATCTCCCTCTCTCTCTCCATCTCCCTCTCCCTCTCCCTCACCCAGTTCTCCTCGCGAACGTTCACAACGTCTCTTTCTCCGTCTCTTCTCTCCTGTAGTATCTTACGTATTCGCGTGTAGGGGCCGAACGTATACCAACACCCGCGTGCACCCGCCGACAACGACTAGCTCCCTCCTCCTCTTCCTCCGATTCCTCCACCTCCGTGACACCTCCTGCTTCTCCTGCTTCTCCTGCTTCTCCTCCTCCACCTCCTCCTTTTCCTCCTGCTTCTCCACATCGCCACCTCCACCGGCTCCTTCTTTCTCCTGCACGCGGAGCTCCTCCGCTCTCTTCGGTCTCTTCGCCCTCTTCGCCCTCTTCGGTTTCTCCGACGCCCCTTGATGCCCCGCTACCTGAGCCTTACGCCCCACAACCCCCTCCGTCCATCGGACGAACGTCCTCCCTACTATCCGAGAGATCCTCTCTCTCTCTCTCTCTCTCTCTCTCTTTCTCTCTCTCCTTCACCCTCTATACATCGCTTCTGCCGCCATGCCCTGCTCTTTCTCCAGCAATCTCCCTCCCTCCGAGCTCACCTTCCTCCTCTTCCCTTCTCTTCTATTCGCTGCGCTATTCTTTTCTCTTGGCCGATTTTTCTTTTCCATCGTATTCTTTCGAGCCTTCTGCTTTTCCCAGATACCGCATCTTCATCATCTTCTTCTTCTTCTCCTTCTTCTTCTCCACCTCCTTCTTCTTCCAGATTGAGCGCGACGCGCGGCGAGCGACCCTAGTGACCCGACCGCGGCGTTCTCGGGCCTTCCTCTTCCTCTTTCTCCTCGGAGTCCGTTTCGATCGCGTATCGATTTCCACTTCCTCCGATGGGTTCCACGTAGGTCCGAATCGATCGCGGATAGATCGAGGACCGATCGCCGCGCGGAATCGCATTCGGCAAGAGCCGGTACGATCCGGTTGGGGAACGAAGAGATAAATAAACGAGCGCGAATCGCCGATCGGCCCGCGATCCTTTTTCATTCGCGGCCGGTGCCGGTGAGGCAATCCGCAAAATGGAAACTGTGCGCGAGAAATTTCAAGGTTCTTGAAAGTGTACTCTCCGCTGGCACCGCGACTCCCTGCTCCCCGTCCCGCGAGCGATTTAGCATACGTGGAAATTTTAAATTCGATCGCCGTGACCGGCCACGGACGGTGGGCTGCAGTCGTCTGCAATTTCTGCACGGTCATGCCGAAAAATCGATCGAATTTTGATGCGATGCGAATCGAGGACACGCTCGCAGCGCACCGGCTCGATCCGATCCGATCCGAGCCAAATGCTGCCGCTGCCGATGCCGATGCCGATGCCGCGCGCGATTCGCCGGTCGAGATAGCGAGCCGAAACCGTGAAAAAAGAAGAGGAGAGCCAGACTACCTTTATTCCGGCGACATTTGAAATCCAAATCGACTTTCAAAAACAATTCAAATCCCCGGTGATCGGGACTCGCGTTCGCGTGCGAGCGCGAGCTCGAGCACAATGCACTGTAACTGTGACGCATTGGAAAACAGCGAAATCGGCTATTTTTACATCGCGTGTACATTACGTTGGCCAACGTTCGCCAAATGCCCCGTCGAATCTCTGTTTCTGGAGTTTCCATTCCGCTTCTCGCTCGCTCGAGGAACCTCGAGGATCGTTTTTCTCCCCGATTTTCCTATCGGAAATTAACGACCGATCGCGACGAGTATTTTCCACTTATGCTCGACGATCGAGAAACACGATCCGCCTCGCTCGGCGAAGCTAGGCGCTTCCCGACTTCGAAACCGATCGACTCGAGATCAATTTAGATCGGGAGAAGATACATTGTCGTTAAACGGTATAATCTCGAGCGCGCGAGCGTCACCGACAGCGATCGGGGGGGACGCCGACGAAGGTTCAATGCGATCGGTGTCGTAACTTTTCTCGAAATTATACTCCTCTCGTCCGATCGTGCTCCGACATCGACACGGGCGGCATCATCTTCGAGATTACGTCGTCGAATAAAATTTAATCACCGACGCAGCGCAAAGTAATGCAACCCGTCGCCACATTCAGTTCCTCCCTGATGCGATGGTTCGCCGGTGCTTCGTCGGTGCTTCGCCGGCCGATCTCTCCTCGTTTTTTCGCAGCGCCGGGGCCCAACCGAATTAATTAGCATCCTCGGGACAGTGGGATCGGACGCAACGGTTCGATCCATCGATCATTTTCTCTTTGATCTCGGTCGAACCCGAAACGACACCGATACCACGTGCACCGATCCGGCCGCTCGTAAATTCGCTTTCTTTCGCGATCGATATCGCAATTTCCGATCGATCGGGGCTCGATCCCTTTTTATAAATATTAATAGCGATCTCCGGACAACCACAGGCAACAATATCTCCGATCCGTTCTCGATCGCGGACCGTTCGTTTCTTCTCGTGGTTAGATTTAATAACAGCGCCGGATCTCGTCCGCTCTTCTTGTCTCGCGCGATACATAGTCGTCGAATACGGAGCTCGTTACCTAACACTTTCTTTCGCCGATTTACAGATCTTACGCATCCTTCGGTCGTTACAGCCGCGCGTCTCTAGCTCGTAAATATTTATCGCGATAACGATAAACTCTTCCCGTTTGCTGTGCGCGCGTTCGCTGGATCCGACGCGATCGTTCGATCGACCGCTCTATCCGAGAGGAATACCGGGGCAGATTTAATCGACCCGCCAGGAATTTCGTCGGTTTTCCGTCGAAATATTTAACGATAGCCTGCGCCTTGTCTGGCCTGCTCGAGAGGGTAGATATCTCGACGGTGAATTCAGGGGATTCGAACGATCGAAACCGCATCGGCCGCGTACAGGCCGTGTACAGGCCGTGTACAGGCCGCGTACAGGCCGCGTACAGGCCGCGTACAGGCCACGTACAGGCCACGTTCCCACATGTTTCCACATGTTTCCTCTTGTCCCACGCGTCGCCGACGTCTGTCATCGGAAGGGCCGATCACGAGGACTGCTGCCTCTGGTCGCCTCTGGTCTCCTCTGGTCGCCTCTAGCGAGCACTAACTGCTTGATAGCAACTGCTTGCAACAGCAGGTGCCCGCCCTTGATACCCTTAGCGCCCAGGCAGCCTGTTAGTTCCCTCGAAAAACCGTCACAGCGACATCCCCGTTCCCGGGGAAAACCCTCTGTTTCTTTTCCGTCGCATCCCGCTAACGAGCTCCATCGTCATTAACCAGGCTTCCATCGTTTTACAACGGAACTCGACTCACCCCCGCGACTCCCGGTGCCGACATTTTCCTAGAATCTTTAACGCGCGAGAATACCAGAAAATCCCACCGATTTCCTCGGCCCTCGATCGAGGAAATCTAGATCGATCGTCGGTCGTTGCTGTTTCGATATCTTTGCGTTTCGCAAGACCCGACCTTGGTACGCCCGATTCGCGAGCACGATGATTCATTTGTAATTCGTTTTCAAATCGTGATAAATCGTTGTCAACGAGTTCGCTGACTCATGTAATTGATTTATTTTATTTTATTCTTTCTTATTTCACCTCATATTTTATTTCATTCGAACGGAATAACCCATTAGCATACACTGCAATTAATCTCTAATAAATCTATCGAACAAATGATCCGCGAGCCTACGAAAAAATTCAAACACGCGCGCGAGATTTCGATTTCGAGAATCGGCGGATCGAGAGATCGACTATATCGAGTATGCGCGTTCGAGAATCCGAACGATCGAAATGCCGGCGAATCGAATTTAAGAATCGCGAGCGGGGTCCCTTGTCGAATAATAGCCGTTCTAATGGTCGAAATCGTCGAGTAATCGATAGGTTGCCGACTTTAACGATATCGGAGATACGCGCAACCGTCGCGACGCCGTTAGGATTAGACCGTCCTCTCAAGGTTTAGTCGAAAGGCGGGATACGAGCGTATATCGGCGGGCGGCGCGTAATTGGCCGAGGCACGCGAATAGTTTCGACGAATTCTTTTGGAAACCGGTGCGCGAATATTTGCCGCGCGTAATTTGCGTAATCGTCGAGCGATTTTCGAATTGCGAAACGATTACGGCGCCCGGCCATGTTGAAATCTTATCGTCGGATCTGCGCCGCGCGGATCGCCGGCGTACATGCGACTGTACGCGGAGAATATACGCATCTCGGTCGATCGAACGAATTAGAAAGGGAAACCGAGCAATCGATTTTACCGTTACGGTCGTTAAACGAAACGTCGAGCTCGCGGCGAGCGATTCAGCGGTAACGATACCGAAGCCGTTTTAGGTTATGGAATCAGCGGTCCGCTCGAAATTGCACTTACCGGGACGGTTCGCGCGGAGAACTGTGATCCTCCGGTGTGTTCCGTTCGCGAGAAGCTGTCCGTTCATCGACGATTCGGTTTCTCCGTCCCTCGATACCGAATCTTGACGATTTCGATCCACCGTCCGCGAACAACGATCGACGATCGCAGCCAAGATCCAGGATCGAAGAAGGCGCGCTAAAACTGCGCCGTAGCTTTCGTTTCGACCACCGCGCATTACCGACGCGCACGCCGCGACGCGATTGGTCGATCAACGAAAATTCACGGCCTTTCGCGCGCCCGCTATTACTTACGAATTTACTTTACCAACTGCGATAAAGATTTCTGCGCGGAGCGGCGCGGCGCGGCGATTCGATTTATCATTACTTCTAATTGTTCTTGTTCTTCTTCCCTGTCCTTCTCCTCTGGCATTGCTTTTAATATTTGCCACAATTGTTATTTTTCCAATCCTATTCTAATCCTCCAGCGTTTAGACTCCGTTATTCGAATTTCTCTCGTCGATCGAAATAACCCAACGAGATCGTACGCATTCTGCTTCCAATTTCGCCAACTAACGAACGTCCTTCTGTCGTCGAACCTGTCAATCGGGAGCACAATAGTTATGCTTGCTCATTTTGTTCGGACAAAAGCAACGATGGAAATAAAGCCCGCAGTCTCGAAGGGTTGGGGAAACCATGAACGTCGCGTTGCTGACGGTGAGCGCGCTATTGCCGTGGAATACGCGTTCGCGAGTGTTCGGTCGCCTAAATAGAATCGTCTTTTTTTCAGATATTTGTCGCGTGTTCCGCGGCGGAAACGTGCATCCGATTCCTGCAAAACTCCGAGGAGAAGACGATCTTTCGCACGATACCTGGACAAGTGTGCCGATGGAACAGATTCGCGCAACAGTTCGAGGAGATCGAGGCCGTCCGGCTGAACGGCACGGCCGTCTGCAGCGTGGGAATGTCGGACGATCTGCGGGGAAAGACCATCGTCGTCGCCACGGACACCGTAAGATCGAGATCAATTTAGCGAATCGACGAATTCGATCGGTCGACGAGTCCAGGCGAAACGTTTCAGATGCACCCCTACGTGACGAGAAGCTCGAACGACGCGTCGGTGAGCGGCTTCATAGGGGACATATGGACGACTCTGGAGCAGGTGCTGGGATTCAGGTGAGAGACGATCGGAGACACTCTGCGAAAGCAAAAAACGCGGAAAGGAGGAGCAAATGAGTCGGCCGAATTTCACGGCTCGCGGCACGGCAAACGGGCACCGTGATGCGAGGCACGGTAAGCGACGACACGACCGGTGACCGATCGAAGCGATAAAGATAAACGACGCTCTCGCCGAAAGACTGTACGCGGAATCTGACCAATTTTCCGTGTACCACCCACACAGGGCGGTCGGTCAAAATACTCGCATGATTCATTCGTCTAGACAGGTATAAATATAGTACCGCTGGGAAAACGGGGGCGGCCGGTGGGGGGGGGTGAACAGAAAATAGTGGCGGGCCAATGCGTGCACCGTAATAAAGGCGTTTCTTCGTCGAAAATGCAGGACGATTTACCGAAAAGCGGGACCGTCGGCCAGCCAGACGCTGATGAATGGACAGGCTCACGCACTGCTGGTGGCCACGGTGATTTATTCGGACACCTCCGGTTATTACAGTTACAGCACGCCGATCACCACCATCTCGTAAGCCTCGTTCCAAGCCCACCTTCGAATATCCCTGCCCCCGCCGACGACCATCCCCCAACCACGGCTACGCCGCTCGAAACGATCGAGGACATTCCACCGAAAATATTTCCCCGATCGTTTCGAGCGATCGAAAGTCGAGAGGCTACATCGAGCGGAGAGTTCTGAATCGATTACCGATCGTCGCAGATACGCCCTGTTCGTCCAGTCCGACGGAACGAGGGTCTCCCAACAATGGTACACGAACGTGTTCAGCCGAGGTCTATGGTGGACGATCCTGGCGTACACCCTGGCCACCGCTGCCATCGTCGCCGGAACGCGCTGTCTTCGAAAGTTCGCGCGGACCGGCCGGTCGGAGAACGACCGCGAGTTCTCCTCGGCGTCCTTCGACTTGCTGGTCGTCTTGGGCTGTTTGAGCGGTCAAGGTAAAACGCTGTCGCGCTGCTCCGCGACTTCGAAGCTCGAAACGTTCGAGTCTCGCGATCCGTTCGTTTCAGGCTGCCAAAAGGCACCGACCGCCTGGTCCCTTCGACTGATCGTGCTGTCCGATCTGATCGCGGGAATGCTGCTGGCCGGAGGATTCAGCAGCACGCTCACCTCTCACCTGGCGATACGAGGGAACTCGGTCCCGTTGAGCAGCCTCGAGGACGCTTCGCGGAAGCGGAGTCACTCGGTTTGCGTGAGAAACGACAGCAGCGCCTACATTCGCTTCACCGTGGTAACGTGATCGTCCTACGGCCAGTCCGATCAGACTCTGCCACCTTCGAGGGTCGCGGCTTGTTTCGTTTCCGTGCACGATGCTCCGTTTTCGGTGTTTAGGACGGATCGCCGAGGGGCGAGCTGAAGAAGGAGTGGAGGGACCTGGTGAACAACGAGTGTCCCGACATGAGGAACGCGACCGCGTTGGACTCGAGACGGCTCTGCGACCGCGGTTTCGCCTACCTGGAGGTTCCGGACGTCTTTCTGCCGATTTACCGGAGAGCTCGAACAGAGTGTCGCATCGTGAGGACGCCCGGCAGCTATTGGAGCCTGAAAATCTCGTTCCTGCACGCCAGATTCGGAGATCACCGGCGTTTGATAGACACCTAGTAAGCAGACCGGCAAGTTCTCGAACGAGTTCCACAGCCGCGACGAAAGAGTGATTCGTAAGTTTTCGTAGCCTGATGCGTCTGCGCTCGGCGGGAATACTAAAGTACCTCGAAGCGAAGTGGACGTCGAAGGGAACGGAGGACTCCGAGGTGGATCGGTCGACCTTTCGACCGGTCGAGTACGCTCACGTTCATCCGTTGCTTCTAGGACTGGTCTACGCGACGCTGTTCAGCTCGCTCGTATGCGTCCTCGAGAATCTTTGGTACGTCGGAGTCTCGCGACGAATCAACGCTCTCGCTCGTTATTGAATTTCTTCTTTATTTGATTTACACGTGCGTCATTGGTAAATATCTCGAATAATGTATAGCATTGGATGGCGCGACTCGGAAGAATCTCGTCGCGCTCTAAGAACTACTCGCACAAAATTGATCGATGATCGATCTCGCGCGATCGATCGCGCCGCTGCGCGGTTCGCTGGCGGTGTAGCTAATCGACGTAGCGCACAAGGAAAAAAGGCTCTCCGTTAGTTCGTTATCTCACAGCAAACCAGTATAAAAAGGAACCGCTCGAAGCATCTCGCGCGCTCAAAAGTATACGTAGAATATAGAACGTCAGCGATATTCGGCTCGGCCTCTATCGACTATACTCAACGATATTCTGAAACAATGAAAAATAAAGATTCACGGCACATGGTTAACAGACGTATCGATTACAGTGTACTCGTTTCGAAAGACCTGCGATATCGCTCCGATTCGCTTCTCGCACGCGCTCTCTGCCTCTCTCTCTCTCTCTCTCTCTCTCTCTCTCTCTCTCGCACGCACACGCTCGCACACACTCGCACACACCGCCTCTCTTTTTGTCTTTTTTTTTACAGTAGTTTGATTAAAAGATGGGTTGATCTGCTGTCGGCATCGTCCTTTTGTACAAATAATCCCTTAAATTAGACAACATGTAATTTAGATAGCATCTGCGCGCGTTGCCCGCGATCCTCGACGCGAATCGATTGGAAAGACGTTCGATTTGGCAGATCGACGAGCTCGCGCGACAGCGATACGCGAAACAATATACACACGCACTTAAGCACATTGAAAAATACTTCGTCTCGACGCGTATTCGCAGCATGTCCGCGCAGTATCGCGCCCCCCTAAATATTAACGTTCTAATTCTTCTCTAACTAGTAGTCCGTAGCCTGTTTAAAAAATTAAATTTCTTAAGCTTAACGCTAGATCCTGCCTGCAGAAATTACAGCGCCGCGGTCCCGATCGTCGTGGCTCATCGAGATCGTATCGAATCTTTCCGATCGCGAGCGAAAGCAAAGTAAATCGACCGTCCCCTCTTTTCTCGTTGCTCTATGTAGACTCGTAGAGTAAAATGGTACACCTGTTGTCTCGCCCGTGAACGTTCGCGGTGAATTTTAACTGGCTTTTCGTGTTTGTAAACGTATACTCGAATCGATTGACAATCGGATAATACTGGTTCCAAGTATAAAAGTGAAAAAGGCCCTTTGTCGCTCGCGAGAGCCGCGTCCGTGTTCGGAACGCGGCGTTCGGGCAACCGCGGTCGTGTCGGTCACCGCGAAAGAAGTCGGCTGATCCCGATGAACCACTGCGAGCATCTCGCGTACATTTAGCCGGAAAGTGTCGCGTCCCGGAGTACGTTCGACACAATTATACGTAAGAAGAGGATCGATATGCACGGCGGTCCCAGGGCCGCCGAGGACACGCGCGCAAAACAGAATGCTGCACCGTGTTTCGGGACGTTCGACGTACTCGAACCGGTGAGATCATAGACCTGGATCGGCATAGAAAACTGCGAACCCCCTTCTAGCGTTCGTTGGAAAAACTTCGGCTCTCGACTCTCGATTCTCCGCTCTTCGCTCTTCGCTGTTCGCTCTTCGTTCTTCGCTGTTCGCTGTTCGCTGTTCGCTGTTCGCTGTTCGCTCTTCGCTCTCCGCTCTCCGCTCTCGACATCGGCTCGCTCTGAAATCTCTCGCCCTAGGGCCTGCCCGTTGCCCATTCTAAAGGCTCGCGAACCACTTCGGACCTCGTCGTCGACGGGACACGGAGCAGCTTGTAAGGGCCAGCGATCGCTGACGTGCGATTGAAATCTCGTGAAAAACCTTGTTACCAGACCTCGCACTTGTGGACCGGATTCATTTTCGAACCCTTTGGACAGTTGAACTCCGAGGCGAATTCCGGCAGGTTCGACAGAGGTCCGATCACTCTGTACTTTGGCGGACAGTGAGAATCTTTCTCGATTTGTAGAGCTATCGCCTCGGACGTGGCAGCGGAACACCAGACCTGTTCGCGCGAATCAAACCGGCTCGATTATTCGGAGGAAAAGATCGGTGACCGCGCGCGCGCGCGCGCGCCTCACCTACCTGAGCAAAGTTCAGGAAGAAGAGCTGACGGTGCGTCAAGTTCAGGCCGGGCAGGGGCAGTTGATCCTTGTAAGTTTTAGGCGTGGTGATGTACGCGTGGTACGCGGCTTTCAGGCCTCCGTTGTCCGCGATGTTCTCTCCTGTCGGTCGATCGAGTCGATTTTAGTCGGCGAATATTCTCCGAGAAGCTCGTATAGAGAAACGGAGATAGAGACAGACGGTGATAGGAGTATTTACCCAAAGTTTGCCGTCCGTTCACGTGCCGGCCGTGGACCTCGAAGCCGTTGTATTGCTCCACGAAGCACTCCGTTCGATTTTTGAACCTGTCTATGGTGGCGTTGTTCCACCACTCGTTCAAGTTCCCGTTCAGATCGTACTGCCTTCCTGGAAGAGAAAACGAGGCATGAGGCGCGCCGCTTCCACGGGAAGACGTCGAAGCCGCTCGGTACCTTGATCGTCGAACGCGTGCGTCAGCTCGTGTCCCATCACTACCCCCATCCCGCCAAAGTTTAAGCTCTTGGGGTTCTCCATATCGTAGAACGGACTCTGCAGAATCCCGGCCGGGAACACTATCTGATTCTTGGTAGGCCGGTAGTAAGCGTTCACCGCGGGCGGTATCATGATCCACGTAGTCTTGTTCACGGGCCTGTCCAGCTTGTCCAGGTTCTTCTTCAAGTTGTACTTGTTTACCCGAATGTTGTTCTGGAAGTACTCGTTCTGCTTGACCGCGAGGTCTCTGTAACGGTCGTCGAGCTCGTTCGGGTTCAAAATAAAATTCGGGAAGCCTATCATGTCGGTGATGGCGTTCGCCTTCTCCTCCGCCGACCGCCTGGTCTCCGCGTCCATCCAGTCGAGGTTCTTCAAGTTCTTGGTGAAGGCTTTGCGCACTTGGTCGATCATCTCCTCCGCCTGCAATCAGCCCCGGTTACATCTACTCGACTATCGTGCTATCTACTCGACATCTACTCGACCAACCATAGGCTTGCTCTTCCCGTGGAAAACCTCTCGGACGAACATGGCTCCGATCGCGAAGCCCATCGCGTTGCTGGTATCGCTGACGCAGTAACGCCACTGCTCCTCTCGGCCTTCCGAACCGATCAAGGCCTTCCTGAGACCCTTGTAAGCGTCGCGGAACGGCTTCGACAGGTAGCCCGTCAACGACCTCACGGTCTGCCAGACCAGATAGTTGTTCAGCACTCTGCGAAAATAATCGGACGGGTATAATCGATGGAAAACGTTTCACGAGTTCGGCTTTGCCTCGATCGCGCGCTTACATTTTCTTCTCGTCCGTCTTCATGTACTCCTCCACGAGCTTCGACAGCTTGACGAAATACTCCGGCACGAAGTTCACGATCGTCGTCTTGCCGTAGATCTTCTTGTTGACCAGTCGGGTGGCGTTTTGGAAGTAGGTGATCCAGGACAGCTGGAACCGCGCGACTCGTTAGATCCGTAGCCTGCATAGTTCGCGTATGTTACGTTATACGTACGAAGGGTGCTTTCTCCTGGAGCTGGTTCAACGTCATCGGATTGTAGAGCTTCTCCTCGTCCCGGCGGTCCTCCAGCGGCGTCATGATCTCCGCCAGCCTCGTCTCGAAATCGATCACCTCCTGCATCTGCCGTCTCGTCGAATTCTCTTCTCCGCCCAGCAGCACGCCGATCTGCGCAGAAACTCTGTTCTCACTCTCGATTCGGAGCGTGGCACGCGACACGTTCGACGCGACTCTACCTTGGTCATGTACTCGAGATAAGCGGTCAACACCTTGCCGTGCTCGGTGACGTTCAAGTAGTTGTCGGCGGTCGGCAAGGTCAGCCCGCCCTGATCGATCTGAAAAAGATCGAGCGGTTTGCTTGATCGAGTCTTCCGACGCGCGATACAGCTAGTTTGTCCGCTGTACGCCTAGAGCAGCGCGCGGCCTTACTTGTATAATGTGCCTGGAGCTATTTCGATCGTCCTCGTTCACCGACCATGTAAACAGACCGTCCATGTTGTAAACGTTCTGCAGGATGTGCATGCTCGTTTGCAGGGACCACGTGGACACGTTAAATTTCCCGGACACGTTCCAGTTGCCGATCGCGTCCAGCAGATCGAGCATCGGCTTCGCGCCCAGGGTCTCTATAGTGTCGTTCGCGTCCATGCACGATAGGAAATAGTTCTTGGCCTTCTTCTCCGCCTTGGACCTCATCTCGCCGATCGACTTTTCTGTTCGCATGGAAAACAGAGCGATGGAAGGAACGTAAAACGTAGAATACGGAGCCGCTCGGCGAGCAGACGGCCGCGTGGGGCCTGGGCAAACCATGGATATTACCGAGAACGTTCTTGACCACCAGCTGATTGTCCTGCTCGAGTTTCCCGAAGGTCCCCCACATGCTGCTCCCGTCCGGTATGGGGTTCTTCTTCATCCATCCTCCGCAGGCGTACCCGTAGAAATCCTCGCAAGGGTCCACCGTGCGGTCTATGCTGTTTATGATGGATGCCGCCACGATGACGCAGTGCTCCGTCAAACAGTGGGTCCCGTCTGCAACAAGAAATCGACGCGACGCTTTGGCGGGATCGTTCTCCGCGAGGATCGGTCGGCCTCGATCTCTCGCGGTCTCGTTACCGTCTCCGTGGGATGTCACGTGGAGTATCTGCGCCTCGTCCCATCCGTCTTTGCTGCTGATCACGATCGACATCATCACGACCATCAGCAAGAGACCCGCGCATATGATGAAGAGGCACCGCTCGAGCGCGCTTCTCGCTCTCCACAGCGACGTCCCCTGCGCGAAACAAACGGGCCGGCTCGTTTAAGCCTGTTAGAAAGCGTCGCGTCGCGTCGCAACGCGACGCGTCGACCCTTGGACTCCGCGTTTTATTGCTAGAATCATTCTATTGCCCCCGCTCGGATTCAATAATCGCGATAGTTTGCGCGCGTCACGCGTTCCTCTGAATACAGGGAAACAATCGTTTCTGGCCGGGGAAACGATCGACCGGAGCGCGGCGGTCGGCAACGATAAAACGCGAGATGCCCGAAGAAAGAAGGTGATCGCGATATTTACCTTGATCGGGAAACGTACCGCGCGGTATCTAATGTGCGTCGCCGAGGTACTGATGCCTTCGCTGTGGGGAGCACTGGACCCTATGCTGCTGGTGTCCTCGTCCTCGAACTCCGCCTGCTTGTACATCATCATCTGGAAATCGGGCAATTATGCGTAACGTGTAGATAGACGCCCGCCTCGCTTCTCGAGATGAAAGAAACCGGCGCGTCGGCGGCAGCGGCGAGCACGCTCTGCCTCGCTGTTACACAAGGTCTAGCACGCGAGATAACGTAATTAGTAGCTCGTAAATCTTTTCTAAGACGATTCATCGCCGGAATTTCTCGCGCACGGGAATTATCTTAACGATAAAGTTCCGCGGTTTCCACAATTCTCGCGGCTCCGATACAGACTCCCTCGATCCGACGAGATTAAACGAACTCCTCGCGGACTCCGATCGCTTCTGTTTCTCGCAAACACTCTCGTTTTCCCGATAAGCCGAGCTCGGTGTGGACGACGACGCGACGAAAAATGCGACGAGAGGAAGACGAACTCTGTCGCGGACTGCGAAGCGGAGCGGCGCGGCGCGGCGCGGCACGGCGCGGCGCGGCACGGCACGGCGCGATGCAGCGTCGCTCTCGAATCGCAAAGCTACGCAGTTTCGACGCAGACCGGGCCTCGTCTCGATGCGGGAAATTCGTCGGCAAAATTGTGCCGCGGTTGGTGACACAGTTTTAGACCGCACTAAAAATACGTACCCTCGCGTCGTCGTAGCCCCAAACCGAATGCCAGGGCTACCGTGGCCGGCGAGGACCGCGCACCGGTAGCTCTCGGATCGCTCTCGGATCGCTGGAACAACATAACTTTGCGGGCACGGAAAGCAAGCGTTCGCGAGGATCGACGAAGCCGAAGAGCCGGTCAGGCGATTACGCGGTATCGCGACATCTGCCGATATCCGGAGACGAGAGAGAGAGGCTTTTTCGACGTTCGACGAGGCGATAACGAGGCCGAGCGTGCACGCCGGAACACGACGGAACAAAACGTTCGTTCGTTCCCGTGACACGCTTTCGCTTTCGATCTTCTTCCTCTTGTTTCTCCGCTTCCGGCCGCGCGTCGGAGCCGCGGAGAACGAGTCGCGGGTATTACCGAACGCACCGTATGCACCGCACCGTCTGATCCCGTTCGCGTTATCTCGCGTTCCGCGAGGATCGACCCGATAACGAATCGCTGAAATTGTCGATAGATCGCTCGAATGTCTTGGAACTTACGTTGCGTCGGCTGGCTGCAGCGGATGGGAGCGATTGCTCTTGGAATACAAGACGGCCAGGCCCTCGGCGGGCTGGCTATTGTTCGCTGGAACGGAAGCGCGTTGCAACCGGAAGCGCGGAGTACGCGGCAAACATCGTCGCGATAACGCTCGGGCGCGACGAGAGACGGTCCCCGCGCACTATTTACAATTTTCGACGATTCGCCGCGAGCGTACGCGAGTCTTCGAACGCGTCGGCGCCTAGTCGATCGGACGAATCGTCGATCCGAGAACGAGCCAGGTGCTGGATCCACGGATGGTCGACTGGAAGTCGCGAGCACGGTTCGACGGGAGCCCGACGGGTCGCGAGAAGAACGCGACGAAGCTCTTGTCGAAACTGCAAGTCGTCTCTGTGCACGCGTGCATGCACGAGGAGCCGCGTAAGCACGCGCACGCGTATGCAATCGAGCTGCCCGTTTATCCGTTTCGTCACCGACCTTTCGTTCTGGCAGGAAACGAACACTTGTGCCGATGTTAATACAATTAAAACGTTTTTCGCTGCGATGCGCCGGATCCGATCCGATCCGATCCGATCCGATCCGAATCGTTTCGCTCCGTTCCGCGCCAAGATTCGCCACGATTTGCCGCGATTCCCCGCGAGATAGCAAAATTACATCCGTCGAATCTCGCGGAGAAACATTCGAGCTAGGTACTATACGTGGTCGCGCGTTTCGCGGCGCTTCGTCGCGTTCCGATGCGCGGTGGTACAATGAACCGCGGACGAGGGGATGAAACGGCTCCGAATCGGCAAAGCGACTTAAACGAAACGAACGGAACACTTTCGCTGGTCCGTCGAATCGATCGCCGAATAAGCAACCGCATCTCCCGTCTCGATTGCCCGAAATCTCGCCGCGGCGTATTCTACTTTATAGCCGATCCACGCCGCAAAGTTGCTACGCGGCGACAGCTGCGGTATCATAAGCTGCGGCGAGCCCTAATAAACGTCGCTAATATTAGATCGTAGAAAGATCCGAAGAACGCGCAATATCGCTCGAATGCGCGAATAGGCAAACGGTTTCTCGGTCGCTCGTGACAGCCTCGCGGCTGTCTCGCGAAGCTATCGATTGATAGGACATCCGCGCCTGGAATCGAGTGCCATCATCGGCCATCGCGTATCTCGCCTGCTCGTTTCCAGGGAATCTTGTTCCCAAGGGGCCGGAGGTACCCGCCGATCGATAGCTTCGGTGAACCGACGACGAGTCTCGGGTAACTGACGTTTCGGAAACGCGCACCTTTCGGATCACGATCCGCGGACGATTATCCTCCGCGACATCGACATTACATAACGAATACGCCCACTCTTTTGCGAATCGACGTCGCGCGGAGCTAGAGAAGTTGTCGTCGTCTTCTCGAGAGGGTGTTTTCGTTGTCACTCGTCACCAGGATCTTAGTTTCGAATTCTTTCGAATCGCCTTCGGTTTGCACTCACCTTCACCGACATGTTGCCCGGCTCCGATCTCGTAAACGTCGCACAGTCACTTGAATTATTGATTCACTAGACCGGAAGCGGGGGTAAAAACTGGATCCCCGAACGAGCACCGGAGCAAGCACCGGGCCAACGCAACGGAGCGGAGGGCCAACGGGCCAGCGGGCCAGCGCAACCAGAAGGAACACGGTCGAGGTCGAAGGTCGAGGTTCGAGGTTCGAGGTTCGAGGTTCGATGTTCGATGTTCGAGGTTCGAGGTTCGAGGTTCGAGGGGGGAGGGAGTGAGAAAGAGAAAGAGGGGGAGAGAGAGGGAGAGCCGTGGCAAGGAACTAGGCTCCTCCGCGAGACTATGACATTTTCCAGTCTCGGATTTCGCGGTGGCCGCTGGTCCGCGCGTATCTGTATCGGTGCCGCCAAGTTTGCGCGGCTCTCTCTCTCTCTCTCTCTCTCTCTCTCTCTCTCGTGGGGATGCTTCGACTTCGACGCGCCTCCAACCCCTCTCTCTAGCTATCCACCTCGTATCGATTTCCGCCGGGTCACTGGGTGACACCTGCCATCTCTTTACCGTCGACCCATGTTCCATGCTACACGCTACAAGCCACGTGCTACACGCTACATGCTACGTTCGTTGTACCGTCGTGGTACCGATCCAGCCACCGATAACGGAGCTCGCCGGCAACCGTGCGAAAAAGAGTTTGTCGAATTCGCGTTCCCGATTGATCGCGAATAGTCGGCGCTCGGCCAAATCGGTCACATTTTACCGCGATCTCGTTCGCGTCGTGGCCAAAAAGCGGGTACGCTTCTCCTCTTCTTGTTGTAAAACGTGCGAGCGCGGTGCTCGGTCGCGTTCGTAAATGATCGGGATAAATTAGCAAGAAAATTAGTCGAGGCTCGTCGAGAGAAACTCCGCGAGCCGTCGCCAAGCATTCCCAGCATCGTTGCAGCTTACGATCGCTTTCGATGACAGACCAAGACGAAGAAGACCGAGCGACGGCTGCGACGACTAAAAAATGGCAATCAGTCCGAAGAGCATCGTACGCGTTCGCGTGAATAAATATTTCGTCTTTATTTCAGAAAGACATCCTTCCTCTTTCTCCTCCTTCTCCTCCACCCTCCTTCTCGTCAACCTCCTCGAGCTCCACCAACCTCCTCCACCGGTCGTTAGGTACAATATATCTTACAGTATGATAATACGAATATGATTGCACGTTACGGTCAGAGGATCGCTCGGACTAGTTTATTGGTTAAAGCTATGTAACACGCAGACACTACGCACGCACACAAAATATAGTGATATTCCTGAATCTACAGAAGACCTCCGTGGATCCGGAGCATCGCGTGTCGTTTACCATACGCGTTATAATATGTTCATTTTCAAACGGACAGCGTGGAAACGGCTCGTCCCGTTGTAGGATCGGTTACAAAAAATAATTGTGTACGTATTTATGCATGTATCTATGTTCCTTTGTACGTGTGCGTGTGTGTATGTACGTATGCATGTAGATATGCATGTAGATATGTATGTATGTATGTATGTATGTATGTATGTATGTATGTATGTATGTTTGTTTTTTGTTCGCACGTGTGTAGCCATGTTTGTAAGTATGCATGTACGTGTATGTATATACAATTGTATTAGTACGCGTGTGCTTTCATTATTTTCCATTATTTTCTTTTCCTCCCATCTCATCTCACTTCATTCCATTCCATTCCATTCCATTCCATTCCATTCCATTCCATTCCATTTTATTTCTCTTAATCTCACTTCATTTCGTTTAAGCTAACGCCTTGGCTGTGCGCGATCGAGCGACCGGTCCACGAGAGAGACTCGGTCACCGGATCATTAATTTACCTAACGGACACGCTATTGGCACGTATGCTGTTTCTTTGGACCGCAGTTACAATCGAGAGAACCTATCGAACATAATTAGAAACGCGACGACGCGAGAACGTTTCGGCGACGTGAAACAATTGTAATCTGGAGAAAGAGAAAGACAAAGACAAAGACAAAGACAAAGAGACACGAGAGAAGAGGAAGATACATGTATGCGTTCGCAAGCTGTGGTCGCCCCGAAAATCGATCGGAGCGTAATCGCTTCGATCAGACTCCAGCTTTCGCTCAACTTACAGAGCTCCGTTCGTCTCAACTTATTGAGTACTATGCTCGACCCATTCCCCTTCGCCCCCTTCGTTCGCGTTCCTCGCTGCACGCTATATTAGTAAACAAACTAGAGGCTCTTTCGTAAATTACAATATCTTAAAGTTAATTGGAACAGCGATGGCTTGCCGGGCGTCGAAGGAGATCGAGATTAATCTACGAGATCGTGGTTGCAAGGCAAAACGACGAAACTTCGGTTCATTCGATGTAGGGACGATAGAATTTGCGGGGACTTTTTCGTTTGTTCGAATCAACTGAACGGATCTAAATGAAACGAAACGAAACGAAACATAGGTACACATCGAACGGAACAGATAAAATTAGACCGAAAGACTACGTCGGGTGGGAGAGTTTTAGTCGACTGGTAGGATCGGAATGTAAACTTTCCGATATACGTGTACACGCAAAGTGGTGTGCCGCCACTAATTGTCAGTCAGCGCTGCGATGTCTATAAGGCAAGTTCGGTCGAAGATCCGAGACGTAAAGTAAAAGAAACGTTGCTTCCAAATTGTTTCGCGCAGTTTCGCCTTGTAAGACCACGGAAACGTCGAGATCGCGTGAACGTGCAAACACGGGAAACGAATCTACGAACGGTGCTCGATCGAGCCGGAGAACGGATCGGTTTCGCAGCGTCGGGTTAACGGGCTTACGGTTCACGGTTCGCGATCCCGCGGTTCACGGTTCACGGTTCATGATTTATTTACGATACACGGTATAGAAAATCGCGACGCGGGAGAGACGGTCGTGCGATAAAACATTCCTCCTTACTTAATTAGAACGTTTGATATTAAAAAGTTTACTCGTGGTTCGTAAATGTGTGCGACGATGTGCGAAGATTAGAAAAAGGGTGCGCTAACGAGTCGATTGGCATGCCGATATTAAAATGTAGGACGACGAGAAGTACGGCGTCAATCGACGGTTTTGTGCGTAACCGGAGTTAGTTGAGCCCATTCATAAAAACAGGGACACCGTTCGCGCGTAATTGAGTGCGCGCGTAATTGAGTGCGCGCGGTCAACCGAATGCGACACCGTCGCGTCGCGACGCTTTGCGACGCCTTGCGACGCGGATCGAACGACGAGTCGTATTTTCGAGCAAATCGTTTTCTGGCAGTATCGCGTTCACCAACGAAATGCTGTCGACGGCCGTTGGCGGTCGGGGCGATCTTCTTTCCGTCCCTGTCCACCGACGGCTGAGGAACCAGCTGCTTCTCACGGAAATGAAAACGGTGCTCCGAGTGTTCCCACAGGTTTCTCAGTATAAACGTTTACGAGAATAGTTATTGCATCGATCAGCCCCGTCGTCGCTTGTCGGGCGCGAGCGATTCGGGAATCTGCCGCGTGACAGTGCGGATCGATCGAAAAATAGACAGGATCAACAAGCATTGTAGGTACAACATTAAACGTTTCTCTTAATACGCGACAAGTATACACCGACAAATCGGAGGACCCGTTAAAAAAATAATACTGCGCTCGTTTTTTTTTCTTTACACCGATTGCGGGATGGAACGTGTTGTTCGACATTCGTCGACCTGACGATCGAGTTAACGAAATGTATACCTGTACGTGTACAATATGTATACATATACATATATACATTTCGTTATACGTATGTATATTTATATGTATGTGTGTATGTATATGTATGCATATGCATGTACATGTCCTATGTAATTGTATATATGTATCTGTATATTCATATGTATCACGCGGGAAATCGTACTTTAACGTGTATACAAGAATAAGGTATCGCTTAAACGGCGAATCGCTCGTGCGCTCAGTCCAACGATTTCGATCTGTCTAATCTATGTTTACTTTCAAAATCAGAATTTGTACTGACGTTGGCGAGACGAGGACGACACCGTTGCTCGTACTCGACGTTCTCCGTCGAGGAAGGTCCGCCGTCGGAAACGAAAGACTCTAATATCACATTGTTGGATGGATTTGATTGGAAAGAACTCGCGCTAGCGTTAGCCGTCTCTTCCAGAGGACTCGCGTAATTTTTGGACACGCGAACGATCGCGGTCGCTGTCGCTATCGCAGTTGCCGTCGATATCGCTGTAGCTGTCGATATTGCTGTCGCTGTCGCTGTCGCTGTTGCCGTCGCTGTCGCTGGCTCAGTATTGATAAGTCCCTCGCAGGACCGGGGCAGAGTTCTCGAGAACGCCCTCCGAACCGAAAATTCCTCGCATTTCGCGTTACCGGCGTACCTGCCGATCGCCTTCAGAGACCCGCCGTACACGCGACGGCTCCTCGAGAACTCTTCCGACGGTTCGAAATCCTCCGACGAGTACATCGTCGATTCCGAATCGTTCTCGCGTATCGGCGGAAACGCCCTGCCAATTTCCGACGCGTTCCGCCGCTGCTCGTCCTCCCGATTGTTATCCTGGAGACCCTCGTTCGCAACAGTTGTCTCGTTTCCATGCGCATCGACGATCGAACGATCGCTCGGTTCCCAAACGCTCGGCTCTCGGCTGCTACCCGCTGTACAATCGATGTTCACCATCATATACCTCTCCGTTCTCGGCATCTCGTAACTTTGATTCTCCGGGTCCGACGTGTCCGACGACTTGCCCACCGGATAGGGAACATAGTTCGCGGAAGTACCTTGATAGATACGCGCGAACCCGTCCCCGGTGACGAACGGCAAGGTTTGCTCCTGATAGTTGAAGGGAACGTTCACGCACAAATTCGGCCTGATCGTTCCGTCCGCGAGCAAGTACGGCGAGAAACGCGGCAACGTCATCGCCTCCGGGTTCTCGAGCTGGCGAGAACTCCCGTTCTGCTCGAGACCAGCTTGCGAATTCAACCTTGCCGACGGGTTGCAAGCGTACGAGAAGCACTGCGGTGGCACGCTCGAGTTTGGCAGAACGCTCGGCAGAACGCTCGGCAGAACGTTCGGCAAAACGCTCGGCGATTGACCGTTGATACGCGTCCCTGAAGATTCCGGCGACGCTGGGTTCGATATCTTACCGCGTGACTGGGCTATCACAGTCTCGTAGCTCGGCGGTGGACCGTACAGCTGATAGTACGGACAGTTCGCATCGTTCAAAACAACGTTCATGTTCATGTTCTGATAATGCGACGATGCGGCCGAGCCGTTGTACGCGGGCACCGCGCCGTTCCTCTGAGGACCTGTGAACGTAACTGCTCGTTATACAGAGCCGAATCTATCGGATCCAACTAACGCTCGTTTGCTCTACTAGCCTTTCCACATTCGTTGCAACAACACCGTGTTCCTTGCCGAATTGTAGGTGATGCGAGCTCTCTGCCCCTGACAAGGCGGCCCCCGAAGGGAATTCTGAGCTCGCGAATTCGAAGCCCTGTTCGGTATAGTCGACGCGGCTGCCCTGTATCTCCCTTGCAACCAGTACCGGTACCACCATCCACCGCCGGAACAAACCAGGAACATGATTATCACCAATATCCTGGAAATAGGAATAGAATCAATTGCGATCTCTTACGTTTCTTTTTAATCGCAAGCATGATAATGCAGATCTCTACCCACCAGTAATACCATAAATGATGAAAGTGCAATCCTGGCGACCCGCAACAGCCGATACCGCAACAATATTCCGTTCTAGAACACCTGAAATAATCGTTTTCGGATAGTTTAGATAGTTCAAATAACTTATCCGTAAACCGCCACCAAAATTCAAAGTTTAAATTGCAAATTTCAAATTGTAATATTTCAAATTGATTGTTAAACGACACAGCCAGTCCGACCCTGGTCCATTTTTCGTACCAGGATGCAAAGAACATTTTATCTTCGAAACATCGTGAATCGTGACGTCACGAGTACGTGTTGCAACAGTTGCATCCTTCCCTTATACAATAAACATAATTACGTGCAGTTGACACTCACTCGTAGTATTTTATTTCTCCAGGCATTTCGGAGGCGCAATATTTTGCTTCTGCCTAAAAAAAGTAGCCGTTTTAAATCGGTTAGCGGGCCAGCGATAAAGTAATCGATAGAAAAGGAGAACATGAAAACTTTGTTGGCATTATTCGTCGCGTAGATGGATACATTTTTAACGGGGTCGATGGAAACGCGATCCATCGATCCTATCGTGAAAATGTTCTTCGATAAACGTGCAAACGATTACGATGAATCAGTTTGAAGTATGAAATTAATCGACCGTGCATTCGATGTTCCGTGAGAAAAAACGATGTCGAACACTAACGAGTAAAACGGATCACTCACGTATATCAAGCACTTGGACGTCCCGGCGAATATCGCCAGCTTTTTCTTCGTGTTTCGCGCCATCCTGTCTCGGTACATTCACGCTTTCGTTCCTGTCGAAGATAAACGAGACGCTCTGACAGAATGTTTTGACATAATCACCATTTCGCTCCGACTGTCATGTGCACACAACATTGAACACCACTTATTGATTTCAATTTCGGAGCTTCTCAATGACGTCATCGAGCCCAGAGCTGCCAACCAAAAGGATTCACCGAGCTGGTTGGCATCATTGGAACGTTCATTCTTTCCGGAACAAGTTCGCGGGCCGCAGGAAATATCGCAACCACCGAATCTCCGCGCGAATCGTCGAGAACGAAGCATCTTGCAGACACATAAACATACCTATTACTTAGAACAGCTTAAAATAATAAAAGTATTCAAAATGCCTTCTACATTTTACGCCACTGTAATATATATTTTCCTTTCAGAAGCATGAGACATACATTTTGGTGCCTTATCGATATACTATGTTCGATTACGTCGAAGTCGATCAAACGTCGAGGTCACTGATATTTGTATTGTACTTGGAATTTGATAAAACTTTTAACGAGTTGGACAAACATCCATATTCTACTCGTTAACGCACATTTTATTCTCTCGAAGAGACGCTGACGTTCATGCTTTTGTAATTGATGAATTATATAAAAAAAAAACAATGTCTGTTACAAAGAAACCTTTGTTGTCTCTATTTGTATCACAGAGTCTTTTGTCGTCGCATTCTGATCAATTGTTTTGTTCTTCATCTGCGAAGACATTAACGTGTAGCTGACTTTAAAGTATTTCTTCAGGAATGGAGCGTAACTGCGACGAGAACCGCAGTAGATGCAAATGCAAAACAGCGTCACGAGAAGCAACGCCCCCAGAACGAAAGCCCTGTCGACAATCGTAATTTGTGAGTAATACCATATACATATGTAGACAGATAGACAATACATAATCAAAAGATATATACGTTAACAGTAAAGAATTAAACTCCGTCTCTTTGCAGCACTCATTATCACCGCAACAATACTCCCAGGATTGGCACAAACCCCAAACACAGTAATGTACTGAACTCTGAAACAAAATCAAGAATATTTGTATGTTTTCCAAATCGCTTACCAGAAAACATTGATCGATAAACATTAAAAGCTTGAATTACCATTGATAATGCGTAAATAAAATAAAACGGTGTATTCGCATGACAGCTGTCCTGTCAAAACACGTCCATAAACTACTCGAACGCTAGATCGTTAGCGAGTACATTTTTCGAACCGCAGCTTCGTTTCCAATAAACAAAATTCGCTTCTTTGGAAAGAGGTGCGCCGCTGAAGAAACGCATTTTGGTCGCACTTCTCTAATATATTATTATCCGTGACTGTAAAATTCATCGAATGATCGAGTAAAAATACACCGTACACGATATAATCTGTGTAACGAGGATTGTTAACAAAGTTCTGCACGTGATTAATTTGAAATTCCATAAATCATACTATAAAAATGGCATTAAGTTCGAGCACAAAGCAAAAAATTGCAATCATCTTAGACGTGAGCAAGACCATATTCCACTGGGGTTTTATTCCTACGATTTTATTTTTAGGTTAGACGTGTATTTTATCCGAAATCATTTTACATTAATCGTAAACGGAATTGTACCTGTGCGTCTTTACAAAGACGTAAAAGAGACAAAACGTGTATGCATGTGCAATTAATCGATTTCTCGTTTGCGCAGGATTCAGAAAAGGTGCTGAGCCAGGCACGCCAGAATTAACCCTCATGAAGTAAGTTCCCTTGATAAGTTTTTTGGTATGAAATAATGCATATTCTATTCAAAATAATGTAATACTTTTATATTTGCATTTTCAGCTTACTGTGGCAATAAATACATCCGTTACACCATTGTTCCCTTTTTAACTTTAACACAATGCCCTTATTGATCCATTGATTCGTTTCCTATATTCTTGTTAGGTTTAGTACATTCCATATTACTTAATTAAAGCAACACAATTATTAGCAAGACAATGTTATCTCGATGTTGAACGAAATGAAATACAAATTTTCTGGTTACGTATAATTTGAGATATGTGAATATGAATTAATTACATACTATTTACGTCAAAATATTGAAAACAATAAGAAAATGCAGAGAAGTATCTTGTAAAATATATTTGCATAATCATCGTCCAAACGAATGTATAAATTCATGTGTAATACCAACCAAGGAAATCGTTAATAATTTACGTATTCAAATTTTGGCGGATCGTTTTGTGAGCAATGCATCCAACATTGCGCAATTGGATATACGTCGTTTCATAAAAACTTCATTGTCATTCTCACAAGTTATCGACCAACGATTATTTTCTTTATCTTCTTTCTCGTTTGCAGTATCTCAATTATGAGACAAATATATAACGATAAAGTCTTCTAAATAAATGATATCTTATTGTTACAACATCTAAAATACATAGGAACGTTGATCTGTTAATATAAGTGAGACCAGAGAGAGAGAGAGAGAGAGAGAGTACAACACGATGGGACACGACCTCGGTAAGTACAGTACATATACAGTAATAGAATCTACTCCTGCACATTTTTCTTGTTCCCTAAGCTGGCGCGCACATCCCTATCATTTTACTGCACATCCAATCCGCAGTGGATTCTGTCTCAGCAATGAATTGTCAACCAATCAGAGCAAAGGAAATTTCTGTATCAATCCTCGCTAACAGGTCAAGCTGCGGCCCGGAGGTGTACAGGAGTAGGATCCATTACTGTACATAGTCATAGTACACTTTATGGCTAAACTGTAAAACGCGTCGTTTTGTTGGCAACAGTGGCACCTAACCTGTCAGAAGTAGCAGATCACAACCGTGATCAGTTTTTGGGCATATTAAGATACAAGATTTTAGGTTCGTGGATCTGCCGTGTTTGTCACCACGGGCAGCAAAGAAATAATAAGCAGAGGCAGTGAAAATTTCCTATCGATGCGTATGTAGAGCAGAGTAGCGGTGATCGTTAAAGGTGGCCATCCGATTTTCACGAGAGCTCCCTTGTCCAACCCTGCCTGTTATGCGGTGGTGAACGTCGACAGGTGAGTGTACATTTTTCGTTTCATGGTGCACACTTCCCTCGTTTTACCGACAAAAAAAACCATTCCCTGATGACGGCGGGCTGTGTTGGACTTGTTCCTGCGAATTGCTTTTCATCTGGATCACCGATAGTGACGGGTAGTAGTGTTGTAGCACCAAGATTTTTGATGTTCCGAAGTTCCCTGCCAAAAGATCGAAGCCACTACTAACGATGCACATCCTGATGTAACTACTTCGGTATGGACCTTCCAATTACCGATTAACCCTTTACGCGTAAAACATCGTTTCCCATGAGTATTTTTGTATCCGGTCGAACCTATAATCGTTCTCTCTCACTCTCTTCATTCTTTCTTGCTCTTTCTCTCCCTCACACGCATACACACATACACTCACTGACTCATTCACTTACTCTCTCTTTCTCTTTCTCTCTCTCTCCCTCTCTCACTCTCTCTCTCTCTCTTCTAACATTCACATACACACGCGCAAAAAAACATTTCACGCAGTTTTATTTATAGTTGTACAAAGCAGTTTTCAACAGCCTAGAGTATGTGCATAAGCAAGTAGTTGTGACATCAACATTGTGAAACTATCGATAGCTCTTTGGAAGCACCGAATGTAATGTACTTTAAAACTAATTGCACCAACCGAGTAATCTGTCTTTGTTTCTTGTTCTCCTTGTCTTCTTGTTTATATCTAACAAAGCATTTACAATGATGTTGTACACCTTTATATAAATGAAAGTAAAACCATAAGCATCACCGTTCTATATTTGTTTTAATTTCCTGGACCCTGTATATTTATTTTGAATTTTTTATTAGATCTGATACTATCTTTCCTATGTCTTTTCAACAGAAATTATTGTAGGAAGTAGTAACAGTGACGCTCACTCGACAAGCGTATAGAAATATGATGTCAGGGTATCGAGGCAGCGGAGGATCTGGGAGTTATTACGGAGGCTCCTCAGGCCTCAGACAAATAGATTTAGATCAAATCTGGGGAGATCTTCGAGAGGGCATCGAACAAGTTTATAACAGACAATGCATGTCTAAACCAAGATATATAGAATTGTACACGTATCCTTTCTAAATGTAGAAATCAATTAAAGCTACAATGTAATTACAGATAATTTTTAGTAAATTCCTTAATACATTATATAATCTGATAGACACGTATATGATTACTGTACAAGTGTTCATCAACAATTAAATAGAACATCAACTAAAACCAAGAAAGGACAAATTTCTCAAGGAGGTGCACAGTTAGTTGGATTGGAATTATATAAACGTTTACGTGACTTTCTTAGAAATTATCTCATTAGTTTATTGAAGGTAATGGTTGTTCATTTAATTCTATTTATGTTCAGCAATTTAAGAAAAGAAAAATATTTAATATAATTGTTTGATTTTGCTGGATACAGCATGGTGTAGACTTGATGGACGAAGATGTACTACAATTCTATACAAGACAATGGGAAGAGTATCAATTTAGTAGTAAAGTTTTACATGGTGTGTGTGCGTATCTAAATCGCCACTGGGTACGCAGGGAAAGCGATGAAGGACGTAAACATGTGTATGAAATTTATCAGTTAGCTTTGGTTACATGGAGAGAAAACTTATTTAAGCATTTAAATAAACAAGTAAGTTGTTAAACCATGTTCGATCATAGAAAAAACAATATTAATATTCTACATGCTATGCTTCAGGTTACAAATGCAGTGCTTAAGTTGATTGAAAGAGAACGCAATGGGGAAACAATAAACACACGCTTAGTCAGTGGGGTAATTAATTGTTATGTAGAGTTGGGTTTGAATGAGGATGGACATAATCTTACTGTTTATAAAGATTCGTTCGAGAATATTTTTCTTGAAGATACAGAAAGGTTTTACACTCGTGAAAGTTCAGAATTCCTGAGACAAAATCCAGTCACGGAATATATGAAAAAGGTATGAAACGAAAAATGCACTAATTTTTATGCATTTTTTAAACGAACGACTTACGCTTCCCGATTGTTCAATCACAGGTAGAACAAAGGCTATTAGAAGAACGAAAGCGGGTTCACGTTTACTTACATCAAACAACATGCGATAGATTGGCCAAAACATGCGAAAAAGTGTTAATTGAGAAACATTTAGACATATTTCACTCCGAATTTCAAAATCTTTTAAATGCTGACAAAAATGCAGATTTAGGTCGAATGTATCAGTTAGCAACAAGGATACCTAATGCTCTTGGCGAACTAAGAAGTCATTTAGAAAGTCATATAGCGAATCAAGGACTTGCAGCTATTGATAAATGTGGTGAAGCTGCATCTAATGTACGTTCCTTATTGATTTTTTTTGCCGTAAACGTATCAAAAATCATTTACACGTTTTTCTATTACAGGATCCAAAGGTTTACGTGAATACGACTCTAGAGATTCATAAAAAATACAATGCTTTAGTACTTGTTGCATTTAACAACGACAGCGGTTTCGTGGCAGCTCTTGATAAGGCTTGTGGAAGATTTATTAATAATAACTCGGTAACTAGAACAGCAAATAGTAGCAGTAAATCACCAGAGCTACTTGCAAAATATTGTGATCTATTGTTAAAGAAGAGTAGTAAAAATCCTGAGGAGGCAGAACTTGAGGACACACTTAATCAAGTTGTAAGTAAAGATTCTGCAACGAATAAGGATTATCATCGTATCTGGTTCTCCCTAATACTTTCCGATTTCAGATGGTGGTATTTAAATACATTGAAGATAAGGATGTATTTCAAAAATTTTATAGTAAAATGCTGGCGAAACGTTTGGTACAGCACATGTCAGCCAGTGATGATGCAGAGGCTTCTATGATCTCGAAATTAAAACAAGCCTGTGGTTTCGAATACACTTCAAAATTACAACGGATGTTCCAGGTAATATATCAGTTTAGAAATCTGTGTAGTTACCGTTCGTATTAATTTCACGTACCACAGCAACGGATTCGCTATTACTCCTCTAGGAAATTATTTCTGCATTGTGTAAAATTAAAATTTGACGAAATTATAACATTTTGATTATAGCCATCTGTCCACAGGATATCGGTGTGTCCAAGGACCTGAATGAGCAGTTTAAAAGACACTTGACAAATTCTGCTGAACCGCTGGACATAGATTTCAGTATACAAGTGTTGTCGTCTGGCTCATGGCCGTTTCTACAAACTTTTACGTTCTCGTTACCAACCGAGGTAAATTCGATCCTGAAATAATTCACCAAAAACTGGGTCATATTACAAGTATTTAATACAGCATTTGTATATTACAGCTAGAAAGATCTGTACATAGGTTTACCACTTTCTATAGTTCACAGCATAGTGGAAGGAAGCTGAGTTGGCTATACAATATGTCAAAAGGAGAATTACATACAAATTGTTTTAAAAATAGGTAATAGTATACATACAGAAGAGACACGTTACATTTTCCGAAGCTTACAGCGCTTACGAAGAGATGGTTGTAAATATAACTTTAATTATAGATACACATTACAAGCTTCTACTTTTCAAATGGCCGTTCTATTACAATTTAACGGATCCACAGTATGGACAATACAGCAATTGCATGATGCAACGCAAATAAAAATGGATTTTTTGTTCCAAGTATGTATTAACATGGAGAAACATTAAAAAGAAGCGAATATTAACCAAATATTTATATCCCAGGTGATACAAATACTCTTGAAATCGAAACTATTAACGTCAGCTGCAGACGACGTAACTGAATTGACTCCATTGTCTACAGTGGAACTGTTCACGGGATACAAAAAGTATGTGTGTTTAGTTATATGAAATATTGATTTCATCAAAGATTCTATATTGGTATATTATTTTTATAATAGCAAGAAACTAAGAGTAAATATTAATATACCAATGAAAACGGAATTGAAAATCGAACAAGAAACTACACATAAACATATAGAGGAAGATAGAAAACTTTTGATTCAAGCAGCAATCGTTAGGATTATGAAAATGAGGAAAGTATCGAAGCATCAGCAACTGGTGGCTGAAGTATTGAATCAGTTAAGCTCTAGGTTCAAGCCCAGAGTACATATTATTAAGGTAAGTACGGATAAGAGGGTCTCTCGGAGTATTTAGATAAATCATCAAGAGTTTATCAACCGAATCTACCTCGTTCTAACGATTCATTTTGATAAAACTACAAACAATCGGAACCAGATGTTTGAAAGTTAGTACGAATATGAAAAAATATAGCCTTAATGGAAAATAATTTTGCTCTTTCAGAAATGTATAGATATTTTAATTGAAAAAGAATATCTGGAGCGCACAGAGGGTCAAAAGGACACTTATAGCTACCTGGCATGATCAAGTTGATCTAGGACAACGATACAGCAGCAACCATATACGCAAAAGAAAGATGACTCTCCACTCTCATTGCTACATACTCGCAATATTTATTTAAGTCTCATATTTTGAATCTCGTATATTTTCCCTGTACATGGATGCCCTTGTACCATGTTGTCCCTCTGGTCGCATTTTTAGAGTGGTTTTTATAATATATTAATAAAATTATTTCATAGTCAAGCTGCTAGGTGTGTTACTGTCTGTGCCGTCTCTGAAATATGTTATTTGAAAAACATTTATCGATACAAATCTGTAGACACAATAGCAGAAGGCTATGTTCTTCGAACTATATAAAACGTGTTTAATAAAATTTAAAAAAAAAGTATCAAATTAATTATCACAAAGCTAAAACAAAAAGATATATTCTGTGAATAAAATATTGATAGAGAAAAAAGATTCAGGGTACATTATAAGTCGCATTATTCAGAATGAACGAAAAGCTATAAAAGGGAAACATAATTTCAGCTATTTGTATTATAGAATACGGAACGTGTCGTAAATTCGTATAAGCACACATAGATAGTAATGCATTTTAGCAATTGTGAAGTCCTGCTAGCAATCACGTGTATAAGGAACAAAATTTTGTACCAGTGAATAAACGAAACTGCCCTAGAAATGTGAAGAATCGAGTTGTTCTTTCGTTCAGAGCAGTCTCAATCTAAAAATCAATCGATTCAATAGCTGGCAGTCCTTGAAAGAGAAAACACGGGATTATCGAGTGGTCCCATGAAGATCATAAAGGGTTGACTAAGAAATATTAATTGTACACATTGTATCTAAGGCTTAGAAAGCTCGTTTCACCCATGAAGTGAAAATAACGTTTAAAATATGAGACTAATGAATTTTCCTTGTTGATGCTAGATGTATTCGAGGCAAATTATTCGAATGATTTCATCAAAATTATTCCTTCTAGTAATTAGAACGCATTAGATATTCACAGTGCAATATAAAATAAAAAGAAGAAAATTTGTGGTATGCTATAATTTTGAGTGTAGTCACAAAAAGTGGCTTCACGTTTAATTTTAAAAACTCAACGATCATTGTCAATGCATCGGTGCCACTAATACTAAGGATGATATAGTACACCACAATATATAAAAATATAGAAATTTAATGCTTGCAAATATTACCACGATTTTGGAGTTGACATGTAAAAAGGCTGAGAAGTATAAGTCTCGAACTGAAAGTTATTGTAATTAAAACCGAAAAAATTAAATTACAACTTATTTGAGGGTGAGTAATGTCTCGATATTCAATTATGAAAAACAAAAAAAAATATTAACTTAATGTATTTTATTATAATAAAAACATTAGCATGAATTCGAACGTTGAAGCATTGAATTGTTCAGAGAAGGTTGTGCAGCACGCATTCGTCCGAAAGTGCGGATACGTACGTCGTGTTTATTCACTTTTGTATGATGTTTAACATCGTTTAATTGATTACACGTGAAAATTTCTAGATTCGATTATTCTCGTAGGTTTAGAAATCATACGACGGTATATTATTTAAGGTAGAACATACAAAATTCTTCACTGCCAGGATTAAGATTTGTAAAATCTGTGCGTAATGCAATTGAAAATAACATCGATGTTTTTTTATTTATATATATATATATCTGAACACTTTTATTTTCGATGTGTGTCCTATTAACGTGTATTGTGTACGAAAAAATCGTGTCGATCATTTTACACATGCCAGCTATGGAACATATTAATATTTTGGTTTTTGTACATACAGCTAAAATTCATTGTTGTCCATTTTTATTGCTCGTGCACAAAATAGGACTTAATGTGTAAATAAGTTTAAAAAGTCATTTAATCGTATCTAAAGTAGAAACTTTCGTTTCAATACAGTTGCAATGGAAATCAATCGTATATCTTCTTGCAATTTTTATCCAATTACTTTTTGAACGATGTTAAATGAAACATCGAGATAGAACGACGTTGGAATGCATGATTTCCATGGTAACCATGAGAGCCCACCTTTTATATATTTTGCTTTGGAATCTTTTGTTGCAGATCCCATTAACTTATCAAGTATCATCACTATTTTGTATAGCGCAATCGAATAATTGCTACGATTATGCCGTAATTTAAAAAGTATATTTATTTCACGTAAAAAAAGATTAAGAATGAAAAAGAGAAATCAAGATTGTAGTACGAAATTTTAAGTTAAAAATCTGGTTTTCAAAAATCACAATGCTCTGGCAGAGAATATGCGAAGCGTGAATACATAAATTCTTTTTCTGTGAAGACTATTATTAAGAAACACATGTTGTAAAATAAAATTGTATAATACTTGTAGCTATGAAATGGAATTATTCCATCTTTCACAGTGTATAAGTTGTAGCAGTCATTCAATAAATGTTTTATATACAATTTATCATAAGCACTCGGGTTTTTGATCCAATAATCTCAAAAAATCTTCTTTAGTAAATCTCAGTTGTCCAATAGTAATTAGGCACGCCTAAAGAATATGGTAATATTAACAGAAAATTAGATTTTCTTTTAATAATTTAGAATTATAATAGATTCTTACATTTTGCTTCTTTAAGTTGTCCACAACTAACATTTGTTTTTTAAATGCGTGAACTATTTCTGTAAGTTGTTTTCCTAGACTACTGACGGTCAGTTTTTTCTCATCCTGTAGTTTCCTGACTTGATTTCTTAATTCCTAAACATACATTAAAATCGATAAAGAACAATAGTAATGCATATTAAGTAAATAATATATATATATATATACCTTTTCTTCTATTTGAGAACATTTCAGCGCACTTCTTAGTTTGTCATTACTTTCTAATGATCTATTTAGTCTCATGCTATAATTGTTACACTGTTGATTCAGTGCTTTAATTTGTTTCTGTAGTTTGTCCAGGTCCTATTAAAATTATACATTAGAAATTTACTGAACTTTACTCTCAATTATTCTTGAACCGATACCTTTTTTACAATTGAATTTTCTGTATTTAATGCCTGAGCTTGACCCTGCAACTCTTTATTTGTGTCTTCCAGCTTTACAATTATATCCTTTAACGAATCTATTTCATTTTGCAATTTTGTTTCAACTTTTTTATATTCAATCTCCAAATCTTTGCAAACATCGCACTGCAAGCAACATATAAAATCTAAATTATCAAAAATGTCAGTAAAATATTTATTATTGCTTGTTGAGATTTTTGTCACCTTCTTTTTATATTCTACATGTAATGTTTGCAATTCCTTTTGCAATATATCTATTTTTGATTTAAATAAATTGACAATTGTTTCATGAGTTAAATTTCCTCTTTTATATGCTTCGTTTACATGATCTTTTTGTGAATCAGTTTTCCTATAAAAAAATGTACAAAATTTAAACACTTATCAAATAAAAATAAAATCTGATGCCACCGTATCTTGTATATGTAGTTAACAGATATAAAATAATATTTTTCAGTAAATAGTTGTTCCGATTTTTTGCTTACAATTTTGAAGATACTGCACCAAAGACATATGGTAAGGATGCACCTCGTTTAACTGAAACTTGAATATTATCATTTTCTCGTCTCGTTACGTTTTCGGAGATTTCTGTTTGATCATTAATAGAACTCGTGACTCGTATTTTCGAATTGGATATCGAACGTTCGTTATTATAAGTGTTTATAACGTGATCTATGTTTCTCATTAAATCATTCGCTCTTTGTTCGAGTTCTTTATTCAGTTGGCGAAATTCTTTTTCTTTAACTAACAGATCTTCGGTCATCTTTCGATCCGAATAATCGCCTTACTAGTAAGTATTAAAATAAGTAAGTATAAACTACGAGTAACAACTATATTTTCCTGTAATAATTCTGCGTTCGACATTACATGTTGTCACGCTATTGTAACCGAATTATCCTGATCTTGATCTGTCCTGATCCGAACGCAACACCTGCTCATGTTTGTTTATAGTTTTATAGAATCTCTCTCTCTCTCTCTCTCGCGCGCGCGCGCGCCGCGCTTGCGCTATGCGTACGTATCATGCGCACAAGGCGGCAGTTTTTCGTTTTCAAAAGTATACAATAAACTCAGAGCAGACGTTACGAAGACGCAATCAACGTGTAAATATTGTGATGTGATGTTGAAAATCTGTTTCCAATCACGATGACAGCACGTTCTATTTTACAAGGTATAGTTACCGAAGAACGATATTTGTCAAAGATTTTATCGGTTTATTACAATGACAGTTTCTGCAAGGCTATCGTAATTCGTAACATAACACCACTTTCTTTTTAACTTTGTATTCAAATAAGCTATACGCGTGTTGTACGAAAATTACAAACACATTTTTCAAATTAAATTACACGTTAGTACATAAAATAAGTATTATTAATTGGTGTCATTTTTGCAGTTTTTGACCAGTACCAAAAGGCTCGTCTACTCTTCGTACAATCCGTCGCAGATTTAGCCACCAGACCAAATAATATAGAATGTTTAGAAGCTGCCGGAGCCTTGGATCTTTTGCATCCTTTACTAACAGATCCTGTGCCATCCATTCAACATATGGCAGCTATAGCTTTAGGGAAACTGGCCAACAACGACATTCGGTTGGCAGAAGCTATTATAAGGAAGGATATTTTACCACAGCTCTTGAAAAATATTGCTAAACAAAATGTATGGGTATTCATTGCATCGCTGTGGTATTTTTCTATAAGTTTTATCATCGATCATGTTTTTTACAGAAATTTTATAAGAAAGCAGCTTTGTTTGTTATCCGTGCTATAGCTAAGCATTCCCCTGAATTGGCAGCCGTAATAATTCAAAGTAATGGATTGGAAATTATAATGGTTTGTTTGGAAGATTTTGATGCTGGAGTAAAAGAAGCTGCAGCTTGGGCGTTAGGATATATTGCCAGACATAATAAAAACTTAGGCCAAGCCACAGTTGATGCAGGTAGTATAATAAATATATTACTATGGTAATTTCAGTTTGAAAATTTAAACAATCATTTTGTAATCCACAGGTGCTGTTCCCCTTCTAGTTCTATGCTTGCAAGAACCTGAATTATATTTGAAACAAATCGGTGCATCCGCTCTTTGCGATATAAGCAAACATGACAAAGATCTTGCAGAAATTATAGTCAATGCTGGGGCTGTTCCTTTCCTCGTGAAAGCACTATCTAATGCTGATACCAAACTAAAGGTGAAATAGAAATAGTCGTTGCATGACTATATAATATGATATTATGGTTCTTACTAATATGTACAGCGTCAAGTCCTTTTTGCGCTGAGCAGTATAGCAAAGCATACTGTACACTTGGCAGAATCTATTATCGAAGCTGAGGTTTTCCCCAGCGTTCTTGAACATATGGCATATCCGGATGAATGCATCGTTAAAGCAGCAGCAATGCTAACCAGAGAAATTTGCAAACATACAATAGAAGTATGCTGATTTAACTTTACACTTCCAATCGTATATTAATTACACTCGTTTCTAGATGGCCCAGCTGATTGTAAATATGGGTGGTCTCGGTGCACTTGTAGAATTGATCAGTACATCGAAATTAGCTGCTAGATTACCGGCGATAATGGCAATCGGCTACATCGCTGGACACTGTGATCAATTAGCTATTGCTGTTATCGGATCCAAAGTGTGGTAAAATAATACTTTTGCTATAATAACATTCTAAAAGAAATTGTTCACTTTAGGGAATTACACAACTGTCCACCGTGTTACACGAAGAGAAGGATGAACATTTACTTGCTATTACTACATGGGCAGTTGGACAAATTGGTAAACATACGCCAGAACATGCGAAAGTAGTTGCAGCTTCAAACATTTTACCAAAGTTAATACAAGTAAAACCCCATGTTGTTTACATACATGTTATACGTATACAGTTTCTTATGAAATATTATTAATTTACACATTATTTCTAGCTTTATAACGATTCAAATTGCTCAGAGGATCTCAAGCTAAAATGTAATGTAACGTTGAAACAAGTACTACAACGATGCATGTACATTGAAGCATTGGAACCTTTGATACATGTTGCACCACCTAATATTTTGAAGTATGTTCTCGGACAGTATAGTAAGGTAAGAGATACAATGATATTTTAACTGGTATATAATTCTTTACTTTATACATATTTTTTACAAGTTGCACTTAGAACTTACAAACTAGAACATAACAGTAAAATAAATGAAGTAGTATTTATGCTATACCATGTAATTAAATCATTTATAATTTATTAATTGCTTCGTACAACGATGTAACAAATCCTGTGGTTATTACCGTTTAGTGACTATTTTGCATCTCAGTTAAATAACTATTACATTAAAAACGTCATATGATGTTTTATTGAAATAACTGGTCGAACAGGTGTATGGTACCAGTACAATTGTTTTCATCTCATTTGCTATTCGCTTATTCTTTTTTTTTTATATTGTAACTTTTTACAGATGACACAAACTTTATTCTAATCCTACTTAACACAAATATAAAATATTACATATTCCTAGTAAAATATAACAATATACATCGATATGCTGCGTGTCACTGTATTTGTTTGATACTAGGAATAATAGGAAGTGAAAAAATTGGTAATAGCATAAAGTAGTCAGAGTTTTTTCATTTAATATATCTTTAATAAATATTATGGCACATTTTAAGTCCCAAAAAAGCACATTTCTCAGTCTTACGACAGTAAATGGTACGGCTAAAGTACAAAGACAATTTAAATGTCGAATATATTTTGTTGAAAAATTTCAATTAAATTATGAAATACTTAAACATACTTTTCTTTTCAAGCTATTCCCTATTTGCATCTATTGTACCGTGGTGTATTTTCTAATGGCAGTATTTGATATAAAGAGATTGGATGTACAAACATTTTGTAGATACACGTAACAAAGAATGATTAAGTTAGAAGTAAACGTTAATCATTGTTTAAAGAAAATAACAGTTCATGAAACTGTTGATCAATAAGGCATTGATTTGATACTTGCGATAATACATTAATGTAATGTACAAATCTTATTATTACATGTTTTGAATTATATTTTTGATAAATGTTAAGCTCATTGATCATAGTATTAACGATAAATGCAGTTGCATCCCAGAAAAGCCAACCGTTATTTATGACTTATTCGAATGGTGCCGTTTACTTTTATAGAAATGCATGTAAAGAATTATATGAGATGCAATCGGCAGTAGAGTAGTTACTTTCGCACAAGTAAAAATATTTCTTCTTGCTCTCGCATTCTTTCGTTCGTTTAAGGTGTTTTTCTTACTGAAAAATCTTGAGTAAAAACTACATTTATACGAATCATGATGAATGATAAGTCACGCGTTCAATGTAAGATTAAAGGAAATTTCTACTTTGGAGTTACGCCTTATAGTTACTGCCATTGTAATGAAAAGTTACCAGAATTTCTGTTGCATGACAATTTCAAGCTGTAAAGCAATTAAGGCATATACTCGGTTCAGAGCATGCAATCTGTCCAAGTACCTCTGAAAAATGAAAAAAGAAAACAAGTTACATTATCGAAATATGCAAAAAAAAATTGACCAATCGTTTTTACAAAGGAACTCAACAACGTGTTCTCTAATGTTACAACTTCGGCATTTCTAATACAGAGAACGAAAATATAAAGCAGCTCATGATAAGAGAAATAACTTTTCAATTACTATAACATCTTTTAAGAATTAAATATTAATTAACTAGAAAATCTTGCCTTGTAAAAAGTCCAATATACAATATAATTTGTGCAGATTCTAATTTCTGTATTTTGTCAAATAAAATATGGCTTCTGCTCTGTTACTGCAAAAGAGGTGTACACAATAAATATTTGTATGTAACACAATCAAAAGCATATAGGATAGGTTCATATCTTGTTTCAGTCTGATTTGCAGAAAATCACATTGATAAGCAGAATTTTCCGATCTGCACAGTCATTGTGGTAAACACACTTTAGAATCATACGTAATGCTGACACGTAATTGAAAGTCAAGTATTTACACAGACAAATTAGATATTGAGAAGATAAGGTGTTTCTTAAGTAAAACGATTGATAAGTACTAAACCGACGATATTGTTCTCCTGAAGAATGAAATTAATCTAATCATTGTAATCATTCTAATAATCGAAACGAACTTGAATCTCTTTTTACAAAGCAATAATATCCTTTATATAATTATCATCACAATAATGAGATAACTTTGGTCTTCTAATCCATTTATACAACAAAATGATTATTTTACTCATCATTGTCATCATTAGGTTTAATACTAGCATAATTGTTCATATTTCTATTCACCCTCAGCATCTTGAGAAAACTTCCCAATACAAGTATAGTCTTCCGGTGTCTTCTGAAGATACCAGCATAAAGTTCTTCACGTACATCTCTTCTATCACTTACATCTGAATCGATGCTCGATACAGAAACGACTGATGGTTTCGCAGAGACCGGCTGATGATAGCTATTGGTCTCTCCCGAATTTAAAATAACACAATGTTGGTTGTTTATCATGTCTATTATTATACTCTGACTTCTCTGTCTAATGTAACGGATCAATGTAGCCTTGTACGTTCACGTTTTATGATAAATTAACATTTACTTCGTACGTAACTAATTTCACATGTGTCCCACAAAACTTCTCTGGTTACACTGAATGATTCAGTAGCAAGTTGACTTTTTATAAGATGCAGATTTTTATTTTCCTGTTATCAGACATATTTACTAGGAATCTGACGACAATACTGTGTAAGACAGTGCAATTTGCCTTTAATATATGATGATATCATCTCCCTTTTAATCACTTTATTGTTATGTGTTTGAACTTTAAGGCAGCTGTCTTCTTATCAAAGCCTTGGGCTGAAAAACTTCGTAATACTCTGAAATGCCTCCTTCTTGCCACCTTTTCGCATTATCTTATAATTCACAGCTTTTCTTTTGTATCTTTTCTTCCTTTTTCTATAATAATTATTTCAAATAGTTCATTAAACTCGATGTATTCAAAGCTCTGCTTGGTAATTATTATTTCACTTTATTTTTCACTCATCTACACCTACGTTTTTTGAGTAAACCATTTCAAAAAACATTTTAAAAATTCAAAAATTCTGCTTATTATAAATGCTAATTGTTTCTAGAGTAAAAAAATTATAATTTATAATAAAAGAGATAGGCGGATTGAGATTAATTTTCTAATCGCTTTGTTAAAAGTATATTGATCCTTCTTTTGTTTTCTTAGTGGTCGATGACTTTTAATACCATATTTATCTGAAAATAATTCATAAGTCGCATTTCATTATGTATGTATATGTATATCGTATATTATATAGGAAAACTAATATTGAAATTCAGCTTTGAGTTCAATAAATATTTTTTATAATAGTTAAAACTATCGTAGATAGATTCATTTTAAAGAAATAAATGTAGTTTGTAAGTCAGGTTCTAGAAACCTTATTCTTAGCCACATTGCACAAGCAAACCAGTTGCTAATAATATTCTTTTTACTATATACTCGTGTACATATGCGCATCAAAGGACATTAAAGTATTGAAAAATATAAAGAAACTGATTTAATTTGTTGATCATTTTCCTATTGAATAGATTTTACCTAATGATGCCAGAGCGAGAAGGCTTTTTGTAACGTCGGGCGGTTTAAAGAAAGTACAAGAAATTCAAGCAGAACCTGGCTCTACACTTTCAGAATATATACAAATTATCAACTGCTGTTTCCCAGAAGAAATAGTCAGGTTGTTTCTGCTCTTATATATTTATATAAAGATTCTTATAATCTGTATTCTTTCTTTCTGGCCTCATATAGTTTATAAATGATATTTTAACAGTTCAAAGCCATGAAATGATTAAGAATTCAAATATCTGTGAAAGGAAAGTTAGATTTTGTAATTTTTATATTACAATTTAAAATTGGTAATTACGATTATTTCCAACACCGGCCAATTTCCAATATTTTACTGATTGCTCAAAGCTAAATTACTTGCATTCTTATAAGATTTTATCAAGAAATAGATCTTGTATAAATGTCTGTATATTTCTAAGAATATGTACATATTAAGATAATGACAACAGCAGATAATCATCAAAAACACTAGTTGCTTTTGACATAACCCTAGTAGAGTTTTACTTACGGAAGGAATTCGGTAAAGTAATTTTATTTCGATGAAAAAGTCCAGTCTTCTTAAAGTAGTTCACACCAACAGCAAATACAAATAACTGCGACTCCGTTTCTGAATCTCGTGTGTCTTAATTTAAATCAGACAGTTAATGTACGGTGCGATCGCCATGTTGTTACAGCTGATTGCATTGGAAAAATAGGAACCTGAAGTTTAATGGATCAATAATTTTATGGTTACTCGATGATTTCTATTTACATACGAATCATGTAACCACATATTTTTATTATCAAAATTTTAATGACATATTACAATATTTACACGAACAAATGATAAAGTTTCTGTTCTACGTATCGCCAGCGAATGAGTCACAAACAGTTTTAATAATACGTATATTTCTTACGTCTTACATGATTCATTTAGAAAGTAGTCCCTGATTGCTACTTACATGCTTACGAAGATATTCTTTTGTTTATTTATGCACTTTATAATTTTTACTTGATTTTCATTAGTTTAATTATTTCATTTACTGGCATTAGATATTATTCTCCTGGATACCCAGACAGTCTCCTGGAAGCAGTCGAACTGTATCAACCAAAATGTCCATCACTTTTTGCAATGGAAAAACACGGGTTTTCTGATACCGATTCCAAATCTACTCTGTCATCTCATAATGAAGATTGTTAGAATAATATTTATCTTATCAGGGGTATCCTCATTATATAGATGATTGTTACGCATGTATACTACTCAACAAATTAAAGTACTTATTTAACCTATTGTCTGTTGACTGAAACTTTCAATTACATCTTAATTGGAATAGTTACATTTTAAAGTATTCTATTTTTATGTACAATTCCTTTGACGACTTGCGATTGGTAAAATCAAGCAGTGGTGCTTAGCTGATACTTGGCACAAGTACATATATGTAATATCGAAAGATATTGTACGTACATATTATGTATAATAAGAAACATAGAATTTCAATTAAAGCACGATATATTCGTAGATTTCACAAAATGAATATTAATGTAAAGCATATATTACATTCAAATTTTTTAAACATTAATAGTTCTTTATATATAATTTGATGAAGGTTAAAAAATGACAACAAGCACCACTGACACTAGCGTTGAAGTACATATGACATGTAGGTAGGTAAAGTGTTAGTGAATGTATGTAAATATGCATGTGAGCGACTGTGACGTCTCTTTTGGAGAAAAAATGAAGCTCTTTTTAGTGTCCGTACAGCGCCAATTAGTGCAGCAGCAGAATGCTCGAACTGTTAGCCAAATTACCGATCGTCGATTTTGGCTAACAGTTTGAGCATTCTGCCGGTGCACTAATTGGCGCTGTACGGACGTCGAACGGAGCTTCGTTATTCTTCCGATAGAGACGCCACATACTCAGAATGCATGATCGCCTAAAAACAATAATTATGTCAAAATTAGGACATAACAAACTAAACCGAGGACGCGGAACTGTTTAGGAGAATCTACTGGGTAGATATAGTATATAGAAACAAACAAAAACATTGCGAAACGTAATTAATTGTCCTTTGAAATTTGGTTAAGTATTATGTCAACTAATTATATTTTGCATTATTGTCCTTTGATTTTCTTACTCGATATAGATGCAACAAATTCTCCTGAACAGTTCTACGTCCTTGGTTTAGTTTTGTATGCCATATTTTTGCCATAATTAATGTTTTTAGATGACCCAAATTGTGCATATGTGGCGCCTCTCTCGGTGGAACACTGAAGCTCCTTTCGAGGTCCGTACAGCGCCAATTAGTCCACTGGCAAAACGCTCAAACTGTTAGCCAAAATCGACGGTCGGTAATTTGACTAACAGTTTGAGCGTTTTGCCACTGGACTAATTGGAGCTATACGGACCTCGAAAGGAGCTTCATTTTTTCTCCAAAAGAGGTGTCACAATCGTCCGCATATAGGCAACCATTACAACACAATGCAGTGATGTAAACGAGGTGAGAACGTATCTCGAACAAGACCCAAAATCGCGTGCTACAAAAACATTGCTATTAGGTTACATGTTAAAAATACATAATTGTTTAATATTTTGTTATGTACTAGCTTAAATAAATTATAAAAATGAGCAAGTCAAGTGTAAGGAAACGTGATATGAATTCAAAGGAATTTACAGCGCATAAAAAGCGTTCAAAGAAACGTGCATCTACGAAGACATTGTACAATCAAAAATTTACTGCACCTTTAAAAAAGAAACGGAAAAATCAGTATGATCCAAAAGAAGAATCCAGGTATAGTGTAACTAAAATTTGCGAAATTGTAAATGTTATTCAGATATATTTAATAAGTTTCAATCATACGATTTTTTATATAGGTTAGAAAGGATCGTGTTTGGTGATCCAAGCGACATCATCAACAATTTATTGAATGATGAGATCGATACCGAGTCAAACGAAAGTAAAAGTATTAATGTTAACGGTAGCGTCTTGGTAGACAATGATCAAAATGAAGATTCTGATGGACAAAGAGACGATAATGTCGATGTAGACGGTCAGAGGAAACAAGCATGGACCGACGAAGACGACGAACAATATTCGTATGTATATTCTTACATCAAACGATTATTGTTTCATTTGTTTATGACTTTATGATTATACTTTCTTAGAGTACAAGCAGCTACAAAGGCACAGAATCGGGAATTACCTGCTGATATTCCAGAAAAATTGTATAAAGATTTTCTACATAGCAAGTATAAACAATTAGTGGGCACACCAAAATGGGCTGAATTTAAAAAGTCAGAAGGAGACACAGACGAATTAGACCATGATATATTAAAGGTAATAAAAAAGGGTTCTATCAATATGAATTATCAATATGAATTATTTCTAAAAAGATACTGTACTTTTTTAGCACAGTTGCCATTTGGAGAAACCAAAACTAAAAAATTTACCCAAGAGTATAATTGATATAAAAGCCTTAAATCTGATTAATAAACAAACACACATAGAAGGACCCATTATATCAAGTGTAGAATTTCATCCATCTTCAACTGTAGCATTGGTAGCTGGTTCTTCCGGTATTCTGTCTCTCTTTCAAGTAAGTAACTATTATACACTGTGACTAATTGCATTGATATTTTCCAGTAGAAAATGTAACGTATTATTGTATAATTACAGATAGATGGTATAGAAAATAATAAACTACATTCTACGCAATATAAAAAGTTTCCTATCAGTGTTGCAAAATTTTTGGGAGATGGTACAGAAGTTTTAATTGGTTCTCAGTATTATCCATATTGTCACTCCTATAATCTCATTAGTGGAAAAACACATAAAGTTTTATTGCCACATGGAGTAACAAATATACAGGTTTGTATAGAGTTACATTTTTAAAGATTTTTAGTTCATGTTAGCTAAACTTTCCAAATAAAACTTTAGGATTATGAAGTATCCCCAGATGGAAAGCTGATTGCTTTCGGTGGCCGATCGGGAGAAATTTATTTATTATCAAGTTCATCGAAGGAATTGATTGGTATTTTGAAGATGAATGAAAGGTGTAGAGCAATATGTTTCACACCAGATAGTAAGACACTCGTTTCACACGGTGGTAAGTGTTGTAGTACATATTCTTCTACTTAATTTGATATGTATTGGACTAATATACTTATTTAATTTTGTTACGAACCACTGCAGATAGTACAGAAATGTACATTTGGGATGTAAATAGTCGTTCGTGTATACATCGTGCTATAGATGATGGATGTCTATCTTGTGCATCTATTGCAATGTCTCCAAGTGGTCAGTTTTTGGCTACAGGTAGTAAGGAGGGTGTTGTTAATTTATACGAAACGATGACTGTGTTACAAAATCAAAATCCTGCTCCCTTAAAAGTTTTTCTAAATCTGGTAACATCGGTTACTAATTTAAAGTTCAATTCTTATTCAGAAATATTAGCAATGGCTTCGAATAAAAAGCATAATGCATTTAAACTGGCACATTTACCGTCGTTTACTGTCTTTTCGAATTTTCCTACATTTGAAACAAATATGTCAATGCCTGAAGCCATCAGCTTTTCTCCAGGCAGCGGTTATTTAGGTATTTCTAATAGATCTGGAAGTGCCTTTTTATACAGATTAAAACATTATGGAAATTATTAGATATAACGAAATTTGTATGATATATAAAGATATTAAAAAAATTTGAATAAGTATGCATTAATTTAATCGTTATTGTTCGTATTTTATTTAAAAACAACTCGCCGTATTTGTACATGGAAAGGGGTGTAATGGAAATTGATGTATGTTGGCGGTTACTACTTTTACTGGGAAATTAAGATGCATGAACCTATTAGCGAAAAATAATATTAGTTTATTTATCTCTCTGTTTTTAAATATATAAAGGCAACATAAAAATTGTGTTATCTATCCGATAAAATAATTTTACTATGTAAAATTGAGTAGACAATTTTTGTCATGTGTTTTATTTTAAAAAACATATTAAAAATACTAGACAAATAATACATCTTGGACTATGTATCACGTTTATCGTTTACTTATATTTTTTTCAGGAGTTTTTGTTTGTTCGTTTCAATGATTTATATACCATGTATACAAAATACAAGGTTACAAATTAATATTCTTATTAGCATTAAAGTGGATAGAGATTATAATACTCTCATACTCAGAAAATATGGAATTAGTTGTGATTACGTTCTTGCAAAAACATGATTCGATATAACAATGTATGAATAAAAGTATCTAGTAATCTTTCTCTTAGTATTTGTACTAAAAATTAATAGTAAAGCGGTATCACTTTTTAAAAATTTTACTAATAAAAATAGCATTACAAAATAATATCTACAAACAGAGACACCTTTGTAATGATGTACATAAATAGTTTCCATAGAAGCCTAACTACCTCCTTTGGTCGGTTTAGATTTTTATAAAAAAAAAATCATGATAGTATATCTTATAGTGCGCAAGACGTATACGTATGTATACACATATATTTTAGAGTCATAAAATTGTATTGCAGATGCATACGTGCATACATAGATATTAGAGATCCCTATTTCACGTGTATGTAAATATACGTGTACACGTGTATTTTTCTATTCTACATGTTCACTGTGTAAATGATCGAAACACACTTCGGTTCTCGAAATTAAGACAAAAATTTTAATTTTTTTCTAGCTCTTCGTTTTCTTTTTTTTAAATCGCTCGATTCACGCAAAAAGCTAATAGGACATAAAAAACGCAGTCTGTACAGATCTACAAGTTTTGTTAAACATATTTTTCGATAATTTAGAAGATATTCGAGAAAATCGATTTATATTATTTATTTGTATTACTGTTTAATGTTCAACGGCTTGGGGGACACGTTTTCTTGTTGACCGATCGAGCTTAAATTTTGTACCGATTATTTTTTTTAGTCAAACTATACATATATTGAATAGTTTTACGGATATCCGTGTGCACAGATCTTTAATTGCTCCACATACCACATGCCACGTGTACACGTGTATTTTAATTCGTTTAAAACCGCGATCTCTATTAGATACGCATATGCACGCATATGCCTTCGTACGGCATATTTCCTTGCACTTTTATTCATGTAATCATTTGGTATATGATTTTTGACCTTTTCATTAACGTTCTCATGTTTTCCAGCCATGATCCTGAATAAGTTTCAATTTCTCCTTACGTACATACTTATATACTTAATAATATCATTACACGTTAGCTTACACGCGTACAAAATATTTGCTACGGTATATACAGAACTTTGACCTTCAAGTCATTAAACAAATCTGTTAAGTCTTTGTCTCTTCTTTTAATTTTGAAGTTTGTAAGTTAGTTTGTTCAGTTTCTATATTCCTTTGGTGAATGGGTGTGAGGAACACTAGCTATTGGTCCCCCGTAGTTGTCGCAAGAGCACTGGTATCACCACTACTACTTTCTACTATAAGCATTACAGTTTCAGCAGCACCCCGAACACATTCTACTTGATGACCCGCCCAATCTTTACGTTGACAAAACGTAGAACAATACGGCGTTCGTCTACATAAAGAGCATTCTGCGAATGCTTCCCTGTTGCAATTAGCGCACTACAAACATAAAGGATTGATTAAACATTTTAAATGATTTTGAACAGGATTCTAAATTATCTTTTATATATTACTTTTTTGTTATGAGTATCCGATGCTGGTTGTAATCCAACAGTTTCAATAACATCTCCCCTACCTCCTAATTGGGCTACTAGCGCCTGCTCTCTTCTTTGTTGCCTATTTACTTCTTTCGCTTCTTCTAATGTTTTTCTAAACTCATAAGCCAGTTTCAGCATCTTATTTGACATTTCGTCGAGTTTTTTAAAAACATCGTCAGTTTGACCATTTTCTGTTTGATGCACATTTTGAACAACTCCATCCTGGTCTTGCGGTTGTTGAACAACCAAACCATCCGTTGAAACGAACTGTGGCCATACTTCTTTGTCGGGTATAACCACCTCACCGTCGCTTTCGTCATTGTTACTACCATCACGTGAATTATCACTTTTTATCTTTCGTGTAGGTACATCTCCGTCCGACGTATCTCTCGCTCTTTTTCTACGTTTGTATGGTGTAAATAATCGTACCGGACCTGTCTGTAGTAATCGATACAATCATTATAGCTATCAATAATAAAATAGATAATTAGACTAGCATATTTACCGCGCTGTCGTCGTCGCAACACGCCGCGCAAGTACAAGAGGTTGCATGAGGTTTTAAAATTTGCTCGTCTATTAAGGTCTGTAAGCTTCTGCCACCGAATCTAATACTGCGCTTCCAATCCTTACTGGATGCTCTTCCACATAGTGCTTCGAATTCGCTCGGCGTATACCATTCCTGACCAAGCTTAATACACCTTCCTCTTGCTCCAGATCCGAATCTACTTTTATGTAATTCCGCATTTGTGTTTTTACACCTAACAGGCAATACTGCCAAATTAGCAGATTCTGACCAACTGCATATTTGTTGGGTATTGCCAGCAGACACATGTATCTGTTCAGATTCATGTTCCTCTGTACTATTTTGGATTACTATGTGTGTTGCTTTTAATTCTCCATTCCACCGTAGAGGATCCGAGTCCTTATCGTGTCGAGGTTCGCAAATAAACCCATTGTCCACGCATAGCATCTGCTTAAACTGGCCAGATCCGGGTAACTAAAAGATGAAGTAACATTTGTTTGAACTGCTTATTACAGATAGCGTTGAGAACAGAGCAAAGCACCTTTGTGTTTGAATATTTTAGAAATGTTGTTTATAGTATTATACATCGCAAATAACTGATCAAGTTCGCGCAGGGTTACATTATAATTTCCAAAATTTCTACATGCGTATGCGCTATGCATGTACACTGTGATTCGCGGGTACGTGTAGAAAGTGAAATCCAACCCGTTCATGGCATTCGAGAATCGTTTGTCGAAAACAAAATCGTCGAATATTAATGGAATCGAAATGTTGTTTCTGTGGCGGCATCGATCGAGGCATGCACGAATGAAAAGATTCTTGTGCAGACCGACCTGCAACTGATCCGAGGTGATGACGTTGAAGGTCGTGCCGTTGGTTGAGTTCGCTACACCGATGATAGAACCAACAGGCAAAGAAACCGGTACTCCGACTCCTGGGACACCAGCAACACCCGGTACCGAAGTGACGCTTGCCGTCACCGCGACGGGATGCGCCTCGTGTTCGGTCGTTAGGGCAGACGCCTCCTCGGTCTCGCTCGTCAACGGTTCGGACATGTCCGGTAGCACGGCGACACTTTCCGATGTTTGACTCTCCTCCATTTCGGCTGTTCTCGCCTCTCGAGCACACTATGGCGTCAGCGCACGCTCAACGCAGCGCCACGATTTTTTGATAACCGCCGACCGCCGACCGCCGCTGCGATTACTCGCGACTCGCGACACAACGGAGCACTTCGACTTCTTCGTCTTCGCCTCGGCAACTGGGCTATCAAGTTACTACGATCGAATCGAAATTACAAGTGCCTCGACCAACGAATGCAACGTTTGATAATCGTATTTTCATTCTTTTTATTCAACGATTTGCAGCTCAGAATCTTTTCCGAGCTTCCTACGCCTACGGTGTATACGAGTACGAATCTCCGACGTCGAGTGCCATCTTTAACTGCGTCGGGCAGCGCTCCGTTTGAATCTCCCTTTCCACATTACGAACGATTCAACGAAAGTCCGTCGCAGAATACTTTGGAAGATGATCTTTTCTATCGTGTTCCAAGCTACGTAAATATTATCGATTAGATTGGAAGTGAAGAAGTGATCAATTTTGCTGGAACGTATTGCATAATATTGTTGACTGTTGCGGAGACCTCTAACCTATTCTTGGTTAAGACGTTGAACGTCTCGGTAATTAGTTTCATTTATCTTAGTATCGAACGATTATCAACCTTTGATTAACTGTCATGATCCTTGAATGACTTGTTGCGTTAGTAGCTATGAATTCGAAGACTGACAGATTCTCTGATCATGGTGCACAGGGCGTTGATGTTAATTGCAGCTTAGAAGAGCTAGAGAAAGCTGGATCGGATGCATTGGGTATATCGTACATTAATTTTGAGGATATTGAAATAGATATGAACAGGTTTTCGTTATGTTAAATATTTTTCAGAAAATTCGTTAGAGTCGAAGGAAACGGAATCGGTAACGGAATTATCGACTATTGGTACGCAGACCCCTCTAACGTTGGTTAAGCTAACTGTAACGCAGCCGCCGTTGCATAGACAAGTTACCGACTCGACATCTCCGATGCGATTTAGTTATGAAACAAGTCGCAATTTTCAAGACTCCCGCGAAAATGTGAAATCTTTTGTGCGCAAACTTTTGCAGAGCAAGGTATAACGTACCCCCCTCTATTTCGAGTAATATGATTTAAATGTTTCTTTTGAATCCTATTAGGCTTTTTGTAGGTAAAAATGTTAATCGATCTAAAACAAAAGGAATCATTATTATAGATCACGCTTAGCCACGAAGCTGCGACACAAGCAACGCCTACACATCCGTCGTTGATACCTAAAACATCGCAAGACACTTTACAAATGTCTGCGTCGCTTTCCTTGTCGATATCTGGTCAGAGAAATGAAGTTTTAGCTGTGACGGATTACGGGACACCGTCGCTCGATGAACGTAGTTTATTGGTGGATGGCGTCACCGAATCTGGTACATTCTGTTAACAGTTTCTTGTTCTCATCATGCGGTAGTTGTGTATCATAATGTACTGATGCGAACATATCTTTGGAAAAGACAACGAGGACTCGCAAAATTCGCATGTGCGTTCGGGCACATTAGATCCGACGTCGTCGAGCAATAGAGAAGCGACAAGTAGCATGCTGTCGTCGCTTGAAACTAGCAATCAGCAGTGGAGTCTGTCTAGCTTTTTGCAATGCGTGCCGATCGTCAACGATGAAGTATTGAAATTTTCATACTGTACACTGTAATCGGTCGCCCAGGATCCGGCTGAATAATATTCCGGGTTCGAGAGGTACATCTACGAGACATCCTGAATACATGAATCATCAGTTTTTAGCAATCAGAATGTCTATTATGACTTTTCACTTTACAGATCCGGGAAATTATTCAGCCGAGCCCTATAAGATAACAAATACTGATTGGAATAGCCAAGCACGCGTGCTCTCGCGAGAGATGCACCGCCAACGTATTCGTCGATATTTGCACGACGTCCACCAATGCGTAATTGGGGTCCATTTCGATCGGCAAATCGGTCGTCCTTTGTCGCTCCGATACCACCCCCTAGTTACGCCCAAGCACAAGAAAATTACATGGCGTCTTTCTCTATGGGTCAGCTGCTCTCTTCATGTAACAGAATATCCTCGTTAGCACGTTGAAAACACAAACATGGTTTTTATATTTTACTCAGACTAAACATTTGTAGCCAACTCGAATCGACTATGGGCGCCAATACCTATGACCACTGTATGCCATCGGTGCACCTCGATCGTCGTTACAGCTGTAGAAGTTCGTCGATCCGTAATCACTCACATTACCGCCTTTGCGCTGTTTTTATGCGGGTATAACAATTTAAAAGAAATCTAAGAACAGGCGCGTCCAAGCACATTAAAGGAATCTTTTGTTCACAGATGTTGGCCGTGCTGCATGTTGCCATACTGCTTGAATTCATGCAACGACATAGATCATTATTGTCCTGTGTGTAACGCGCATCTTGGAACCTACAGACCGTGCTGACAAACGTTTAGAAAAGCATTTAGAAAGTGCGCTTTCTTCGTTATCATCCTATGCATCTAACGGGTTTCACAGTCAAGAAAATATTCTGTCACCCATTGTACTAATAAAGATGGAAAGAGAGAACCTCGTTTTCAAAGATGTGTAGCGACGGTTGCATCCGAAGGAACTCAAACCTATTTAATTGCAAGCGAAGTGAAAGTAAATTTGCGGACTCCGACACGAAGACTGAGCACAATGATCAGGTGTTATAAATGGTCAATGAAATTTTTCGGCTTTCTCTGTATTTATTTACGAACCGTTTCAATGCTGGTACGTACTATATTTCAGGGACGTGACAAGCAGACCGTGTAAACGCGTCCTCGGGTATATGTATTACCTTTTCGCATCTGTTTTTCTCTCAGTTGCAGGACGATCCCTCGTCCATACGAATAAGTATCGGTTAGACTAGTAGCAGTGTTCTGTTGCTGTGTCTTTTATAACGCGATAATGCGTTTTCATTATTTTCTCGTGTTTATACTGTATGCAACTGCGACGCGCGTCGATGCTGATGCATGGAATGCTCTAAGAAGATTTACGCGTTTCTGGCAGAGGAACAATTTTCGTACGAATGAAACGTTGCCGCAGAATTTGCCAGAGAGTACATTCAAATCGTCTAACATTGGCCGAGAAAAACGCAGTAAGTATTTGTACCATTATTCCTTCTAAGCAATATTTCATTAATTTGAATTATGTATTTTTTTTTGGATCTATCGCCTAGTCTTTCCATTGTTTACCGTGGTGAGGTTCGACAATAACATTTGCGCTGGATTAAGCGGCGAAAATGGTACCTGCGTGGCAGCATCGGAATGCTCGCAACGTGGTGGCGTGTCTAGTGGGATTTGTGCGAACGGTTACGGGGTTTGTTGCATCGGTAAATTTATTATTTATTTTTCATAGTGATATTATCGCGTCGGCAAAGAATTGCAAAGAATCAGAATGCAAAACGCGACGACGCTGTTGACGTTGACTCGTCGACCGGCTTTCCCCCCACTCTATCCAATTGATTTGCCTGCCACTACGTCTGCACAGATGCATCAAACAATTGCAAATGACGCGCAGGGCGGGAAACAATCGCGCAACGGATCAGTCCGTAAGCAGCGTCGTCGTGGAAAGCGGCGATAAAGTCGATGCTAGATAACCAATAATTATTTTATTGCATCAGTAACTGTATCTTGCGGTGAAACTATTGGTGTTAACAACACTTATTTCGTTAATCCGAATTATCCGTCGAATTTCGACAGCACAGAGTCTTGTCAGTTGACTCTCGTCAAAACGCATCCGTCCGTGTGCCAGTTTAGGTACGTAAGCCCGTCAATTACGTTTGAAGGTTTAACCTGTTGTTTAGGTAGAATCGTTTAAAATTCGTTGAATTTTTAGATTGGATTTCATGCTATTTAACATAAGGGGACCGGAAGCTACGAACAATCAGTGCATTTATGATCAGTTCATCGTGTCTGGGGGAAACCCGGTGCCTCCTATTTGCGGTATCAACACTGGAAATCATAGTACGTCATTGAAATCGGCGAGGTAGCAGCATTTCGTCGACAAGTTTACCCGAATCTATATTTTTTTAGTTTACGTCGATGTTGGTATCGGGCAAACAAATCCTGTCACGCTAACGTTCGTCACGAGCGGAAGCCCTTTCGCTCGATCCTGGAAAGTCCGGGTATCCCAAATTCGTTGCGATACCATATACAGGGCCGAGGAAGGCTGTCTACAATATTTTACCGGCATATCCGGACAGATCAAATCGTTCAATTACGATCCAAACACAGGGCTGCAACTGTCGAATCAGGATTACAGTATTTGCATACGAATGGAAAGGAACTTTTGCGGAATTCAGTACATGGCGTGCACAGCCGATGGTAAGGCAGATTATCGATGGATTATATGGATGAATACGATAATTGTTAACGTTTAACGACCAGGTCAATCGATGGTAACGACCGGTGCAACTCCGGCCGGGCAAATGATGCGAAATAGCGCGTTCACGTTGACGGGAAATACGCAAGGAACGCAAATCGCTACGATGACAGGGGCTGCCTGCCAAACCGACTGGTTGACGATTCCGTGTGCATCGAACTCTGGTAAACTACCGACCGCGATGATGACTTGTATCGATCGTATTTGCGGCGGGACGTTCAACTCGGAGAATCAAAGTTTGAACTCGTCTTCCGTCGTCAGTTAGTATTTTACCTTTGACAATAAGTATCGTAACTAATTTATTCCCTAACAGCCGTTTCTAATTCTCCTCAGGCACGGTGAAACCGTTCAGATTAATTTTCCATACGGACAGTACCGAAGCACCGAACGACGTTGGAAACAGAGGATTCTGTTTGAATTACGTGCAACAACCTTGCACGACCAAGTTGCGATGAATTTCTGTTCGCTGATACTCGATCGGATCGTGTATACTGATACATGTACACAGGTAAATTTTAAAGACCAAAGAATATTAACTATTCCAATGGAAGAGAAAATACAGTCGAAGTAGTTTTTCAAACGTATTCGTACTTTATTTGTCCGCGGTAGAACGCGAACGTCACCAGAGCGATGTAAAATTTATTCTATATTAACATAACATAGTATCACAAGTAGAGATCGAAGCATGTAGTAACACAGAGGTAGGTTTAGTTCATTTATCGTTAGAAGGATCGCGATACAGTGTGTAACAATCGATAGAATCTACACACTTCCACCGCTCGTTCGCAAAGGATCACAATTTACACGCATAGACAAGTGGAAGTGATACATACGTTCCTCAACGTTCGGAGATACATGTTTGAAGACACGTCGCCGTTAAATCTGAAGCAGGCTCTAGGTTCTCGAGGTTTCTCCACTTAATTGGTCGTGGCGAATAAGAAATTTGCAGTCAAATTAGCAGTCCGTCGATGAGGTTGCGACGACAAGAAGATGATTTTGTACATTATTTAATATCCATCGTTTTAACATCTCAAGCTCGGCACCGGTACGGCGTACCGGCATAGAAATAGAAAATGAAGATTTATGCCGTACCTAAGAGATTAAGATAAGTCTTGTTTCGCCGGCTCGATCGAACATTTCGGTCAAATTACCGGAAAGTATGCTCGAGGAGTACCAAGAAGTAGTACCGTACGTTTTAATTGGTCGATTAAAATGTTCGATCGCGTTGATACCGAAACGCGGTTCTCTTATTGTTGCGCGTCGCAGCGAACAAAGTAGACTACGATCGAGCATATAATAAAGTGCTCCACGCTCGTGCTCGTGCTCGTGAACATCAAACGAAATGTAACGAAAATAAATTCCAAGGAATCTCAATTACAGCGCGTTGACCGGACGTTCGATTTCACGTGTCGAATATTTTCGAGAGGAGTTTAAATTCTGCGGACCGATTTTAGAAGAAGAACGGTAACGACGATTTCGTCGCAACGGTTTCGATAACAGTATAAGTCAAGTCGGGAAGAGCTCGGACAGTAACGTATCGTACGAAAGACGAAGACTTAATCTTAATCGTCGACGACAACGAGATCGTAATTTATCGTTCGTCTCGAATCAGCCGGTGGAATGCCGCCGTAAAATATTTAGCACGCGTAGTCGAACGATCAGCGAACAACGCGTACAATTTGAACAAGTAAAACAAAGATTACCGAGTGTGCGGTACGGTCGAGACAAGTTTTTAACGCCGCGTTGAGCAACAGATTGTTAAGCATCGTTGTGCCTGACACAGTGAATCGCAGTGTCTTGTTTCCCTCCCACTCTAACTAAAAACGTATCCCTCGAATCGCCGTTGTATCTTACAAGATTGCGAGTAGTCGAAAGTTAAATAACTTGTAAAAAAAGACACCGAAGAAAGTTCGAATAACATACGGTGTTCTGAAAAATTGGTCGATAGTCTGCTAGTGTGCGATCACGGTGCGAAAGTTTGCTGTAAACTGTAGTCACAAACTGACATTATTTAATACTGTATCGTATGCGAGCATGTCCATAGAATCGCGAGTGAAACTTTTATAGCCTGCACGTGCGTCGAGATCGATCAATTTTCTAGACAGCTCGCGGAAAGAAAATCTCTTTGCTTCGTCGACGAGACGACCGAGGCGGGGACCGAATTTCCTCGGGCACGGGTCACTTCGCGAGCTCGCGGTTTCGCGAAGCGCGTCGAAGGAACGCGGTCGGCGACTCGCGATTACATCTGGTTCTCTTTGAGGGCGGTCGCTTTCATGAAGTAAGTCAACAGGTCGATAGGCAGCGGGAACACGATCGTCGAATTTTTCTCCGCCGAGATGGTGTTCAGAGTCTGCGAACAAGCGGTAGAACGATAAGAGAATCGATCGGGCAAGGACTTTCGAGGTGGTCCGATCGGTGCGTACCTGCAGGTAGCGAAGCTGCAGCGCGGCAGGAGAGTCTCCGATCACCTCGGATGCCTCCCTCAACGCGCGACTAGCCTTTTGTTCACCCTCTGCTGCGATCACCTGCAATCGAAGCGAGCGCATTACGCGAGAGATTCGAAAGTGGCGGCGAGATAAAGGGACAAACCTTGGCGCGAGCCTCTCGAGCGGCTTCAGCTTCCGCGGCCATGGCTCTTTGGAGCTGAACGGGTAGCCTGACGTCCTTGCTGTCCAACAAGAAGGTACAACGGATTAGAGAACAGACTCGGAAGAACGACGGGTCGATTCGTATTCGTATCGGTACTCACATTTCCACGCGCTCTACTTTGATTCCCCAAGTGTCGGTAGCCTCGTCCAGTGATACCTGAATTCGTCGGATTCGTTATGGTCGCTTAAGGCTCAAGGGCTGCCTCGAGAGGGGAGAGATCGTTTAGATCGGCCGATTACCTGCATGTTCCCTGAGATGGTTTCGCGCTCGCTGAGGATCTCGTGAAGCGGTCTGGTGCCCATGGTGTTCCGAAGCATTGTCTGGGCCAGCAGCCTCGTGCTGTGATGAGCATTCTCGACATTCGCGATCGAGATCGTCGCGTTGTTCACTCGATAGTACACCACCGCGTCCACCGACACCGTCACGCTGTCTTTCGTCAAGACCTGCCGCGATACAGAGCCCGATTACTTTTTGATCGTTGGCGAGGCCAACGCGGCGGCGCTTCGTCTACCGTGGCAATTTAAAGCCTCGACCAACAATTCACCTCTTGCGGGGGCACGTCGTAGGTGCGCGTCCGTAGATCGACGCGAGCGTAATTGTCGACGCACGGCAGAATGAAGAAGATTCCTGGAAGTTTCAGAATTTTTATTCGAAAACGCGAACTCTCTCTCGTGGAGAACTGGTTGATCGAGAAGGAAGAACGTTACCAGGTCCTTTGGCACCGCCGGTCAAGAGCCTTCCCAAACGGAATATCACCGCTCTTTCGTACTCTTGCACCACCTGCGAACGAACCGTTGGAAAACCGTCAGCCAGGCGTAAGCGTTCCAATTAATAAAGGATAAACGGTGTGTTCTGGTTCGCAGGAAGCGTGGACCCGGCGATAAGGAGCTGCGACCGATTTCCATCGAATCGAATAGCGACCATGGAGAACGGCGGGATAACGGGAAGTGAATGGACGCCGGAGCATCCGCTGGAGATCGCAACGAACTCGAGGAACGAGAATAGAATCCGGTGAGTGGACGACCGATATTTTTAGATTTGTAGTACGTCGATGAGGGGGCCGCGGTACGTTGTCGATAGAATAAGACCAGGGGAAACGCGATTCTCTCACCTTGAAGCAGATGAAGAGGGAAAACGGCATCGTTAAGATTACGACCATCCAGGATAGTGCCACTAGGATATTCCTGCAGTTATTCGGGGTATCCGGTTCCTGTCTATCGTCCGCTGGAACATTCGATGCGTCGCTGTTAGAATTGATTGCGATTATTCCGGTAGCCTGGTCGCGCGCGCGCGCGCGAGAGAGAGAGAGAGAGAGAGAGAGAGAGAGCAAAACGCTTCAACAGGGTGGAAGCGGCCGGATCTAGTGCCGCGATAGCGGGTTGTTGTTGCCGGTTCATCGTAAAAGCTGTCGCGTGTTCTAGGGGCTCTTTCGCGATCGAACGATTCGATAAATAATTGGCTCGATTAGTCCCAACGGAGGGGACGGGGAGTCGAGAGTCTTCCGAAAGTACCGCGACAGCCTACTCGACGGCATGTTATTCGACGATAGCGTCGAGTTTTCGTTGTCATCGAGACGGTCGGAAGCTCGGCTCGTAAACGAGAACCGAAGCGCTCTGGATCTATAAATTCCTACGTCGCCTACGATATTAGCAGACCGATTCGGAGCGACCTGTTTCGATGCTTGCAAGATATTCCGAGGTGGAATATAGAAATTGTCGCTATTGTCGGGGTAATTTCGATATCGATGTATCTAGAGTGACACGGTTTCTCCGTCCCATTAGTCTAACGAACTTGCTCGAATTCCAAAAATATCCCGTTAGCTTTAATCGACGTTCCGCCGTTGAATAATTAACATCTCCGGTGGCGGCGGACACAGAGCGTTGCCCGTTGCTCGCGGGGTTCGCTCGTTCGTTTCTCCGCAACTACGATTTAAGAGTAGACCACGACGGAGATGCGTATTTATAGCGGTGTTTATTTTTCTTATTGATTGTACAAATGGTCGGTTCTCGCTCGGATCGATATAAACGCTGTGTGTAAAACCTACATTCGGGAAGCGATGGCTCGGTGGCGATAGATTACCGGGAGATCCTACGTTACATAATGGAATTGTCCTCGATGGGGCCGCGATATACGGAGTCGCGTCGTCCCGTTGGGATCCATTCCCGATGACTAATCAAAGCTGTCGAGTCTCGAGAAGAGCGTCGAGGGAAATTAGCAGCGAATTTCTAAATGCGCGCGTCGACGTATCGTCGTCGTTGTTCCACTGCACTCTCCTCGGAATCACGGGGCAACCGGTCGACGAGAAGTTCGTCCACGAGATCCCGATAACTCGCGGTCCACGCAGCTTACCGTCCGTCATGTCGACGCGGCTGTTCGCGAATCCGATGATCGAACCAGCACCTTGCGAATCGTCCGAAGTACGTATCTCCGAAGTCCAGGCAAACGGAGAAGGGTGCCGGATAGATTGTCGTTCCACGAGGGAACGGAACGAGGCTGCTCGAACCGTAGTTTGCGTCGGACGATTCACTGAGAGCAGTGGCTGCTCGGTTTATGTTTAACCAGCCACATTGGAAAGGTCTCACCCTCTCTCCCTCCCTCGCTCGCGACTGCACCTCTAGCTCGCCCTCTCCGTCTCTCTCTCTCTCTCTCTCTCTCTCTCTCTCTCTCTCTCTCTCTCCCTATGAATCTGTCCATTCGCGTGCATCTTTTGCCAACGCTCTGTCTCGCTTCGGCGAGAACGGCATGCGCGAAATGCGCGCAACCACCCCTTCCAGCCATAGCCGGTATACTCCTCTGTCGTTCCTCCCAGAGGAACTGTGGATTTAAATCGTTCGATCACCGGAAAACGATGCTCGATCGTCGGTCCAGTCGCGATCGTTCTCGACATCGCTTTCGCGCGACCGCTTGTCGCGAAGAGATCGCGAATCCGAGATTTTCTGCTGTTCTCTATCAACATCCGGTTTAGCGGAGCGATCGTCGCGGTTGATCGTACGTATGCCCGGCAATCAAATTGTCGGTTGGCCTATGAAATATGCAGCACGCGAGGAAGCTCGATGAATATTGAAACAGAAACGGCGACGTTTTCACGCGACAGCAGCGGAAACCTGGTTATTATCCGAAGTACCATTGTCGTTCCATAGGCTTATCGAGATTCCATCGCTTCGCACGACTACTCGTGGTTTCGATGCGAACGCGTTGTCAGGCTCTTCGGCCTGGTATAATCGATGTTGCGCGATTAGAAAAGGCTGGAAAAGCGTAACGAATTATTTTCGTTCGACGCTTTAACGACGGCTGTCGCGAATCGAATACGTTTCCCCGTCGACGATGCAAACTCCGTAGACGCTACAGTTCGAACCGCGACGACGCGACGCGACGCGCTTTATTTTCTAGACGCGTTTCGCGATCGATTTATACTTGGGAACAATTTACCGATTGTGCTTATAGCCGGTCGACGGCGATCTATAGGCAAGGTGAATGTTAGGCGACCCAAGTTCACCTGTGCAAGGCAACGGACGACTTCTCGAGACCGAGTAGCCGATCGATCGCCGACCGGTTCTACTCGCCGGGCCTAAAATCGAATCTATAGGATACGAGACGTTCGAAGTGGTTCTCGCCGTTGAAAGATCGATCGGAGAGATCGTTGGCTATCGTCGAAAGGGGTACGATACGACCGCGAATCTGGAATACACCGGAAGTTCCGGCGAACGGAGAATGATCGACGACCTTTCCCCTTTCCACGTGTACACGTAGATGCATGCGCGTGTATAATGCACATTCGATTCTTGGGCATATTAGTTGCTGCGCCTAATGGAAAGTTTGACCTTCTTTACACCTGCGTAATATTTCATAGGATGGACAGAGCCCGCTCGTTCCTATAAATACATCGATCCCCGAAAGAAACGCCAGGTACACGTAAGCGTACCTGTACAAATTACGCCATGAATCTCGACGCCTCGTCTCTTCTCGCTCTTTTACCGTGTATCATCGATGCTTCTCGTTTCTGCGAACCGTAGACTCTAGATCGTACGTACACCATAGAGGACCCAGGGTCGCGCGCAAACTACTCACCCCCGATGACGCGGTTCTGTATGTCGTCCGGCCGCGAGTTAATCTGTATCGTGGATCCGTTTCCATTGCTTATGGTAGACATAGGAATTGACATATCAGGGTTCACTCGGTGCTCCAATCTTGAAACCTGGAAAAACGAGCAAAGCATACGGTTCGCGTGATACGCATTAATTGCTCGATCGTACGTCGGATCGGTTGATTCGCACCGACGAGACAGCAACGCGCGGATTTACCTTCATGAAAATGCTAAGCGATCGTCGGGAACGAACGTGTTTTCGAGCGTAGCCTATGCCTCGTTCAAAGGACCATCGCGTTAGAATGCGAGCTTACGCGAACAGCAGCGTGCACATGTGTCGCGCGATACCACCGTGCTCGTGGAAAGCCTCGAGGTCCTGACAACGTGAATTCGAATTCGAATTGGAACATGTTCTCAACGACGGTCTCTACACGTATACGTTTGCTCAGCTTTCGACGACGAGGACGACGATGCACGCGCGTCGGAAGCTGAACGAGAAGGATGCCAACGCGTTCGGTGCAGTCAATTCGCAACCCCCAACCGATGCCAAAACGAGTCCGTCGAATCGACGTTGAACGAGTAGGCTAAAGGATATCTTGCACCGAAGCTTGCGCCGAACGCGTTAACGATCGGAGAACGCGCGGTGCCCGGTTCTTTCGATCGTGTCGCTCTCGCGGCCGGGTTATCGAGACGCGACGAGCACAAACGAAACAAAACAAAATACAGTAATCACCTTATGCGTTGATCGTGTCGCGTCGTCGGGTGTACTAACGGTCCGAATGAAGCCAGCGGCGCGACGCTGACACTCTTTATACGAGGGCGGCCGCCGCCCCAACTAGTAGTACGGGCGATTCACGTACCTATGTACATGTACGTATAATATGTGCAATCGGACGGACGATCGCTGTCCGATATAGTACGTAATACGCGATCGTTCACCGTTCTCGTGGAATCGAAGTTATTCTTGAATTTGCACGAATTCGATTCGAAACGAACCGATACAAAGAAAACATTTGTAATCCGTTCTAAAGAAAAGAAGGAAGTGCATGTCTCGTTTTGCTATGCCGAGATACAGAAGATCGGGATTGCCGCAAACGCGACGAATCCACGGTCTAATTATAGTTTACGCGGAGAGAATTCGCTTAGCCTTGCATCGAGTTTCAGTCCGAAACGCGTTACGCAACCGCGACAAAAATATTCCGCTATCGCACGAAACCACCGTGCACTTCGTTGCATTTGTCGTATTTAGAGCACGGGTCGAAGTTGGGGCGCGGGCGGCGAAGCATCGTCGTGCTCGTTCTCGTCGAACAGAGATATTACTCGGCGTCTTTATGGAACACGCGAATTCCTTGGTCATCGCGACACAGGTTTCGTTTCGATCGGGTTCGTCGACAAGTTCTAGGAACAAAGAGCAAACCAGGATCGATTCGGAGCACATGTTTATTAACATACTCTCCATGTTCGTAACAAGATTACTATGTGATAAATCGCGCACCCCGATGCGGTAGAAATGAGTCTTAATTGTAAATGACATCCAGACGACGCCGTTCTGCTCGACGACGATTCACGCACGAATTCTTCTTCAGGATACACTGTGTAACAAGAGAGAGAGATAATTATATATGTATGTATATATATATATAAAAATGCACTAACGTTGTATCGGTCGATCTCGTGCTCGATTCGCGGAGCGAGGGTGACGAATACACTTGATTCTGAACGACGCGGCAGTATTCGTTATTGGATCACACTGTTTCTTCCGTTTGCTCTGCGGTGCACGCGTCTACGCCTTCAATAATGCTTCGTTGATGAAACGCATCGAGCTGTCCTCGTTCGACTTTTTCTTATCAAGATCGTCGGGATCGCGAACAGAATCTTGCGGACCGAAGGGTTTCACCCTTTTCGGAAAAACACCCGACAATGTCACCGCCGTATGCGTTCCACCGACGATGAACGCGAGCGCGCGAAAGTATTTTTTAGGCAAATTATCGTTATCGTTATCGTTATTACTATTACTATCATTATCATTATCATTATCATTATCATTATCATTATTATTATTATTATTATATTATAATTGCGACGCGCATCGATAGATCTATCGTACGACGCGATATAAACACGACACGTTCCGGACGCTAGTTTTGGTCTCTTGTCACTGCGACTGGACAGCACCAGCTGGGGCGATGTCGTGGATATTCTTTTCAAATACTGGCTCATAATTTCCATATACACTCGTCTCGTCACCGATCTCGATCGATACGGCGGTGTTCGGCTATCGCCCGGCTACTTAAAATGCGAGTCCTGCTTCGGAGTACGTGGTGAAGATCTTCTCGATCGAGTTCACGTAAGCCGCTGTCCTCAGATCCAAGCCGAGATTGAACTTCATCGAAGTTTTCATGATGGCCTGCGGAACAAGAGTCAGAGAGAACGAGACTTGGGGTTGAGGTATTGGGAATCGAATGGGGATGTAATCGTTCGAATAGATACCCTTGCCGATCGTTCCATCGTGTAGTCCAAACCAGAATGAACGATGTCCTTTTCGGAAGCACCGGAAATGCGTTTCTGGAACGCCTCGGAGGGTGTTACGGGTATTCGACCACCCACGCGGCCGAACCTACGTTCCAACGACTCTTGCACGGATTCTGGAAAACGAACGCGTCCTGGTTAGAACTTGCGAGACCCGCGCGAGCCCTGCGAGTCGCGAGCAAACTCACCCAACAAATGATAGTTCGATTCTCTCTCGTATTTGAACGTGAGACGACCGTACGACACGTGGTTCAGGTTCTTGAGCCACTCGAAGAAGGACACGGTAACACCACCGGCGTTGATGTACAAGTCCGGTATCACGAGAATATTTCTGTCGATCAAGATTTTATCGGCGGCAGGGGTGGTTGGTCCGTTGGCAGCTTCGGCTACGATCTTAGCCTGCGAAAGGGAAATCGAATGGAAAAATTGTCGTTGCCATCGTCGATCGAGGACTCCGGAAACCATCGACTCGCCTGTATCAGCGAAGCGTTGTCTTTGGTAATAACTTTCTCGATCGCGGCCGGTATAAATATGTCGCAGGGCTCGTACATGAGATTTTCACCTTCGTACGGCTTGGCACCAGGGAAGCCAACGATAGTGCCATTTTCTATGCGATAGTCTTCCAGTTGCTGAACAACGAAACAATCTTATTAACGATATTACGTCGTCGCCGATATTGTTCCGTCCACCGAGAGACAGATGTATGCGACGCGTTACTTGCCTTGGGGTCGATGCCTTCCGGATTGCAGATTGCACCGTCATGCTCGATCACGCCTATGCAGGTGGCTCCGGCTCGGTGCAGGTAACGCATCGAGTGCAGACCGACGTTACCGAAACCTTGCACGATGAACGTTTTGCCTCCCCAGCCCGGTGTGGTGCCTACGGCCGATCGAATCGATCCGTACAGACTATTCGCCGTTGGGCAACCATATTCTCTAGCCATCTTCCTCTGTTCCGCGTTACCACGCGCACAACTCGTTCGCGTATCTTTTTTTAGACAACGAGAGGAGCGTGCGCGATACCACGATGCGCGGGACAGAGGACGAATTGGGTACAGTAATGTCTCTCTAATCAAAAATGGACAATTTAGGATGCGGAGATACGATTATTCGAGCCTTGCGGATCGTTTTTATAGTCACGAATATTGTCGACAACTACAAAAACGAGCTGCAAGGCTCGAACAATTGTATTTCCTCTTCTGAAATTGTCCATTTTTGTGCGCAATCCGAGCGTCAGTTACGGAGACATTACTGTAATCGCGATTCACCCACCGATCATGCTCATGTAATTCGCCTCGTTGATGAAGTTCTCCAGCCCGTGGAAGACCCCGCGACCTGTCGCCGATATTCGTCCGTGAATTCCGCCCTGGTTGATCGGTTTCCCGGTGACGCAGGCGTGGGCGTTGATGTCCAAGTGGCCGATCGTCTTGGCGTATGTGTCCGCGATCCAAGACATCTCGCGTTCGCCGGTTCCCATGTCGGGGGCGGGTACGTCCACGCCAGGCCCTGAACATAAATTATGGTGGTAACGCGGTTGCTTTCAAGTTCGTTTCGTCGATCGATCGTCGAACGGAAATCGTTGGCTCGGACACGATTAGCGGGCTCGCGAGTCTAAGCCAACGCTCGAGATAGCATCTGACCAGACAAGACGCGAGCAAACAGTTTCTTGAAAACAGACGGATTACGAAATATATCCCGCGATCACGATACGCTCGTGGATCGAGCGCCGCTTCGCAGCTGCTTCGAATATGCAACGCTGAGCAAACATATTTTACAATTTACAGTTTAAGCGTGTGCAGCATGGAAGTGCCGCGAGCGAGCGGGAGGGAAATGAAATCGTTCGGAACGTGTTCCGTCTCACCGATGAATCCCTTCTTCGCGAGCTCCAACGTGAATCTTCTGGTGATCTTCTCGAGCTCGTGTTCGGAATACAATTTTGGATTAATCTTGATACCGGCTTTGGCGCCTCCGAAGGGGACGTCCACGCAGGCGCATTTGAACGTCATCAGCGCGGACAGAGCCTTCACCTCGTCCCTCGAAACGTCCATCGAGAAACGGATACCTGAAATGATTCGACGATTCGTGAAATGATTCGACGATGCGAACAACGGACAGCTACATTTTCGATACGATCTTGCCAGATCATGCCGCGATCGTGCTAAATATATACACGGCTATAGCCCGGATATAACGGAACGAATGCGCGGAGCGGCAATTTTTGTTCTCGGAGAGAATACGATCGATAAATAACGCGACTCGTGCAAGAATGCTCCGCGCGTTTGTTCGAGTCGCGGGATCGTTTTTACGATCGGCCGATTACAAAGCGTCGCGAAGCTCTCGTCGCTCGCCGCGAACCAGTCGGTGGAAAAGGGTTTCGCCTCGCGGAAACATCGTTATCTAAAATTAGCTTTCGGTTTCGTCGACAATTACGCAATAACCCCGACTGCCGAGCCTTTCTAGAGCCCCGAGAAACTCGAAATTCATTCCGTTTTCCGAAGGTCGCGCGCGATAGCGATCGCGCACCAGCATCCAGGCGAACCGTGCGCTTAACTTGACGCCGGCACGTGCCAAGCCGTAATTGCATCCAGCAATCATTCCGTGTATTATAATGTCGTGTGCCGTCGGTTGATTCGCGACAAAGCCAGCGAGCGAAGGGTTTATTTTTATAGCGGAAAGAAGCGGCGCGGAAACGAATGGTCGTCGATCGGTGAAAACGCGGGCAGCGGCGTATACTGTATACTACATAACATACATATTACGCACGCGTTATCGTTCGAAAATAGTCACACGACGACAGCTACATAGTCAGAGTCCTGCCCGTAGTCGGGCGACCTCGTTAATGACTTTGGCAAACAACAGCTGGAAGATAAGACGCGAGTATTCGGGCGCGGCTTGATTTTTCAATCTGTCGGTCGAGAAACGTGGAATTTCGAGTACTCGCGAACACGATAATCCACGATCGCGGCCAAGATCGATGATTTTTCCAATTGCGGCCCGACGTTGCTTGCGAGATCGCGAAGTATTTCGATGAGAAACGTTGAATGAAATGAAACGAATTCGATGTAGGAGAAGGAGGCGCGTTAAATAGATGAAATTAAATAGATATCGCAATTAACGAGACACGGTTCGAACGCGGGTGATCCCGCGTAGATCAAGAGAGCGCGCGAGAGAAGAAAATATGGATGATTTATCGAGCTCGGGGCTAGGCACGCGGGCCATTGACCCGAAGACATCGTGACATTGGCACGAGATACCGGCGATTGCCAAAACTCTCGATTTAAAATGCGAATCAGCGTTTGTCAGGTTGGTTACCTAACGTTTGGCAGCTCGGCCGACGAAAATGGTAGACAGCTTGGCATCGGACACACACAGCGTCACTTTGCTCGTCGAAATATCTTCTAACTATACAGCGAAAAATGATTCAATCTCCTTGCGCGTCATCCTCTGCCATATTTCGAGTAGGCGAACGACAAAGATAACGAAGAGAACCGCGATGCGACCGATGCATAACCGAAGCAGAGCCGAAGCAACGAGGCACAGGTGACTGTGCCTCGTAAGGCGGGATAAACAAAGTAATTATAATGATCGATCGATGACTAGCCGCGTGGAACGATCATCCAGCAGAATCTGTTTATTTGGCTAGCGAAACCATTCCTCCCGCGATCCTCTAGCACGCGCGCGAGATCACCTCTTTGCTAATCACGAGCTCGTACAAATTTACATCAAGGAGATAACGCGATGCGGACGAACGGACGGGCGAACGAACGAACGAACGAACATTTTTCCCGATGGTCGGTTTCACCAATTAAAAAATTTTGTTCGCACGAACAGCAAATTAAAACCGAGCGCGCCTTAATCGGTGTAACGTAATCACCGTGGACAGGGTTTCTCCGAAACGCGGACCAAACATAAACGTTCGCGCGTTATCGTTCTGAAAATTGCTCGTAATTTGATAAGAGAAGGTAATAAGAGAGCTTCTTACTACGTGAGCTACGTAACAGCAATTCTATTATTTTCGTCTAATGCAAGTACCGGCAACGATAATAGAACGGTAAACGTCGAATAAATGCAAATACCCTGATTCATAGACTCGTTAATAAATATATCGAATAGACGAGATAGCGGGAATGATATCGCCGGCAAGAGCGACGAACTGTTATTATTATATAGTGCTCCCTAAGAAGAACGGAATCGAGGTAATAAGGAAATCGCTTTAACCGAAAGTGGATCGAATTGAAAATATCGAAATACCGATCGATGAAGACTGGTCGATTCGTGTCGATTACGTCATAAACTACGTACTGTATTATACATATTCAAATGTTTCCCCGCGTTAATTTTATGCGACTCGAGTCACGTGTTTGCGAGTGTTGATATTCTACATTGTAATTGCGGTAAAACAAGTAATCGATCGGTAGTTGAACACGAACAGAAAGTTGCAAATATTCATCCGATAAAGTTGGCGGGCGTAATTTTCTTCTCTATGTGGAAACGAGGTTAAAACCGTGTTGTATATCGTGTGCGTCCGAAGCCGTAAAAATCGACCTAAGTGTCGCGAGTTTAATCGCGTACGCTCGGCATACGAGAATACCTAAAAGTAACCGGCAAAACGGAGCTTGACCGGGGGAACATCCGCGAAAGAACATCCTTTCTGGACATCCAGCACGAATTTCATCCGATTCGCTGTCGTGCACGGAACGTTTCGATGCCGTCATCGATGACGTAATTAATATGCGCTTAGCAATATCGGATTCAAACGGCAGCGAGCGCTCGCCTGAAAAAGATAGGAACAACCGGCTCTGTTCGAGAATTAGGCCGAAAAACAATGAAAACACAAGGGTTATCGTTGATGCGGGCATGGTGAAAACAACAGTCGGTTTCAGTGATTTTACCTCCTTTGCAAGGTGTTCTATGGGTCGAATGCTGAGCACGATAACCGGTGATCATCTCATAGTCGCCAGAGTCGCGTCTCAAGGGAAACACTGTCTCGAGGATGTGATCACATGGTTCCATCAGCATCAGAATACCCTTCACCTTTTTCTTTCTCTCCTCGACGCTCATCCTAGAACGTTTGCCGATATCTTCGACCAGCTTGTCCTCGACGATCTGACAGGCACGGTGGAAGAAGTATTCGACCATGTCGAAGAACTTTGGATTAGGATCCGTTGGAATATCCTTGAGACGATCGGGTATCTGATGGTCGGCGTAACCGCGTGCTTGCAACGCCGGCATAGTGCGTATTAGCGTCTTGTGAATAATATCATTGTTTGTCGGTACTTGTTTCAACGCGATCGACGACCTCGTTAATCTTCTTACGTGAAACATTTTCCGTCGTTCGATCCTCTGGACGTCCACCGATAGTTCAGGCTTCCGCTGTCAACCGAAACACCAAAAGACTATGACTATGTGGCTCGTGTAGCGTACTCGACTCTTACTGTACCCGTACTCGTACTCTCCCCGAATGCCACCGAATGCCCAATCCCAGTTCTTCCTACTATGTACCGCCAGAACCACCGCTCTCTCTCTCTCTCTCTCTTTTTCTCTCTCTCTCTCCTCGCTCTCTTTTTCTTTCTCTATTCCTCTCTTCCTCACTCGTCCTCAGTCACGCCTGTGTTCCTCGCGATCCCGTCACCCCGTCGATACTCCGTCTCTCAGCCGACTGCGCGAGCTAACGTCTTCCTTTAATACCGATCGAAACAATCTAGCCTTTCCTCCACGTTCCGGATTCCGGACACGACTCTTCCGTGCTTCTACCACACCTTACTCCGTTCTTTGCCGACCAGTGCTGGCCAACCAGTCCAATCGTTGTAATTTCAGAGCCAAAAGATCTAGCCAATCGTCGAAATTTTCTGAGAAACCAGACCTCCAACGAAATTCTACCGACGTTCCCCTAGTAAATCTGCTTACCATCGGTTCGGTTCGAAACCGAAACATGTATCAACCATAAACGAGGTGTACGAGTAGACCGATCACCCGGTGTATTTTTTCCGTCGGTAAACACACTGCAGCGCCATCTACGGTAAAATGCTCAAGCTACTAGTTAATTAGTATCGTTCTTGCGTCTCCAGATGTCGCAAACGATATTTTCTTGGTGCTCGGTTTAAAAAAATGAATACGTTCAAAGACGACAAATAAACGTACGCTCTGTTGTTGCTTGATATTTGATTAAACTTTCTTGTACCGATTACACATTTACAATAATTTACATCTTTTTTTCGTATCGAATTTTCATGGGAGGGTTCAAGAAGTTGCAAGCGACATCACTATCTCACAGGAACAGCATGATTGTGGTACTAACTGGCAGTAGTATAGCTGATTTACTGTAGGTGGTGATATGTATTTTTGACAACACATTATCAGAACACATTACAAAAAAAGCACAAGTTAGAAATGTGGCGATCAACGATTGCAATCTATTTTTGCCTCAAGGGAATCCCTCTGATAATCTGATAACGTTAAATGAAAATCGCAATTTTATTTTGCTTGCCTACCACAGATATATTTTTTAAAATGTCTTTTATATCATCGACTTTTATCGCATAAGCAAAAGTTGTTTCCCCGGTGGCTCAGTGATTTTCTTATTTACATGAAAAACTTAAAATCAAAGAACGAAAGATTAATTGCGGAAGCAATTAATCTGACTATATATTATTTTTAGGACTAGAATAAACTGGCAGTTTATCCGCCTAACTTTTCGCTTTCTTATCACTGAATCTGATAAGTTTATCTCACTATAACATCGTCGAGGCACGAGTAATGCAATTTTTATACAAATATTTTTCAATAACATTTATATGTGTTATCGAGCACCATTTATACAAAATCAAAGAACCTGTGCAGTACTCGAGTCATGTTCAAAGAAGCAAGTTCTTTGTGTCCTGTTAAAAATATGTCTCGGAAAGCAAGTGTTTTGGAAAATTGTGAAAATGAAAAGAGTACAATACCGCATTGCCCGAAAAAAAAAAACGAGAACGTAGGGCAAAGAATAAAGCATTCTTTAAAAGCGAAGGTGAATGGCAAAGAAGGTGGAAAAGTAAACAGCTGCTCCAATGCTCATTTACAAGACGAGCTCCAAAGTGTCCTTAAACAGGTAAAACAGTAATTGAGATTTGCTTAAACTCTTAGTATTCGTTTTACATGTAATATCGCTTACAAATTGAATTTTACAGAAGCGAGAAAAAGCTTGTCAAAGAAGAAAGGCACAGCAGAAGTCGGAAGAATTAAAAAGTCTAAGGTTCGAATGCAACAGCACCAAAGAAGTCGTAGATGTTGAAGATCAAAATAAATCTAAAGCTCAGAAACCTTCCAAAACGGCAAAAAAAAAGGATAAATTTTCAGAACATGTTACCGTAAAGCAAGTTCGAGAACTTTTAAAGAATCAGAATTCAGAGAACGCGGAATATGTAGAAGGACATTTGCGCATTAATCCGAAATTTTGTAAATATGCGTATCTATCGCTGTCCGACGACGAACCAGATTTAGTAATTATCGGAGTAATAGACAGAAATCGTGCTTTGGACGGAGATCTTGTTGTAGTCCATATAAATCCTCCAACAATGTGGGAGTCAGAAAACCGAAAGACAGGCGTTGTTGTTTCTATATTAGAAAAAATACATCCGAGGCTAGTGGTGGGACATTTAAAACGTGAAGGAGCATTTTTACATTTTTATTCTAGAGATAAACGTACGCCGAACCTTGAGATAAATCAAAAGAAAGATCAATTAATGAAAAGCTCGACCACGATAGAAGAAGATAAATTATATTTAGCTAGAATTAGCGACTGGATAAAACCTAAATTTGCAAATGGGTATGAATAATATGGGTATAATCCTGATTATATTTATTTATTATAACGCATTAAAAACTGTAAATAGTAAAAATGACTAATACTTTACATTGATCGCAGGAAACTTGTAAAAATGATTGGTGCAGCAGGCGATATATCTGCAGAATCGAATGCAATATTGCTTGAACTTAATTTAGATACAACACCGTATAACGAAGAAACGACGAAAGGACTTCAAAACAAAGATTACTCGTTAACGGAAAAAGATATTAACGATCGGGAAGACTGGAGGAACGAATGTATATTTACTATTGACCCCGATACTGCTGTTGATTTAGACGATGCAGTTTCTTGTAAACCCTTAGAAAACGGAAACTACGAAGTAATTTTCTTGTTATTTAAAATAATTTCTTATGCAATTATTTGTTCATATACTTAGATGCTGTTGTATGCTTTCCCTATTATAGATTGGTGTACATATAGCTGATGTAACTTATTATTTGGAATTTTTATCCTCATTAGATGTACAAGTAGCAAAACGTGCTACGAGTATTTACATGACTGACAGAGTATACCACATGTTACCGAAACAATTGTGTGATGTATGTTCCCTACTACCTGGCCAAGATAGACTAGCTTTCTCTGTAATTTGTGAAATGACACCGGAAGCGAAAGTTGTGAAATACCGTTTTGCTAAGACTGTAATGAATTCTTGTTGTAAAATGTCTTATCGACACGCTCAAATATTTATTGAAGATCCGGAAAATGAAAGTTGGCCTGTGGATATGTTGCAAATAAGCGGCAATTATAATATTAACAATTTATCATCGACAGTAAACATTTTGCATCGTTTGGCTCGTAAAAGATGCGACGAGAGATTCGCGAATGGTGCTTTGGATTTGAGTCAATCAAAATTACGTATTAAACTTGATAAAACAACAGGTGAACCGATAAATTATTCTATGGAAGAACACAAAGAGAGTAACAGGTATTAATATTGCGTGTGAACTGTAGCGACACTTCAACGAAGTTATTCAAATTAATATACCTTTGTCCCGTCTATATTATATTTTAGACTTATACAAGAATTTATGCTGCTAGCCAATATGATAGTTGCAAAGTTCTTGTATGAAAAAATCCCCGAAACTGCTTTACTACGTAATCATAGAAAACCTCCCATGCTTCTCCTGAAGAAAATGGCAGATGTTCTACAAGTATTTGGAATTCATTTAGACATTGAATCATCTGGATCACTGCATGCTAGTGTTAAACGTTACGGAGAATTGCTATCGGAAAATAGCGATTTCAAGACTACAATGAAGTATAGAATGATGGTTATTAATAATCTCTGTGCTAAAACAATGAATGTACGATCTGTATAATTTATTATATAATTATCTTGATAAAATACTGAATAACTTACAAGTTTTATGTTTTTTTAGCGCGCGACTTACACCTGTTCGTCTGCAATTAAAACGGAGGTGGATTTGAGACATTATGCTTTAAATGTGTGTTATTACACGCATTTTACTTCTCCTATTAGACGATACGCTGATTGTGTGGTTCATCGATTACTTTATTCCGTCATAAAAGACGAAGCACTGCCCCCGGAATGGTCCGAAAAAAAGTGCAGACAGTAAGTTAAATACAATCAAAAACATGTAACTTGCCATTGTAATCAAGCCCCAAAACGAAATGTGTACTGAAGTTGTATATATCATTTAAGAATAGCGAAAAATTGTAATCTGAAAAAGTGGACCGCAGAAATTGCTGGAAGGCGAAGCAGCGAATTGTACTTTGCTTACTTGGTAGATTTGAGTGGTCCTTTTGTTACCAAGGGTATTGTATTCGACATAAAAGTAACAAATATAGGTGTAATACTGTGTGATGTAGGTATTCAATTAAGAGTTTATTTCACGAATTTAGAGAATTTAGCGACTATCGAACATTCTGTGGAATATTCGGTACCAATGATACGTATTTCGTGGAAAAAACCTGCTGTCGTCCAGGTAATGAACCACGCGGTGAAACTTCAGCGTGACATAATAAAACTTTAATATTAATGCATTTTATATTTTTTAGGTAATCAATATTTTTACTTTACTATATTTAACGATTAAGAAAGACCCCGTAACTCTGCAGTTGACGGGAACGATCGTACAACCACATTGAAAATCAGAAGACAACATTTGCATATTTTAATGTATATCTTCAAAGAATCATTGGAATCAATATTTTTATTCGGGAGGTAGGAGATGAGAACGTCCACATACTACTTAAATTCATTTCAAAAAGATCATTGAGACAGATATCTTGACTTGCGTATACATTTTCAACGTGTACATGATATTTCGAATTGTATACAGATTTTTAGGATCAGTATACAAATAAATAGTTCTTACTTATATCTAACTTTGTACATAAAATTATGCATACCATATATAAAACATATATATACAAGTATGTATGTATGTATGTATGTATATATGTATGTGTGTCGAATATTCAACGTCCAATGATAGATGGTAACTTAATTATTTAAGCGACAAAAGGTTTCGCTAATATTTTCAGGAAATATATTTCTCTTTATTTCCATTCAGTGTATAGATATTTTCTGCTTAAGTCTTAATATTTTTTACAATAAAATATGATTGCGGTAATTTTTTTGCCCAACAACATTTTCAATTAAAATGTAGATATACTTTCACGATATTCCTTGTCTGAAACTCTATTTTCTAGGGAACAGAACAGAGTTTGAAACTTTGTACATTGTAATTCAAAGACAGAGAACTTCATGTTCAACTTAAAAGATGATCAGTTTTATTGACAATAAACAAATGACGTTGAATTTCATATGTCCTTTAAATCGTATTTGTTTGATATCGCGCGTAATGTGCTTCGTAACATCGAAATAATTTCTTTTACAATGTACAAGTATAATAAAACAACAATCTCTTTTTAATTGCTCCGGCATCGTTTGCGCGTCAATAAAGTAGTGTAGCAAAAAGTAGGATCCAGTCAACAGAAGTTAATGGATCTGTTGTACTTCTGCGTAACAGAGAATATATGTTCGTAGAAGTTTTCATCGATTTGATATTGCCATTGAAAAACAATGACACTAACAACTTTAGCTGGACGCTTGTGACTGTTGTTGCGACTGAGATTTATTCCGATGTTCGTAATTCACTAGTCTTTGTCCCACGAGGTATTTGTCATTCTTTATATGTTCGTAGAGCTTCTTAAATTGTCGAATTTGAAAATATATAATCATACACACTAAGTACACCATTAGGAGGAAAGGATATAAATGTCTGGCGATGAGAATTTGTGTTTGTAGATTTGTAATCAGTAGCGGGACTATTCCATAGGCTACGGCGTATGGAACAGCTAGAGCAAGACCGGAGCAACATATTACCGGAGCCGCCAATTTGGTCACGATAAATTTTAAATCCATCTCTCTAATGCCGTCGTTGTATGCTCGTTCGATCACCATGCGAAATCTCCAATCCGGTCCCATCATTGCAATAGCTGTTACTATTTTCGTGTAGAGGACACCTAAAGCCCAATCTTGCCAGATGAATAATATTGGATTCTGTACCAATGGTACACGTAAAGGTACTACGACAACTAATTCGAGGAGGAGACCAAACAAAAGCGGTATTAGGCCAATAAGTAGAAAAAATGCAACCGACGCTTTCACGCCTATGATTGCCCAATGCTTCACTCTATCTAACACGGCTCTTCGGCCACGTGGTAGCCAAGAAAATGCTAGGGCGAGTCCTCTCGCCGCGGCCCAGCATACATACGTTCCACAAGCTACAGTGTAGAGCTCATGCACTCGTCCAGATAAAGCAACCACTGCTTCGTTCGTTTCTGAAAAAAGGAAAACCCGAAATAATATAATATTTATAGCAATGATAAGTATAATGGAGGAAGGAGCTCGAGTAAATTAGGAGCATCCTGCATATACAGAGTACAATAATATATGTTTAATCTTACCAGAACCACTCAAAGCTGGCGGCAATACTGGCGGAGATGGAGCTGGTGCTCCAACCATCCACAACGCCATTACTCTGCGTCCAAGCCAAACGGGAAGAGTCATTGCGATCAAGCTTGCGATAACGAGAGAAATACATACGCAGAACAAAAGACCGATTAATCTAGCGGGAAACCAGCGTGGTCTGACGTATGGTTGAAAAGTTGTTGGTCCGTCTCTTTGTAATAATGCCTGATGCGCGGCGCCAAGATGAAGATGTTGCGGTTCTTCGATCACCGCTGGTCCTGGATCCTCTGTCTGATCTCTTAGAAGATACGATTGGAGATCCAGCATCCAGGCCACTACTCGACACCAGCCTCTGACGAGAGATTTTAACCATGTACGGGTCTGAGTTTGTTCCAACAACGCAGGAAGAACCACTTGCAGCAACAACAATTCCAAAGAAAACTCGCTGACCTGTGTACAGAGTACCAAGGAATAACAGACATAATAACGATCGTTATCAGAGATAGAGATTATTGTTCCGGCATCGCTTACCTGAGCCTCGCTTTGAACAGTCACTGTATATGGTAAAAATCCTGGCCATGCCCATCGCAACAGTTTTACCGGCAACCATAACATTAATAAAATAGTTGTTCCAAATATAACTGTGGACGCAACGAGTCTTTTCATGTGTCTCAAAATTGGAAGATGTATCATTTCTTGGATAGGGGAAAAGTCGGGATCGTTCAAGTTCCTCAAGAACCACAGTACCCCAGGCCGCAACACTTCCCGTAACAGTAGAATAAATGAAGCAAAATAATATATATAAATCATTCCAACCAACCAATGAATAAACATCGAAGTGCCAGGAGCTAATCGGAACGAGGACTCTCTGTCTCTGAGCGTAGCGTCGAACATTGCCAACGAACACATATCTAACCACCAACCGCACACCAAAGGCAGTACACCTATCTCCACGACGGATAGTAAAGAAACCTTTACTATAACATAACATAAACCTAGTATACGCTGCGAATCGTAAAAACCTAATAGACCTGCAAGTGTATGAAGAACTACCAAACAGATCCCGATCACATAATAACCGCACAATGTCGTTACTAGTCCTTCGAAATGGGATGCAGCTGCATAATCTTGTAATCCCAATCCCGCTATTGCAAAGCTACCGATATGGTAGGGACAAAAAGCGAAAACCTGAAAAATATATAGGTCATTTCGATTAGTGGAATTTAATTTTGTTTTGCTGAAACATCAATGAGTTTTACCATGATAAATAGAGTATTCAAGGACACGACCCAGAACACGTGTTCAAGAAAAGCTAAGGAACCATCTAAACCAAGAAGACGTTCCCAAGTTAATTCTTCAGCCGGTCTATCCCATTCCATTGGATTCCAATTGGCTTCTTCGGCTTCACCTTGTGCTTGACCCTGACCTTGATCTCTCCATCCTTCGGCAGCTCTAGCATTTGCTTGTTCACCGTCTACCCTCAATTCTTCTCTAGGAGGTACTGGTGGTTGTTCAATGTTTCTAGGAGGTGTAGGTACTTCCATGTCTCTAGGAGGTATCAACGGTTCTATATCTCTGGGAGCTACAGGTAGTTCCAAATCCTCAGGCAGCAGATTTAACTCTTGCTCCACGTTTCTTAGAGCTTCTCGTCTCACCAGTTCGTTTTCTCTAGCGATTCTTTCGGTTATATCTATCCTTTGATGTTCTTCTAAATTGTTATTCTCTACCCTATGTTCTTCTTCATTCGCATCCCCAGGAAAATGAAGTACATTCATTACCAAATGAGGAGGTTCGTCCACAAAAGGTGGGACATTATTATTATCTTGAATTTCCTGTTGCAAAAGGGCTCTTTGCCTCTGAAGTATGTTCGCGTGTAATGGATTGTTAACCACTGGCACTACCACTATATCTCTTTCGAGCCAATCTGGACCATCGGCGTGCAAAATTTGTTCTCTTAACCATACCAAACCGATGAACGCGAACAGCGTACATGAAACTACAAGACTGCCGTGAAATAAGTCTGACGATATATTTTCTGTGGATAGCATGTCCCTTGGTAACGACATTATCTATATAAACGACAAGAATACGATATTGCGTTTAGTGAGAAAAAAGAAGTTTGTACAACATGGAATACTTACTCGAATCAAATCTAGAGGCCCACTGAATAAAGCTCTGTAAGTTCTGCAAGCGGTTAATGGTACAATACCAAGCCATGCTATTGCAACTAAAGTATAATGTAGCCAATATTTGACGGCTGTGATTATGTTTGAAAATAATCCACCGATTACATCTCTTAATGGTAGACGGCGAGGCATGTCTGGGCTATAGATTGGTGTAAATGAAAAACGATATCCACATAGTTCACAGTATTCTTTGCGCGAGTAACGCATCCATTGCACTAAACATTCTTGATGTATCCATTTGATGCTACCGGTACAGATACAAGGATGAAACAGTGGTCTATCGGCAAGACCCTCGGATCGACAGACCCTGCAGATATCTGCACCCAACATGTCTTCTGTCATGTTTGGTTTGTCTTTAAATAACTGATTAGAGTAACAACGTTGCTGAAAAATAAAACAATTATCATAGAATGGATACAGAATCAACCAAGGTGCATACTATTTATGGTATTACGAAAAATTGAGATACAAACGATAATCGTTACTCGTCGTAAATAAAGATTTTCTTGATCACAAAAATTCTTTATAGAACTAACCCCAAAATTTTGAAATGTCAACCGTGGAAAACTGTAGCATTTAATAATTACGACGAAAAAAAATAAAACGTTCTGTCGATGGCAGAGAAGACAATATTGAACACGAAGTACGTACAATATTTATTCGATGGAAAATAAATGACTTTCATATTCATAAATATTATCCGGGATTTAGTTATCGTTTACTCACCTGAGTCACCTGTGCTTTGACGGAAACGCATGAAATCCAAAACTATCATGCAAAATATTGAAAATGTCTACTGTTACTTACAGCTCTTTCTTTTTTACGTTAACATAGTTGCAACATTTGCGACGCTAAAGTTACTGTTCAGTGCGAGAAGTATCGGTCATAATATTTTTAGCCAGTCGGTGCGTCATCTTTCAATAAAAGTATACTTCTCTAAAGATTTTATTACCGTTATCAGGCTATCGTTGATCGTTTGATCATCGTTTGATCTAGAATAAGTTTTTGTCAATAGGGATATTGTGATATTAAGTTTTGCTTATTGCTTGACACAGTTCAAGTGCGTACAGTTCGCTCGAGTAACGCACGAGTATGAGTAACGTAAACGTAAACGACGGTTACCGAAACCGAAAGTTTCTCTAATTTTATGCGTTTATGTGTCCGAACTGGTACGAGCTATACGTATTTGAATTATTTAAACGGAATGTAAAGTGCTTAGGGAACACACAGTCCTATTGACTGTGACCAGATGACTGACAAAGGCAAGGAATAAGTATGCGCACAATTGTACATACATTCTAGTTCGTATCAAAGCGAATTCAACGCCTGCAATAACATGGAATGAAAACGCATTTACTCGTCGGTAAATAATTGATTACCAGTTTCAGCGTTTTGCCACAGATTTGATAACGCCACTATGGCGCTGGCAGCATTCAAATTCTTGGGAAGTACATTACATATATATGTTGCATATGGATAAGTTGTGTACGTGGGGTCATGGGTTACACATGTACGATATGTACATATTCTAACCCATTTTACTAATGTGTAAAGACTGCTGTTAAATAGAATGTAAGGGTGATGACAAATATTTCATTTTAGATACGAGATGAGAAGACATACGTGACTACACATCTGCATTTAAACGTTGAAACGTACATAAAATCCGCGATACGTAGCCATAATGCCTTTATTTTCTAACAAGTTCTCTCCAAAACAGACGCCTACTAGAAAAGCTGGCGTCTTTTTAGTAAATAAGGATTTAAGTCCTCAACGAATTGAAAAGGAACTTGGACCGAATGTGGGTCCTATACGTTTAAAGTTAGGAGATCAAGAAGCTATTTTTCAATCTGGTTTATGGATTCCAGGTATAACGCGTTGTGAAGCAGCATCGATGCAATAATCTCTCTATTAAATGATATCGAATGTATCTTGTATTTCAGAATCTGGCAAGATTGGAGGAACTTTCAAAGAAAATGAAAAGCTTAAGAATGAAATAAGACGATTAGAGGAAGAAAATAATTTACTGAAGTTAAAATTTGAAGTGCTTCTCGACATGGTTGGTGTCTTCGTATTTATTTAAAGTACAAATGGTTGTAGAGTATTTTTAATCTAGTGCCAGTGTATCGTTTCATTTATACTTTCCAGTTGACACAGACAATGGCAGAATTTAACCTGCAAAGAAATGAATTGGATAGATTGAAAAGAAATTAACTGCGTCAGAAAGGTGCTTAATCTATACATATTGTTTAATTAACCGAATCTTAATGTATAAATATGCCCAAAGTTAATATCTATCGTCATTGTCAGCCTTATTTGACATTTTGTAGGTATTTTTATTCTCTATTCTACACTTTACAATGTGTAAGACAAGGACAGCGATAGACTCGTCCGGTGGCGCCATCCACGGCGAAACGCTCAAACTGTTAGCCAAGTTACATATTTGACTACCAGTATCCTGCCTAACGCTTTTACACGTCGGTATTTGAATACCAGTTTCGAAATTTTTACTTTTTAACATAATAAATTGCTCGAAATTACGAAATTAGACCCTTTTAAAATTGAAATTTGCTCAGAATTGTGAATTCCTATTTTGCAGCTCTTCTAAGGTGCTCAAAAGAGACTTATTAAAGATATATATATATATAGTCTCTTAAGATAAATTTGACGATGGATTCGGAATCTGTGATTCCTGTGCGAAAGGAAATTCACTATCAACTACCGTATTGTATAATAACTGTCTGACATCGCAGAGAACTAAGAATTACGGCATAGTCCCAAAGAAAACTTTGACTGCTCATCCATCCGGAGAATACTGATCTCTCGTTACATTTTCTAGCGATCCACGCTTGGCAAATCGACCCTCTTTCTTTTTGCCGCGGTTTTGGCGGTGGCGTGATCTTTCGAAGCGAGGGAGGGCAGCGTGCAGCATTTGGATTCCGCGACGAGCAAACCTTTGTGCTGCAATCTCTTGATATAAGTCGTGTTCGGCACGACAGAGACAGATCCAAAGTAACAAACTTCCTTTGGCCGAGTGATGGACACCGGCGAAGGTCTCTGCGATTCTTCCGGCTCCGTGGGCTCCCGTTCCGCTTTGTCGTTGGTCAGTCCGTCCTTGAGCGAGGTCAAGTGCCATCTGAAAACGAGCAGAACGATTGGAACGCGAGGACCTGGCAAACGGAAGAGAAGCCTCGCACGCGAGTCGATCCCGGGATAATCCTGGGCCTGGATAACAAATACCTGCCGGTGCTCAAGCGACAAACCCTGCCCGGTGACTCGCCCGAGAGAAGGCTGAGCCTTCTCTCTTCGATCCTCTTGGTTATCAGAGAGTTCGTCAAGGTCTCCTTAGCCAAGCAAGCCTGCAGCTCGACGAGAAAATTCTCCGCGAAGCCGTCCTGCTGGAACAACGAGTGCAGCAGCAGGGTCGAACAACTTGGCCGGATATCGGGATCCATACAGAGGCACTGAGACAGAAAGTCTACCGGCCCGGCCTCCCAGGTTGGGAACAGTTTGTGGATCGCCGTGGTTCCGGTCAGAGGAGGCCCAACGAGTTCGTCCGCGCTCGTATGCCGCAACACCCTGCCGGGCACGGTGCGACCCAGCAGCGTCATATGCTTTCTGCACAACCCTCCTGTGCAAATCCGTGCAAGCATGGTTCAGAGCTTATTATTCATTATTATTTAAACGATTTCGAACCAGCAAATCGTTCGGCCGCGTCTCGTGGTAGCAGCAGTGGGGAACAGTGGGAACAGAGAAAGACGCAACGACGTTATCGTTCGCGCTGCTCCTTCCCTGAATAATTGATCGAACGGTTAGCGATCGATACGCATTCTTCGCGACCGCAACTCGAACGTTCCGAAACTGCGTACCGCGGTAACGTTTTGCACGGGGCTTGAAAAATCGATTCGGGCAGCGTGTCGCGCGAAGGTTCGCGTACCGAGCACTTTGGTGATTCGATAGAGCTGATCGACGTCGCTGTCCCCAGGAAACAGAGGACTTCCGGTGACCATCTCCGCGTACAAGCAGCCGGTTGCCCAGATGTCCACGGGCTTCCCGTATCTTGGCTCGCCCAACAAGAGTTCCGGCGATCGATACCACCTCGTCGCCACGTAGTCCGTGCAGGACTCGTTCGGCCCGTTGACGAGTCGCGCGAACCCGAAGTCGCACAACTTGATCACCCCGTTCGGCGAGACGAGGATGTTCTCCGGCTTGATGTCGCGGTGCATGATCTGCAAAGAGGAAAACCAAGGGAATCATCGATTCGCGAGTTCGATCGTACCCGCTTTCCGTTCACGGCCTATTTATGCTTTACGCATAAACGTCGCGAGAAAGGGACGAAAATAATTATTCGGCTAGATAATTATCCTGCGGTAGTTTCTCGGAATTATTATAGTTGGGCGCACCGGTCACGCGATCCTCGATTCCCTCGAGGGAATCGAGGAATCGAAATAGGCTCGCATTCGCACTCACGTTGTTGGCGTGGCAGAAATTTAAGCCTCGTAGGACTTGGAAGATGTGTCGTTTCGACGTTTCGAATCCCACCCCGCCGCCACGATGTTCCAGCTCGTCGAGCAGAGTGTGGTCCAGATACTCGAACACGAGGTAGAATCGTTTTCTTCGACGGAACACCTCGATCATGTTCACCAGGTTCTCGTGGCGCAGTTTCTGCGAGAAAACGCGCTCTCGTTAACAACAGCGACGCGAGGTCGGATCACGGATCAGCCCCGTCGTACCTTCAACATCCTAATCTCACGGAATGCCATCTTCCGCACCTGCAGGTCCTCCTCGGTCTCCAAGAACCTCTTGATCGCCACCAGCTGGCCGGTCTCTCGATGCCTGCACTTCATCACCACCCCGTAGCTACCTTCGCCCACGACTTTCATCATCTCGTACTTGTCCATCCTCTCGACTGCTTCCGGGACTCGTTTATCTTTCGATCTCGTCTTTCCGGGCGTGCGCGTCCTTCTTCACGGCGGTTGGCTTCTACTTCCGAGAAGTCGACGAATTATTGAAACGCGCGATCGGCCTAAGCTCGAACAAGTCGATCGCGCGGAAGCTCGCCCATCGGTCGAGGAACGCGCTACGAGCGATCGAAGTCATTTCTCGCGAACCGAATCCCGAGATCCTAGTTCGAGTCCAAGATCAAGATCGTATCGAGCATCGAAAAGTTTCCGCGAATGATTTCGAATCGTGTGTGTCGAGGGGAACGCGCGAATCGACGCGACCGCGTGCGTGCTCGAATCGCTCCCTGGAAAACTGCGCGTTCGCGAGTCTTCAATCGACGAGCAACCCCCCAGTGAAAGCAGTTGTCGTCGTCATCGTCGTGGTCGTAGTCGTCGTAGTCGATTATCGATCAACCGGTAATTACGGCTTGGATTCCTGGTGGTCGGCCATGCACGGCTCGACGGAGCACCGAGTATTTTAAAAGAGGGTCGCGGGGGCGCGCTTACTCGTGGCTGATCGGGTTCGAGGGTGACACGAGAAGTCACGACCTACCGCTCTACACCCGACTTCGACTTTCTCCCTTCCCCTAGCCATCCCGATCCACGGGGAGCCTCGTTTCCCTCGGACATCGTTGTACGCGTCCCTTTCCTCCTCGTCGCGGCGAACCAGCCGGGAGCCACGCCGAGGAAGAAGCTTCGGCCTCGAGAATCGGAGCGCATGTGTTCCACGGCCCGGATCGGTCCCTTCCGAAAGGTGAGAGGGAACGAAATTAGCGTGGCTGAACTTTGCGTGCCGACCTCTTCTCGCGGAGGCGAAAGGTCGGTGCGCGCGGCCAAATTGCCCCCGAATGCCAGAAACTTTTCGAAGGTCTTCCCGTCCGAGCGCCGAGCAAGGTTGATCGCGATGCCGAGGATCGCTCGAATGCCGGCCTTGTTCTCCTCCGTCGACGAGGTGCACCCGGTGCTCGTGCTCGAGCTCGCGCAGGGTGCACGAGACGCGCGCGGTCGCGCGCCAACGCCTGCTCGCTTCTACTCGCGCGTATCGATTCGTTCGAAATTATTTCTCGATCGAACCGGATCGAATCCGATTCGACGAGGCAACGAACCAAGACGGAATCACGAGGATCGACGGACGGTTCTCTTGCGTCAAATTGACAGCTACGCCGATCCGAAAACGCTTCGCAAACTTTTCGACCGGAGGCATCCGCGATCCGAGACCGCGTTCAAGTCGTCGCTCGTACGTTAACGAATCGATTCGCCGAAAGCCCGGTGAACATCGTGCCCGATCGATGTATCGGGCGGTTATTTATAGAAAGGGTTCGTTGACACTTCGGAAAATCGTGCGACGAGCATCGAAGACCGATCGACGAGAACGCAGCTTTCTCCAATTTGGCAAGTTCGGGTCGGCGACGACAACGGTATCGCCGCTGCGATCTTGCGACGTTCGATTAATTCCTAATCTCTCTATAGCCTAAAGAGCCACGTACGACGAATACGTAGTCTCGGCCGAAACCGATCGCCCGATGTACTTTCCAGCTTCTCAGGGAAACTATCGTCGACAAGCTCCGCTCGATACGATCGCGAGGCAGGAATTTTGTACGTGCATTTTTCGAATCGAGGGACAACGTACGCGACAACGATATCGATCGGACGAGATTTCGCCCGTCCGCGATTGCTGTATCGTTGTATCACGGGCAACCAACTAAACCGCGTCGTTCGATTTACGCCGCGGTTGGAAGATGCGGGCTTGCAAACGTATATGAATCCGCGAGATACGAGAGGAAGGAACTCGTAGGAAATGATCGGCAATCGCGTAGGAAACCGGTGGTCGATTCCGAACGGTTCGGACGGCTGATCCGCGGTAGGAAGAGCAGGCTGTCGCCGCGCGTCGCGTCGTTCCGCGGGCGGCAAGCACTGAAATAGCCGCAAGCCGCGGCAACACATGGCGGCGGGGGTCTTTAACGCTGCCCAAGATTCGTCCGTGCGCGTTTTTACGCGTCCCCGCGCCTCGCCGCGACGGGTCGGGTCGGGTCGGGCCGGGCCGGGCCGGGCCGAACCGAACCGACACTGTACAGATCACGATCGAAGCCAGTCCCTCCGAGGGAACGCATCCGTCGTAATCCGGGAAACGCGTTCGTTCCTCGCGGCTCCCGGCTCGTCGTCGCGCCTGCTCGATCTACCGATCCTCCGGATCGAACGCGGGGAGGGAGGAGCGGTGCTCGCGAACGTCGAAACGATCGAAACGATCGAAACGATCGAAACGTACGCGCCCCGACTCGGATCTCGACGCTGGTGCGCATGAGGAGACCGCGCGCGAAGCAGTTGGCGCTTCGATCCGAGCAGAATCCAAGGAGAAACCGCTCGGCGATCCGTACCCGGAGAAGTTATCGAATTCGCGTTCGCGAAACGGGCTCGCTTCGTCATCGCCGAGGAATGGTGTCTTTCCCGCGGCCGTCCGCGACGCACTAGCGCGTCGTCTCTCTCGATTCCGAGGATCGTCCCCAGTGGAAGCGAAGCCGTCCGAACCGACGCGACCCGCCGGGAAGCTTGGTCCGCGCGCGCTCTCTCGTCGGCCTCGAGGATACGCGGATGTTTCGCAGGAAGAGCCGCGAAAGGGATGAGTCGACGTCGCGATCGGTGAGAGTGATCGAGAGCCGTTCGCTCCGAGAATCCGATGATAGCCCGCGAACCTAAAGGCATGGCTGCCTGTCATCCGAGGCAAGTGGTCCAGCACTTGCGGCTGCAGGAGCCGGGTCAGATCGGGATCGGCGTCGGCGTCGGCGTCGGCGTCGGTGTCGGCAGCCAAGGTCAGAAGTCGCTTCAACAACCTCACTACTCGCCTCACCTGCTCAACTGGGTCTACCTAGCGATCACCGATCAGAATCGTGCTCAGCCTCCTCCGGACCAGGTACGTGTTACGCCGCGATTCGCTAACGGAGCGACCAACGAGTAACGCGCGAACGCTTGCGTCTTCAGGGCAAACTGCTGCCGCCGGCGATCTGGAACGGTTTCCCGACGACGACGTCGCAGCCCTATCTGCACCGGGCGGCCGTGGTCGGTGCCGGGCCCGGAGGAGCGGGTGCCGGAGCCAGGGCCCGATCGAGCCCTTGCGGTCCCCTAGGAGGCAACCTGACGGACAGCATCGGCGACCTCGCGGATCACTTTACGGAGCTGGGTCTGCTCGACAGGAAACCGACCAAGAGGCCGCCGCCCAGCTATCTGTGCCACTTGTGCTTCAAAAAGGGCCACTACATCAAAGACTGTCCCGAGGTGTCTGTTCCCCCTGTCGCGAGAGAGCAACGAGAGGGCGCCGCCGCGCGCCGCGTCGTTTTCGCAAGGTTTTTCGCGGCGCTCTCGAACGACCCGCGTCGCTCGATGCAACACCGCGATACGATGCTCAATTAAACGCTAATTGACACAACAAACGGTATCTCTGGCGAGCATGACATCATACGGTAGTCATCGGGCCGCACGGTCGACGAGTTTGGCCCCGTTAACGCGGCGTGCACGCGCCTCGCTTTTCAGAAACCGGAGATATTCCGCGGGACGGTCGTGCCTCCGTGCGCGCAGCGAGCTCGCGCGTACCAGAGTTTCCTTCGAAATGTATTTAGATCGCGAGCCGCCTCCTCTGTTTATAGTTCCGTCGAGTATGCTGGCTAGCTCGCTGCGACGCAGCTGCCTTTTCCCGGCACACCCTCCTCCCTTTGGGAATCGGGAGGAGAACGTTCGAGAATAATTCCGCGATCGCGGCGGACCTTCTCCCTTTTCCCTTTTCACCGTGGACCCGTTTCTCGAGCCACGAGCGCAGCACGGCGCTCTCGACCATGCCGATGACTAACGCGTTCAATTGAAACGTTCTCCACCGTGACCACCGCGCGTCCCGATTGCAGGCGCGGCCGAAGGGCGAGGGTCTCACGCCGTACCAGGGCAACAACAGATGCTTCGGCGAGTACAAGTGTCCCAAGTGCAAACGCAAATGGATGTCGGGCAACAGCTGGGCAAATATGGGCCAAGAGTGCATGAAGTGCCGCATAAACGTCTATCCGCACAAGCAGGTGACTACGATTCCATGCTCTCCCTAGCCCCATCGGACTCGCGCTTATGTAACGCGATCGTTACGATCGTTATCACCTGTTGCGCGCTCTCTCTCTCCCTCTCCCTCTCTCTCTCTCTCTCTCGCTCGCCCCGGAGCGCGATCGAACAGATCCGTTCTCGGCGGACCGGCGCAGCGTCTTCGTCGAGCAAACTAAAACTGCGTCGAAATTCAGCGGGAACCGGCGAAAGCTAATTATAGTCTTGTAATCGCGCTCCCGTTGATCGCCCGGCGCTGCGCGCAGAATATACGCCCGATCGTTTCGTTTTACGCGGAAACTCCGACCGCCGTTTCGCTCGCCTCGCTCGAAAGCGAGAAGCCTTCTCTTCCGTCCGACGCCGACCGACGCGATCCGAATCGAGGTATTTTTAGTCGACGCGGCCGAATAAAACTTTTCAAAGGAAAATATAAATATCGTTGGCCACGAGTCTCGCGAAAACGCAGAGTCGCGGGTCCCGTTGTTCCGCCAACGGTCTCCCTCCGACAGCTTTCCTCTGGCGCCCTCGGCTTCGCGTCTTCGTCAGCGTTACGCAACCGATTGATGCTCGTTGACGCCGTGATTTCAGAGACCTCTGGAGAAACCGGACGGGCTGGACGTGTCGGACCAGAGCAAGTCCCATCCGCAACACCTCTGCGAGATGTGCAAGACCCTGGGCTACTATTGCCGGAGACCGCAGTAAGCGAGCCTGGTTGGAGCTCGCCTGCAGCGATCGCGTTGCTCTGTGATAAATAAGAAGATGCGCTCGTAAAAAATCTATTTTTCTACGAGACCGCGAGGCTGCCACCCCCGTCCGCCAGCTTTCCGGAGACTATCGACGCGCTCTCGCGTCCACACAGTTTTTACTCGTCGAACCGGGAATACGGGAAAATCCGGGAGACCGGAATACGATGTAGTCAGGGACACGATGTCGATTACACCGTTCACGTGTTATTATTAATACACCGCGCCCGCGCAAATATACGCGAACCAAAGGTCTGTGTCACTGCCGTTTTCCATTCCGTTGTTCGCCGTACGCTCTCCCCTCTTCCTTCGCGCGGGACCAAAGGCGTCTCGTGCTTCATAGAAATATTTTATATCATACAATATACAGAACGAATGTACAGTGGTCAAGGATTGGTCACGGCGAATAGCCGATCCGCGGCGGGATCCTCGCTAAAATACGCCGCAGAATTAAACATCGTCGCCGCCGTAGAACTTATAGCTGTCGTCTGCAAAGAAAATATTACGATTAATCCGACTGCGTTGCGAGCCAATTCCTTTTGTGGAATCGCTTCGTTCGCTTTCCTCGACTACGGTACTACTCGTATGCGGTACACGAAACGATTCGAAGGAAAAGCAGATTCGATCTAGGCGTCGGATTCTAGACTCTTCGGCACCGGCGAGCGCGCCCGAATTCGGAGATTCGGATACAAGAAATTCCGCGAGCGTTTTTCGCCCCGATCTCCGCTTCGTCGTTTGCTCGATCGCGGGCTGAAAGAGCTCGAGGAACGGTTCAAACGAAATCGAGCGAACGCGACCCCGAATGAAAAATCGATCTAAAAATCGAAATCGAAATAGAACGCAGAGACGATTCGCGAGCTCCTGCTAAAATGCGAGACATTGATTCACCTCGGACGAGTTCGCGCTATGCGAGGAGTTCACCGTTCCAACGTGTTGCTGTTTCTGCTTATAGAGTAAATGCTGTACAGAGTGTTGTCTAGGCGAGGACTGCTGCTGCTGTTGCTGCTGCTGCTGTTGCCGCCGATCCTCGTATTCGGCCGCGACAACGTGATCCTGCTCGTTCTCGATCTTTGGTATTCGCTCGAGATACGCTTCGGTGGCGTTGGTCGTGTGCTCGCCGACGATCGTCGACCGACAGACGGATTGACACACGTCGAATACCTGTTGCGCGGCCGGCTGTACGGCGACGGGGCTCGATACGCTCGGAGGCTGTTGATTCACCAGCGTGATCACCTGTTGCGGTTCTTTGTAGTCGAACAACGGAACCGTCACGGAGACGGCGTTCACGTTCGTGTTCGCGTTCGAGGTCACCGAGCCGGGGTTGGTCCCCGATTCCGACGGGGCGACTTCCGCGTTCGCGTCCTGATGCAACGACAGCGAGTTCGGCGGTTCCGGGACAGCGTTGTCCGGTTGCGGCGCTATCGAGCCCGTAAACGACGGTTGCTGTTGCTCCACCAAGCTGATCACATGCGGGATCTGCTGCGCCTGCGACGCCGGAGGCGGCGGCGGCGGCGACGGTGGCTCTGGGAAAAGTACGTCCTTCAGATCGGGCAGGAACGCGTCGATGGTTCTCCAAGTGGGCGCCCACAGATTCGAGTCGGGCACGAGAACGTTGGTGGAAGACATCACGAGCAACATGTTCTTCAGCGATTCCGGTATTGCTTCGAACAGGAGCTCGCTGCTGTCCGCGTGCATGTAAGCGCGTAGCAGATCCAGAACGGTCAGCCACAGAGGTAGAAATCCGGGAAGAGTCAGCAGAGGGTTCAGATGATGAAGAAAGACCTTGGACAGCAGCTGGGCCGCTCTGACTCTCGTTTCCTCGACTCCGACCGGGTCGTTCGACGCGATCGGTCCCAGCAGTTGAGCGAGCAATGGAAAGAGCACCTGTTCCAGACACTGGGACCACTCGATCGCCGACAATTGACCCAAGTCGTGAGCCAAAAGCGTGCTCTGCAGATAGGTGATGGCCGCCGTGCGTACCGGTCGTCGCGCGTCGCAGCACAACCTCGCGATACCTTGCAACAGAGGCCTCCAGACCTGCGGCCACAGCGACACCGATTGCTCGGCGTTCCCCCCCTCTTCCGCCCACCATCTGAACACCTGAGCGGTGCGAGTGTGCAACGTGTGCATCAGCTCCAACAGTTGAATCGGACTGTCCTGGTAGCCGGCCGGTTCCTCCGTCGTCGCGTGAACCCTGCTTCTCTTGCCCGAGCATTGCAGGACCGCCTCGGCGAAGGTCCTCACGCAACGAATGCACAGTTCAAAGTTGAACGGAGTGACGTGCGCCACGTCTCTGACCAGAAACGTCAAGCTGTCGCAGCACTTGACCAGCGCGGCCGGGTCGTGCTGCTGCAGGTCCCGATCGAGGACGATCGTGTCGGCCGCCACTGGCAGAGGCGCCTCCGTCCCCGTCGGCGACATCAACATCCATTCCGGCACCGGACTGATGGGTCTAGGATCCAACACCGATGTTCTGGAGTTCGCTGCCTCGTCCAACACCGGATTCGACTGCTTCGGCGACAGCGCGCCGGCGCCGGCGCATTCCAAAAGACTGAACACCACCTTCCAGTCTTCCGTGCTGTGAATGTTGGCAGCGCCGATCTTCAGCAGCTCGAACAAGCCGTACGCGATTTGTCGGGCGAGAGGCGCGGTGGTCGCCGAAGGCAAATGAGTCAACGGCAACAGAGGGGGCAACACGGTCCACGCGCATTCTTCTCCTCGCAGCAGTCTGATGGCCAATCTCAGCATTCCAACCGCTACCCTCTCCAGCAGGTACGGATGATTCTCCCTCGCGGCCGTTGTCAGCAGACCGTCCAAGTGAGCCTTCACTATCGGCCAAACGCACGTCACCCTGTCGCGATTCTGAATGGTCACCTCCAACAGGAGTTCCAGCAGGAATACCGACACGTCTTCGTCTTGGTGGTTGGTGAATACCAGAGCACCGACGAGAGACCGAAGCGATTCGACCTCCAAGAATTTGCTGTCCTCGATGATCTGTTCGAGATAGCAGCTGGCCACGAACTCGGTCGCCTTTTTCCTCGTGGTCGCTTCCGCCGGCTGAGATATGCGCGAGGTGTCTTGAGCGATGTACGAGTACAAACTGGAGAATATTCCTTGATCGGTGGGCGGCGGTTTGGGCGTGGTCGATTCGCGAAGCAGAGATATCTTTCCGGACGGATCGATAAAGTCCTCTCCTTCGGTCAGACCCTTTGGAAGCAACCTTGCTTTGTACAACGACTGCAGACAGTCGACTATGTTCTTCCACGAGGCTCTCATCGCGTCCCCGTCCATGTGAATGATCTTGAAGAGGGCTCTCACGGCTAGCTGGCACCTGCCGCTTCTTCCGAGATACAACACCACTTGATCGGGTTCGCCACCGGTCGCCAAGCCCGTGAACTTGCACAAACTGACCACGAGCGTGTCGAAATCGCTGTTCATACTGTAGTGAGCGCTTATCGAGGCACACCTGCAAGCGAAAAGCTATTACCGTTTTCGTTCGGATCGCGTTCGATACCGAATTCGCAGAGGTGTCAAACGAACCGGAGGAACATGTCGGCAACTCGCCGCTGCAACGACCTATCGGGTGCTTTGTCGTACGCGCGGCAAAGCGCGCTAATTATCGATGCCCAAGCCTGTTCGGCCAGCTCCTTGTCCACGAATTCGCCAGAGTTTCCAACTTTCAGGTAGACGCTTTCGGGCCCTGCGCCTCTACGCAACAGTACTTTCCATAAATAATTCGACTTCACCAATCCCGTCTGTTCCGCCGGCATTACGATCTCCTCGCTCCTAATAACGTTGGATCGTTAAACGGGAAACGAAGCTGTTCGCGCGTCGCGCGTGCACGAAACCTGAAAGGATTCTTACTTGATGGAACAATAAATTTCGTCGAGCATATCTTGATCGAAATCGGATCCACCGTTGACCTTCTTCAGATTCCGTTTAAACTCGTCGGCGGTCATCGGATTGTTCTGCCGTTTTACGTTGTAATTGTGCTGATCAACGTTCAACATGATCACAGCGTATGCCAAGGTAAACGCGGCGTCCGCCGATTCGAACGGCTTGCCATTGCTATCCTGGGTAAACAGAGACAGCGATTCTTTATGCATGCGCTGGTTGCCTCACCGACGACGATATAAATATTTCGCTAAAATCGAACAGCAAACTCACGTGCCAATGTTCCGCGAACTTCTCGAGCAACAAAGAGATGAGTGGCGCTTCGCCAGGAAGACGGAAAGATTCCAAATAAAGACGTAGGGCTTGATCGACGCGCGTGTTTCTCAAATCGAAGCTATGAACGAAACAATTTAAAACATTTTTATTCTCCTTCTTGCTGATGTACTCTCCGATAGCTTTCTTGTCGAGGCTGGGATTCTCCTTCAAAAATTTCGCAACCTTCTCCGGATCGGGATTGCCGGGGCTTCCACCCAACAGGCCGTGTTCCGTCAGCTTGGCGATACCTTCCCGCGGGCTCTCGTTAAATTTTTCCGTTCCCACCACCAACCACTGTAATCGAGAAAATCGCGGAACGATCAAACTCGATCTGTATTAGGGCGGCGCGTTGTGCGACGACAACGACGAAAACTTACCCTCTTGTTAGCTTTTATGCCGAGCAATTCTTCCCGCGTCGGCAGATTCGGCGAAGCACCGTGTCGCGAAGGTTTGCACAAATCTTTGTACCCTTTGCATCTGACTTCCATGCCAGATACCAGCATAATTATAGCGTCCAACGAGATGAACTGCATACTGTACATTGTGCCCATGAACGCGGAAGCATTCTAACGTCAGAAATTGAACGCATAGAAAGATTCTGTCACCGAATCGATTATCCTGTTGCTCGATACAAAATATATCCATCCACATATATACCTTCGACAGAAGCTTCATCAGTTCGTCGTACAAATTAGTCGAATACAAGCCGCAGTCGTAATTTAGATACAGTTCGGCAGGCAATCCCGGTATTCTCCACAGCCTCACGATCGCATCTGAAACGAACGAAGGCAACGATCGCATCAGAAAACGTTAAACTGCTTCCGTCGCGGTTGTATTCGTACCGAGCGCCAATTCTCGTTGATCGTACAATATCCTGTTCGAGTCCGAGTACACGATTTCCATTAATTTCATTATGTAATGCTCCATTTGGAATTTCAAGTGTTCCCTCTGCGATTCGAACAATAGAAAGGACACTTGCAAGTCGGCGGCGAGGATCGACAGTCGATCTGTGCCGAGAAGCTGGCGAATTCGAACGATTAAATTGCTGGATCGGTTTCGTTCAAGCATACTAATGCATGTGTTTCCGCCTTACCAAAATCAAGTTTCTGCAAAGATCGTCTTTCACGAGGGCAAGCAACGAGGGAAAATTGGTTAGGGCATCGGCAGAAATCTCCAACGCCACTTGCAACAGGTTGAGACCGAGATGGGTCATTACTCCGTTGTTCTGTTTGTCGAGAGGGTTACAGAGAGACACGAGAAACCGAAACAATTCACGAATGCATAGAGCACCGTACGGTACCAATTGTTGAAGCGGCATGAAACGAACTCCTTGAGCGTTAATGTACTCTTCGATTTGTTCGGGTTCTTTAATTTTCAAAACTTTGTATCCGCTGTTGGTGCTCTCGTCCAACGACAAATCCTCCACGCTTCCTGTCGGCGACTGTATCAACTCCGGGCTCTTTTCGTCCTCCACCGCTTGGTTCTCTACAAAAAATAACGCGTACCAGTCACTGTTAGCAAGTTCGAAACCTAAACGAGACACAATGGCCTAGATCGTTTTACTTACCTTGACTCTCTTGTTTCACCGCCGCCGTTTCTTTCGTTTCACTTTGCTCCTCCTTCTCATCTTTTTCCACGCCTCTGCACTCTTCCTGTTGCAACTGTTCCTTCTCCTGCGCATCGTTTGTACTTTGTACAGTACTATCGCAGTTATCCTTACATTTCGATGTATCTTCCGCATTCTCTTCTTTTCCCTTCGCTTCCGCATCGTCTTGCTGTTTCGAAATCTCATTCTTCCCGTTCGATTCCTTTTTACCGTTGTCCTTGTTCTCGTCCTCGGGGTTCTCCGTGTTCCCTTGATCCATGGATCCTTGCATATCGACGATATTTCCTGTAGAAGCAACAGGCGACGTCGCCAAATGACTCGGTTTCACCCTATCGACGGAGTTCAAAAGCTGAGCTTCGCTGTCGTCCGTGTCTTCCGGGTTTGGCTTTGATTTTTGCTTGAAATGATTCTTATTTTTCCTATTCTTGCTACGAGTATTTTCCATGCCGTCGGTTCTCATCTTCTTCATGTTCAATAACGCCCTCGTGTCGTCCGCAAACTGCGGTAAACGAATGAAGAGATGCTGCACCATGTCTCTCAGACAATGTTCCGCCGTTTTCCTCAACAATTCGCTGAGATGCGACCCAAAACATATCCTGAAACAACTGAGCATTATTTCGCAAATGCTCTCGTTCGACAGATAATCTCCGGCCGGCGACAAAGTGAGAGCTCTTAGAACCTGAAGTATTCTCATTAGAACAACTCCATCGCCGGAGGCATCGGTCCCCACAAATCTTGCGTGCGTTACCGCGTCTGCGACAGCTTCGACGCAGTGAGCTACCGCGGTACAATCCGGATCTGTGACAGCGACAAATTATTATTATTGCTCCGTACCTGTTCTCGAGTAATCATTTTTGCAACCTGTAACAAATGGGTTAAACAAGGCGTACCGATCAAGCCGTAAGATATCATTTTGTTAACAGCAGACAACGCGAGACTGGTAACAGGTCCCGTTGTTTCTTCCGATCTAATGATTTCCAGAAACGGAGCTAGAAACATTCCAGGCTCCAACTGAGATAAATCTCTCGCTTCGTTCAAAACATCCTTTAAGTTGGACAAGCCTTTCATGAGAGCATCCTGGTCTTCTTCCTAAGGAACAATCGTGAACAAGCGAGCGTAAGCATACTGACGGGTGTTACCATACTGATTCTTACAAGTTGTTCGTTTTAACAACCATAAAAATAAACGCACGTGACCGCACGGTCGTTCGCTAAGCCTACATGTATTACCGCGCCCGTACGCGTATTCTTTGGTTCATTGTAGAAGAAACGAACGATTTTCCTCTGCAGATGGAAGAAATTGACATGTTCTAACCTGATGAGAATGCGAAGACCATCGGGTACCTCGTCTCATAGACGTCATGAGAAGACAGACCTCGCTCTCGACGACATAGAGACCACCTCCTGGACAAGCCATTTTCGCGATCCTGCTCATCGTCCCGTAGGTTTTAATTCTTACACCATTTTTACCCCGAGGAAACCTTACAAACAGTTCGATAATTCGTAACGTCAAGTGTCAAAAGAACACTTCCAACCCAACTTCCAACACGATAGACATCGACTGGTTAATTAGGAAAGATGTTCAACGACCAACCACGCTTTGAACGTCACTGCCTTGCCCATCTGTTGAGAGAACTCTAAATCTAGACCCCAGACGAGGTTTGCTACTGGACGATGGTGGTGCCTCTTTCGGAGAAAGAATGAAGCTCCGTTCGAGGTCCGTACAGCGCCAATTAGTCCAGTGGCAAAACGCTCAAACTGTTAGACAAAATCGACCATCGATAATTTGGCAAACAGTTTGAGCGTTTTGCCGCTGCACCAATTGGCGCTGTACGGACGTCGAACGGGGCTTCGTTATTTCACCGATAGAGGCGCCACATATATACAATTTTGGTTCGTCTAAAAACATTAATTATGGCAAAAATACGGCATACAAAACTAAACCAAGAGCATAGAACTGTTCAGGAGAATTTTTTGCATCTATATCGAGTAAGAAAATCAAAGGACAACAACGCAAAATATAATTAGTTGACATAATAGTTAACCAAACTTCGGAGGACAATTAATTACGTTTCGCAATGTTTTTGTTTGTTTCTTTATGCTATATCGACCCAGTAGATTCTTCTGAACAGTTCCGCGTCCTCGGTCTAGTTTGTTATGCCCTAATTTTGCCATAATTAATTTTTTCAGGCGACCATGCATTCCGAGTATGTGGCGCCTCTATCGGAAGAACAACGAAGCTCCTTTCGACGTCCGTACAGCGCCAATTGATACAACGACAAAACGCTCAAACCGTTAGCCAAATTACCGATGGTCGATTTTGGCTAACAGTTTGAGCGTTTTGCCGCTGCACCAATTGGCGCTGTACGGACCCCGAACAGAGCTTCTCATTTTCTCCACAAGAGGCGCCACTATCACCGTAACTATACACTTAATACAAGTCTAGGGATTTTATTTTTTAAATAAATGCAATTCAGTTTGTTAAACACTTAATTACTTACTGGATTTAATTAATTTCGATGCGATCGTTTCTGCGATGTACAAGCTTTCCTGTGTAAAGCAATCTTTATTTGAAATTAATACTTTCGGTATTTCACCGCTAGATGCCTACTCGTTCTTTGCAATCGCTACTAGTACGCTTGCGTAGAACCAGTTTCTGTGTTCCTTCGAGCTTCCTTTTCCGTTTTGATCTGAAAAAGGTTCGTTCGGTTTTTATTCGGTTTATTGTTATCCATATTATTTACAAGAATCGTTGAGTGCGACAAGGTTCGCATATTTATTTCGAGTTGTTCAATATGTTGCGATGTTATTTTCAACAATGTGTGTGGTATTTTTTTCGTAATCATAGCACTTATATTCCAGAACCAAAATGGTGCAGCGGTTAACCTATCGTCGACGATTGTCATACAATACGAAAAGCAACAGGAGACGCGTGTAAGTATTGTTTCGAATTTTAGAAGAAAATCGAGTTATTACCACTATCGACTTATGCTGTATCCGTTATTTAACCGAGATATAAACTCGATTAGGGTGGCTTTAGACTTTGCTGGCGTCTAACGCTTCGAGGTTATGTTTTTGTTTCTCCGTTCGATACGCGTGCTTGGTTTTCGGTTGAAAACGGAAACGGTTGTTGTAGCAAGCTACGGATCTTTGAAGTATAGAACGTAGTCGGTAAATGATTTTCACGATACATTTAAATCGAGTACCAACGAAAGTTATATTTCCTGTTCTAACAAAACTGTTTTTATCCAGAGTACGCACACCTGGCGGAAAGTTGGTATATCAGTATCTTAAAAAACCCAAGAAGATCCCCAGATGTGGATTATGCAAAGACAAACTGAGAGGAATCCAGCCTGCTAGACCGATGGAAAGGTCCAGAATGTGCAGACGTAAGAAGACGGTGAAACGCGTGTACGGCGGTGTTCTTTGTCACAAATGCGTAAAAGAAAGGTACGCTCGCTTTTCGATGCCTTTCCTCGATTCTTTCTACCGAACCGATCGCCTGGTAGACCGGTATACTTACGTCTGTACTTAATCTTTTCCAGAATCGTCCGTGCTTTCCTAATCGAAGAACAGAAGATCGTCGTCAAGTATATGAAGGCGCGTAATGCAAAAACGAAAGCGGAGAAGTGATCTTTTGCTTTTTATTAATTAAATAAAATACATAAAATCGATAGTTCGTGTACACCTTGCCCTTGCAACTGTAGGATTACCGCAAAACCATTCGAACCGGGCTCGTTGTACGCCTCCTCCATCGTCGAGCAGGCTCTCACGGTACACAGTTCCTGCGAAGAGGTCTAAACGTAGCATCGACTCGTTTCTTCGAAGCATCTTTTCGACGTAATTCGCACCTGTGCGTTTTCCCGTTTGCAGGATCGTACTTGGAAACGCGGATCTTGCGCCTGTCTCGAATCTTACGGTGGCGCAACCGCGCGCAGCTTCTTATCTCGGAAACTCGTGCTCGTCGAGTTCGGCGGATACCTTTCGAATATTTCGAGAGCGGGAGATTTTTCGGATCGCGACGCGCGTTGCAACGCGCAGAAGTTGCTGGACAGAAGCGCGCCGTTCACTTTCCCAATCCAGTCGGAGCGAGTACACGTTCCCTGCATGGTATAGGAATAAGAGACGAGTATTCTATTCCCCTTATGGTCAAGGAGTGCTCGCAAACCCGTCTCGTGGCGGCACGACTCGCCAGCCTCGGTGCACTCGACGAGTGCCTTATTTGCTGAATTACGAGTATGCGCGTAGAAGGCGGACCGGTGTACAACGGTGCGGTTTCCATGGCGGTGCAAAAACGACCCAAGCGAGAACCGTGCGAGTTTGTCACCTGAGAATGCGGCAGCGCGTCGGCTGTTGGGTACTTTCGTTTCGCGAAACAACCTCCGTTCGTTGTCTCCGTATCGCGGATCCGACTTTTCGATCTTATCGCGTCACGGAGCAAGAGTCTAACGTGTTCCAGCTCACCGTCGCCCCTTTTTTGTTCTCTCTCTCTCTCTCTCTCTCTATTTATATATATATATTACTTTTTTGTTCTTTCTCTCTCTCTATTCGCTATTATATATATATATATATTATATAATATATATTATATATATATATAGAGAGAGAGAGAGAACAAAAAAGGGGCGACGGTGAGCCCCTTATATATATATATATATTATATTCGCTTCCAGTTCGTTGGTCGCCTCTCGTTCGTCTCGATAATAAGAACGCGTGGAAGAGGCGTCCGCGGCAAGAATAATAGCAGAGGATACAAGGGACATCGACGGTCGACGAGTAAAAAAGCCCCGCACGAAAACCATCTCGCTCCGAACGCCGAGGCGGCCGCGAAGGTAGTCGGCCGATTTCGAATTTTCGAGGGAACGTTTTTTGCTCGCGAGCCTGTCGATTCGCTCGATCATCCGTGTCGGAAATAATCGGCGCGGTTGGTAGGCGGTACGAGATGTTAGCGCGAGGCCACGTTTTCGTCTCGCTTCGATCGCCGCGAAATATCTTTTCCATCCGATACACCGCGAGATCTCCGACGAAAGAAAACGGATCGGTGGGGCTTCGAACATCGTCGACGAGAATCGCGTCTGGATCGGAGAGCAATGGATTTATTCGATCGCGCGAATCTACGCGTCTCTCGACGAGGACGAACGAAATTTTCGTCGGCACCGAGCGGATCGATCGATTTCCTGCGAAGCGAAGCGAAACGAAACGAACCGCAAGAAGATCGAGTCGTTGGCTGTCGACCGTTGGCCGTGTCCTGTGCCACGTCGCGTATCGAAAGAACTGGTTTACGCGCGAGATAAGGCGAAGCACGATCGATTCTAATTACCAGACGGATACAAATTCGCGAGCGCCCCTCGCGAAATCGCTCGACGAACCAATTTGCTCGGTGCCGTGGTCGCCGTGGTCGCCGTGGTCGTCGCACGAATCCGTCGGTGGCAAAAGATAGCTGCTCCCTGTCGCCTTTAATTGCCCGATCAGGCTGGAAAATGCAACGGTCTCGTAAGCTGATAACGGGTCGATCGTCTGCGATTCATTTCTGGATGTAGCGTTCGACGCGACGCTAAAGCGCCGAGGATGGTTCGACGCGATAATTCGACGATCGAACGAAAACGAGAGCGAATTGAAAATCTTCGGACAGCGCGAACGATCCTAATGAAATGCGACGATCTCGTTCGAAGGTGAGCCGATAATCGGTTCGGAACAGCGTTGCTCGGCATAGTCGTTCGCTGTAATCGCAACAACCGTCGGGACGATAGCGCGAAGAGAATTTATCCGGCGTCCGAACGGAGGAATCGTCGCATCGACCGTTATCGCGTTCGGTATCGGCGACAGCGAGGAACACGAATATTCGGAGATGTACACGCGAGAAAAACGAAGAGAACGAGAAGGAGAACGAGGCGAGAGGAAGGGGGGTCGAGAGCGCGACTTCGAAACGACAAGAGGAAACCGCGGTGCGTCGGTAGCGGGTCACGAGATCGGTTCGCGTCGCGTTTAATTGACGGTTATAAAATGCATCGGGGGGTGGAGGGAGGGGGGGAGGCGGTGACGACGGAGGCGACGGAAAGAGAGGGAGAGAGAGCGCGCGATCGAGAATAATTTGAAGCGAGCACAAGCTCCGAGGAGGAGAGCCGCGCGATACCGCGTGATTCCTATAATTTTCAGGGCTCGTGTTTGACAAAATAACAAGTGGGTGGGTGTCGGTTTTCACACCCGCGGCTCGGCGGGGCCTCTTCGGGGAATGTAAAAAAGGGCAGAACACGAAACCGGTCCCGATGGATCTTTGTTACGCCGCGGCCCCCGCGTCCTCTCGCGCCTCCCTGCCTACTCTTGCCTTCTTGCCTGCGCGCCCCGCCTCGTCTCGCCGAGCCTCCCCGAACAAGGACCAACCGATTCAGGATCGTAGCTAGCGAGCGCTCGAGCCTCGTTCACGACCCGGCTAATTTTCTCGTTCGGTCGTCGATCGCGTTACGAAATTAGAGACTCGTCCTGCCGCGGACCGAACACGCGCCATATCTTTTGCACGCGTCGCTTTTCCAAATACTCGACTCGTTGCGCTCGGTTGCGATCTCGGCCTTCGCGTTCGTTTCGCGCGATTCCAAAGTTCCGAAGGGTCTGTCGCGATAGGATAGGATAGGATAGGATAGGATAGGATAGGATAGGATAGAATAGGACAGGAGGGTCGCCGGTCTCTCGGCTCGTTTCCTTCTCCGGCGCGGAGGGCCGTTTCTCTCGGTCTCCGAATCACGGTCGGCGGGACTGCTTCGATCGAGCACCGGTGGCCCCAATTCACACCTGACTTTTAGCGATAAAAGCCAGCTCTAAAGATATCGTTATCCCGGTCGAGCGCGCCACACGAGCCACGCTCCACGCTCCACGCTCCACGCTCGGCTCGACCCGAGGAAAGGAAACGGTTATCGCGGCAGGTAGCCCGCTCTTGCGCGCTTAATCGAGCGAATTCATTTCGTCCCGTGTCCTCGCCTCCTCTTATTTCGCCGTTAAACGTTGCCCGTCGATCGATCGTCGACCTCCGGGGATCGGCGCCGGGAGAGGAGAGCGTTCTCTGTTCTTCTCTCGTTTCGGAACGAAAGACGAGTCCGTGAATCCGCGCGACTGGAACACGGCGGGACAATGGCCTGGAAAGTCGATTACGAGAAAAGACGCCACTGGATAGCAACGCGGAAAGATCGAGCGTCCACGGAGAAGGAAAGTTTAAGAATTCTCGGCGGAATCCTCGAAGAGAGACCCCGGCGCGGGGCAGCGGGTCTCTCTCGAATCTGAAATTTGCACGAGTAAACAGCGACGCGATCTCTCTCTCTCTCTCTCTCTCTCTCTCTCTCTCTCGTGCCGAATTGCAGCAGAGGAGGGCCGAGAGTTTTCGGGAATCGGCGAGCTCCCAGCTCCCACAGTGGGATCGAATACGAAGAACGACCGAGCGCTCGGCGCACCGGTTCCGTCTCCGTCCGCTAAATAGGCGCAATTACGATCGATTGCGCGCGATGCGCCGTCCTGCCGACTAATCTTATAACCGAGGAACGTCCGAACGACGCGCGACGTCGTACGCGCGGTCGCAGCGTTCGCCGAGACCAACGACGACTCGAACGCGCGCGTTCGATAGCGAGACGATTCGTTCGATAGCGAGAGGCGAGCCCTTCGGCTCGCATCGTTCGCCCGAAGAAGCGTCCAGGTCCGGGAAACGCGTACGCGCGCGGAAACGTCTTCTCGCGGAGACGGTTGGAGCAACGAGCGAGCCGCGCGGCAGCTAAAATAGATGGAACTCGGTCCGAAACCGTGTCCAAAGGATAACTCGTTTTCGGGCGCGGTTAATAGCGTTGGACGGAGCGCGGGGTGTTGAAATTAGACGCGCACGAGCCTGGAGCGGATCTCGCGGTCGAATAGAACCGGGGCCGACGCGGTCGGAGGGACGGGGACCGACCCGAAGCTACGAACGCCGCGGCGCGTCGAGGCCCAGACGTGGATTTCGCCGTTTCGTAGCTCCGCGCGACGTCGGTCCGCCGAATGAAATATACTTCCAGCTCGTACGGCCCTCGTAACTGGCGCCGGACGGATCGAGATTTCGGCCCCGTCAGGGCCGACCGTGCTTACACGCCGCTCGCCGCTTCTCTCTTTCTCTCCCTCTCCGTCCCCCGTTCCGCCGTCTTTCGTGGTCGCCTCTCTCTCTCTCTCGGTTTCTCTCCGGTTCGAGTTTATTTTCTGGTTGGTCCGTTCGTCGACCGGGGCGAGAACGCGTTAAAGTTAAACGATCCCCGAGACGGAGCTATCGGCTTACGGTCCCCCTAATCCACCGATCCCTGCTTCGAAAACGCCTTTCTAATTTCTCGTTGCTCTTTTACCGGCGTCGCGCTTTCGAACCGAGTCCGACAGGACTCGGACGACGCGCTAATTTCGGCGGGGAATCGAGAAACGATCGGTTTCGATCTTAATTTCGGATTAAATCACACGGATACGATTTATACGAGATCGTTGATGTTCCGGATTTCGATGTTCCAACGAGTCGTCGACGCCCGGACTAGATTCGTTTCTGCCACGAACGATCGTTTGTCGGATCGCCGGGCGTTGCGACGACGTTCTTCCCATCGGCTCGCCGGCTGTCTCCGAATGAAATATGCTTCCACCTCCTTCGAAAGTGCCGCGATGCGATGCGAAACGAACGAATCGCGATTTCGGGCGCTCTCCGGGCCCTCTCCGGCTTCGTCGTCGTTGGCCATTGTCGCGGTCGAGGCACCTCGGAGCCGAGCATCGTCGGGTCTCGAAACTCGAGGCTCGGAACGCGACGGGGCGAGGCGAGGCGAGATCTCCGTCGCCCGCCGCTGCATAAACGAATAAGGGTTCGCAGAAAAGAACCGACCGATTCTAATCCCGAAATCCGGTTTCAAGCACGCCGGATTGTCCCGGGCGGACTTCTTTTTTCGTTGACGCGAAACTCGGGGTCCGGTCTCCGCTCCGGTGGGCCCGCGTCCGCGTCGACACCTCCACGTATGCGAGAATGCTTCTTTCGGAAGTTTTCGGGATCGATGGCGGCGACCGCGATTCGACGAAGCTGTAAAATCGACGGAGCCGGTAGCGGTCGAGGGCGACCGCCAGGGTGTCGCGTCGCGGTTCGCGGTTATATTATATTATATTATATTATATTATATTATATTATATTATATTATATTATATTATATTATATTATATTATATTATATTATATTATATTATATTATATTATATTATATTATATTATATTATATTATATTATATTATATTATATTATATTATATTATATTATATTATATTATATTATATTATATTATATTATATTATATTATATTATATTATATTATATTATATTATTCGACGCACGATATCGCGAGCCGCGATTCTACTCGGGCAAGCGGCTCTTTCTTTCCGGCTCGCGATCGGGGGACTGTAATTTCATACAGGTGTCGACGCGCGATAACGAGGCGAACGCGCGCGCGACCATCGGAGACGTGGACTCTCTCCGGTTTTGTCCGAGGCGCAGTTTTTTATCGAATAACACGGGACCGAGTCGCCGTGTTGGTCCCGCGTATGCCGCGTGGAAGACATCCAAAGAAACCAGCGATACGTTCGTCGTTTTCCGCTCGTTCCTTTTCGCGACGCTTCGTCTTCTATCCTATCTCCTATCCGAGATAACACGGACAACGTCGAGTTCGGGTGCTCTTCCGCGATCCCGCGCGAACGGCGAGGCATCGCGGAGCACCGAGATTTCTAGCGAAGACTTTGAACGCGCGCGATCGGATCGCGTCCGGAAACGAAAACGAAAACGATCGAGACGATCGATGATAAATTCGCACCGAATCGAGTCGTCGCCGTTGCCTCTCGTTAGCCGTCGCGTACACCGTTGTCCGTAGACGGTGTACAGAGTTCGAAACGCGCGCGCGTTCGTTCGACTCGGTCAGCAATTAACCGAGAACGATGCGGCGACTATTTCTAGCAATTAGCGATAGGCGGTTAGTCGGCACGGGGAAGGAGCATCCTTCGTTCGCCTCGCCTCCGTCCGTTCGTATTCCCGCGACGCGATTCGCGCGGAGAGAAATTGCGATCGTTCTCGCGGCGAACGAGGATGTCCGCCGGCTTCGAAGAAGAGACAGGTTCGTTCGTTGTAAACAAATCTGACCTATATGTAATTGCTCCTCCGCCGCCGGTTGGAGGGGTTAATCGACCCGTCGACCAGTTTCCACGCTGGAAACGGCGACGTTCGTCGGACCGTGCCAGCCGTGGACCGACCGTCCGAACGGACGACGGTCGGCGTCGCGTCCGGGAACGCCGAAAATCCAGCGTTTCGTCGACTCGAAGACGAATCGACGCAACGACCGCGACCGATCGAGAAGATAGAAATCGTGGAAAGTCGAGCACGCGCGACTCGTTGGACGGGAGAGATCCGTCGCATCGGCGCGGATCCAGAAGACGATGCCCGGCTGCGATTCCAGATCGGGTGGATCCGCCGTCGGGCCGATGGGAAACGCGAGATCGCGGCCGCGACAGGGAACGGGGGGCGGACGAGAGACGGACGGGCGACAGGTTCTCCGTGGAAGTCGTTGCGTCGGGAATCTAATCGTGCCGAGCGGGGAACGATGGTCCGAGCAACCGATCGTGGGTCGCCGAAGCAGGGAATCGGTCGAAGCCCCGCGCGCCGCTTTTCCTCCGCACAATATGCCTTTGTCGAGGGAGGGAACAGGCTCCGTTAATGGGTATTCGATTACGATCCACAGTGGTCGCTCTGTGGCCGTTAGTTTTTACATTCCGCGGGAGTATCGTTTGCTCGCAACCTTTCCCCGGATATCTTTTTACGCTCGCTGAAAACGGAGCCGAACGGATAAATGGGCCGATTTGCGCGCGACCGCGACCACGACGACGACGACGCGGTGCGGGAGCGATTCGGTTTTGTTCTCGGTCGCGAACGACGACGAATCGATTTCAATTTCGATCGTTTTCGCGAGGGTCGGGCCAACGTTCGTTTCGCGGGTCGAACGATCGCGGAGCGCGTCGCGGCTCGCGGCTTCCGTGTCGAGGGTTTCGAGTCGAGCACGCTACGTTGGCAATTAACCGGTAATCCGATATCGACGGTAGTACCGGAGCGGCGGAGAATGTAACGAAGCGCGAGGCGTGTACCGCTAACCGCATACGAGAGCCGGTTGCGAACGGTCGCGCGGAGTCGCGCGGAGCTTCGCGCGTAAATGCACGCTCGGCGTGTTAATGTTTGAAAGCGCAGCGTGACGCGCGCCCCCGTCGCGTGCATGCACGCCGACCGTCTCCGCTCCGCTCCGGTCGCACGACTCTCGATACTCGATCGGCCTGGCCTGGCCTGGCTCGATCGGTTCTCCTTCGGCTCTCGTTCGCCTCGATCGCCGAAACGGCGCCGTTCGAGTGCGAATGCACCACTTTCGAAACGCGCGGCACCGCCTTTCTCTCCGATGCTTCGCCCGTTTTCTGCTACTCTCGTTCTCTCTCTCTCTCTCTCTCGCTCGCTCGCTCCAATTACAATTAGTCACCGACGCGAGCGATGCTCGAACATCGACGACTCCGAAGCCTCTCTCTTTGCAATTTCAATGTTAATTGCAACAGCTTCGCCGCTTGTTTTTTTCATTCTGGTCGGATCGTTATCAGATACCGAGAAAACACGTACGCGCCGGAAGGTTTCGTTATATCTTTCCTGCTCGTTTCCTCCGCTTTACAGCGAGTATACGATCGGTGTAATCGTGTCTCGATAAGCGGTTATCCGTTTCGATCGCAACCGCGATCCGTGGGATCCGGATCGCGGCGATCTCCTCGGGTCGATGGTCAAAGAATTGCGCGCGCGGTCGTAGGAAAAAAGGAGGATTCGTTCGGACGTTTCGAGAATCGAGGTAGGTCTCCCGCTCGGGCCCGCTATCCTCGTTCGTCCGGTTCTCCGAAGAGGAAGATTCACGATTCTAGCCGGGTTCTAGTTTCCGCGATGACGCGCCACGCATAGACATTCGCGCCTTTCCAAGGAGCCGCTCTCCTCCGACCCTCCCCGCGGCTTCTCGGCGCTCGTTTTGCAGCATCGGTGCGAACTGCGAACGCTTTTCGAGCGCCCTGCGAGCATGCCCGACGACGGAGAACGGAGAGCAGAGAACGAGGGGGAGAGAGAGAAGCCGAGAAATCTTTCTCTCCGGGACCGTGGTCGTCGCGTCGCGGCACGTTGGCGCCCGTAGGGCGCCGTCGCACGCTCCCCGCGAGCCGCTAGCCGCTAGCCGCTAACCGCCAGCCGCGAGCCGCTAGCGTAGCCGACGGCCCAGGGATCTCCGTTTCTCAGGGATGTAGCCTCGGATCGAATCCGAGCCGCTGCGAGCCCGGTCTTCGAAGGGACTCGAACCCCGGAGCCTTTTTCCCAAATACGTTGTCTCGCAGATTTTGCTCTCGGCTCCGGACCAGAAACCGTATCACGGATCGCGACGAACGGTCGACTCGTCGAATGGAATCGCGCGCGTGCTCGACAACAGGTGGTTCGCTCGCCGCGGTCCAACGAGAAAAGTAGACAACGAGCGGAGCTTATTGAAGGAACCGATCTCTCGAACTTCCGCCAATTAAATGGAAAGTCGACTATCGAGAATCGCCGATCGAACGGCTCTCCGCCGACCGAATCTTCCGCGCGGTGGTCCCGCCCACCTCGATCGCGGCTCCGCGGATATCGGTGCACGGATGGTTGCGAGCACTCAGGATCAAGGGGCCGCGTATCGGAATCGTGCTATCGTATACGCGTGACGCGTACGGTATAGTGCGCGCGTATCTCGATAGAGCGTAGAGTCGACCGAGAACGAGAAAGAAGGGGCACGTACAGAATGGATTCGAGATTTTTCCGAGTCGCGACTGTTCGACGAAAAAGAAAAGATCCGCCTCTGGTATAAGTTATCGTCGCGCGTCGCGCGCGCGTTTATCGCGGGACTTTCGGTTTTCGAGGAACTCGGTCGCGATCGCGGTAGCGATCGCGGATACGGTCGCGCTCTCTCGCGATTCGTCGGAACGGCTCGGAGCATGTACGCGTTGTTCGTCTCGATCTCGATCGTGGTTCGATCGGGGTACCATGAATCGGAGATACAGAGTTGATACGTGCCGTGGCGTGGCGCGTTACCGTGTGTGTGTGCGCGCGTGTATCTCTTTCTCGCTTCCTCCTCGTTTCCGCGCGTATAGATTGCACGGAGGATCGGGCTCTCGCGGCGATCCTTGTCTCGGAGCCGAGTCGGCACGAAGCGTTCCCCCGGAAAACGGTGAATCCCCACCCGTGGCGAGCCGGAGACCGACGAAGTCGAGCGGCCTGCGCTCTGCCGCCTGCCGCCGCTGCCGCTGCCGCTGCCGCCTGCCTCCGATGCCGACGCTGACTGCTCTACGTCACAGTGAAGTATGTGCTCTCGAGTGTAGAAAATGGCTGCGCACTCCGCTACCCCGGGTCGGCGCGGATGTAAATACGGCCTGTGGATCGGCCTGGGAGTGTTTATCGCGAGACTCGTCGGTGGTGAGTAGATCAGTGGCTGATTTCCTCGTGGCCGTCCGAGCGAACGCGATCAAACGCGATCGAACGCGAACACGGCCGTGTGTATTGTGCGGTACACGACCAACGAATCGATCGGATGCGGATTCTCGACCCGATTCGCTGTCTTCTGGTGCCTAGCTCTTCCGGTGCTCTTGGATCGCCCTTCGAGACTACTGCTCCTTCGGCCGCCTCTTCGACCGATCCGTCTCCTCCGTCGACTCTGCCCGTCTTCTGCCGCACAGATGTCCGCTGGTGTCCCGCTGATCTCTTTCTCTCGCTTCGTCGATTCGTCGCACGTCCCCCCCGAGAGAGAGACGCGCCAGGGTATCGTCGTCGACCGAACATCGTCGTCGTCGTCGTCGTCGTCGTCGTCGTTCTATCCGTTCTATCCGCGAAAGATCTGACGCGACCTCGTTCACGCCTTCGAGTCTTCCGAGTCTTCGCCGCGGACCCGTACGAGACCCTGGGTGATCCTTTAACGTGACACTTTCCGTGGACAGAGAGCCAGTCTTCTCCGCGAAAAGGCGCGTTCCGTCGTCGCCGTTGTCGCACGATCGGTACGTTCTCGCGAATGGAATCCCGTTGCCAAAGGCATGCGCGCCTTTTCTATTCCGTTTTTCTAGTTTTTACTCGTTTTACCCTCGACTCGGAGAGGCCAGAAGGAAAAGAGCGTGCTCGTTCTCGAACGAGAGAGAGAGAGAGAGAGAGAGAGAGCGAGAACGGGAGAGTGGGGAAGAGCGAGAACGAGCAAAAGAGAAAGACGAAGAGGTTAGACGCTAAGGTTAGGCACTGAAATACCAGTACCAGTGGTGCTGGGATTCTCGCCGTTTCCGATGCCTCGAGAAGTCTCGGTCGTCCCAGTCGCTGTGCTGATTCGCTCCCGGTGTTCCGACCTTTTTCCGTTTTTCTTCGTTTTTTCCGTTCCCAGCCCAAAGAGAACCGCATAGTCGCGGCATCGTTCGCAACATCCCCACGGATTAATTTTAGCCACGCTTAAAGTTGCTTTCTCAAAAACGACCGATATCTCGCTCGATCGAATCCCCGCGATTCTTCTCAACGAATTTCCCTATCTCTGGTATTTCTATCGCGTCCGCCGATACATTGTTCTCCGCTCGACGAGACAACGAATCGAACAAATGGTCAATCTATTTGAATCCATCCACGTGGTACGGCCTGCGAGGAATGCGGTTCGACGCCGATATACGGCGGCGATCGGTCCACCGTTGTAACGAGTACGAAACGTTATCGTTTTCTTTATCGGTCGATGACAATCGAAATCGCGAAATGTTCCTGCGAGCATCGTTTCGATACGAGCACGGCAACAATGCCCGGTGTTTCGGACCGTGTCGCACGAGACGACTCCATATGGTGATCGGTCTACTTCCAAGTACGCAGAGATCGTGTCTGTGATCGAGACGTTCGATCTACGATACCGAACGTATCGAATCGTAGAATGCGAACCGCAATGAAAATTGATCGACTTTGACGAAATAGACAGTATTTTCAACATAGAGAGGAGGGGGGGGGGAGGGACATCGAACGCGAACACGAATCGGTTCACAGCTTCCAAGTTTATCGACGAACGACCTACCTCTTTCGGCCAACGAGTTCCCCTAGAGAATCGCGGCAACGAGTGACAGTAGGATTGGATTACCGTCGACTGATTGTCCTTCCACGAAAACTATACTGGTAGTATTGTTACGCGTACACGCAAAGTCGTTTTCACCGCGGTTCTCGGATGCGTTATTCATCGCGCGCAAATGCAACCTGCAATTACGCTCGATGTATGCGCCAGCCAAAAACGTATATCGTCGTGAACCACGCTCCGCAGCCGTCGTGCTCTCTAATTTCCGTCGCCGAACCGGTGGAGCAACGGACTCTGTTCGACGCACGTTAGACCCGTTTCACGCCAAGGTACCTGCATCGCGATACGAGTATGCGATACGGTATTCGGCGCGAGAGAAAGTATCGCGGTACTGTATCGACGTCCGAACGTTCCCGTTGAAGAACGCGTACGGTCGGTATTCATCGTACGCGCATCGCGTCTATGTACACCCAGGCATCGTACACCTATTCCTCTTGCTTTTCCATGTCCTTCGTGTCTCCTGTATCCCTGCAAAAAAATTAAGTTCACAACCGTTCGTACCCGTTAGAAAACGATTCTACTTGTATAAACCAAAGAGTACCTCGCCCGTAAAATACTTAAATAAACAATGATAATAATGAAAATTTCGATCTCGATTTCAAACGCAAAAAATTGGTAGGATCCGTTCGAACGATCGCGGGTTGTTCCGGTGGTTGGCAGTCTGCCCGCGAACACGCCGCGATAAATACAGTAAATATTCATTGACCAAATTGCTGAACGGGCCGGACTCTCTTGACAAATGATCCAACACTTTGAAACAAGTGCCTTCTCCTCCCGCTCGAGGCAGTTTACCGGTCCGAAACGGTCCGTTAATTGGCGCGAACGCGCTCCTTCGATCACGATCGATCGATCGTCGAGAAATTTAGATTTAATCGGGCTACCGAGAGCGATCTCGACGATTAAGATCGCTCGCGTTTACTCTAAAATGCGATCGAACCGCTGAGAGAAGGATTCGAGGATTCGTTTCGACCCGATGTATTTGTTCGATGTGGAACTACGTGTCGGGCTTTAATGCCCGCTTGATTTTGTAACGATCGCTGTCGTGCGGTACCGATTCCCTGGAGGTTGTAGGTGTGGAACGCCAGCTTATCGCTGATATTGCTCTTTGCCACGCTGATAAACAACGTGTCTGGTTGTAACGCAGCGACGCGCGATTCATTGAATCCTTCTCACGAGATTACGGCCGACTACGCGATTGTTTCGCTAAAAACTACTGGTTCGACGCGGCGACGCGACCACCCTATTACGCGCTTACGCTCGTTCGACGTTCGGGTATATCCTCTTCGTTTCGCGTTCTCTTTCGCAAAAAGAAACGCGATCGTCTCGCCTCGTCCCGTTTCGTTTCGTCTCGACCCGTCTCGTCTCCTACGGAGTTGTTTCCTTTTCTTCTTTCTCGGTTCTTTTTTTCCCGTTGCAACGTGTCACGGTCCTTCGTTACACGCCGAGTGCAGCTGTAGATTTCTATTAGCGACCGCGAGTGAATTCTCTACGATGCGCTGCTTCTGCATCGAACAATTTAATTCATTGATGAAACATCGTCGATGGAAAAGTACGCGACGGTCGCGTAGTTTTCGTTCGATTTCTCGAGATATCGCCTACCGGACACCCATAGACCCATGGGACACCACGCATAGATCTGGAAAGTTGAAATCAAATCAAATCCTTCCATCGCTACCGACAGATTCTGCGACTCTTTCTTACCAGGGCGATTATTATTGTTTCTCCCGCGAACCACTTTCTTCCCAAGTTCGATTAAACTGTATCTCTTTTAGAAATTCAGCTATTTCTGCGATACGCTACTCTACTCTATTTATGTTATTTATAGTTTTAATTTTAATTCCAACTCTATTTCTTCCTTCTTTGTATCGTATTTCTTATTCTTTTGCTTTTTATCTATGACATTTATCGATCCTATATATTGTTTCTATTTTTATGTTTATCGTTTTTGTCTTCTGCGAAATAAAGGGTTATATTTCATTGATCTCGGTAAAACTAATCTAATCTATACTAATCTAATCTAATCTAATCTAATCTAATCTAATCTAATCTAGACGCGTTGTCTGGCTAGAATGATCTACTCTACTTTGCGGGATAATAAATTAGAGTCGTCCTCGATGTTTGAAAGACGTACACCTTGTCTCGTTGAGAAAACGACGGAGGATCGTGTAACCGTGTAACCGGCGCGGCGATTTCCTTGTACGGCGATCGGTTGGTCGCCTCGGGCCAAGAAAACTTTGATTCAAGGACTGATAATTGATTCTTGAAATGCGCATGGAATCGGGACATGTGGAACATGTCCGTCGAGTCGAAACAATTATCGTCTCTCGTCTCGGTATCTGTTTGTCAAGAAAGTATTTTTCTGTCGTTGTAGAATGGTATCTTTCTACGTTCGAGATTGAAAGTGACACTCGGTGCCGTTCGGGTCACAGAGAGAAAGAGAGAGAAAGGTGGAGAGAATACGTGGAACGGGTTCAGCATGCATGGAGCATCGATCCGTCATCCAGATATTCGGGGATATAAATAGAGCGGTCACTGTAAAATAGACGCGAGAGAGTAATTCCGCGACAGAAGATAAGCAGTCTTCCCAGCCGCTTCCAGGCTTCGTCTTTCTTCCTGTTCCTTCGTTCCAGCCCGACTTCGATTCCCTCGTTCCGCGATTAGAAAATTACTCGGTCTCGATGAACTAACCTCTTTCGTTTTTTCGTAACCATTTTCGATTTCTCGGTCGAATTTCCTCTCCGTAAGTCGATCTCGCCCTCGGTGTTTCCGCTCCCCTCGACCGTCGTGTTACCGACCCGCGGCCGAATAGGATTATGGTGGCAGCGATTCCTAAAACATTTCATTTCACATTCGAACGCACTCCGCAGCATGCATCGTAAACTTTGTACTCTTTGTTTACTTGCACGACGTGCTTCTCCGTCATTTTTGCGCATGGTAGATAACCTTAAACCATATTTGTCCGTTCCATCGTACTTTCGGCTATCCGTCTTCCATCTGTGACAGCGCGAGCGTATCAGATCGAAGATGTCGTGTCGTGTCATGGTAGAAGATGAGAACAATAGTTTTCTGAATGAACGCACGGCACATTTACGATCTACGTGTACGCAGTATGAATATGCTTGGAGCTTCGAGAGACCATTGGAGATTCACTTTCCGTGGAAGAAGCGTGGCATAGAAATGCGCGCCAATTTCAAGGCGCTTCAAAAATCGATCTTTATATCATCGACCTCGATCGCTCTTACATTCGACTTTGCGATCATGACGCATTGAGTTATCGACTCCTCTAATAATACGTCAACTTGATTGTTGATCGTTCGATATTGTAATCGTGATACATACACCTTTGAATTATTTTTTTCAATCGCATGCTTCTTCGAGATTGCGAATTGATCTTTGTGTAGAAAATTTCGAAAGATGAAGAGGAAAAAAAAGGTGTTTGCCCCAAGATTAATTTACGCATCGGCGCGTGCGTATACATAACAGATTTCTGTTGGTTGCAACTTCCAAGGGGCGCACCTTCCGCTTATTTGTTGCAGCAGCCAGCAGCTCGTGCGTAGAACGCAATGGCCGTCCGCCTACGCGACACGTCGTAACTCGTCGAGCAACCTCCTCCCGAATCCGCCCAGTATAACCGAGCTTTCCACTCGGCGTCATTTAACACGTTCGGTTACTTATCTCGCGCCGATTTTTCTCGCTGTCGTTCGTTCGATCTGTCTTCACCTCTCTTCACCTGTCTATTCTCGCTGCCAAGATACACCGTTATTTTTCAGTGTTTTTGTTTACTTTCGTATAACCTCAAAGATGCAACACCGTTCGTTTCGCGTTTACGTTCGAACAGTCACACCATAAAGACGGATACGGAGATGGCGGCAGGTGGTCCGTGCCCGAAACGTCTTCATTTTATTCGAAACGATAGTTCCCAGGTAATCGAAATAACTGTGCATTTCGTTCTTTCAGCACTGGGGATCACGTGTTACTGCGAAGGACAATGCCCGGACAATCGGCAGAATGGAACCTGCGAAGGAAGACCCGGTGGACATTGTTTCAGTGCGGTAGAAGAAGTTTGGGACGCGGATGCAGGGGAATTCGTTCCCGAGTTGTCGTTCGGCTGTTTACCACCGGACGAACAAGGCTTTATGCAATGCAAAGGATACCTTGTGCCGAACTTGCAAGGGAAAAGCATAATATGTTGCAACAAAAGCGCGCTGTGCAATAAAGACATACTTCCCGAATATAAACCTAGGCCTACGACAGCACCCAATCCTATGGCCATAGCATCCGGTGCGCCTCTTATAATATTGGCTACCATACTATCCGTATGCTTAATGGTAATTTCGATAGCTATGGTTATTATATACCATAGGTACCGAAGGAAAGAGAGAGGTCCTTGCCTAGTGCCTTCTCAGGGTACCCTCAAAGACTTTATCGACCAGAGCAGCGGTTCTGGATCGGGGTTGCCCCTGTTGGTACAGCGGACTATCGCTAAACAATTGGCATTGTCTCAATGCGTGGGAAAAGGACGGTACGGCGAAGTATGGCTCGCAAGATGGAGAGGAGAGAAAGTAGCGGTCAAAGTATTCTTCACGCTGGAGGAAGCATCTTGGTTCAGGGAGACCGAGATCTACCAAACCGTGTTGATGAGGCACGACAATATTTTAGGTTTTATCGCGGCTGACATCAAAGGAACAGGATCCTGGACACAAATGTTGCTGATCACGGATTACCACGAAAGGGGATCGTTGCACGATTACTTGCAAACCACGGTCCTAGATCATCCTAGTCTATTAGCAATTTGTCATTCGATCGCATCGGGAATTGCTCATCTACATACGGAAATCTTTGGCACGCGTGGGAAACCCGCGATAGCGCATAGGGATATCAAAAGTAGAAATATTTTAGTGAAAAGGAGCGGTGAATGTGCAATCGCCGATTTTGGCTTGGCTGTTAGGTATATAAGGTAAGGGTTAGAAGAATAAAAATTCATCGAAGAAACGATACGTGCGGCGGATATTAGAATTGTCAAATTTTGCTTACAGCGAAAGCGGAGAAATAGACATCGCTCCTAACACGCGAGTAGGAACTCGCCGATACATGGCTCCGGAAGTCTTGGACGAAACGTTGAATACATCCTCGTTCGATGCCTTTAAAATGGCAGACATGTATTCTGTGGGTCTTGTGTTGTGGGAAGCGTGTAGGAGATGCGTGACCGGCGGTAAGACTTCTGTAGTGGAACCGTACGCCCTGCCTTATCACGACGTTGTTCCGAGTGATCCAGACTTCGAGGATATGCGGTTAGCGGTGTGCGTAAAACGATTACGTCCAATAATACCAACGCGATGGGAGAATGATCCTGTAAGCAAGAAAATAATCGCCTTCGTTCAAGGAATTCTTGGTAGATGGGAAATGTTGAAAGTTTCATGCCTATTTTTTGTTTCAGATCCTTTTTGCTCTCAGCAAACTTATGGCCGAGTGTTGGCATGCAAATCCTGCTGTTCGTTTAACAGCGTTACGCGTCAAGAAGACAATGTCGAAACTGCATATTGATAATACCATCAAGATCGTGTAGTGTACAACGATTTTTCTTCAAACTCTTTACTTCACATTTCGTAATTGAAAAGAAACTGTCCCCTTGTAAATACATAACCCCGGTGTACATAGGTTTATTAACAGACTGCAAGCCTAAAGACTGAGTATTAAGATTTACATATACTTGAAGACGTATGAATGTAGAAACTGGTATGATCAATGGGTGATTACGAACGTAATTATGAATGAGTCCATGTTGTCTATGTATATTTTTTGTTTTTATGTGAAACGCGACAAAATGCGATAGCGTCAAATGCGGATTGACGTGCTTCACTGTGTTGAAGTTTGTTGAATATGTAACCGAGGATAGTTACTACTTAGAAAAGATAATACTGTTTGGCAAAGAAAAGTGTCCTGAGTTCTAGACGCGTGTGAGCTTTTAAAAAAGAGACATTAAAGTAAGTTTAGCGAACGACAGCAGATATTTCAATTCTAGAAGGGTGAATGCCACTTTGATAATAGCATTTACTAAATCTACACTAATATTATGAAATTTTTATATTCATTCGCATTAAAGTCCTCGTCATTACGAAACCATGCTAATTTACGTTTATATGTCTCTACACAATTGTTGACGAGACATTTTGCAGGATATATATAATTTTATATCTTCGGAAATTCAATGGTATAGACACAATTTTTGCGGAAGGAATGTTTTTGGATGTTGGTATTCCGAATATTCTGTTACTGTTGTTTGGAATACTCGATAAAATTTACTTGGAATTTTTTTACGGAATTCATTTAATTTCCATCCTACATCCGTAGATTTTATACGCTTGTTTTAAAATTACTTTGAAAGTTGAAAATTATATATTTTTTTAAACGTTACTTTCAGCTATATCACTGGCTCTCGATTACTGTGTCTAATGTATAACCCTGTATTATCTGTACAGTATGTAATTTATGTTTTTATTTTGTACAAATGAAATACGTTAATTATTTAGCTTTTAGAACGATGTTAACTATACTGTCGATTGTCCAGATTATAAATGATTTTGTTTTCGAGATCATTAGATTTGTCACAACTCCCTACAAATTTACTCCGTTCAATGCAGTCCGTATTATTTGTTTTCAATATGTAACGATTATGATGCATATCCGTAAATTGTATATTACGAACGATACGGATATACAACTGAATATCTTAACAACATTGTTGTTGTAATAGTAAATTATGTCTCTTAGACTTCGAAAAATTGACTCGAAATCGTTATGTTATATATACGTACGACTTCTATACAATTATTATACGACAGAAGTCACTGTTAAATAGTATCGTAGTTCTTTAAAAAAAAAAATGAATTGTAATCATATTACAAAATTGTAGTTAATAGCTAGTTGATTGAAAATAATGAAAGTTATATTTTTAACAAGTATTAAACATCATCTTTTTCTAGACATATTTTTATTTATTATTACATGTTATAAAGCACTATCTTTACTGTTTCTAAGCGGCTACCTAAAAATTACCGGACGTCCGCTGTATATGTATATAACGCTGTTTGTACAATATTTCTGCGAATATGTAACAATATACACGTTAAGGGATCTATTCTTTCTTACGTAGAATTTATTGTAGACGATTCGCATAAATAAAAAACAAATACATACGTGCATATACATATGTTTGTACATTTTATGTACTATGTATTTATGTATGTATAAGATATTCGCTGGGAACCAATGAAATCTTTGGTACGAACGAGATCGATATGCACATATGTATGTACTTTTTATAAATTACAAACAACGATGCGGCCTCTCAACCATTTAATTAAGATTTAAGATTATGAAAAGTATTAATCGAAAAAAATCATATTCTTTGAAGCAGTAAACTCTTCAATTTGAATTATATATTTATACATATGTACAATCAGAAAAATGTGGAACATCGATACGGGGCATCATGGGTAAAACCAGAAGGGGAGTGTCGACCATTTTTACCAAATGCATCTCTAATCGCTAGAATCATGAACATATGCCACAATTTAGTACATAATGTATTCTTCTTCTTAATATTTTTTCGTCTTTGGGAATTAAACATTTAATCAAATGTTTGTCCTTTATTATTTTACATGCTATTATTTACGTATATATATATATATATATTTGTTTTTTAGGCTGTACGAATAGCTTAATATCGATATGTACCTGCCTGCATATACAACCTGGAAATTATAGAAAGTTTCTGTCCTATCGGTTGGCGACACTGACGTAAAATCGGAAGCACGTCGCACGTCGGAGGAAGGGACGCCGACGCCGCTTTTCACTGCTCAGTACTCAGTCTGTTGCGGTCCGCCATTTTTTACTTCGGGAGCGTGTGATTTCGCGTCGTGTTTTATCGCGTTGTTTTACGGAAATACTGACTTGGTAAGTACTCAAACATTACTAATATGTCTCTCGTATAAGGAGTTATCATTTTGATGTAGTACACGCGATTAAATCAACATCCGTATCGTAGAATTTGTTACGACATTTCTGCGTCGATATGCAGGGTATTCGAGGCACGCCATTTCGCGTCACTTGGCTTTCCGAAAAGAAACATGTTTGGTACTTGGTTCTGTTTCTAGCCGCTTTTAAGCATCGATCCGCGCTCGTTTGTACGAAATAAACGATATTCGATCGATCTATACGATCAACGAATTGCATCATATTTTCTGTTATTCAACGCGTATGCATACTTACGTACATACATATGTACGCGCGTATGTATGCACATTTTTCTTCGTTATACGTAAGCGAGAACTTAGAAAGCTTGATTTTCGAGCGGCTCGGTAATTTTCCACGCTAGTTTTGCTATCCGTACTTCTAACGTACAAAATTCCAAAAAATGCATCGATATACATATACGTGTAATTTGTTTAAAAAAACGTGTACTATCTTGCAAGTTGAGATGCAATCTGTGCATGTATATCTATAAACTTTGTACTTATTTGTAACATTCCTGTATTGCGTGTCTTTTTCTTGGCTGTGAATAATACACAATTTTGCAACGCACCGGCAACCTTCCAATTGTATTTAGCTCTTATCGAATACGTACTGCATTTCGGATACTTTATATTAGTCCGTGACGAAAAGAAATTTTGACGTAGAAATTCCCAACAATTTTCTAATCTGTTTTATAGGTAAATTGTTTAGTCTTTTCTCGTTAAGTATCGTTTTACGCTTCGATAGCGTTCCGAACGCCGGCAGCCGGTCGGAGTGACAACAGCAAACGCGTCCAATGTGTTTTATAATATTTATATGTTGGTTACTGTTTCGTTGCAGGACCAAAATTTTAGCAGATTTTATCAAAGAGTAACGAACATTATATATTTTGTGAAAGTCTAAAAGGCGGATTCCCGCCCGATTGTATTTATGGCACAGGAAGTCGACCGCGATAGGTTTGTTAAGAAAATCGGAAATGCTTTTATCTTTACGAAAGTTACGATTCGTATCTTCTGCGTAGTCCGATAGGAAATATGTTTCTATTTTGAATTTTAAAAATCGTTCAAAACTATGTGCAATTAAGCAGTTGAAAAGACACGTTCGCTGCACACAGGGCACATTTCGATGCATTCAGGATCGGCTTCGGCTTCCTGTTCGCCTTTAGTTCTTGTTGATACTCGTTGACGTCGCATGATGGCGCTCGTAGTAGCTGCGGCTACTGTTGTCGCCACAGTCTGCGCAGGCGGACGCGGGGAGACGCCATTACCAGATTGCGTTCTCTTGTGTAAAGTTGTGCTTGTGCGAGGAGCATATCGTCCAGATCCGAGAGAAATCGTTGGTTAAATAGTCGTTTCGGTGCGATAATATTCGGTGAGTGCAGTGGGAAAGAGCCTGGTGCGTGAATCGAAAGTGCATGGGCATCGGCTCACGGGGAAAACCCGATCGCCACACGTTTGATAGAATTCGTGCGCCATTTCGACAAGGTCGGTACGCTCACTATACTGCGTGCTTTCGCGGCGTACCGAATATTCGCGTTCCGATCGCGCGTTTTCCTCGTTCCGCCGGACTAAAAACCGTGGAATGCGTGTTCGAACGGGACACAAAGTTGCTCGAGTTTCGATATTTCGCGAACGTATCGGCTTACGTGTCTAATATCGAGAGATAATCCGGCGACCTTCGAAATTCGAAAACTTAGATCGTTAGCAAAATGGTGGAAGGAAGCGCTAGAGGGGGAACCTAAACAATCACCGCGTCGCCATTGAACATCGCGAATTTATTCGTCTCTCGGATTCGATCAACGTTACGGTTTCGTGGACAAATTTCTTGGGATTACAGTGCAATCGAAATAATCGACGCGTACGCATACGTATGCGAAACGTATGTTACGATGCATCGTAATTAACGTTACAATGAAACGGAGTAGGAGTATATGCGTAGTAGTGATATAGTAGTAGTAGTAGGTGGGTAGTACGGTTCCTCGTTCCGTCTAGTGGTTTAGGGATTCGTTTTCTTTTTTTGCTCCGTTTCTTTTGGCGCGTTATCTCGTTAAAGTCGTTGCACGAATCGGCAACGAATAATATACGATTTATTTTGTTTTTTGAAATTAGGTTCTAGATCGAGCCGAAAATGCCGGGTTTTAGTAGCGTTGGCACATTTAAGATCTTCATCGGTAATTTAGCCGACAAGACGTCGAATGCCGATATTAAACCGTTGTTTGAAAAATACGGAAAGGTCATAGAATGCGACGTGGTCAAAAACTATGGCTTTGTGGTAAGTGTTTTTTGCATTCAAGTTGTTTCGTTCATTCATTAATATTTGTTTATTCTTGCTTTTGCTATTTCGATGAAAATGAGGTTCATAGAAATCCGTGTATCAACGAACCGTGCGGAGATACGGTAAATTTTCTCCAATCGTGCCTCGGCTTCTAAACAAAAATGGGAACAATTCGGGAAGAGGAGATACGATCGATCGAGCCTCGCGGCTCGTTTTTCTAATCGTCGACGATCGTCGACTATAAAACCGAGCCGGTAGGCTCGAACAATCGTATACGCTCTTCCCAAATTCTACATTTTTCTTTCCAAGCGGAGGAACGATTGGAAAGAATTTACCGTATTTCGTATTTAATCGAACAATTATTTTTGCAACAGCATATGGAGAACGAGGAGGCAGGTAGGAACGCGATACAGAATCTGAACGGCCACGTGGTTCACGGGCAGCCGATCAAATGCGAGGCTGCAAAGAGTCGCAAGGGACCGAACACTCCCACGACCAAAATCTTTGTCGGCAATCTCACAGACAACACGAAGGCGCCGCAAGTGCGCGAACTTTTCGCCAAGTACGGCACAGTTGTAGAGTGCGATATCGTGAGAAATTACGGGTTCGTCCATCTAGAAGCAACAGGTGACGTCAATGACGCCATCAAGGAGTTGAACGGGCAGATGGTGGACGGCCAACCGATGAAGGTTCAAATCTCCACCAGCAGAGTACGTCAGAGGCCAGGAATGGGTGATCCGGAACAATGCTACCGCTGCGGTCGCGGCGGTCACTGGTCCAAGGAGTGCCCCAAGGGAGGAATGGGAGGAGGACCGGATAGGAACGGATACAGAGAACGAATGTTTGGACGCGACCCGTATCCTCCACCGCCGCCACCACCGTTCCTTCGGGACCGGCTGATGGGTGGTGGCCGCTTTGGAGTAAGTACCCCTCCGTTCGTTCGCCATTTTCATCCTAGATGCTCCGTCTGCCCCAAACTATGGTATACATAACTTTCTCACGCGACTTCCCCGATTAACCGTGTACCCCACGCATTCGGAATACACGATTCAAATTTGAATTCCACGCGATACAATGTGCTTGCCACGCTTTAACGAAGCAAAAGCGAGCAAGCGTTTTTCGCTTTGGCGCCTCCGTTTCATCGATCGATGTTAACTTGTCCAGATTAATTTGCACCGAGTGACGAAAGCTAACAAAAGAAATATGTTCCTTAACAACTTGGTTACCAGCGGTTGATCAATCGTTCTTAACACGTTTACCGCCGCTTCGGCAATCGGCAAGAATTAAGATCTTTCGGGACTGTTGTTTAAACGGCTGTTCCGACCTTTCTTTTCGGTAGAACCAACAGCGACCGAGAATTCTATCGATATAGGTCTTCCGGTAGGTAAAGCGTGCGACGAGATTGGTAAACAAATATTTCAGAAATGTATACCATGAGGCGGGAGAGGAGCGAGAACGGTTTATGCGTCAGACGATTGATAGCGTCGCGTGGTTTGATTTTCGTCAACAGGACTACGAAAGCTACTATGACAGGAGGGGCTTCGAGGACACCAGGGATCTCTACGAGAGGCGGTTTACGGGTATGACAGGGCCCTGTGACATGGGAAGTTCCATGTGCGGGCTTGACTTTCCACCAATGACAATGCCACCTCTACCCCCAAGACGAGACCCAATGCCTCCTATGCCTCCTCTAGGTATGGGATCCATGCGTGACACTGGCTTCTCCCGTGGCAACGAGTACGGAATGTTCAGCCGCCGATCACCCCCTCCGAGTGGCAACAACGGCCGGTTCAGGTGAGTAGAGTCATCGTGTACCGACTGCCCATTCGTCCGACTTAACATTGTGAACGTTCCAGGCTGGATTAACAGCTCATGCGAATTGGGGTTCGGTGATGAAGTCGACATACTTCTTTACTTCCATACATATACAATAATATTCTGTAATCGTACATTCTTCCTTTCTTGCCGATGATGGATATATATATTTTTTTCTTTTCTCGTTGCTTCTCTCTTTAAGATCAACTTTTTTTTTTTTCTCGAATTCGTAGAGTTTTCCAGTTCGGGGTTTATTTTTTGTACGCGCGATAGAAAACTTATGTTACAGACATCTGTCCCCTTTCTCTCTCTCTCTCTCTCTCTCTCTCTCTCTCTCTCTCTCTCTCTCTCTCGCATTTGGTTTTTGGTCTGATCCGTTCTACCTACTGCTGTTTCTCCTATCTATTTAAAATTACGATTACATATTGCACGGTATACGTAATTAGACGCGTATATAGCATGATATATAGTATTTTGCCGTATGCGTATCGTTTTTCTCTTTGTTCGGTTGCTTAGTTTGAGATACACGTGTAATTACAGTAACCGGTTTTCTCTAATCTCGGTAAAACGAATTATTGAATACAAGTGTCGACCCGATGCCCACATGAGTGCAGAGTCTGCATAGTACAAATGTTATTATATGACGCTTGGACGTTTCTGTACATTCTAAATTTCAGTGCACCTCAGGCTGCGTACCATCTTTGTCCATGAATGCGGGCAACCCTAGAGAGACAGTCCCGGGCCAACGTACAAGTCGTGCAAGAGTAAGTCTTTGACCACTTTTGTTAGCGAGTAGTCATGCCTCGTTCTTGTCGCTGGCGCGTTTGTACATCGGGTGGCCGTTCTATAATATTTTGAATCAACCGCCGAGAAACGCAAAACGACCGATTGTCGTGTCTCGACAACGGAGGAAATCGAATGTTTGCGAACAACAAAAACACGCAGAAAGAATTCGTATGTCGATGAGAAACAAAACGACACGTACACGCACATATTGCGTGTAGATTCGGGTGTCTCGACTGATCGTGCCTTGAACATGTCGACTGCTCTTCTAGGGATGTCCCTGTTCATAGACTCTCTTGATCCATGGCGTTAACTGCGAGATTGGCCTGTATGTCTCTCATGAATCCTTTGTGTTTCAAGCGCTCCCTATTACGTACATCACTCGACCGGGAGTGGCGCGGAGGCCTGGGATGAAGAAACGTTCCTAAGGAATGCGAACTAGATTTCTTGATCGCACTACCGCGAGCCAGGATATGCGATCTACAATTTAAAACGAACTCTCGGTACCGCTGTAGATAGAAACAAAAAAGAAAAGAGAAAACAAAAAGGGCTGGCGCGATTTTCAGGAACGGCGCCTATCGATTGTCTTTGAAACGTCTCGTAAGTAGAAACCAGCTCTCCAGACGAATTGGACAGTAAGTTTTTTTTTTGTACACCGCCGTTTCTAAGTAGATGTTAAGGCCAGTTTCATAGACACGCTTCTCCTTCGACAAAAACAAAAACAAAAAGAAAAAACAATTAAAGAACGACTCGTTTTTCGCTTCCCGCGTATATCGTCTACCAACCATATTTATATATGCATACATATATATGTATCTACACGCACCACATATATATATGTATATAAAACTTTGGTCACGACAAATTTTGTCGATTCTCGATTGCGCGCGCGTACCGTCGAACCGTAAAAACAGAATCGTTTCCGTTTTAGCATATGATAGATTTAGCATTGCGGTGCATCGACAAGCGAAACTAAATGCTTTCTTCGGTTGTGCACATTCAAGGAGCACGCGTGTCTCCCTTCGCAAATATCATACCTTTTACAAGATGAAAAATTATCTTTCGGTCGGTAGGTACTTTTGTCGTACGATCCGTGGTAAATGATTCGGTCTCACGCTTCTTTTTACCGGCTCAAAAGATTACGCAATCGTCATTTTCTCTATCCAATCGTGTGCTATCGTATCAATTGTTTTCTACGCCTCGAGATCGAAGCATCTCGTTGGGTGTTGTCGTCTCGAGGTTAAATTGCTTCTACCCCGAGATTATGGACAAATTCGCGATTTCAATTCTCCGATAACGATCGATCCCCCATAAATACGTTGCTCCGTGAAACGGCCCTCTGTCCAAGCAAAGCAAAGAAACGAATCGAAAAAAAAAAGATAGAAACCGTGCGCGTTGCGAACACGCGATCACTTGTGTTGTACATGTTCGGTAAAATCGGTGATCCATAGTTCTTGAAGCTGACTTCTACTCACGAGGTTCAAAGCTTTTCATGTATGTAAATCCATTCGCAAAATACTTTCAAATAGAGAAACAAGAGTTGATTGAACTTCTCAATCGTTCTGAATACTTTGAATTTGTTGTTGCACGTTACCTTATTTATCCTACATGATCCCAGCCTGAGCTGCAAATGGCTCGTTCACGCTCTGATCACGAATTTACGATATATACATATTTCTCTCTCTCTCTCTCTTTCTCTCTCTCTCTCTCTCTCTCTCTCTCTCTTTCTCTTTCTCTTTCACTCTCTCACTCACTCACATTTCGAAATAAGTCGCATGGGTTAAGAATCCAGATTAACGCCGCCTGCCTCATATGACTGGCCAAAGACGAACGAAACGATCGGTTAAATAGCAAAGGAAAAAAACAAAAGAAAGAAAAAGGGACATCGTTTAGCTGTTTTAAGAAATTCGCACGCTATACGAAACTTGTACCATAATTATAGGGCGTGCATCGATCAATTCGCGACTCGTTTCTAACGATTGTATCTCGTGTACCGAATAAAAGGCGGACAGAAATACTCGTCGCTGCTTTGCACTCGAATTCCTTAGGCATGTAAGTAATAAATAGGTTAGCCAAGCAGAATAATAGGATGTAGGCCCGCCATGACGATGCGGTTAGGGACGCTCCAAACGATTTTTTCAGATCACACAGGCCTTTCGAGGAAAAAACTTTTCGCGAATTTGCACTCGCATTTAACCGTTTGTTCCCTTCGAGTCGTTACCATTCGCTCTACCGATCACGGCTGTAAAACGTGCGTTTCATGGCTCTGCTCCTCGATGCTGCGCCGCTCTCGTTGAACATGCGTGTTTAGGACTCGAGATACACCGAATGGTATTCCACATTGCCTGCGTCTTCGCCGGAAGTTCGTCCTCGTAACCCTGTTTTCATGCGATCGTTCTCAGTGGTCGTGCGTCGGTTGGGTTGGTCTTGTCTTCTGGCGTCTTGAATCGCCTCTCATACGTTTCTCACCGCCTAAACGAAAAGTATCGGGATCTGTTCGAGCGCCGCGCTCCGAGCGCTCGATCAGAAACGTTACACGGCTTCTTCCCTCCTCCGTTCCAGACAGCTTTTCAGCTTCGCCCGTTCCCAAAGCTCTCTATACACGTGCACACCGAGGCGCGGGACTTGCGAAAATATCGAGCGGCCGGTGCTATAGCCGAGCGCGAAGCGATTCGAACGGAAAAACAGAACTTTTGATCGACTTGATTTTCCACGTGGACGTTAGTCTCGACGATGCGTTTGAATCGCATGCGAATCGTTCGAAAATAAGGTCGAACGACGGTCGGTGAACCGTAACGCGAAACGATCCGCTGCTTGCTTCGTATCGCTCGGCTTTTAGCATATCTCGTGTACCGTACAAGTATAATTCGAAGCGGAGAGACACTCGTCGACGGCTCGTGCCGCACGCGCATCTTCCTCGACAGTCATATTAGGCAGCACGCGGCCATGATTAGTTGCACGTTGAATATACAGGGACTAATTCACAAAGTTAAGCCTTGGACAAGGGAGCAAGTACATGGTATATGTTGATCTTACCAATTCCGTAGACTCGATTATTTATTATATCGCTGTTTATAGTAGAGGCATGTACGAGGACTTCAGCCGAGATTCATTCGAAGAGCGTAGGTAAGTAGACGTGTACCGATGGGTCTCTCACGCACCAAGCCCAAATCGTTGAACGTTTACTGCGCGTGTTCGATTCTCTTTCTCGCCCTCTCTCTCTCTCTCTCTCTCTCTCTCTCTCTCTCTCTCTCTCCACGTCTCCATCTTTTTCTCCCTTTGATCTTACTCTCCCTTCAACTCTATCTTTCTCTCTAACTCTGTCGGTCGCTCGTTGTTTGCGCATCACCGTGGTCGAACCGCTCGTTTCGAGGGGAGAAGAGAGGCCCCCCTACCCGCGCGATCGTTAGCGAGAAAAACGAGGAAGAAGCACTACTACTCTCTCACTCTCTGTCTTCGTATTTAAGAAAGAAAGTTAGTTCGATCCATCTGTTTGTTCTCTCACAATCTCCCGAATGAAATTTGTTTCCCTGCTCCGACTCTGCGTCTTTTGGTATATATATATATATATATATATACATATATATATGTATATATATGTATAAACACGACGCTCCTTTTGGTATAAAAATTTCCGTCCGTTAGTCGGTACAGTGTAACTTTTGATTTCTTTCTTTTCACAGTGGCATCCCTGTCTACTTACCTACTACCACCTACCGCCCTATCAGTATCTCACCACCAGTTGCTCCCCACTTCTTAGCCCGTGTTTAAAGCAAAGCGAATGAAAGAAACGGACGAACAAGAATCGTTTCTTGTGCTCCGATCTCGTGTAACTGACGTGTGGCTGCTTCTCATTTTGGTTACCAGACCGGGATTACGAGGGCCATCGCCGTCGCGCCGGTTCGCACCATACTAAATCGTCGCGTCGGGATCGGTCTGTGTCGCTCTGTCTGTGTCTGTCTGTCGTCGTCGTCGTCCTCGTCGTCTTCGTCGTCGTCGTCGTCTTCGTCGTCGTCGTCGTCGTCATCGTCGTCGTCGTCGAAGTCTGTCGAGTCTGTCTATCGCTAACAGGAAGCCTCGGGACCGAGTTACTCTTGGCCGTCTGTCGATCTGCACGCGCGAAGATCCACCATACACGCTCGCCCGACCGCTCTATCGGAACTAAGTACACATGTAACGTTATAGACGGATTAACCGCAAATGAAAACCGAGAGGCCATCGAACGCCGAACGAGACGCTTAAAACGAAAAAACAAAACAAAATGAATACCGAATCAACCGATGCTAAAAACCGATCGGATAAATCGTCGAAGAAGTACCGAAAATTCGCAACACTTTTCTTGTTACACGCGCGCCTCGCCTCCTCCTCTCTCGACCGGTCCGGTTTCTCTTTTATCCAGTCTCCCCGGAAACTATTCACCGCCACGACCATGATTTCTTCGTTTCCCGCTTTCCGTGTCCTGTAGACGGATTGTCCTCCGCAATAATAGTCTTTACCGCATCGCCGAGGACGAGACGCGCCCCGTCGTTCGATCGCATTTAGGCGTTTTCTCGATGTACAACAAGATTACGATCCACATTGGCATCCTCCCACCGAGAGAATCCTTCGAGAATTCGCTTTTCGTGAACACAAACGTGTCCGGTGTACGAGTATCGTTCGCGTAAAACAGCAAAGATCTGTATTCGCTCTTCGTGGAGGAATATCGTTGAAGGCCAAAGCTCGAACGAACGCTTCGGTAGGATGATGCTTTTGGTGACCATATATATATGTATATATATATATATATATATAAATATTGACACACACCATGCTCTGCTGATTTCTCCCTTGCACAGCCGTTTCTTCGCGACGCGAACTATGCGCGCGTTCGTTTCCATTCGGTCGTGAGCCCAAAAGCACTCGAACGCTGGTTTAAAAAAATCTCGATTACGGTTGCAGTCGCGGAGCATCGTGTGGAGAAACGAGTCGAACGGCCCTTTACACCACCGTATACCTTCTTCGTTGTCTCTCGAGTCCCGCAGCGGAACGCGTCGCGTTCAGATCAGCGTAAATTTCCGCGGCAAAACTGTTGCTCGAGCAGCGGACGTCCGTGATATATATGCGTGTCTCCAATTATTGTAACGTTAATCCGAGAGAGAGTCGTTCCGATAGATGTGCGTGTTTCGAAGGCGTCGACGATTTCGTAGCAGCAAAAGAACAACACCGCACACACGGGGACGATCGATTGCGCGCGTGATCGGTGGATCGTAACCCTCGTCGCTTCCCATAGATCGTCACGATTTGTTCGAAGATCAGCCGCGCGAACACGTGGAACAGAAAGTCGCGCGTTCCGTCGCGTCGTCGCCGCCTCTCGTCGAATTTGTCTGGAACGTTTGTTTCGAAATCTCTCGGACGTTTCACCGATCGGTGTAGCGTTGCGTCGTCGTCGCGACGAGACCCGATTTATTTATACGCCACGCGCGAACCGAGAAATCTTTGAGAAGTAAAGCTTGACAGTACGAACGGTAGAGAACGGTGACAGTAACGCAGAAATCGTGCACACCAATTACGCGCAGATCATTCTTTCCGAGAAACGAGACGAGACGAGAAAAGCGTGCAGGTTCGACTGTCCAGGAATTGTCCCGCCGATCCGTATATAAAGAAAAAGAAAAAAAAATGAGATAAAAGAATAAGTAATTCGTAAGGGTTGACAAACTTTCTTCTTTTCCGTTTCTTCTATTTTTTTTGTTTTGTTTTTTGATCTTTTGTCCGACATATAACGTAGAGATACTCGTAGAACGACGATGCGTCGGTTCTGTATGGGAACCCGAGCGGGTCGTGCGAACATTATATCGTTAGCCTGTAGTACACGTAATAATACCGTTTTATTAACAAATTAGGATTAATTGACGTAAAAGAGAAAACACAACAAGAAAGGAAACGCTAAAAGTGCAGAATTACCGAGAAACGAATTGTGGTAGGTCCGCCGCAAGTGCGTTCCGTTTTAAGCTTATACGTACCGTAATCGATAACGATGGATCGCCCGTTATCCTTCCGATTTTGTTTCGTTCCGAACAACGTGTGTCGCACGTTGATGCGTCGAGATGTCTTTCGCCACCACCCCCTTTTTTTCCGAACCTCACGACACAACACCCCTTTTATTATTCTCTTCCCCGCCGCAAGTGGGTCTCCTCGTTATTTCGTCGACAAGACACACCCGCGTTTTCAATGATAATTATATTAATAATGGTAATCGTAATGATAATGGATTAAAGACAAACGAATATGTAATAACAAATGTACTTGTGGAATTCACAAAACAAAAAAATACGGCGTTTTGCGTGTTCTTTAATTCTATACATCACCGTCACCGTTTTTCTCGTCGTTATCCGGTTCACCTCTTGAAACAACCACCACCCCCTCTTCTATCTCTTTCTACCGCTTGCTTTCTCTCTCTTTCTTTCTCTCTCTCACACACACACATATCATAAAAGTCCGATCCGCGCGAGATACGCGTGTACGTTTCGCGCGATAGTCCGTGATCGCACGTTTCGCTGGCTTCCTGCGCGTCGCGCATCTCTGCCGCGGTCCCGGATCTGTCGACGCGCTTCGATCTCGATCCCGATTTCCTCCATTCACGAAACTATTTTCCGCCCCCGGAGTCCAAAGAACTTTTTCGCTTATCCATACTTTCTTTGTTTCTCTACCATCTACTCGAATCAAGCCTCCATATGATGATACCCCGCCATTAGTTTAGGTATACTCGGTCATTTTCCTGGTCCGCTCTCTCTCTCTCTCTCTCCCCCCCCCCTCTCTCTCTCTCTCTCTCTCTCTCTCCTTTCTTTCGAGGAGTGGAACGAACGCACACGAGTATTTTGTTGCCATTGAAACCTTGCTCCTTTGTCACCGCTAGAGACCAAAAACGAGACGCATCGACCCTCCTCCTTCGAGGTTTCGTCGCGAGCTCGTTTTTCTTTTTCGCGAATTCGCGAATTCGGTCGTTCGAAAGTGTTAGACTAGGAATATTAAGAATAAGGAATAATTAAGGTCCGTCGAAGAGTTCGAGGGTGATACGTAGCAGCGCACGGGTGTATCTTAAAGCCAAGTCGATCGTCGCTGGAACGGAGCTTGATTTTTTCGCTTGTCTCCTTTCGATCGTACCAAGCGACCGGCCGTGGGGACGCACCGCGACCGAGGAAAGGAAGGAATTCGATCGCGAGATTATTCTCTCTTTTTCACGGCCGCGTGCACGAGAACGAGCGAGCATAACTTGAAGAACGGAGAGGAACGGAAACACGGTTCGGTCCTCGCGAACCGGGAACAACCGAGAAAACAACCGGGGAGAGAAACGGGAGGAAAACGGAACTAAAACCCGGAGACCGGCAATGGAGTTGACTTTTTTTTCCGATTGGTCGACGACGGTTTCCTTTCTCCTAAGCTCACGAGAGTATAGTTTCGCTCGCTGTAACGTAGATGCGTGTGTCGTGCGTCTATATACGTCCCAGCGTTACGCAATTAGAAGCCGGTGCGTCGAAGGTGATTTTCGGCGACGCCCTCATCTAGAACCCACGGAGTATATGTCAAAAAACGAGCATGACTTAAAAAAAAAAAAAATAAAGAAAGACGACCGGAACGGAACTAGCCACGGGCCACGGGATTAGAGCACGGATAGATAGGTCCATGCGTGTGTGTAGGCGATACCGAGAGTCGAATATGGAGAGCTCACGCACACCTTTCGGAGCCTTGTTCGTCGTCGTCGTCGTCGTCGTCGTCGTCGTCGTCGTCGTCGCCGCCACGGTTCGCGACGAGATAATACGTCCACTAACGTGTACGAATACGCCGATTGTTTCGAAGATATTGCGGTTCTATCGGCGAAACGTGTGTGTGCGTAAACACGTCGATAGGAAAATCCACGGTGATCCATGCACAATACACACGGAAACCAGTTCTGGGTAGTCTCTCGATGCGAACGATATATTTCCAAGCCGTTGCAACCGGTCATGTGCAAATGCAAATACGTGGTCGTCGGTTATACGTGGGGACATGCTCGTATATATATGTACACGTTTGCACGCAAAGTACGCGCGCACGCGCCCAGACACACGCATATGCATATACATATGTATAAATATATAGATATATGTATGGGTATGTGTATGTATATCGTATATGCACCGAGAATGGTATAATATATGCCGACGAGAACTATTAGCTCGCAGATCGGGACGCACTCCTCCTCCGGACCCCCGCAAGCACATCGCATAAACGAACAAACAAACGAACGAACGACGCACGCACGAACGAACGAACGGTACAAACAAACTAACTAACGAACGAGTCCCTCGACAGAGCCGTCTCTCTTCTCACCGATATCATAGAAAACGTGGATCGTGGATCGTGGATCGTGGATCGTGGATCAGTCGATGGCCGATAAAACGGATGAGATACGCGACTTTCGAGAGACGAGAACGGATCGCATAGAGGACCGGAAGAGTAACGGCGGAAAACGAACGTAGAAAACGGAAACGGAAAAATCGAAGCGCAGCAAATCAAAAGTAAAAAATCCAAAAAAAAAAGTAAACTGTACAGTAATAAAAAGAGATCGACCGGTAATCGACCACGCAAATCGGGACCGGGACAACGACGGTGTATCTTCGCTGTATATAATGCGTGCGTGAGCACCGAGATGTATAGAGCATAATCAAAACAGTATCAAAGTATAACATCGGTCTGTGTACAACCGGCACCGGGACGTGCGTTCGAATCCTGTTCAGAACGTTGCGCGACGATATAGAGAACAAATACGTTGCCTCGCGCCGCCGGGTCGTCGGTTGCCAATTACCAAAAACTCAAACAGTAATAGAGAGACACCGCGCCACATGGAAATGCTAAAAAGACACAATGCGTATTGTAATGTGATGTATGATATAGGACACGATAACCTCTACCCCCCGACAAGCGCGCTTCTGGACAATCATGGAAGGAGCTCTGGGCTTGACGATGTTCCACGAGTACGCGGAACAGAGCGAAAGGGTTGAGAGAGTTTCAACGTGTCCGGTCCCGTCCCGTCCCGTACCGTCATGTGGCGAGAGGTAATATTGTCGACCAGGTGTGCGGAGAGGGACTTCTCTGTGTTCCATTGACAAGGCACAAGCGCGCGTACGCACGCACAGAGAGACGCTGTTGCAGCCAACGCAGACATATACGAGCTGCGAGACCACGTTTAACCAAGGCAAGTCCATCCACAGCCTCTCAGTAATCAATCGTCAATTCTGATCTCTCTGTCTCTCTCTCTCTCTCTCTCTCTCTATCTCTCTATCTATCTCTCTCACTCACTCTCTGTCTACCGTAAGAAAGCGAGTCGGAACGGAAAATCAACGAGAATCTAGCGAAAATAAAATAAAAAAGAAACAACATGTTCGCTCGTGTTCTATCTGTCTCTGACACGCCATTAAATTTCACATTCGGTTTATTGTTCTCTGTCCGGCGAACGCGCTTTGAGAGCCATGTTTTCTTTCCCAGGAGATGCGGCTAGAACACACACACGTCCGCATTGCGAGGAAGATTCTCATGTGCGAATATAGGTGTGCCCAGACTAAACTACTTCTTCTAACATTGGCAATGGCGAGAGACGCTGCTGCGCAACATTTCACACTCCCGACACTTCTTCTCTATATCGCTAGCGATTGGAATTTTCTAATATGTCTTTCTCTGCTGTGTGGGGAAGAAGGAAGGTACCGTAAAAAAGAAAAGAACAAAGCGAATACTTCTTTCTCTTTCTCTCCCTCCCTCCCTTCCACCCTCCCTCTTTCTCACTCTCTCGTATCTGTCTCATACATATGTATATACACATACGTACATGCATACATAGATACGGACAGAGACACGCATACGTACATATATATCCGCCTATATGCAGAAATCCATCCAATTCTCCTTTATCCCGGTCGCATTTCTTTCTTCTCCGATTCGTTGATGCGAAATATGCGCGCGAGATGCGCGCGACGACGATCGAGTTTCGCGCGGGAATCGCTCGAGCGCTTGCGCTTTTGCACGATATCTTTCCGACGTCCGTGAGTCTTTCTTTCGAATCTCCCGCATTATCCGATCTTTTCACGCAATATGCCTCCGAAAAGACGTATCGAACTCACTGAAACGTTTATGTTCAGCGGTAAGTAACCCACGTAAATGTCAGGTAAAGTATACGAAGCAGTTTGCGTCCTGCGCCCAGATTCGCTCGTGGATGTTCTCGCGAAAGGGAAAACGGTATTTGCACGTCGATCGAAAATTTTTCAAAAACTTTCACACAAGCTGGCATTTCGATTTGTAAATAAATAGATGTTGCGAGTAAACACGAGATGTGCTGTATTTTTATTAAAAATATATCACTCCAAGCTTGAGAGAACTCACATTCCTATCGTTTTATTTTCTTACACTAGAAAAACCTCGTACGTTATGTTCTATCGTTTCAAGGATTCGAAACGCGCAGTTAATTTATTCCAGATGAGATTTTTCCTCTTCGATTATGCAATCTAATCGCGTGCGCAGACGATGCACCGAAGAATCTTACTCTGGACCCGATCGATCAATTTCAAATTACTAGTTTGGAATCGGTTTCAGCGCGTTTAGCATTATCGAATATACACCTCGAACGAAAATTGAAATATTCGTAAGCAGAGGCGCGAATTCGTCGCTGCTCTAAGATACTGTGCATTTCGGTACATAGTGTTGGACAAAAATAAACTGTGTAAACAACATGGTTCTACGTTTGTGCGTAAGCAGGTAAGCTTGTAAAATAAACAAGTATTCGTAGTAGATGAATAGGCGGTAGTTGGAAATGTTCTATATGCAGAACCGTCTGTGTACTGTATCTACATTTATCCCTCGCTGTGCGTTATCGTAAGATTATTCTGTGACATTTAGCAACAACCGTGGCGATAACATTCTCATGTAAAATAGAACTGAAAATCCACGTGATGTCATTTGACCCTGCGTCGTGAAGGAAGGAATCGTACCGCTGTGAAATATCATATTGGTGATACATCAATCGCCATTCGTGTACAGTAACTGTGAATCTCGCTCTTTTTTATTTCCCGTAGACAGAAAAACGATTACAAATGGCACAGGACTTAAGGTAATCATATACACCGAACCATTGATGTTTTTATGTTTTCGAACGAACTCGCTGATACCTTGGTACGCGTTAGAGGTTATGTTTCTCTGCGATCATGTGCTTGCAGGGGCGTGTGAAAAGTTTGGTTACATTTTTTGTCTCAGAAATAATGTGAATTCATGATACGTAAGGTCATAAATTGTCTAGAGTTTTTATTATTTAAGCGACGTACGCGTTGATGTTTATAATTATCACTCTCCTTCAAATTTGAACAGCACGATGGCAGAAATGATACGGGTTATGTAACTCTCAGGATTGGAGCAGGGGTATGAGGAACCCGTTTCAAAATTTTTTGCGAAATATTAGAATCTATTTTTATCGTAATCGAGTTTGTGTAATGTGCGAGGTAGCATTAGAATATTTCATTGTAAAAAATTGCGCTTTCGAACGCTGTAATAATACCAATATATTTCAGAGAAGGGCTCCTATTGGGATTGGGCAATCCCCTTCTCGACATTTCAGCAACTGTAGATAATGATTTTTTAAAGAAATATGATTTAAAATCAAATAATGCGATTCTCGCGGAAGAGAAACACAAACCCATGTACGAAGAATTAATAGAAAGATACAAAGCAGACTTTATCGCTGGTGGTTCTGTACAGAACACTATGAGAGTAGCGCAAGTAAATTTATTCAGACATAATCGAGTACACGGCATTGCACTAAATTTTGGATAACGATAAACATGTACTCTCTTGTTTAGTGGTTTCTGGATAAACCAAAGATTGCAACTTACATGGGTTGCGTGGGAACGGACAAGTATTCGAGAATTTTAGAGGACAGAGCACAGGCGGATGGCTTGAACGTACGCTATCAATACACCGATAAAGAAAGTACAGGTACCTGTGCGGTTCTCATTACTGGAAACGAGAGATCTTTGTGCGCTAATTTAGCAGCTGCCAATTGTTTTTTACCTTCTCATATAGAAGAAATAGAAAATAAGAAACTGATAGACGCGGCTGAATATATTTATCTCTCTGTAAGCATTCGATAAGTAGAAACTTGTAATTGCGTTTAAATGTCTAATATTCCGTCAACCGAGAATCATTAAAGTTTTAAATTGTAGGGATTCTTCTTAACCGTGACTCCAGAAACGATCCAAGCGGTAGCACAGCATGCTTATGAGAACAATAAAATGTTTATAATGAATCTCGGTGCTCCATTTTTATGCGAATTCTATAAGGAACCTATGCTGGCAGCTCTTCCATACGTTGATATTTTATTTGGCAATGAAACAGAGGCAGAGACCTTTGCGAAAGTGAATAATTTTCAGACTATGGACAGGAAAGAAATTGCATTGAAATTGTGCAAAATGGAGAAAGTTAATAAACGAAGGGAAAGAATTATTGTGATAACGCAGGGTGCTGATAACGTGTTATTGGCCAAAGACAATAGCGTAACAGAGTTTCCCACTACTAGGCTTCCACCGGAAAAGGTTGTGGATACAAATTGTGCAGGAGATGCTTTTGTAGGAGGTAGATTTCCATTGCCCTTCTATTTAATTACAAACGAGTGCTTTCTTTAAAGAGTATCAACATGTTCTTACGCGTTTCAGGTTTTTTGGCACAACTTATACAAGGTAAAAACATAGATATTTGTATAAAATGTGGCATATGGGCTGCAACTGAAATTATACAAAGATCCGGATGTACTTACGAAGGGAAACCTAATTTTACTCCCTGATAATTCTTAATCGTTTGATAATTGTGTGAATTGTGTACTTAATAAACGGATTTATTAATTTTTAAGTTGATTTCCTTAATCGTTAAACAGTTACCTCAGAGACATATCTGGAGTACTATTATTTTTATATTTTACTCGTACACGAGATTGACTTTTGTGAATGGCTTATATAAATAAATATTGATTCGGAGAAAGGATGTTACGATCGATGTTATTTTACTGTATCTGTAGTGGAACAATAGAATTTTAACATGCGTACCAATTGCATTTTCGTTTCATCGAGGCACCATTCAACGATAGATCGTTTAATAAATTGTGCTATGGAGATAACATTTGATCGTAAATATTAAAAAGTCAGCAAACAATGTCATCCTTATGAGAACTTAATTTATGCGGAACTCGAAAGATCAATACAATCACCTGCAACGTGGTCATTGGGTTGTATACTTACAGGTATAATAAAAGGTAAGGGCACTGGTTGAAATAATGTTAGTCGAAAAACAGTTATCGCGATCGCGCGGCACGCCTGCGTCGTTCACTACGTAAATGCAGCAGTGTATAGTATAGTGTATAGTGTATAGAGTAGGACGGTGATGTAGCGATAAAGACGTACGCGGTCGTCGCGAGACGGGGTAAAGGCAGTTCTTAAAAAAATCAATAATCTCATTACGAAATTGCACACGGCATGGTGTTTTGCTTATACTGTAGCAGAAGTAACGTCATTTTGTTCGCGAACGAAGTCGTAGTAAAATACCATCGAAACATTTAGAGATAAAAATTTTTGTCAAAAAATTAAAATTGCATTCTATTGCATTTTATTGCATTTCATCGATTGCATTGAAAATAGATTCGATCGTATTAAAATTTTGAACAATCGTCTTCCATTTCAATTCGGATAGTGATAAAATGTCAGTTTGTTGAAACAACAAACAACGGAGACGAGAGATCATCTATAGAATTTTGTGACGAGAATTGTTAAGATAATGTAGCGACGATAAAACCCGTAACATGCGTTACTCGCGTTAGCATACCGCGTGTTGTCAAGAGAAAAGCAAGGGACTGACGAGGCGTAATAGTAATTCGGTAATTATTTCTTTTCGATATATTTATGTGCAGACACATGGTTCGCTGACGGGTAAATACAGCCCTGAAGCTCGTTGACAAAGCTGCCGGCATATCGTCGTGTAGTAGTCGCGCGCGCTGCCGCGTCGAGAAGCCGATTGGGAATGGTTAAAGCAAGCGTGAAGTAGGCGGCCATAGTGGAGGTAGAAGCGTAGTTGCACAGGAACAGAGAGACGGAGAGACACGACACGGCAGTCTCCGCCGCGACATCGGGTTGGTTTCAGTACATTCGGTAATTCGGTATTCGCATTCGTCGCGACTTCTGCTTGGCCACGCAGTAAACCTCTTGCTCCTGGCTCTTGTGGCCTGTGGCTATCCCACACGGCATAGCGCGTACACGGTATACGTGTACGAGGTGTGTGTGCGTGCGTGCGTGTGTGTGGTTGTGCGCGAGCAAGGGAACACGGTTGTACCTCTGTATATACGCTCGGTCAGGGTGTGCGCGCGCGCGGCCGCGCCGTCGAGCGGTGCAACGACGACGGCAACGAAACACGACGCACGCACGTGTGACCGGTAACGAGAGTGTGCGAGTCAAAGTGGAACGTTTGATTGGTCGAGGCGAACGCGTGCCGCTACGACTGTGTTTCTTCGTGATTCCGTCGTGGCCGAGAGCGCGGTGTGCGCAGTGCGCTCCCCACCGCGTGCGCGCAGTGTGTAACCCCCGCGACCGCCATCTTTGTCAAGTGGGTAACCTTTGTTGATTTGTGTGAAATGTGACGCCGTTGTCGCGAGATAATTGGTGATCGTGATTACACGCGAGCCCTGTGTGACGGTACCTAAGTGACTCGTGCTCTCGCGTGTCCCCTTGTGGATCTATACATGGAACAACCGCGACCAGGTAAAGACAATTCGTTTATCGTTATATTCTCGGCAACGGAGAACCACGCGAATCGTCGCCCGACGCATACGGGATACGGGCCAGCAGCGGGTCTGGCCGCCTGTTCGAGAACGAGAAAGACAGCGAGACGGAGAGAGAGAGAGGTAGAGTGCGCGGGAGCGAGACAGAGCGAACCGGAGCGAGACGGATCGACTGTGCGAGGGAGGAAGATAGAAATACATATAGAAAGAGAAAGAAACGCGCAGACATCCTTCTCTATACGCGGTGTTACTTCGTTGCATTTTTCTCGCAATACTTTAACGGCGATACGCGATTCAGCGTAATTTCCGATGCGACAGGACAGCGACACGTGCCTTCCAAAGCGGAGGCATCAGCGTGTTTCAGCGGAATCGCTGTTCGTTGCTCGAACGCGCGAAAAATCGTGCGAAAACGGTCGACAACTGGTTGTGCCTAGCCAAGATGGCTGCCCGTCGGGCTTCGAGAAACTTGTGTCCTCGGGGTTTTCACTTCGACGACGTAATTGCATCGTTCCGTTCGATTTGCTCGTGCTCGGCCCTGTCTACCCTCGAGTTAACGGAAGAAACGTACGCCTCGCTGTCGGTATCGTCGCGATCGGGCAGCCGGTGGATCGAAAATAACCGTGGCGACGGACGGGTTCGTGGGCGACGGCCGTCGTGGTCGCGATCTTAACGTTCGTCGAACGCGCACAGTGTCCGTTACCGAGGTGCGTAGCAAGTGCGACTCGTTCGAAGAACGCGGCAACCTTTTCCGCCTTGCTGCCGGGAACATGCTGCAGTTTCTCGGAACGAGGGATACGCGTTGTCCGAGTACGTTAATTAAAATGGCTACCGACGGCAGCCAGTCGGTTGGTCATTCGCGAACCAACGAGTCCACGTATGCGCTACACGTCCCGCGGCCACGGTTCCAAATTCCGTCCATCCTTCACCAAACTATCCATCGATCGACCGCCGTCGGACAACAAGCCTAACATTTCAGCCGCGAATTCGCGATCGACTCGCGTGTTTCGGCGGCGATACGGAGGCGCGAATGAATAGAACGAAATTCTTCGAGAATTCTACGATACGCTTCGTTTCGGTGCGATGCGAAACGATACGATACGAAATGCGACGGCGGCGGCGGCAGTTAGGCCGTTGGTATTCGTTCGTTTTCTCGGAGGCAGCTGCTCTCTCTCTTCGACTCTCCGTCGGGTGAGAGGGGCCCCGGCAAACAGAGCCAGCCGGCCTGGCCTCACTGGCCTCTTCTCGCCTTCGTCCCCGTCGTAACTCGTAAGTCGCAACACGACCAAGAAATACTGCTCCTTTCTTGATCCATTGCGATTTCCCTGTTTAACGCTTCAACCGTGCTGTCACGCGTTTTCTCTGTCTCGCATCGTATCGTATCGTATCGTATCGTACCGTTTCATTTCGTTTCGTCTCGTCTCGTCTCGTCTCGTCTCGTCTCGTCTCGTCTCGTCTCGTCTCGTTTCATTTCGTTTCGTCTCGTCTCGACTCGACTCGTCGCGTCTCGCCCTGTCTCGTCTCGTTTCGCCTTGCTTCGCCGTCCACGTCGTACTCGAGGTTTCTCTTCATCGTCCTCGATATTTCTTCGAGAGGCTATTGTCGAAAATGGAAGCGCGCCCGATTGCACAACGTTGCGCTCCTTTCTTTACGATATTCTACGAGACGTTAACGGTCTTCCGAACGACGGTTGGTTCGTTGCTGCCGCCACAATTTCATTCGCGTCGATCGACAACGATTTCCGGCGATAATCGATGCACTCGTCCCTTCTTCTCTTTTCATCTGCTCGGTTCGCGCTTTTTACTGGCTAATTTGTAAAAATCTATTTTCCTACTCTCCTGCTTATTTAAATTCCAAACGCTGTTTTCTACACCGTACCCCCGTTCCAACGACTTTGCATTTTCTAGAGCCTGCCTTCGTTTGTTTAACTTTCCATCGTTGAATTACGGTTACATAGAAGGGTCAGAGTAGCTTCGAGGTTAGGTTCAATGACAGCGTTTCCGCTGCATTTCGCGCTCGAAACCCGTGAAACTGGTTCACGTGTACGGTCGTCGGCAAACGTTCGATACGGGATATAATGTTTACATTCGGTTGACGTTAACGAATTGAAACTTGTATAGCAAGTGCAACGCTCCGCGGTATTGTTTCGCCGTGTATCCGCGAAGAATAAAGTGAGAGAGATTTGTTGGTAAACTCGTGCATGCCGTGGTATTTACATTGAAAATTGCATGTCAAACAACATAAACTGTTATAGAGCCGTGTGACTTTGACCGATATCATTCGACATAACCTCAACGATAAAGGAAACGATACGAGACGCCTGGTAACCGTGTACGCGTTCATTAACGTTTCGCGTTCGCGCCGATAACCGAATTACAATGTGGTGCAGAAAAATTGCAATCGCTGCAGTTCGTTTGTACAACTATTCGTGCCCGCTGGATGGCGAATGCAACGCCAAATAACTTTCGATAATTTTCCGAACAGCCGTCGAGCCCGGTGAAAATTTTCATTTCGACTCGGCTGCGACGACGAAGAAGAGAGTAAACGCGTTCGCGTTCTAACGATCGTTGACGTAATTTTTCTTCCGTCGTGCAGATGGAAAAAACGATATTCGGCATTGTCGCGGAGTTTGTTGGCGTTGCGATTGTTATGCACGGCGGTAGCGCGAGTATGCTCGTTGCGTAAGTGGGAGTGCTATTATTGTTATCGAACGGTCTGTTTATATTCGATTCCGCCGAATGGAAGAGAACGAAGCCAGCAAGAAGGCCCGTGATTCTCTCTCTTTCGACGCGTAAAACACGCGCGTCGACGTTAGACACAGAAAGTCGTCAGGTGGCTCGTCCGCTCCTGTACTCGGCGAGCGTTGGAAGCGTGTCGGTAATTGGCCGGCTAATGAATTCGAGCCAAGGCTGACGTTTAAAGTTTCAGCCGTCGCCGGAAATTCCAACTGCCGCCGAGCAGCAGGCAGCCACGCATCGCGTTCCGAACAGTTTTTATTCTTTCTTTTCGTTGGAACCTTTCGAAATGTCCACATTTCGAATCATCGAAAGTTCTCTCCTCCCCTCTCTCCGTCTCTCTTGCTCCAGCTCCCGCTCTTTCTCGCTTCCTCCCTACTCTCTTTTTTTCACAATGACCTCATCGACGATGACTGTCCTCGACGTTGCTCGGAGGATGTCGAACCGTTGCGAGCCGCGTACCGTAGCTGAATTTAATGCATTTCTAGCGCACAACACCGGTGTCCTCCGAAACGTTTTTGCGACGAACCGGTATTTTTTAGCGAACGATGGCGCACCGAATCCAACGGAGATTTCCATTTTATTTAGCGCCAACGGTTTTCTTTTCGTTTCGGTTTCGATCCGCGATCGATCTACGAGATTCGCGTTTTTAAAGAAACACGACCGAGCGATTCCGCCGATGCCGGCATTATCGCGACTCGTAACTACGTTCGACCCTGCTGTACACCGGAATGATTTCGTCAATTTTTCGAACGTAACGCGCGCGTCATCGAATGGAACTTGAATCGGTTTGGAAAGTGTCTATCCGCGTCAAAGATGGCGTCGCGCGTACCATAGAAGTTGAACAAAGGTTATCGATACGCGCGGTAAACGAGCACAAAAGTTTGCGAAAAATAGCGGATCGGTGCTCGATATTAAATAGAATCGGTATATAAACCGATAGAACTCGAACGGTTAAATAATAGTTCCGTTTGCCCGTTTCGGTCGGGCAGAACCGCCCAGTTCATCGTTCGATTCAATTAACGTTTCCCCCGATCGATCATTCGTTGGCTAATTAGCAGGGAATAACGGCGGTGGCAGTGTCGGTGCTCGCAGCTCGCAGCTCGCAGCTCGCAGCTCGGTGGCACACGGGCCGGGGAACAGCGACGCGAAAAACGCGAACGAAATCGCGCAGGTCAAAATATCCTCCCTTGGGACACCGTCGCGTCGCGCAGCCCTGGTTACACGTTTGCTTATTGTATTAACGTTATCTCGTGATCGGCGCGGCCGCGTGCGCAATATCCACCCGCGCGAACGCTCGCGAATGCCCGCGAAAGCTGGCGAAAGCTCGCGAGTTCGTGTCGCGGATAAGGGACAAGCCTTTTCGCGGTTCGTGCACCGTTTCACCGATGACGAACAGCAGTATCGACGCGGTAATCGCAACGGAGACGTTTCGTCGGCGACGACTGCGGCGCGGTTCGAGGACCGATCGAATTGGCTCGTCGCTTTCCGGAGACACCTAATCGGAGACCGCGTGATCGTAGACGACCGTTTTCGTTCGTTGCTCGATAGCTGCGTCGTCGTGCGGCGTTACGCGTCGGAAACGCACACGTGTTGATCGAGAAAGAGTTCGGCCGACGGGACTCGACGCGATGCGACGGCGGCGTTCGATCGTGAGTCATGCGTGCGAGCTCGGAAGAAAGCTCGAGTTTACGATCGACTTCGGATAACGACGCTGGTCATCGGGGCCGACGACGGATCGATTATCTTCGAATCGTTTCGACCGAAGAGAGAGAGAGAGAGAGAGAGAGAGAGAGAGAGAGAGAGAGAGAGAGAGAGAGAGAGACCGCCTTCGCGCGAAAGAGACGAGTCGGTTGCTAAATCGAGTCGATCGAACCATCGTTTCGTCGGGTATTCGGAAACTGGTCGATCGGGGCAGGAAGTGCGAAATGAAAAGCGTCGGGCTAGCGGCGAGACGGTTGGAGGGTCGAGCGAGCGGAAAGTTTTGGCGGGAAACTGTGCTGCTGCGACCGCCTCGCTGCAAGGATAGGGAACGTGTTTTCGAGAATAGAACGTGCACGTGGCGAGGGAACGAGGTCGTAAGAAGGATCGGCGTGCTGCGGCGTCTCTTCCGGTGGATCCACCGGAGCCGGTTTAACTCGCCGTTTTGCAGTTCTTTTCTTCGACCGAGCTCGGAGATATTTATTATAGCGCGCTCGCCGCGACTCGCAGCCCAGGACTAGCACGAGGCATCGAACAGCAGCAGGCAGGCACCCGTGTGCTAGCACCGACGTCGAGTTTCAGCAGCCGCGGCACTGGCCTAGGTCAACTTGTTGTATCGCAGCTGCGTCTCTTCGACTCCGTGGTCCGCGCGCGGACCATAATCGGTGGCGTTTAGGGACGCGTTCTCCCCGCGGAACGATTCGTTTCGCAGCGCGCGTATCGACCGAGAGCGTGTTACCGGTTTCGTTGCATCCTTCGTCGACGAGCCGAAACCAGGAACCAATTTATCTGCTCGTTTCACGGATCGCCACCGATCGCCGAAGCGTCGCGATCGATCGATTTCCCGGCCCGGTCCGGTCGCCGAATCGTACACGCATTCCCGATAGCTCTAGGACGGGTCGACAATGGCAGGAAGGTAACAATTCGGCGGGAATCTTACTCGACGGGTCACGCGCTCGCAATTATGGCGCGACTATGGAATTTCTCCGGTGGCCGGTGTTCGAAACGAGATCGCTCGATCCGTCGCTCGACCGTTTAGCTATCGGTCGGAAAGGAACGAAAAGGAACGGAACGGAACGGAACGGAACGGGAGTTTCGTTGCTCGCGCGATTCGATTCCCATTCTCGTTCGAATCCGGTACGAACGCTCCCGAGCACGTACGAGCGGTCGACTTGAAAAGCTGCGCGCTCGTAGGTCGAGTCTGGTTGCGCAACGCCATACGGCGATATCAGTGATTTTTAAATATTTCGCTCCCTTCCACGGCGCCGCGCGACCACCGTGCGCACCTAACTCGAGCCCGAGCCCGAACCCGGGACCGAGCCCGAGCCCGAGGAGAAAGTTCCCTCCTCGCTCGAGGGAAAATCGGCCGATCGACGCTCGCGCTACCGAGCCTGGAAATTGGAATGGTCGGTGTCTCCCGAGGACTCGGATCGAGCGGACAATTTCTCGTCGACGATCGTTGCGTAACGCTTTCGCGCGTACCTACGCTCCGTCGCGACGACGATCGATTCTCCCGGATCTCGACTATATGTACTCGGAAAGATCGTTCGGATTAAGGGCCGGTGCGACGCGACGCGGAACGCTCGAATACGTTCCAATTAATCCTCGGCGCATGTTGTCGTAACGGAAAACAATACTCGGCCGGCCAGGAAACCGATCGATAAACGTCGCTCGCGACCCTCTCCCATGCTAATCACAGTCGCACGCGTCGAGAGTCGCCACCGCAACGAAATACGGTCTCTCGAAACCGTGGTCGGTGGCGCGCGGCGCACGGTGCTCGAGATTCCTCGTTCGCGCTAATTTTCCCAGCCGGGAGGATCTCCGTCGACCTCTCTCCCGCGTGCAACGCTCGAGCGAAATAACCCTCGGAAAGCGGCTGGCTCGGTCGGGGTCGGTGCGTCGGGGGTGGCACAGAGAATATGGAGGAAGCGGAACGAATGGAACGTAAACGGTGATCAGCGGTACCCGAGAGTGAGAGACACGATAGCAGCGATGGGTTCTGTCGCCTGTCGCCTATCGCCTATCGCCTATCGCTGCCGAAATCGAGATCGAGATAGAATCGCGTAGGGAGTCACAGATTTTGCCCGGTGAACGCGATCGAGAACCGCGCGGACATCGCTGCTCGCGTCTGTCGCGAGAAGCAACGAAATACGTATACCGACGACTGAGGAAACCGATGCTATGATTTCAGGTTGAAAGCGACGACTGATCGAGGGTCGCAACAGCAGCAGCAGCAGGAGCAGCAGCAGCAGCAGCAGCAGCAGCCGAAAAGGTAGTCGGGCGGAAGAAGAAAGAAAAGCGGAGGAACTCGAGTCGGAGGAGCGGAGGAAGGTAGACGGGAGGAGAGAAGGCAGGTAGACAGGAAGGCGGGCGCAGGATGTGAATGTCGCGGCCGTGACACAGTCGACCCAGACCCGGAGGCGCTTCAGCGTTGTCCACCGGGTGCGTATAACCTGGCCAGGTACGTGGCGGGTGGGTACGCCGCCGCCGGCGCCGCCCTCGTCGGCAGACGGCCGTCGGAGACGAGATGGACGAGCCGGAGTCCGCGGAAACGTGGTCGGCCTGGTTCCTGGACGCGATCCGGAAGATCCGCAGCCAGAAACAGAGGCCGAGCGTCGAACGGATATGCCACGCGATCCGTCAACACCACAACTTCCACGAGGAAGAGATCGCGGAGCACCTGGAGGTCGCCGTGAAGCGCGGCGACGTGCTCAAGATCTTCAACAAGGGCCAGTCCTCGTACAAGGATCCGGGCGGCTTGCAGTCGAAGCCGCTCAAGGTCGGCAAAGGCTCCGACCTGAGCAAGGTGCTCGGTAAGGCCGTCAGGGAGCTCGGCGAGAGAGAGGGCTCGACCCTCAAAACCATCGAGAAGTACATCAGGCAGAGCCACACGGTCGAGGAGGAGGCCGAGGGCGACCTCAGGACCGCGCTCAGGCTCTCCGCGAAGAGGGCCGCCGACCGAGGCCTCGTCGTCCAGGATGGCAGGCTGTTCCGGCAGCCGGACAGGCCGCCCTATCTCAAGAAGATTGGGGACAGCGCCAACCTACCACCCCCGGACCCACCCGTCCCCAAGGTGAGTCTCCTGCTCCACCTCCTCTCTCTCTCTCTCTCTCTCTCTCTCTCTCTCTCTCTCTCTCTCTCTCTCTCTCTCTCTCTCTCTCGATTCTATATTCCGTAGGCTCCATCGCCGACCGAGCGTCGTTGACATTTTCAAAAGTCGCGCGAGACGAGATTTCATCGGCGTACACGTAACAAACAGGTTGGACTCCGAAAGGGTCGCGCGTTCACCGTTTCCCGGTCTCCGTTCGTCGAAAGGAAAATCGGATCGCGTAGGTAGCGCGTAGAACGAGGGGCCGAATCGATTCGCTTCCACGCAACGGACCCGTTTTATGGCTCGTCCGGGCGCAAGATTTGTTTCCCCGTCGGAGTCGGAGCGTCGATCTTTTGTCCGACGGTGTACCGTTTTCGGTAAACGGTCTCGGGATCGGGAAATATCCGACGTCGCGGGTTAATCCCCTCGCATCCGTTACCGCTCGTTTCGCAAGCTATACAGCCTTTCTCCCATTCTTTCGTCCGGTTAATATCGCGGTGGCATGCCCCGGCGCGCTCTTGTCCTCCGGGGAATGCAAATCGCGCGATGACATTTTTGCCGTAGAAACGTCCCGGCGCACCTGTCCCACGGGCAAGCCCGTGCACAAGACCGCGCGAGCGAGTCCACGAGTTTCGGAACCACCTGTACTGCTCAGCGTAGCGCCGAGAGCAACTGTTGCGGGAATATCGCGAGAATTTTCACGGCCTTGAACTCGGCGGAGCACGTTCGCCGGAACTGTGTCGCTTCCAGCCAGCCGCCGACGCGGTTCCGGAACTCGTCGAATCTCTTACGAATCGTGGTCGACGCGTTCGTTCCATAACCCGAGTCTCGTCTCGTGTCGACCGACGGAAGATCAACGAATTTCGACGTCGACGCGATCGATGACCACGCGGTTCCACGACCGAAGATAATGGACGCTTCCTCGACGAACTGGTCCGCGTTCGGCGGCGAACGGTCGAGATCTCTTCGTCTCGATTCTCGCTTTCCATCGACTGTTCGGGTTCAGCCGGGGTCAGGCGTCGCCGAGCAAAAAGTTGCCGAGTTCCCGGTCGGCTCGCAACGATCCATTAATCTCGGCAAACCGATCGGTAACCGCTCGGAAACCGCTCGTTCGGTATGCCGTCTCTCGTCTTTCTCCGCTCTCCTATTTGCTCTCTCTCTCTCTCTCTCTCTCTCTCTCTCTCTCTCTCGAAAAGCTTCGAGTCCCGTTCGCACGGGAGAAATCAACCAGGATGTTCTCATGATTCTATTCTTCTCCCACGGACCAGCCGCCTGTCTCAGGTGTCTCCGTTCGTTCGGATTCGTTTAGGCAGAAGCGATCGGAGACAAAGTTTGAACGCAATTTATTCGGTCGAAACGGCGACACGCGTGACCATATCGAAAGAGCGAGTCGACGAGGAAAAGAATCGGCGCGGCGCCGGCGCGGCGTTTCCAGGGCATGAGTCACACGAGTTCGTGTTCGTGTTCGTATTCGTATTCGTATTCGTAACGCAATGGAGGAGAGATAGAATGTACAGGTAATCGGCGTAACAGGCCGCGGAAAAATAACGGATCGCACGGTGGCTGGGCGGCGGGCCGCCGCTCTCCTGCTACGCGGTTGGTCCAATTTCGGCCGAGTCGCCGGCTAATTTCTCTCGAAATCGCTGCTCGTCGAACCGTGGATAGAATCGAGTAGCCGGTGAGGCGTCGAGGTATCGTCTACTCCCGCAAGCTGCTACCGGCTTCTCGCGAGAAATTCGGTGTCGGCGAGGCTGGACGCGTGGGTATTTGGATCGGGGCAACGTGGTGTTCTCGGCGTGATTCACGGCGCGGTCCGGACCGACGGATGACATAATATTGTATAAAAGCTGGCAAAGATGGTCGCAGGTTGGGCATCGAATCGACGAGAAAAATATTACGCGGTCGTTACGGTGCTTTCTTCGCGCGGCGAGCGAGTCACGCCGCGTGCCCACGCCTCCGAGAGCCTTCCTTCGGGAAGGGAGCGGACGGGGGCAACCGAGGGAGCGAGTAGGGCCAGCTGGAACAGAGGGGAGAGGCTCGGGACGATGTGCTATCTCGGCCAACTTCCGGCGACTCGTTTGTATATCGCTTCTCTTATTGATCCTCCGCGCGCACGGAATCGCTCCGACGGGATCGGTCCGTCTCTCTCCTCTCTCTCTCTTTCTCTCTCGCCCTTTCTCTCTCTTGCTCCCTGTTTCTCTCTATGCCCCTCTCGCTCGCTGTTTTCTTCCCTCCGCGTGTCCCCGCGTTCCTAACGACCGCGTTTTATGCGTGTCAGGCCGCGGAGCGAGCGAGAGAAACGAGGGGGAAGAGAGCGATACGGGGGGATACAGGGGGGAGGGAGCGGAAAGTTATAGAACGTTCGCGCCGACGCGATTCCGCTAATTCTCTCCCTCCTCTCCTCTCCGCTGTTCTCTCGGTCTGTCCACGTCCACCGCGCATCGGGTTGTTCCCTCTGTCTCCTCCAGCTGGCTTCGAAGCCCCACCGTGTCGCGTCGCTGCCACCAGTTTCCCGCCACTGCGCGTTTCCCGCGTTTTTTCGTCGACCCTTGCCCTACCGGCTACTACCAGCCACTGCCAGCACCTTGCCCGTTCTCCATCGATCGACCGCTGGTCGAGCAAGGGCTACACCGGTTCTCTTCGTCCTTCGGCCGAATCGAACCGACCACCGCGCTCTACGATCCTCTACCGTCCGTTCGACGCGATTCCGTTCTATTAATTGGTAGTCGGGCAATCGGGTCGTACGGGTACACCACCGTCTTTCGAATCCGATCGCTGGACGATCTCGATCGACGGGATCCGGAACACGTCGGGTGTAGCGCTAACGAGAGGATCGTAGCGACGAACGAGATTGAAAGCGCGCGATGAGTCAGTGATCGCGGGAAATCACTGGATGGAAAGATAAGGCAGCCGCGAGAGGCGGACGCGAAGTCGACGGGAGAGAGAAACGGTCCCGCGCGACCGCGGCGCGGAGAGGACCGAGACGCGAGAGAAACGTTGCCGAGCGTAAGGACGCGGTTCACCGGAGCGCCCAATCGCCTAACAGTTACTCGATGATTGGCCGTACCTCGTCGCCGAGCAACAGGTCGTTGGTCCGAGAACCGGAGGTTAATCGTGCGTGTTCCGTTCGAGGAAATCCCCCCTTCCACCCCTCTCTTTCTCTCTCTCACACTCTCTTTCTATCGGCGTCGAGACCCCGACGAAAATGTCACTCGGTGACGACCCGGCAACTGGCTCCGAGAGAGTCGACTCGGAGTCGTTCGTTTCTCCCCCGCTCGCGAACCACCCGCAACAGGTCTGTGCCCGATAATCGAACGGTTAGGGCTCGCGTGGTTGTTGTTTTTTTAAATAGAAACCGCAACGTCGCGTCTCGTCTTCGCGAGCTTAAAAATCGATCGATTCCTCGTTGCTCGAGGTAGTCGAAGGCAGCGACCTTGGGAGAGCTTGGGAAACCTTGAACGATTAGGGCGCATCACGGACCGTTTCCGGGATCAGGGTTTGCTTTCACGGGGGTCCGGACCCGTGGGATTCGGACGTTCGGGTCGGACACGCGAACGGATAATCGGTGATTTCGTTTTCGATTTCGATTTCGATTTCGATTTCGATTTCGATTTCGATTCGCAACGTTGAAAGTTGTCGGTAGCTTCGGGAACGGTCTAGAATCGTTTCGCGCGTGTGCACCTCGGTATATCGAGGCGAGAGATCGCATCCGCGAGAACGGTCGCGCGGCGGAGCGGTTTTAATAAGATGCACCCTCGCGTTGATGCGGGGATATACGGAACCTAGCTGCCTGCATTATTACCGGAATGAATAATGTTTTACGGTGGTCCGTCTGTCGGTCGGTGGGTCGTCTTTGGTATGCAACGTGCAACGCGCGCGATGCGAGGCAACGAACGCGGCGAACACACGCAGAAACTTGCGCGCTCCACCGTGAACGAACGCGCCGCTTCGGTATCCAGCGGCACGTACTCGCGGAGAGCCCGCTCGACCGAACTCTAATAACAGCTTTCCCAGCAATAACGCGGGGCGACCGAGCGCCCACAGTTTCGCCGTGCCGACTCTATCGACTTTGCGATCTCTGCCGTTTCGTGGGACAAGCGACGGTCCACGACGCGCGATGCACGATCGTTGGTCCTTGATTCGGTTTCCACTCTGGAGACACAGTCTTGTTCATAGTCTTCCGTGGGACGTGGGGCACGAGGCGTGGGACACGCGATACGGGATCGAACGTTTATCTCGTTCGATCCCGCGGGGTAAAAGTTGCCTGTTCGCCGCGACGACTGCTCCGAACACCCCGACGAACCTTACGATTCATTCCCCGGAAATTACCGAGCAATCGATTGCTTAATTTCGTGCTACTTCTCGATCAAGATCTCGGTCGAATCGGCGATGGCCCGTCCAACGGGGCGAGTGGGTAAAGGCGAACGCCTCTTATACTTCCTGTCAAGGTTTTGCGAGCAAAAGCGTTGCTCGTCGTTCACCGACACGCCCCGTTGCACGTTGGACGGAGAAGAGAGAGAGAGAGAGAGAGAGAGAGAGAGAGAGAGAGAGAGAGAGAGAGAGAGAGAGAGAGAGAGAGAGAGAGAGAGAGAGTGTGTGTGACCGGCAGGATGCTCTGTCAGTGGATGCTCTGTCACCGATTAACCGTATATCGTTGGTGTGTCTTGTCTGTCTTAGCTGCCGGCTCCTCTGCCGATATGCAAGGAGTGTCTCGGGGCGACGATAGCCGGCAACAACAACAACACGAAGCGGAACGCGTCGGAGAAGCTGAGCAGGTGTAGCGTGTGCGGCGCGGCCCTGCACAACTTGTGCGCCCCGCCGGAGCTCTCGGTCCTCGTCGACAGGGGGATTACGTGGTCCTGCGACGACTGCTCGCCGACCTGCGCCGGCTGTCAGCTGGAACAGGAGTCGCAGAACTATTTGGTGAAGTGCGCCGGCTGCGTGAAGTGTTATCATCCCACCTGCCTTGATCCCGCTCTCGACAAAAAGAACAAGGCGCCATGGAGGTGTCGGCACTGTCAAACGGCGCACACGCCGGTCGCCAAGGACGACGGGAAGAAGAGCAAAACCCAGGATTCGGCCTCGCTCGACGACACGCCGACCACTGCGAGGAAGAGATTCAGCAAGTTGCGCGAGAATCGAAAGTAAGAGGACGGTCTCGAGTTTCGAGAAGCAAACGAAATCGCGCCCGCCGCGCGCCGCGCCGCTCCTTCCTCCACGTTCTTTCGAGATCTTCCGAGATCTTAGAGCCGTCTCGTCGACGAACGATCAACGCCTGACGCACGACTCTACGACTTACACGTTTCACGTTTCGCGTTCTAGACGCGGCGGCCGAAAGAAGAAGAAGGAAGGATCGGTCGCGAGCGCTCGAAGGCCGATCGAGATCGACACGGTTTACTCGACGCCGGTGTCGCGTTCGATGTGTTTCAGATCGGCGGTATCCAGAAAGAGCTTGACGATCGCGACTCCTGGCAAGAAAGGCGCTGTCGGTGTGGCACAGGTGGACAGCAGCTCGGACGGTAATGCGGGTGTTGTCTCCCCTCGTCAACCACCTTTAATTTCCTCTCCCATACCACAACCCCCCGCCCAACTCGCAGGCCAGGGTAGGCTACTCGAAGAAAAGAACGACCGGATCTCGAAGGAGAAGCAAAAGTTCTTTAGGCTGAGCGCATTTAACGCGGAGCACAATAAGTTGAAGCGGGTGGGGGGCGGTGATAAGTATAAATCCTCGCAGAACGTTAGTCCTAGGTTGACTCGGGGTAACGCGAACCAGAAAAAACAGCAGCAGCAGCAACAACAACAACAGCAACAACAACAACAGCAACAACCGCAACAGCAAAGACCGTTAAGGCCGGGTAAAAAGGCCTCGTTAGCGTCTAGCAGCAGTAGTAGTAGTAGTAGCAGCAGCAGCAGCAGCAGCGGTAGCGGCAGCGGCAGCGATGCGACGGATACCGATTCTTCGGACGGTAGCGATACCACGGACGACGAGGAGGAGGAGGAGCAGGAGGAGGAAGAAGAGGAGGAGGAGGACGAGGACGAAGAGGAAGGTAACAGCTCGAGCGAATCCAGCGATTCGACCTCGGAGGAGGACGCGCCGGAGAGTGGTCGTAAAACTGTTCTCGAATCTCCGAAACCTAGAAGTCCGTTCTCCTGCGATCTCAGCGAGGACAAGCCATGGGGCTTCGCCGCTGCTGCCGCCAAGCTTAACGCGGAGTCGCCGTTTTTCAGCAACATCAACAACACGTTCGGTGCTCCGTTGCCGAAACTCGACGTGGGCGGAACGCCGACGTTCGGCTTGCACATACAACCGGCCGCGACCACCACCCCCTCGGATAATAACAAGAAGAAGCAAAAGAACGTTGCTACCGTAGCCGGGATCACGGTCAGCGGGGGTGGCAACGTCTCCTCCGGCTTGACCGTCGCGGGCGCCGGCGGCGGCTGTGGCGGTGGTGGTGGTGGTGGTGGTGGTGGTGGTAACAGCATCGATAACAAAGTAAAGCCGGGCGCCGGTCAGTTGAAAGGCTTGTTCGATGGTTTGAGTCACTTCTTTTCAGTGCCTACGAACAGTAGGGCGAGATCCGGCGGATCGGCGCCTAATTATGCCCCGGATAGGAGAAAACGGCCTAACGCGGACGACAAGAACGTCGTCGCCAATCAAGCCAAGATCCCGAGAGTTGGCGCGAACAAAAGCGACTCGTCTCCCGGCGTTGGCATCGGCGTCGGCGTCGGCGTTGGCGTTGGCGGTGCCAGTTCCGGCGCCGCCACCGCCACCGCTGCTACCGCCACCGTTTCCGCGGCCGCGGTTGCCATTCCCGTTTCTGTTCCCATGGCCGTTGCCGTCGGCGTCGCGGGCAAACCGAAGGAAAGGAGAAGAACGGCCGAGGAAGCACCGAGGGTGCCGAGGCCGGGGATCTTTACACCCTCCGACGAGAGTCTGTTCGTGGTCGGTTCGTTGAACGAGAAGCTACCGAAAATGACACCGTCGAACCTGGTGAAAACCGCTGTGAACAGTAAGAGGCACGAGCACGAGAGGAGAAAGCTGATGAAGGACGCTTCGTCGCTCGTCAAGTACGCCCCGCCGTCTCACCGGCACGACCATTATCCACGGAAAAGAAACAGCAACAACAATAACAACAAAAACACGGTCATCGAGACGAGCAACGGTCAAACGACGCGCCACCCTGTGCCCGCTGTCTCGAAGTCCGGCCTGTGTTCCGATTCCGTGAAATCAAATCCTAGCCTAAAGTCCAATCCACGAGCCTGTACTAGCGCCACCACCACCAACACCACCACGACACCCCGCGCGACACCCTGCTCCACCAGGAAGGGTAAGAGTCTATCCCCGACCCGTTCACGAGTCCCTTAACCTCGATGATGCACCCAAAAAAAAAGAGAAACGAAAAAAAAGAAAAGACAAAAAAGAAGAAAAGAAAAAAGTCGCAAAAAGAAGAATTTCCCCTCTAATCTAATCCTCGCTCACCACCACGTGGATGTGTTGGCGGTGTGGTGTGGTATATGATATGTGTGTGTACATGTGACTCTGACACGTAACTTCTTTTCCAGGATCAACGTGATTGTTCTCTCGTACTGTGCGCGCAGTCTCGCCCGATCGAATATTATCTTGCGCTTCCGATGCTCTCTCGCGGGATCGTTAACGAACGATCTTTGTAATCTCGTTCGATCGCGAGAGAATAGAATCGCGTGTTCGAGCACAGAACAATCAGGTTCCTCGATAGGATGTTTATCGGTCACACGGTGTAAAACCGATGGAAATCTACCTCTCGCGGTGGGGATGGCGATACCTCCGCGTACTCGAATACTTGTACTCTGGAAACGGATCGATCCTCTTCGGATAGGATCCGCGATTTCATGTTCTCGACACGACCCTAGGCGCTCCCCCCCTCTCTCTCTCTCTCTCTCTCTCTCTCTCTCTCTCTCTCTCTCTCTCTCTATTCCTTACTTTTCTCGATTCTAGATTCGCGATCGGTTCAAAGATTTCCATCGGTTTCACGCCACACGAATATTTACGTGGTTTATTGCATGTCATTAATAATATTTTTTACTTGGCTCTGGCACACTTAACTTTCCTTTATTCCATGCCGCATACTCATAGGGTACTCTATTAGTGCACGCCCGCCAATGCACCCGACCGTACACGCAACGGTTTTAGCACACTTTCGTCTCCGGTTCTCTCCGGTTCTCTCCGGTTCCTCTCGTTTCTCGTGTCCCGCGTCGGCCTTCTGTCGCTTCTCGATCGCCGGTCGTCGCGCGCAATTTCGAACCGGCTCGGTTCACCGATCCCGAAAAGAAAAACGCTCAGAGTCATTGGACGATCGTCGAGACGCATCGTGACCCGGCGAAGCTCCCTCGAGAGAAATTGTCGAAGCAACGTATCCCTCGATCTAGCCTCGTCCTTTTGCAGGACGAAGAAATACGACACTGGGTGGCAGACTGTAATACGCAAAGCCGTCCCGTATTAGTAGCTAAAAGGGATCGACTACCTGCTGCTGCTGACTCTCGCTGATCAGCAGACGCACCGTTGTTGTCGTAATACTCGACGTCCTCCGCAACGCCTAACGAGAAATGCCCTTTTGCCATCGAAGAGCCAGACTACGATACTCTGCCAACACATCCCACGAATATCCGATATCATTCCACAGCTTTGCTTTCTTTCGAGACTCACTGTTATTAACAGCTAACTCGATGCTCGCCGTTGCGTTTCTGTTTCGTTAACATTCGCCGAGATTGCGCACCGGATAACGTATCACGCTTGTCGAATCAACGGTGTTTTTGCTCGACGACGAATCCCTGATAACGCGGGTGTCCCAAACGTTCCGTGCACCGCGTCGCCTCTCCTGTGTCGCCTACCGTCTCGCCTCGCCGTCGCCTTCGGCATCGCAACCGTGTAGAGTTAACGCTTCCTCGACTCGATCCTCTCCTTCTCACTGGACGCGTCGACGAACATGCGCGCGAAGAACCACGACGCAGAACCATTCTTCTACTCGAACGTTTTCTTTCTTTCTCGAGAGGCCTTCTTCCCAGCGAAGAGCTCTACACACTTCCGTTGTTCTGTATTCGTCTTTCGAAGGTGTGCGAGCAAAAGAAGAACCAATGTTTGAACTCTGCTTGCAGACGAGCCGATACTGCCGCAGACCTTGCCGCCCGGCGTCACCCAGAGGGACGTCGATCTGTTCAAGGATGCCCGGGACAGAGCGACGCGTCTCACAGTCTCGAACGGTGAGGGAGACGGAGACGGCGACGGCGACGGGGACGGCGACGGTGACGGTGACGGTGAGGGCGACGGCGACGGCGAAGGCGACGAGGTCGTGACGGCGTCAGCCTCGGCTGCTCCGGCGGCATTGGCGGTGGCGACTCTCAGTCCTCCTGGCAACGGTAATTCCGCGGCCGGTAACGGCACGAGAAACCCCGCCGCCATCGTTTTCGGCCGATTCGAAGTGGAGACGTGGTATTCGAGTCCGTTCCCCCAGGAGTACGCGAGGTTACCGAAATTGTTCTTTTGCGAATTTTGCCTAAAGTACACCAAAAGTCGAGCGGTACTCGACAGACACATGGACAAGTGCCAGTGGAGGCACCCACCGGCCACCGAAATCTACAGGTGTAACGGACTGTCCGTTTTCGAGGTTGGTACAATCTCCTTCCTTGTACGCGTATACCGATCGAGATCGCTCGTTGTAACCTTGGCTGTTCGGTTGCTTTTTCAGATCGACGGCAACGTCAATAAGATCTACTGTCAAAACTTGTGTCTGTTAGCGAAATTGTTCTTGGACCATAAGACCCTGTACTACGACGTGGAGCCGTTCCTGTTTTACGCGGTAACGAAGAATGATAAGCTCGGGTGTCATTTGGTCGGTTATTTCAGCAAAGAGAAGCACTGTCCCGCGCAACGGTACAATGTCTCCTGCATCATGACTCTGCCGCAATATCAGAGACAGGGTTTCGGCAGGTTTCTCATCGAGTTCAGTTACCTGTTGTCCAAGGTCGAGGGTATCCCCGGGACCCCGGAGAAACCTCTCTCCGATCTTGGCCGGGTGTCGTATCACTCGTTCTGGAAGAGCGTCGTTCTCGAGTATTTGGACGCGCACCGGAACACGACGGACGTCAAGCTGAGCGACATCACCAAGGAGACCGGCGTGTCGTCGCACGACCTCGGGACCGCCATGCAACTGTTAGGATTCATGAAATCGGTCCATTTGCCCGGCGAGGGGAACACGAAAATGGCTGTTACAATCGATTGGACCAAAGTCGACAGTCACATGGTGAAAGTGCGAAGAAGTCCCCGGATCAAACTGGACCCGGACTGTCTGCGGTGGATCCCGTTGCTCACGCAGATCCCAAATCCTTACCAAAGTCCCGAGGAGAGCGGCGACACGAGCTCCGAGTCCTCACCCATGGCGGAGCCCAAGCAGGCGGCCGCGATCGTTGAAAAGATTCAAAAGGTGAAAATCAAGAAGAAACCCAGGGGACGAAGGTTGGGTCAAAGAAGGTCGTCGCCGCTGAAACAGAAGAGCCCGCAAAAGTCCGCAGCTGCCGCCGCTCTACAGAAAGAAGCGTCCAAAGTGTCCAGGGACGCGAAAGAAACGAGCAAGGATTCGAAATCCGTCAAGGAATCGAGGGAGTCCAGGGAATCGAGGGAACCGAGGGAAGCGAGGGAATCGAGGGAAGCGAGAGACGAGAAGGAAAAGAAGGAAACGAAAGAGGCAAGAGACTCGAAGGGGACCAAAGACTCGGAAAAAGAGACTCGGGCTATCTCCGCCGCGACCCACGAATCGCTCAAGAACTCGATGGAAGTCGACTCGAAGAACGTTCCGTCGACGCCGAGAAATTCTCGATCGGTGGCGACTGCAAAAAATGCAAACTCTTCCGCAAGCTCGGCGAAAGCGATGCCACTGTCGTCGAGCATGTCGAGGCGGAGGATCAGAACGCCGAAAACTTCTCTGGCGATGGAAAGCGCGACGGCGATGACAGCGGCAGCGACAACGACCGCGGCAACGACGACGACCACGGCCACGACCACGACGACGACGCCTCTTCGCAAACGAAAACATTCCGAAAAGACTGAAGCCGAGGAGAAGGAGGAAAAGTCGGAGGTTAGTTCCAGGAAGAGGACTCGCGAGTCTTTGAGGGAGAGAGAGAAAGAGAAGGACCGGGAGAAGGAGAGGGAAAAAGAAAAGGAGAAGGAAAGGGAGAAGGAAAAGTCGAAAGAGAAAACGAAGGACAAGGACTCTCCGAAGGCCAAGGATCACGCGCCGGAGCCGGAGAAGACGTCGTCGAAGCTAGCGACGTCGACTCTGTCGTCGACGGTGCAAAAGCCGGCGAAAAAGCAATGCAAAGTCGACGACATCCTGTTGAAGGTGACCAGTAGACAAACTAAGTATTTGCAGGCGAAGCAGGCGAAAGAGAAGAAGAGCACGGACGAGGCCCAGTGCAACGGCAAAGAGGAGTCGAAGGAGACGAAGACCCCGCCGATGTCGAGGCGGGGACGAGCCAAAGCCGAGAAGGAGTCTCTGAAGATGCCTCAGTTGAAGCCGGAGACGCCCGCGGGCGACAGACCGGAAAGTCCTGTGATACCTCCGCCTTCGTTGTCACCTTCGGCCGACTCCGAGAAGCCCGAGTCTCGCGAGCAGAAGGATTCTCCAGTTCCGGTGCTGGTATCCGCTTCGAAGGAGGACGCTGCCGAGCCCGGCAAAAACGAGACCGTCGAAGAGAACGGCGCGATCGTGCCACCGGAAGCGGAGACCGCGTTTGCGAGTCCCGGCGAGTACGAGGGCGGCGACGAAGACGAGGGGGAGGAAGAAGTACCTGCGCCACGGCCGAAGTCCGTGACAGAGGGTTCGAGCAACCCGGAGATCGAATCGATCGAGCAGCCCGAGACGGCCGTGGAGGAGATTCTGCAGAAGGCGGAGAAGCAAGAGAAGCCGGAAATATTGGGGAATACGGGGGCGATACCCGAGAACCCGGAGAAGAGCCAGCTGCCGAAAGTCGAATCGGAACCGCAGCAGATCGTTGCGAGGGAGGCCGCGGGGCCGGCTCTGGTCGAATGTGATAAAGACTCTGAGACTGAGAAAACGATTTCTCGTAGCCCGGAAACGTCGAAATTGGTACCTGAAGTATCTTCGCCCAAGGGAGAAGAATGCGAAAAGTTAGAAGCTATTACTCAGGATGAAGATAGCCCTAAGGAAGAGCCGATTTCCGAGAGGATAACGCTCAAGGATACGAAAGAGGAGTCAACGCGGCCAATGGTCGAGGCTTCTCCGGCGACTTCCACGGAGAAGAAAGAGTCGACGATCGTCGTTGCTTCGAACGTCGCCTCGAATGTCGCCTCGAGCGTATCTTCGAACGCTGCTTCGAACGTCGCCTCGAACGTCACTTCGAACGTCGCTTCGAACGTCGCCTCGAACGTCGCCACGAACGTCGCCACGAACGTCGCCACGAACGTCGCCACGAACGTCGCCACGAACGTCGCCACGAACGTTGCCCCGAACGTCGCCCCGAACGTTGCCCCGAACGTTGCCCCGAACGTCGCCCCGAACGTCGCCCCGAACGTCCCCTCGAACGTCTCCTCGAACGTCGTCGCGAACGTCGCTTCGCCCGAGGCCGAGCCCCTCACGCCGCAGGAAAAGTCGCTACCCATCATGGAACAACAGGAGACCATGCACCTGCACCAGACGCAACCAGAGGAGATGAAGCAGAATTCTCCGGAGAGCGGAAAAACGACGCCGCATCTGGAAAATCCTGGATCGGTGAAGCGGACGCCGCCCTCGCAGCCGGACTTACCCTCCATGGGAGTCTACACGCCCGACTCGACCACAAACTCGGTGCACTCGTTGCATTACAGTCAGTGCGATCTCGACGTGAGTCAGTTGGGCCTGGAGTCGCCCACGTCGATATCCAGCGACCTGGCGTCCCAGAACAGCGTCGAAAGGCCGCCCAGCGCTTTGCCGTCTATGCCCGCTTCGGGGACCGTTCCGATTTCCGTGTCGATGCAGATCGCCCCGCCGGCCACGTCCGTGGCGGTGAACATATCGCCGCAGGTTCAGTACGCCGATTGTTCGATGCCGCAGCACACACCGCCGGCGCACGTCAGCATTCACCACCCGATGCATCAGCCCCACACGCCGCAGCCACTTCAGCAGCCAAGGACGCCGCAGTCGCACACTCCGCAAAGCATACCAACGCAGAGTCCTCAGCCATTGCCGCAGTCTCACACTCCGCAACCGATGCCACAGCCCCACACGCCTCAGCCCTTGCCTCAGTCTCATACGCCTCAAAGCATACCGACCCAGAGTCCGCAGCCTTTGCCGCAGTCTCACACTCCGCAACCGATGCAGCTGTCGCTGGCTCAGCAAACCCAGAGCCAGAGCATGGCGCATAGTCAGTCCCAGCAGACGCAGCAGTCTCAGCAGCCTCAGCCGCAACAACAGTCCACGCATCAGCAGCAGCAGCAGCAGCAGCAGCAGCAGCAGCAACAACAGCAGCAGCAACCGCAGTCTCACAGCAACAAGAGAGCTAGCGGCTCGCAGACGACGCACAGGTCTCGATCGACGCAGCAAAGCAGCAGATCCCATCGTGCCACTCCTCCGGCGTCGCACGGTCAGGCCTCCTCTCAACACGCAAGTGCTCATACCAGCCACGCGAGCTCGCACACGAGCCACACGACCGTGGCGCACACGAGCCACGTGCCGCCTCAGTACCAGCAGTCTTCGTCGATGAGCGTGCCGCCGGTGCCTCACCTGCAGTCTCACACGCATGCTGCTCACTCGCACAACATGGCCGTGATTTCCCAAGGAAACTACATGGCGGTCGCCTCGCAGCCTTTTCCCACGCAGAACACGTACGTGATACAGCATCGGGGCAGCAGGTCCGGGGCACCCACGCCCTGCACCACCGCCACCAACTTCTACATCCAGACGAGCGCGATGCCTCCGCACTCGCACACGGCCGCGTCCTCGCTGTCTGCCTCCGGAAACCATCAGACCACCAACTCTTGCAGCCTGGCGAAGCTTCAGCAGCTGACCAACGGCTTGGAGATGATACCGCCCACCCCGTCGCCGGCCATGAACCTGACGCCTCCGCCACCTATTCCGCACACCATGACGCCGCCTCAGACCTCGAGGCAGCTGCCGACCCCGCCTCAGGTGCCCCTCGGCTACGCTAAGAACTATTACAACGTGAACACGGTACCGCCGCCGGGCACTCCCGGCCCGCCGAGCAGATCGACCTCGAGATCCTCGGCGAACGCGAACATGGCGTCCCTGACTCAATCTTACACCAGCGAGAGCTTGTACAGACAGACTCTGGACCCAGGTAGTACCTGTCCTCAGATGCAGAGCGCCGCCAGCCGGGTCAGCCCGAACGTGGCGTTGAACACGAATCTCATGGCCCAGTACGGCTACCGCGTGGCCCAGCCGGGCACCGGCTATATGAACCAGGCCGCGCAACTCGGCGGCTTCATGAACCAAGCCAGTCAGCTCCCCGTGGGAGTAGTGAACGTACCTGCGCCATACCCTCAGGACCCCCATCAGCAGAACCCAGCGGCGGTCTACACGACCTACCACGGTTACATCAACGGAGGCCTTATGCAGCCCCTGAACAGTTCGATGAGGCCGCGCTAGCCCCCGAACTCACCTAAACGCACATCCCTTCACCCGCTACGACGAACCTTCGAGGCCGACAAGCTCCGAGGCCCATCGTCCGCTTAGCAACGACCGCAGTGTCTCTTCGGACAAGCTTAAGCCGTACTCCGCGATGCGAATCTCGATCTCGATCTTGGGATACGGTGTCACGTGTCGCTGTTTGAACACAGCGCCAACTGAATCGGCAGTCCACCCCGATCGCTGGTTGAATTCGTTGCTGTCCGGAGTTCTTCGCTTTGACGCAAAGTTCCATCCTTCGAGGAAATGCCGTAGGATCTTCTTTTTATTCCGATAACATGGTAAAAAGAAATACGTTCTGTTTTATGGTACCACCGACGAGTGGAACGCCCGGCTCTCGAGCCCCCTCCCCCTTCCAAAAAGAAGATTCTTTTTTAACCACGTTCATCGAACGAAACGCGTACCGAAGTTAGTTTCTCCTTAGGGTTCGCACGGAGCTTGTTCCTCGGAGGATCGAGAAGTTCGAGAGAATCAGAAGAAGAGTTCGTATTGGAGGAATCTGTGACTCGACGACGTGTATGTATGTATGTACGTAGTGTGTGTGTATGTATGTATGTATGTATGTATGTATGTATGTACATGCGTGTGGAATAGAATCGCGGTACCGGATAAGAAATTACGATGCATGGGTTCTTTGTAACTTGTGCATTTACGAAGCGATTAATTATTATATACTTTATCGATCGATCGATCGATCGTGGTAAAGGAAGAGATGTACCACGAGTACGTATACATCTCCCCCCCTCTCTTTCGGAATCTACGAACGACAAAACGAATATGAACCTATTTTTTAGTAGGGCATTCGCTCTTTGAATCGCAACAGTGTTACGTTTTCTGTATAATAACATACATATGCGTGTGTGTGTGTGCGCGCGTGCGTGTAGATATGTATATAAATATATATTTACTATAGATAGATATATACATACATACATATATATATATATATATATATGTATATATATATATACATCAAAAAATATATGTATATATATATATATACATATATATATATATAAATAAATACTTGCAAAGAATATTCTGTTTGATATTAACAATTGTTGAACATTGTTGTTTACGTTTTCTTCGAGGCACGCTGTACTTTACTGTATCATAAAATACTTACTGCTAAGATCATTCGAACTGTATTATTGCGAATTAGCTATTACGATTATCAAAAATGTTGAGATCATCGTGAACGCGTTCGTTGTCCATTTTACCGTGTTATATGATCGTTCGTAATCAGCATCGACACCACGTTTGTTCTCCAGTTATCGGCACCGCTGCATTACCACTATCACTACGACCAACCACCACCACCACTATTCTCTCCCTACCTCCTTACCAGCCACAATCCCTTCACGCGATATCGTCCTAATCGTGATCGTTTTTATTATTATTTCTATCGATTACTATTATCATTATTAATATTATTATTTCTATAATTATTAATATTATTACTATTAGTATGATCATCATGATACCCGAGAACCAATATACGGTTGTAGTTTTATCCGGTTCGAATGGCTCGTCGCACACGCGCGCGGACACGCGGAAACAAATTAGGTAAATCGAGGGACACATGCAGAGGACAAATTACATTTGATTCGTTATTCTCTATTGTACGTAATAATGGTTTTTATTCTAGCTAGTATTTGGAGCGAAAGGGCACATACATAGACACGTACATACACATATGCACACACCATCGAAAATGCGGAAAAAGCGCGTGCGAGCGCGGACGAGTAGGCAGAGAGACGGACACAGACACACGCGAACAAGATATTATATTACATTCGAGAATGATTATGACTGCGTATATAACACAGAACTCTTCCACGGAGCGTCGTAAAAAAACAAAAAAAGTTCATGCGAAAATTATTTTTTGTATCGAATTGCGATGAGAGAAAGGGAGAGAGAGAAAGAAAGCGAGAGAAAGAGAGAGAGAGAGAGAGAGAGAGAGAGAGAGCGAGAGAGAAAGAAAGAATGAAAAAATAGGGAGACTCGCGGCTCCACACGTTTCCCTTCGACCTGTCTGTGGGGAAATACATAAAAATGGTGCTCGTTCGTGTACGTTGAATTGTAATTTCCCTCCCACGCGTCGGCGACGCTTCGCGGAACGGTCGCGAACAAAATAATAATATATTTATAGTACGTTAACGAATTCGATTTTTGCAGAGGAGTACGAGAAAAACACGATAAGAATTGTGCGAGAGTGGCGGCGACGCGCTGCCCGGTTTTTAGCGTAACTCTTTAAACGGATAAGAAAGGTCATTAATAGTGTAAAAATACATCAATATTTATTGTACATAGATCTAAAAAAAAAAAGTACTAACAAATAAAAAGAGATCAAAAATATGTGCAGAGACTCCGCGAGATTTTGCTGATCGGCTATAGATCTGTGGATGGACCGGATTCGCACGCGCTCTCACAATTTTTCGATACACCTTCTTCTCGCGTCCCCCTATCGCCGTGTCATCTTTTTCTTCTTCTGAAACGAAAACGAGGACATTTGCATGACGGCGTAGAGTCGAGGACGGCGAGAAGGGTCCCCCTCCGCCCTCGCCGAAGGACCATCGATCACCTTGATTTTCTCGTCTTTCTTCTCCTTCCTTCTCGCCTCTTCTTCTCGGCATTCGCCAGATCGATGTATTTCTTTCTCTGCTCCGGAGTCATTTGCGTCCACAATTTGCCAGCTGCTCGCGCGATTACGGTTACATGTTCCTTCGGCTTTTTACTGCGCAACCGTAAGAAGAAAATGATGAAAGGATTCGTTCCCCGATACTCGACGTTCTCTTTCCTGCTCCCTTTCCGAGGCTCGTACCTCGTCCTGCAAGGTTTAGCAGCCCTCTATCCATTATTTCCGGTCATCTACGCTACCCAAAATCAAGAAATGTAACTTTTAAGTGAAATAATTGCTTCGGCAATTCGGATCCGACACGGCTCGAAGCGAGCTCGAAATGTTCTTACCCGTCGGCCTCGTCCTTCTTCCGGTCTTTTCGCACTTTCGACGGTTGCGTCGATCCCGAGTTTCCCATTTTATCGCGAGCCTGATCGATGCGTTTCTAGCGCGGTGATAACATTACTTGTGAATTTTACGTCCGCGCCTACTTTTCTACCGGAAAAACCGTGCGGAGAAAATCCTGGCCGAGACGTCGACGACGGAGGAAGACTGCGTTCCCTTGTTTCCCCCCCGACAGAAACAAAAGAGGGAGGCGAACGTCGACGGTGAAAAGTATAGCCGCGCGTCCAAGGAGCGTATCGGAGAGAAAAATACCGGAGAAATTTTACGCATCACGATCTCTTTATTGGTCGAGTATCAAACATATTCGTATCGGTATCGACGTCGCAATTTCGGATCTACCCTATCGCGCGCGACACGTCGAATTTTCATTAAATTAAAAACGCTCGAATCGCGAACGTTTCCTTGCCGGAAGAAAAAGAGAGAGCTTCGCTGGAAACGCTCGAAGCGCTAAGGAGTTAATAATAATTGTTCGATCGACCGTCGATCGAACGGACAAATAACAAATGGAAACGGCGTTCGCTTCTACAATTCTCCGCCAGCCTGGGCGGCTCTCTTGGCTTTCTTGTTCTTGCTCCATTTATCGGCGCAATAGCAGGCTTGCTTCTGCGCGTCCATGTAACTCTTACAGCCCAGTGCCGTGGTCCCTGTGTAAAGCATCTTCGCGGCCGCCTTGCACGTGTTCATCACCGTTGTCGTTCGATAGCCCTCGCAATATTTGTACAAGCATCGTTTGAATTCCAAATCGCACTTCTCCTTGTCCATGTTGCAGGTGTCGTAGCAAATGTCGTGGGCGTCGCAACATTTCGTCATCTCCGCCAGGGGCAAATACTCTTGACTTATCTGCGACCATTTCGATTACGTGTATAGAATGGAACGAAGAAGCCAAAGTTTGGCGTCGATCGTTCGGTTTTACCTCTATTCCCAAAGACCCGCACCCGTTGCTTCGCGGTTTGTGGTTCCAATCCGGTTTCGGCGCGATGCCTGAAATCATACGTAAAACGTGTGTTCCCGCCACTCCGAATGAAAAATACCGGGCCAATGAAGTTCTACCGCGTTATGAGAAGGCTCGTCCCGCGTGCTTTTGAAACTCCTCGAAGCTAAACGGACCTCTTTCTTTCAAAAACCGAAGCAGATTTCTTTCTTTTTGGAATATTCTATGGATCGCGATATTGTACGATGTGGCTCGATATCGCGTCAAACTTGTTCGTTTTTTTTTCTTCATATTTCTATTTGGGACTCGTCGCTTCGCAATATGTCGGCCGATATCCGACCAATGGTAGCCCGATCGTGGACGGGAGTGTGGAGTAGGTTTAAACCGCGAGACTAGGTTAATTATGCGCATCTTTAACGATAGGTTAATTACGCACCAGCTGGACATTGGAAAACACAGTTTTCTTCGACCGCGGCGTCGAACACCTCGTGTATGTCCTTGATCTTCCTCGCCACGGTAATCGCATTCTGGAATAGATTCTCGAAGACCGATTCCGCGGTTAACACGGCGTCCCTTAGGTTCGATAGCAAACCAGTACCGTAACCGGACCAAGCGTACGCCATAAAAGTCAAAACGTAGATCAGGATTTTCCTGTATTGCGAAAAATCCATTGTTACAGCTTCTCGAGACACTACCGACGCACTGTTCCACCGGTCTGTGGATATTTTTAGGTGAATCGACTCACATAGATGTTCGGGATCGTGGACACGTGGTTGCAAACGACTCAGTAGTTTTTCGTGATACGCTTTCGTCACGCGATACACAACATATGTACGTGTCATTACCATAACTATAATGTTACTCTGGCTAGTCGCATTTTCGTCTTACGTGGCTCGAAAGTGTTGGAAGAAAAGGCGTGCAAACTGAAAATGTCACGTTCGCCGAGAGATTTCGGGTTTGAAAATTGATAGAACGGTTCGATATCGTACGGTACCGATTACAAGAAATTACAACATTTCCAATTTTCCGTCAAATAACAGTGTTTATTACATTAAATAAAAAGAATCAACGTGTAAATAATTCTGGCAGTATAAACACAAGTTTGCATCTGCTACAACTTTTCCTTGAGTTCTCCGCTGTCGTACAGTTTCTTTATATCCGTGCCACCTCCCAGACACACTCCCTTAACGAACACCCTAGGAACGGTCCTGGCAGAGGTCATTTCACCCAATACATCTTGGATATCGTCCCCATCTTCTCTCTCGTCCAACTCGATGACGGTATATTTTTCTTTCAATTTGTCGAACACCTGCAAGCATCGTCGAAAGTATTGGTATCGAATACGTTGACCAGAAATACTCTTGGGAAAATTGGTAGTACCTGCTTGGCCATTTTGCAGTAAGGGCATCTTGTCTTGGAAAATATGACCACTTTGTCGGATGCTATTAGCTGTTTAACTTCGTCTTCGGTGACCTTCATGTCTGCTTCTCTGGTACTGGAAACTGAACCCAGTGCGCTTATCTAAACAAATTATTACTGTAAAAATAACGCAACTTTTGCATGGTAATCGGGAGATAGTTGGATCGTTTAAAACTTAAAAGATTCGTATCGTTCGTCTTGCATTCGTTGTTCCAGACGTCGTAATCTGGATTGGTTTCAAAAATTATGTTTGCCATACCGCTGAATAAACTGGGCGAAACTTTACGCATTTTCAGTTTAAGATACTGTACGAAAGATGAAATTGACGTAAAAGACATAATTGACAGTAGCAAATTCACAGCGTCGATTTATCCGTTTTAGGTTAATGTTCGAACAAAAGATGCAAAGTGCGACGTGAAACAAGCGTCGAACGCATAACATTCGAATACAAAATTTTTACGAGTGTGTACGATTACCGTACGTTTAATTATTAAATCGTTTGCGCGACAATTGCGTTAACGAACAAAAATTCTAAGCTTACGATAATTTATTTACAAAATTCAGTTTACAGTAACAGTACATACGTTTGTAGAAGTATCTACGAATGTTTAGAGCGTTGGAGATTTTCGGCTGGAATCAGTACTCGTATACAGAATGGAATAACTTGTTGTGCAAGTACATCTACACGGAAAAATATTCAATCTACGCCATGAACACGACAAGAATGATTCAGTCTAGTACAAATACGCATACGCACGTATAACCTCGTACATACTATCGTTCCAGCAAATGGCGTGTGTGTAAGCGTGGGGTAGATAATGCAATCGATTAAAAAGCAATACGTATGTAAGCAGAAAAATGTTAGTTGTTAGCGGATATGTTTTCATTTAATTTGCCAAGATTGTTTGAAATTGTAAAGCAGTTCTTTAATAAATACTATTTATTTCTAGTCAGAAATTATATGTGTGTTTGCCTGAGAATGATATTGAAGCTCCATGGGCGGCTACGGAATTATTGTATATTTCATTTCTTTAGGTGACAAATAGAAAAAATAATCAAAGTCGACACAAAGACGATTAACGTATCGAACTAAGAGATAAACGAAAGATATCTCGTGTAGTTTATATGTATCCTTTATTTCTTTCTTAGATATATATTTATGTATGTATGTGTAACGCAATGATTAGTAGTTGTGCTTAGAGTGGCGCCCCTTGTGGAGAAAAAGAGAAGCTCCGTTCGAGGTCCGTACAGCGCCAATTGATGCAGTGGCAAAACGCTCAAACTGTTAGCCAAACTCGACGGTCGGTAATTTGGCTAACAGTTTGAGCGTTTTGCCACTGCATCAATTGGCGCTGTACGGACGTCGAAAGGAGCTTCGTTGTTCTTCCGATAGAGGCGCCACATACTCGGAATGTATGGTCGCCTAAAAACATTAATTATGGCAAAATTAGGGCATAACAAACTAAACCGAAGACGTGGAACCGTTCAGAAGACTCTACTGGATAGATATAGCATAAAGAAACAAACAACAACATTGCGAAACGTAATTAATTGTCCTCTGAAATTTGGTTAACTATTATGTCAACTAATTATATTTTGCGTTGTTGTCCTTTGATTTTCTTACTTGATATAAATGCAGCAAATTCTCCTGAACAGTTCTATGCCCTTGATTTAGTTTTGTATGCCGTATTTTTGCCATAATTAATGTTTCTCGGCAACTCCACATCGTGCATCTGCGAGAGATATACTTTGTCATGTACTGTAGATGGTAGATGGTAATTTTGTGCTATGAGTTTCAACGTGTCGACGTCTCGATGAAATGAACTAAAAAAGGAAGAAGTAGATAAAGAAACACCGTATATTTATTTGTAGAACAAAACATTTTCGTAAATAGATGAAAATACGTTGTATATAAACGGTATGATATAATGTTTGTTATCGGTACGAACATTTCGCGCGTTTAAGCAGAATATTGAAATAGAAAAGCAGAAGGTGTCCTAATCGGTATTAATTTTCGATCTCGTTCTCGGTCCGCAACAACGTAGTAATTTCTTCCGTTAATTAATTGTTGTTTTCCCTGCATCAAGATATTCTGCGAATTTCCGTTAAGCGTTTGCGGTTTCGGATTATCGTGTAAGAAATGGACGCGTTTAGGAGGCGCAAAATCTTTAACCGAAGGATTCGTTGTAATCGCTGCGGTTAAGAGGGGATTACGCTGCTTCTTTCGCTTTTTACGTTTCAACCAGCCTACCAGTAACGCATATACAATTTCTGTTACGAAGAGGATCGCCGCGATCGTATACCCTGCTATAACAACTTTATAGGTCAGAAGAAGATCGGCATTTCGAAGCTGTCTCTCGGTCGAGCGAAGATCTACAGGACAAATCTCAGCGAGAGGAAGATCTTTCTCTTGCGTTTGTTGCACGATACCTGACTCCACCAATCTCATCAACCTGTATTCAAATCATAAATTTTGTTTGAACGATTCGTTTGCGTTTGTTTCCCTCTGGTATACGATTTCTGGACATACGCTAACACTAACATTTGGTTCAAAGGCTTTCGTATGGTCGAACCGTGCGAAAAGCCGAATGCGCGATTCGTGTCCAATATGCTCCCAGGCATTATAACATAGGTGCAACGCAGGCTTTGCTTCGAAGGATTGCGAGTTTTGTTTACGTAATCCTTGAATATCAGGGTTTGCAGGTAATGGGCTTCTGCTAAGAACAGCGTTTCTAAAGGAAAACAGAAATTTCAGGAACGCGTTCGTACGAACGTGATTTTGTAGAAACTACGTAAACGCGAACATGCGACTATTAGATATCGAGATCGGTAGCGGCTACGCACTTGTCCTTACGGATTGCAGTATGGCTTCCGATGGTTCGTCGTATTCGAAAAAGCCCTTCCCCCGATGTTTGCTGACATTTAGTAAACTCAAATCGTTGTCGTGATCCTGCAAGAATAATTCGTTGGTCATCGTTTCTCTCGAATTCCTACGAATTCTACGAATTCTACGAATCCTAGGAATTCTACGAATTCCTCGTCGAACGGCGTATACGAATGAAATGTCACCTGAGAAAGAAGAAAATCTACGGTGCGGCCCTTGTAGGTGATCCAACTGTATTCTTTCTGGACGATGTCCTGCAGGGAACTGATGGACAAAGTGAATTGCGGTTTCGTGAGGAACGCCGTAAGGTTCGCGGTATAGAACGACGTTAATATCAATATAAAGATCCACCACGTGGCGAAAAGCATTCTCGTCGAATCTGTAAGGAAAGAAAATAAGTAAATTCTGATTCGAGTTCCAAGCGTGCGAGCAAGTCCCTCGCGCGGTAATTATTACACACGCGTTACGTATATAATATTTCCCACCTGTCGTAGCAACAATGTTCGTTCCTTGTTTCAGAAGAGAACTATAAGCGAACCAGACGCAGGAGGTCACGCTGAATCCTTCCAAGTCCGGACCGTGCCATAATTTTTCTCTGTATCGATAGACAAATTGGTATCAGAGGTTCGAAGCTTTTTATAAGTCGATGCTGTACGATATCTCCGATCGAGATAAAACCGGATGAATTCTAAGCACCTGATGCTGGCGAGAAAGTAAATAATCGGTCCCATAAAGATCAAAGATGCCAAAACTAGAAACCAAACTGTTCTCTCGAACGGTGCGAGAAGACCGGAACCACTGGCCGACTCTTTCGGTCTCTTCATCACAGCTGTTAATCTGGTTTCATCCAAGTAGGTGCTGAACTCGCAGAACCGTTCCATCTCCGGCAGTACCGGAAGAAATGCGACTGCCATGTCCACTTTCTGTTTCGCACAAAGAACAGGTCGATGGACAAGGATTTGCTAACGCTGAACAACCTATCGGTATGGAACCGCCCAAACACCGCTGTGCACACGAGGAAATCAACCAACAGGTGCGCCGACGATCGTGAGCCGGCGCGGCAATGACGCGACGTTGACGCCAAAGAGACTGACTTTTAATGTTAAAAATGTTGTTCACCTTTTCGTAAAGCAGCCCAAGAATACCGTTATTCTCGTTCCCAAGGATGTGCTCGTTCGGCGGAACAATGGTGTATGTAAAGTTTAATTTCGAGCGAATCAAATTGAAGATGTCGAACGCGTATCCTTTGCCGATCCATGTCCCGTTCTCCTCCACGATTATAGAAAACGGAGTGTCCTGCGACAAATAGACGTTATTCCAGGATTTCTAGTTCGAACCTTTTCAAACGGTCGCTTCGTAATATGCGTGTGCAGCTTCTGCACCGGTGCTTGTACGTAAATCAAATTGTCGATAACAATTTCTCGCATGTTACGAAGCCACCCCAGCCACCCCGTTCGAGTTTCAAGTCGCAAACCGTACATTCCACGACGTGACCACTATATGCGATGGTACTGTAGAATTATCCTCGGCGTTTACGGGCTCCGCGTACACATCTGCAAAGGTAAAACGATTGAGAAACATGTTCGACCACGAGCGATCTCCGGTTTAAGATAGCGCCAACCTTGACCGTCGACGTAACAACGACTGCAGCACAGGGACCATGCCGCCGAAAATGTTAACAGAATGCGAAGTATGCGCATCCTTCGATCGGCAATGGAACCACATTAATTTTCGTGGATCACGCTTGAACCGATACGATGGCAATTTAGATAGAGACCAGCGGTACGACGGACCAGGTGCCAAGGTAAATCGATACTGACGCGTGTTGCTCGCATTCTGCTCGACGTCCACACGCGCAAACGGTTCACCCGTTGCTACATGTACATAGCAAACTGTAATTCGTAACGTTCAAATATTTTAACGTTGAAAATTTCACGCCTTTTCTCCGATGAAAGACACGAGATTTTGTCGAAAATAAGAAAGGTTTTTCGATTCTACGAGAATCATCTGACGGCTGTCGAAAAGCACGAAAAGTTGAAATTTGGTTGACAACGTACCGCACATTCTGTCGCCTGGCACGCGCAACTTAAAAATCGTTGCTCGAATCGATCGTGACGGTGAAACCGAGAACGACGACCAAGATCGTAGAATAGAATAATTTCGAAAACGGAATAGGAAGCGGTGATTTTAAAATTGACGCCATTGCCGGTGGGATCCTGGTGCAATCCTGTGACGTTTGTCAAATGTCGAATGCTCGGCTCGAAATACGTACGGAGAAGCGTCAGGTGGTCACGTGTCTGCCTGAACGTTGGTTCTTTTATAGAGAAAACATTTTCCGTAACGATGGATAGTACGAACGCGGACGACGAGAAGTCGAGAAAAATTAACGCATGGACGTGGTTGAATAAACATTGAAAATATATGTATGCATTTGTAACGATAAACGCGCGTTGCCAGGTTCGCCAGTCGAGAAACTAACGTCGGATCTGTTATGTTCCAAGTTCTAACGGCCCTGTAACAGCGCATTCCCTAACAGTGGTTCTCAATCGTATTTGGAGGTGCGGGAGCGGGAAGAGTTAATGGTGGACGTGAAAGCGATGGTAGCCCGGTTGCACTGAAATGACAACAAGTGATTGATATTATTAACGACGGTATAATGTGAAGTGCAAGAGGAAAGATAAACCGGCGCGAACGGGAGCGCACTTTGTTGGTAAGTAGCCCGACAAAGCATCCCGTTCGTAGATATGATCGCGCGTCCGGGACTTTCATTCAAGGTATAGGAAAAATTCCTTACCGAACCACCCGTCTCGATGAGCGCAGGTTATGTGAGGGCACGAAACGCGTCGTTCACAGCCGTTTTTCCGCGGACACCGGCCAGGATGGGCCAGGGTACGGACGCCTGCACGGACAGGCCTACCGAAGTCAGCGTCATCAGATTCGTGTCGAGAAATCGCACCATCGAGGAAATAGCCCCGAAAAAGGTAAAACCGCCGGAGCCATTTCACGGGTTCAACGACCCCTAACTCAAAACAAATCGCCGTAGCGTTTACCCGTCTACCCAGGGCTTTCGTTGATTCTCACTGTGCCCTCGTTTTTCTCGCGCTCGCCGTATCACGATCTCGATTTCACGAACTATCGTTCTTTTTAGGAAATATATACGTGCAAACAACGAGATTGTGGCAAGGTATTTACGAACCAGGATGAATACAAAACGCACGAAACTCTCGAAGCTTTGAAGATCAGATTCATGTGAGTTACATTCGTCGATTAACGTTTCCCAATTAACCGATGCTTATGTAACACGTCGATATTGCACAGCTGCCGAGAGCCGGGATGCGGGGAAGAATTATCCGATCCTGGTAGCATGTGGCGTCATTATCAAGAATGGCATAACAATGAAACGAATGTATTTATATGTCCATACACGAATTGCGGGTCTTTACACACAACCAGTAGTAACTTAGAAGAACATATCGAAAGCTGTCATAGACAGCCTCCGACTCTGCCGACCGAACCGGAGGTAATATGTTTCGAGGATCTTGAAAGTGCGATGGACGAGGAAGTTGTACAGAGCACGGAAGATTGCTACGAGAAGAGACAGAACGAAGCTTTCGCGATAAAACAACACCAATACGACGATAATAACGAGCAAGGTATTTATAGAAACAACAATATGCAGCAGCAAAAGAAAGAAGCCTCGCACGATCAGAATGCTCCGAACGATAGCTCGAACAAAGAAGATTATTCTTCTACGGGCGAGACACTGAACGAAGCCAGCGGCTACGCTATCGCTGAGAATTTACTGTTAAGTACAGACAATTTCCTATGCAAGTACGAAGGCAATACGAATAAGTGTTCGGAACTTCAAGTAGAACATTCCCAAGAGAAGAATAATGTAGTCTATGTAAACGGAGATATCACGATTACCAAAAATTCGAAGAACGATGTTTGTACTATGAGCACGAAGAATCAAGAACACAGAATAGAATTGGATAATCTCGAACGAATCTTCAGGAACGATTTGAATCGCGATGCTTCGAAGAACGAAGATAACGCTATAGAAACGAACAGCAACTGTTCCGATGACGAAGAATACACTCCAAAGAAGCAACGTATGTCTAGATACAAACAGGAGATCTACAAGTGTGCCACGAACGGCTGCGGAAGAAAATATAAATATATATCCCATTATCGTCATCATCAAGACAGTCATAAACTAGTAGCGAATACATTTAGTTCAAATTCTAGCAAATCGATAGTAAAACTAAAACAAGGGAAAGCTTCGACAGTTAGTTTTTTCTTGTAAGTTTCAAAACACTTTAATCATAATGAATATTATCGTATTATTTCTAATTTACTACTTGCATCGATCAGATGCAAAATTCCTGGCTGTGGAGCACAAGTAAGCAATGTAACTGGTTTATGGAAGCATTACCAGGACAATCATGCTAATTCAAAACTGCCAGTAGTACAAGGAACTAAGAATAACGAAGTATTTCGGTAAGTATGTTGTATCCTAGTTTCCAAGCATTTTATTAACCGAAGATACGTTTCAGATGCAAGATTCCAGGATGCGAAACGGAATTCAGTACAACTGCGATGCTGTACAAACACTTCAGTGAAGTGCACTCGAATGGTTCTGGCAATAATGCTAGCACAAACACAAAGACTGGAAATGGGAGTAGTTTTCATTACACTGAAATGTTCAAAGATGATACTACCAGTTCCCAAGTAAATTTTAAGACTGACTTTAAGGCAAAGCATAATATTAATGTAAATGACTGTACGAAGAATACCGATGAGCAAAGATTATCGTCGATTGTTAAAAAGGAAACCCGAGATTGATTCGAGGTGAACTAATCAGTCTTTAATTGTGAAGATACATAATTGTAGCAGTATAAATTAGAGTATTCGACTAGGGCCGTAAGCATTCGATTTAAGAAACATCGTAGTTCCTTTCTCTTTACGAGATCTTCCGCTCTTTCGTTTTTCTTTTCTTTTTTTTTTCTTTTTTTTTATTCATCCCTTTGGCTAGTCATTCTTTATTACGCTTTTACTATAATTTTGAGTGCAACGACCCTCGTTCAATACTCACGTTTTTATCATCCTATTTCTGAATACTATATATTCGGAACGGAAAGAAAACTTCTGAGTCGTTTTTCGAGAACTTCTAATCATCCAAACACATAAAAAGTGGCTTTATGTAATTGTAATACATAGCGATTTTCTAACTTGGTCATTACTCTTGAAGGAAAGTATTAAATTTCGTCGCAGAAAGTTTTCGTAAGTTGTACAGGTGTCTTTCGCGTAACAGTGTCTATTAAAAGAAGAAAAGAATACCGCATAGAAAACAATGAATGTATTCGAATGCAGCAAATTGTTTGAATATATATATATATAAACATGAAAAGCAACTCGGACAAGTTGAAAATGTTAATTCTCGATTGAACGCTGTGAACATGAATGGATCAACAACCATAAATACAATTTCGTAGATCTATAAGCCTGGCGTGGCAAACTTAAAAATAAAATGCAAAGAAAACAATGGACTTGCTGCAACATTTGTGCGCATGTTACATAAAATTCTTGACTTTCCATACTGATTTTTACTATTTTATATTATTGTATTATTTTAATGTAATTTATATTACACATGTCATTGTAGAGTTATTATACTAGATATTGTAGGACTGTAAGTATTACGTAGCATTTTTATTTGTATGTCTGTACGTTGAAAAATAAAGTGCAATAGTGAGCTAAAAAAAAGCTCCTGGAATTGATCAGATTACTCCATAAATAGATCGCTTAATCATCCCCTTTAGCTACGTAACCTAAATGATTCCATAATGTATAATGTTCCATTAAGTATGTGCTTCAAATTCTCTGCAGTTTCCATCGGAAAAGTAGTTCGTCGCTTCTAATTTCAATTGCATTGTCCATTATAGACTATAAGATGCTTTTAGTACTATATTTAATCAATTCGATTGGTTGGTGCGCAGCCCAAAGACAAAACTTTCTTCTAATAATTGTCGATGATTTAAGACCAGCTTTAGAATGCTATGGCGATAAAAATGCTTACACACCGAACATAAACCAATTGGCAAAGAACGCGGCCATCTTTTCGCATGCGTTCGCTCAGGTTAGTACCAAACTCTCTGCATTCTTTTTATATACACTTGTTTCAGAGGAACTCGAAACGATAAAATCGATCTGTTAAGATGATCTTACAGAGTAACGCATTCTTTCAGCAAGCCCTGTGTGCTCCAAGTAGGAATTCATTTCTAACAAGTAGGAGGCCAGATTCGTTACAACTTTATGATTTTTATAGCTATTGGAGAAAAGATATTGGCAATTTTACAACGCTGCCGCAACATTTAAAAAATAGCGGGTATATTACTAAGTCTATAGGAAAGGTTTTTCACCCAGGTGTTCAGTTCATGAAATACAAGAAACGCGTTATAATTGTACCTGATTATCTCATGCAGAATCCTTTACAGGAATTAGTTCAAATAACTCGGATGATAGTCCCTACTCATGGACAGAAGTACCATTCCACCCATATACAGAAAAATACAAAAATGCTCCAGTTTGTCGACCAAACTTCAACCTACCACCTGCTCCGAATCTTGTCATTAATATTTCTCAATTGTTTCTATGAACAATTCCTAGTATGTCTACACGATGAATAATATCACCTCAAACTACTTTGCTTTTAGATATGTCCTGTTAAAGTTTCATCAATGCCAAATAAAACTCTGCCAGACATAGAAATCCTACAAGATGCTAGACACTTTCTACAAACTCATGCAAACGATTCAACTCCTTTCTTCTTGGCAGTTGGATTTCAGAAGCCCCACATACCGTTCAAGTATCCCAAAAGATACTTAAGTAAACTTCATTAGTATCGTCATTAATATCTCGTTGTTTCCAATATCGTTGGGATTATTATTTATGAAAGAAACACTCTTTCAGAACACCACCCATTGCGCAAATTTAAGGTACCTGAACCATACAAGTGGCCGGAAAATGTCAGTAGTGTTGCGTATAATCCTTGGATCGATTTAAGGAAGAGAAAGGACATTGAAACTTTGAATCTCCATTTTCCATGGGAAAAAATACCAAGTATGATTTGGAAAGTTGTATCACTGCCGGAGAATCATTATATCTTCACCGCTATTTAATTTCCAGATAGCTTTGGCAAATTAATTATTCAATCTTATTACGCAGCTGTGTCTTATATCGATGAACTAATTGGTAAATTATTAAATGAATTAGAAAATCTATCGATCCGAGAGACTACTACCATAATACTTATGTCGGATCACGGTGAGTTAGGATCATGATAAAACGCCGAATATTTCAATTCTTCGTATATTAAAGATTAATACCTGAATAGGATGGTCGCTAGGTGAGCACGCAGCATGGGCAAAATATAGTAATTTCGATGTTGCTCTAAGAGTACCGTTAATAATATCTATCTCAAACATAGAAAATACTGTAAATAATCTATCGATGAAACAAACGACCATAGATTCCATGGTAGAGTTGGTCGACATTTTTCCAACTATCGCTGATTTGGCGAACGTTCCAATACCAATTTGCCGCAATGAAAAGGAAGCTAAAGATGCTATGCTCGTTTGCAGCGAAGGAATTTCTCTTGTACCGCTTATAAGAGCCACCATGAAACAAGAGGTAGAGCAATTAATGTTCAGCGATCAAAATGATACAAGATGTATTCATATTAAAAGATTTGCAGTCACTACCATGGAAGAAAGCTGCTTTTGGGCAATATCCTAGACCAAGCGTCGATCCTTCGATAAATCCAAACAGCGACGAACCTCGTTTGAAGGAAATAAAAGTCATGGGATACACTTTAAGGAAAGATAATTATCGTTATACAGCTTGGCTGGAATTTAATCCAGTAACAAAAGTGCCGAATTGGAATGTCCTTATCGCAGAAGAATTGTATGACCATCGAACTGACAAAGATGAAAATCAAAATTTAGTCGTTTTTCCGAGATACCAACGATTAAAAGAAGTACTGCGAACTTTATTAAAACGAGGTTGGAGAAACGTTTTGCCAAAAAAGATGGGCTTTTAATTCAATAAAATTCACTACAATCTTTCATTGTCGAATCTACAATTTCTAAAATACACTTACAAATACGATAAAATTTATTAAAGCAAATATTATTCTCTATTAATAATAATTTTAATAATTATTATAAGAAAGATTATAATAGTATTATATTACATTAATACTGATTCTAGTATATGCACGAGAAAAGCTGCAATCACTACTAGTAATAATGAATCCTGTGTGTAACCTATTCATAATTAATAGACTTGTGACGTGTGTATATAAAACTTAAAAAAAATCGTATAATGAATACAGTTACGTCTGTAGTTAGTAACACGACATTAACATGTTCGCTAGGCATGCGTGACATATACATATACGTGTGATATGTTATCTGCAGTATGAACATTTCGTTTGCGCACCAGTGTCGTACATGTTTTTATGCGAGGTTCTTCGGCTGAATAATAGTAGCGAACATGTTATAATTACCATCGTTAACACAACAATGCAAAATATACATTATTGTTTCCCATTTAATTAGACTTTGTTCTTCTATATTGTTCATTCTTCTTGATTTTTGCTTTTACCACTCGTCGTAGTCGGAATCACCTGAATATCACAGCACAGTATTTTTCATCGTTACAAGTTAAAAAGTTCCAATCACTGAAAATAATTGTTGTGCCACACGAATTTATTGTATAATTACCTCTACAACCTCGTCATCATCCCCGTATTTCGGATCAGCGCTTCTACTATTCACATAAGTAAACGGTATCTCGGTTCTTGTATCTTGACCGCTTATGTTATTAATATTCCTGACTGTAGAAGGCATTCGAATAATATTCGTCATCTGTGTATGTGTAAACTATGTTAAAATGGATATTTTAATAAACTTAAACAATTCATCATATCGATATAGCTATGGATATCTTAATCAATATTCCGACAACAATTGATAATTGTTAGTAATTATACATAAAAAAAAGTTACACTTCATCGATGTTGATAAAATTTCGAACGTATACGTATTGATAAAATTCAATGTAGTAGTAGCTGTAGTTTTTTTTGCGAATATCTAAGAAACTCGGCTCCATCGTCGGTAACATACGAATGAAGAAGTTGTTTAGAATGTTGAATTTGACAACATATTTCAATTTGATCAAAATCGATGAGGCGTAACCTTTTATGCAAAATTATCTAATTGTTCGATAATTATATTCTATCTACTACACAATAAATTCCTGGTGACAAAAATGTCATGGAACGTCTAAATACTAAATCACGATACCGTATTAGTAGTGTCATGGAAAGCCTGCCTCTCCCAATAGCTATACATATCGGTTAAGACTCGCGTCGTCATCAATTTTTGATATTCGGGTGTCGCATTTGGATACTGCAAAATATAAGATGCATCGTCCCACATGTGTCCAAACATAGATTCCACATGGTTCATTTCTGTACTCACATCTTTGCGTATCAGTTCTTGGAGTTTCTCATAATCGTTGTTAACATTCTGCCACGGTGTTACGTTGTTGAACTGATTCAACATTCCACTGATTGGATATTTTACCGCTCCTGTATACGCAATCATTGGCTTTCCTTTCTTCTCCTCTTCGTACTCTAGCCAGGCTTGTTTTCTTTCTTCTTCGTTCAATTCTTCCTCGGCCTACAAAAATGAACATGAAAATGATAAAAGCAACATGGTAGAATTTCAAAAGCTATGATTTCTTTTCAGAGATACCTTATTTTCCAAAAGGGAATCATGTTCGTGATAATTTTCCACGTAATCTTTATACTTTAAAAATATTTCTGCTAATAATCTATCTTTTGGTAAGTTTAAAGTTGGTCTTTCTCCTTCCGTATTCGGCTCAAAAGTATACAACTCGTTCAAGTCATTATTCCTATAATGACGTTCTATTTGTTGTTCGTCGACGACTCTGCAGGAGAGTGACAATTTTGTCACTTGTCGATTGTAAATTTTCTCCTCCATCGTTCCAGCCGCAAGAAATCGATAAACGTAGCACGGCTTTTTCTGCCCAAACCTTCGTATACACACATCAATTTGATAGTTTTGATCATTATTACTACGACGGCTACATTACTATTGTAGGATTTTGAAAATTATCGAATAGAACGTACCTATATACCCGAAATATACTTTGTACATCGTACGAGGGATTCCAACTCGCATCAAATATAATTACCCGATTGGCAGCAGTTAAATTAATACCTAAACCACCTGCACGCGTCGATATCAAGAACAGCCTCGCCCTTGTATTCTTTGGACTATTAAATATTTTACACCATATACTTCTATTCTCCGGAGATGTTTGTCCATCCAATCGGAAATAATCCAAGCCCAACGACCAATTGCTTCTATATCCCATATACTCCGAATTCTCACCTTTCTGCGTCTCGTCGTCGATATTTCCCAAAAATTTTTCAATTAAAGTCAACGAATACAACGACTGCGAGAACACCAACCTAAAATGTATTTTATAAATGGTATGCTGCTATGACAAATTCGAAAAATCACGGAATTCATACACTTTATCACCGATTTGTTCGCATTCTTTCAAAATGCCAAAGAGGAGCATCAATTTGGAGGAGATACTCATATCTTCATAGTGATCAGATTCTATGAACTGCGACCACCATGTCTCTTCTTTCTTTTCGATTTCTTCGGGTTTCGCAATTGTTTCAATATCTAAACACAAATATAGTTGATTGCACGACGTGACCAGCAACGAATAAAGTAATAATAATTGATATAAATAATCATACCAGGATTTGTACTTCTTGTACTCCTTGAAGCCCGCGGAGCAGCATTCGATGCTGCGCTATCAGCACTGTTATTTTCGTTGCTACTATTTGAACTGCTGCTGTCCAAGTTGGAATCGGAATCGTCGTCAATGAAGTCCCTTAACGAGCCTTCCGAATCGCTATCATGTTTCTTTTCGTTCATTTTCTCTACCCTTTCCGAATTTAAACGCATCACGTAAGGATGCGTCCAAATCCTTTGCAACGACTGAAAATCTGAGAAAAGGGATCCGTTTGCAGAACGCTGACGTCTACAGAAAGCGTACAAGAAATTAAAAAAAACATTTCTATTTAATTGTCAGAAACTGCGTAAAAAATTTACTTCGCGTACCGAGCCAGATTATCCAAATAGTATCGGTACATTTTGATTTGTACATCCGACAGTCTCACAAATATTACATATTCCTGCTTCGGAGGTAGAAACGGCGTCAACACGGAATAATCGAATCTCTGTACGCAACCTTTTAACATCTTATGCAGAACGTAAGCTCGTTTCTTCATTAATTTTACGTCGTATTCGGTAGAGTCGTCGTATTGGCCGTTGTTTATTGGATTCGCGAATCTGTTCAGGAATTCTTTTTTGGTTCCCAGAAGATTAGGTTTTACAAATTGTACCATGCAATGATCTGCGCAGAATAAATTATTTTCAATTATTATCGATGGAATATATGAAAACTTATTATTCGAGTGTTATCAATGCTCACATTCTGTCAAGTTATTTTGTAAGGGCGTTCCGGTGAGTACAATTCTCCGTAATGTTTTAATCCGTTTCATAGATTTGCTGAGAGCGGTGTCCTCGTTTTTTAACAAATGGCCCTCGTCGCAAACTATTAGGTCAGGACCAGGATCTATCAAATAGCGTAGCACCTCCTCTTTCATAGCTTTTCGCATTTTATTATTCGTGCCGGTGAGATTTCTGAACATTTCGTAGCCAATAAGAAGGACGCCACCTGTCCTGTACCACGATTGTAATTGGTATTTTCTCTCTATATTCTTCTTTAATCTTTAATCAACGTTCACGATTATTAGTTATTCGAGAAATTTGATTTAATATAATTAATTAATAATATTACAGTTGCTTAATAGTTTGGCTAACTTACTTGGTTAATTCGTAAACTTCAATGTTGTGATCTTCGATGCCCTCCAACCATAGGTTGAATTCATTATACCAATTAAGTACCGTGCTTAAAGGGCACACGATCGTAATCCGATTGATACCAGTTTCTTCGTGATTTAAGAGTGTGTGCAATAAAGCAATTACTTGAAGACTTTTACCAAGACCCATACAATGCGCGATTATGCATCCAGAACCTGAAGACGATTTTATCCTTTCGAGAGATTCAAAGCAGGCATCCCACATAAATTTGATTCCCTCGGCTTGATGCGGTTTCAAGCGTTTCACTATGTTCGGGTGAACGCTCACAAGTTCTTCTTTTGTTTCAGTATTAAAATCTAATACCAATTTTTCCACCTTCTCTTCGCTGGCCAATCGGGCTTCGTACATCTCGTTGTACTATATTTCGCGATACAAAATTCACAAAATAATCTCTTCGATATACATATCCATCATAAAATGATGAATGAAATACATATACATATACGATGAAGCGAACAGATACATACTAATTTTTGTCGATCAGCAATCCGTTGAAGCCTCTCCTCCTCTTCTTTCGCAGCTTGTTTCGTGTCATCTGCAACCTGCTTATCTTTCATTACTTTTCGAATATTCTTGCGACCTTTCTTGCCAGGTGTTCCTTGAGAATTTGCGCCTTCATTATCAGAATCATCGTCGCTGTCAGTATCCACCTTTTTTATTCGTTTTCTTTTTGGCTTTGCTCTGAAATTGTAATTAGCATAAAAGTATTAAAGGATTATTCGATGCGCATACATGATTGCTCTTTGATAAGTAACAGCATAAAAGGTACTTTTTCTCTCCAATCGACGAATCTGTATCGGAAGATTTACGTCCCTTCCGCTTACGTGTTTTCTTTTGTTTCTTTCCTGACATGGAATCAGTGTCCGATGATGATTTAGCAGACTCCAATGTTACAGATTTATTGGAATCTGAATCAGAATCCACCAATTGTATGTCCGAATCAGAGTCCAGAATTTTTCTACGAAGTCTTCTTTTTCGCTTAGTAACCGTAACGTCGGCATCCGAATTTTCTCTATTTGGATAAATTTTGATCATTTATTTCACATGTTTTCGGCCGAATTAAAAGCCACGCCAAAGAACTCACGTCTGATTTTCTCCCGCCTTTTGCTTCATTTTCTCTTGTTTTTTGTTCCACTTTGCAGTTTCAATTTCAGAGTCTGAGGACGAATACTTCATCGTCAATAATTTGTTCCGTTTCCACATACTTTTCTCCCGTTTTTCCGCAGCGTCCTAATTTAGTTCGAAAAGCTAATTATTTTTCGTATACATATACACCACAAACGCTTTGCCAGACTAAATAATTTCTTCTTGCCTCATCGCTAGCAGCACATTTCTTCTCCGATTTTTTCGTCAACTTCTTTTCATTGTCTTTTGGACTTGTTTCCTCTTTTTTTTCTTCATCGTTACTGCCAGGAGGCGAAGCCACATTCTGATTTTCTGAAAGTAAATCATTTAAGCTCTATTTAATTTTTTGATCATTGGTAGAAAAAAAACTTTAATAATGTATCGATGCTTACCGAAGTCCGAGTCGTCAAAATTTAGGAGCATGTTCTTCGCAATTCTATCAGCTTCCATCATTAAATCTTCGTTACTTTGAACATCAGATGTTACTTTCATCGGCGTATTTTCATTGTCTACAACAGCATCTTCTTCAACGTTTTCGGCTAACTCTCCATTCTCTACTTTCTTCAAATGATCCAAAAGAGTCTCTTCTGTTTCTGTAGTTGCTTTAGACTTCTTAAACGTGGAACTCGGCGATGAATCGATTGTTTTCCTGGTGTTACGTCGAAGACTATCCAAATTAATAAGACTAAAAAAGAAAATAAACACATTATGGATAAATGACAAGGAGAAAATATTCAGTAGAAATAATTCCAATTGAATTTAAACCTTTTAATTTGTTTATACTCCAAATGTTGACGCGATTTTTCCAAAGCACCAGCATATTTTTCAACATCATTTTCTGGTAATCTTTTAAGGACAATACAAGGTCGCATTCCCAGCTTTTTATCAGCTTCACATTTGTTACTTAATTCGTGTGGCTTTTTCTTCACTTTTTCGCTAAGCCTAGGATCAAATTCTCCCAGAATTTCGTCTTGCAAAGATTCCAGTCCATCTTCAGTTTTCTGATTCTTCGAAGAAGTACCTACCTTTGCAAGTTGTAGACTGTCATCATCATCATCATCGGTACTTGAGCATTCGCTATTCGAAGAATCTAACAGTGATGCCTTTGCTTGTCTATTTTTGCTGTTGTCGTCAGACTCGTTGGTTTTTTCAAACATTGCCTTCGTAGAAGAAGAACCCATCGAATCGTCAGAATTAGAATCGAGAAGGGCATGTTTAGCACAAAGCTCGGTAATATCGTCGCTATTATACGATAATTTGTTCTTTTTTATGGCAATATCCCTTGCTTTCTTCATCCTACCCCTCCTTCCAGACTTTGACTGTTCAGTCTGCAGCTTTTCTTTCGAATTCAAATCACTAGAAACTTTATCAGACTTTTCAGAAGCGGATTCACTATTTGGGACTGTCTCTGAATCTGAATCCAACAATGCCTTCTTGGCTTGTGCTTCTTCTTCGTCAAGTTCATCCGAAGAAACTTTTGTATCTCTCTCAATTATAACTGTTGCTACCGATTCAGAATCATCAGTTTTCGATGGTGCATTTTCTTCAGGAAGATCCGTTTTCGGCACGACAATTCTCAAAAACTCTTCGTCATCCGGTTCCGTATTTAATTTATTTCCTTCCAAAGACGCATCATCTCTGTTTAGGTCAATCTTTGCACTAATTTCTTCACTATTTTTCCCTAATGTGAGAATCTCTGGTTTCTCAAGTTCCGTCTGCTCTTTTTTTGAAGAATTTTGAACTCCATCATCCTCAATCATAGATTCTTCGAATAGATCTTGTGATGAGTCGTTTCTTAAATTTTCGATCTTCTCAGAAATGACTAATTCATCAATTATTTTTGGCTTGCCTTTTGTATTCGGATCATTGGATGGTAACTTTTTTTTGTTGCTACTCAAAATAGAAGACGCAACTTTATTGTCTTCCAAAGATGTAGTATTTTCATTATTATCATTCCCTCTTTCTCCTAGGTTTGCAACAGCCAACGATGTTTCACCTTCTTTATTCTTTTCAGTCTCTGCTTCGATAACTTCATTCTCAGAAAATGTTTTGCTGCAATCTGTGTTGTCTTCTTCGGAAGATATTGTTTTCTTTGATGAATTAGATGTGTCCGGTGCTTCTATAGCCTCCAGTGTTTCTTTATCGCTAGAGGAACTATCGTTGTGATCTATGTTTTGTGCACAGCACTTTTTATTCCATTCTTCAGAAAAGCTCATTAATTTATTTTCTTGATCATCTAGTTCCATTTTCAGTTTATTGATCACATTCTTCGATTTCTGTATAACATTATTCGCAGATTCTTGATATAACAATTCTTTCTTGAAATGTTTCCATTTTACGTGTTCCATTTGTAATTCATACTCTGAACAAACTTCCTTAAATTTATTTAAAATCTTAATCACATTGGACTTGAAATGCAAACTTTGCTCTTTACTAATCCTAGTTTTGCCATCCAGTTGTTTTTCGGTACTTGGTGTACAATCTTCTCTAATACGGGAAAACGTCTTCATAAACTTAGAACTGCTGAAGGAGATTTTTGATTTCTGAAATTCTTGACTAGAACTCGGATCAGCTTCTTCTATATCTAAGTCATTAACATTCGATTGTGATGGTTTCAAAGTAACATGTTTTTTTATATATACTTTTTTTTCAGTATGTTTCTTAGGCACCTCGATCTTCGAGTCACTACAATATTTTGACTTTTCCTTTTTATCTTCCTTCTTTTTTGCATTGTTACTTGCCACCTTGTCTTTTGCATCGCTTTTATGCTTCTCAGACCTCAAAATCCTTTTCTCAGGTGCTTTATATTTTTCACTGGACATTTTCGTTTGCAATCCTGTGTTTTCAACTAAAGACAAGTTTTGAAAATTCCCTGCTGTTTTGTCTTTGCTATCTTCATTGTGTTTTGATCCTTTCTTTCTGTGCTTCACATGTTTTTTAACTTTTTCACATGAATTCTTTGTATCAGCCTTTCGTGAATTTAATTGTTCACTCTCATCACTGGAGCTAGAATTATCATACATTGAATGCATTAATTCCTTAATTGTTATGATTTCTTCAAGCATATCCTTTATATGCGACGAAACATGGTCCTTTATATATTCTTATCAACTATGAGAATTTCTTTCTCTATTATTCTCTCTAATATCAGTTAATTTATAAATTTTAATGGAATATCTATAAAAATTAGCTTGTGTAATATAACTTTTAAAAGTACTTACTCTGAAGAAGAAGACATGGTGGCAGCGCAATGTTCTTAATGTTTCACTTTTTAATTAAATGTAGAGCACATTTGCTTTTAGGCTTTAAAAGCCTAAGTTAATAGAATTTACATTATCGTTTATAATAGTCTGAAAGTAACATTCGCTTGTAAACATTTTTAATTTCCACTTAAACAGATTATTAAATTAACTTCTTAATTATAAGCAACACCCAAATATTGATAATAATTTTTTTCATAGATAAAATTACATAGTAATCACACTTACCATGCTGTTGTTTGTGCCATTAACACTTGTTCCTAATTTAATATTTTGAAAGTTATCTATAACAAAATACAACGAAAACCATTTAATAAATTAAATATTGATATTTCCAGATACTATAAGTCTACACAGGTATATTGAAAATATAATAATTTGTGTATGTTTTAAAGAATAATACATTATATTGTAAAATTAAAAGAAAATAGGAAAGGATGCAATATAAATGAATATATTAGGAGTATATTAGAGTACATATACGAGACGATAGTGGAATGAGTCTAATTAGGAATGTGAAAAAGTAAGAATATGTGTGTAAATAAAATATGTTGGCAAGATAGTTTTGTAACCAAAGTACGATTCTTGGCTGGAAGACTAAATAAAACAAATAACTAATATATATTAATGTTACGTTGATGTTGACAAATACTACACTTGCATACGTTGAAATTTTGAAAATATTTATTTAATAGAAATTGGTAATTCTGTCGTCATGCGCATATTAAATATTAATCGGAATACTGCTTGAAATAAGCTACAAAAGTAGTACAATGTAGGATCAAATAGAATATGCCTGACGTTTCTACAACGACTGTTTCAGCAAATATATTATGCATGTCTGATTTTATTTGTATTTAAAGCTTTTATTATGACATTATGGAGGCTATATTATTTGTTATGGCACTTGGATGATTCCTACTTGTAGCAAAGAAATTACTTCTCGCTTGTCGAATTGTTTATTTTCGAACGGTATAATACGCTAGTAAATCGAATTTTTTACAAAAAGTTTAATATTGAAACGGAGAAATCACTTCTTGTTGTGCTACTTAGTACTTTCAATCATTAACTGATATTTCGACAATACTTTTATTGTACATGCATATTGTATTGAAAATGTAGGTACATATGTACTACGTAAAATCATTTACAATTCTGCACTTACTTCGTTTGTTTCTCTCGCCACGGAATACCTACACAGTACCTATGTACAGCAGTAATGTCCAGTGATGTTCACGATTCACGGTCCACGGGAGACAGGCAGACAAACGAAACGGAAGACAACGAGACAAGAAGACAAATCAGACAACAGACAATGCAGAGAACGCAGACAACCTAACCGGTGTCCGCACCAGCATGTCCCAGGGCATGAAATGAAGGTGACGATCTGCAGCGAGTCCAATGGAGTCGAACGGGTACTTTACCGCGCGTTATTCAAATCATAGTATTTTTGATGAGTATAGTATTCTTTCCTACAAATCCATGTATGTACTACTTCTAATAAACTAAGTCTTCTAATAGCTTGTTCCTGTCATTTCTTATTTCCATTCTAATATTCGGAACAATCAGATTCCGTGCTAATCTTACAAGGGAAGGTCCCCAAAGCTGATGCTCACTTTTCGATGAGATTTGGTACAGTGATAGACTTTGCAAAGCTGAATCCGACGATACAAGGTTTTAGGGGCAAATGGCTTATAGTTTTTGAGATACCTGAAAATCGTCGTGAAAAAAAGTGAACGTCAGTTCTGGGAACCTACCCTTGTTAGTCCTTTCCAGTCTTTCCAGCATCCTGACCGTTCGTGGAATTTCCACTCAAAGCCAGTGTGTCCTTTGGTGTCTAATGCGTCCAATAGTGTTGGGGATTCTGCTCGGAATCTGCTCCAAGTGGTGGAGAGAAGACCTCACAAATGGGATTGAACGATTCCAATGGATTGCCAATGGATTTCCATTGGCATCATCCAATCCCACATTTATGGTGGGTAATTCTTCTACTCCTACTTTCCTGGAAGAAAGTCGTATGTAAAGTCGTATCTTGCCCTAATTCAGGTTACGATATATGCTCCGTCCATATATTCACAGGTCCATGCTTTGGGGTTCGTACAACGTCAATTAGAGCAGTGGCAATACGCTCAAACTGTTGGCCAAAATCGACTGTCGATAATATGGCTAATAGTTTGAGCGTTTTGTCACTACATCAATTGGCCCTGTACGAACGTCGAACGGAGCTTCGTTGTTTCACCGATAGAGGCGCCACATATATACAATTTTGGTTCGTTTAAAAACATTAATTATAATCAACTTTGTTGATCAAACTTATTATCATACAGATATTTATGGTTCAAAACCATCATGTATGTATATAATTGTTACAAAATAAATACAGTTGGTACTTAAGGAACATATAAATTATGTATTACAGAAAAAGTATTTACAGCTATGGTAACACCTATGGTATATTTTTTACATCAAGTTTCATCAGAAGCCGCTTCAGCTTCTCGATCATCCGGAACATGATTCCCATGTCGAGATAAACTTTTTCCTTGCAATGGAAAATATGTTGAACCTAGAACTCGATTTTCTTGATGTGCAGGCATATCACAGAAGAGACAACTAGTTTTTCCAAACACTTGGTCCAAACAAGGATGAAATATTAAACCACATATTCGACATATTTTATATTGCATACCAGTGATTTGTAAGAGAGTAATAGCACACCTAGGCAGTATATGACCCCTTGAACATTTAGTAACTTTCCAAGACAAATCATGTATTACTTCACCGCACAAATTACATGCCTCTACTTTGTTTATATTGAAATCAGATATTCTTTTTAAAATTTTTCTAGCGCGCTTGGAAACTGGAGTAATTTCTTCGTTTTCTTCTCCTGCTAGATAAACCTCGAAGTACATTTTTAACAAGTATATAGAAAGCTGTTGTTCTTCAAATAAAGATGAATTATTATCCAGACGTTCAAGATAATCACAGGCTGTATGAATGAAAATCAATGGCTGCGCTTCCGATACTTCCCCTGCAATACTTCCTATACCTTGAATTACTTTCTTCTTCTCGCTGATTTCCATTATTACGGATATCCACATTGTTATCCGCAATTCATTTAAAGGCAATGATTCTAAAATCGAAGGCGTTTTTGGCAATCCAGCTGCAATATTCTCAGCTTTAGTTGCTTTCATTCTGATCATTTCTAAGCAATCCCAAATACGTTCTAATCTTTTTCCTTTATTCTTTTTTAAAACGGTGCATGGATCCCAACTTTCATGCTTTAAAACAAAGAAATGAAGCTTACTGGGTTCTTTCATTACCAAATGATCATATACAGAATTTGGAGAAGTTACATTTACAAATATCATGTAGCTTAAAGAATGAGCAAGACCCAGATACCGTGGATGAGCTTGTTGCCACACGTTCTTTACTTGTAGTTTTGAAAAGTTATCATTTCTAGTATCGATCATAAACATCAAGTTGTTCTCTGTTGTTACTAATGCACAGTCCACATTAGCATAAGTCAATCCTAAAAACATTGAATTTGATTAGAACTTATATGCGAAGAATAAAATTGTTTCTTCATACCTGAAATCATAAATCCTTCTAGTTGTATGTGTTGAATACTTTTTAATGTTCCATTCGTTGCTAAGTGCAACAAGAAAAGAAAACTACCTTTCGAAATAAGCATTCTTATAGTTGCATTAAATCGAGGAAACGCCCTAATAATACTGATAGGTATGCGATCTGCGTACTCGTAATATTTTTTAGTTGCTCTAAGTTCAATTATCTGATCACGTTCTCCAATTGAGAGACCATGAATACGTCCATCAAGATAACCGATAATAATTATATGTTTTTTTGTATCAATGCTAATCCAATGTAACGCGTTTATTCTGGCACAATCATTCAAACGTATTGTGCCAACAATTTTTACATCTTCGGTTTCACTACAATATGATACACTTGGAACTTTGTAAATAATTACATCTCCATTCTGGTAAGAAATGGCGAGGTATGCAAAATCTACAAAAAGCATGCTCCAAGTCATACACGAAGCTTGCAATGTTTTTATACAATTTTTTAATGTTAAAAACAACATGGAATTGTCTTTAGTATCTTTCAACTGTACAGTTATTTCTTTCTCCATAGCGTTATAACGTATGGTACTTAAATCGTACGTGGGGTACCAATCTGTAGAAATTTTTTGAACAATTAAAACAGCCCCCGTTGTAGTTAAAATTGCAAGAAGACAATTGTTCGGATACATTAGATTCTGCGGTGACCAAGCCAAATCCACTATTTTTGGTATCATCTCCTTAACATTTGGTACTTTAGGTGTCATACTTTCTTCCATTAAAAACGAGCAAATCTCTTCGCGAGACAAATCCCAAATTTTCGATTCTATCTTATTTTTTATGCCTTCCGTAGGAAAAATTAATGGTGCATAAATGAAAGATCTTGAAAACTTAATAGTCGAATATGGAGACATTGGATTTGGTATAAATTCCTGCATAAAGTAATAATGTAGAATGTATTCTTCTTATTTTACAAATGCTTGTCTAAAGCAACAAATAAAAATGATATTTTACATCTGACTTACAAATACATGGATTCCTTTCTCTGTAAGAACTGATATATGATTGTCTTCAGACCATTGAACTGCAAACCTTGATATAATGGGTGGTGTGATTGCGAGACTATAAACTTCTTCTGTTTCCATTGTTTATGATGTGTTTTTGTATTATACAGTTGTTCATGAATCTTCGCATTCATCTACATACTTCCAATGCTCTTAAAATAGAATTTCATTAAATAACATCATTATATAGAAATATTCAGTTAATATTGAATGTTTAAACGTTTATAACATTGTCAACTGTTTGAATTATAAATTGAACAGATTGATGATTTTGTGAAAATATGAACACTTACCAAATTTGTTTTTATACTTTCATGCAAACCCAAGTACATAGTACATATATATTTTTACGTATAAAATGTGTGTGCAAGAAAATAACAAAAAGGTTAGTCTTTCGAAAATATATTGAAAATGTATAATTTTCTCTTTCAAAACTTTTAGTTTTGTGCGTATACGTTTACAGATATGCTCTAAACAATATACGTATACGCTTTTACTATTTACTATATATATAAGTATGTACTGTTTACCAAATAATTGTACAACTAACCTATATCAGCTGTAACTGTTTTCACATGTATCAGAATTAAAATATCATTGTATGTAAGCATATTCGATCAACGATACAACATCGGTTTCTTATGCGTATACATACATACATATGTACATATATGATTAAATGCAAATGAGATCAAATTGTATCATAAATGTTAGTATACATATAATGTAGGTATAGGACACCAGATACACACGGTGAATTAAATTCTCATTCACTTAAAATAGACGTTCATCAACGTGGTTTATACATTGTGTTCTCAATTTTATTACGATTTGACTATGCAGAATCAAATAAAAGATATTAATCCTGTGAACTTATAAATAGAGGTTTCAATCAAGTCTACATTATTGGGATACATTACTGTTAAAAGTAGGATAGTTAAGAAAATAAGATATTTTACTGACAATGAGTACGAGAGAACTGGAATTATTGATACACATTAACATGTGTGGGATGTTTCGAATAACGATCCGGCACATTTTTTACATTGAGGAAGTGTAGTAGAATTAAACAGTTGGTAAAGGATTGCCGCAATAAGATTTTAGTTCCTCCGTGGTGCATGATCTCGCACAACACTCCTCGTAAATACCCCGTGGATTTCTTCGAACTCTCAACATTTTTTTCGCATTCTGGACGGTCTTGTAGGGGCGAATGTCATTGTTAAGCAAATAGCTGTCCATTTCTAGAAGAAGTGGCACTTTTATGCATTGAATAAGAGAAGAAAATGCCTGATTTGTTATTTTGAAGTACCTAATGCAGTGTTCCTCAACCTATATGGGTCTGTTCTATATTTATTTCATCATTTTTAAATTCTATAATATTAAAAAGATTTTGTTATATAAACATATGGGCCTTGGTGTTATTGCATGTAAACAATCGAAAAGCACAGTGAAAAGGTTGAGGGCTACTGATCCGGTAGTTTTAGCGTTGAACTGAAAGATCGTTCAATACCTTGGTTGCTTTTTTTAAATCGGGCATGGTAAGTGCTACCGCATATCATTTGCACGGTGCTCGAAAGACTTCGACCGCAATATTGACGCACTTCGTTCTTAGCTTGCCGATTTCGTCTATATTTGAACAGATTCGCTTTCGCGCGAACCGCTTCCGACGTTAAGATTATTGCCACGAGCATCAAACTCACGAGCACAAGTAATCGGTATGCGAACATCTAAAATTCAAGTAATGCTCTTAAAACAATTTGCGAATAACATCTTCTAGGCTATTTGAATAGAAAACAATGAAAGAAATGTGAAACTTTAAGCTACACTTAGAGCACAGGTATTGTATAAAATTAGCGGGAAATTTAATAATGTCGCCTGATGCAAACAATCAAAGTAATGCGACATCTGTCTACGTTCTTGATGAAACTATCGTTTGGAAAATTCAGAGCGAAAATTTCCATATAGGTAATTTCTATTCTAGGAGCCGTACAAATATTTTACTGACCATAACCGATCTCATGTACCTTGGAAGATTTCAAACAACTAGAAAACAGCACCGTTTTCCATTTCATTTAAGTTTATTCTCCTAATTAAACTTCATCTTGCACCAATAAATGTAGCTAAAGGATACAAACAAACGTTTATTCTTGTCAGGAGAAAGAACAGCACCAGTAATTCATTCTTTTTGGTATGAATTTATAAATAGAGATTTAGGTGAAAAAACCCACTCCACCGATACACCCGACTTTATAATGTTAATTACACTGCATGATTCATGAGCACCGATAACGCATAATCTTAATATAACTTCGTCTGCTAATATAGGCATTATTTAATGAGTATTTCCTTGATTTTATGGATAGAACCGGGTCAACTCGAACTTTTCAAACGCATAGGAAAATATTTATGATAAAAGGGAATATAAAAAAAAAAAAAATACTGTTTCCTTAGAACGAATTGATACAACTGATATGTGTATACGTGTGCGTATATGTATGTATCTATCACGACGTGCTATCAAAGTCTGGTACTTTCCTTTCTTTTCTTTATACATTAACCCTCGCATCAATCGAGGAACATCGTTCCAGGTAGTCTAATTTTCGAAATGAAACGAGTAAACGGTAATTAACAATTTGCTTGATAAAACTGAGGCACATGCGACGGAGCAAGTAAGGGGTTCCAATTACAGATTTTCGTCTACCTCCTATTTAAACACAAATTTTAAATTGTATACCAGAATTGAAAACAAATGACTTAAAGCCGATAAGAGAATCGTAAATACACTGATAAAATGAAATTAATAACACGATTGATAGAGGATGTTATGCTTAAACGATGAAAAATATATTCCTATTTTATGCAACTGTATAAAACTAGTTTATCACAGATATGTTATAATGCATCGGGCATTTTTAAAGATTGTCATATCTGCGGACGAGAACTTGCACAGCATCGGTAAGCTACTTCTCAACAAATAGTAACGATAATGAAAAAAGCTTCTCTGCGAGCTTAAACATTTGTATTCTTTCTACCGTTTCCTGGAACGTTTTTTTGCGAATCGTGACGTGTTTCACCTTAATGGCCGACACCCTTTACTAGTCCCATTGATTTCAATCCCTGAGATTTCCTCTTGAACATAAATAGCATTAAAAAGCTAGACGAATCTTCTTGTTTATCGACGATTCGAATGAAACTATTAACTTCCTTAGACAAACGTATCTAGTATGCTATTATCACGGAAACGTTGCTTGAACATCCGCACTGGAAATTATGAGAACATAAGAAACTAAGGAGATTCATGACAATGGATTGTTCTTTTTTCCTCTTGTTTGTCTTCATTTCATTTGATATATCGGCACAACTAAAAACATTCGTTCGTTTATAATAGACAACAATGAGATAATACGATTCTGTACACTGCATGCACACTCTTTTAACACTTTCAATAGAAAAATAAAAAGAGGCCGAAAAAGCACGCGTTCGAAACACTAGGTCCTTCCGCGACTGTAACTTTTCTGCTCTGTTTAATATTTGCAACTTGTAAAATACATTATTCGTGTTCTCTACTCAGTATCCGTCGTGGAAAGTAAATGTGCGAGCAGCCCATGTACCCCGACTTTACTCGATTCTTTCTTTTTTCACTGCCGCAGTCATATCCCCGACATTATCGCACTACATACTTCGTTATCTATTATTTCTGCTTAACGCTAATATTGTTAAACGTGCTAGTGGTAAGCACCCCGTTTCCATTGTCATTTATTCACACGTCACGCTTGTTTTTCGTTTGTCGCTTCGAGGAATAGGAATTGGCAACAGATTTGCAAGTTACAAATGAGCTTACATCGGCGTGAAATCCTTATAAGAATAATAAAAACGCACATCTTCGGATTTCGCAAGAGTTTTATTGTCTTGAATATATAGGAAAATTAGTTTATGTAATAATATCCGATCAAGATATCTTTCTGATCTCGGTAATGGTGAACTAAGATCAATTTAGAGTTTGCAGTGTTAATGCGGATTGTAGTATAAAAACTTACCGGTCCCCGAAAAGGTGATTATACGATGAGAACGGGTGAGAAAATTATGTCACTGAAAATGGTTACCGGGTTCCTTATAAAGCTGCGGACGCATCTTGAGTAATAATGAACGATCAGGACGCGATCGTTAAGCACGTTACGCATATGTCACTTTTTATAATTATTAAACATCCGATGCAAGACTATCGAGACATCTCATTGCATACGCTTTGTCGGCGCATATGATCAATTAACTGTGAAAAATGTTAAATAATTATTAATAGTACTCGATACAGGCTGTAAAACATTGGACAACAATGAATTTGTAAATGACAATAAAAATGATCAAATTAGAAGGTCCAATTGTTTAACCTACCCGGGACAGAAACATAAAATGTACATTCGTATGTAACGTTGAACGAATTGTAAATGATACTACGAATAAGGATGAATTCCAGTGACGCAGGAGATCTATAAAGTAGAAAAAAAAAGAGATACACATTTTTTAAATATATTTTACAAAACATTCTATTCGTACAGCATATAAAACAATACTCTGTATTCATTTTATATTCACACATTAGCTCTATACGGCTGTACCACCATATTCTTTCGTTATACATAGAATATAACTTTATACAATATTCGGCGGATCGTAACGTCAATGTTATGACAATGCGGTGTCTTTTGTTTGACGTGTGCTTTCAACATGGTTTCCGCCAGCTGGGAAGATCGGCGTGACTTGATCAAATTGCTCGGAATTAATTGTTTTGCCTGCACGTTCCCGATCGATTGTCAATTCCGTCGCGTCCGCGCTGAAACCTCTTTCAGACGGAAGTTCCTGCATGTCGTTCGTACTTGAACTCGGGCTCACGGATTTATCCTTGTCGTTATACGTTTCCTTCGCATCTGCTTTCATGTTGTTCAACGAAACTCTCCCAGGTTTCGTCGGACTCTTCAGGTGTATTATATTATTATTTAGCGAATCCGCGCTACTTTGTTTATTTCCTATGTGATTGTGGTGATTGGAGAAAACAGAATCAGTTTTTCCCAAGAATTGATTACCACCGTTAACGATATTCCCCGGACCTCCTGCGGCAGATGAGCTACCAGCAGTATTACTAGCCGAAATGTCTCCCATGTTAAAATTTCTTTCCTTCGGATTGGTCTGCCAGAACGAATCGTCGAAGACTTCCGTGTCGCGTTGTTCCGAAGGTAGCCTATTGATGCGGGCCTTCACAATGGCAAGGTGTCTGTGCACGTAGTCCTGTTGGGGCGCCAATCCCGCTGCTCGTTCCAAACACTGAGCAGCCAAACCCAACTTACCACGCTCCACCATTACAACGCACAAATTATGTAGGCCTTGGATATTTGTTGGATCTAACTGCAGTATGCGACGATAACAGTTCTCGGCAGCATCCAAGTCTTTTATATTGTTAATGTAGATATCGCCTAAAAGAATTAATCCTTTCACGTGGTCCGGGTGGAATCTGACTAGCTGGTTCAAAAAGGGTGCTGCTTCGAGAGGACGTTGCTCGTCTGCCAATAACAGAGCCAAATTAAATAGAGCAGATCGAAAGTCTTCTTTTAATGCGACCGCATTTCGGAACCATCGTTCCGCGCTACCGCTATCATGGTCATCCATAGCCAACATTCCAAGATTGAAGTGTACCCTCTCGTTATTGGAATCCTAAAAAATACTCTTGTTTCGTCAGATATTTCACAAACTTAAATGTTTCAAATAACGAACGATATAAAGTACCTTTCTCAAAAGTTTCAAAAGCCTTTCTCTAGCTACTTTTCGCAATTCTGCGCGTCCCAATTCTTGAAGTAAGATAGCCGAATTCAACAAAGCTTGCTCGTGTTCCGGATCAAATTCTAACGCTTTATCCAAATATGCCAAAGCTTGGGATGCTTTTCCTTGTTCCAAGAATACAACTCCCAGCTTAACAAGTAACAATTTTGTAAAATCTTAATTTTCTACTATTTCTAGGTATCTTGAATACTTACATTATAGTAGATATCTGGATTATTACTGTCGTAGAAAAGAGCTCGCTCATAAACCTCCTGGGCTTCTTTAGTACGATTAAGTTTAATTAAGACGTCGCCTCGATTAATATATGCTTGCGTATAATCAGCGCGCATACTGATCGCCTGTCTATAAAGCAAATCGGCCTCCTCTAACCTAGTTGCATTCTTCGCTATTAGGTTTGCTAAATTCACAAACACATTCAAATGATTTGGTGCTATTCGCGCTTGGTAGGACTCTCCAGGTTTTGCTTTTGGTAGTAACGATTTCGCCTAAAAAAAGAGATGGGTGATGTACGATGGATAGTATGGAAAAATTAAGGTACAATTTACTTTCGTTATAGAGACACAACTTACTTTCAAGTATGCATCTTCGGCTTCTTTGAACATTTTAAGATGATTATAAGTTCTGCCTACGTTGATGTGTGCACCAATGTCGTCACCTTGCACTTGCACGGCCATGTTAAAAAAATTCAGTGCTTCTTTAAATTGCCCTTGACTTTCCAATGCGTGTCCGACGTTATTAAACAATTTGGCATTACGATTATTCACTTTCAATCCTGACATGAATATGGAGTATTCGTCCAACCAATCATAATTTCTGATAAAAGTTTTCGTTGAGTGGGCCGCCAGAAGTGTTATTAATAAAAATAGTGTGAGTTTCCTAAGTCTAGAAAGGAGAAGATAGAGATTAAAGATAAGCAAGTTAAACAAATAAACGAGAATACGATGAGAATTTACTTTTTATCGCACAAAATACTCCATCCGTATCCGACAAGCATACAGAACCCCATAGATGGTGCGTATAATACTCTTTCAGCGATGACGAATCCAACCGGGAAAAAGAGATTCGAGGCAGGTAAAAATGGCAGTACCATCATAGCCAAACTCTGTTCAAATGATAACAGAACATCAGGATTTCGATAAAATTTTTACTAAATTAAAATTTCTCTGTTGAACACATTTAATGCTAACCATTATAAGAATGATGGAGGTTTGTCTATTGGGTGTTAAAATTGCCGTTGTTAATAAACCTAACACCGTTGTATGAATTGCTATAGTAGCAAGATTGCGAAGGTCTGTAAAACTTTCTATCAACGGTATCGTTCCCATAGTCCAATCACAGCATAAATCATTTGGAAGAAATAACAGCCTTAAATTGACTGCTGCGAGGTAATTGTACGTAAGCTGCCTTACTGGCGTTGGTGCTACAGATGCAGGATTGTCGAATCTGAAACATAATGAAAAATCATATGTTGTAACCTGTGGAAAATCTCGAATATTCTATGTACAAGGTGTATGTAATTTTTGCGGGTACCTGGTAAATACAGGTAACTTTGAGCCCATTACATGTAGTCGAAGTATGAGTAAACTAAATGTAACAAGTGTAAGGGCAGTCAAACGTTTTGTACCTTCACTGGACCAAGCAAGGGCTATTTTTTTCCCACCAAAAGCTGCCTTTAATGTCAGGAAAATATCCATTGCTCTGATCTGCATGAATAATAATATCGCAAAATTAAGTGAATACTTAATGTCAATTAATTTCTTACATTTATTTGTATATATTTACCTTTTGTACAACAAAAATCTCATACAACACACAAACAGCAGTAGCTGTGATTCCTTGTTCTTTGCACAACATGGCAGTAAAAACAAATAACATAGATAACATCAAGGACTTCCATTCTGTAAAAAATGTTGATGTTATATTATTTAAATTAAAAGATATTGTAACTCGATGAAAGTTTAAGAACCACATCTTCACCTGTTGATCTCTTACTCTTGCAACATTTAGTGTATGTGATTAAAGCTGCCAGATAAAATAAAGAAGACAATGTTTCTGCTCTTCCCACCACTCCTGTAACCTTTAATACACGATTATCCACTGATAATGTATCTACACGCGATCTAGGAACTACAAAGCAATCGATCGCTCGACGTCGACCCTTTGAATCTGGATACAGTATCAAAAGACTGTTGCCGAAGGGAGGAACAATGACTAGAAATAATTATGAAATAACATTCTCATACATCAATTCAAGGTAACGTCGATCGATTCGATCGAAATAAATACCAATTTGTGCAACTTACTGCCTCTGTGTGTATAGGATGTACCGCGAATAGAAGAGAAGACACAAAAGTTGCAGAATCGGATAGAAACATCAAACAAGTCCTGCAATATCGATTAACATCAGTTTCATAGAAAATTAATATAATATCAAGCTATGTAATATCATTAAGACTCATTAAAGGGAAACATACCTAAAATATAATAAGCACACTCCAACATGTAGAATAACATTAAGTAAATGATATCCCATAGGATCCAATTGGTGAATCAAGTAATTCCATCTAAATGTGAGAACGCACAATGGCCTGTAAGATTTGTGCGACTGCTCCTGTATAAAACAAATACAAAAGTAATATTAAATGCATACTTGTGGTCAGATTATAAACAAAAAGTTTATTCTGGTATTCGCATAATAATACTATGTAGATAATCTATTAATAATAATGTACGCATGTATAGAAGAAATTAGTTTCATTCGTTGAAGAGATAAGATAAAGGATATTATAAGCAGATTTGGATTTGACTACATGATTTCAAGTATTCGATGAGTAATTTGAAAAAGAAAGAAGCTATAAAATACAATAAATAATCGACATGAATGATCACGATTAAATCCCATTACAAAATCTTAGTTTCCACAAATCGAATACTACTTGCGAAATATTCGATTCTTTCGAGCATCGAACATCTTGTAAGTATGTAGTAACTTCAATACGCTTTCGAAATCTGGCGGTATTTATTCTAGCATAAAATTTGTTACATCGCAAGTTTAAATAACATTCGAAATTCACGAAACAAATCTCGAATAACAAATTTAATTCGAATTTTTAATGGTATATTGAACTCATTTCCATTTCTACTATTGACATGCAATGTAACTTATAAATGAAACGGAAGCGGAAGTTTTCGATCAACACGAAAAATTGAGAAAGGAAACTGAGAATATAGGTGCTAGCCGGTATTTTCTCATGAAAAGGAGTTAAGGATATCCAATTCGTATAAAATCGATTTCAATTCGACAAGATTGAGTCGGATCGAACCAAATCGAAAGGTAGGAAAAGGCGGAGAAGAGTTCAACGGATCAATACACAAGAAGGTAGACAAGAGTGAAAGGGAAGGGGGAAATCGAAAGCGCCTTCATCCAGTCACCCACCTTGTGCATAGGAGTGCCCCAGAAATCATTGTAAAAAACATTTTTCAGGGGTGTGTGGGGTCTTAAGTCTCGATTATCCTTGATCGCAGAAATGTCATCGAAAACAAAGCCGCAATTCAAGCTGTTAAGGTAGACGGCGAAAGCGCTTATGGCGACGATCGCCGCGAGTGCTCCCCGCGCAGGCACTCCCATCACAAATAAGACATCGATCGGCCGTCTTTTTTTTTTTGGCGATTTTCAAATCGGAAACTCTGTCGAACACTCTTCCGTTTTCCACGCCAGTGTTCGATATCTCACCCCGCGATACTCTTCGTTCACTATCTAACTAATCTATCTATCTGTCTAACTAAATCTGTATTTGTGTTTGTCGTGTAGAAACTTTAACCCCGCGATGTCCAGGAGAAACGCAGGAATTTCATCTTTAGGCACGTAGACGTAGATGTAGACTCGTTGGGTTTCTGGCTCATCGTGGACACTTAATTTATGTGTCTAATGCGTCTAAATACGAGCGCGCTTTTTCATAGAACAACTTCCGGAACTTTGTCGGGAGCATGTCAATGAAAAACGAGCTTCTGTTCCCGGTCAAACGCTTCACCTCGAGAGCGGATGTCAACTGTCAACTGATTCAACGAGATTCAATGTTCACTGTACGCGCGCGTTAAGATCTGTTAAGATCTGTACAGTAAGAGTAAGAACTGTCAAAAGATAGACTAGTATATATACACGTATGACCGAACGACGATGCACGCCACGTACCGTGAAACGAGGCAGAACGCAAATACGACACTACGACGACGACAACGCTGATCCACTTTTGGCCGAGTCCGCATGCGCGTTCTTCGATTCGAGCGCGAACTACATACGCTGCTCAAAACAATTATGTACGTACATAGATATACATATACAGGATACTCTTGTGTCATGATTTCAATTTTTCTCGCCCAGTGATATCGTTCTACAGAATTGATACTTTTCTTCTTTTCATAAATATTACATTCGTTTGTGTTTTCTCGTTTATTGATATCAATGGTTTCCGCACAAATTTCGATGAGCAAATTCCATCGTTACGATGTAACATTAGAATATTGTAACATTCAAACATTTGTATTATTTATAAATGAACGTTTTTGAACAAAAATCACATCATGAATGTTGTTTCGTTTACCATCGTTTCTATGCTAAAAATGATTTTGTTCAAAGTTCCCATTCTTGTTATATGAAAGCATAAAAACACCATTAGTTGGATTTATTTTTGATTTGAGGTAACAACAACGTTGATAGGATAAATTGGGCACATATTTAACTCAAGACTATCGTTGCGTGTACTTGCCGCCCGTTTAAAAGGAAATGACCGCGCAAAGTTGAAACCAGCCAATAGGTGACTCGCGCGGCGGTGTCGTGGTGTAGCGAGTAGAGATAGAACTTCGTAGCGGGTAGCGGAATCGTGGAACGTGGAACGACGCAACGCCAGTCGAGATCGAGGCAAGTTGAGGCAGTCGAGGTAAGCACGCGCTTGGCGTCATCCCACTTCGCTGACATTTGCGCTCGTTTAAACGTTTGTCTCTAAACCTAATTTGTATTAAGAACATTTTAGTGTGGTATTACGATCAATGAAGTGATTGCATCAACAGCAACGTGATTGGGTTCGTCCTGGCGTCCACTGGCCATTCAAAAGGTATCGACTACGCGAATAGAGGAATTCCTCCTGAAAATTCAGTGGCGTCCGTCCTCAACATATCCTTCGAAGAGCGTGAGTGTTTACATGCACATCTTTTGTCGTTATTTTCGTCGATAGGATCCGCACGATTCGTGTAATAAATGATATTGGTGAACGGAATCGTGGGTAAACTTATTACTTATCGAAAAACTCTATCAAACGACTCTGGGCACGTGAAAATTGTTTGAATATTAGCCAGTTCTCTCGAAAGGTAGAATCGTTTTCGTCGTTAGATCAATGATACAATGCACGAGCATTTGTAAAATTTATTACGTCGATGTACATATAAATAAATAATTAAATAATATACTAGGGGCGGGAGGGACGGGAATGGGATGAAAGAAGAAACATTACAACAAATATTATTTATGACATTTTCAAGTTTTCTAGCCTGTTAATCGGAGCAATTTTTCAACCATGAATATTAAATAATTCATACAAACAGGGTCTAATTTGTACCATTACGGAGATATTACGATAAAATTGCGATGAACTTTGCAACAAGCTTCTTCACGGAGAAATTTTTAAATAAAGACATGGATGAAAAACGCCGAGAAGAAGGGCGCATAAATCGTATCGGAATAATGATTTATAAAAGCGAAAACTGATCGCACTATTTCAGGAATATGTACATATGTAATTATCATAATGCTGAGATTTCTAAGACAATGTAATAAAGCTGAAATTTATGCGGGAAAAGGGCAAGCCAAAGTGACGACTATTAGCCGGTTTACCACCCTCGCCTTCTATATTTGAATGCTATATGTTTCCTGGATTTCTACGATCGGGAAAGGGTCGCTAATGCACGCGTGTTCTATTATTCTGGCTTCTAACGGTCAATAATTTATAAAACATCTTCAAATAAGCAAGAAAAGATGAAAAGGATGATCGTATGCGATTCGAAAGATACGTAATTAAACTTTTGTACTATTTCTAAATTTCTGTAATTTGATTATTCATGTATATTCGGTCGTTTATTTATTATTTCGTATGTATTTAACCTTCCCTCGATACTTGAAAAATGCAAGCTAGGTAACTATGTATGGCTAGACTCCTGAAGGCAATAGGCTCAGAGAGCAATGCCATCCGATCGATCGGTTTACGTCTGGGCGTCCCGACGCCAGCTGCAACGCTTATAGATACAGGGCGATTCATATTGCAGTTTCCGCGAGTTTTCCCTGCAATTGTTATACCATTCGAAAAAATATATTTTCATCTGCTAGATCTAAAAACAAAGATACAGAATCAAATTATTTTATCAACGAGAAGGTCAATGTTTCTCGGAAAATGCTCATAATAATTCGAAAATTGTTCTCGCCGTTAAGATTTTTGGGATTGAACAACGCGGCGTCCTTTTAGAAATATGTATGTACTTCCTCGCAAACAGTGGTTCTCAAAGCGGCGGGCACTTCATCGTGAAAGATTTTTTATAATTTCAATAATTATAAAATAAAACATTTGAAGACGATCGATTTGACCGGTGATGATAAATTTAGGATCAATTTAATTCATTTAGATTATTTTGTATTTAAAACTAATTTTAATTATGAACCATGAGTACAACTTGTAAATTCAGAAGGTTTAGTGCAGTCAATTTGCGAACTACTATACCAGAGGGATCAAATTAATCGTTTATACTTCGAACTGAATTTTCGGTGAAAAATTTTGTCCGAGGGAAATATAATTGCCCTTAATTGATATTTTCAGCGAACCATGAGCCAGGGTTATCAAGAGAAGAGTACGGATAAGAAGGAAATCGCGGAGGAGGAGAGGGAAAAAATGCTGAACGCCGAGAATACGAAGCACACGGTATCATCGACCGCTCCTGACTCGGAATCCGAAGAACAGAAGCCTAAGAAGAAAATACCCATCGGTGGCATTAAGATGCCCGGCTTTTGTCGTACAAAGAGCAAGGAACCTTGCAAAGTAATAGTCAAACATTCAATCGCCGTTCTGAAGTTTAAATACATTCCGATTTCAAAATGTATGGTCCTCGACCCTCGTGTAGTCGACGAAACTGTAGAAACTATTTTAAAGGTTTAGTATGTTAAAAGAAATGCTCAGAAAAGGGTCAATGGAAACGTTTCATTGGCCTAATGTCCAAAGTATTGTATATGTAGTCCTTAGAATGAATTGTTCGCGGGACCAGCAGGACACTAATCGTAACTTTTTTTTTTTTTAATTAAAATAAACTGTACATCTTAATGGAATAACTTTTTTAAAATTGAGCCAAATGGCTAGAATTTTGTGAGGTATTAGACCGACTATTTTTCCTACAAAATGAATATACAAAAATTCAAGTAATTTGTACCGATTTTAAAAAAGTTGTTCCGTTTGAAAAGGTGTTAACGTACTTTGCGACGCGACTTTACATATACGTATGTATTGCGAATACGCGCGTGCAGTACACGAAATGAAATCGTTCGGTGCACGTGTTATTGATCATGCAATCCTTGTGTCACGCACAATACACCAAGCTAATCTGTAAACTAAGTACGATCAGTTTATTTCGACTGCGTCCGAAATGGCATGTCCGAGCGGATGCGAACGAGCAAGGACTGTTACTGTTTGAACCCGTCGTTTCCTTTTGCTCGATTAACATCTGTTTACGACCAACCGATATTACTGAAAGAGCACAAGTTCCCGGGGCACCATAGCGTGTTTACGAGGGGTGACCATAGCCCCGTAACGATTTCTTTTTTCCAACATTAAACCAATGGATGACGTCAGTTGAACAGTACACCTGGCCTTATTGATTACGCGCCCCTTTAAATGACGGACGTCGCGTACGATAATGATAATGAGACTTCCAATACCAATATGCATGAAAATAACTCTTTATTTACATGCCCTAACGAATATTACACACGAATGTATTATAGAAATTAGTGATTCTTTCACCATTATTTCTTTTTATTTTTATTTTTTATTTTCGCTTAGGACGACGAGGGTAAACCAGCTGATGCAGGCGACGCCGAAGTAACAGAGAAAAATGCTAAAGAAAACGAGCAGAACGTGTCTTCAGAGAAGGCGAACACGCCGAGCAAAGAAACAAAAGAGAAAGAGGGACGGAAGGGCTTCCTCGACGCCATAAAGCTACCCTTAGTCTCTGTTTTCCCTCGGAAAAAGAACAAGGTGATACTTAGGAGTACTCTCAAAGGATCGATTTTGTAACTTTGTCTTGCGTTTGTTGCTTATAAAACGGAAAAATCAATGCTTCGAAACCATAAGATGTAATGCAGAGCACTCGAGCACGTGCGGTCTTTTCTTTGAAGTGTTCTTTAATCAATCGACCTACGTTTTCCTCTTTTATACATACGTATTCATTGCTCACAGCTGAACGCACGGGAAAGTAGAACGAGTCTCTATTACACGTCGTTTCTCAATTTTCTAAAGATCCGTTCTCGCTACGATTTTTCATAAAAATGTTTCTGATCATTTAGGAAGGAGAAGTGGAATTGGGAACAACCGGGACCGCAGGATTAGCTAGCGTCGAGACCTTGGACGACGGTGCAGGAGACAAGAATCCAGTGGGGACCGAAGACGGAATGGAAACTGTACGTCTCGATGGGGACGCTCCAGATGGTATCGACTCTCCTAAGCAACATTTTCTTGTTGCCTGCATTGCTATTGCCAGAAAAAACTTATTTGTATTAGGTACGTGGTTAAAGGCTATCCCGATCGATACCAATACAAAATGAAGTTAAACACTCTGTTGTTGGTTGGTATGGCAATAATAATAATTGAGCAATGTATTCGTTAACAGTGGCCACGCTCTGTATCCTGCTATCGGTGATCATCATCATTTGCGTTGCCTGTGTCGGTCCAAGAAAGGGAAACACACATCTAATCAAAGATGGAAATTACGTGGAGGCTGTTACATCTTGCGGTCCGGTGCAAGGTGTATCGGAAGACGGTGCGTTTGCATTTAGGGGAATCCCGTATGCGGTTCCACCGATAGAAAATCGTCGCTGGCAACCCGCGGAACCTTTACGAAGAATAGAACGTTGTTGGACGGATACTTATCTCGCATACAATTCATCGGAAGTGTGCTTGCAACGAGATGCTTTCGGTGGTGTGATTGGAACCGAGAATTGCTTGTATTTAGATGTGTTCACGCCTGAAGTCAGATATGACTCACCTTTGCCTGTAGTCGTTATGATTGGCGCAGAGACCCTGAACGGAGGATCACCAGGTGTTATGCAGCCTTCTGCAAAGCTGGCGCGAGTCCGTGACATGGTTTTTGTCAGACCGAACTTCCGATTGGGTATTTTTGGTTTCCTAGCCGCCGAGCCGCTCTCGAGAGCAACCCACCCACCCACGTCTGGAAACTATGGACTTTCTGACATCATAGCAGCGCTCCAATGGGTTCAGCTCAATATCGAGAATTTTGGTGGTAACAAGCATTCCGTAACTCTGTGGGGACACCGTGCAGGAGGAACGCTTGTCGCCACTCTTGTTGGCATTCGTCGAACGAAAGAATTGTTCTCCCGAGTTTGGATATCCAGCGGAAGCGCGATCTTTCCCGGTAGAGAGTTAGAGGACTCGGAGAAATTCAACGAGCAATTCTTGAATTCTATAAAATGCAACGACGCCGCCTGTCTGAGAAGCAAAAGCGTCGAGGAATTGATGGACTCTGTTCCGGATACTTGGTATTCTGGGAACATTGGGTTACCCGAGGCTAGGGAAGCGACGTCCAGAGACAGACGACACGAATGGTTAGTCCTGGATGGCGCTATTCTTCAAGAACCCGTCGGTCGTATCTGGGCAAAGGACGAACTTTCAGTTAAGATCGTGATGGGCACCACAGCTCATGCAGGAATTCCTTTGAAGTATCTTAATTCGAATACAACTCTAAATTCCACGCAAGTCGAGAAGCTGGTAAGAGAATCTCTTTTAGGGACATCGGGTTTAGCCGACGAGGCTCTTAAGTAAGTAAGACCGCTTTGGTAGACACAGTGATAAATCCGACATGATTTCATTAAATGTTCGCTTGTACTTTCAGACGTTACAACACTACGTTGAAGGGTTTGTCGAGCATGATATCTGACATTCGTGTGATATGTCCGCTGCTGACGGTAGCCCGAATGCAGACTACCATCCCATTCTATGTGGCAACACAACCTCGTGGTCAGTTTGCAGACCCTGACAGCGATGCAGCCGCGATACTCGGGTCGTTTGCTGCGCGTACACCCGAGGAAAAAAGGCATGTCTCTGCGATGCAACAATTGTTTAATCATTATGTTTGGCACGACGAAGTAGCACAGGCGGATTCGAATGGCGTCAAACGAGTTCTCATTGTTGGACAAGACACCATTCCCGAACAGGATTATCCTAACTGCGACGTCTGGATAGGGAAAAACATTGTACCATCTTATGGTCGGGTTGATTGAATTATTTTTTTCGTGGTATATCGAATGGGGGAGACCCAGAATTTCGGACAAGCTTGAGATATTCTTCGCAAAGACTATTTTGCTATCGAGCTTTTCAGACTTGCTGCGTTGTTCCTGAGGAGTTCAAGACGAAAGAAACGAATCGAAAATATTTCAAAAGACGATGCTTACCGACGGACTAAACCGATGAAAGGGAGAGGGGTGTTTCCTTTATAATATATTGTTAGTTCTCACAGTGAAACGATTCTTTGAGTCGTCCGAATCGTCACAGCTATCTCCGATGTTCTAAATGTAAAGTCATTAACGGCTTTCATTAGAATTTCATCGTGCGATATAGTAGTAAAATACTCATCCATATCATACGGGTTTTATCGAATAACGATAAAAGCGGACGAGGTGCATGTTACTTGTTCTTCTCGTTAAGTTTTAGAACTTAAATAAATAGCGTTGATCAATGATCTGAATTCGAAGTTAACTAGGAAAGAATTTCTTGAGCTTTCTTCTTTTATACGTAACGTGGTCGATACTTGCTAACAGCATTTTCATTTACAACATTTTATGTTGTAACATCGTAGTATTACGGGTTGTTTTTAAAGAAATTGATATTATTTATTGCGTGAAATGATATTAGATGACACACTGTATGCATAAATTGTGTAAGCGTATATTCTAAACACTCGATGTTTATCGAAGGGATGAATATTTTGGTGAAGAAACTATTTATTAACGTAATTTTTACAAACTACTATTTAAGTGATTCAATAAGCAGGTCCCTCTCCTGAAATAATCGTTTTCATAACAATGCAAACTCAGTCGTGGGTTATCCGAGTTTTTTAAGGATCGGAAAATATAAGCATATTAAATTACTCACTTCGATATATTGTTTCATGTACTCGAAAGAACTAAGTATAGTCATATTTAACGAGTTATTATCGAAGATACATATTAGTTTCATCCCTGTATATTGTCACTGCTCTTTAATTTTCAATTTTCTTTCCTTTTGTTTTAACGTGAATGTACTTAAATGTATTACAGGTCTATATTGTTCCAAGCACGGAAACACGCATCTGATTTCTAAAGTGTAAGACTGATTTTAGAGATCGGCATTTCATTTGCATATGAATGTCTTTTTTTTATACATATACATATATATGTATATATATATATATATATATATATATATATATATATATATATATATATATATATACCATATTAGTTGTAATCGAATAGCTTTATAGTATAAAAATACCTGCTTTATCTAAGCAAAGTTTGTTATACTGTAAATTAAGGAATGCGTAAAGAACTTTTTCATTGAGCTCATTATTTCGATACTAACAAAGAACCACTTGTAAAACTTGTGATCACAATGACATTTGTATGACAGCCAAATTGCACTGAGCACGTATTTATGCTATCGAACTTAAAATTTTACTAGATGTAGGAACATCTTTTGTATCTTTATACCACTAATACTAAGAATGTACGCATTTTAATAATTAATTATTTATCGAAGAAAGATAACATTTGTAACTATTCGTGAGTCTAGTAAAATTTTAAGAAACAATTACATTTTCATTTCATTGTGCATTCGAATATTTGTAAATGGTATTTGAAGAAAAATAAAATGGTGTCATTCATTTTTTACACATCAGATGAAAGATTGCAATTCTAATAGTCAATAATATATAATAATATAAGAACAGCTGATTTACAAATTAACAAGTATATTTTATTCAATTTTTTTATCTATATAAGATATAGTAAAACAATGTACATGTGCAACTTAAATGAAAACTAGACACAATTATAAAACAGCTATATAGGTAGTTCATTTTACTATTAATTTATCCCTCGATATTAAGTTACTGTGATTCATTTGTACGATAACAAATTTGACCAAATTGAAAATGTAAGTACCTTGAGAGTGATTTCAGATCATTTGTAACATTCATTATCCTCCACCACTCTGCAGCACATTCCAAACTATCCTGTATATTATATACTTAATTGTTGTTGAGTGTGGTGAATGAATATATTAAATATAGCAGTTTTTCGTATATATGACATTCGTTCATAATTGATAAAAGTTCAATTTTCGAATTTGCGGGTAAATTAAGAAAAGCGACCCTGTCACAAAAAGCATCAAAACTGAGCGCGCAAGTGGATTTTCTGGCAGCTAGTAAAGCTACATCATATCCGGAAAGGAAAATTCGGGAGAAGTGCTTTGCATTTCTTTTCTGAAGGTGAGACTCTTCCTCAACGCTGGAAAAGATTTTCAATGGTAGCAGAGTTGCCAGGGATGCTCTAACTTTCTTTCTTCTACCCCTGGGGAATCCCTGTCAACCCTAAGTCCGATTGACTTCAACGAATCTTAGAGCATACGCTCTAAGTAAGTCTTAGAGTCTAAGATATGGTCTACGATTTCATGTTTGCTTCAGGGAAATTATCTGAAGCCGTGTCTATTGAGTATTTATGTTCTTCTTCCGGTCCGCGGGTCCGCCGTTCCGCCGAAATGTTCGTTTCCGACAAAACCCGCGAAAAACAAAATTTTAGCGATCTCTGTGTTTGGCACGAGTGAAATCGGTCTCTCATTGCAGCGAGGAACTATCGTGTCATTCATATATTAAAAAATATCTCGGATTTTTCTATGTTTAGTACATGTATATATTTTGAGTCGCTTATTCATACTATACGTTTGTATAAAATGTTAGTGTTATTTTGTCTCATTATGATCACGGGAGTGGGAACGGTGACGGATCATCTCTTATTCTTACATCGTGGTTCTCTTCCTTTTCCCTTAGGTCGGCAAAATAGGGGTCTACACTTCACTATGAAAATTACCTAGGCACTGTCCTTATGGTCCGTGTGGGTCTGTGTCGCGGACAATGTGGTGGGGTGAGGGGGACACCGGTTATCTCTTGTCTTGTCTCTTGTCTCCCGCATGCCGCATGTCTCCCGTGGACATCACTGATGTACATCTACGTACTGTGCCCTGTGCCATATACATAGTCGTCTTTCGAATCAACAGGTACATACTTAAGTGTAGGTACTTGCAAGTGTTTCTTCGAAATTGAATAAAAATATTATCTTTGAACGTGAACCCGCAAAACATGCACAGCAGTGGTTAGAAAGCCATCCAAGATATACTAAGTCGGTGAAAAGAACCTCTATTTTTGAAAGCGTCCACCAACTACAATACGGATAAATTCCTTACATTCCAACGTTGGTCCAGGTTCTTGGCAAGCAGCATCTAGATGTCTAGATGAGAATGTTACTTTTGTGATTACTTATTCGGTGACATCTGAGGAATGTGGTAAGAAAATTCGCTTCCTCCTATGTTTCGCAGACTTTTCTCTCTTTTGTGTTTCATTACATGTCTATGATGTGCAGCACTTTTACGATTAAATGTTAGCAGCATTTTCAACATCTAGCTCCCGAAATTACGTTAAAATATCGACACATTTGACTGACATCCTATTTTCATTTCGTAAGGAAGAACATTTTCTTTTAAAATATTTCTGCAATATTTTCGACTAAATGTAAAAGTGTTTACATATGCAATTTTATTTCGTGTATATTCTTTAAACTTCTCTCGAAACTTTAAAATGCTCGAAAGATTTCACAGATCGGTAACATGCGGAAAATAACTGATAAGAATTGGTCAATTTAAATTCATATTTGTTGACTATGACTACTCGTTAATTAAATGTTAACTTCACAAGAAACTTAAAAATGTTTCGATAGAAAAACTCATACAAAAAATGTGAAAATAGCATATTGATTTCTTATATTAATTGTTTAATATTTTAGACAAATTTTCATACTGTGGAATGTGCGGCATGGGTTGATAGAAGGAAAAGGTGCTGGATAATCCAAATGGATAACGAAAGCCCATTATGGCCCAGCATCTACAGACACAGCATCAGCACGAATTCTTACCATTGTGTGATGTATTATTCAACATAATCTCTCTTGCTTCGTACTTCTGCGACGTTGTTTTTGATTTTGCAATGGTATATGCCCTTGCGCATCATTCCATTGCTCCACCAATTCTTTTTCCTTTAAGTATTGTCCTTATCGCAACATCGTTAATTATCTCTCAGGTAATCTTTTCATTGTAATATAAATGATCTTTTTATTCTAATCAATTTATTTTATTATTTCATTGATTTTAGATTGTCAGCGTGCGATGGTACTTGTGGGGTGCCAGAGGAAGATTAACTGGTAAAACTATCACAGATTGCAATATCAGTGAAAAGAAAGAAAATGGGAATTGGGCGATATGGTGCGTTTTATTGCTTCATTCTACTCAAGTTGGAGTATTATGGAGATACTTCAAATTATTTATACCAGTTAATTTAACTTATGTTAAACATGAGGTAAATTTTATTTTGTAAACGAAGATGGTAGAAAATTGTCAAAATTTGGATAATTCCAGCACGTAGAATATTAGTAAGGTTTTATTCTGTATATTTCCAAATTTTCATTGTTTTCTGCTATCCTTATATAGAAAGCAAAAACATACAAAATTATTTATAAATGTATAATATAATAAGGCTTTGTGTTTTATTAGGTCAGGGAACTTTGTGTACTTCGCCTTATACATGCGTTCTGTGAAGCTGCTCCAATGCTGCTGTTGCAATTGTATCTGTTATCTATTGGAGTCAACAACGACTCGAATATAGACGTCGGGAAAGCGAAAGAAACTGAACCCAGAGATAGCGAAAAATTAGCAAAATTGACTGCAGTATCAGCGGGACTCTCGTTATGGAGTGTATGTTGGGCGGTAGCTAGCTTTAGCAAAGGTGCAGCTCGACTGCGTAATTTGGAACGTTTGGTACTTACGTGGCTAGGTGTGCTGGCACAACTAGCATGGAGGCTAGGAACTGTAAGTGCTAGAGTAGGAGTATTGGTAGCTTATGCTTCACTCTATGGTGGACAATGGCTGTTAATTGTCATGGCCCTCCACTGGCTGTCGATGTTGATGTGGCTGCTGCTTACTCCAGATGGTCTTTTTCACGGTGGTGAACATTTACCTATCTTAAGGAAAACTTCTCTGGCCTCTCTTCTCGCTTTCGTTTACATATTTGCATATGTAAATTTGCACGAAACGAATCATCGTCAAAAGATGGTAAGTAAAAGGATATTCCCCATGTGTTAATCATAATAATAATTGTAACATTCATATCGATAATATCCATGTATTTGTGTAGGTAATATTTTATACAGTAATGTTTTTGGAAAACAGTCTGCTTATTGGTGTATGGATAGTTGGCATTAATAGAAGTGATCTCCTTCCACACCAAAACCATCCAAATCCGGTAACTCTTGTACTCACATTGTTAGCTTTATTTTTCGGTGGTATGTTTTTCATGGGCCTTTATTACAGGTAATTATGAAAATGTGCAATTTAATCTTCATTTTACAAAACATATTTTTCAATCGTTAATTTTATGTTTAGATTTTTTCACGTAAGAAGATTAATGTACGAAGCTGGTGGTAGAATGACAGCTTCGAACCTCACAACGTTACCGAATCAGGTGCATAAATGACTTAAATAGAAGAACAAAAAATATTTAACGAAAATGATTACTGTTGCTTTTACACTATACAAGTAATGTTTGTAGGACAATTTGGAGGAGAAACAAATAGATTATACGGAAGATAAGAAAGTAAATATGAACGTGGGAATGAGACGAGTTAAGTTAAGTAACGGTGGTATACCAGGAGTGTTTAACTGCCGTTTTGCCAATCCAACTGTAGCAAATCCAAATCGAAAGAAGAAAAAACCAACTACTTTCGTCCCTCCGCCATCGCAGTCGCAGACAGGAGCCGTCGCAACCTCAATGAACGCTATAGGAGACACGAAACAGTGGCTGAGTATGAACAGTAATTCACGTCAATTAATTCCATTTTGGAAAAGATCCGTGATGTCTTCTGGTGTATTACAGGTAGCGAAATATTTCATGTCGTTAATGTGTTTTCGAAATTTATAAACGTATATCTCCTTTTCAACTTACATTCAATGATTTCTTATTTGAGGCAGAATGATCACTCGGGTGAGCAAAAGATCGGAGCAGACGCTGGAACTGGGGGTTCTTTGAGCGTTAATTTAATAAGAGAAAAACTTCAAGAGAAAAAACAACAGCAACTACGAGAATTACGTGCTATACAAGAAGAAATAAAAGAAGGAAAATTATTTCCTCCACCCTCGGCATCGGCGTCCTCGTTCTCGTCATCGGCTGCATCAAATCAACAGCCACCACCTAACACAAAGTTACATACTTCTCCTAGCTCACCGTTATTCACATCTGCTCCTTCCATAGTTGATCAAAATGGAGGAGTCACATTGTCCTCATGGCCACCGGTAAAAATGCATTGTCTCTTACCTCCGCCACCATCGTCCTCTTACTACCCGAATGTTCACCCTTCAAATTCGTGGAGGACAACGCAGAGAGAAAGGGCGGATACTCCAGAAATTTTACTGGCACCACGATGTCTTCCTCATCATTATACGCATTGGGCTCCATCGACTCACGTTAATCATAGGTAACCACGCAATTGAATACTCATGGGGATAAACTGTTGTAAAATCAAAACAAAAATAGGCAGAAATTTGAAGACACCTTATGTAAACAAATTTTAGATTACGTTCAAGTCAAAACGGAGGAGAAGAAAGCTCAAAAGGCGAAGGCGAAATAGAAGGGGAAATAAGTGATATGGAGGGTAGCCAAGTGTCGCTACCTCGAAGTTACACACTTCCTCGTGAATTTAAATATAATCATCCAAATAATACCGCGAGAGAACGAGAACGACGTGTTGGAAGTAGTAAGATTACAGCAACACGTTTCTATTTACCTTCCACCAATAGTTCTGACGGTAGGCGTCCACTAAAATGCGTGTCATCGATATTTCAATGAGTTATCCTCGATTCTAATACAATTCTAATTAATAGGAGATGTAGATAGTGCAGACAACGAAGACGAGACGGATTCCGAAGTACAATTTCGTGTGAAGAATGGTTACGGTCATAATACTTACATTGGTGAAGAAGAGCAGCAGCAACAGCAGCAGCGATACGTGTTCGAAGCTAATAGTCAGCAGGAATTTTTGCATTCCAATTCGGATTCTACGACAGCTGTCGTAATCTCGGGAAATTCTTATTTAAATAACTCGCAAGGAGTACAACGGTCGAATCAGCTTTTCAGAAACAGGGTTAAACATGAAACAAAACTCTGAAGTTTTATTTTTCGTAATACACATTCAGAGTAGGAATGTCCATAAAAGATCGGCATTCCTACTTCAGAGATTGTATCGTAGCTGATCGAAGGGATGAGACAAGAAAGACTGTATGCTCTCTATTTTTATAAAACGACTCCACCTTTTTACATCGCGCAAGGAGCACATCCTGCATTGCGCTATTCTCAATTTGAGGCTTCAAAAGTATAATTCCAATTTATCGACAACAATACACTTATTCCGTTTAAAGTCTAAACGATGTTAGAAAGTACCCTCTCCTTTCTACGAATTTAATCTGAGTTGGATTGTCGGGTACGTTTATTTACGTAATCGATCTCTTTAAATACTAAATATGCAGATTTTTATACGAATTTAGAATTCTATGCATCTTAAGTATCTTTTTTTTAATAAATTATTGACTCTTTTTAACTGTATTTTATTAGGAAATATATAATTTACGAACCATAAAAGTTATTTTTGTGTTATAGGTATCATCTCTCTTTAAATTTGTCTCTATGAAGGGAGCAATTATTTAAACATGTGGATTATTTGGATCAACGATATTTATTTAACAATGGAAATATAAATAAATATTTTTTCTTTTGCAGTAGTTAACATAGTCAATATTTCAGTCTCTTTGTCATATCTACTGTATGCACATTTGTGCGAATATACAGATGTTTTTTAATATTACAATATGTTAAAAATGTGCCATAAATTATCTCGATAGTATAGAAACCATAAGTTTTTTTGGACAATATTAAAAGAATTCTCCATGTTTACGAGAAAAATATTTATAATAATCCTTTTAATATAAGTACATAGATACAAGCAACAAAACATTTATTCTGTACAAATAATTGATGAGTCTTTACGTTGTGCATTATTTTCTGACTCTTATTAGGTAACAAACGCTTGTGCTTCATTAACGATTGCATAAAATAATAATTTAAAAATCATAAAGTAAAACTTGATGTCAGAACTCGATGGCATCAAGCAATAGCACGGAGGTATCATCTTGTAAATAATTCAGTCGATACAAATATGTTAACCGCAAACAGTTCAAAGAATAATTTCATTCTTAAAATTTCTCGTAAGCTCTTTGTGCGGCAAGACAATGGAATTCAATAAAATTTTCTCAGCTGCTAAGCGTACGCTCGTGCCTGAAATACAAATGATAGAGAGGTAATTATTTCTTTCACAAAGAACGTCGAATGAGAAGTTAATTACCGAGAATTGTTATAGAAGGATTGAGTTTCCCATTTGTATTAAACAAAGGCAAATTCTCCATTTTTGCGAATGGTTTATCAGGATTGGGGTCGCACGGTGTTCCTTCTATTCGTGCCCATTCTCCTACATAACTGCTTTTACCTACTATACTATGAAGAACAACTGAATGTGCTTGAATGTGAGCATTAGCTAATATGATTGATTCTCTTATTCTAACACCTGGTGCAATAATAGCGTTTGGACCTATGCTTACGTTTGGTCCTAGCTGTAAAAGAAGTACATAGTGTGATATCAATGAATCAATGTTTAATACTACCTAGTGAAAGCCTATTAATAGGTTTTTTAATGACTATTCTATTATATATTAAAGAAGTTTTAATAATTTCTTTACCACTGCTGATGGGTGAACTGTAGCTGATGGATGAATGTAAACATCACCAATAATTTGACAAGGTCCATTTGTTGTAAAAGCAAGGCGATTTGAACGATTTGCTTTATAAAGAGCTAAATAATGACGATTAGCGTATATCGCGGAACCAGCTGTTTTAACTTGCGACCACCATCTTAATACAGGTAATGCGAATAAGCGACCAGTTCCAGCTAATCGAGTTAATATGTCTTGTTCAAGAGATATATGAGCCGGATCTCTACCGTTTCCATTGAATTGCCTAGAAGCAGAGTACGTATTGAATCTATATACATTCTTCTTTAGAACTTTGCAAGAAAATACGTATGCATTGTGCACTAAAATATCTTACGTAAAAGTTTCTTGATTTTGTCCAGCATAAAAAGCATCTGCCATAGTTTGAAAAATATCTGGGGAAGCAAGATAGACTCCACAATTGATCAAGGTTGAAACGAATGTTGATGGTTTTTCTACATAATGTGCAACTTCCTTGTCTTTACCAAGAACCATACATCCATAATTTATGGATTGTTGCCTTGTTGCTTCTGTAGCCATAATTGTAAGCAATGCTTGCTTTTCTATATGAAATGCGACTGTTTCTTGTAAAGGAAAATCTGCACAAACATCACCATTCATCACAAAGAAATGTGTAGGAGAACCAGATCGTATCTGATCACGAAAGTGATACATTCCACCGGCAGTTCCCAGCATAGTAAACTCCTGAAGATATCTAATAACTATGTTATATGTAGTTATCATGTCATGGATAAATTGTGTCAAATCACTTGCAAGGTACGATCCAATTATTAATATTTCACTGAGATTTTCTACTTTTGAACATGCTTCTATGTGGTGTTGTATTACTGGTAAACCAGCAATTGGAAACAATGGTTTTGGTATATCCAAGGAGAGAGGTCTAAATCTAGTTCCTGCAAAGCATATTATTCTTATTATTTCCTATTAGTACCTTAGACATCTAACTCCAATTCAATTTTTTATTATGTATTTATGTTTATGTTTAAGGTTATATTATTTTATTATAAGTAATCTATGTATAGGAAACGAAATTAAACTGCAAAAAAACAAACCTTTTGATGGGCCTCCAATTAATATAACAGCTTTTAATATCATTTTAAGCAATTTTCAAATTTTGTTACAGTTGTAAAGAATAAACTTGCCACGATGATAAAAATCAATATGTACATATACCGATAGGTTTCGGAACACTTCAAAATTGTATGTATATGTATGATATGCATTCAACATATGTACTTATTATGTACGTTATATGTATATACAGTATGTAGTTCATAAATTCCTATTTAATGGATAGGATAAGATAAGATAAGATAGAAACTAGTGTGACCTGGTCCTGACCTGACCTGACATACCAATACTAACAGATCACAGTCTTCACGAGATGATATTCATTGTTTCATCGTAATAAGAGGAAAAAATTATTTAAACTATTAATGTTAAATCAACTGTAGTTATCGCTTTGAATTGGTTTTTCAATTTGTTTTGTGATAAAGAATTTAAAATGCAGGTTAATATTGAAAAGAGATGTTCAAATTTTATTTGTACTTATAATTCCATACAAAATATTCATATTAAAAATTAACAAAATAGAGAATTTAAACAAAGAACGTTGTTATATAATTATCCAATTATTTATACATTATGATTCAATTTAATGAATGCACATATATTGATGATGATGCTATTACATGTACTGTTCAATTATGTTTTGTATAAAAAATATATTAGTAATTACGATGTATGTAATTAGATGTATAAAATTTTGTATATTTTAATTTATAAACCAGGTAACACCAGATTTAGAAAATTCATGCATATTTCAAATCCAACAAAACATGCAGCATTTGCTGGGAAAGCACGGAGCATCACAGGTGTACATCCCTTGTATAAAGCTTTTGGCCCTTCTTTCTTCATTAGAGCTACAAAAACATCTCGGATCCCATGTTTGTAAGTGCCCTCTGGAGCTATAAGATTTCATATAATAATTCAACAAATTTCTGAACTGATGTGTAACTTTTGTATGTTATTCTAAAAGTAATTCAAGCGTACATACCGCTTTGCAGACGACTTTTTAACACGTCAGGAGGCATTCCAACGATCCAATTGGCAATACCGGCACAACCACCAGCGAATATTGTAGGCAATAGTCCTAAACTTCCATCCTTTGGAGTCAACCAATTTTTCAAACATTCATACGTTGCAAAATACATTCCACTGGCAGGGATATCTGAAAGTTTTGAAAAAGGAATTATATATCGAGGAAACAGATAATGGGAAAGCTATTTGCTTGAAATACTTCATGAAGCAAAAGAATATGGTAACATAATGAAAACCATATTCTTAGACAACAATAACAGTGAAAAAAGATTAAGTTCCACCTGGATCTACATAATCCAAGCATCTTGTGAAAACGTTATTTATAATTATAAAGCGAGAATAGTATGTGTGGGCTGCTAGATAGGAAACATCCTGTTTGATAGGGGACATCGAGGCAGAAGATAACAGTTAACAAAATTCAGTTTCCTTCGAACCAGCGTACCATTACTGGTTTTAAGATCCATTTTTCTTCATTCCTCTAGTTCAAAGTGGATAATGACGGTTGTTTTAATTCTCCTGATCACTCTTCTGGTACAAAATTTTTCCTCCTATTTAAAAAGAGCTTTACTTGTTTCAAGCTAATTTTATACATACAAATTCAAAGCAATTTCTAAGTCGTAGTTGCTTTTACATCTATCTTCTTAAAATACCATTTAGAACGAGTGCTTTGGTCAGATAATCGACATTGGTGGTGTCTGGGAGGTGAAATGTCCCCAAGGATGTTCTTGCGAGGTACAACGATTCGCTGATTTGCCTCTACAGCGTTGGATCCGGACAAATCAAGATCAGGTATGACGATAATTCGTTCTTTCCTTTTTCATAATTTAATTAATTTCTTCTCAACAGGCTTTGTCTAGTGATGACGATTTAGAACTTAGTTTAAACATGGATCATTCTATGATTAGCGAATTCTTGAAGGTAGCGATCTGTGTCGTAGCAGAAGATTATGAAGAACTTTTGGAAAAACTTCCATCGGATATGCAAGTAAATATTACTAGGTATTAGAAGCTTTTTCATTATACGCATATCAGAAAAGTTAATTTCGCATATTTTCCTTTTAAAATCTTTCAGATTTTTACAATACTCGAATCTGGTGTGAAAGATTTTCAGATTCTCCTACAGTCTACAACATTTCAGCGTTTTACAGATTTAATATCCTTAGACATACAAGGCATAGATTATAATGAACCTGGACGAAAGTATTTAAATAACGAACAGAGAAATCGGGGCGGAATCATTTTATCTGTTGACTCTCTGTATCCATTGGGTTTAAATCTTCTTTATTTGAATTTGGAACGAGTGAAACTAACTAGTCTGAGCCCAACAAAAAAAAACAAAGCCAATTTGGTAGTTAAACCGATGAATACAACCGAAGAGGAAAACAGAAACAAGCAGTTGCTAAATACAGGGCATAGATTAATATTTTTAAGTCAACAAAATAGCGATGACAGTAATGACAAAGAAATACTCCCTTATGATATCTACAAGCAAGAAATGGAGGGCTACAGAGAAACTGTTGGGCTTTTTACTGGTTTAGGGAGCTTAACACACTTAAGAGTTTACGATTGTAATTTGCAAGACATATCGTGGCATATGTTCGATGGTTTGAACAGTCTTGTCTATCTTTCATTGGAGAAAAACAATTTAAAATTTATTCCAGAATTTTGTTTTTATGGTACACCTAATGTAAAAGTACTTTCACTTGCAAGCAATCAGTTATTAACACTTAAAAGCGTTGACTTGGCAGGCTTGCTGATGCTTGAAAATCTTGATTTAAGAGGAAATAATTTAACTTTCTTGTCAGAGTTATCTCTGCCTCCTTTTCCAATGCTGAAGTTAGCAGATTTCCGTGGAAATCCCTTAGATTCAGTATTTCCAAGGTAATTTTGATAGTTTCTAATAAATAATTTAATATATGCGTAAGTATACGCTGAAAATGTATTTTTTGTTTTTAGTACCTTTGAAATTATGAATACAACGATCAAATTATTCTTGGGAGGGGAATACTCAAAACTGTATTTGCAGAAAAATTCCTTTTTGGGATTACATCAACTTCAAGTGTTGCATCTATACAATTTGGAGATACATGTTTTGGAACGCTTCGTATTTCAAGGAATGCAACAGTTATTACAGCTAAAAGCACGTGGAAATATTTCAAGCATAGAATTTGACGCATTCGTCGATTTAATCCAACTGCAGGATCTTGATTTAAGTCATTGCCATATTCGTAAAATATCTATGGATGCCTTTTATGGGTTGGAGCACGTTAAGCGCATAGATTTATCTAACAACGAGTTAGAATTTATTCCGCCTGGTCTCTTTGGAGTACAACAGCAAAAGGAACTTAAGGAAATCATTCTTACAAAAAATAAATTGACTATGCTTCCTCTAGATTTTTTCAAGATGTTGCGTGGTCCAAATAAACAACAACAAATAACAACCGTTAGATTAGATGGTAATCCATGGGATTGTACTTGTTCTATGACCACATGGAATCCTCAATTGGTAAACACAATGAAGGTGTCCTTGAAATCGTATTGCGTTGGAACATATTGATAAAAATATCTTTTTTTTTAAATAGGTGAACAGATTACGAGAAACAGCACCGCGTTGCTCAACCCCGAAAGGATTGCGAAACTGGGGCGTTTTCTACGCGCTACGAAAAGGAGGTTTGCAATGTAGGAGTTTGAGAAGGAAACATTTTAAGAAATCCCCTACTGGAAGGAGCTCTTACGAAGACAACACCATCAGTTAGATAATTTACAAATAATAAATATTTGTATAAAAACAACAAAACTCAAATGTAATAAAATTCTTAATTTTCAACTTTTACTTTTTCAAAGAATTAATTTCTTTAAATATATCATTTTTTTTAGCATTTGCATGATTGAACACGGTGTAATTGAGTTTGTACTATAAATTTGGATATAGTTAGAGATACATACAAAACCAAAAATTTTTAAATAAAGATAATAAAATATGATAGGACATAAAGATAATCTATATACATAGTATTGTTTGCTATAAAAATAAATGAAAAAGAAAACAAATGATAATGTGATTTCACATACCTCTCAGAAGAGTAGCACAGGTACCTTTGTATATACTTCTTATTCCTCCCTCTTTATAAAGCTGTTTTACGCAATCAATAGGTCCCTTATATTTTGGTTTTGCATCTCCTTGTTGTATCTGTAGAAGACATTTTATTCTTTCTCCAGGTGTCATTATAAAAGTTGTAAAAATGCCGCTGAACGCACCAGCGGCAAATAATTGTATCGGTGTCAATCGATCATTATCATTCTTTCTTATTAGTTGCTTGCCAAGACCAAAGCCATAAAAGCTTATGGCAAATATTGGAGCTACACCGAATAAAGGTGCACCCATACCTAATGGAATAAGTGTAAATTATAAATAATCTGGTACATAAACTCTTAAGTGAATCAATGATCTACTTTATACCTTTATATAAACCACGCACTCCTTCTCTTGCTATTGTTTTCTTAGCACAATCTAGTGTTCCACTGTAGAGAGCTGTTTCATTTGGACCAGGCACAGGCATAGTTTGAAGACGAACCTGTTAACACTCATTTTTCTTTCTTTAATACCTATTTATAGCGGTGGAAGAAATATTTAAAGGTTCTCAGTTTTAATGTAGGAGGAATTTAAACAGTATGTTCGATTAGTTCTGTTACAACAAAAATAAACAAATATAGTGCAAGTGTATTAGATCCGTTTACTAATTTATCATTATTTATGTATGTGTAGTAAATGTATAGTAAAATAGGCAGTCAACCTTACAAACAATTACGGTTCTTTATGTAACAGTAATTAATTGTTTGATTTACCAATAATAGTGTAACCTTACTTTTATCGTATCTAAAGGATGTCCTGCGATTACGGTGCATATTCCACCGAATCCTCCGCTTAGAAAGTATTTAATCGGACTTTCTTTTTCCGACATTTTGATATTACTCTATTTAGTATGAGACTAACAGGAACATTAACAAGTCCAATAACGAATAATTACAGGTTTTCTTGTTCTTATTGAAGGAGGAACTTAAAGTACAAGGTTCAAAGGAAGGTATGTACATGATACTTGTATAGCAATTGACAAATTGTTTTGCACTGAAGTGGTTATTCGATGATTATTTTAAAGCAACCTGAAAAAACTCAAAGTTCTAAGGTACATATGTACATCATACATACAAGTACTTTTTCCATTGTGATAGCACTTAAGCTGTGGCTTTTTCTAGCAAAATCAAATTAAAGGTACATACTAATCGTATACTACATTATACATATATATCGAAGCTTGCAGTTATCAACGCAGTTTTTGAAAATCTGTTTTTTAAATATGGCATAATTATTTCATAAGTGCCGCCAACCTGGTTTAAAGATAGTGCTGCGCGTATATAGTATACTTAGAATGAAACATTTTAATAATGAACAGCAATGAACAGTTTCACCTTTCGAAAAATCAAAAATATCTGTGGACAGAAAATTGACCAGCAGCTTCCTATTCTTTATGTTACATGATAAATGATTGAAACACTGCATCGATACATAGTGTCTAGATGCAATGTACATAGTGTCTTCAAGATAATAAGTGTCAGAGAACATGTAAATAGTATCAGGTGATTGAAATCATTAGCAATCTGATCTAGGATTTCACGAAAATAAGTTGTCTTTTAATTTTACGTGTTCTTATATTCTTCGATATATCAATCACACTTTTATAAAACGGCTAAATCAACGAATTCAATTATTTTTTTATTTTATTTGACCTTGCTGTAATCTGCTATAAATTTATCGCATACGTGTGATGACAGTAATTAGTTGCGTTGAACGGTGTTTACAACGGTTCGTCTTCAGTTCGTTTAGTATTGTAACAAGACTCCAAATATCAAAATATATTCATTTCTGATAGTTTTAAATATCTATCTTTAAGAAAGTTCTCTTAATTCTTTACAAAAATTTTATTACAGAAATATCCAAAATGTCTGAAAAGATTCCATCTAATCAACCACAACCTATTGTTAAGATAGGTCATTATACGCTTGGACAAACTTTAGGTGTTGGAACATTTGGTAAAGTAAAAAGTACGTATAATGTTTCATGTATGGCTTAGGAGAATATTGTTACCAAATTATTTATAACTCGTATTGTTTTTATAGTTGGAGAACATGTTTTGACAAAACATAAAGTTGCTGTAAAAATACTGAATCGCCAAAAAATCAAAAGCCTCGATGTGGTAGGAAAAATTAGAAGAGAAATACAGAATTTGAAACTCTTTAGACATCCTCACATCATTAAATTGTAAGTTGACGATCGTGTTTGTTAAAATATTAAATAACTGTCGATTAAATTATGCTTTTTTATTAGATATCAAGTCATAAGCACACCTACAGATATATTTATGATAATGGAATATGTGTCGGGCGGTGAACTATTTGACTATATTGTGAAACATGGAAAGCTTAAAGAATACGAGGCACGAAGATTTTTTCAGCAGATTATTTCGGGAGTTGATTACTGTCACAGGCACATGATAGTTCACCGTGATCTTAAACCTGAAAATCTTCTTTTAGATCAGAATCTACATGTAAAAATAGCAGACTTCGGTATTTGGATAGAGCTGGGATTTTATTATATACTAAATAAAAGCTTCGATGAAGTACAAGACATTCAGTAACATTTCTGGAATCTGTTTAATTTATTTAATTTACTTTTCCAACAGCTATGAACAAATGTCTTGTATATCGCATGGAACAAATAAGATTTATTTACATCAAATTTTATATAACTCTAGGTTTATCAAACATGATGATGGATGGAGAGTTTTTACGTACTTCCTGCGGTTCTCCAAACTATGCAGCACCAGAAGTAATTTCAGGAAAGCTATATGCTGGTCCTGAAGTTGATATCTGGTCTTGCGGAATTATATTATATGCGCTACTTTGCGGTACATTACCATTCGACGATGAACATGTACCAACACTTTTTCGTAAAATTAAATGTCAGTATTAATTATATGATCATTATGATTCATTCTGTATGGGAAAACTGATACAAAAATATTCCTTTTAGCTGGCGTTTTTCCTATTCCGGAGTACCTGAATAAAACTGTTGTAAGTCTTTTGTGTCATATGTTACAAGTGGATCCTATGAAAAGAGCAACCATCGAAGATATCAAGTATAGAAACTCTGATACAATTAGTTATTATTTTCTACATTGAAATCTAATAATGCTTCCGCTAAATGTGAATTTTATTTTAGGAAGCATGAATGGTTCCAGAAGGATTTGCCTTCATATTTGTTTCCATCACCTGTTGAACAAGACTCTTCTGTAATCAATATAGACGCGGTAAACGAAGTTTGTGACAAATTCAATGTAAAGGAAGCTGAAGTTCATTCAGCATTATTAGGTGGAGATCCGCACGATCAACTAGCAATTGCCTACCATTTGATAATAGACAATAAATTAATCGCCGACGAGGCTGCTAAGGCGGAATTAAAAGATTTTTATGTGGCTTCTAGCCCGCCGCCTGTAGCATTTAGCCCCAATGATTCCAACAACAGCCCTCTGAGACCGCATCCGGAAAGAATAGCACGTGCGTTTATAACAAGTTTTAGACAGTGCTTGATTTTGCCATCAACTTATAACGCACAAACTTTCAACATATGTATTGTATACTTGTAGCATTGCGAGAACGTCAAAGTTCTCAAGGAAGTACGTCATCGCAAACACAAGGTAACCGTGGCACTCCCGTAAAGCGAGCTAAATGGCACTTGGGAATTCGCTCACAGTCGAAACCTAACGACATTATGAATGAAGTTTATCGAGCTATGAAAGCTCTCAACTTTGTAAGCCATTCTATTTATACATAATGAAAACTATTAATTGCTTCAATAATTTAATAGTGTCTGCTATCTTTTCCAGGAATGGAAAATCATAAATGCGTACAGCGTCCGAGTGCGTCAAAAAAATAAAATAACTGATAGATATAGCAAAATGTCGTTGCAGCTTTATCAAGTTGATAGTAAAAGTTATTTGTTAGACTTCAAATCTTTGTCCAGCGAAGAAGGAGAAGAAATAGGACGCGGTAAAATATAATATTAATACGAATTTTAATTTCACATTTTTTTAATAACAGGTTTTATTATAGATCCGACACTTCCACCGCCGCAAATGACAGGTCATCATACAATGGAATTCTTTGAAATGTGTGCAGCGTTGATCACACAACTGGCCCGATGAATTTGCTACAAGAATATAAGCCACTGTTTTCCATAATTCAGCATAAGTAAAAGCGATGTGTTTCTTGGTCTAATTGCAATACACATCACGCAGTTTTTAGGATAAAGGGGTCATGTTAGGATGAAACAAATGAATATCAATTCTACAAAGAACTTACACGCTAGCAAGGAATGGTCAAATAAATCCTTGGATAATTGAACAACATTTTTCTTAAACCTCATCTTCCTTCTTTAACATCTTGTTTCATAATTTTAGACATTTCTTCTGAATGTTTTCCTTAACTAATGTAATTAATTGTAAAATATTTGTTTGTTTTTATTAAGAAAATACAACTTTAGACATCTCTAAGTCCATAAGTCTTTGTTACAGAAATATGCTTTCTTATCTTTAGGGATGTAGTAGTAACTATGTGTAATAAAATATAAAAAATAAGACGTAATATACAATGTAATATCCGATACGAACCATTTACTCTTGAAAATTTAAATGTAGCGCCATTTGTGACAAGTGGCGTCTCTCGCGGCAAGTATTCGTATCTCTATCCGGAGTCCATACAGCGCCAATTGGGGTAGCGGCAGAACGTTCAAACTGTTAGTTAAAATCGACTACCGGTAAATTGGCTAGCAGTTTGAGCGTCTTGCCACTCGACTAAATGGCGCTGTACGGACTCAGAACCAAGCTTCACGTTTACTCCATAAGAGACGCCACTATCGCCTTCGTTTGCGCAATACAGGAACGCCTAAAAAGAAGGCGATCTTGTTCTCCGATAGATTGCACCACCTATATATTACTAAATACTTAAAATATTTAAAATGAATCTTTGAGTAGTCAGATTAAAGCTCGAAAAATGCACTTGATGGTAAGTTAATTGCGATTTGAAAACAATTACGATGGCATAATAGAAATTGAAATTAAACATCGTTTTCTATCATATTACAATTCAAATATCGCCGAGCTTTCGAACGGTTCCAATTTCTCGCAACTAGCCTTTCCATTGTGTTCCATTCAGAGGGCCTTCGTAAAGAACAAAGATATCAACTTACAAAAACGGTAACACCATCCGTATGTAAATTCAGAATTTCGAGATTACGAACATTACAATTTCCGACGAAAGAATTGTCTCTGTAATAATCCTATGTGGATCATACAACCTGTTTTTATATTATAGGATCCGGTAGAATATTGGCTACCATTTTCGAAAAAGTATAATTCGAGGAAATTTTCCGATAGCAATTCGTATGTAATTTTATAAGAATTCTTATTTTCGTGTAAATAAGAAAATAAAAAAAAAGTATCCGGGCATAAGTGTAACATATTTAATGCAAGGGAGAAATATAGCAAAAAAGGAAGTAAGCACTTGCTTGGAACATGTTTGTAATCGTTCCAATTGAGTATGCAACTTCACACGAAACTCTTTGACAAGTGATTTGAAAAAAATTTATTCCATCGTAGAATCTAAAAGTTTTCGAAAAACATGTTATTTATATGCCGAAATTAGCACATTTCCTTTCTGTTCAAAGGCGGTGTCTTAAATACGATACATCGAGATAATGCAACGACAAAAACTCTTTGGGGAGGACTGTTTATAATTTTGCTATGCAGATATTGAATAAAGCCACTACGAGAACAGTGCTCTTTGATATTGCAGGATCTGTAGAAAAAAAGAGGGACTTTGACTTTACACATATTCTGGATTCGAATTCGGGCCTCCTTCCGTCCCAGAGAAGGGAGTTATTCGACGTGCGATCCAGGCCCTACTGCGTTTTTTTACTTTTTCCGGGTCCTTTTTACGCACACATAGAAGAGGCGCTCCCACAATTATTGATCAACAAGTACAAATTCAACATCATCGATCTTGGCGGATTAAATACCAATTGCGTGAAAAACAATGGCTGCTACGTTCGATCAATATGACAAGTCCAGGTAAATAACTATGCATTTTGTCCTTTCCGTTTGATTTCTGTTTATCAATTTTATCTTCGATGTCTCTTCGAATAATAGACATTGTATCCTCTGTTAACCTGTAAAATTACATTACGACGTTCGCAATACTTTTCATGAGGTTCGATTCTTAAATAACCTTCGTAACGTGTAATATTTTTAAAAATATTCGATTATACTGGAAAATTTAAACTACGAAAAGATAATTTGTTAGACACGTAGTATCTCGATTTGAATGCTTCTTTCACTTATGTTTTTCCGATTTGTTGTTTCATTAAATTTTGAAACAGAATAGTTACAATTGTACCTTTTTTAGCTGGTACTTTGGTGCAATGTCACGTCAAGACGCCTCGGATTTACTTATGGGTGAAAAAGAAGGTGGTGTGTTTTTAGTGCGTGACAGCACATCGATACAAGGAGATTTTGTATTGTGTGTACGTGAAGACAGCAAAGTTAGCCATTATATAATAAATAAAATTCAGCAGGGTGATCAGATACGTTATAGGATCGGCGACCAAATGTTTCCCGATATTCCCAACCTTTTGGCTTTTTATAAATTACATTACTTGGATACAACGCCGTTGATAAGGCCTGCTCCAAAAAAAACACAAAGGGTAGTAGCAAAATATGATTTTGAAGGCAACGATCCCGATGACTTGCCCTTTAGGAAAGGTTTGTGTGCTTTGATTTTTTTTACTTATCTTTGTAAATAATTAGTAAGTAATTTACCGACCAAGTACCATTTATTGTAGGTGAAATTCTCACAATAATTTCAAAAGATGAAGAACAATGGTGGACGGCCAAGAACAGTCTTGGTCAAACTGGATCAGTTCCAGTTCCATATGTTCAGAAATACGAAGAGGATAATCACTCGCTTGTGGAAAATAATTCACGCCCAGAAAGCGGAGGTAGTTCAACAGTGAATTCGAATTCTGTACAAGTTACTGGTTCTCAAATGCCTTACCAGGAAAGTGGACAAGGGACCACCCGCAGATCAAATATTCAGCGAACATTACCTGCGTTTGCTAAAGTAAAACAAGCGAGGGTACCGAACGCGTACGATAAAACGGCTCTAAAATTAGAAGTTGGCGATGTGATAAAAGTAACAAAGACTAATATGAACGGCCAGTGGGAAGGTGAACTGCACGGTAAAATTGGACACTTCCCATTCACGCACGTTGAATTTGTAGACAATGAGAGTGGAGAAGACAATCAGGAGATTTAACGGAAGTCTTCCAAGTGTAACGAGCAATGAAATTAACTTGGAGAATTCTATATTGACAATTTAGATTTACATTAGCAGCTTTCCTATGTACCGGTACATAGAAACAGTCTGTTTTATTATCTAAAATTTTCCTGAATTTAAAAAAGATTTAAATAGTACATACTTTTAGCACACTCCAGTTAGTCCAGAGCCAAGATATACTATTTAAATGTATAATAGAGTTTAAATATCACAGTGATACATTTTGTGCAACGCGTACCACAAAATGACTACTCTCTTAACCCATTTGCATCGTATGGAAATATGAAAAAAAGGCCCATATCACCGAAAAATTTTTATTAATATATTTAGGTGTAAAACTAATTCATTTTTTTCTTCCCACTCGAATTCACTATCACTATCATCACTATTGGATCTTATTTCTCTAATTCGCCTTCCTTTTAGCGGCCTAATTTCTTCTGTACCACAATCAGAAAAACTGCTTTCAGATTCCAGAATTCCATCCATTTCTATTTTTAAGGTTACGAATAAGTTTAGTGACTAACAAATTTCAGTATGTACACAACACCGGCGATAGTGATTGCAGAGATAACAAAGAGTGTGTGTAACAGTTATCAGTATCGGTGCTTGTCTCTGTGATCTTATACTGTTAGGGAGTGTGTTATTTTATTAATTAAATATTTGGATTCAATACCGAACGCAGCCGCGTATATATACGCTCCGGTGATAGTGACCAGGAAAATTGAGCGTATATATACGCTTATGATGCAAATGGGTTAAGAATTATTTCTTCGGTGAACACAGAAAAATACAGTATTGTTATAAACAATCCTTTATATTTCTATCGGAACAAGCTGAAATAATAATATCTGTCTATAATTTTTAGTCATAACTATCACTTGTTAATGTAACTCACAAAACATTTTCAATGCTTCTCTTTATCGAAGCTAACAATGTCTTTTAATTTCTCTAGTCAAAACAGCGATATTAAGAGAATTATATGACCGAGTCATGTATCGACACCGTTCGTTTAGGAGTTACAAAAATATTTGTTCCCTTTATGCATATTTTGTACCGGTACATATTATGCTGCTTAGCCATAGGTTGTGCCACGGATGGAGCAACATTTTCTACTAAAATATTCTATTTAATGATGGAACTGTTAACCACATTACGATTGTAATTATACATGAATCACACTAAACTATATATTAATAACGTAATTATGTAAGTTGCGATTATCATATAAGTTGAAAGAACAGAAACTATGAGTTTAAGTTTATAAATGGATCGTATTACCATCATGTTTGTAAGTTATGCGAATTACTTGTTAATATGTAATTATACAGATTAAGCATATTAGTTTTGTAAAAATAGTAGCAACTTTAAAGTTCCGCTTAACGCTATACACATTGACTCTATTGTAATCATAGTCGTATATGAGTTAATCTAAATTATATATTTTGATATATAATTATGTAAGTCAACCATATAGTGATTTCTTTCAGGATAATGCATCTCAAAGGTTTCATTAAGATTTTCTTTAAGGACAGAATTAGTATAAACGCAGTTATGTATGTATAAATACATTTTAATATATATTTACATATTATTATACATTTGTATAAATTGTAATTTTATCTTACAGTTTAATCGATCGTCTTTCTAATATTTTGATATATATAAAAGAAAACAAATTAGCAACTTTAAAGTTCTGCTCCGAATGGTATGTATCAATCGCGTTTCAATATAATATTATATGTAAGCTATATGTACATTGTGTATAACTATGCAGTAATAATTTAAATATTCTGTAGTTCTACAGATGTTTAGGAACTGCAATGTACTACTTTCATCCATACACGGCAGTATTCCTATTTTAAACACATCAATTATATTTTCGATAATTTTGATTCCGACTGTATTAAAGCTTTGGGAAATTATTGAAATGAATTAGATTTGCACAAGGAATTGTAGTAGTATAATTTTTTAAGCAAAAAACGAGGACAGTCTCCGATACAGTTACAGTTTATTCAACTGAATGCAATTCGTTCCTGTACAAATTTTTTCAAATGCAATGTACATTTCGTATAAATTTATCAATCCATTTAATGAACTGATCAAGAATTTGAATCAGGGAAGAGCAGGGAAACACATCGACGGAATGTGTATAAAAATTACACAAATGTCACACACAAATTTGTAACATTTTTATACAATTTATACTCTGATTTTGAAGAATGTAGAAAACAAAAATGTAATAAAGGGATGCCCAAAATTGAAGAAGATAATATGTACAGTGTGTATTGTTTAAAAAACATTTTAAGATCATAACACAATTGTTTTATTACACGATATTTGATTTACTTCAAAAAGAATATACATATAAGTTCAGAATATTATATTAATTAATATGGCTCAGTTAGAATAAAATAACCAACTTTCTATAACATAACGAATGTTATACATAGTACAGTTTGTTTCTTATGTCCACAAATAATTCCACCAATGAAAAAGAAGTAAAACCGACACCACACGTCATTCCCGTTTCGTTCCTCTATTCTTCCGCCTTGGGTCTTCATAATTTCTTCCCGCCAAATTCCATTTTTACGAGGCGCCAACAAACAAGTGGTGAGACTGGGTAAAACTGTGAGCAACTGTGAGATTAGCGGTGTGACCAGCGGTGACAGCGGCAATAGCTACTAATAGCTAGTAATGAGTAAGTCTAGTGAGCCGTTACGATTTATTTGTAACTGTTGTTGATATCAATGTATTGCACTATTCCTTTAGTTTCGTATTTTGTTTATGAACGAACACTCAGGCACTTTAAGTAATCGAGATTTTGTTCTTGTCATTATTTAATTCTGAAGGGACGCATCAAAAATGTACGTTAAAGTGAGAACGATTGATGGTAAACAGGAAGCAATATTGACCATCTCGAAATTGACGGAGGTGGAAGATTTCAAGGTAGGTGTTACTTGATCTTGTGCAAATAAATAGAAAGTCATTCTTCAACAAATGAATTAGAAATGTTCAAATTATCGAGTAGGCCATGTTCTTAGGATTTTTCCGTTATTATTATTACGTTAATGTTGCGTATAATGTATGTTATAGTTCTGTTTGGTAATATCTCGGAAATAAATTAACCATAGGATGAATAGTATTTGATTTAAAAACATCAACGTTTTCCCATAAATATTACTCGTATCTATACATATTCATCTCTAATATGTTGTTTCAGAGCGAAATAGAAAAAGAATTGAATGTAAAAGCTGATACACAAAGATTATTTTTTCGTGGGAAACAATTAGAAAATGGTTACAAGCTATACGATTACAATGTGAACTTAAACGATGTTATTCAGTTAATGGTCAGAGTAAATGTTGACGAAGCGGAAGTACAACCTACCTCTAGTAATACTAATATATCTACTAACTCGGATTCTAAAGAAGCTGTAGAGAATTCTAATGAAGACGAAGGACTTGTCGAGGCTGAAAGTTTATATTATAAAATTGGAGATGCCGTGGATTGCCTGGATCAAACTTACGGAGCCTGGTTCGAGGCAATTATACTAAAAATTTTTCAGAAAGGAGACAAGCTATTTTATAATGTACAATGGGAATTTGACGATAAAGCTCCACCCTTTAACGTACCTGAAACATCGATAAGACCACGTGCTAGACGTCTCTTGGGTTTTGAGACTTTAAAAATAGGTCAGAAAGTAATGATTAATTACAATGTCGACGATCCTAAAGAAACAGGTTTATGGTACGACTTTTTAATATCAAAAATAGAAAAGAAAAGAAGAGTGCAAACGCTTGTTGGAATCTTACATATCGGAAGGTAGATAATTTCATACATCGTTAATACGCTACTTACAAACCTAATTAGCTTTTATACGTATTATTTGGTTTTATTTAAACAGGGATCAACTTCTTGAAAATCGCAAAGTAAATCCCAAAGGTGAGATTTTTGCGATAGAGGAACCTAAACTTCTTAAAGAAAGAACCCCCGAAGAAGAGCAACAAATGATTAGTAATGGTAAACGAAGACGTGTGCAAGCTAATTGTAATGCATGCTCGGATAATCCTCGTAAAAAGTGTAGGGAATGCGGTTGCAGAATCTGTGCTGGAAAAGAGGATGAACACAATCTTTTATTATGCGACGAATGTAACTCTGCGTATCATCTAGGATGTTTGACTCCTCCGTTAACTTCTATACCAGAAGAAGATTATTGGTACTGCCCGGAATGTAAAAATGATGAAAACGAGATTGTGAAGGTTATTCATTATATAGTATATTTTAGGTTTGTAGTATTATTTACGATCGTATAAATAATCATTTTTTAAAGGCAGGCGATAAACTCAAGCAAACGAAAAAGAAAACGAATGAAAATGCTAATAGTAAACGGGATTGGGGCAAAGGAATGGCGTGCGTGGGAAGAACAAAGGAATGTAGTATCGTTCCTCCTAATCATCGTGGACCTGTTCCAGGTGTAGAAGTTGGAATGTGTTGGATGTACAGAGTACAGGTAATTAAAAGTTCGAAGCACTTTTCAATATCGCGATGAGATAAACTAAATATTTTGAATCGAATTTCTAGGTGTCTGAAGTTGGAGTACACAGACCGCACATAGCCGGAATTCACGGACGAGAAACAGACTGTGCATATTCTATCGTGCTGTCTGGTGGATACGAGGATGATATAGATAATGGTGACGAATTTATGTATACCGGTTCGGGAGGAAGGGATTTGTCAGGTAAGCGAGTTGTTTTTATTTTCATTTATTATATCTTCATTAAATATTATTGATATCCACGAAGGCAACAAAAGAACAGCCGAACAAAGTTGCGATCAAACATTGACTAGAATGAATAAAGCGTTGGCTATAAATTGTAATGCCAAGCTGAATGCAACAGTTGGTGCTACAGCCGAAGACTGGACGGGTGGTATACCCGTTAGAGTAGTCAGAAATTTTAAACTTGCTAAACACAGTAAATACGCGCCCGAAGAAGGAAATAGGTATAGAAATATTACTCGTAATTTATTCTTTGTATGTACATATTAGCGTTTTATCGTTATAGTTAATACAGTATTTTGTCTTAGATACGATGGAATTTACAAGGTAGTCAAGTATTATCCAGATACAGGTAAAAGTGGTTTTCGGGTGTGGAGATACTTGTTAAGAAGGGACGATCCAGCACCCGCCCCATGGACCACAGAGGGTAAAGCACGAATAACTGCGCTTGGTTTCAAACCCATGTATCCAGATGGATACTTGGAAGCAATGGCAAAGAATAAGACTGGCAAGAAACGAAACGAGTTAACAGAGGGGATAGACAACTTAATTGCTTCACAGAAGCAAGAACCACCAAAGAAAAAGCAAAAGCGCGAAGTTTATGAAATAGAGAGAGAAGTATTGAAATTTGTTGACGAAGATCAGAGTAATGCGAAATTGTGGGACGAATGTCGCAGAGTTTTGTCAGATGGGAAAGCTGCGTTTTTGCAACAAGTGTCAGAAAGGTACTGTAGATTGTTACCAATAAACACACACACACATATTTTTTTCTGGGAAGTTAGATTCTTAATTGTTTTATTTCAGATTTATCTGTTCCTGCTGTTTGGAATTGGTGTTCAATCCAGTAACAACTTCTTGCGCTCATAATATTTGTCTCAATTGTTTAAAGCGTAGCTTTTCGTCCGGCGTACGTCGTTGTCCATCGTGCCGACATTTACTAGACAAAAATTATAAGATGGAAGTTAATCAATCCCTATCGTCTGCTTTGTCGTTACTTTACCCAGGCTACGAGGGTGGTAGATAACATTCGTTTTCGATGAAACCAGAATTATTTCTAGGATAGAAACAAAAGTCCGCTTAGACTGTATTAAATAATTTTCTAGTTAAAATTTATATCTCTGAAATGAACTGTACCGGACTACAAGACATTCATTATAATATTACACACGTACGTGTATGCTCATACAGGAATAGAGTGAATAACGCATTTTAAATTTGGCTGGAACAAAAAAAAAAAATTGTTTGCACAATCCATTGAAATAATTGTAGCTAATTTTATTATTATCGAATAATTGTACTAAAGAATTGACTGATAATAGTAATATCAGAATAAGAATAAGATTTTCTTGATCGGGAAAATAAGAACTTGTTAAGAGTGAAAAAACAATCATTGTAGTACTTATTTTTTATATTAATCATTGGTTTATACAACTTTTTATCGTGTGTTTCTGTGTGGTGTAGTCTTTATACGTTGACTGAACTACTGTTAAATTATCTATACATATTATACACAGTCATACATAATAATGTGTTCAAATTGTTTCCAATTGTAACGATTCTAAGATATAAGTCGGTCGAATCAATTTATTTTCTACCATATGTTATATAATTTAAACCTAAAACTATGTTAGTGGAGGTAAATTACCAACTGCGTTCGCAGCGAGTATTTTACTCTGTTGGTAATTTTGATTAGAAGTTTAAGCGTTTTCCGATTACGTGTAATGGCTCTGTACGGGCCCTTGAAACGCGGCAAATTTAAAATATTTTATGGTAAAAATCTATGTACAAGTATCTCCTAAATTATAGTTCGTTTAAAAAAATGTGTCAAATAAAATTTACCCAATTTCGAGGAGGACATCGTTGTGGACGTGCTTTCGAAATTTTAGGGTTACCTTGGTGTTTTTTTTTTGTAATGGAACTGTATGTTTCTTTTTATCTAAGCAGATAGACCATTTCACAAGGTGAATTCATCGATCCGATACTTTGGTCTTTGAAGATCGTTCGAGATTATTTAATGCTGCTCAAATCTTCGTTAAACGTTCGAAAAGTTTATCTTCCTTCGGTATTTCATGGTTTTCATACGTACCGCGCGACGGTACAGAGGAAAGCGGAGGCTCGTCGTTAGGCCCGCCTATCCCCCACCGCTAACGCTGCTACACTATGCTGTTCCACCGCATCTCGATTACCGTTGCATACTTCTGATTAGCACACGCGCGCGTGCGTGGTTTGCGTGCGCGTGTGTATGACCGCTTCGGCCAATAGAACAAAGGTAAACTTTATATGTACAGGGTGTCCTTAGCTTAGGCCTGAGCTAATAAGACTCACCCGATAACGTCCGCGATTCTGATTGGTGCTGCCACCAATCGTGCTGTTTACGCACGAGTAATATCTGTACAATGGTACGACACGATTGTGTTGCCATTTTATATGATTGTGTTTACCGCACGTGCGCGCGGACGACACATGGACGCGAAGGAAAATGGCGTCCAACGACCTAACTTTATCCCTATCGCGTGACTTTGTTCAAGGGTGTCTTCAACGACATCACGTTATTCTACGGAAGCCGTTGAAGCCCGGCAAATCTTATCGGAAATTCTTGCAACGGCGCGTACGTATTACAATTTCGTGTTTTTACCGTTTCAATAGAATTTGAAGAAATTCGTCGTTCAATTCGGTATGTACATACGTCTGAAAGTTCCGCGAAGAAATTTATCGATGGGAGATGAATGAGGATGGAGAAGAATCATTGTATACGTGTTATATTGAAATATAATGACAATATGTATATAATGCGCAAACTTGCATAAATTACGGAAGACACGGATTTTTATCTTACATCGTAAAATCACATAAACATTAAATGCTGTTTAATGTTTTCTTTGTCATGGAAGAGTTCTTTTGACTATTCTTATCGCGGTATCGACACTCGGATCACAATACCTACTCGCGTAGTACATACGGTTAAAAGTTTAAACGCATCGAGAGTCACCGTGTATCGTCGCATCCTAAATTAGGTTTCTCCGGTGATTCCGCGCGTCGTCGTACTCGTACCGAAACGATTTCTTTTTGTAAATATTTAACGAGCATCTTAAAAAATTCAGACCGACGAGACGACTGGCGCAACGACGGTTCAATTCGGCAAATAATATTCTCGTGGTATGTATTCCGGCTTCGGACTGCTCGGTTCGATTCCAAGCAGTTCCCCCATGAACGCGATGTAGGTGATCGCCAAACGTAGAGTTTCGATTCTTGACAGCCGTTTCTCGTACGCGAATGTCGGTACCTGAAGAAAAAACCGATAGAAATAGTTACAGTTAGACGCCTGCAAAATATATGTATTTTCAGAGAAACAAGCATTCCAACGAAGGATCCTCTAGAGTTTCAAGATTCTGGTCGACCAGAAGAGCGTCGGCCGATCCAAAGAAAGTCCTTCCGCGTAGATGGCGCTATTTTATGGTTATTTTTCGATCGTTAAACTTGAAATCGAGGGAACTCTGACGGAAACTCACTTTTCTGCGGAGTTTGTCGAATGCTTCGTTCAAATTGAACATTCTTCGCCTTTCACGAATATTCGCTGCTCTTCTTTGCGAAACGGTCGCTACTCGACGCCTTGGTTTCTTCGTGGTAGAAGATGGAAGATTCGGTGATCTCCCGTTCGATGTGTATCGACTGAAATCGAGCGAATTTTAGCAAGGACTCGAAGAAATCGCGTAAGATCTGTATTCTATATTCTATATTCCATCTTTTATCTTCTAGATCCTATATTCTATGCCAAGGTTATGCCAAGGTTAAATCTGTAAATGGTAAGTTAAAATTCGAAATAGAGATCGATCGAGATGCTCGAATAACGAATAGAGACTGTTCGCAGGAGAATTTGAAAGATGTCTGCGAGTCGCCGCGCCGCGCCGTTGCAAGTCGTGCTTGAAGTTTTCGAGTTCGAAGTAAGCTCGTTTCGAAGTTGGCGCCGAAGTTGCCAACGCTGAACGAAAGAAAGCTCGCACAGACAGTTTTTGTTACAATATGGATTACCTTTGATGCAATAACGCACACGGTTGTCTATACAGTCCGTGATCGTTGACGTGGGAATGCGATGGCGGTGGTGCTTGATACAAAACAGAACTGTCCCACATCGGGTAGCTGCCGAGTTCCCCGCTCACGTATTGCGACATGTCCGCTGTAATCACCTATTTCATTTACTCCTATTTAATCTCGTTTACGGCAAGGATCGTTCGCTCGACCGAAAATACAGATTTTATACGAAACGATGTCCGATCGTTTCGCCGAGTCGATACGCGGACCCGATATCGTTGCATCCACTTAGAAGCGAACTTTAATCCCAGAAAAATGATATCGCACCGGTACCGAATTGGTTCTAGTTCAGTCAACGAGAAACTGTGAAACTACCTCGTCGTAAAGCTTCGAAACTCCGAGAGGCGGCTATGACTTTGTACTCTTTGACTCTGGTCTTTACTCCGGGGTCCAGGTATCGGACCGATACACCGTTTAGGATCGTAACTTCCGGCTAAAAAGACCAGCTGGAACTCTCGTCTAGCCGCGAAGCCGTCGACCGATACGTACGTATATGTATTTAGATCGCCGATACGAACGCGTAAAAGAATCGAACGATAATACTCACTGGTGCTTGATTTCCATTGATCTCCCACAGCGGTTCGGTGTAGCTCATATCCCGCGTTCTGTCCAGCAGCGGCGAGCAAGCTCGGGACGCGGCTCGGATCTTCTCGATGAACAAAAATGAAAAGAAAAGGCTTTTGCCGCCGCGGACGATGGTGTTGGAAACAATTGCTCGTCACCAGGACAAGTGTCACCTTCGATCCGAGGATGTCGAAGCAACCTTTGACCAGAGCTTATCGGGCTCCTAAACGTTTGAACCCGCCCCCTTGTGTACACCACCCTCCGCAGCCACGTTTATTCACCGTTCTCGGACGCTTGCGCGACGGTCCCGCGTTCTCATTCGGCGAACTCACCCCTGTACACGTTTCGAAAACGATCGCGATTGGCCGAGGGGCCAGGGAACGGGCGGAGCCTTTGCGAAACCATCGTCGCTTTTGTCTCCTGTTACGCGGTTGGGGTTCGCACTGCTAATATCCGAATTCGCTATATTCAGGATTATCGACCGTGGTATTTTAAAGATGGACAAACTATTCCTTCGACGTTCTTCGGCATGCCATGCCATCCTCCTGGTACCGCGATTTTTCTTTCTCGAGTCTATCTCGTTGATTTTTGCCAACAAATAAACATTTCTTTCTCCACGTTAGACTCGGACTTTGTCTACCCGAGTCTCTCGAGGCTGTAGAAACGTTTGTTAACGCTAGAACCATCGGGTCTAGATCACCGTTTACTTTTCGAAACAACAAAAATCCGTTTATCGAGTCGTTGCACGATCTGTCTTATAAAGTACTCGCGTCCGAACAAATGGATTCTCGACGATCGTGAAAGAAAGCATATGGAATCCGTCGTCGTTTCACCGGGTCTGGTAGTTCTAACGTTAATCTTGATTCATCTTTATTAACCGGTTGGAATTCGTTCTCGAATATCCCAGCTTCTATTTTCTCGGGTTACATGTTTCTTTTTGGAAAATGTTTTCGCCGATTTTCACGAAAGTGCGCTTCCTTTCGCAAAAGAACCGACGATACTGGGAACGATTTGTCGACAAGAGTTCATCCCAAACGAGTCTTCGTTACGCTCCTTTTTTCATCCCCTTCCGTTTCGTTTCACGGATGCAGCACCTATACCGCATGCCGTATCTCGTATGCCACGTGTCATCAACGAAGGGCAATCGTCCGATAACTTTATCCTATTATCGCGCGTTATACTTTGTCCTTTATACTTTATATTTCACACTGTACACCGAACGCTCTAGCTTTTACTTGGTCGCGATACATCGTTTAAAACGTATTCTATCGTGATCCGTTCGATAAACAGTTTCGCGTTAAACTCGTTTCGAGAGTAAGCCGACGTTTGATATTTCGCGACTTCGCGTTAAGCAGAAACAAGCCGCGATGCAAAGAACATTATCGAGAAACGCGAATCAGGTACATATTCGAGTTGCATAACTCCGAATTTTTTAATCAAATTTTCGACGTAAGATCGTCGTGTACAATTGCTATTGTAGCTGTAACTAAAAATTAAGTTCTTTATTACCGATAAAAACCGATTCGTTTGGATTCGCTGGACAGACTACGGATTGTAATTATTTTTAGAAGGGATTAAGTACAAGTTTACGGTCGGTTTTATATCTCGGTAGTTGCAACGTTGATAACCTCGCGTTCCAATATTATATTTTCCGGGCAGAATCGGTGTTGTCTTTATCCTCGAGGAACGTCGATTTCGAGACAAATTGGCCCATAAATCGAGCGGCCGTAGCTCGAAAGGTTGTAATTGTAACGGACTCTCCGTTGGAAGGGTAGCATATTGTTGAGCGGAGGGTGGTCTCCCCCAAAATTAATTAAATAGATATTAGCCGATTCACTTGACGCGAGAGTCCTTTTCCCTTCGCGAACGTGTCTAAACACCGCGCGGAATATCAACGTGTCGAATCCTATTGTGATCGTGTCACTCCGGCTGGAGAGACCGTGCCGGGGGGTGCGTAAACTTATTAATATTCGGCCACGAAAAGTCATTTTAACGGGATCGCCCCTGCTCTCGTCATTCCCCGCTGTTGTCGCGTCGCTCTGTTATTCGAAATTACAATCATCCGCCGAATTTTCATGGACACAGCTAGATTTTCAAGTACTTTTTCATCCTCGGTTCTCTTTATCCTTTCTATCTTCTCTATCTTTTCTATCTATTCTATGCTCTCTACCCTTTCTACCCTTTCTATTCTTTCTATTCCAGGGAAGAATGATCGCCAATAATTTGAGAGATCGTCGTATCCAGACGAGAACCACCGTCTAGCTAAGAACAATCGTTTGCTTGGAAGAAAAGTCGCGAAGAAAAGTCAGCGATGCGACATTAATCGGACATGTGCTGTGCGCTACATAATCTGTAGGTTCGTATCCGTTGAACGCATCGGCGGATCTTTAATTCGAGCCTAGTAATATGCACTGTAGGTGTATACTGTATCCATAACTGCAAGCTGACGCTTCGGATCGATGCCTCGAGCGTCGGCGCTGAAATGTTTCATCACTGGATTTCGCGTAGCTTTTCTAGAATTCCAATGAAAGCTACTCTAGACTCTAGAACAAGGCTTTCGAAATAAGTAGGTAGACGATCCGTTTCCTATTATTATTATTATTATTATTACTATAATTACTACTACTACTGCTACTATTATTATTGTTGTTGTTGTTGTTATTATCGTTATTATTATTATTAATGCAGTTGCGATCGATGTTGTTCTTCTTACTATAGTTGAAGAAAATAGGAAATTAGTATGAAATTATTCGAAAAAGCGCTCGTTAAAATTAGAAAAAAAATTTGACGATAGTCGTCGATTCGCTCGGTCGATCGGTCGTTGTCCGCTTGGCCTTGCGATTTCGAACAAATTCGATAACTAATCACAGCAATAACACGGAGGATGTTCGAAATCGGAACACGGACGATCCCCTTAGAGGCCTTGGGCCTTAGGGTGCACGTGTTCGTCCGATCTAATTCTCGCGCGTTCCTAACAATGGACGAGCCCCCGATTCCGCAATGGGGTCACAGAAAACTGTGGCCAGAAGTTAAGCGATTTCGTCACAGGGGTTGCCACCTTTTTCCAATGGTTCTTAGCTTATTACGCAAATTTGTCACGGGATCTCTCTGTGTTAGGGAAACGTTTCCACTAGAAACTTATTTCTTTCGAACGGCTACTCCGCCAACGATCAGGGTCCCGATAATATGTATGTATAATTTCTTCGACAGAATTCAATTCGATATGCCCTTTCCATTTTGTTCTTTTTTCCGGTATATATTAGATGTTTGAATCAAATTTCAATCCAGTGCAAAACGAAGAAATTTGAATATAATTTCTTTTCGAATTGGCACGAGTACACCGCAATTATACCGATAAAAATATTACTTTCGCATCCTCGAACTTTTCGGACGAGCATCGGGTGGCGACAGTCTACTCGATTAAATCCATAATCGTACGCGAATCATCTTTGTTACGATAAACGATGGTGGAGGGTGGAAGTTGTAAATGAAAACGATTACACCATTTTTCACGATTTATTTATTTTACACCAACTATGCGTATGCGCTTTAAACATCTATCAGACGCAATTCGTTACACTAGAATCTCACCGAAACCCGGTACATACGATATAACATCAATTTCTAAATGAATTGCACGTGCTTGCGAAAAACTGGAATATTACTTATCAATTTTGGTAAGATTTTCTAACATCAGAACTTTGAACGATGCTTTGAAAACACGTATAATTGTTGATCTGCCAATTGCAATTATAATATTAAAAACACCGGACGCATTTTTGATGGAATATTTAGAGTAAGGTCATAAGAAGCAAGGTCTTAGAAGTAAGGTGCGAACGCTTGAGCGACCAAAAAACTGGACACTCGAGTCACTTTTTCAAAGCACGTTAAATATTTGACCGCGTCTCGAGGCAACAATTGTCAGGATAACATAATAAATCTCTGGAACTTTCAACTTGTCGTATCTCCTCTGATAACAAGCTTTTCCGATACATTCGTAAGAAAAATAGCATATACATTGTATACATATATGTATCTTCTATTTACACCGAAACGAATGTCAGATTGTTAAAGAGCTATTACGAAACTTTGTACTTATTAGCGTTTGTACGTTCACGATAATCTATCTATTACAGGATATACATGAATTTAGTCGAATGCAAAATTAATAGCAATTAAAATTGCAAACCATAAAATACTGCGAGTGGTTTCTTCTGCCTTTTGTTTTGGTCATGGAAACGTAGCGTATATCCTAATTGTTCTCGAATTAGAAGAAACGTTAACGATAGCTGTTTAGCAAGTAATAAGAACTCGATCGCCCAAATTTTCACCTTAATTTGACGTTCGACCAATGACACATTTCTTTTCGATAATCAATTTCGCGTCATCCTATCCTTCGAAGATACAGTTAAGAGCAACGTATGCAGAAGCACGAGTTAAAGAAAATCGATACCTTTAGGCTTTATATTAATTTATAAGTACGAGAATCGAATTCCTCCTAGAATCGATCGGAGACGTCAACAGATTATAGCTATCGAATTTGTTTAAATATTTCCTTTGCAATCGGCAATCGTAACAATAGGTACTATTTTGTTTCAGCGGAAAGTACGTCTATGCGTTCTCTTATTCGAGAAACTAAAGTTAAAGGAACATGGATCAAAATTAAAGTATTGTACAATAAGTGTAAAGTAAAATTCATCTAAGAACGCTACAAAATACGAATCTCTCTTTCTTCGACTATAAAATGCACAAGCTGTACGATGTATCTAAATTGTTGTGCGTCCATTAGACGCGTGATAGAAATTCGATCTTGCGGACTCTGTTTATGTTTACAAGCAACAACCGTGTATGCAAAAATTACGTCTTCTAGTATAGTGTTGCCGGTCTACCAAAATAGTATATTCTAATATTAATACACCAGTTTCAAACGAGATATAATACTATGCCATTCTTAGCTATTCTTTGCTTTCTTCGTGGACATCGAAGCCTATGGTCACGCTGGAGCTGTTCGTTAAGCTGCTCGCCACGGTCAGTATAGGCTCTTCTTCGCTCGTCAAGGGCGAGGAAGGGGGCTTCGCGTCGATCAAGATCTGCTTCCATTCTTCCAAATCCTTGTCCGACATGTTCGACAACGAGCTCAGTTTCGACGCGCATTTGTAACTCAGATTCGCCTCGGTGTTCGGAACGACCGCTTTCGGAGTGGAAACGCTCTGCGACCGAGAGAAATTCTTTCTCTTGTAACTGTTCAACGAAGAAGTCTTTTCCGTGCCGGTGTCCCTGCTCCTCTGAGCTTTATCGATATTCGAGGATTCAACTTTCTGAGAGGTAGATGGTTTCGCTTTGTCGGAAACGTCTGGCTCTTTGATCCTAACATCTTCGTCCACTATGTCCATGCTTTCGACCAGAAACCTAAAGAGAAAAACGTGTAACTTAAATCGTATTGTATGCGCATAGTTTATTCGATCGTTCGAGTTCACTTTTATAGACGATATATACATATATATATATATATATATATATATATATCCACCTTCCAATCTTCTTGCAGCTGGTGCTAGGTTTTATCTTTAACTTTTCCTGCTGCTCAAATATTCGCTTGACGTCCTGCTTCTTTTGCTCTTCGGTTTGCTTCAACGTTATCGTACGTTCCTCGTCGTCGTCCATGTTGTCGATAGGAAGATCATCGGTGCGTATCATTCTCTGTAAATTGCTACCAAAGTTCGTTCCAAAAGCGCACTTTCGAATCTGTCCATCCTCGTTGCTGTAATAGTCCGTGTACGATACGCTGCCGCGACTTTCCCTGTGTTCTTGATCGATGTTCATGCAGAAATCGTTGAAGTCCACGTCCAAACAAGGAGTCGTTGGATATTTAGGGCCAGTGTTGAACGATTGCGCTCTAGAAGAAAAATTATCCTTGTACAAGTAATTGTGGAGATCTACCGTTTAAGATTTTCTCCGTAAATCTTGATTTTCAAATAGTAAATTGGCGAGTACTATAAAAAGAAAAAAAAGGCTAGGATAAACGAGTGTACCTGGATACCCGATTATCTGCAAGGACCAAGCCTAAATGCTTACCCTTCGTTGCTGATCAAACTTATAGACATACTGCATTCTCCCGTGGAAGTTGGAGCTGGAGACGACGGTTCGGACGACACGAACGACTGTGGTTCGCTACTCCAACCGGTACCTAAACAGTTACATGGTACGATTGTCTCGTGTATATATCGTATCGAACTATATTAGAGACGTACTCACTGTTGGGACTGGTCGGCGATAGTTGGTTCCTTATATCGCATGGTTCTCCATCGTTCGAAGACTTGTATTGTATAGGAGTCGTGGTGATGTATCTAAGAGAAAATTAATCGACGCGTTAGACCGATACGAGTAGACTGCGGATCTTTATGCGAAATAAAAATCGTTCGCGTCGATTACAAGATATAGGAAATTATTCCTTTGTTCGATAATTTGTTCGATCTTGTCGCATAAGATCGGCAGTCTGGACGCGAGATAAAACGAAAAACAAACGCGATCCATTACAAGAAACATAAAAAGTTTTAATACTCACAAAGGTGGTTTATTTAATCTTTTCTTATGATACCTGACAGCCTCCAGGTCGGAAGAGTGGTACTCGCAATTGATTCCTCCGGCACCGAGACTGGGATTAACAGATTCGTGAGTGGATCCACCCGGTGACGGATACTTTGGAGGCGACGAGGCAGGTGTACGAAACAGGGGAGCCGTGGTCATCATTTCCAAAAAGGAGTCCAATTGGCGAAGAGACAACGCATTGTGAAGCGTCTCCAACGGTCTTATAGGTGGCACACCGCCAAAACCTTCTATCGCTGATTAGAACAGAATCGAGAGTAGCTTGTTAGAATAAATAGGTTTCGATCTATGTACAAGTTTAACATGGATTTTCAAATCGAAACAGGAAACTCACCGGCAACAGCGGACGCATGGGGTGGTACCATGTCCTTCAAATTTGGAGCACTCGAGGACCCGCTGATAACCGCGGTGCTGAAGAGACTGTTGGCTGACCCTGTCAGCTTTTTGTTGATGTTGTAGCCCAACAGCTTGAAATAACTCATCTGTCCGGAGATACTGTGACGGTGGCGCCTTGCTGTGCAGGTAGGGTCAGGTTGAATGATCGAAGGTCGTGTGTCTGGAGACGAGAAGGATCTTTGAGGCTGGACTCGGGAGAACGGTACACGTGGACACTTGGAACGATGGTTAGAATCGCGCGGGGGGATGTCGTGATCACCATGAGCATCGCTACCGTGCACAGAGGACGAATGGCAAAGCATACTAACACGGTCGGGTATATCTGCCAGGCTACTGCGCCACTGGAGAGTCACATTTGTACAAGAACAACATCTGCGTACCAAGGAACAACCGGCCGAGAAGTTCTCCGTCGAGCAAACCGAATCACCGAGCAGAAAGTTATTTAAATTGGGACACGACATTGTTCCAATTGGTCGACGAACGTTCTCAAAAGCAGAGCCACCGCCGCACGTTCTCCTAACAGCTTCCTTATCGAACCTCCACTTCTGTCTTCCCTCGAACGACGGATGTTTACGCGCGGAAGGTTCACCGGACCCTAACAGGGAACAATCGGAAGACGTTGGACATCGTCCTTGCCGAGACTCGATGGACCAGCCAAGTTTCGTTTCACAGCTGGCACACTGTGGACTTTCTTTGGCATTTCCATAGCTGTCGTTGGAGGAGGAGTTGCTGCAAGAGGAGCAATTCGATTCGCCCTGATACGGGCTTAAATAGCAGGGACAGTTAAAGAACTTGTGGGACAACGAACGTGCAAAGTAGGTATCGAAATTGGAACGTTCCATGGGCGGCAGGTCCCTGCTTCTTAAGATCAGCTCCGACACGTTACAATTATAACAGAGACACCTGGGCAAATAGGGAGACAACGAACGAGACCGTTTACCGAGCTGGAACTGAGCTCTTGCTGTCCCTGTGACTCTTTCACGATGGGATAACAAACGAAAAGACTTTGCCAACGGATTGTCACACGAACCAGATCTTATAGAACCGGTCAATTCGCAAGCGATACATGGGAGAATCGTATCTGTGTGGGAACGTCCGTATTTCTTACTTTGAAAACGTAGACGAGAGTCGGCCTCTTCGGGATTGTTATCGAGGCATGTCGGGCATGTCGGGAGACGAATCGTGGGGACCGGGACCACAATGTTCGTGATATCCGGGGCTCTGCTGTTCGGTGAAACTAGAGGGGTATTGTGTAAAGTCACCAAAGGTGTCGAAGTGGAGGTTTCGATTGGAGGAACAGGTAACTCCGGTGAGCTGTAGGAGTGCGGCAAAACGACCTTTCCCATAGGAGGTACGTAGAGCAAAGCCTGGCTAGACATCTCTTCGCGGCACTTTACCCCATGCTTGCTCTCTGTGTGTTTATGTGCGAGTACGCGCGCGCGCGCGTGAGCGTGCATGCGTGCGTGCGTGCGTGCGTGTGTGCGTGTGCGCGCGCGCGTGTGTGTGTGTGTGCGTGTGTATGTATATATATAATATAATATATATGTATATATGCCCATGCAATTACGTGAATGAAACGATGCAGTTAAAATGAAAATAATGGCAATTTAGTAGCGGGACAGGGCATAGAGGAGGGAAAGAAAAGAAGAGAAACAGAGCATTAAATTAACCCATTGTAGAAGAAATAAAAGTAATCATTGGCAAGAACCTTTGGCTATGTCGATGACACAAGTCGCTTTGAAATTTTGTTTTGATTCTTTCGAGAAACGAGAGCGTTTGTAACTCGAACGACGATCCAAAGAAAAGATTCGATACCAATGAAGGAATTAACTAACTGAAATACAGAGGGTATGACTTATACTTGTATCTGTTTGCGATTAGAATGTACGACTTTAGTTAGTGTTAGACACGCATGGCACACGATAGCCATGCAACCAGTAGCCAACTAGATAACATCGATATTAACACGGAAATCATGACGATGAATAGTTAGACCGATGGCAACCAAAGGCTCCAGAAGCTTTGTTTGTTAAATTCGAATTTCTGTCGTAAAAGTTTCCACCACCGGGTACTTCGAGAATTCGATTGCCATCAACGTGTTTGATCTAAGAACAGAAAACTTGATACATATTTAGAGTTTCTATCGTCGATAAAGAAAAGTTGGCATAGCAGAGAAAAATCTAAATACATGTAACACGAAACTACTTGTTATTGTAATCGACAACAAAATACTAGTGATATACTATCGAGAAAATGATCTCAAGAATTTGAAACGAACGATCAACGAAATGAGATGGAATGCAAAAGAATTATGAACGTATGATTGTACGATGAGATTGAGGTGTTAACAGTTACATGTATTAGAAAAAAAAGAGAAAGAAAAAACAAGCAGACACGATCTTCGAAAACAACTAAGCTCTGTTAATTGCAAATCCTGATGGAAAAGTGAGCTCAGGAATATGAGGGAATAATCAGGAGGACAACTGAATGAGTCACGCGACATCTCAGTTTCTGTGTGTAACTCAAACAGTCGCCGACATAAATTAGTTGGCTTCCACGCGCACAACTATCGCTGAGCAAAGAGTTATTTCAACTGAATTTTCCTTTATCAGCCTATGTCTGGAAGGTTGCTCCGTTGTATCCAATTAATTAGCTTTTTGTTACTCAAGCTTTGACTTGTAAATTATGCTTTAACCAAATAACTAAAATCAATTTTACTGCGGTAACATAATTGGCTTGTTATCGAAACACAATCGTATGCTATAATACAGAAAGAAATCAGTGTAATTAAACAGAAAGTGACACTTATAATATTAAGAAAAAGAACATTGTAATATCCAGGATGTTCGGCATGACACTAAGGGACTACTATATGGTGTGTATCGCATATTCTGTGGTCACTGTATCGGGGCACCCATAAATGCGTGAAGATGCTACATCCATAATGGGAACTAATATAGAGAACGCAAATTGCAGCAGTCTACGTCGCAACTAAAGATTTTTATCGAAGAAGCACAGATCAATTTTTCTAATGGTCTAGATGCTTCTAGAAGAAAATAAGAAAAAACAATAAATTGTTCTTCCGTGTGAAGATACAAAGAGTGGAATCATGGAAATTATACGTGTATAAATTCAGATTTCATAGAAATCCTGCATCGAACACTAATTAAAAAAGAAAAGAAAAGAAAAGAAAAGACAACATTTGTTTCAACGTTATCGTAACGTCCTGCTATAGTGTCATAGTAGGAAGTCTTTGTTGACATACCTTCCTTGTTGACCGCGTCCAAGCTCTGATACTGCAGCTTGTCCGCAGCTATAAAAAGACATGAAAAAACACCACACTTTGTGATAAAAAGATATCTAATCGTAAATTTCTGGCGACCAACAAATTTCTCCAAAAAATGACCGTAATTAATTTTGCTTTGAAACAATGTTTTTTGCTAACTCGTTCTAACATACTCAGCGCCTAAGGTGTATGCGATAGATATTTACACAGGTCCTTGAATCTGTGTTATATATTCAAAAAGTGAAGTGCTTGTAGATATCTATCATGCATATTCAAAGATATTAGCATCGATCGATGATTGCTTGGACAAAATATTTACACTACCGGTCGAAGTCGACCAACGCGCTTACCTTTCTCAGGCTTATCTTGTCTCTGATGATCGTAACTACGTGCACGTGGCTCTACGATCCCACCTCTATCAGCATCGCGTCGTTGACGTTGACTGGCAGCCAGCTGGCTACCGAGTCTAGCTGCTTCATGACCTGCCACTGTTCTAGCACTAAAAAGTATTTTACCGAGTTATCGTAGATTCTACAGTTTCTTCTTGCGTTGTACGCTCGAATACCTTATTGGAATGGGCGCAGAGCTCTGCAAGAAACCACTATCGAATGGCTCGTCCATCATGTTGGGATCCAGGTCCATCATATCGACGGCTCTGCTGGTTGTTGGACTATCCATAATCGAATCTGCCGTGTCGGTTTCCATCATCAGCGGGGGAGTATTCTTTAAATTGAAATTAATTATGACAATGATTCGATCGGTAATCTAGTTCGCTCCCTTCAAAATCGAAATCAAAATTTAAGCAGAGTCGTAAAATGAAACCTATCGTGCTATACTAATTAATGCCTGCTAAAAAAAAAATGCTTCGTAACGCCGAATCAATGCATACAGATTGTACAGGTGGATTCATGAAATCGTCGTCTGAAATTGTCAATTCAACATCTTCTTCTTCTATCCGTGCGCTACACTGGGAAATGGTATCTTGCGTAGATCCACCCCCACTTTCGCCCTAAAAACATATAAATATAGGTGTAGATATTTTTGTATTTCTGTTGTGTAGATTATTCAAGGCGATAATTCGATCAACTTACTATATTGTGACTACTCTCGTTTCGCGAATGAGGTCTGAACCCTGGCCCTGGCGGTAAATTTTTCTGTACGCAACAATTTACGCCAGGACTGAAATGCAACTCGACATGGAAACGTTCTTCGCTGCTGGGATCCTTGGTTGGATCTTCGTATAGCATGACTACGATTTGCGACATGTAATTTAATTCGGATACCATGCTAACGTACTCCATAGCTCGGCGCCATTGCTCGTCTTTTACTACCTGTAATTTTTTTAAGGAATACAAAAAATGCAAACACTAGCAATCGTTACTTACATCAAGCAGGCCGCCGTAACGTAACACTGTTAACAAAGAGTGCACATGACTCTCGCTTGTAAAATATAATCTGGTGCGCACGTGTCGGCCCGGACTCGAAACACCATGAGAATATCTATAACATTGATCCCATTGTACAGAAATTTCAGGAAAGTAAGCTGCGATACCTCGGATTCCTAAATTGTACCTTGGATTGAGCCGATTCACCGTTTCTTCTCCAGACTCTTCGATGTTTCTTTGCAAATCAGCTCTGATCTTCTTTAAAAGCGGCGTGCAAATACCTTGACCTATGGTTAACTTTTCTTGTACAGTTAATCCATACTCCTATCGCAAATAAGGACGAATCAGAGTATTAAATTTTGAAAAGCTAATAACTGAAGTTCAATTATAAATGAGATTAAATTCGAAGATAAAGTATACATAGAACGTCTTGCCTGTGGTATAACAATGTCTGCCAAATATTTCGAGTAAATATACAGTTCTTCCGCGTGCTCGAATTGCAACGTATGGTTATTATGTTGCAAATCGTACTTGATGCAGTCGTAAATATCGGGTATTTTTGATATATCGAATCTCTTGTTCTTGGTACAAAAGTCCTTTTCGATCTTTCCCCATCGACGGCCCATTAACTCCCAAGTCTCGCCGTGATAAAGAATCGCATCTAAACGTACATGTATCAGATAATATCCACCATATCCAAAGTTTGTTCAAACACGCATGTAAGATAATACGATGTACACGTTTAATTGTAATCAGATTTGATATAATACCTTTCGTTTTCAAATCATCTTTCTTAATTCTTACAATGTCCATCAGCTTCTGAATCAAGATATGTACATGTTGACAGCATCGAACAGGATTCTTAACGAAATCCAAGGCTGCATTGATACTCAACGCGTTCCCAGGATTTATTTGCTCCCTGTCCTCGCGAGTAAAGTCCCTGTCCTGTTGCAACAGTTCGTGAAGTTTCGTTTTCACCCTGTGAAATGACACTCGTCAGTTCGTGAAATTTATTCCTACAGAATACCTTAACGCTTGTTATGTACATGTTCTGGTATTTACTACTGTCGCAATCATTGTCCAGGAGACCATTAGTATTTGCGCTTTTGACCATTTGGACCAATATGGGTGTCAATTCGCCCTCCAGAGCGAGTAAGCCTTTTGCAAAGGCTGCTGCAGTCATTTGAACCCTTCCCTCGTCGCTTGCATAGATTTTCAAATCATGACGGAACGTTGAATGAAGACGTAGCAAACCCAAACCTTGAGCACCGGCGTAATCACCTATATTCATAGAAGAAAATATTGTCATATATTGAAACGACAAAACGAAGTGAAAACATATCTTCGAATCTTGACGAACATAGAGTACGAGTATGAATCTGCGAGTGATCTATGTTCTGGTAAGAAGATCATAGCTAACAACTGTATAAATTCGATTATAAAGTATCGATTCGCGCGTACACACGAAGAATCTAGAGTCATTCATGATATGTCGATGACTGTCTTTAACTAATGAACACATTTGCGACTACTTGTAGACTGATTTGTATGAATATATATTCGGTATTTTTTATTCGTCTCTTCCAATGAATTTTTGTATTTGTTTTATATATTCCATAAAACAAAAATGAATGCTCATGTTTCGGAAAAAAAACTAGAACAATGCATACGTGTGTGCAACTTTGTTTAAGAATGTATGGACTGTGAAACACTACTAACAGACTTACTTCCGAACGAAGTAGATACATTTAATGCTACATAAATTTTGCATAAGCAACTACTATAAAATTATACAACAATTCATTGCAATGTTGTGGAGTGCGCATACAGTTAGCACAGGTATATTCTGAATGCTGTTTCTGATTGCTGCATTATGATGAAATAACCGAACACGCTATTACTATGCTATGCATTATGACACAATCTACAGACAACTACGGAACAAGCGTTGATTCAGAATAAACAGTTACCGTGGTTTGGTAACATCTCTGAGTCTTCCTCTGAAATAATATTTGAAATTGTTTGTGAATCAAAGATTTCCTTTGAGAACAAAAACATATAGGTGTTCATCGCTATCTTTATAGCTAACAATAAAACGATTACAACTCGAGTTACATTAAATTACGAAATTTGTCATACTTTCGCTAGCTTCTTTTTTAATAGTTGAGAGAAAGAAGTACTTTTCACCTGGATAAATCAGCTCGAACTCATACAATATTTTACACGTACGCTATGTAAGTTATAGCAGTGTTATAAATTTCAGCCAACTTGTCAAATACTTATTAAAGAAAATAAATTTTTTGTGGCGTATGAGGTAACTTAAAAATGATTATGGCAAGCGTATGAACATAAGATACGAACCACTAAGGTGTCTACCTTGACCACCGGGGTACATGCAGCGAAATATTCTTCCCAATTCCTCTGCTTGAATGCGACCGGCGGGTGTTAATTCTCCGCCCCATTTTAGAATAAGTACAAGCGACGGCTCCCCCAGTCGATCTAAAGAAAATTAACAAGATACGTGATATCCGATGAACATCGAGCTTGGTAACGTGAAAAGAATGTGTTACTTTTTGTACCATCATCCGAGGAACTTCCTCTCGGTCGTCCCCTTGGTTGATACTTCATTTGTACTTTACGATTAATTCCTGAGAAGTGGCCATACCTGGGACGAATATTGATCGTTTCAAATTAAAGCAATATCGCTAAATGATCAAGAACAACGTATGTACTCGGCGAAAGTAATACGAAACACTTACATTTCCAAGACGCTTTTCAATTGTTCGAGTTTTCCTTGCTTTTCTTCCAATTCTGGTCCTGCAGCCCTGTGCTGTATTTCAGCCAGTAGACTCCTAGCTGTGTCCAATATCTCTTGCAATTGTTTAGGTCGTTTTAACTTGATGTGACCATGCTTGTACCCGTCGTATTTTGCAAATATCTCAAAGAATCTAGTGCAAAGAGTAAACCATATATAAAACGATGATACCACGCTTCAATATCTAGAAAAACCTACTTCGGATGACGAACTTCCACCTTCATTTTTTGTTTTGGTGTTCTGTCACCGTGTCTTATGACAGCGACAACGCAACGTAATTCCATCCTGTAACGATATAAAGATATTAGTAAAAATGCAGCTTATCTAATAGAGGAAGATACAATTTAAATTTAAATTTTAGAAAGATAAGAAGAAGAAGAAGCAGAAGCAGAAGAATATGCCAACATCTTTCCAAATGTCGTGGGTACGATTGGTGGATCATCCAACTGAAACGGAACACTCCACGGTATGTGCAAGGTAGGTGCTAATTCCCTGAGAATCATATTTCCCAAAATCTTTGCGCAATCGTCGTAGTATTTGTTCGAATTTTTGACAAAACTGAAACCATTCACGTCACAGACGAACGACTGGCCGTTGGCTCTGAATCAATTTAAAAGCTTCCATTTAGGTTGATTATCGGTACACTTTGAATCAATTGTAAGAAAACTTCTGCTCACCTAAGCAAGTCGAAGCCGCAAACTGTTTGCTTGAAAGCTAAACATACTTTCCTACTTATCAGTTTCTCAGCATTACTTAATATAACAGGATACCGAATTTCTTTTCCTTCCGAGTCTCTTTCGACTTTACCGTCTAATGCAGGACTTTTCCGGGCCTCGGCGTGTGCATAGTCCGGCCCCACCGTGTAAACTTTAACGTCTGTCCCATCGGTAGGCATAAAATCTTCATAAATGTAAGAACCAGTTTTGCGTACTCGGGATTCTGGCGAATACACGCTACTGCGGCTTCCAATCTGTGAAACAGGTGCGAGGTATAATTATGCTCTGTTAACAATTATCCATTAATGGATAATACCTTCCTGAATAATCTCTGACTGCCTCCACCTGCAGATGTAGGATAATAAATGTAAATGTTATGATCTTCGGCGGACACTGGTTTTTCCACAAATGGTTTGTTAAACGTGACACCATTGACCTCCACATGATCTTCCGACTCCACCAGTTCATGATCTAAAAAAAAAAAAAAGAGTCCGTTTTTTATGCGTATAAGTCCAACAACAGGTATAGTCAGAAACTATAACGCATACGTTTCGGATCGGATGAATCTCTATCTAGAACGGCATATCTTGGAATCTCGATACCTTCGCTACTGAGAATAGCATAAACTCTCCTGCGATCCTGTGATATCAAATTATACGTGAATTTCAAGCCTCGTAATCCGATTAACCCATTTGCATCCGCAAGCGGAATAATCCACGTGCGATGATTGTTACCAGACCAGATGTTGTCACCTATCACCAAGTTACAAATGTAGGCCGAATAGCGTAGTATCTACGTGTATGCGGCGATAGTTATCAAGTTTAGGAACTAATCTTAAAATATTGCGCTTGCGGATGCAAATGAGTTAATTTTAATCCTTGTCTACTTACGTAACCTACTTTTACCTGAATATCATACTGCATCGGTAGATTATTGATAATGAAAGGACTTCGTAGATTAGCATAATTTATAGCTTTGTCCAGCGGAAAGCCTTTACTGTGGAAACTTATTAAACAATCAACGATTGGCCAATCTTCTACAAATTCCTGCAAACATATATTTTCATGAAGGAACAAATCCACAAATCTTTTGTCCATCTTTCGTCTTACCTTTAAGATCACTTCTTCAGGGAATACCACTATTTTAATGTATTCAAATTCTTCTAATCTCGTCAATATTTCTTTCATCGGTTTACTCTGCGACTTCTTTGCCATTGCACAGACTCCAACCAACACTTGCTTTCCTTCTCCTTCCAAATCACTGCCACCCATGCATCCATCATCATTACTGCACCCGTCCGACAGTTCGGCCTAAGTAACAAATTTTTTCCTTACAGTTCGCAATAATAATTGTTACATCATCCATTCGTTATTATTCCTTTTTTTCTTGCATTAACTTTAAAAATCTAATAACAATAAATTTGTTAGAGCTATGCGATCGTCTGTTAGTGTTTACAATATTAAATACACAAACGTGTTTATAATAACTCGAGAACGTAATTAGCATTATTATTCTCTATGTTAAGTCTGAACTTATGAAAATCTGTATTAATCATTGTGTTAAACGCTGCTCACCCAATATGCTTTCAAACAGGATAAAAAACCATGTCGGTCTAGAGTGTTTTCTGTGTAATTCTCATGCAGTCTTGATTCGTTATTCATTCTATTACATATTATATACCTTACTTTCCATGCAATTAGATGTGAAAATTATAGATTGACCAGAAACATTACTTCCTACATAAAAAGGAAAACATAAATGGAATCTAAAGATTATACTTTTAAGAAAATATATAGTGTCTGCATGAAAAAATCTTACTTTTAAATGTCGAATTTAAATATTCGATGATTTATCAATTTACAATTTCATTTATCAGAAATAATTACATGTCAATGGTAACCCGACTTTAAACTACTTTTTAGTTCTCCTAGTCCTAGAAGATCGCTAGCTGGACAATTGTACGTTTAAGTTAGAACAAGTACAGGCAAACAAACACAGTTAGTAAATCTTATTTTACACAGTTCAGGTTATCATAAAATTGCATCCTTTGGATGTTCCGAAACCCTATAATTCCTATATTTACATGTTCACAACATATTAGCAACAAATAAGCGCATGTGAAAAAAGGCAATGTACCATATATTTAATAGTGCGAACAAAAAAGAAATTGTAATTGTAAATATGCTGAATTTATTCTATTAATAATGTAAATATAAGTATAATTCTATGCATTCAGATTTAATGATATACTTGCAGAATAAGTAAGATTTCAACCCTACCATCATTTGCCAGTACGGTTCTGCTTCGTTATCACAATCAAAAATATAGACGTCAGGGACTGTAGTACATGGAGAAGAATTTATATTTTCCATTATTGATCCACGTTTAAATCATTAATGATTATGGATGCATACATGCGTGTGTGTGTGTGTGTATAAGTAGAAATGAATTTTATCTTCTACATAATGTTACTAAAACACATTACATTTAAACACAAGAATCAGTATAATATAATGCAACACTGGAATAAAAATGATAATACACAGGAAAACATTGGAATCTAACATACTTTCCCCCCTTTATATCTTCAAGAATATAGTTATTAAAAGCATGATCACAAAAGTATGTCTCATTCGATTTAAATATATAACACACACAGATTGTTTAAGTACATCATAAATTTATATCAATGACAATGACCTTTCACTTTGATTCACAATGATCACACAATAAACATGTGGAGCAGATAAGTATAAATTTGTACACTAATCTTTTCACATATCATTGATAAGAAATAATTATTGATTAGAATTATAATGCATATGGAAAAATCACCGATCACCTAAAATGTGATAATTTTATCTTATACATGCTTTTAAAGAAGGATCTAAAATACATTTGATACGGGCTATATGCCAACTTATTTTTAGACTAGCGTCGACTCGGTATTTCTTGTTTCATAAATTGCCAGATTATTTGAAAGTAATAAAAAAGCAGATCGATTAAGCAGCAATGAAGGTATTGTTTCATTTAATTATGAAAGATATACACATCTATCTTTTGAGATAACAAATTGGTTAAGAAGTGTTATGTTAACGTGCTATCTTAACAAAAACAAATACAGTCAAAAGCAAAAATTGTAACTGGTATGTATATCAATCGTGTATACATGTATTTATAATATAGAATAAATGAAAATTATTCTTCTGTGTAATTCCAAATATCTTTCTGATAAAGAATTTTTTTTTTTTCATTTGCATTAACTATCTATACATAACACAAAATCTGAATTTATCATCCTAAGTAGATTTGAAATACATACTATTTTTTAATAAATCATCGAATATTCATCAGATAATTTGTAATACGTTATTAAATTATACATTTGACATATACGTATTTCATTAAAAAATTAAATGAAAAGTAACATTTAGTAAGCTTCGATAAAACAATTTCAATATAGTTAATAAAAAATGATTAATTACATAAATGGTATGTTTCGATAGATAAAGTAATGCTTACTCTTTTTGATGAACGATATACAGAAGAAGCAACAGGACCCACAAGGGTTGGTTGAACTGTATTTAAGTCCCCTACATAGAAAATTGGTCGACTGGCATTCCGTAGACCCTGTTAATAAATTGTTATTCGATTAAAGTTATGTTCTACCTTGTAAATAAATAATACTGTTCCTTACCTGATAACCATGTTCCAATTCAGTGTAAGACATGTCAGGACAGAGTTCATTGAGGAAAAGAAAACAGCTCAGCTGTGATTCAAAGAATTTACTATAATTCTGAAACAAACACAGACACTAATAGTTTGATTAAACCACATAGAAGCATACCATTAGTTTCTGTCTTCAGAATATGTTTAGTAGAAATCGAATAATTAATACACAATGAATAATTTTATACCTTTTTTATAATTTTATTACTTTTCTTGCGATGTGTAGATTTTACATCGCAATAAGACAATAATGTGCATGCACACATACACATATATATACCAATTATCGACTTACCGTTTATTAAAATCACGTATTGTACATTTATGACTTATATCGATACATATGTACATATATGAATAGCTGAAAAAAATAGAAGGTTACCTCGGTAAATAAATTACATTTAATCCCATACACGGATTAGATTTCAATGAAATGCGTTGTTTCAAACAAAAGAATAAAACACTTAACGTATGAAGTTAAAAATTGTATATTGTTAAGCGTCTATCTCTATTTCATATTACGAAGCGAATTGACATCTACTTATTTGTCTACATTTCATAAAGATTCCATCGTTACTCTTCAATAAACTTACCAGCCTTGCTTACGAATTAATCTACAATCTTAGATTTATATATGACAATAATGATTCAATAAATAATTTCGTAGATTCATTCGTTTATAAAGTCTTATCAATGTTCCTTAATTTTTGGACATTTTGCCTAACTTAAATCGCGACACCTCGTATTGTTGAGTCACGAACCTACATATCCGGTTAACACTATGAATCAATACATGTAACAGGCTGGTACAAAATTTATTAAATAAATTCCTCCAGACTTATATAAACATAAAATGAGACACGCGTACTTAATATTTATCTTTTTCATTATTATTAATACTTTATATTTACAATGATTGTTATAAATATATAATGGTTAGGTAAAGTGATATAGAAAAGTCTGATATGGTGCATTAACTTTATTTAAAGTTCATTTATAAAATTTTATTGCATATTTACATCGCAGTAATTTTAATAGCACTTTATTGAGCAACATAATGATAGTGTATATATAAAGTTATTATATGTATAAGTATAACAAAGTAATGTTTAAAAATGTAATTCAGCACAAGTAGAGTATATGGTAAATATAACTTAAAAATGTAGAAATAACGCTACCCTGTTAAAAAGTTAACAGTCTGTACAATAGTTCATTGTTTGTTTCCGGTGCTAGATCTGAAAATTCTGTTTCAAATGCTGACCTATTCTTATTTGCATTTATCTTAATTCTTTTAATACATGGTACACGTACGAATTTTAATAACAATTATTATTACTTAACTTTTTAGCGAAACATGGAGGAATTATGTACGACGTTTACAACTCTAAAACTTACATAGTCTTGTTGCAGTGACAAAATTAGAATGATAATAACTCAGTAACAGTGGTGACTGAAGTAACAATAATGAAATTACAAGTCATAGCTTAGATTTCTCATTTTTTCTACCAGTCCCGTATACGTAAACAATAAAAGTGTTCATTAAATTACTGTTACATATCGCTAGTTAATATCGTGTGTACTGTATATATCTCGTTACTTTATTGTACTAAGTTTATTCCCTCCTTTAAAGTAACCAATATTTATTTTGTATTATATCATAAATAATATTTGTCTTTACACAACTGAAAGATTTACATAATTACTTGTATAATTTCTATATACATTGTTTAATTATAAAAGCTAATAAAAATGTATAAATATTGCTCGTTAAGTATGGATTATAAATAATTTGTGAAAAATTATAAAAACTTAGATATCCAAAGATACAGGTACTGACCATATAAACGTGAAAATTTGTATGCAAAATTTGTACTAGTACCTTATGCGTTTAAATATTACTAATGGCAAAATATTGCCACTCGTTATTCAAGATATTTCTTTGAGTCGAACGAATTTTGGTATCTTTTTAATATCGTCTGACTGAAGGAATGATATCACTTGCTTCTTAATATATATATATATATATATATATTTATTTCATCAGTTATTTATTTCCTATTTGTTTTCAGCCCATGGCTAGACATTAGATGTCATTGTGATTTCATTGACACAAGTTTACGTGCACGTGCTCGTGCCTCTGTACGAATGTTCGTATACTCGAACCAGAGAATATTAGGAATTAATGTTGTGTCACGTAACAATAGGTACTCTGATATCCGCCTGAAATGATATTATAATATTGTAGCTTTTATACTATACGTTGAATAGAATTTTCATTGTGCACACTGTTACCTACCATGAAACAATGTAAGGAAAAATTGGTATAAACACTACATGCATTATTATAAACCATACTACTCCCAATATAATTCCTATGAGTGCACCATATAGGACTTGAGAAATAGAATGGTATAACAAATAAACCCTACTATATGTCACTAAAAGAGAAGCAAGTATACAAGCAACCACAGTAGCAATTCTCCAGAATCTTTCAGAAACAGTACTATTGTTATTGTGATGCAACCTAGAAATAGGAAAACATTAAAGGATAATTTTTCTGAATATTCACAAAGAAAAATATAAATTACCTGATGCATATAAAAAGTGTTGTATATGCAGCAAAAAACCACATAAACTGTGCATGCATTGATGGCATACCATATTCAACAAAAACAGCATCACGTCTCATTGGTCTTGCTTGGCAAATTGTATGTTTTAATACAAAATTTATGAAGTCATTTATTATAATACCGCTAAAAAATGTGATCTATAAACAGGAAAACAGGTATGTAGTTCCACTTGTAAATGAAAAATATAATTGTTCGTTATAAGTTTGTTACTCACAGTTTGCAAGTCTCTTCTAAATAGGATCAATGTTATGAAACCAGCTATAATAGCAAATGGTGCTAGACTTATCAGAGCTAAGAATTTTCCAAAAAGGTCACCTGCAAAAACAGTAATTATATTAGAACAACTAGATTAAATGAGGATAACGAAATATGAAAATCAACATCTGTGTGTGTGCCAGATGTTTATAAATGTGTCTTTTTAACCAAAATGTTTTAATCGATGTTCCAAATGGTTAATTAAACAGTAATCATGTGTAAATTTCTCTAATATGACACTAATTTCATTCTCAGAGCTTAAAATTTGAAAAATGCTAAACATTGAATGGAGAATCAAAAGTAATACTGTCCAAATAATGTGTCTTTTAAAAAATAGGAAAATAGAAGTATTAATCTTCGAAATTTACATACATTAAAAACGTCGACAATTTGTATACACTTTTTTAGGACATCGAAAGATACTTACCCTGGGGATACTCGACTAAAGTAAGAGACAAGGGAATCCATTCTGTTTTTTGCATATTATCCCCGAAACGTGTGTTAAGTTCGAGAAACGAATCGTCGTCTAATGTTGCCATGTCATCGAAATTTTGGAAGTGACCATAACTCGAACAGCTCACCGTGCAGCAACAATCATGGAATCCATCCACAGACCGCTACGCTACCAGCAGCTACCAGTTATCGGCTATCAACTTCATTGTACATATGTATAATTATACAGTAGTCTTCCAATTCAAGAACCTTTTCCTCTTCCTCTAGAAGAGCCTTTTTATACACATCATTCTACTGCACATCCAATCTACAGTGAATCCTGTCTTAGCATTGAGTTGTTAGCCAATCAGAGCAGAGCAATTTTTACTCCTATTACCGCTAACGAATCAAGTTGCGGCCGGAGAGGCTTACAGGAGCTGTGGTATCATTGTATAAATTGCATAGTGAGAATGTAACAAATTGAGAACACCTGACATTGAAATTGATACTTTTCGTTACTCGAAGCTACAAAACTCTTGGCTGTCTAAAACATTTAATTACCGCGATTTAATCTCTGTCAAACAATGAATTTTGTTATCTAATCGTTTCTACATCAATAAAAAAAAAGGTGCTCTTAAATCAGAGGTTCTTGTTAGAATAATCTTTAATCGAACTTAGATAAGTACATATTTCTTGGTTGGGATTGGATTAATCTTCGTGGTGTAGTGTAGCTTAGCTACATAAACAGATCAACTCTTTATATGTATTCTCTTCTGAAAACGTGTTTATCGAATAATACTATAATCTGTGTTTAAAAAATGTTCGAATTAATCGGCACAGCGAACGTCGAACTATGACGCTATGACGTGTCCCGTCACAGTAGTCATCCATGGTCATATGTACATCAATTGCATCAATGCCTCCTCCCCCTTCGATCACACTGTATATGTATAGAAAAGTTTTCTTGGGATGTTTAATCTGCGATTACAATTTCAAGCAGTGTCTCCACCTAAGCCCTAGATTACTATAATTTTTAAGTAATAAATTCTTTTCTTGTTTTTTTTATAGCGTTTTCTACATATTTAAATATGGCATGGACACATTACCAATGTAACTTAGCCGTGCTTATGGTCATTACTGGATCATTTAATACTTTGTCCGTTAAGTGAGTACTCGATTGCAATTAATCGAAGAAATAAGATTTAAATCTTCCATATATCAATATACTTTTCGATCTGTTAGGTACGCAGATCAGCAAGTTGTGGAAAGCGAAGATGGCCAACTTAGGCACTTCAATCATCCTTTCATGCAATCTGCCTTCATGTTCGTGGGAGAGATGCTATGTCTTCTTGTATTCAAAATAGCATATAATTATTGTAAACGAAGAAACGTGAGTATCGTCTATTATATACTTACAGAATCATAGTATGTTTGGTATTAAAAGTTTTTAATTACAGAACGGCTCTTTAGATGACAATCCTTTAACTAAAGGGTCACGAGTATTCAATCCCATGATTCTACTAATTCCTGCATTATGCGACGCTTTTGCCACCTCGATTGTGTACATTGGCTTAAATATGACATATGCAAGTAGTTTTCAAATGTTACGTGGTTCTGTTATAATATTTACAGCTATACTTTCAACAGTTTTTCTTGAAAAAAGACTTGAAAGTAGAGAGTGGGCTGGCATAGGCATGGTCATAATTGGTTTAGCTCTTGTCGGGCTCAGCGATGTACTATCTATGAAAGATACGGATATGAACATAAACTCTATCATAACTGGAGATTTACTTATTATCTGTGCACAGGTAAAATTGTATTTGACAAGATCTTGTTACAATTTCGGCGATTCTTACAAATTCTATCGTAAAATGAACGTTATTGCTATTATAGGTAATAACAGCTATGCAAATGGTGGTGGAAGAAAAGTTTGTAGTTGGTCAGAATATACCAGCGTTACAAGCAGTAGGATGGGAGGGTATGTTCGAACGATTTGTTTCTCAAAGAGATAGCATTTAAACAAATACTTTCTCTTCAGGTCTGTTGGGATTGACTACCATGTCTATATTAATGATTCCACTGAATTTTATACCTGCTACACCACCATTCGCTGATAATTCTCAAGGTACACTCGAAGCCACTAAAGATGCATTTGTTCAGATTGGAAATAGTGGCCGTTTGCTGACAGCAATACTTGGTCAGCATTTTTATTAATACTTAATTGGATACACCTCGTAAACGACGTCGTTAATATAATTGAAGAATTAATGTTATACGTTACCTTTTTGTATAGGTATGGCACTCAGTATAGCATTATTTAATTTCGCGGGTATCAGCGTTACCAAAGAAATGAGTGCCACTACAAGAATGGTTTTAGATAGTGTTCGAACTTTTGTTATTTGGGCTTTCTCGTTGGCAGTTGGGTGGCAAGCATTTCATTATTTGCAAGTAAGTTATCCACTGTTTACAGTTTGCTATTAGTTTTATTGTATATACATATGTATTCTGTAATACACACACACACACACAGACACACAGACACAGGGTCATCAGAATTTAATGTAATTCGTACATTGTTTCCTTATTTTTTTCAGCTTATTGGCTTCATCACTTTGTTCATTGGAATGTCGTACTACAATAATGTTATTGTTCCACAACTAGGAAGGAAATGTATATATTTATTAGGTCGTCACAAACCACCGCCAAGCGAACGAATTATTAATATAGCTGCCGACGACATTCCAGAAACTCAATAAAATCAAAGTTTCTTTTTAATTACTTCGTGATATGAAGCTCTATTCTTTCTCGTTTCTCTAAAGAACGGTAAAGCCTGTGATCGTAATATTATGAAATGAAATGGATGAAATTTGTTCGCTTCTCTTTATAAAATCAATCATTACATTGAAAGTGCTAAATGGTTCTTGATAAGATCGATCAAATTAGTGAATATTTTTCATTAGTGTATTGAACGTTATTTTTCATTTGCAACAAGTATTTCATACTTGTGTACATGCGTATTCTTTTTTTACCGGCAACCTTTGACTGCTAATCAATGTATAAATATTTTTCAAACGTTGCAAGATTAAAATAAAAATTGAGATACTACTATGGTTTGTAATTATATTTGTATGAACATAAAACCTAGTCTTTGCTTGCATTTTGTAGAAAGATTGTACAAAACACATTTTGTTGAAGACCATTAAGATCGAGAAATAATTATTACATCGTTATTATTTTATTAGATACTTTTTCGAAAATACTATTATTTTATACTATACTTTTATTTACGAGAATATTTGCACAAGATAACCATTTTTACATGTTATTCATGATTAACAATCATTTTATAAATTTTAGTAGGGCTAAATAAATAAAACTAAAAATAGCGCTTAAATGTTGGACATGTTTTATTTTGTTTTTTTTTGTTTTGTTTTTATTGCATACTTTTAGCCATAAAAGGAAAACTGCTTTGTGCAACGAATTGTTACTGTAGCATTGTACACATATATAATATGTGCATGTTAGAATATATTGGTACGCACGTGTGTAAAAGCATTCATGTATGCACATACATACAAAATGCTGATATATTTTTCATACAAAGTTTCTCAAATATGTAAATATTTGTATTTTGATAAATCGGAAAAGATATATCTTGTGCTGGTACCGATAAATATTGTTCATAATAGCTAACATATTAGTACTCCACTCTTGAACTAAATAAAAAAGAAAATGCTCCGTTGGAATGTTCTCCTTCAAATACACGAATTAACTCTTACTATTTCACGGTTTCGTTAAAGTTTCTGTTTTCAACACCGTTTTCATCGCTGGCATCTATATTACATATAGAAATTTTCGTCCGCAGCATCATCGAATATAACTTCGATTCTCAAGAATGAATAGAATTACGGTGGACTACACAACAACTTTTAATTACCTGTACCTAAGTAAATTAATGGTGTCTTTACGACTATGAGCAAGCACGTACGACACGATCGTTACAGCTATCGAAACCTTAAATGAACTCGTAACATTTATTATGCGTTTACGATAGACAATGCGAATGGAAGATGAACTCAATTGTATTGTTCTGGCAATACGTAAGAAATATCATCCCATGGGTGTCGGTACAAACCTTGTTTCAACCTCTTTTGATCCATATAATGACCTGCAGCGATTAAACGTAGTATTAGATGTGCGAGTCCAATAATTACGCCTAGTAATACCAGTATTTGGAAAATGTTTTAAGTAGAAAGTACGTACCGATGAAACCTATGCTCCTGCCAAGAACGAATAGACTATTTATAGCACCAATCTCGATATACTCTTGTGCTTCTTCTCTAGTAAAGCTACCACTTTTCCTCAACATATCCACAAAGGCGCAGGCAATAATGCCATCCACGTTAAGAATTAAATTAGGTTTCTTGCTTGTGGTTATCTTTTCAACTTCCAATGCATATTCGACTAAAGGCCTCGCCGGGAAGTTCTCCATTACGAATTCTTTGATAAGTTTCACTCGCATGTCTGGATTATTTATAGACTTTATACGATGACCAATACCCATAATCAATTTCCCCTTCTTACGTGTATTGTTTACAAATTCTTGTGGATGCAAACCGGCATCGTAGGCCTCGGAGAACATACGAGCCGCACCATCCAATGCTCCACCAAAACGATCACCCTATCAATACGATTACAATTATGTTTACAATTACATTTACAACTATTATATGTATAGCAGATTACGTTTGGTTCACTTACGATAGTCAATAGGCCGGATACCAGCGAGCTAACTAGATCTTTGCCAGCTCGAGCGCATACGATAGTGTTGTGTGCTCCCGATACTGCAGGGCCGTGGTCGGCCGTTAACATCAAAGACATTTCCAGGAACTTACAATACATAGCCGGCAAGCACCGTTGGAACCATAAAAGCGAAACTACACCACCAATTCCCACGTTCTGTTTTAACACTTCGGTTACAGGCATTCCGGCATATAGTAATTCTTGTCCACGTTCATCGCAGATGGATGTCATGAACGAAGCTGGCTTTCTTATCAAGCCAAGTTCCTACAGCAAACAATTACATCATCATTGTTCCGAGTAATTGCCAGAAAATTTGAAGAACCCTATTTGACAAGTCAGCTTATATTATATTACCCTGGCCCAACTGTAATCCATTGGAACGGTTGGCGGTGGGACCTCCGGTTCCGGAATAATCGCCCCTTCTTCGACGAGCTTCTCGTACACAGTGTGCATCAATTCTCCGAGCGTGTCGAAACTGTTAGGCACATAAGCACCGGCAATTTTCAACGCGGCATTCTTAGCAGATGCTGTTTCCAAGTTGCTGTGCGCTATTGATCCGGCATGGCCAAACTGAACCTCGGAATTGAACATACTGGCACAGGTACCGATACACCAGGCGATCAATGGCTTCGTAATTCTCTTGGTTTTCAGCGCATCGCATACTTCGTACTCTTCCACACCACCGACTTCGCCCAAGAGAACTATGAGCTTCACTTCTGGGTTTTCTTGGTACCGCATTATGTGATCCATAAAAGTAGTTCCCGGGTAACGATCACCGCCAATTGCAACACCTTCCAACACTCCGTTCGAAGCTTTGGAAATGATATTGTTCAATTCGTTGGACATGCCGCCGGAACGAGAAACGTAAGCCACACTAAACAACACGATTTTCTTTTCTATAACAGCAGGCACGTAGAAACGGACTTTCAAGGTATTAAGTATTTTGAACGAGCCAATTTTTACCTGCCAGGCCTGTAGAGTTTACTATGAAGAATATTGTCCATCATTCCTCCAGTATTGCCGATCTTGAAACAACCAGGCTTCACACCGCCAACGGTAGCAGGGCCAATAATGCTAACGCCTTTCTGTTGTGCCATTAGAATCAGTTTTCTTGTCATGTTTTCAGGTATACCTTCAGCAATGATAGCAATTGTTCTGATTTGAGGGAATTGCATTGTTTCAGCCGCGCTTTCGTAAGCAGATCTCAAGGATGCGAATGTGACCATAACATCGGCGTCCGTGTGTTTAGCCATCGCATCCTTCATCTGTTTGTAAACAGGAATCAGCACCTGTTTACGCATAAAACGATATCATTTAGAGATTTCGATTAATCCGCTGCGTGCTTATCAATCAGTCTCCGTTCAAGATAATAAAGAAAGTAATTCTGGACGTGTACCTCTTTGTGGCCCCAGTAAAATTTTTGTTTATGATCACCCGTAAACGGATACACGATAGCAGCTACAGACGGTTCAGATCTACGACAAACAAAGTCGAAGTCTAACATACTTTGAACAGCTCTGGTTTGCATTCCCCAAATGATGGCCCTTGTTTTATTACTGAAAAGTTGTTTATTTGCGGATCCATCAACGGATTCGCTTGCTTTTAATTTCGGTTGTTTGGTAGGTGAACAAGAAGTACTTTTCGAAGGGGCTGTGGGACCAACATCCTGTCCAGAGGGTAGCAAAAAGTTTGCGGTGGAAAATTCTTGAGTCTCGGGATCGGGAATCGGTTTCTTGCCCAATGCCATCGCGCATATAGCCGTCATGTGAGTTTCAGGACCGAATACGTAAACAGGGATGCCAAGCCTTCTACCAACCTCGCGTATAATTCTAAAATTCATTAACGTTAACGTTAGGTTTCATGAACGTTCGCGTAGCTCTTGTAGCAGCTTTTAATAATTATGTGTGTCGTACCTCAGTCCCTCTTGATAGTTAGGCCCCGCTCTTCTTACGAATATTTGTATATTGTGGTCTACGAGCTTCGGCTGATACTCTTGTAATGCCTTGACGATACCCTTGAAGGTCGCGGCTACATTCGTAAAATTAGCAATACCGCCACCGATTATCAATACCTTTCCTTCTGTGCGTTTCTCTTTTGTCATCAAACCCAATATAGTTTTCGCATAATCGTAAGTTTGTTGCTCACTAGGTGCACCTGAATATTCACCGTAATTAGCCAGTTCATTCGCAGCCCCCAAATCACAAATCGTGTCCGAATAGATGACGGATGCCCCTAAAAAGAGAATACGTTGAAAATATAAAATAGGTAGATGCAATACCGATCCCGTTAAAATAAGAGTTAACGATTTGACAATCACAATTTGATTAACGATTAATCACGTAAATGATACTGCTGTGCGCTTCTACTGACCACCGCCAGCAACCATTGTCCATATCCGACCAGCTGGATTAAGAATGGTTAATTTCAAGCTAGCTCCAGATTTGGCGTCTAGATCAGCGATATAGGCCTCTTCGGGGTAAGCATCCCGTCCAAATGGTGGCGGGTAATCAATTTCTCCCCAGTCTGGTCTGCACACAAAGTCCGCGGTCGTATCCAATTTCGCAGCGAGATCCAATATATAAATTCCATCGTCCGTTACTACCAATGGATTTATTTCCAAGTACGTGAAGTATAAATTAACATAAAGCTTATACAGAGATTCTATAAATTTGGCAATAACCCTGAAAAAAGACAATCATATTATTTATGGAAAGCACTCTCGATATAAAATAATACTTTATTATTTAGAATGTACTCTTTCTTATCGTTTGCTACATTCGTTAATAGCTTTTCCATTAATGTAGTTTCATCCGGCAATCCTTCTCCAACAGGTACCTCTAGTTTCAAAGCTTTCGCGTCAACATCTCCAATATCGACGCCACCTTCGTGATGAAATAAAATAGTGTCAGCTTTCCGATGGGAATAGATACAGACGTAAGCTTCCTCTTCCTACAGTTTATAATACATTATGATCAACTGCCATATTATATGCAACAATTCTATGGGCAATGATAAACGCTTACCTGTTTGTGGGGAACAAAAGGCTCGATGATAAAAGTTCTAAGTTTTCCAGTTGCTTTTCCAATTTGTTGATCCTTGTTCATTCTGTCTGCGATCCATTGCTTTGCTGTAGCCAAGTTTACATCTACTTTAATCAAACCAAGCTTTCCACGTCTTTTAATTAATTGATCAGGTTTTACAACCAGTTTCTCTGACTTTAGCCATGGATTGTTGTTTACAATGTCTGCCCAGTTTGTATGTTCTGTGATGCTCACGAATCTACATTGTACTGCATTTGTGCCAGAAGGAAGTTTACGATTAATTAAATCCTTTCCTGTTGCCTCACGAATCGCTTTCGCTGACATCTTTTAAATTTCTGAAACTAAATGAGTGATTTTCAATAATTTATAGTTTAGGTACAAAAAATACAAATATTGAAGTATAATAAAGTAATACTTTTAATTGACGTATCTAGTTAAAATATTCTAACAATAAAATACGTGGCTATCAGAACTAAAACAAATAACAGTTAAATTCTATGAACACTCTATGAAATATATAAACATTTAATTCTCCAAATTGAATCTATTTTATCTTATAATACCTTCAGATCTGCAAAGGCTAACAAATAATACTCAAACACTGCTCAAATCTTTTGAACGAACTTGTGTTTGTTCTTTCTCTAAATCATGCATTGTTCAAAATTATTCTGTACTTGACACGATTTGCCATTTGAATAGCATATACATTTTTGTATGTGTTATACAACTTCTATGTATACAATTTGCAAAATATATGGATAAATGAATTTGCATCAAATGAAATTCATAACATGAAATTCTCGTAAAACAAGGTTATTGATCAACGATCGTACTGACATTAAAATTACAATTTACAATGAGATTCATATTTGAGACGTACGTAACGTAATTTGTAATTTCTGATAAAATAAGAACTACGTCGTGAAATTGCAGATATCGTAGAATTTCTTTTAGTCCATTAGAAGAGAAATTTGAAATGTGTACAAAGCGAATACTTTCACTTGAACTCTCTTTCTCTCTCTCTCTCTCTCTCTCTCTCTCTCTCTCTCTGTTACTTTGCAACGTGTCGTTCACATGTAATCCTATTTGATTTTTTCATTCCTTCATATTAATCGTATCATATTGACCGTCAATAACATTAACTTTTTCAATTAGGACACGATACATATATGCCATAGACACACGCAAACAATTTACTCGACACTAAACTAGAGACTAGCGACTAGAGACTAGGAATACTAATCGATATTCAAAACGAGAAATGAAAACACAATCACTCACTAGAAAAGATTTAATATTCGATGGTAAAATAGATGGATGTAAAACGGGTTGACCTTAACCTTCACACGGGTATATATTTCCTAACCTACGAGATTTGTAGAGAATGAGGAAATATCGAAAGAGAAACGTCCACCCCACACTGCTGCTAGCGGTTAACTGAACGTTCAAAGTGACACCATGCGCATAAGTAACGCCGAGAACTCACGATATCTCGCGATATCGTACGATTCTACTAGTTTTTTTTCTCACGGTCGGTCATTTTAACCTATTTTCATTATTCCTTTTGCCATTATGCGTTCTATTCGTTTACATTTAAAAAGATATATCATAAATGTACATATGTACATTACTTTAAACATTTCGAATCTGTAAACCTGATAACTGTCATAGCGCGCGAACAGTTTGAAATAAATGATATATTTTAAAATTACAGTCGATATGTTGTTCGATTTCGTGTTATTCTAATTCTGATATCAAACAGAATCATATAAGTTCAGAGAATCATACGAGGATTAAGTAGTGATCACGTGACCGTAATACGATTTCCGCATAACACGTGGACAGAGTAAAGGTTTTCAAACTCTTTCATTATCTGATAATTTCATCGGATAAGTAATGTTGTCAAAATTTATTCGAGACGAAGTATTTCGTCGAAACACTTGGAGATATTTACGGAAAAAGAACTTACATATAGTATGCGTTTGTAGACGTACATATGTATATAAGGTATGTATATTGTATTTATACATATGTATACTAAAAATATAAAATAGGGAATAGATTCGACATATTTCGTACTTTTTGGAAGGGCACTGACAAGTATGTGTAAGTGCTATTATATGCATAAATGGCCACTTCATGACACTTTGCGACCGTTACGTTTCTCAAATGCCTTCGGTATAATGCAGCGCTTCTCAAAGCGATTAGCGCCAATTAACCTGTTAAATAATTCAATAAACTGTACCATTGTATTTCTTTATTGTGCAATGAAATTTGTATTTAATGAAAGTGATTTTTGAACTCGACAGGAATTAGCTCAAATTAGGCTACAATAGCTTCATGGAAAATCTCCACTTATCTATCCACTTCTTGTAAGCATCTCCTTCGTACAAGTACATACAACCTTGACCTTTTTGAACAGCTAGAAAAGCTGGATTTGATTCGTCTAACAAGCAAAACGTGAAAATTAATTCTTTAATTTGTCGAAAACAAATTGAAATACATGACACCTTTTGATTCGCGTGTATTCGATCAAATTTATCAAAGTTACAGATATGTATGTACCTGGTACGTGTTTCCTCAGTATTTGACTCGAACTTTGATCCGACGAAGATATGCATAGATTATGTAAAGTGAATCATTATTGGCTTTTTTTATTCTGATAAATTTTTGCAGCGTTTTTCAAGTCCTCTAATATGTAAGAAAGGTAGGATAAGGTGGGATTTCTTGCACAAAGAATTAGCATTTGCTATGTCATGACAGAGTAGTAGAATCCTCGTGTACTTTGTTTCCGATTAAACAATTGAACGTGAAAAAAAGAAATTCAGCAATCGCAGATAATTCGGTTTATCATTTTAAATGAATGAAACTTTAGAAATACGTTATTCGAGTCGTTCATATTAAAATGCATACTATATTAGAACAATTTTGCATACAGAAGGAAAAAATACGGTCAAATAGCATTTTCTCACGGTCGAATAGTAGTAAACGTTATTAATAATTGATAATCTAGACGGCGCGTAACATGTTAAATGATGCAATAGATCGCTTAAAGAAATATGTATCGCATTGCATATACATGCATGTATGCAACATGTACATACATACGTATTCGTAGAACAGAATTTTACACAATGAACTGACACTTTCGATATTTTTCTGGCCGCGGTTAAGTTTTAACCGACACAATGGACTCTGCTATATTGTGAAATTAACGTATATACATATATATATTCATGTATGTGTAATGTAACGAGTATGCTTGTACCAATTATTTTGATGTGTAAAATTGACATATGTAGAACCCACGACATAATATTCTAATTCAGTTTTCATTAAAGAGAAACAAATTTCTGATGAAAAATCTCAAAGCCGATAAGGTTAGTTTGTTGCGACAAGCAACAACATATAGATGTTAAGAAAAGTTACTTACGACTCGTATGTTGTACACGTAGACACGAAAATGCAATACAATTTCGAGAGATACCTATCTTCGGTATGCGTTCAGACAGGAAATAAGCGGACTCTTAAAGCACAAGCTCAGAAAAAAACTACTTTACATTCTTGTAGCTAGAAAAACGTTCACCGGAGTGAAGTACGGCTTAAAGATTATCGATATATTTTCAGCACCGAGATCATTGTAACTTACGTACCTGTCTACTTACATGAATTATAACTTAAGTAATTACATAAATACAAATTTCAGCGGGCGATATAATTGCGAAGATTTAATGTAAAATGGTAATCGTAATTTGCGAATTGTGTTCAGGTACGTATTATCGGACCATCGTGATGTATTACAATGTGACGTAGCTACTACACGTCATATCGTACGATTCTTGTAACCCTTACTACCAGCTCGTGAATTTTTGTTTCAATGTGTGCATTTATCACACACGCACGCGCGCACGCACGACGCACGCCGCATGCACGCACGCACGCACGCACACAAATTTAGGATTCAGATCATGAACAAGTATAAAAAATTGTACATATTATTATATGTATTTACAGGTTTAAAGAAACTAGAAAATTGTACATAACATGAAATTTTATAAATATTCATAAAAAGCAGACATAAAATGTTAAACTTATTAATAAAACATTTTAAACGATCCTTTTTTATAGAGTTATAAACTAAAATGCTTTTTATAGTATCTACACTTTCAACAACATCAACAAAAGAGTGGTGTTATACATATATATATATATATGTATATTTGAAATGCATCTTTGTTCTAAGAGTATCAAACATTCATGGAAAATATGTCCGAGAATTTATTATTGCAGAAATTTCTTTTTCATATGTTTCAAACTATGATCTACCAAGTGATAATAATATCATTATAATAACACAGTATAATAAATGTATTGACTTGCGCTTCTATTGTGATGGTCATTTGAAAGGAGTATAAAAAGTTGTGAATATCTAATTTTTAAAACAATATACAATTATATTATTGTTCTTTATACGGTTATACTCTGGTCTCTAATTTAGCGATAAGATCGTGCACACTTTCTATAATGCTGTATATATAAGGACGTTCCATTGGGTTTACCTTTAACATTGATAAAATTAGATTTTGCATATCCTGGAAAATTTTAAATTCGAACATTAGATTGACAAATCTTTCTTAGATGAGTACAAAGGAATACATATTGCTTAACAACCTCGTTATAAGGAGCATCTTCTGGGAATGTAACATTTGCGCTCATAACTGCTAGAGCTACGCTATCTCCCCTTTCATAAACAGCATCGAAGGGTGATTTAAAGTAGCAAAGTGCGTAAAGTATACAACCTAGAGACTGGAGAAGCATATGATAAATGTTATCAAGAATAGAAATAGCACGATACATTTGAGAAATTCTGTTGATACAATACCCAAATATCTGTTCGTTCATCTATCATACAATAACTTTCCACATTAAATAATTCTGGCGCTCTGTATGGCATTGAACACCTTTCAGCTGCTATGTCTTGCAATGTTTGTGCCGCTTGAGATCCGCATACTTTGACTCTGGCAGGTGCTACAGAACCTAAAACAAGTAATATTAATGTAATGATGCTTGACGTATTAAAACGATTTACTACAGTTATAATGTTTCACCTAAATCCATTATAATTGACGTGCTTCCATCTCCAAGGACTATATTAGCAGTTTTTAGATCTCTATGAGCAAGAGGATCCGGTTTAGCTTCATGAAATGCTTTCACACCTTCGCATATTTGTAAAAATATATTTAAGATGTCAATCGAACTCATGTAATCTTTGTTTTTAATTCGTCTTTCCAACTCGTTTGCAAGCGTACCTCTCTGAATAAGAAATAAAAATAAAAATGTGATCGAATAAACTAATGTCTTTCGCTATTATTTGTATTTTTTCAAATGATATATAAAACATAAAACATACATGATAATATGGTAAAACAATTAATACTTCACTGGTTGTATTAATAACTGAATCCGTGGTTCCCTTGTAAGTTGAATCTATGCATTCTATTACATTTGGGTGTTTCACAAGATTGTGGTACTCTATTTCTTTTGCGGCTAGCCTCTGATCTTCCAAACCGTGGCAGATAATCTTTTTAATAGCATACTTTTTATGTGTTTCTGTATCTTCGACTAAAAGTACAGTACTAAATCCTCTGCAAATAGATTGGAATTTAATTAATTGCAGTAATTATTTTTATGTATAACTCGTCAACATTACCATAAAAAAGGGTTAGAATAGGTTAATCAAGATCGTATTAAAACGTATCTTGCTAATAACTAGAAAAACATATTACGAAATATGTGATCAAATTGAAAAATAATTAGACAAATTAACTTGAACGATACTATTATGGTAATTGACAAAAATGTACATTTCACGTCAAACTTGCCCTTCTCCAAGATGTTCACGAACTATATAATTTCTTGAATTTACCGTGACAGTTTCTTTGGAGCATAGACAGCCCATTTTTAAAATTAAACTTAAACCAAGGCTATTCATTTTCAGTCACGCATAATAAAAGAAATAAAAAAAACAGTAACACCGACGCGTTTCTTTATCGGCGTGCAAACATTTCTATATACGTCACGAACATGCATATGTCACCAGTTACGAGTTACGAATTACGAGTTACCATGTCAATGCCTACGTATGCATGTATGTATGTAATCGGCTATCAGTTGTTTGCAAAACAATGTTGTTGGAGTTGTTACATAAATTAATTAATTCAATTTTTTGATAAAAAAAAAATGTACAACGAGAAAACCAACATTTAGATTTACAACGAAAGATTATTTCAAATTATATAAGAATAAATTACACAATGATACCGTAAGATCCCGATATTTTTATTAAATTCAAGTTGATACGGGCTGCCATTATCTGTAATCGTAACTATGGGTAAAGAAGATATTTTCAAAGTAATACATCTATTTTTATTGAAAAAAACTTGTTTCCATGCTATGCCGAAAAAATAACGTATGTATATATGTAACACATTATCTTCGTTACACTAGACACTGTACTTCTTTCTATGGATGTTTTTTGCAAGCTATTATTTTTGGGGGTCACAAGAGGAGACTGTAACACATCCTATCGACGAATCAGGTTGGGTACCCGATGGGGCATTTGCAAGTAGAACTGCTGACGCAACAGAAGATCAAGGAAGCTAGGAATTTTTTAATCTCATTTGATTCGAAGAACCAACGAACGTCATAAACGATTTTCATGAAATCCTTTTGTAGAATCTTTTGTTTAGAGCTAACACTTAGGTGTACACCATAGAAGAGTAAAGGTTTTGTAAATATTACGTATACATTATGTTGTTTTCATTCCCAAATCTATTCCATGAAAAAGTAAAACTTTTATTATGAAATATTTCGTTTATTCTTAAAAACATTAATGCAAAACATGCTAGTCTCTAATTAGGACTGTAAGACTGATTATTATCACATTTTTATTCTTACACGTATAAGTGAGGAAAATATAGAATAAACAGAACAGTAATGCTCTGCTTTAAAAATTCATAATTTGCTTTTCAATAAAATACTCTACAACAAAGGTAAATTCTTATTGTTTTCTAGAAAAACATACACGCGATTTCTCTTTGCGGTTTCTCTTTTCACGAAATATAAGTTAAAGATTGAAATTTTTGTTTCTTTTTCTCTAAGATGTTGATGCGTCGGCCTCCAATTGTACATCGCCATTCGACGATTTAGTAGCATCCTGATCGTTTTGTAGCTGCGCTTGCCACATGGAACAATACATTCCATTGTGTGAAATAAGCTCTTCGTGTTTGCCTCTTTCTACGATTTCTCCATCTTTCAAGACAAGAATTTCATCGACATGTATTATCGTGGACAATCGGTGCGCTATGATAATAGTTGTTCGATTATAGCACACTCTACTCAACGCTGCTTGAATATTACGCTCTGTATGGGTGTCGAGTGCACTTGTTGCTTCATCTAGAAGTACAACTACTGGTTCTTTTAGTATTGTTCGCGCGATAGCAATACGTTGCTTTTCTCCACCGCTCAAGCGAAGACCTCTTTCGCCAACCTAAGTATTTCGAGTGGAAATACAGGATTTAAATCATGATTAATACGTGGTAAAATCAAATGCGACTCGACAAACATAAGCAACACGTACCTGTGTCTCGTAACCATTTGGAAACGAGAGAATTCGTTCGTGTATATCTGCATTTTGAGCTGCCGCGATTACATCCGCATCTACAGCCTCGATACGACCGTATCGAATATTATACTTTATAGTATTGTTAAATAACACTGTGTCTTGAGGTACAACACCTATCGCCCGTCGTAACGAATCTTGCTTAACCGTTTTTATATTCTGTCCGTCGATCAATATCGCGCCTTGTTCTATATCATAGAACCTGAACAACAATCGTACTATAGTCGATTTACCAGCTCCAGATGGTCCAACTAAAGCAACGCTTTTCCCTGCCGAAACAATGAAACTAACATTCTTCAAAATAATTTTCTCGGGACTGTAACCAAAAGTCACATTCGAAAACTCCACTTGACCATTTTTTACTATCAATGGTCCTGCACCTGGCGCATCGATTATTTCCTGGTCTTCTCGAAGGAGATCAAACATATTTTCCATGTCAATGAAATTCTTTTGTATTGCGCTGTAAGGAATAAATAACTTTCAAGCGAATCGTATATTATAAACTTAACAAAAGTGACTGAACCATTGTTTACCGATAGTATGTCCCAAACCAATTTAATGGCACGTAAAGTTGGATGATGTAAGTTGTAAACAAAACATAATCACCAAGTGTTAAACCTTGATCGGTCACAACCTAAAAACAATTTGTTGCTCGCATGTAATTGATTTTGTTAAAGTTTGAATGGTGTGAGAAATATTTTACGCATTCTGACCATGTGTACACAAAGTAAAGATCCAGCCAGCAGGCCACTACAAACGACTATATTTTGTAATGTATTTAATATATTTAACGTAATCATCGACTTCCATTCCTCTGCTTGGAACGTTATTATCGCTTTCCTAAAGCTGTCCACTTCATACGTTTCTGCTCCATAATATTTAACTGTCTCGAAATTGAGTAGACTGTCAACGCTTTGTGCTCTCTGAGCATTGTCTGCTAGATTCATGCGCCTTTGGAACTTAGTACGCCACTCAGTAACCATGATTGTTGCGGCTAACAAAAATGTTTCTTATAAAATATAGGAAAGTTGTAGAATATATTTATATAATGACGTGCTCACCTATATAGAGACTCATAGTTATAAATACGATTAATCCGAACCACTTGTTAAATGCGCTTATGAAAAACACAACGGCTACGATAATGTCAACGATTGTCGGTACAATAGAAAAGAGAACGTAATTGAGAAGATTGTTTATAGAGTCCGTTCCACGATCCATAGCTTTCAACACTTCTCCGGTTTTCCTCCCAAGATGCCAGCGTAAACTCAGACTATGTAAATGTCTACAAAAATAGTTATTGCAAGAATGCAATGTGAATGTTGCATCAACCAACTAGATTTGAAAAAGAACATCTCGCGAATAATTACCTGAACAACTCCACTTCAATTTCTCTAGTAGTATATTGTTGTATTTGAATCCATAAATACGATCTGGCATTATTAAGTGCCCCCATGGAACCTGTACCTCCTCCTTGTAAGAATTTGAATCCCACATATATTAATACGAAATCCCACCTATTACAAGGATCATAGATGAAATATACTATGAATAAAGCTCTTATTGACTATTCAAGGATCTTTTGGAAAGTGACTGAATACCTGAATGATCTGGGATGACCAGTAATACTGTCCGCGATCTTTCCATTATAAATTGGAACATATAAATTGATTAAACGTCCAAGTATAAGTAGCGCAAAACAAAAAACAACCCTCAGTTGAAGCATAATGCTGTTTTTAGGCCATAGAAACGGCGCTAAAACTTTCACCTTATACAAAGCATTCTTCCATGCAGAAGAGTTATCGTCGGGTCTCTAAAGATTGTCGCGCATATTATGAAATATATTAGATTATATTAAATTATATTTAAACTAACTTGGGTAAATGAGGAACATTAGGGCTACAAGACCGTTGTTATTGAAACAAGATTATATCACTGCGACTTACACCTTGATAATATCGTGGCCGTGTAGTTGGACCATTTGGTAAAGTACGATACTCTGGTTCTAAGTTACCAGCTAGTCCTGGGGCTTTGAGTCCTAAGGCAAAGATAACCAAATTGCTGACATAACGCAGAACAAACAGTGCCATCTCAATTTGGTCGGTCAATCTGTAAATAGTATGCATGTATACATAGAAAATGCTGCTGTTTCAATGTCATTCTGCAGAACTTACGTGTTAAGATGAAACCACCATTCGAGTTTCTCAATATTAACAAAAACAAGATTTTCAACAACAAATGCCAAGGTCCAGAAACCTAATAAAACAATACCATGACCACGTGGTGGCACACTGGGTAGCAACTTATGCCTTTCTATCTTTAATAGGTACACAGAGTATGGATATACAATTACAGTTAAACCTGTTGTAAGAATCTAAAAGCATTAAAATAATAGAAAAAATTCAATGATCAAGTATTATCATATATATATATATATATAATATAGATAAATTAATGTATAGATTACCTACCATATAACCATAAACCTTTTTATCATCTAAAATTGTACCTTGGAAGATTATTCTCAGTACACTAAGTATTGGAACAAAGTATAAGAGAACTTTCTGTAGAATGTAAAGCTTATTTTTGGGTAACGAAGATGCAGAATTTTCTGTTCCATATTTACGGTACATCCACAGTTGTATTGTACCAAAAATTAACAGATACAATGAAATTGCAACAGTATTAATAGTATCCATGAAACATTTTGACATGCCATGGTTCACCCAGATTTCGGTAAATGTTATATTTGGAGGACAATAAGTCATTGTGGTATTCATTTTGAATTGTTTCTTGTTTATCTTTCTTCCATTAAAAAATATAAATAATCAATTCATTGTTTTCATTTCTGTATCACGTTTAACTTTAAATCAGCTACTAATCAAGAAGAATATCTGAAAAATTATACGAAACGTATTATTCGCTTATCCTAAAATCTTATGTATGTCATTATAGATATAATTAATTGTTTTGGTCGTATAGAAGCTTATCTTACATCTTATCATGGCACGATTACATAAGCTTCATTACAATTTATATTTCAATCAACTAAATGTTATGTTACACAAGAGAAATTAATTAACAAATTTTTAAAAAAGTGGAATTTTACTGTATTTTCTTTCTTAAAGAAATAAAATAACTTTTTAACGCACCCCAATACATTGTCAAGCGACTAAGTAAGACTTTATATTTACAACATAAGTAAAATAGTTAAAAATTTCATTGAAAAGATTTCAGTGCTGTCATCGTAATATTTTTGTAATAGAAAGAGATTCGAATTTTCAGTATCAGTTGAGAGTTTTGGTAAAAAAAAGTTAGCATTGTCACGATAAACGGTGCATAGGTATATAATTGAAATAATGATTTTCAATACAGAAACAATACAAACATGTTTAAAATATTAGTCTAACCTTCCGCTGTAGAATGATTTGACAAAAATGCTGAGCACGAAACCTTTACTTTGTGTAAATAAGAATTCCTTGACGCATTTATAAGCGTGTAGGTATGTATCCTTCTTTTTTAAAAATATACGGAATTATATTACATATGTATCCATTATCATCTACGTTCAAGTTTAGCAGACTTACGCTACACTTATCACTTATAACAGCTGATTGGCATATATTCTATTATAGAAACTTTGTGCATTTGCACACATGTGACATGACATTCGACATCTGACGATTAACGCCGCGTGGGTACATAACCTGATATTTTATAAGAGCTACCTTAGACCCTTAGACCCTTAGGCTATTATATGTAATACAATGTATGTATATATGCATGTACGCGCGTATAGTAACATCCCATTATTTTACTGCACATCCAATCCACAGTGGATCTTGTCTCGGCAGTGAATTGTCAGCCAATCAGAGCAGAGAAAATTTCTATATCGACCCTTACTAACGGATGAAGCCGCGTATACATATGGTCAAATGCCTAGATTCTCCTTATATCACCTTACTGTAACTAGGCACTAGGCATTGTCCTTATTGGTCCTTGGTGTCCTTATCGTGGTTTTTATGGTTCGTGGTTTCAAGTTTCAAGTGTAGCAAAAATCCGAGTGTACCGCGCGCGTTGTGTGTATTTTATAGTAAATTACATATTCATACATAGAATTTTTATGATATATTTTAAATTAAAAATTATAATATTTATAAATTAAATACGTATATATAATTATATAAATTATATATACGTATATATTGAGATTTAACCGCTAACCTAAAAAGAATTGTTTTCCAGGAAATTATTTTGATATAAATCATGGGTAAGGGTCATAGGCATTTAAAACATTTAAAGTCTGAAAAAGCAAAAGTGAAATTGAAAGCGAAGAAAACAAAGCAATTACCGAAAGGACTGAACGTTACGGATACAACGTTTAAGGTTAAGAAAATTATAATACGCGAACAGTTAAAACAACGCGATGACACAGAAATTCTTAGCAAAAGGAAGCTTAACGTTAAGGTAATATTACATTTACTGTTACGTATTTTATACAAATAGATCACTTCATGAAAATATAATTGTAATTTCTAGGAGTTGCTTTCACGTCTTCAACATCATAATTCAACGGTTAGACAGGAAGCCATAAGGGAACTGAAAGAAATTTTATCAAAACATTCTTTGGACTTGTTAAATTTACAGTTTGGATCTCTGTTGCAAGGCATTTGCGCATTGTCGCTTGACAAAGAGAGAAGCATAAGGCACGACTCCTTCAAAGTTTTAAGTTTGATACTTTCTCCAATATCCAACGATCAACTGAATCCATATTCCGATGTTCTGATTTCATATTTGAAGTGTGCCATGACTCATATAGATCCTCGTATTAAGGAAGATGCATTGGTGTTTTTAGACATACTTGTGCAAAACTGCAGCATCATTTTGGCAGAAAATAGTAAAAAAGTTCTGCCAAATTTTTTGGACATGATCTCTAGATTACATAGCGAAATGAAGCCTGGAAGGCAGTTGACGACAACATTAAATTCAAAAAGTACTAATGTAAAGTGGAGGATAAAAGTGTTAGAAAGATTGGCTGCTATATTCGGTTCGATCGTAAATTTCTATAAACTGCAGCAGACTGTTAGCTCGAACATGACTGCACGGATTGTGCGTGTAAATACGAATACCAAGTATGTCCCTGTTTACGTGAATACATATTTGAAGGATTGTAAAATTGATTTTGAACAACGGGACAATTTGAAAGAAAGCTCTGCTGAAAAAACTTTAAACGTAGAGGAGCTTGTGAAATACGTTGAAACGTTAATGCCGCTTATATTCGATAGTTGGATCGAAGTATGCCCAGATGAGAAGAACATGGACATTTCGTCGCATTCGATAACTGCAGAAGCATTCGAATTATTGAAAAGCGCTGTAGAAATTATGCAAATGATAATTGAGTGTGTAGACATATTAGACATCGAATGCGATGTGAACATAAAATATTGGTTTAAAAATAATTTTGAGAACGTTTTTGTAAAAAAATTTCTCTCAAAATTTCCGTACAACAAACTTGGAACATCTGACAGTATTTTGGCTTCCATGAGGAACAGAAAACGACAAGAAGATTTCATCGTAGACAAATCGTACGACGATTGTTTAGCAGATAATTTAGGACTTTGTCAAATTTATGTGTGGTTTACAGCTGTACACTGTGACGACAAGGCATTACCTAAATTAAGTAAAGCTTATTCTACATCTGTACTTAAATACCTAAACGGCAAGTTCACAATCGTAAAAACAATTGACGAATTAGACGATACATCTCGTTTATACACACGTATACTCTACTTCTCTTTTGCCCTATAGAAAACCTGGAGAACTGGTCGAGCACGCATAATATTGTCTTACCCCAACTGATGAAGCTACTAAGAACATTATTTTTAAAAGCAAGTAATATTTGGTACGAACAAAATCTTGATCTTAGCGAAACTCTTCAAACGGTTGTAAATGCATGCTGTAATCAATCGAAACGAGAAATGGAGTTACATCTGTTCTCTACCATTAGCGATATAATGTTGGATCATACTTTACACAAACTACACAGGTACAACTATTTGTATTTATACTATTGAATTCTACATACGTGTACCGTTTTAAACGGTTCCTTGACAATTCTATTTTGCTAATGCATCTCAGGGAACGCGCATTCAAGGAATTCATTTCAACTTTACCCGGTCTTCTTTTAAAGCCCAAGATACACGAAAATACGATACAAACGATAAATAAAGTCGTGCTTCGCTACAGAGATTGGATTCAAAAAGAACTCGTGAACAATCAAAATGACATTATAGGTGACTATAATACAGAAAATATGATTTCTGTAACTACCACGCGCGCGCGCGCGTACGCAGATTTATATTATAATTTACATATTATGTTACAGAGAATGCTAAGAAAATTGAAATCATTGGCTCGGAAGATGAAAAACAATCTCGTCTCATGATCTGCAATTTGTTTTATTTTTTGGATGCTCAAATTTTCTATTGAATGGTAAATATAACTTCCCGCTAATAAATAATGATTCTTTCTATGTACATACGTTCCGTAGGTGAAATATCTCGAAGAAACGATCTCGTGCCTCATCTGCCTCGTATCGATCGATTAACCAACACGTTCTTGCATTAGGAAAATTTCGAAGAATTTTCTAGCAGAATGCAATCGTCAAGATCATAAAATAATCATGTTTCAATAACGAAAACGAAAAGGATATATTACGTTTGTTCGTGTTTAGGTACAAGAATAATCAGAAATCGATGAGGTATGTCGTTATTTCGTGTTTCACGTTCGTTCCGATCCATTGTCTCTCTCGTAGTAAAAATATTTGTTACCGTTCCAGGATTATCGCGATAATACTTGTATACAAATACTGAGTGTAATCGTTCCGGTGTCCGATATCGATAATTGAAAAGAAAAAAGTTCTGACTCGGCATACCGTCTTAAAATCTAGTTATCATGTTTATGTTCCGCGGTGATTCGTCGTTAATGAACGCGCAATTATCGAACCCGTACAAACTTTTGCCGTCCTTACTCGACTCTATGGCGCGATGACGCGATCCCGTGCCAGGTAGATTCGAGGTCTTTTCGTTATCGCCGACGTTCAACAATGTGTAACAATGTTCCTCTCTGTAGGACACGTTGATAATATTTTCTACGCTCGGCGTTAACGGTAAAACGGGTAGATCCCTGTCGAGGTTCGGCCAACTCGAGTCGTGTTGTAATTCGTGATCCACTCTCAGGTACTCTTTCTTCGATTTCTCAGGCCTGTAGAACTTTGACTTTAATTTCGTCTCTATCACGTACTCGATCAGGAACATTTCGACGAAAATGCAAACTACAAAGTTTACCACAGCGAGTGCCAAAATGATGATCTTCCAGTCATAAGCTGGAGGTACCTGTAGCACGAGCAAATTCACTATCCAGCCGGCAGGGTAGACGGTAACGTACGTACAGATCGTGGTCAGCACGATAAGAGAAACGATGAAGGTAATATTCGTGTAAATGGCTTTTCGATAAGGCTTCCCGCGGGAGAATATCACCGCCATAGTTATGTATTGGAACATGGAGACGCAGAATACTGAATAGTTTTCGTAGCACGCGTACGATTCGCCCGTGTAAACGAACGGAGTAAACCAAGAAAAAGTACGAACCGCGTGATAAGCCGAAGCCTGAAACAGGGTCATAATTAACATATGCGCGATCAGGGAAAAGATTGTCGTGAAACTTAAAAGACTGGTCATCGGAGGTTTCTTCACCAGCTTGTCCTCGTACGACCGCGTTTTACCGAAGAACGAGGCGAAGTTAACGACCAGGCAAATGTCGATGAACAAGAACTCTAGATCCGTTAAATTCGAGTCGATGGAGTAAAGGATTATCACGGATAGAAACTCCGTCAAGGAATAGATCACCATGAATTTGAAGATTCCAAACGATGTCACCAAGGCGGCGCGACCTTCCCTGATCACCTTCGGAACGCAAGTAATGTCGGGTACCTTCGACGTGAACGGACTAGCAACGCTATACAACAAAGAAAACAAACAAAAGAAAAATAAGCGTTCGTCGAAGATTACGTATATCGGTGTCGATATTGGAACGCGCGGGGTGGCTGCGACTATCCTTCTCTACGATCAGGGTCATTTAATAATTGGAACGAAATAGAAAGCGAGTAGACACGGCAGCGATTTCACGATATATATATATACGAATCGATGGATTACGCGATCGGGAGCGAAAATTATCTGTTCGCAACAGAATTTAGTAATTTAGCGATAAATAAATTAGGCGTTTCTCCGCAATCCTCCGTGACATAGACGCGCGTACGCGACGTACGCGTATACGTAGGACTCACGCGCGCGCGCGTGTGCGTGTGTGCGTATGGTGTGTGAATTTGTAAGGCATTAGAGTTACGCGCGGCACGTAGCCGTAGCCTTGAATGGTCGGTTGAACTTGATTCAACTAACGTCACAACGGAGGAGGGTGCAGCAAAACTCGATGCCTTTGTTTCTCTCCAGCTCTATATACCGACAACGAGTATTTCGACACAATTTCAATACTTGCAGTACTCGTATGTCACGACAAGGTTTACGTTTAAAAGATTACCTGGATTCTGCCTCGGACAAGGATACACCGACGTGCGCCGCTCGCAAAGCTCCGCAGTCGTTCGCACCATCGCCGCACATAGCTGGAACGTTTACAAAACGTTAATGTCGATTCCTACTCGTCGAATAATTGAAAAGCTCGTCGGGATCGCGTATGAACGGTTCGGCAACGCATACCAACGTAATAACCAAGTTGCATCAGCTCCAGAACCAATTGTTGCTTCTGATCGCTGGACATCCTAGCGAATATCGCACCGCGTACACAAATTCTCGGCACGATGTCCGGATAATGCTCGCGCAACAATTGCCACGATTGTCCCGTTAACGCGAACCGATAATTACGACTACCTATACTTTGTTCTATGTCCCGCAACTCCGTAATCCTCAGTTTCTTGTTATTGTTGGGATTCTACGAAGAAATGGAAAAGTGTTGAATCGGTGGACGCGTTCATTTCGCGCTTCAACGTACGTAGCGTATGTATATGCGATTGAACAAAATTACCGGTTTAGGGGGCAATTCTTGAGCATTAAAATAAATCTCTGGCTGCATCTTGTTTTCTTTCGCAACTATAGTGACGTCTATCACAGTCTCTTGCGGCGACAAAATGCCACATTCTTTTGCAACGCTCACAGCAGTTTGAATATTGTCCCCTGGAATAACTTGTTTGATTACGGTGCATGCAACGGACAACAGACATTTCAAATCAGTCATTTCACTTTCTACTACGACGATATATGTATGTATGTATGTATGTATGTATGTATGTATGTATGTATGTATATATATATATATACACACGCGCGTAGAGAAATGTGTATTCTACAATAGTATAGGATAATAAACGATTGCCGTGGCCTCATTTACCAGTAATCATTAGAACGTGCATGTCGGCCGACTTGAGTTCCTGGATGACCGCTTTCGTTGGTGCTTTCAGTCTGTTTTCCATGATGACGAAACCCAGAAACTCAAGATTCTGTTCGACCACGTCACGGGGTAGCTTCGTGATCTACAGGAATCGCTTTGATAATCGTTTTGTTTCCATATAGAAGAAAATACGGTAATGTCTTCCTTACCGACGCTCAGTTTGTCCACTAAAATGGATAATTTGGGAAGAGGAGATAAGATTGTGGGCAATTTATAACTATAAAAATAAACCGCAAGGCTCGAATAATCGTATCTCCTCTTGCCAAATTGTTCATTTCTGTGGTCAATTTTAGCGTCGATTAGAGAGAGACATTACTGTAGCTGGTAGGTGGTAGGTGTTGGGTCGCGTATCGTTTACCTTGGCGCTGTCCCCGGTGAATTCCGAGCGGCCCATGGCTATAACGCGATAGCCTTGTTCCGTGTACCGCCTCAAGCTGAACAGAACGTCTTTCGGGACGGTTTCCGGTTTGCTCAGACTGAGGATCATTTCGGGCGATCCCTTCGTGTAAGCTCTATAAGTCTGCGAGCCCGATTTGCGCGCCACCACGGACATTCGTTGCAGAGAGCTCGAGAATTGATACTGTTGCACTATTCCAATTTCATCGTCGGACGGATCTTTCTCGTTCTTCCTCGACTCGACGATCGTCGCTGTAACGTGATCGTACTTGCTCGAGCCGGTTCGATCGACGTTGTCGGGTTCTTTCAGTAGCCATCCGGTGCTCTCGAACATCTACGGGTTAAAATAACGCGGTAAACGCATTGAACGAACAGGACGATCCCGATCGATTCGATCGAGAATACCTTGACGTCCAAAGGATCTCCGCAGAGTTGCTCGTCTATCAGAGTCAAACTATGACAAACCAGCATGCCCTCGAAAAGAGGGTGGTTCTTCAACTTGGGAATGCTCCTCTCCGGTTCGCCGAGGACGCTGTTCGTGGAGGGCACGATTCCCCACATGTCCAAGCCGTCCTCCGTCAAGGTTCCCGTCTATGGGAGGCCGTGCGAGAAAGGAAAAATATATTATCAAAGGCGCATCGAATACGCGTTCCGCGTTCGACGAAGGCCGATTCGGTCGGTCGGTCGGTCGGTCGGTCGGTCGGTCGGTCGAGAGAGAGTAAAGAGCCTCGCGCGCACCTTGTCGAAACAGACGCAATTTATGCTGCCGGACACGTTGATAACTCTGTTGTTTATACAATAGATTTGTGCTCTCTTGAGCCGCGACTGAGCATACAGTTTTCCTACGGTCATCGCCGCGGGAAGCGCCGGAGGAACCACTATCGTTATTATGTCCAACGCCTTTATGGCGATGTCGCCAACCGTGATTCCCCTGGAAGCCTAAAGGCGAGAAGAACGGTCGTTAACGAATCCAGAACGATTCTCTGTTCCGATCGCGTTCGAAGAAAACCGCGCACCTTGGACAAGATGGTGTAAACGAAGCCGCAGCTGGCGATGAAGGCGAGGATGCCGATAAATTTGTAGGAGTCTTGATCGAACTTAAAGTCCGCCGGTGGTGGGTAGAGGATAGCGGCGACCAGGCCGCCCTTGTTCGTGTGGAAGCCCGTTCGAATGACCCGCGCGAGGACCGGACCATTCCCGTGACATCTGTCAGGATCACGAGATACGGATTATGCTTCGTCTATGTTCGATGCTCGAGGAGTACGGTAACGTCGATCTCCGATCGTGCACGAAAACGAACAATCCGGGCTGAGGAGATGCGATTGTTCGAGCCTCGAATGAATCGTATCTCTCCTCTTTCCAAATTGTCGATTTTTATACCTGGGAGTAGTAGAGTATACCTGGTCTGAATGATGCTGGTGCCGTTGAATATCGTGTGATGGGAGCACTCTTTCGGCTCGTAAAGAACGCGTTGCGACGGTAGCGGAGTTTTCGTGACCGGCACCGACTCTCCTGAAATTCGCAGAAATCGTTATTCTTCGCGGAGTATTCGTTATCGGACGATATTCCCGTTCCCGTGGACGACTCCGATGGCTCACCGGTCAGCATGGATTCGTTCAATATACATTGCCCGGTTAAGAGAACCGCGTCGCACACCACGGTGGCCCGATGAGAAGGCAACTCTATGATATCACCGGGGACCAAGTCGCTGCACGGTATAGTTTCCAACAGCGACGGACCTCTGCGCACGCGAATCGTCTCCGTCGACGCGACGGTGCTTCGCAGATTGATCTGATTCTAAAAAACAAAGAATCGATTTCAGCAACGACCGCCGTCGTGTTCGCGTCGCGAGCCGCCGGACGGCAACGGTCTTTTTACCTTGCGGGTCTGTATTATGGAACTCGTGATCCCGAACAACGACATGCACACGATCGCCGCGGTATAATAGAGGTAGTCTTCCGCGAACCAAACGCAAAGCGTGAACACTTGGAATATGTAGAACGGATTCAGAACCTCCAGTACCAGCAGCACGCCGATGCTCTGAACGGGCACGCCGATCGCGTTGTTTCCGTAGACGAGTCGCCTGGAATGATCAATTTTCAATGTTCAATGTTCAATGTTCAATGTTCAATGTTCAATGTTCAATGTTCAATTCTCGACAGGTCCGTCCATTTTGATGATAACTGTTCTCGCGGTCGTTCGACGAATACCTGAGACACTGTTCCTCCTTCGAAAGGCCCTGATCGCTGCTCAAATGTAGATCCGAGCACAACGTGAATCTGTCCAGGCCGACCAATCTGGAGAACGCGTCTTGTTGCGCGTCCCAAACGTAGCACTGTTTCTTGCACCAGAAAGCTCTGTACTCGAACAGCTCGCGTTGCGTGCCATTCTCCAAACGAATCGGCAGCTTCTTCGACTCGATCTTTTCGACGAAACGCCTGTTCCCGCCTCCGTCGTTGTCGCCGTTGCCGAAAACTCTCGACAATTCTTGCGAGCTGACCAACAGAAACGACAAATCCAACGGATCACGAACCGTTACCGCTCGACCGTTCGATAGTCGCTGTGCGTAATTAAATTAATAATGGTAAAAAGTTGCTCGAACTAACCTGAGGTCCTTCGCGGAAACGGTTTTTACTTCCTTCACGAAGTAGGACGTGTATTTTCCTTGATAATTATCCTAGTGGGTAATCGCATCGTCGATCGACGATGATTATTAAACGTTTGCTCGTATCGGTGTAGTTAGAAAACAACGACACAACTACGATAACGATAGCGACACAACGACAACGACAACGACAACGACAACGATAACGATAACGATAACGATACAATAACAATAACAATAACAACAACAATAACAATAGATGAGAAAAACAATTGCGAGTGCAACTATGAATCAACGAGTCGGAATCTTAGGTATCTCGAGGTACGCGATACGCGATTGTGCGCGGAGAGAGTACCGTATACAGTAATGCCTCCCTAATCGACGCTCGGATTGCGCAGAAAAATGGACAATTTGGGAAAAGGAGATACGATTATTCGAGTCTCGCGGTTCGTTTGAATATTTACGAATTGTCAACAACACTGTAAGAACGAGAGCAGCCGCGGGACTCGAATAATCGTATCTGCTCTTCCGAAATTGTCGATTTTTCTGCGCGATCCGAGCGTCGCGGTTAGGGAGACGTGTTACCGTATTCGAAAATCGGCCTGTTCGAGAAGAATATAGAAGAGATGAGAAAGAGAGAAGAGAAAGAGAAAGAGCGAACGTACGAACTTGTTTCTCTATCTATTGTATGTACATCGAGTAGACAATTAACGTATTATTCGAATCCTTACGGTTACGAGCAATTTGGTGGCACGATACAAGGGGCACTTCTTGTGAGTCGCATAGACATGCAGATGAGGATACCAGTGGAAGAACAGTCTGATGCAACCGACGGTCAACACGTAAGACAGGCAAGTCAAAAAACGTTTCGGGTTGCTCCTCTCGAATCCATAAATGTGCTGAAAAACCCATCGATCGGTAGGACGCGAACACGCGCGTGTCTTTGGTTTCAAACAAACGAGAGAAAATATCGTAATATCGTAAGGAAAGGAGAGCTTACCATGTCCTCGTCTTGGCCCGTATGAATCTTTTGCCAGTGAACTTTCGACGTTCGGTCATCCTTTACCCCTGCGCGATCGGAGAGAAAGAGAGTGAGAGAGAGAGCGCGGTGCGTGCGTGCGTGCGTGCGTGCACGAGAACAGGGAGAAAACGAGAGGGAAACTTTGATTCGTGGATTAGATATCGCCGGTACACCGGTAAAAAGTAATACTTCCGGAAATACGAGCACGCTATCGGGTACGATACGCGATGCGTTTTTCTCGAATCGTGTCACTCGCAATCGGTATTCTTATCGATCGTAGCCGGATCGAGTCACGAGACGACGGGAGCTCGCGCTCGTGCGGACGATATTTTCGAGTCGTCGAAAGAAATCCGACGATTCCCGTGAAAACAGTCTTATCCGATCGCGCGGAATCGATTCGAATCGAATCGAATCGGACCAGATTGGATCGCGATAGCGTCGACGATTCGTTATCGGGTTATTCGTGGACTCGGACGAACGCGTTTCTTTCTACCTCGCGAGCGCGCGCGCGCGCGCGCGCCCGCGCGCGTTCGGCTGAAAGGTCACCGATCAACGATGAAACGATAACCGTGGGACGCGCGAATCTGATTTTTCCTTATCCGCGAATAAGCAAACGTCGTTTCGTTCTTCGGCTGCGCGAGCTCGAGTTTCTCTCCGTTTCTCTCGCGTATCCCCGACCGACGTATACGCGAACGTGTAACACGCGCTTGGATAATCGGGCGAGTTACGCCACTTTTCCGTCGACTTTAACTGCGATCGCGCGAATACGCGCGGTTCGCGTTTTTCGCACAAGTTTTTTTTCGAGCGCACCTCGAGGCTCTCGAGATCTCGCGCTCGTCGTTGGGCGGACCGAGACGCGAAAATCGACGAAAGTCGCGAGACGACTCACCATCGGATGTTGTCATAACGTTTGATTCCCTCGAGAACTCGGGCGAAGGTCGAACCGGTGCCGTCTAGATCCTCGCGATCGCCGAAGGAGAGACGTTTCCGCGATCGATGGTCAACGGCTGTCGTCGATTCTCCTCCGTTCGGACTAGGTGGGTGGTCGGTGACTCGTGGCTCGTGGCTCGTGGCTCGTGGCTCGTGGCTCGTGGCTCGTTCAACGAAGCCGAATCCTTTCCTCACCTTCGAGGTAGAAACGCGAGCAACGTTCCCCTCGAAGCGGCACTCTGGAACGTTAATCGAGGAAGAACGGCTGATTAGATTTCTCGAACGGAATTAAGCGACTCGAAGAAAAGAATACTAACGAGCCCATCCCGTGAAACAAGATACGAGAGCGGTCGGGCTAGACGCGGACGCGTTCAATAGGTACATACGTATAATGGTTGGACAATGAACGCGCGATCGCGATGACCGTGCTCTTGAATTAGACACGGTGGACACGGATGCGAACACCGCGACGTCCGAACACGGACGTGGAACGGATCGTTCGCCGACCGTGCCGGACCAGGAGATCGATCCGACGAAACCGTATCGACGTCACCGTCCGACGATCGTCGTCCGCTCCGTCGTCTACGAACGTTCGAGAGCCAGGGGTTGTTCGGAAAACCCGCTCGTCTCGATCGATCGCGAAGAGAACCGAGCAACAGCGCGTCGCCAAAGTTCGATCGCGACGCAAGATCCGAACGGCGCGATCGCGCTGCTCGAAACTCGAACGGATGATTTATGGGATCGCGTTCGAGATGTTCGAGCCCGAGTAAAGACAAGGCGGAGAATCTTTTGTCTTTTGTCCAGCGCTCGCCGTAGCAACGATAACCCGGTTAGCGCACCTTCCTAACAACCTTGCTCGGAAGGTCAGAATTCGGTGGATTCCGATCGAAATTTCCCATCGATCGAATCACGATTAGTCGCGGTTAAATCTGTTCTCCTTCCGTTAACGCGCCCCGGCCGATAGTCGTAGCGCGCGTGTCGATCTCGAGGTAAGATAAGTTGGAATCGTCGCGGAGTTATCGTCGCATGCTACTCGTTTTTCGATAATTACGCCGACCCATTGTTTCACGGTAATTAGATGTACCGAGAACGGGGACGCGAGGCGTGACGCAAAGCTTGTTATCTATGTACGCGCGTCTCGCGCTCGTCGTCCCTCTCCTCGCCATTCCCATTCTCGAAAATTAAAAGAAAAACTGCGACTATAATAGACATTATATATATATATATTATTATATATATATATATATATATAGAGAGAGAGAGAGAGAGAGAGAGAGACGATACAGCGGACGCGGACCACGGCCACAGCTGCGAAATTGTATCCGTGATTGCGACTGCGACTATCGCTGCGAGCACGATCGGAAAGCCATTCCGTATCTTGTCTAAAGAGATTCGTCGATGACGTCGATGCGAGCAAAAGCGAGAAAATGCCTTCGAGCGACGGCGAGGCGGCGAGGCAGGGCACGGCTCGATCAGTATTTTCCACGCCGGATCGCCATTAGCGCGAACTATGAGAAAAAACCAGATCACCTTTTTCCAGCCGGAATGCTAGACCGGCAGCAATTCTTCGTTGCATAAGAAATGCCGCTGTTTAACCGACGAACGATTTCCCCGACGACCGATGGCCGACGCGTCGCGACGAGGACGCGCGACGAGACGAGGCGAGGCGAGGCGAGGCGAGGCGAGGCGAGAAAAGAGACGAGAGGAGAAAAGAGACGACTGCGTTGTTGTCGCAATTTCTATTCCATTGTGAAATACGTGTCACGGAACCTGGGAGATCGGAGGTGCGCGTCTGGTCGCGACGGTAACGCTAGAAACGCGACTCGCGTTTCCACGCTTTTAGGTAAAGGCCGTTGCGTAACGCGAGGCACCCGATGCAACTTCGAATCGTTCGAGACTCGTTCGTTTCGTAAAAATCGCCGATCCCTGTACGAATCGGGGCTGAACGAGAGAAGCGTCGCGTCGCGATTTCGTTCCGCGCGAAACCCACCTGAAAAATCCACCTGCGTCGAGGAAGTCGTACGCTCCGGTTTCTCCCAAACGATATCCGAACTCGAACGTTCGAAAGACTTCGACGCATGCTCGTACGTATAATTTAACCGAGATACGGGAATTTCGTTGTTTTCGACCGATCGCGAGTACGGTAATCCTCCCTGATCGACGCTCGGATCGCCTCGCGGTTCGTTTTTACAGTTACGAGTTGTCAACGATTATAAAAAAAAACGAGCCGCAACGAGACGAGGACAATCGTATCTCCTCTTCCGAAATTGTCCATTTTTCTGCGCGATCTTAGCGCCGGTTGGGCAGGCGTTACCGTAAACGCCGTAGGGCGTCTCGCACCGACGGAGCTCGAACCGAGTTCCGAGCCTCGAGAAAAGCCGCGAACATAAATCGAAAAATCCCATCGAAAAAATCGGACGTCGACCGATTTCGCGAGGCTCGTCTCGACGTCGTCTCTCGCTTTACATTTCTATTACTTTCTCCGAATCGAGGATTCGCCGACGAGCGCGATCCCATGCGCGATCGCTTCGGCCCCGAGCCGTCGAGGTGCGCGCATTTTCTAACTTTCCGCCGTTCCGTTGCAACGATGCGGCGGTCAAACGTTACATTTGATTTCCAGCACGTGCGCAAACGCTGTTCTTCGACGCGACGCGTCGAAACGCCTTTTTTATCGTCTCGTAATTATTTAAAAATAAATGTTGTCGCAACGTCGCGTTACGGACACTCGCGCTCTCGCTGGACACCAATTATGCGGTTATTGTTGCAATAACCGCGGAACCGCCGTACTTTTTCCGACTATTTTTCTACCTCCGAGTTTTCCTGGTCGAGTAATTCCGATGAAAAAACGGTCGTCGAACGTTCGATCGGAGGATAACGGATATCGCGAGTCTCGAGATCGTATCGGTTTACCAGCGAACGAACAACGGCGAAGACCGGTGAAAATGAAAATCGAAATCGGAATTCTATGGAATTTCGTTTGTACGCGCGCGCGTACGGTACGCAAATTCCAGACGGAGAACGATGCGCCGGTGACATTCGAGAAGAAGAGAGAAGACGTTGGTCGTTGGTCGCGATTTCGCTTGGACACTTACCCTCGGCTACTCGTGATGCGAGAGACTACTCGTGATTCCTGTTTGCGCTCCGACGTCGGGCTTGCGGTAGAAACGCGTACATTCGGCCGGCGAGTTTCCGGTATCGTGGAATTTTCAACGCGCGCCGGACAACGAGACCCGGCAAAAGTCGAAGAGACTCGGAGGACTCGGAGGATTCGAAAGCGAGAACGAGATCTCGATGCACCGCGGCGGTACGTGCCTCGATTTTCCGTTCGGGTTTATCGCGTATCGCGCGCGAGTCGTGCGAGCGTTCGGCGCGTTGGTGGGAGAGAACAGTCGAAAATTACCGACTCGACGCAAAGACCGCGTTAAAAGAACTCGCGGTGGTCGCTCGACCGTGTCGAAGCTGGTCTCGGTAAAGAAACGAGATTCGACGAGAACGTCATAGTCGCGACGCGGCGAAGCGACCTTTCGTCAATTTCGATTCGATCGCGTTCTCGCGAGTCGAAGCGAGTCGAGCGAAACAAGGTCTCGGCGGTCGAATCGAAAGTTCGGACGCGCGACACGGGACGGTCGTGGAATATTAAACCGGTCGCGAGAACCGAGGAGGAGGAGGAGGAGGAGGAGGAGGAGCGGGTTAAATTTTGATCGCCGAGCGGGAACCGAACGAAAATCGGCCTATCCGATCTGTCATTTCCCGATGCACCGCGACCGCGACTCTATCACCTGTTTCGCGCCGCGCACCGGCCAACACTGCGCCATTCGGCCTCGGCTTCGGCTTCGGCTTCGGCTTCGGTATCGTTCCTGGACTCCGATGCAGGCCCCTCCCTCGTGTGCACCGCCGACCAACGGCGGGTCCCCGCCGCTCCGATACCCTAATCGTCCGTGCGCGTCTCGAGAATCGCTCGCTTTTCCAGACGCTCCGCCAGGTACCGGGGGTCTCTCTATCGGCGATAGATCCCGAACCGATATTCGCTTACCCTTTTCCGCGGCGAAACGTTCCCCGGTCGTTCGGCCCGTACTCGATTCGTCGATGCTCCCGATTCGAACGAGCCCGGCCGAATTCCCTGTCCGATTCGAAATCGCTGGACAACCGTCCATAATCGGTCGTGCCGGTCGTGCCGGCCGCGCCGCCGTTCACCCCGCGTCACCGACAAAAGTCGAACGCGCGTCTCTCCCCGGAGCCGGCGCACCCTCGCGATTCTTTTCTCTTCGCCGAAAGTTTTCCACTTATTTTTGTATTCCTCGTTGCTGGTTACCGGTCGGGGTTGGTTACCCGTTTTATTGCTCGTTGCTCTCGTCCGTTGCTCGTTCGGTTTCTCGTTTCGCAACGTTTTTCGGTAAAGCTCGAATCACGATGGTAACTGCGGATTACGCGCGACTTACGCGTGCACTCGCATTTTGCACCGTCGAGCGAGCCTTCCGCGACACGAATTAACGTTCGAACGTTAATGAAAATTTCGCTGTATTCGTCCTCGCGCGACGCAAATCGTTTCGTGTTTTCTCAAAACATCGATCCTGCTCGGCGAGCTAACGTTATCGGACGGCCGTACCGTCGCGTCGAAATCGTTGTTTCATAATCGATCGGTATCGGTAACGCGAGAACGTATTCTCTACGAAACTATTCTTCCAAAATGCTGGAATCCGTTCGACACGCGCAACGGGCTGGCGTATTCGTAATTTATTGATTCGCGTCGACACGTGCACGTCGAACTTGATCGATCGGTGTCCGTCTTTCGCGTTTCGATTATCATCGGGGCTTAAAAGTTACCGGTCGATCGACATATTTGCCCGCGGTTGCTCAGACGTTCCTGGGATAACGCGGTGACAGCCTTGGAAAGCCTAAAGTTATTAGGAGATTAGTCGTTATCGATATTATACCGTGAAATTGTGCGAAAGCGATTACGACATCGCGGAGGGTTGCAATATCTTTTGCGCTGTCCCGAGATCCGAGATCCGAGTTCCGAGTCCCGAGCTCAGAGTCCCGAGCTCCGAGTCCCGAGCTCCGAGTCCCGAGCTCCGAGTCCCGAGCTCCGAGTCCCGAGCTCCGAGTCCCGTGTCGCAATACGTGCGTACGATTTCACGATTTTTCGTATTTCGTATTTCGTAGAATCCAGGAAACTCGCAGTTTTATCGATCCGTGAATTTGTTTCGGCGCGAGTAAATGTTCGAAGAACTTGAGCAAACGTAGTCTAGACGGAGAAATGTAGTCCACCAAAAATCTCCTCTTCGTTGGCAAACAAGCTGAAACGTTGCGGCGTATGCTCAACCTATCAACAGAGAAAAGTGAACTGGTTACAATCAATTTACGTTGTATCTATTAATCGCGAACTTTGCAAGTTCGCCTCTTTTTTCGAAACAAAATATGTACACCGACTCGTGTTCGAGCCAACAACTCGAATGAAACTACTATCATCGGTTCGAATAGTAAATAGTAAATAGTAAATAGTAAGTAGTACATAGTAAATAGTAAATAGTAAATAGTAAATAGTAAATAGTAAATAGTAAATAGTAAATAGCAAATAGTATATAGCAAATAGCAAACAGCAAATATGCAAGCATACAGTTACTCGGAAAATTGAGCGTACAGCTTTTAAAACGCGATTATTTTGTTAAAACTGGACCAAGCGACTTGAATTTTTCTTTTAGACGATAGTGGGACCAGCTTACCGGGCAACAACTAAAATGCCTTCTTTTAAATTTCGCTATCGCTTGGGAGGACAACGAAGGTACGCTCGTAATTTTCCGAGCATCCGTACGTCTATTTCTTCGACGAGGCGTCGACCGAGATGTATTCGAGTTCCGACCAAATAATCGGCTCGTTTATCATGTTTTTGCTAATCGAGTAGAGGAAGTACGAAATCTTGGGTATTAATCGAGAGCAGCGATGCGTCCGCGATAAAAAAAAGATGTGCGAAAAGATCGTGGAAATGCCCGATAACATTGTTATGTGTTTTGCACGCGAGTATTCGACTAAAAATTCTCACGTTTCCCCTTATCTCGAGACGCACGGTCTACGTGGCACTATCGTTGTCCCGTAGTAAGCATCGACGCGATTTCGAATCGATTACTCTTCGCGTCGAGAGACGGTTTTATAAACTACGGTCGGCCCTGCCGACGCGTCGATTCGTGTACATTTCGAAACGTACACGTGATTATAACTTGTAAGTGGATCGGGAGATTTGTTGCTTCGCGTTCGTGTTCGCGTTCGCGTTATCATTCACCGATGCGGCTTATCGGTTCGTATTTTCAGAGAAAGTGGACAAACAATCGTCGAGTTTGTTTCACACTGTAGAACTTTATCGCGCATTTCATTGTCAGCACCCTACACACCGACGAGAGCGCAGCGATCGAGCAACGATCGTGATCGTTGATCGTCGTCGGTCGTTGCTCGTTGCTCGTTGCTCGTTGATCGTCGAGCGTTCGGCATCGAGCAGCTCGAGCAGGACAAGAATTAACGTTGAAACGATTATACGTGCGAGCGTTGTAATAAAACTGATGATAAAATGAATAATTGCAAACGATTTTCTTCCGATTTTAGACCTCTTCGATGCTATTCGGTAACCAGGTGCGATCGACGAATGGAAATCAAAATAAATAACCCCAGAGGTTGTTATCGTTATACATCGCAACGCGTCTACTCTGTTTTTCCTTTATCGGTTCTCTCGGTGTTCCGAGCCGGAGACTAGAAATCCTCCGAAATCACGATCAGCCAGTCAAATGTCAATTTACCTGTTTTCACGCGCATTCCCACATATCGTGCGATTTAATCGTAACACAGACGTCTCTGTCTCACGTAACTAATGTGAGTAAATTGCACTTCATAATCGCACGATCATGCGCCTAGATGTATCATCGCATATCAGGGTACATCAAGGTTGATCTAATAGATTCGCATTGGCGTATACGCAGCCTACTCGGTCGCGACTTCACCGACGAATTCGGGATGATTAATCCTGTGTTCGTGATCGACGGGGGTTGATATTCAGGCTAATGTTAGCGAAATTGAGATCGTTGCTGATACAAGTCCGTGCCTTCGAGCGCGTCTCTCCTCGAAATATTTTATTCTTATTTTACTCTGTTCTTCGATCCGATCGATCCTTCCGTTTCATTTGCCTTTCCTTCTGTGCCAAGCGCGTTTCGTCCAAAGGTGCGCGATTCGATTGCGACACTAACAGTTTCTGTTACGCGCGACGCGCGGTGCCTGACGCGTTATTTCTTACCGATTCTATAAAAACAGAAATACGTTATAGTTACGATCGAGAAGCTATACGATAATGTTACGAGTATTGTTCTATCGTTGCTTCTATCGAAAATACATCATTAGTTCGGTCTTATTTCTCAATAATTCATCTAATAATGGTATACGAATACGCAAGGGGCCTTTCACACGCCGGTTTCCCCTTCCAAGCTCCCCCGTTTCTCCGATCGGACAAATATATATGTATATATATATATACGATAACGAGTAGAAGTCCTCCGCAGAGCCGTGGCAGTAGTACCGGGATTTGTGGGAAAGAAGAGAATTCTATTAATTGAAAATACATACTACGATTATGTTGGACCTGACGGTGCAGTTGCTACAAATCATGGAACACAATGGTGGGGACACCGGTTGTCTCCGATTGTCTCTTGTCTCGTCTCCTCTTTGCCTCCCGTAGACATCACTGAATTATTACAAAATTAGGGCATTCCAAGAGGGCATTCAAAGACTACCAAATTGTTTAGGAGTAATCGATATGCAGCTGATAAAAAACAAATGACGATATTGCGAGACATAATTACAATTGCTCTTACAAATTTGGCTATCTGGCTATCTGTTAATTAATTATATTTTCCGTTGTCGCCGTTTGGTTTTCTTACATGACATCGATGCGGCAAATACTTCTGGACAGTTCTGCGCCCTTAGTCTAGTTTTTTATGCCTTACTTATGGCGAAATTAATGTTTTTAGGCGACCCCCTATCGGTCAGATATGAGCGAGTGTGGCGCTTCTTGTGGAGAAACAGTAAAGCTCTTTTCGGGGTTCGTACAGCGCCAATTGGTGCAGCGGCGAAACGCTCAAACTATTAGCCAAAATCGACGGTCGGTAATTTGGCTAACAGTTTGAGCGTTTTGTCGCTGCACTATTTGGCGCTGTACGGACGTCGAACGGAGCTTCGTTGTTCTCCCGATAGAGGCGCCACACACTCGGAATGCATGGTCGCCTAAAAACATTAATTATGGCAAAATTAGGGCATAACAAACTAAACCGAGGACGCGGAACTGTTCGGAAGAATCTACAGAGTAGATATATCATAAAGAAACAAACAACGACATTACGAAACGTAATTAATTGTTCTCTGAAGTTTGCTAATATATTATGTCAACTAATTGTATTTTGCGTCGTTGTCCTTTGGTTTTCTTACACGAAATAGATGCAACAAATTCTCCTGAACAGTTCTACACCCTTGGTTAAATAAAATAAAATAACACTCTTTCGAAATTGCAGATACATTATGCTAGCATTATTTATACATCTTTTTCATTTTGACGAAACGTAGATGATTTTATCTTTGCCAAAAGATAATTATCTGAAGCAGTGACTATAAGCACAGTATAAGAATTGCACGCACGTACATGCATGCATGTATACATACATACATCATGCATACATGGTTTAAAGTGCATTATGTTTTCCGTGCTGGAAAAATCGTGATTGGGTTGAGATAGCGGCGACACCTATTGTCTGTTTGTTGTCTAGTCCGTACTCGTATTCTATTCCGGTACTCCCGTCTCGTTTGTCCCTCGTGGACCTGTGGATATAAACGAATGCGATTTGTTTAGAGCCCTCGATCGAGTATATACATATGTATGTACATGCATATGTACAGTACATTTTTGCAGGACACCTGTTCCTGTTCAATCTATCAAGATGGCAGTGCGCACTCTATCGTCCAAGTATATAGTCGTACGCACAAGTGTAACACGTAGATCAGCAGAATAGAATTTCATGAAATTTTCTGATGTAGAGCATAGAAAGATCGTAAAATTTACCGTCAAATGATCATTCTACGCACATGTTAAGTTACACGTACGTAGTTAAATTTCGATAAATCTATCATCGCAAAGGTGGTACACACACACGCACACGCACACAACTTGGAAGCGCATGCGCACTGAAATTTGGTTTCGTAAAAAATACGGGTTTCGTCTCTGTGAAAATCTTATGCGCTTGCCATGTACATTTGTACATATGTACGTACGTATGTATGTACATATTCGAGCGAGTCGTAGCCACAGCAGGGTGTGGTTTGAGATTTGACTCACTCGCCTCGCAAATGGAATCGGAATTGGTAGTTTAGCGCTGTTACCGTTGATTGTTGAGCGCCATGCTGAGCTGTGTTAAATCGTGGTGAATCGTACAAATCGTAGTGAATCGTGCGCGGAGTGTTAGCACAGCTCGGAAACTTCTGAGTAAGGCGTGTATTTGAGTGAATACGTATAGAACATACATACTTATATGTATAATGTATGTATGCGCCACAGTCAAATACATGTAGTTGTAAACGATTGATTTCGTTTCTGGTTTTATTAGTGAATTGTGATTTGCTGTTTACCAATTCTTACACGCATGTGTAATATCGCAGGCATGGAAGACAGCTACAACAAAGCCTAAAAATCAACATAAAGGAATTTCAAAATTGCCGAGATAAGGGACTTATCGGTCAGCCATTCAGCCTCGAGACAGTCGTTTAACGAAGCATATTTTATACCAACTTTTACAAATATTTCATATTTAGAAGACGTTTCGGGGGACATTTTTTCCAAGACATTACGTACTCTCTATTTACCAGGTGAGCCTAATCAATTATTCAACGGTGTCAGTTCCATTCTGACATTTAGCCGCTTCTCGACAAGATTCAGTTTGCGTCATGGAATTCTGCTATTACGTAGCAGACAGTTTGAATTTTATGTTTCAGAACAATGTCGAATAATGATAATAGCAGTTTGGAGCAACAAATTGCAAACTTGCAAATTAATCACGGAGATGGCATTAAAATCGTAAAGCCTGGCAAAAAGATTGGACCGGCTGTGCCGCCGAAGCCAAAAAAGTCGCAGTCTCAGGTCGGTATATAACGAAAGATATTACAAGGTCGATTAACCGTGCTGTTACTTACAATATTTTATGCTGGTTTTTTCATGTTCGTTCCATTCTCACGGGGATATGTTTCTGGTAAAAATTTACTAAATTCTCAACCGCTTCTCGGAGACCGTCTTCGGTAACAACCTTGATATACGTTCGAATTTTAGGTAATGCAAAGTTACGTCGTAAAGGGAGGATCCGTGCAATCGTACGGTACGGTACTCAATAATTCTACAACAAATGAAAAACCTTCCAACTTTTATGCAAACTCTTCTACTCCGTACGTGCCTATAAACATAGAGAAGAACGATTTTTCATTGACGTCGACCACAAATGGAAAAGATACGTCTAAACTTTATCAAAACAACGACAACTTTTACCCTCGTCAAGCCAATGAGAAATTCGAAACAAAATATGGATACGATGAGAAAAACTTCTACTCGAATGTCGGAAATCTGCCGGCCCCTCAGGTTCCTGCCGAGGATCATTCGAGATCTTCGGCGAGAAATGTTGTGTACAGCAACATAGATCCTCCGAGGAGCATGCAGAGTAAAACTGGAAACAAGACTGAAAACGATATCATTTATAGTAACATTCAATGGAATTCAAAACCAGAAAACACGTATTGCAATATTACCCCTGCTCACGGTAATCGGATTCAGTATTAGAATGTATTTCCGTTTATCCGACCGATACATTAGAAGATAGGTAAACTTATTCGTTCGATTGCATTCACAGACGATTTACCACCGCCACCGGAATTATCGGAATACGTTCCTTGCGTTCCAAGTAGTTCTTTTCCTCCGCCACCGGAAGAACTACCACCCCCGCCGAGTCCTGTTTCGTCCAGTTACAGCGAATTGAGACGCGCCACTTACCAAACCGATTTCCCTTCGGATAATTATCCAAACGATATTTATGGGACAAGCTCGCAATCCAGCTCGACGTACGAGTCTATATACGAACCGATCAATCCTAGACCACCGTCTCAGTTGTCTTGCAATTACTCCATGTATTCTGGCTACGGGTCCGCTACGTCGACTCAGCAGCAAGGGAAAGTGTCACCGGTCA